>NC_084827.1:57503200-58753200 GCF_033115175.1 Lepus europaeus
TTGTAATCATAACCTCTACTCTACCACCAATGGCTCTACTCCCAACATGTGTGTACTGATGGTCCTCTTCCCCACTTAATGCTGTATAATTGTTCAAACCTGGTAAATGCCACTCTTAGGATCATTGGTTACTATCCTCACTCTGTCTTTTATGACCTTGTCTAAATATGATCAGAGTCGGCAAACTTGGAAGGCTTCCATAGTCTTGGCAACTCATGACGACAGCCTAGGGTGGTTACTGGCGCCATAAACTAGAGTGTCAATTTGTTGGGTCAACAACAGGAGCCACTGTGCACTTGCTCCTCAGGTGGGATCTCTGTCCTTAATGTGCTGTACATTGTGATTTAATGCTGTAACTAGTACTCAAACAGTATGTTTCACTTTGTGTTTCTATGTGGGTGGAAACTGTTGAAATCTTTATACTAAATTGATCTTCTGTATATAAAGAGAATTGAAAGTGAATCTTGATGCAAATGGAAGGGGAGAGGGAGCGGGAGAGGGGAGGGTTGTGGGTGGGAGGGAAGTTATGGGGGGGGTGAAGCCATTGTAATCCATAAGCTGTACACTGGAAATTTATATTCATTAAATAAAAGTTTAAAAAAAAAAAATGAAATAGTGCCAATGACAATGTAACATCTGAATATTTCCTGTTGTGAATGGGATGTTTTTCAAGTTTTTTCTTAGCCATTACATGGCAATGACCATGTATACAAAGGCTATTGATTTTTATGTTAATTTTATGTCTTGCAACTTTGTCAAACTCTCTTAAATTCCAATAATCTCTTAATGGAGTCTTTTGGTTCCTCTATACATAAAATAATGTCATCTGCAAACAGGGGGAATTTGGCCTCCTCCTTTCCAATTTGTATACATTTGATTTCTTTATCTTACCTAATGGCTCTGGCTAAAATTTCCAGGACTATATTAAATACCAATGATGAAAGTGAGCATCTTTTTCTCTTCCTAGATCTTAGTGGGAATGTTGCCAATTTTATGTGTATGGATTTTTCATATGTTGCTTTGATTATGTTGAGGAACATTTCTTCTTTTCCCAATTTGCTTAAGATTTTTATCAAAAGCTTTCTCAGCATCAACTGAGATATTCGTATGGATTTATCCTTTAATTTGTTAATGTGATGTATCACATTTATTGATTTCCATATGTTGAAGAATCCCTACATACCAGGGATAAATCCCAGTTGGTCTGGGTGAATGGTCTTTCTGATGTGCTGTTGGATTTGATTAGCTAGCATTTTGTTAAGGCTTTTTGCATGCTCATCTATGTTCATCAGTGATATTGGACTATAGTTCTTTTTCTTTGTTGTATCTTTTTCTGGCTTTGGCATTAAGGTGATGCTCATATAATGAGTTGGGAGGATTCCCTTCCTTTCAGTTGAATTGAATAGTTTGAGAAGTATAGGAATCAGTTCTTCTTTAAAAGTCTGGTAGAATTCAGCAGTGAAGCCATCCTGTCCTGTGCTTTTTTTTGTTGAGAGGGTCTTTATTACTGATTCAATATTCATCTTGGTTATTGGCTTATTGGTTTTCATTGTCTTCATACCTCAATTTTGGTAGATTTATGTATCCAGGAATCTATCCATTTCTTCTCAGTTTTCTAATTCATTGCCATATAGCTCTTTGTAGTCATTGCTGATGATTCTTTTTTTTCCCTGTGGTATCTATTGTTACATTTCTTTTTATATCTCTGATTTTATTGATTTGAGTCATATCTCTCTTTTTGGTTAGTTGGGCCAATGATGTATCAATTTTGTTCATTTTTTCAAAAAAAAACAGCTCTTCATTTCACTGATCTCTTTTTTTTTTTGCTTCAATGTTATTTATTTCTTTCCTAATTTTTTTTTATTAAACTTTTATTTAATGAATATAAATTTCCAAAGTATAGCTTATGGGTTACAATGGCTTCCCCCCTCCCATAACTTCCCTCCCGCCCGCAACCCTCCCCTTTCCCGCTCCCTTTCCCCTTCCATTCATGTAAAGATTCATTTTCAATTCTCTTTGTATACAGAAGATCAGTTTAGTATATATTAGGTAAAGATTTCAACATTTTGCCCATATAGCAACATAAAGTGAAAAAACTACCATTGGATTACTAATTATAGCATTAAATAGCAATGTACAGCACATTAAAGACAGAGATCCTACATATTTTTTTTCAAATTAATTAATTTTCTATGCCATTTCCATTTTAACACCAGGTTGTTTTTTTTTTTTCATTTCCAATTCTCTTTATATACAGAAGATCACTTCAGTATATAATTAGCAAAGACCTCATCAGTTTGTGCCCACACAGAAACGCAAAGTATAAAAATACTGTTTCAGTACTAGTTATAGCATCACTTGGCTTTAGACGACACATTAGGGACAGATCCCACATGAGGTGTATGCTGGGTGGGGCCTGGGAACTCTAGTCAGTGCTCTAGGGTGGGACAAGAATCCAGAGTGGCACCCAAGTTGTGCATGGTAGATCTTATTGTCAGCAGGTGGAGGCTATGATCACAACAGTTTGTGTAATCAGACCCTCACCTCTCTTCCAAGGTAATCAATGCCCAAACTTAGCCCACAAATGTGCATAAACCTTACACAGACTGGCACATGAACCACAGGAAGGATCTGTGCAGTCTTTAGCGTGATACGGAACCCTTTGCAATTCCCCACCCCAGGTAGTCAGGAATCTCTAAGCCTCTGTGCAGTCACAGGATTCCCAAAGGTCACAGCATACAAGGCTCCCACAGTCACAAGGTTTATAGGATCCTCTCTTCCCCAGGAAACTTCCCTGTCCACAGAGAGAGCAATTTCCTGAGCCAGTTGCTGGTGGGTGCTCTGTCTTGGCAATCTGAGCCCTGGAGCCTGTGGTAGATTGATAGGATGGGGGCACCTCACAGTCCTGTGTGGGTGCTCAACTCCCTGTCAACCCTCCCAGCAAGACTCAAAGTCAATGGGAAATGAAAAATTTTTCTTTCTGGAAAAATCGCCTGGTTGCTTGTGCAAGAGCCACTGTAACATCTACTTGTCAAGATGGGCCTTCTCCCCACCGGTTACTGGGCACCATTTTTTGAGAATGGGGAAAAAGAAATCCATATTTTCTTCACTGGATTAAGTGGGTACCCTGACTCCCATTAAGACTCTAGGCTGGCCTCAAAGTCACACTGTCCGTAGGTTCTCTCTCATGCAATATCACCAGTAGCATGGACTGCCACAGTCTGCCCTCACCTCACTCTCAGAACCTGCCACCTCCTCCATCCCCCGGCTGCAGGAGTTGTAGGTTGTCTCCCTACTCACTGTTGTGTGGCTGCACTTTGCACTCTGCTCCACTGTGTCCCTCTTCATTCTTAGAATTTTCATTGCAATCTTCTCTCCAACTCTGCCCTGGGAATACACTTCCTCCAATTTTCTTCTAGCTTTCCCTAGTCAGTATCAACACATCTTTTCCCTGTTCAGCCATCTTGTAATCCTAAACTTATTTTTTCATTCCATGTTTCCATGAACTCTGAATTACCTTAGTATACATTCAAATACTTCATTGCCATTATTTTGAATTAACTTATTTGTTAGATTGAGTAAGAAAATTTTTTTTAAAATGTACCCAAATAACCTCCAATGTATTTCCTCTTTTTATGTAGACTCAACTTTTTGATCTGTATAATTTTCTTTTCCTATGAAGAAGTTCCTTTAACAGTTATTGTATGGCAAACAGAGTCTACTGCCAACAAACTCTCATTTTTACCCCTCAGCCAGCCTTTATTTCTCCTTTAATTTTGGAACATAACTTATACGACATGAAATTCTCATGTTTTTTTCATTTTATTTGAAAGGCAGAGAGACAGGGGGCCTTCCATCCACCAATGCATGTCCCAAATAGCCACAATAATAAGGAGTAAACAAGGCCACAGCCACGAGTCTGAAATTCCCACTGTGTCTCTCACAGGGAAGGCAGGGACTGAAGTACTTGAGCTATCATCTGCTGCCGTCCCACTGTGTGCATTAGCAGGAAGCTGGATCAGTCACTCTATTATGGGATGCAGGCATCCCTAGAAGCATCTTATCTGCTGCACCAAGCAGTTGCCCTAGATTTTCTTCATCACTCAACAATTTAAATATTTCACTGTCTCCTTGCTTACCTGATTTTTAGAAGTTTTAAGTAATTATTATCTTTTCTCTTTGAAAGATCAGCAATTCGTTTTCCTCTGGTTTCTCCAACTTTGATTTTCTACATTTTAAATATTATATGCTTAGGTGTAGCTTGGGGATATTTACCATTCCTGGTGTTTTTTGAGCTTTTTGAATTTGTTGTTTGGTACTTGAAATTAGATTATAGAAATGACTAATCATTACTGTTTCAGATATTTTATATGTTCTTTTCTTTTTGTTCGCCTTTTAATGTTTCCATAATGCTTATGCTAAACCTTTTGTATCTGCTCCATAATTCTTATATATTGTGTTTTTCTCCAGTCTTTTTGCCTCTTTGATTTTTAGTTTTAGAAATTTTGATTCACAAATGCTCAAACTCAAAGATTCTTTCCTAGGCACACCCAGTCTACAATAAGACAAGGTGTTTCTAATTCTTTATTGGAATTTCCATCTTTCTGCTATGTTATACATTTGTTCCTACATATGGTCTATTTTCTCATTAGAAACATAGCATATTAATCAGTTACTTTAAATTCACATTCTGATAATTCTACCATTTCTACCATAGCTGAGTTTGGTTCTAAATTTTATTCTGTGTCTCAAAATTGTGGTTTTTATATTTTGGTCTGCCTTGCAATTTTTTGATTGTTAGACATGGTGTTATTGGCAAAACAAACTTCACTAAATAGAACTTGAGTCATCTGGTGGTAAGGTATATGGGGGTATTTATAGTCCTTTGATTATGTTGTTGCTTTTCAGTGAGCCTGGACCATGGAATGCTAGTTTAACAAGTGAGTTTCAATTTTTCCTCTCTCCTCTTATTGGGACAGCATTTCTAGAGGGGCTGGAGTTGCTTCTCCTTTCCCTAACATGGAAGTCTATAAATGGGTTGGAATTTGTTGTTTTCTATCTCTCAGGTCTGTTGGACACTGATATAGATTTCCTTTTTTCTCCAATATAATTTATTTATACCATTCTAATTCACTTCAACCATGTTATAACCGTAATTATTGGATTCATTTTTAAGTAATAACTGTGCATGGGAATTCTGGCAAACAACTATCTCATGCCCAGCCAAATCTTGTGAACCTGCAGTTCCTAGCCTGGGTTTCTCTAATGATAATCTTCAGGACTCTATATCCCCACATGCACTGGCACCTCTTGGTTACAATTTCCCCCTTTGCTACTGATGCTACAGATACACATTCACATTCACGGCACTTGCATTCTCATGAGCCTACAGCTGAAGGAGTCTTGCTCTTGGATTCCAATGTGGGACCAAATTCCTGGGCTTTGGTTCCAACTTCCTGGATCTTTCTAAAGGGGCCACATGATAAGACCTGGAAGTGCAAGTGGAGCAGATCTGGAAGGTATACTCCTGTGTTTCCACTTCAAGCAATCGACCACCACACACCCAGGGTCAGTTCTCATCTTCTCAAATGTGTGACACAGTTGGTTTAACTGTGCTTTCTTGAGAAATGTTGTTACTCCAGTAATACACCATCTTGTATTCATTTGTCCTCCTTTTCTACTTTATTTACTTGCCCTGTCCTTTCATTTCTCTAGGATTATCTCTCTCACTTAATTCCTAGGACATAGTCTTTGATTCACACTCAGTTTTCTTAACCACTGAGGAACAGGGAAGCTAACTCATTGCTAGAGCTTCTCATTCGACCTAAGTCATATGGTTTCACTGTATGCCCTCTTAGCCACCATGATATGACCTGCATCACCCTATACATCACTTGTCATGTCACTACACATAACCTTTATAGCAGTTACTCAGTATCTTCCAGGAGTCCCACAAAGGTCACAAGTCTCCCTTGTTCAGTACTGCATTACCGGGCTCACTACAATGGCTGCTATGAATAAGTACCCAGCAAATACTAAGAACCCTCATTAAATAGTGCAACATTTTCAGAAATTTTAGCAGCTTGTTTTGCTCTCAGGTCCATGTCATATAAGTACCAGACTGAATGATAATAAGTTGTCTGGCTTAGGCCTGAGTACCTAGAAGTACTGAATTTTTATTTGAAGGACTCTCTTATAGGTGCATTTTACCAATGAATAAAAAGTATTCACATAGTGAAAATTACATACAAAAGAACATATACCTCTCAAGGTTGAAAGCTGAAGAAAAATATGGCTGAATTTTTTTTTATTTATTCATTTTTTTTAACAGGCAGAGTTAGACAGTGAGAGAGAGAGAGACAGAGAGAAAGGTCTTCCTTTTTCCATTGGTTCATCCCCCAAGTGGCCACTAGAGGCAGCGCCTTGTGGCCAGCATGCTGCACTGATCCAAAGCCAGGAGCCAGGTTCTTCCTCCTGGTCTCCCATGGATGCAGGGCCCAAGCACTTGGGCCATCCTCCACTGCACTCCCGGGCCACAGTAGAGAGCTGGCCTGGAAGAGGAGCAACCAGGACAGAATCCGGCGCCCTGACTGGGACTAGAACCTGGGGTGCCGGCGCCGCAGGCGGAGGATTAGCCTAGTGAGCCGTGGTGCTGGCCATGGCTGAATATTTTTAAATGTTATTCATTAGAGAAAAGTCAGAGAACTTTACCTCAATGAATTTCATAATTCACAGCATTTGCTCACTTTGTGCATTTAATGTCCATTCCTACGCCTTTGGCCCAATCATTCCACAAAGACTGATCAAAAGATACCACTCTGTAAAAAATTCAAATATTCAGTGTTTCACAAAGGATATATTGCCCCCACTTCTTTTCTCCCAGAACATTTTTAATGGCTTTGTTTTATCATGTATCATATTGTATTTGTTGCTGTTTACTATTAATCTCATAGAGCCTGATGTTCATATGGAGTGAACAACAAACGTTGAGAAAAAATAACATTTACAACCTTTAGCTCTTCCTTTATTTGTGCTAAAGCACATTTTATTCTACTTTTTTTAAAT
The DNA here is from genome assembly GCF_033115175.1 of Lepus europaeus. Lineage (NCBI taxonomy): Eukaryota > Metazoa > Chordata > Mammalia > Lagomorpha > Leporidae > Lepus > Lepus europaeus. The sequence goes on from NC_084827.1 coordinate 57,510,266, forward strand.
TTAATTTTTGATTTATTTAAAAGACAGAGAGGGTGGGAGGGGGCAGGTAGAGAGAGAGAGAGACAGAGATCATCCATTCTCTGGTTCACTCCTCAAATTACAGCAAACGTGGGACAGGGCATTATCAAAACCAGGAGCCTAGAACTCAGTCCATGTCTCCCATGTGGGTGGCAGAGACTGAGGTAATTGAGCCACCACCTGCTACCTCCCAGGGTGCACATAAGTAGGAAACTGAAATTAGAAACAGAGGCAGTAATTAAACTCAGACCTTTTAATTGGAGATATCCCAAGTAGCATTTATTATTATTATTATTATTATTATTACTATTTATTTATTTGAAAGTCAGAGCTACACAGAGAGACAGAGAGAGAGAGAAAGGAGAGAGAGAGAGAGAGAGAGAGAAAAAGGATAGAGAGAGAGTGAGAGAGAGAGAGAGGTCTTCCATCCGCTGGTTCACTCCCCAATTGGCCGCAACAGTTGGAGCTGCACTGATCTGAAGCCAGGAACTAGGAGCTTCTTCCAGGTCTCCCACATGGGTGCAGGGGCCCAAGAACCTGGGCCATCCTCTACTGCTTTCCCAGGCCACAGCAGAGAGCTGGATTGGAAGTGGAGCAGCTGGGACTTGAACTGGCACCCATATGGGATGCCTGCAGATGCCGGCACTGCAGGAGGCAGCTTTACCCGCTATGCCACAGCTCCAGCCCCCCAAGTAACAGCTTAACTACTATTCCAAACATCCACTCCAAAGCTATTTGATTAAAGTCAGGAGACTCAAAGTAATCATACATGTAACTATTCATTATCCTTTTTCTCTAATACCCCAGACAAATAAGATTGCTTGGATCAGAACCGGTCTCTGGACACTAAAGTATGGGAAACTGAAAAATGTATGTTTAAGATTTTTGGAATATCAAAGAATTTGGTAGGTTCTTTGACAAATTGAGTGAAACTTTTTGAAGAAAAACAGCAAATTTTGCTAGTTCAGAAAACCCATTTGTGTGGGTTTCATCTCTCCTTCACTTCCATACATTTCTACTAATGCTGAGTCTAGGGGCTAAGGTTCCAGGACATGGCACAGAGAGGTGGGAATCCAGAAAGTGTTAGGTAGTATACCTGGGTTAGGAGATGGAACTGAGAGTCTGGAAAAAGCTAAAGCAGCTAACATTTGCAAGACAATCAGAGGGGAGGAATTCTGGAAATCTGCAAGAAGAGCCCTCTCAAGTGTTCAACAGATTCCTGATAAAAGCACAGGAGTAAAGAAGCCATCCAAGACTGGGAAAAGAATGACCTTACAGGATTATGGGAAACAACAGAATCTGGCCCTCCTATAAAACTGAGACTTGTGCCTGCTCCCACGAGCAGCAATGGGAACTGTTGTACACAAGGGTGCATGGGTAGACTGCTAACTGCAATCCAGATCATCTCTTAACACATCTTGAAATCAAAACCTGGAAGGATCAAAGCATTTCTCAGTGACTGAACTGCATTCCACAGTAAAGCTATAGAATAGTTACTTGAAAATAAACATTCATCATTCAACAGACTAAACTCCACACAAGCAAAATTTCCAGGTATTCAAGGAGCCAGAAAATATGATCCCACTGAAGTGAAGAAAAAAATCAATCAAAACTGAATCAGAAGGGCTACTGTTAGAATTAGCTTACAAAGAGAATAAGATAGTTATCATAACTGCATTCCCTATGTTCAAAACATGAAGAAGACATACGAAAGATATTAGGAAGATTTAAAATATAAGTCTAGAGATGAAGACAATGTCCAAGATGGAAAATACAATGAAATAAAATAAGGATTACTGTCACAGAAGGCAAGAGTAATGACTTTCAAGACACAATAATAGAAGTTACATGAAATTAAACATAGTAAGAAAAACATTTTGAGAAATGACTGTAGCTTTATTGAACTGTGGAATAACCTCAAATCATCTAATATATGTAAACAGAGCCACACAAAGGATTGAGAGAAAAATATTTTAACTCATAATGGTAGACTTTTTCTGAATTTGATAAAAACTGTTAACTTACATATCTAAGAAGCACAGTGAACCCCAAACACATGACATGTAAAGGAAACTGTACAAAGCACATGATAATCATAATGCCCAAAATGAGTGAAAAACATCTTAAAAGCAAGCAAGTAGAAAGAAATATTGCATTGGTGGGAAATAGAATGAGTGCATGTTTCTCGTCATAATGAAATGAGATAATGATGAAGGAATATTTTCAAAATATTACAAGAAACATCCTACCAGTCTGGTATCCTATGTGAAGCCAAACCATTGGCAGTGATATTGAAGAGATAAGCAATGTCACCAAGTGACTGAGCAGAAATTTATAGAACATCTCATGAAGAAGAAGCAGAACACACATTCATCTCAACTGCTCAAATATGATGGAACAGAAAGCTCAGTTCTCAATAAATTTTAAGAGATTAAAATGATAGAAACTATTTTGTCTAATTCCCATGGAAGTAAATGAGAACCACAGAACAGAAAGATTTCATGAAAATTCCCAAATATGGAAAATTAAATTGCAAAATTTTAAATTACTAATACATATAAAATGTTTAAAATGTTTTTACTTACTGAATATTTGTATTTACCAAAAATTTTTATTTACTGAGTTTTTTTATTTACTGAAAATGAACAAATGAAATCTCAAATCTTCTTGGTTTCTACTGAAGCAATTTATAGGGCAATGACGCGTCACTGAATATTTGTATTAGAGTAGAAGAAAGCTGTTAAGTCACTGTCTAAGTCAATGTCCACAACTTCTACATTGAGATACTAGCACAGCAAGCCTAATTAATACTAAAGAAAGCAAAAACAGTACAAAAATCACACTGGAAATCACTAAACAAAAAATGAATAGCTTGTGGAGAAAATGAAACAAATGCCCATCCTTTGATTAGCTAAAAAAGTGATATAACCTTGAGCAGATGGAGATGATACAAATAAGAGGAATGAAGATGTGACACCCTTACAGATCTAAATATATTAAAAGGATAATAAAACAATGGTGTAACCGACTTTTTTTTGCCAATAAACATGGAAGTTAGATAAAATAAATTCCTTTAAACACAAAACTTCCAAACACACCCAAGAAGAAATAAATGAACTGAGTAGTTCTGTATGTATTAATGACATGTATTTATCTAGAATGCATACATTAAAACATTGTCAGAAATAAAACTGGTGACATGTTCCAAACAATGGAGGAAGAAATCACACAAGCTGTATACATTGTTCCAAAAAATTTGAAGATGTTTCCTACTTCATTCTCTGTGACCAGAGTTGTACTGATATCAAACTAGATAAAGAAAAACAGGAATTAAATTATCCTAGACAAAAATGCAAGAATCCTTAGGAAAAAAAAACCAGCAAATTAAATCCAACAACAGCAAAAGCGGCATGATTTATGACCAAATATGACTTATTACAGGAATGCAAAATTAGTTAAATATTTGAAAGTTATGGTATCACAATATTAGTGGAGATTTAAAGATATATTACATGATTAGCCCAATAGATGCAGAAATACTATTTGGCACAACTGAGCACACTTCATAATAAAGATGCTCAGCAGTAGGCACAGAAAGGAACTTCCCCAGAACCGCGTCCTCAGATCTTCCATGTGATTCACTGTTGGAACATTTGGAGTGGGGATTAAATATGTAGGGAGACTTTAGTGTCCAAACATAATTTCAAGCAAGCTCTTTATTTATGCTTCTTAAAACATGAAGAGGGGTGTGCTGATTCGTTCTCTCCCTTCTTCTCTGTCTCCCTCCTTCTGTCCTCTTGCACCCAGTTTCATTATATATTTCAACTTATCTAGTGTCTATTCATCCCTTTGAAATATCCCAAACCCTCTAGTTTACTCCCTGCTTTTCTCTTCCCTTTTTGGTAGCTAATAGGATTTCAATTGTCCACCACTGACACCCTGGTGCTTTTGGACCCATGGAGACCAGATGGCTCTTTTGCTGCTCATCTAGCCTGCCATTGCAGATCTTGCTAGGCAATGTAAGGATTCAAGTCCTGTAGTTTCATTGAGAGAATCAGTCTGCCTCTTTCTGTCTGCCTCACATCTTCCCTCTTCTCTCCCGCCCTGTATGGGTAAGGTGTTGTTTACATGTATGGTTAACATTTGGGCTGTGTGTGTGAGCTTGTATCCTGTCATAAACAGGAGTGATCAGTTACCAATTAGATTAGAATGAATGGCTGATGAATTTGGACAACTGTTAACTCTAAGCTCAGAGCACAAGATATAAATTTGGGCTCCAAGTACACTTCTTATGTGTATTTATTATTCAACTATGTTCTTTTCATACCATTCTGTATTATAGCATATCCATGTAGACTTTTCAATTTTGTGATAAAAATGCATGGCATAAAATTTACCATATTATTTTCTAAGTATGCATTTCAATAATATTAAGTATATTCATATCATCTTACCTTCAATTTCCAGAACTTTTTCAACTTGAAAATTGAAATTCTATAGCAATTAACTCACTCCCTCATTACCCATTTCTCCCTAACACCTGAAAACCACCACTCATCTTTTTGTTACTTCTATGCATTTACCTACTTGAGATCCTCCATGGAAGTGGAATCATAAAATATTTGTCATTTTGCATGTGGCTTACTGCATTCAGTATAATTCTGTAGCAGGTGTCATGATTTTCATCTTTTTAAAGTAGAATAATATTCAATTGTATGCCTATACCTCATTTTGCTTATCCATCTACTTTGTAGAAAGACATATAGATTGCTTCCACCTCTTGGCAGTTGTGAATATTGCCACAATGAACTTGGATGTGCAAATCTCTCTTCTAAATTCTGCCTCATTGTTTTGGAGATACAGCAAGAATTACAATTGCTGTATCATGTGACAATAATGTTTTTAATTTTGGAGAGCACTGTCATACTGTTTTCTATTAGAGCTGCATCACTTTACATTCTCACCAACAGTGCACAAAATTTATAATTTCTCCATTATCTGGTTTTCTGTGTTAAATTTTGGAAAGAATTAATTCTAAGGGGTGAGATGTGATAGGCTTTTAGCTTGTTAAGTATTGAGATTCTGCTTCTTATATTTTTAACATCATCTTGAACACATAGTAAATATTCAACTAACAATAACAGCAACAAACTAAACCACTTATAATAGTGGAGTAAATATTCTTTTGCTAATTTGGATCAAAATATTGAGTCATAACTTATTTTTAATATTTAATTTTATTTACTTTTGAAGAAGAGTAAGTATACAGACACAGAGAGGAAGAGACTAAGAAAGAGGTCTTCCTTCCACTAATTCACTCCCCAATGGCCGCAAAGGCCAGAGCTGGGCCAATCTGAAGTCAGGAGCCAGGAGCTTATTCCAGGTCTCCCACATGGGGTCAAGGGCCCAAGCACTTGGGCCATCTTCTATTGCTTTCCCAGATCATAAGCAGAGAGCTGGATAAGAAGAGGAATAATCGGGACACAAACCAGCACTCCCATGGGATTGGAGCCACAAGACTTTAACTCGTTATTATGAACTCACTGGAAGGCCATGCAGGCCTCAAGTTCACATTATCCACACATGACCAAGGAACTACCTATATATTATTCATCCCTTGTGGATGTATCCCTGCTTTACTATGCTGATCCATAAATGCATGAGTGTTTAATTGAGTCTGATGTCACTTCCCAGAGCTGGTGCAGAGCCGTTCCTTTCCTACTGCTGCTGCTAAGGAGGTCAAGTGGCAGTGACAACGGTGACCTGAACATAAGGGCATATTTATGGTGAAGACACAGTTACTATATTGTGGTAAAATTAATATTAAACTGATAAAAGCTATATTGTGTAAATAATCTATTTATTATTTAGAGGCATCCCCGGGTTCTGCTAAGCCAAGACTGCTGCTCTGGCAGAGCTGTGACATGCCAGGAGCAGCAGACAAATTCTTCAGTGAAAGAATTAAATTTTTTATGCATCTTTTATCCATAAGTAAATTGGAACATGGAGATTAGATCATACTCCAGCTGTTTCTTTTTAAACTGTGTTGTCTCTCCTCTGCTACTCCAAGACAATAATAAGCAATTTCTTCTCCCCAGGATTGCACATGGACACAGCAAAAAAGTAGTGTTAACTCGGGGCCTGTTCAGCTCATTTCATGTCCCTCCTCAGGCAACGGTCACCATTAGTATCTCCCTTCACTGGTGCCATCAAATTGTCTTTCAAATTTTTGTTGAATTCATTTGTAAAACTGAGAAATGAGTGAGAATAAACCAGTCACCAAAGGTGACCCAATATGTTACTGTGTTATTCAATTAACACTTTATTTTCCTTGGCTCCTAGCTAGGCCACACTGAATGCAATCAAAGACATTTTCCTCTTGGGTAAGCCTGTATCTCAGTTCACCAACACATGACCTTTATGTTCCAGGCACTTTCTTGAGATGAAATTCATAGTGGAAGAGATGGACGTAGAGGCAGCTCCACCCGGTTTCTATAGCTTAGTAAATTGATGCACAGAGAATGATGTCCATAGGCAAAGTTGGTCATGAAATAGTTGTTCACTGATCTTTGACATAAGACTCATATAAGGCACTGCTTAGGCAATCCCAGGAATTTAAAAAAAATTATAAGCAAATGAATGTTCTGTGTGCTGTGGGAACAGAGGAATTCATGATGAAGAAACAAATGCAAACCAACTCAAATTTCCTACAAAACACAAACATTCTTTATAAAAAGTGCATCCCTAAAGATACTGTATATTCAGAGACCACCCTAATTCATGTCTAGTTTGATCTACTACCCAAGAGACTTCTATTTCTGAATGTTGCTCCATAAAGCCTTCTTTCTCAACATATTCCTTTCTTCTAAGAAGGACAAGCCCAAGGAAGAAAGATTGATGACTATGGAAGAGCTTATACGTGATGCAAAAAAAAGTTGGCCTTAGACACATTTGTGAAACCAGCAAGCTCTGCAAACATTGAAAATGAGTGGTGCATAGAGCTCTTTGAATAGATGAGGTTCACAAGATTTCAACATGTTATCAAAATTTAGTAAAGTGACTAAGCTGTTTCAATAATGCAAATACTGCATAATTTACAAGTATTCCTTCAGAGGCTAATGATCACACCCTGCTCGGCGCCGTCCTCGTCCAGCAAGAGACAGAGACCGAACACTTTGCACGGGGTTCCTTTATTGCTCGGCAAGCAGGAGATCCAGCTTCGATCTCTTCTGGGCAGGAACTTCCCTTACACCCGCGTAGCAAGGGTTTATATGCACAATACACGTCACAAATCAGGTGATAGGCTAGAAGCGCGGGGATAGGACAATCTCGTGGCAAGGCGGGAAGGAGCGAGCTAGAGCGGGAAATCTAAGGCGGGAAGGAGCGAGCAAGAGCGGGAACTCCCTGAGATGAGGAAGAACCCGGAAGCAGGGAGTCGGCGCCATCTTAGGGGCACGGTTCCTCCGGTCTGGTTCCCTACATCTCCCTCCTTTTGTTTTTGCACAAATCACATCCCCGACGGCCCTGGCTCATGAGGGCCGGGAGAATATTTACTAGGCAGAGAGTAGAGGTGCATACCCAGCGTGCTTGTGATCCGTTAGTTACGGAACTTCAAGGGCCTGGCCACAACCCCTGATGTCTCCGTTAGGGATCAGTTTTTATTCCCTTTTGCTGGGGCAGGCTGGGAATTGAACCTGCATGCATATGCATATGCTCTCCCAGGACCCCCGGAACCCCCGGGTGGACTCCTGCTGCAGTACCTTTGGTCTCGCATACCCAGTTTTCGCTCCCCGTCAGGGATGGGTGATACAGCCCAATGAATGAGAGGGGGAACAAGACAACTCGAGGAAGGTGTGTGCCTGATGGAGGCATTGTCCATATGTGAGGCGTGAGTAGGGATGGGGGGACGAGGGTTTTAATCGCTGGTATGGACCCGGTCATAAGTCATGCGAGCCAGCATGGCATATGCATCCGGATCACGGTGATGGAGAGCAGCATACGCTGCCGCGCGGAACTGATGTCTGACGCTCTCCAACTTGTTGTTGATGAAGGAGCTCACCCAGCGAAGTACACAGGGACGTCTCGTTGTTTTGTTGCAATTTGTCGTCCTGTGAGAGCGTGGTAATCTCGGTTATCTCGGGGGAGATGTCGTCCGTAGGTGATAGAGGTGTATCTTGTGGCGGCGGGGCTGTTTTTCTGACCAATCTTTCCGGTATCCAGAGAGGTTCTCTTCCAGATTCCTGTGGGAAGACACAGACCGCGCCTCGGTTCCAGCATAATACCGGATCCGGGCCGTACCACTTTCCCGTGAGGACATCTTTCCAACGGACATAGCCTCGTGAAGATGGCTCCTTTAACATGTGTCTCTCAGCGGGGGACATAGAATGATCTGTCAAATTCAAAAAGTTTATAGTAAACAGTGCAAGGGAGAGGCGCATTCGAGGGGTTTTGCCCGTGGCAATTCCCTCCTTTTGTTTTAAGAGAAAAGCCTTGAGGGTTCGATGAGCCCTTTCAATTATGGCCTGTCCCTGAGGGTTATAAGGGATTCCAGTTTTATGTTGTACCTGCATACGGGTGCAGAAATCTTGGAATGATTTACTTGTGTATGCAGGACCATTATCTGTTTTTAAAGTTTTTGGTTTGCCCCAGGCTGCCCATGCAGCAAGGCAGTGATTAATGACATGGGTGGTACGCTCACCCGTCTCCAGAGAAGCAAAAATTACTTGGGAACAGGTGTCAACTGACACATGAACATACTTTAAGGTCCCAAACTCGGATATGTGGGTGACATCCATCTGCCAGATATGTCCTGGTAGTAATCCTCGGGGATTAACCCCCACCGAAGGCACAGGGGTTAAAGTAGGGCATGCGGCACAATGGCGAACAATATCGCGAGCGGCAGCACGAGAAAGACCGAATTTGGCGGCAAGGGTTTTTGCGTTTACATGGAACTCTGAATGAAACTGGATAGCCTGCTCTTCTGGGGAAGAAAATTGGAGTATCCAAATGGGGCGTGTGGCTTGATCAGCTATAGCATTGCCTGTGGTCATGGGTCCAGGTAAGGAAGAATGAGCTCTAATATGAGTAATAAAGAAAGGAGCAGACCGATTCCAAATAGATTTTTGCAGGGTGAGGAAAACTGTCGCTACGGAGGATGAAGAATTGACTAGTCCTGCGGCCTCAAGGATAGACACAGAATTAACCACATAGCGTGAATCAGACACAATATTGACAGGTCCGGGGAAATCAGAGAAGACTTGGTTAACTATAAGAAGTTCAGTTACCTGGGGGGAGTTAGTAGCGAATTGGAATGTTTTTGGCACAGATCCTGAAACAACATATGCACCGACTCCTGTTTTAGAACCGTCGGTATACACTACTGGGGCTCCCTGTAAGGGCTTTTGGGATGTGGACTTTGGAAAAATAACTGGGTGAGACTGAACAAAGGTTAGCAAAGGATCAGAGGGTGTTCTGTTTGTAATAGTTGCGGAAGTGGAGCAGACTAAAACCGCCCAAGCATCAGTACAAGCGATTAGCACACGTACCTGTTCCATGGAATAGGGGACAACAATGGTGGATGGTTCGCGTCCAAAATGTTGGATAGCCCTCTGAATGGCTAGGAGAGTTATCTCCGCCACTGCCACGGGATAGTAACTAATAGATCTAGTAGATGACATTGAGGGATGGATCCAGAGGAGAGGCCCATCCTGCCATAGGACCGCGGTGGGCTGTTTAAGGGTGTCGAGGACCCAAAGAGTAAGGTCTCCCGCAGGGTCCCAACGTTTTAGGGCAGCTTTACTAAGGGCATCGTTGACAATTGACAGTGCTTGTTTGGCCTCAGAGGTGAAGGTTCGGGGGGAAGCAAGATCCGGGTCTCCTTTAAGTATATTAAAGAGGGGCTGCAATGCAGCATTAGGAATGTTAAGGTAGGGCCTAATCCAATTGATATCCCCTAAAAGTTTTTGTAAGTCATTTAGAGTGGAGATAGCATTGATTTTTATTTGAATTTTTTGAGGTCTAATTTGAGTAGGGGCGACTATAGCCCCAAGATAAGAAACTACAGACGACAATTGCACCTTATTAGGTGCAATATGCAGCCCTGCCCCTTCCAGCACTTGTTGGAGTGTACTGTATAAGGCCAGGAGCCTCTCTGCTGTGGGGGCTGCACACAGTAGGTCGTCCATATAATGTAGGCACCTGCAGTCGGAATATCGGTCTCTAAGAGGTTTTAGTACTTGGGCTACATAGACTTGACACATGGTGGGGCTATTAGTCATACCCTGAGGCAAGACTGTCCACTCCCAACGCTTGTCCGGTTGTTCCTGGTTCTGGGTGGGGACAGTAAAAGCAAAACGTGGGGTATCCTTTTTGTCCAATGGAATGGAAAAGAAACAATCCTTAAGATCTATTACAATAACAGGCCATTGGTTGGGAAGTGCCGAAAGCAGAGGAAGACCACGTTGCACAGGGCCCATAGGCTGCATCTGTGCGTTGACTGCCCTAAGATCATGTAAGAGTCTCCATTGACCTAATTTTTTGCGGATGGCAAAAATAGGCGTATTCCATGGAGAGGTGGATGGGATCAAATGACCAGCGTTGACCTGCTCCAAGACCAGAGTGTTGACTGCCTCCAGTTTCTCCTGAGATAGGGGCCACTGTGGAACCCAGACGGGTACGTCCGTTAGCCACGAGATGGGTAAAGGCTCCACTGGTTTAGGAGGCGAAACAGTGACCCCTAGGAAAAACCCAGGCCAACTTTACTTGGTCTTTGTTTTGGTTCAATGGGGGAAGGGTGGCCCTGGAGCTGGACACCGAGTCCCTTGCCTGGGACGTAACCCATATTTTGTAGCATAGATCGTACTGCAGGGGAAGTGGTGACCAAAGCAACATCCATTTCGGCCAGGACGTCTCTCCCCCAAAGGGAAATGGGTAGAGGTAAAATGAATGGAGAAAACTGTCCTCTATGACCCTCGCTATCCTGCCATGACAACAAGGCTGCACTGATTTTTGGGAAATGAGCAAAACCAAGTCCTTGCAAGGTTTGTTCCGCCACATTTGTAGGCCATGTACTAGGCCAGTCCTTTGTTGCTATAATGGATTTGTCGGCTCCTGTGTCTAAAAGTCCCTTAATGTCCTTGCCATTAATCTGCAACACTAAAGTGGGACGTTCATTTAAAAGCATATGTAAGCCGGTAAAATTAATGCCGGAGGACCCAAAGTTACCAGTGCCGCGAACGTGGTTTTTAGCTGGGATTAAAGAGTGAAGACTGGGCAGTAATAACATTTGTGCGATACGGTCTCCAGGATTGATTACTAAAGGTCCCTGAGGGGCCTGAACCATGATCTTTACTTTACCAGTGAAATCAGAGTCAACTACCCCGGGGATCACAGCTAGCCCTCGGAGGGCGGCGGAGGACCGACCCAACACTAATCCAACCGAATCCGGGGGCAGAGGACCGGAGCAGTCGCTCTCCACTAATTGTACCCCCATCTCCGGAGTTAAGAGGAGAGGGGAGGTGGCGCGGAGGTCCAGGCCTGCGGACCCGTGAGTGGCACGGGCTGAGGGTGCACTGGGTGTAGCGCAGACACGGGAGGTGGAACCTGAGAGTAGATTTGATTTTGGGGGCTCCTCGCTGGGTTGGGGAGCCCCCTCTGGCCGTTTTTTGGCCCCTGGGCGCTACCTGTAAGTGGGTTGCCATCGATATCGAAAGCAGAACGGCATACCTCTGCCCTATGAGGGCCCTTGCGGCAACGGCGACAAGGCTCTATGCCTGAAGGCTGTGCCGTGGAATACCCATGGCTGAGATTGGGGCAATCGCGTTTTCTGTGACCCGGTTGATGACATTGGAAGCAAAGTCCTGAAGATATGGGGGGTCGGGTCGATTTAGATTTTGGACTGTTTTCTTTGACTTTTGCCAGCATCGCAGCTAGGCCCGCATTAGTAAGTGGCCCACCGGTATCTCTGCAGTATTTTAACCAGGAGTCCAGAGATTTATGTCTATATTGTCGAAGAATGTTTTTGCACTCTTTATTAGCCTGCTCAAAAATAATTTGTTTGACCAGTGGCTGAACGTCAACCTCGGAAGGGAAAATACGCGACGCAGCCTCAAGTATGCGAGCGACAAAATCAGCGAAGGGTTCGGCCGTGCCCTGAACGATCTTGGTGAGGTGGCTAGCTGAGTCACTTGGATTGGACGCCTGCCTCCACGCACGTTGGGCACAGTTGGAAATTTGCCTGTATACTTGTCTAGGGAATTGGGTCTGGTCAGCCTGATAAGGTCCACGCCCTAAAAGCATATCAGCATTCCACGTAGGGTGGCCGTCCTCAGCATTTTCATCTGCCTGGTCATGACAGCACTCTGTATTCATAGATTGCCACAAAAGAAAGCCGCCTGGACTTAAACAGGCCCGAGCCAATTGGGTCCAGTCGCTAGGTGTTAAAATGGACTGGCCGACTGATTCAAGGAGTGACAATGTGAATGGGGCTGTGGGTCCATAGTCATGGACCGCAGCCTTAAGTTGTTTTAATACTGTCATGTCCAATGGTTCGTGCCGGGCCTCTCGCGTGCCCAAAGCCAAAACAGGGTAAGCCTGAGCGGGGGCAGCGGGAGCGCCAGTTCGCAACTGTTTCCAGGCTTGTTGATGAAACTGTCTGCCTGAAAAAGGTGGCACATTTGGGACGTTTAATGGCCATGGCGGCACGGGTGTTAGATGGGGCTGAGGCACGCCTACATGACCGCCAGTAGGAGGCGCTGCGTCTTTAATCTGATGGGCGGGCACGACATCGATAGGAGGAGCCGTAGGCACTAGAGGGCGTAAACAGGCATCTTTTAACTTTTGCCGCAGCTGCGCATACGTAGGAGGCGGGGATTTAGGATCGCCGTCCCCTTCCCCCTCAGACTCAGAGGAGGCGGAGCCACATTCGGAGCCTGAGGCCAGTGAGGAAGTCTGGCATCCCGTGTCCTTAAATTGTATGAGGTCCCGGGCGCCGTCCGAGCTCTGAGAACGAACTTCCTCGAGAGCCTCGCGAACCGCCGTAAGAGTCGGGCGGTCCGCTCCCACCGACCTCTCCTCTTGGAGGCACGCCCGCAGTAGTTCCCATAAGGGGAGAACAACGGGGTCGATATCGGGTTCCTGGGGATCGTTAACTGTGCGCCGGAGATCCTTTCCTAATTTCTCCCAAGACTCAAGAGTTATTTGGCCCTCGTGGGTGAGCCACGGCGCAAAGAAATCAACACTTCCAAGGAACCTGACAAGTGTGGTCTTAGAAACCTTAATCCCTTTGCTACGCAATAATGCTTTTAACGGATTAAGCAACATTGAATGGCTAGATGAATTTCCCATTTTCAGTTTAAAGCGGGAAGACACGTCCGCTATCTTATTTTCAGTTTAAAGCGGGGGAACAAGTCTGCTATTCTTTCAGTTTAAAGCGGGGAAACACGTCCGCTATTCTTTCAGTTTAAAGCGGGGAAACACGTCCGCTATCTTAGGGTGCGTCCACCCTCCAACCACGAGATATACCTCACTCGCGGGGCCCAGACGGTAAGACTGACCTCGCTTACCTTCTACTTACCGGGCAACGTAGAGGAAGCTCCCCGTACGGGCCACCAGCTGCTCGGCGCCGTCCTCGTCCAGCAAGAGACAGAGACCGAACACTTTGCACGGGGTTCCTTTATTGCTCGGCAAGCAGGAGATCCAGCTTCGATCTCTTCTGGGCAGGAACTTCCCTTACACCCGCGTAGCAAGGGTTTATATGCACAATACACGTCACAAATCAGGTGATAGGCTAGAAGCGCGGGGATAGGACAATCTCGTGGCAAGGCGGGAAGGAGCGAGCTAGAGCGGGAAATCTAAGGCGGGAAGGAGCGAGCAAGAGCGGGAACTCCCTGAGATGAGGAAGAACCCGGAAGCAGGGAGTCGGCGCCATCTTAGGGGCACGGTTCCTCCGGTCTGGTTCCCTACAACACCCCTTAAGTGAGTTGAGGCAGCCACTGAAATATGTTTCTTCAATTTTCTTGGTCATTATAATGGCAAGCTGACATCTACATGGCATTTTTTTCTCTGGAAATCCTAATATATTTTTGTGTATCCTATTTTTGCCTTTATCTGTTTAGATGCTCCCCCCCATAGTGTAACTGGTGTTTTTACTCTGCAGTCATCAGAATTTATGACATGACTCCCTCTTTCAGTGCCAGCTAGTACTTCAAACATCTGTCATTATGGAATTGCCATTTTATTATTGGGTATGCCAGGATTTGTAAAATTGTACATATTTCTCTAATTCCTTCATTCAGTGGTATGATGAATACCCTGAAAAATACCACCTATTGTAACCTTTAAATTGGATTTATAAGGAGTGAAATCCCTTTAAATTATGTTCACTCTCTTTAAAAATCTTCAGTTATTGATCCAGCTGTGAACATTACATGGGAATATTTAAGAGAAGTAAAACATGCCATTATCTTCAAGATTTTTGTTTCTTCAGTTGGCAAATACAAATATTTGAGACAATTAGCTACAAATGTTGTTAACACTCAGCAGAACAAATGATAACCATTACATGAATATAATATTGAAAAGAAATGTGTGTGGACAGCAATAAAATGAATTCTATTTATAAAAAATACCATGAGTGAGTTATCTTATGAAGAAGATCTGACTTCTGTCACATTTAAATGATGAGATAACCTTACCAAATTTGATTACCAGGAGCCTTTCTGTGTTTTAGGCATGTGTGCTATGTGGTAGTGATAAAGTGATGGTCAAGAGTGATCTCAGCATCTAAGTGTGCAAAAGAGTAAATTGCCATAGAAACAAATATTGCTTAACATAGAAACAAGTCAAAGTAAGGCATGAGCCAAACGTGAGGTGATCAAGAGATTCACTGTGATTTCTTTATGATGGGTAGAGCATGGAAATTTATACTGATGGATTTATTCCTAGGAGCATGTTGACTATGGTCAAAGTATGCTTTGATTTGCTTAAATTTCAGACTGGAGATGTGTGTGTTTCCCTGTGTGCTCTAACAAATTACCACAAATGTAGGGATTTAACCCGTGACTACTGCAACACCATTCTGGAGAACTACGGCACTGATCTCATTGGGCCTCATAGAAAATGCAGGCAGGACTAGATTCTTTTCTTCAAGATTCATTTACTTATTTGAAAATTGGAGTTACAGCAGGCGCCGTGGCTCACTAGGCTAATCCTCCGCCTACGGCGCCGGCACACCAGGTTCTAGTCCCGGTCGGGGCGCCGGTTCTGTCCCGGTTGCTCCTCTTCCAGTCCAGCTCTCTGCTGTGGCCAGGGAGTGCAGTGGAGGATGGCTCAAGTCCTTGGGCCCTGCACCCGCATGGGAGACTGGAAGAAGCACCTAGCTCCTGGCTTCAGATCAGAGCTGTGTGCCGGCTGCAGTGCGCTGGCTGCAGCGGCCATTGGGGGGTGAACCAAAGGAAAAGGAAAACCTTTCTCTCTGTCTCTCGCCCTCTGTCCACTCTGCCTGTCAAAAAAAAATAATAATAAAGAAAATTGGAGTTACAGAGAGAGAGGGAGACACACAGAAAGAGATCTTCCATCTGCTGGGTCACTCCCCAAAAGGCCTCAATGACCAGAACTGGGCAGGCCAAACCCAGGAGCCAAGAGCTCCTTCCAGATCTCCCATGTGAGTAGCAGGAGTCCAAGCATTGAAGGGCTACCCTCTGCTGCATTTCCAAGACCTTAGTAGGGAGTTGGATGAGAAGTAGAACAACCAGGATATGAACCAGCACTCATATGGGATGCTAGAACTGCAGGCATTGGATTTACCTGTAGTAGCATAGCACTGGCCCCAGGACTGGACTCTTCTAGAGCATCCAAACACACCCATTCACTTCTCCTTACACTTTTCAGCTTCTAGATGTGATCTGAATTCCACTCCTCATGAGCCCCTTTGGTTTTCTTTAAAGTCCCTAAATAGTGGACTTTTCCTTGTTCTCAAAGCTTTCTGTAACCACAGACAAGAAAGTTTCTTCATTGGAAGGATTGAACCAATTAAACAGCCACCCCCTTCCTGCCTCAAAGAATCCAAGTTGATCTCTGCATCTGAAGGGCTTAAACCTAAACTCGTATGACAAGTCTCTTTTGCCATGTAAAGTGACATAGCCACAGGTTAGGAGATGGGCACCATTGGGGGAACATGAGTCTGCTCATCACGAAGTATTGATCGTATGCAGATATTTTGTTTTCTTTCATTTTATCAACTATGTTTTCCTATTAAAAATATGCAAAAAAAATTTTTTTAGAAAACAACAGACACTAGCTCTCTGGTTTAAAAGGAAGATAAATAGATATAGAAATAGGCACAATTGCAGCTATAGCTTTATGCACAAATGTTTGTGCACGATTAGTCTGTATCTCATTAATATATATCTTATCTTCCTGATTTCCTACAGTTTCTAAACCAGAAGAGATACTCTGTGTACAGAATAGATGCTTGGCAAATTCCCACTGATGAACAAAGTACGTGTTGCATCTCTTTTTAACCAACTATATATATATTTTTTTAAGATTTATTTATTTGAAAGTCAGAGTTACACAGAGAGAGGAGAGAGAGAAAAAGAGAGAGGTCTTCCCTCCGATGGTTCACTCCCCAGATGGCCGCAACCGCTGGAGCTGCGCCAATCCAAAGCCAGGAGCCAGGAGCTTCTTCTGGGTCTCCCACACAGGTGCAAGGGCCCAAGGACTTGGACCATCTTCTACTGCTTTCCCAGGCCATAGCAGAGAGCTGGATTGGAAGTGGAGCAGCCAGGACTAGAACCAGCACCCATATGGGTTGCTGGCTCTTCAGGCCAAGGTGTTAACCAGCTGTGTTACAGTGCTGGTCATCTTTTTTCCTTTTTTTAAAAATATTTATTTTATTTATTTGAAAGACAGAGTTAGAGAGAGGTAGAGACAGAGAGAGAGGTCTTCCTTCCGTTGGTTCACTCCCCAGGTGGCCGCAATGGCTGGAACTGCACCAATCCAAAGCCAGGAGCCAGGAGCTTCTTCTGGGTCTCCCACATGGATGCAGGGGCCCAAGGACTTGGGCCATCTTCTATTGCTATCCCAGGCCACAGCAGAGAGCTGGATTGGAAGAGGAGCAGCCAGGACTAGAACTGGAGCCCATATGGGATGCTGGCACTTCAGGCCAGGGCTATAACCCACTGCACCACAGCACCGGCCCCTAACTATATTTTTTGAATGGATGAACTTTTGCCATGAACACTCAAGCCTGCAATAAATGCAGTGAGGGAGTCCAATTTTATCAATAAAATAATGTATAAGACATTAAGCAAAATATTTATTATATTATCTTCCTCCTTTGCTCTAATTTTGAGCACAGATAGAAAATAGAGCTACCAATCTGCCAAGTCTAAATCCTCACAGAGTTGAACCCAAATGAGAGTATTCTCCCCACTGCACCCTCTCCTGCAGTGCCAAAGACAGCCTAATGATGGAATCTCCTTTTATCCCAGTTGGGTGTGTGAACACGGGTAATTCGTGTGAGTCATATTTGTATCAGCATTGGCCCCTGGGCAGCTTTTGCAATGTAGCCTCACAGGCAAGATCTGATGGAAAGGGAGACAGCTCTGCTTGAAGTATGGTGTTGTGCCAGAGCAACACAAACGCAGCAGACCCTGCAGTTACCGTCCTTACCTCAAATAAATGCTTTGGAAGACCTGGCCTGCAAATGATAGCTTTCTTTGTAAACGCAGCACATAGAGGGATTAACTCTTGATGCTAAAGTGACTAGCTCCCCACTGTGAACTTAATTGTCTGAGGTTATGTCTATAGGATATTAAAAGATCAAAATAAGTCTGAAAAAGTGTAAAAGTAATCAAATTTAAATGAGTTCACAAATCTTCAATAAGCAAACACTTGAGGCCAGGGACAGCATCAGGCACTTTTGCAAAATACACTGTTAAATAAATTCAGAATAGGCTCTGTGGTCAAAGATCTACTAATTTAATAGGCATGGGGATACAACAGTACCTGCAGCATTTTGACATATGTTTAAGAGATAAAGAAAGCAAACTGGAGCAGCTATATCCAGGCCTGTTTTAAGAGAAAATATGATATGGGAGATTTGTGTTGTATCATCTGTCTCTTAGTTATTTCTCTAGTTGGCTTGTTGTTTTAAAATCACTTTATTTTAAAAAAATGTATTTATTAATTTGAAAGTCAGAGCTACAGTCAGAGGGAGATATAGTACACTGTTATTTAATGCTATAACTAGTACTCCAACAGTATTTTTTTCATTTTGTGTTGCTATATGGGGGCAAACTGTTGAAATCTTTACCTAATATATACTAAACTGATCTTCTGTATACAAAGGGAATTGAAAATGAATCTTGATGTGATTGGAAGGGGAGAGGAAGTGGGAAAGGGGAGGGTTGCGGGTGGGAGGGAAGTTATGGGAGGGGGGAAGCCATTGTAACCCATAAGCTGTACTTTGGAAATTCATATTCATTAAATAAAAGTCTAATAAATGAAAAAAAAAAGAAAGAGAAAGAACAAGAGAGAAATTTTCTGTCTGCTGATTGATTCCCCAAATGGCTACAACTGCAAGGGCTGGACCAGGCTGAAGTCAGGAGCTAGTAACACTTGGACAATCTTCCACTGTTTTCTGTGGACCATTAGCAGAAAATTGGATTGGAAGTAGAGCAATCAGAACATGAACAGGTGCCCACATGGGATGCCAGCGTTACAGGCAGTGGCTTTACTCCATATGTCATAATGCGGGCACCTCAAGATCACTTTATATTTGATTTTTTTTGAGGGGCCCGAAGTAGGTTTATGTGAATCAAATCAATCAATAATATTATTATAAATTAAAATTTAGAAAATCCACTTAATGAATTTAAAATACTAGGAAGTCTATGCGTACCAGTAACAATATTATCATGAAAAGTTATTTGGAAAACACCAATTTATGGAAGGGAGGGTCACTGGCTTACATTTTTGTATCTAGTTAATGTCTAGCTTATTAGAAGCCAGCAGGTGGTCATATTCCCAGTTGCATTCAGACCACCACAATTTGTTATTTGGGTTTAAACTTGTGAAGAAAATTCAGCCCACAGAGATACAAAGTTGGGAAAGAGAGAATTTATTTGAACAGCCGCTTCAGATCATTGTGAACAGCCTTCTGTGATACCACATGGGAAGTTGACAAGAGGCTCTTTCTTTAAGGTTAGTTGTAATGTAGAATCTGAAAATGTTCTAAAGAACTTTTAAACTCTGTAACTTGAGAATTAATTGCTTTATCCTGCATTTTGAAGGAGTTGTTATCTATACATGATTCTGAAGGATTATGATGTCATCATATATGAAAGAACCATCCAGTATGACTTCTATCTATCAGAATAGACACCAGCGGGCTGGCGCCTGGCTTAACAGGCTAATCCTCCGCCTTGTGGCGCCGGCACACCAGGTTCTAGTCCCAGTTGGGTTGCCGGATTCTATCCTGGTTGCCCCTCTTCCAGGCCAGCTCTCTGCTATGACCCGGGAAGGCAGTGGAGGATGGCCCAAGTGCTTGGGCCCTGCACCTGCATGGGAGACTAGGAGAAGCACCTGGCTCCTGGCTTCGGATCAGCAAGATGCGCCAGCCACAGCAGCCATTGGAGGGTGAACCAACGGCAAAAAGGAAGACCTTTCTCTCTGTCTCTCTCTCTCTCACTATCCACTCTGCCTGTCAAAAAAAAAAAAAAGAATAGACACCAGGGATGCAGAAGACACCAAGAAAAAATACCACAAGGGAACACATTGAGAAGAGAGCTCGCTGCAAGTCAATGAGAGAAGCCGCAGGGAAAACAAGCCTAGCATCTTGGACTTGGACTTCTGGTCTCCAGAGCTATGAGATGTGCATTTTTGTTGTTCAAAACAAATAAACCACTAATTTGCTACATTATGCAGATCTCCCAAAAGGACATATTTTATTATATAATCCCAACATCAAACAATCATTGATAGCATCATCGATCTCATCAGGAAAGAAGTCTAACACTGTCAAGCTCTCACACTCATGGAGGCCAATCCATGTTCTCCAAAATCCAGCTATCACTTGCAAACTTAGAATTTAGTGGGACAGGCATTTGGTGGTGGGTTAAGATGCTGCTGGGGATGCCCACATCTCATATCAGTGCCTGGATCTGAGTCCTGGTACTGCTCCCAATTCCAGCTTTCTGCTAATGCATACCTTGGGAGGTAACAGGTGATGGCTCAAGTAGTTGGGTCCCTGCCACGAAAGAGAGGAGGTATGCATTGAGTTCTAATCTTTTGACTTAAGCATACCCCTTGCTTGATTGCCACACGTATTTTTGGGAGTAACCAGCAGACGGAAGATCTTACTCTTTGTTTCTGTCTCTGTCTCTCTGCCTTTCAAATAAAATGAAAATGGATTTTTAAAATAATTCATTAATCACAAAAATATACCAAGCTTTCCCCTTGAGGTAACAAGCTCCCTTTGTCCATGTTCAGCAAAATATCTGACATTGACCTCTATCTGAATAACCACAGCTCATCTTTCAGTTATTCTTTACAGCAAAAACTGTGTTCTATGGGAAAAAAATCAAGGCATCCATTTTATTTGGATATGCCAAATGCTTCATGTAACACATTCATAAAAAATTCATGTATACAAGGGGTCTTCAAGAAGTTCATAGAAAGTGCATATCATAAAAAACTGTGTATGGATTTAAAATATTTTTACACAAACTAATGTTTAAAATCCATTTTCACAAACCTTTTTATTAAATTATTTGTATATTTATTTGAAAGGCAAAGCAACAGGGAGAGAGGAAGTCTTATCAGATAGAGAGGAAGAGAGAGAGAGACTGACTTCCATGTGCTGTTTCATTCCTTTAAAGGTCACAACAGCCAGGGCTGGAGCAGATCAGAGTCAGTTGCTAGAAACTCCATCTAGTCTACAAGGATGGTGGAATGGACCCAAGCGCTTGTGTCATCATCTGCTGCCTTCCCAGCCACAAAAGCATGAAACTGGATTGGAAGTGGAACAGCTGGAATTCCAGCTGGAATTCTCATACAGGATGTAGGCTTCACAGGCAATGGCTTGACCTACTGACCCGCAATGCCCGGCACTTTCCACGAACATTTTAAAGAAATTATCTTATCTTTCTGAATTTTTTTTCACACAATTAGATTATTGTGTACAACTGATTACCACTTCTTCAAGGGTATTCTTTTTTTTTTTTTTTTTTTTTGACAGGTAGAGTTATAGACAGTGAGGGAAAGAGACAGAGAGAAAGGTCTTCCTTCTGTTGGTTTACTCCCCAAATGGCCGTCACGGCTGGTGCTGTGCCAATCCGAAGCCAGGAGCCAGGTGCTTCCTCCTGGTCCCCCATGCAGGTGCAGGGCCTAAGCACTTGGGCCATCCTCCACTGTACACCCCGGCCACAGCAGAGAGCTGGACTGGAAGAGGAGCAACTGGGACTAGAACCCGGTGCCCATATGAGATGCCAGCACCGTGGGCGGAGGATTAACGAAGTGAGCCACGGTGCCAGCCCCCTCAAGGGTATTCTTAAGTGTAAACTGGCATTTAGCACTTACAAGTGCATGGTGGTAAAGAATATATTATAAAAAAGAGAGGACTTGTGCCTCTGTCTTGATTTCTATGAAGATCCAGCAGCTTTACTCTCCATTGCATTTGTATCATCATTGCAAATGTCACTAGAAGATTAGGAACAGTAACACATCAGTTTTGCTATGAAGATAATTTTGCTTTTTAGAACCCTAAAAATGTTGGGTAGTGAGAGGAGTGTGTGAAGCACAATTGGATGCCCACTCTCATCAGTGCTATTTAATGTAGACCTGTAAGTTTTAGCTAGAACTGTTAGGCAAGATAAAGCAATCAAAGGGGTGCAAATTAGAAAAGAGGAACTCAAACTATCCTTATTTTCAGAGGACATGATCCTACATACAGGAGATCCAAAAAACTCCACTTAGAGACTATTGGAACTCATAAAATAGTTTGGTAAAGTGGCAGGCTATAAACTCAACACAGAAAAATCAATAGCCTTTGTATACACAGACAATGCCATGGCTGAGAAAGAACTTGTAACATCAGGACCATTCAAAATAGCTCTAAAAAGAATCAAATACCTTAGAATAAATTTAACCAAGTATGTCAAAGGTCTCTACAATGAAAATTACAAAGCACTAAAGAAAGAAATATAAGATATTAAAAAAATGGAAAAATCTTCCATGTTCATGGATTAAAAGAATGCACATCATCAAAATGAACATACTACCAAAAGCAATTTACAAATTCAATGTGATCCCCCATCAAAATTCCAATGACATTCTTTGCAAATCTATAGAAAACAATGCTGAAATTCATATGGAAACACAAGAGACCCTGAATAGTTAAAGCAATATTACACAACAAAAACAAAGCTGGAGGTATCACAATACCTGATTTCAAGACATACTATAAGGCAATTACAATCAACACATTTGGTACTGGCAAAAAAACAAAAACAAACAAACAAAAACAGACTTACAGACCAATGAAACAGAATAGAAACTCCAGAAATCAATCCATGCATCTATGGCCAACTTATTTTTGGTAAAGGAGCTAAACTCAATCCACAGAGCAAGGACAGTCTCTAACAAATGCTGCTGGAAAAATTGGATCTCCACATGCAAAAGTATGAAATTATGCCCCTACCATACACCCTACACAAATATCCATTCAAAAAGGAACAAGAACCTAAATCTATGACCTAATACCATCAAATTATTAGAGATCATGGGGGAAACTGTTTAAGACATTGGCATAGTCAAAGACTTCTTGGAAATGACCCTGGAAGCACAGGCAATCAAAGCAAAAATCAACAAATGGAGATTACATCAAGCTGAGAATCTTCTTTTTTTTTTTTTTTTTTTTTTTTGGCCAGGTAAAGTTAAACAGTGAGAGAGAGACACAGATATAGACAGTGAGAGAGAGAGAGAGAGAAAGGTTTTCCTTCCATTGGTTCACCCCACTAATGGCCACCACAGCCAGCATTGCGCCGATCTGAAGCCAGGAGCCGGGTACTTTCTCACAGTCTCCCAGGTGGGTACAGGGACCCAAGCACTTGGGCCATCCTCCACTGCCCTCCTGGGCCACAGTAGAGAGCTGGACTGGAAGAGGAGCAACCGGGACTAGTACCTGGAGACCCAACCAGGACTAGAACCCGGGGTGCTGGTGCTGCAGGCAGAGGATTAGCCAAGCGAGCCAAGGCGCCGGCCGAGAATCTACTGTACTGCAAAAGAAGCACTCAGCAAAATGAAGAGACAACCAACAGTATGGTAGAAAATATTTGCAAACTGTGCAACTGAAAAAGGGTTAACATACAGAACATATAAAGAACTCAAGATATTCAACTACAACAAAACAAACAATCCAGTAAGGAAATGTGTAAAGGACTTAAACAGGCATTTCTCAAGAGAAAATTCAAATGGTCAACAGACACTTGCAAAAATGCTCAGGATCACTGGCCATCAGGGAAAGGGAAATCAAAACTACAATGAGGTTCCACCTCGCTCCAGCTAGAATGGCTAGCATACAGAAATCAACAAACAACAAATGCTGTTGAGGATGTGAGGAAAAACGTACTGTGATCCATTGCTGGTGGGAATGTCAGCTGGCATAACCACTGTGGAAGACAGTATGGAGACACTTCAGAAACCTGAATACAGACCTACCATATGATCCAGCCATCCCACTCCTGAGAATTTACCCAAACCAAAAGAAATCAGTACATGAAAGAGATTCTGTTCTCGCTTGTTCATTACAGCATAATTCACAGTAGCTAAGATATGTGATCAACCCAGATGTCCATCAACTAGTGACTAGATAAAGAAATTATGATATATGTATATACTACGGAGTACTACACATCTGTAAAACAAACAAACAAAAACCGAAATCTTGTCTTTTGCAACAAGATGGTCACAACTGGCAACCATTATGCTTTGTGAAATAAGCCAGTCCAAAAAAGACAAATATTATGTTTTCCTTGATTTGATGCAACTAATAGAATACCTGAAATGTAATGTATTTGAGCAAAATAGTCATTTGGAGAATGAATGATTGTTTATAGCCCTTATCTCTCCCATTGAGGGACAATCTTTAATTTGGTTTTATTTTGTTTCGTTTCCTTTCTCTTCATACTATTTTCTTAACTCCTCTACTTAGAGTAGGGCTAACTATAATATCATTAAGTAAACTGATAATAGATCATGGCAAAAATGAAGAATGGGAATCTGAGGTGGGGGGAAGGGTTGGAATTTGGGCAGGAGGGTGGGAAAGCCCCACTTTGTTCCTAAATCTGTATATATGAAATATATGAAACTTGTATAGCATAAAAAAAGAAAAGCAATTGAAATGCCACTAAGTTACAAAATGTTGTTACAGAGTTCAGAAGAATAAAACAACAAAAAGTAAAAATCATAATGAGAAATCATCTAGTGTTGACATTGTGTTATGATATACCATATTAGCAACATAATTCTAGTCTAGTACATTGCTTACATGTAGGAAGAGGGCATAATAATCCTTTTTTTAGGTTTCTAATATATTAAGATAATATTTGAACTAATTCATAATTTTACCATATTTATCTTTGTTATCTCAGTATTTTCTCTGGGCATCTGTAATTAGAAGGAAGTTCAAGATATTCTATTTCTCAGGATTCTCTTGAGAAAAAAAAAAACAGTAAGTGACAGATAAATAGATGGCTAAATAGGTAGGTCGATGGATGCACAAATACATATATAGATTTACTACAAGGGTTATAGATATAGATAGATACATAGATACATACATACGTACGTACATACATGACTTGCTGTAAGGCATTGACTCACATGATTCCATAATCTGAGAAGACCCACAGACTGCAGTGCATACGTTGCAGGCCTAGGAAAGCAGCTGCTGTAGTTTAAAAGCCTGACAGCCAGAGACATTCTACTCTGGGCCTAAAGATCTGGGAACCAGAAGCACGTGGGGGCAAGAGAAGCTGGAGCTCCTGGATCAAGTTGGTATTGAGAGAGCACATGTATCCTTTCTCTGTGGTTTTGTTTTATTCAGGCACTCAAAGGTTTGGATGATGCTGAATTGCAGTGATATCTGGACCTCCTATGGTCCAGCCAAGGTGATGTTTACAACAATCATATTTCCCATCTGAATGTGAAGCCATGGTCACATATGACTCAGCCACTCTGTCTGCTAGTATTAACCACATTAACCTGTGGCTTTCAAGCATACAGCTACATAAATATATTATTTAACCAACATCATATAGTTTTTAGTACCTGTACATTTTGTGATTGCCTCACTTTCAATCCATAGGTTTGAAATTTCTAGAATAAAGTATTATGTAGTGTTTAAGACTTTTAATGCATATTTTAAACTGTATCTCAGAACATCTACAACTTTTTAAGACTTTGCCATTATTGTGTGACACATTTATACAACCTGAAATTTAGTCTTCTCTTTAAAATTTGCCTACTCAGTGTGATCCAAATTATGCTATCTTAGAACATGAGTCTGCATTTTTAGCTTAATTTCCTTGGGCACAACGTTAATATGATAGACAATCTTCATGTCATATAATTCAGGAGAGGAGACAAAATCAGGGACTTCCAGGAAGAAAGAAGGAAATCATGTGCTGCAGGGATTCAACTGAGAAAGTTTCTAGATGCATTGGACAGCATCAACAGCAGGTGCATGTTACGTGGCATGGCTGTCTTGCAAAGAAGAAGGAGCTCTCCCAGACTGATTGCAACACACACACACACACACACACCAAAAGGCTATGAATAAGGGTTTTGCTTCCATCGTGCAGATGTCCGGGGAGAGCAGGACAGACCTCAGACATGGCTGGAGGGGGCGAGGAAGGGAGGCCTTGGTGTTCCCTGTGGTTACAGGTGACAGAGTCTTCAGGTGCAGTCTGGGACTTTCTGGGGTTGCAGCTCCAACTGGTGCCAAAGGAGCATGTAGTACCCAAGGTTTCTTATTAGTTTGCCCAGATGTGGGCACAAAGGAAAGGAGGAGGGAGACACATCAAAGTTTCCAGCAACCTGATATCAAAAATGAGGTCAGGTGCCTCCTTAGAGTATGTCTCTGTAGATTTTAACCATCTGTCATGACTACTGTACATGTGCCTGGAATAATGTACAATATACATAGACATGTAATTCTCACCTTCATAAGGTTTCATTGTTTGATTTTAGCTTTTGTTTCTCTTGTAGACTCAGTAGTAACCTTGATTAACTTTCTCTTTTCCTTTGTCCACATGTCTGGTGCCCTTTCATGATATGGGCAGATTTTAGGCTGAACAGTTAAGTTAGGATGCTACTCAGGATGACTGAATTCCATATCACCGTGCCCAATTCAGGTCCTTGTTCTACTTCAGTTCCAGCTTCCATGTTAATCTGTACATTTCAAGACAGCGGATGATGACTCAAATACTTGGGTCCTTCCACTCACACAGGAGACCTGGATTGACATTCTGACAGCTGGCATTGACCTGACACAGCCAATGTCTGCTGCAGGCATTTGGGGACAGAATATTTCTTCTCTTGTTTTTCTCTCTCTTCATTTCAAATAAAATGAAAATAAATAAAAATTCATATCCCCAAGTCTAAATAAGAAGAAAAGTGCTCTGCCTTAAGAAAAGTAAACCTTCCTGTTTGTGTAACTCATATAGAGATAGTTACCAAATGCAATTCTTATGCTTGGTCCTATAAATGCCCACCTCTTAGAGCTGAAGCTGACAGGATCAGTGCAGGCAGCCCCACGTTTCCCATCTGAGCTAGGAGTAATATAAGATAGCTTCCAAGATTCTTACCCAACGGGATACACACTGTGCACAATCCACTGTGTTGGCAAATATGATTGGATAGTCATGCCCAAGAGGAAGTGATGACACACAGCATGGTTGATGTCATAAAAGGAAGATGATTCTGGGTTGGCATGAACTCTTCAGGTAAGCCCTCATAACAGACAGGGCTCTTCCTGAAGAAGCAAGTTCTCTGTTTCTGGTACCAAATATAGAAAGGTGCTTTTGATAAGGCTCTAGGTGTCTAACAAAGCTATTGGATCCACATCAGTTCCTTTGTGCAGCTCATCCTGCTCTGAATCTGGACTCCAGTGACTATGAATGGTGTTTGCTGAGACATGCTAATTGTGCATGCCCTGTTCTTCAAGGAGTCTCAATATAATACTGAGATATTAGTGCAAGATTTTTGGCATATTCAAAAATATCTTCAAACTCTTCCTCTTGAATGATTCATCTGTTGGACCTCTCAGTTGCAGAGATGCCCACTTGCTCGGGAGGACACCCAAAGATCCAGACTCCAGACCAGTTGATGCAAAAAGCACAAGGTTTTTATTGAACGTTTGTGCAAACGGGCCCCCACCTCAGGCGGTGAGGAGCCCTGAGCAGCAGTTTCACACAGGTTATATAGGCAACAAACTAGCATATTCCTAATGCGCATGCGTAGGATTGGTCAGCTCAGAGGGACCATTAGCATATGGGAGAATGCTGGGGAAGAATGCTGGTGGAGAGTGCTGGTGGAAAATGCAGAGGTGGCACAGGATTGGCTGGTTCGGAGGGACAATTAGCATACCGGAGAATGCTGAGGGAGAGTGCTGAGGGAGAGTGCTGAGGTGTTACAGGATTGGCCGGTCGCAGTGACATCATAAATGCACGCCTAGAGACTCTCCGAAGGGGAGGGGCAGCTCTGCTCTGGGTGTGCCTAGAGATTCTCTGAAGGGGATTGACTTTTCCTTCCCAGAGAACGTCCCGACTGCTAGACTCTGGGGAACATCTAACCTCTTAAGAAGCCCCTGATATTTGCCCAGGCCTAGTTTCTTGTCCCTCCCCCCATAAGGGTCTTTCAATCAGCTAAAACCCACGAAAACAGCATCTCTTTTGTTTTCGGCTGGACCCCATTGCTGCCCCTAAATGATACCACTCAGTGGGTGATTTATTATATCTTCCAAGTGTGGCCCCATGAGGCAGAGACTGGGATGGAGAAATTTGGCAGAAGCAAGCAGTCTGTCTGTGTTCAACAGCTAAGGTATCCAGAATAGCTTCAAGTTCTCTATATTTTAGAAACTAGCCACATTCCCTAATTCAGTGACTTTCAAATAGGTGCTTCCTTGGATTAGTGGAACATATTGATTTTGTGTCTTCAAAACATGTGGTTTTATTAACGAATTTCTTCTCTAAGCCACAAAAACAGCAGAGAACCAACCACCAAAAAATATAAGCTGGAATATCAGTTGGCATTTGATTTGAACACATTTGGCCTATATCTGCTTCTGAAAAGAATGTGTATATCATTGTGTTTCTTTTTCATTTATGACTTTTTAGTGATTTCCATCTGAGGTAATTTGTTATCTGCACATTGCCCACAAGCCAAGTCCGTCTTCTAGCCTGAGGTTAAGAGCTTCTTAGGCCATCTAAGAAGGAATGAACTGTCTGCTGCCAACCAGATGCTATGCCCTTTGCATAGGAGGCTGCATGCCAGTATCAGTGAGGGCTCTCTGATGTGGGCTTGAATTACGCTTTCACAAGAGAACAAATGCAGGACCCACGGGCGAGTCTCTTAAGTGCTCTGAAGTCTTCCCATGCCACAGTTATCCATGTCTCTTTGATACTAATCCACAATTAGGGGAAACTCTGGGAACACAACTGATGTAGCTCTGCCTTCTTCAGTTTCCTAAAGAGGGGATAAAAATACTTTGATAATACCAGGTCTGTCTTCACATTGCATATCTGAGTTGGGGTTGCCACAGCAGAAGTCCTACAGGTGTAAAAATGTCATCATGATCATTGCAGGTCATTCTCTTCCTATATGAATTAAAATCTAAGAGCTGTGAGATGGCACAGGATGACGATCTCAAGCTAATGCCAAACATTGTGGAGAATAAAAAAGAGAGAAAAGAAAATATGGGTGCCATTAGTGTCTCTAAGAGGGGCATCACAATTGAGGTTCCTAGAATTACAAGGCACACCAAACCTAACCTGTTCTTGAAAGCAAGCGAGGTCAGCACCCTTTTTGAATGTGGTAGAAATAAAAATAGGTTTGAACAAAGTCTGCCTAACTCAAGCAATTTTTAATTGTTAAATATGATTAAGTAGTCATTTGTAACATCTTAAACAACATGGAGCGGGGTTTTAATCTTGCAGTTGGGATGCTCCAAGTGGGAGTGCATTGGTTTGAATTCTGACTCTGTTCACTGTGCAACTTCCTGCTATTGTGCACGCTGGGTGGAAGCAGGAAAGACTCAGGAACTTGTCCCTGGGGCCGGCGCTGTGGTGCAGCAGGTTAAAGCCCTGACCTAAAGGGCTGGCGTCCCATATGGGCGCCGGTTTTAGTCTCGGCTGCTTCTCTTCTGATCCAGCTTTCTACTATGGCCTGGGATAGCAGTGGACGATGGCCCAAATCCTTGGGCCCCTGCACCCATGTGGAAGACTTGGAATAGGCTCCTGGCTCCAGGCTTTGGATTGGTGCAGCTCCAGCCATTGCGGTCATCTGGGGAGTGAACCAGTAGATGGAAGTCCTCTCTCTCTGTCTCTACCTCTCTCTGTAACTTTTTCAAATAAATAAAATAAATCTTTAAAAAAAAAAAAGAATTCTTCCCTGCCACCCACGTGGGAGACCTGTATTGAGTCCCATTCCTGACTCCTGGCTTTGATCTGCTGCTGTGGGCATTGGGGGAGTGAACCAGCAGTGATTGGCAGCTCTCTGTTTGTTTCTGTCTCTCTGCTTCTAAAATTGAAATGATAATAATAATTTAATTAAAAATAACAGAGAGGAATAAGATTCTGTTTTTTTTTTTTTACCCTTCCTAAAATTTTTTGGAAGTCATCAAATCTCATTTTACAACATATTAGAGCAGTCTTATGTTAATCATTGTTTGTTTTTAAATTGCAATTATTAGAAAAATGGAATTTTACATTTCTAGGACAGGATCTTTTGACCTTTGGAAACCTTTATTCTTTGGTTCACTAATTGTATGCAAATGGAAAATCAGAAAGCATATTTAAATGTAAATTTCACATCCCTTTTTCCCCAGTCATTTTCCAAGTAGATCTGCTACTACTTTCATCTGCTTTGTGCCAAGAGCTTGAGAATGTGATTTATTTATGTTTCCATTTCTGCTGCTTACCTAATATGTGAAAACAGTTTTTGCCATCATTAAAAAGTCATTTTAACAAATGGCCATAGAAAACTTTTTTCCTTCCACCCACTCTCCATCCCCAGTGAACCTCTAGCACCGCGGTTCAGCATTCTGCAAAACTGGGGCACTCTGTCACTTTATCAGAGACACTTGCAGCACTCTTTATCATGCCTTCTCTGCAAGGCAACATTGGTGAGTTCTCCCCCTCTTGTCACACCTGCTGTTGTTCAGTTTCCAGGCCAGGTAAACCCTCTCAGGAGTCAGTTCTGCAGGTATCAACATGGTGCACACAAAGGGGCATAGGGGGAAGGGAATGAAGATCAATCCTCTGGAATGTGTGTTCTGTACTTCACGCTATGCAAGGGGCTTTACAATATCCCATGTCGTTAAATACAAGCCTGAAAAGTGGGCATCATTGTGGTCATGTTCAAGTGACAAATACTGGCATCAATCATGATTCTTGAAAAAATAACTCAAATAGCTAGAAAATAAGAGAATCGGAATTGAAATTCAGGTGATTTTCCTGAACCTAAATCCCTTGGAATTATATACTTTGCAATGTTTTGTTTACTTATTTTTTGTGCTTAAACTTCCTCCCACTGCCTTGTTTCTTTCCAAGCATACACATATAAAGAAATCCAAGAGGTTCTGCCTGGTTTTGCCTTTTGTGTAAACTTAAAAATTTTATTCATGGGCTGTGATTGTAGGGTCTTGCCAAGGTCTTTCGTCCAATAATCCATCCCTGTTTTGTATCTTTGTCAGCATTTGATATTTCCTTCATCCAAATTCTTCTTGAGTTTTTATGGATTTCACCAATCTCGTTGCCCACATATTAATCTATTCCTTAGAAGAGTTTATCTTGTCAGTTGTATCAGTGCCTTGTTCCAATGATAACCCTGAATTGCATAAACATATTGTAGGTGAGATTGGATCAAATATAACTTTTTTATGTTTTTTTAACTTTTATTTAATAAATATAAATTTCCAAAATACAGCTTTTGGATTACAGTGGCTTTTTCCCTCCATAACTTCCCTCCCACCTGCAACCATCCCATCTCCCACTCCCTCTCCCATCCCATTCACATCAAGATTCATTTTCAATTATCTTTATATACAGAAGATCAGTTTAGTATATATTAAGTAAAGATTTCAACAGTTTGCACCTACACAGAACCACAAAGTCTAAAGTACTGTTTGAGTACTAGTTATAGCATTTATTCACATTGTACAACACATTAAGGACAGAGATCCTACATGGGGAGTAAGTACACAGTGACTCCTGTTATTGACTTAACAATTTACACTCTTGTTTATGGCATCAGTAATCACCCTAGACTCTTGTCATGGGTTGCCAAGGCTATGGAAGCCTTTTGAGTTCAACAAAATATAACCTTTTTTAAGATTTATTTTTATTTTTTTGAAAGACAGAGTTACAGAGAGAGGTAGAGACAGAGAGAGCAGTCTTCAATCCGCTGGTTCACTCCGCAAATAGCCACAACGAAGACAGGAGACAGGAGCTTCTTCCAGGTCTCCCACATGGGTGCTAGGGCCCAACCACTTGGGCTGTATTCTATTGCTTTCCCAGGCCATAATAGAGAGCTGGATCAGAAGAGGAGCAGCTGGGGCTAAAACTGGCACCCATATGGGGTACCAGCGCTTCAGGCCAGGGCTTTAACCCACTGTGCCACAGCACTGGCCCCAAATATACCCTTTTTAATTCCAAAATTGGGCCCATATTTGTCAGTCAAATCACATGACACAGCACCAGGAACTCGCCTACCCTAACGTTGGTACACACTTGCTCATTGTCTTTCACTTCAGAGTTCTTCCTTGGCCCTGCCTAGTGAGCTCCCACAAGATAGGAGTCTCCACCTGACAGACTCACTTGCCTCAGCCCTTACCTCTGGCAGGAGAACAGGGTACACATTCATGGGAGAAGTCAACTTGTTCCCTTCTTCAGTCCTTGGTCTCATTCATTAGTAAGAGATGGTTTACTTTCAAGGGTTAAGAAAATTACTTAGAAGATATTTCTATGAATTTAGATAAATTATCATTTTGAGAGGATAAATTTCACTATATTAAAATTGGCTGCTACTATCCCACTATATAAGTTGATTTAGGTAACTCATCAGATAATGAAAGACAATAAAATATCAGACATATGTAGATGAAGTGAAGTGATCTAACAGTGTACTGCAGATAGAAACCATTTACATACACCTATGTTAAACAAGTTAGCTAAACACTTGATGATTTACTGATAATCTGTCCATTAGTGTATGTTAAAGTCTTTATATCCATATAGTTCTGTAGAAAGAGTGAATTTATTCTAAATGGCAGGGAAAGGTAGTGATGTACAAAAGCAAAAAATCTCTTGGGGCCAGTGCTGTGTCTTAACCAGTAAAGCTGCCACCTGCAGTGCTGGCATCTCATATGGGCATCAATTTGAGTCCTGGCTGCTCCACTTCTGATCCAGCTCTCTGCTATGGCCTGGGAAAGCAGCAGAAGATGGCCCAAGTCCTTGGGCCCCTGCACCCACAAGGGAGACCTGGAAGAAGCTTCTGGCTCCTGGCTTCAGATTGGCCCAGCTCCGCCTGTCGTGGCCAACTGGGGAGTGAACTAGTGGATGGAAGACATCTCTCTCTCTCTCTCTCTGCCTTTGCCTCTAACTCTCCCTTTCAAATAAATAAATATTTTTTTCAAAAAGCAAATAAACTCTTTAGAAAGTTATAAATAAGAATTATGAACAAAAACATTTCAGCAAATACTCAAAAATATGTAGAGTAAGGGCAAAGTCTGTGGTGCCGTTGGGACAAGTTCTGTTTGCTGAGAAGAGGGAGATTTTTAGGCTGGAGAAACCAGGAAAACTCAAGGGATGTGGAACTTAAGAGAGAAGCAAGAGAGATCACCACTGTTCACAGGCACTAGGTTGGGTGTGGCATTTAGTAAGACAAAACTGATCTCCCTTTATGTTTGCTGCATAGCAAGATGGATGCTGTTTGCCATCACAGCACAGGTGGTCATACAGCTACAATGAAGTAGAGGAGGTTGGCTGGACCTTTATCCTGATTGTTTCATGAGATGTGGCCTCTTCAAACAAGAAAAGAGACCTTGGTTACTTCAATGGGGAGGAATAGCCAGTGCTAAGGTGCGTGGCACAGAGGGGAAGACAGAAGACATTTTATTTATTTATTTAAATTCATTGTCTTTTTAAGTTCCACATTTAACTTATTTTTTATAGAAAGCTTTTATTTAACAAATATAAATTTCATAAGTACAGCTTTTAGATTATAGCAGTTCTTCCCCTCATACCTGCCCTTCCACCCACAAACCATCCCACCTCCTACTCCCCCCCCACCCCATTCTTCATTAAGATTCTTTTTTTTTTTTTTGACAGGCAGAGTTAGACAGTGAGAGAGAGACAGAGAGAAAGGTCTTCCTTCCGTTGGTTCACCCCCAAAATGGCTGCTATGGCTGGCGCACTGTGCTGATCCAGCCAGGAGCCAGGTACTTCCTCCTGGTTTCCCATGTGGATGCAGGGCCCAAGCACTTGGGCCATCCTCCACTGCTTTCCCGGGCCACAGCAGAGAGCTGGACTGGAAGAGGAGCAACCGAGACAGAACTAGCACCCCAACTGGGACTAGAACCCAGAGTGCCGGTGCCGCAGGTGGAGGATTAGCCTAGTGAGCCGTGGCACCAGCCAAAGATTCATTTTTAATTAACTCTATACTAAGTAAAGATTTCAACAGTTTGCACCCACACAGATACACAAAGTATAAAGTACAGTTTGAAGACTAGTTTTGCCATTAATTCTCATAGTACAACACATTAAGGACAGAGGTCCTACATGGGGAGCAAGTACACAATGACTCTGTTGTTGATTTAATAATTGATGCACT
Source organism: Lepus europaeus (assembly GCF_033115175.1). Classification (NCBI taxonomy): domain Eukaryota; kingdom Metazoa; phylum Chordata; class Mammalia; order Lagomorpha; family Leporidae; genus Lepus; species Lepus europaeus. Next base: position 57,544,397 of record NC_084827.1, read on the forward strand.
TATTTATGACATCAGTGATCGCCCAAGGCCCTTGTCATGAGCTGCTAAAGCAATGGAAGCCTTGTGAGTCCACATACTCCAACATTATTTAGACAAGGCCCTAATCAAAGTACAAGTTCTCTCCTCTCTTCAGAGGAAGGTACCTCCTTTGATGGGCCTTTCTTTCCACTGGGATCTCACTCATAGAGATCTTTCATGTAGGTCATTTTTTGCCAAAGTGTCTTGGCTTTCCACACCTGAAATGCTCTCATGGGCTTTTTAGCCAGATCTGATTGCCTTAAGGACTGATTCTGAGGCCAGAATGTTGTTTAGGGTATTTGTTATTCTATGAGTCTGCTGTATGGCCTGTTTCCCATGCTGGATCATTCTCTCCTTTTTAATTCTATCAATTATTATTAGCAGACGCTGGTCTTATTTATGTGATCCCTTTGACACTTAACTCTCTCTTTATGATCAGTTATGAATTTAAACTGATCACTTCAACTAGTAAGATGGCATTGGTACCTGCCAACTTAATGGGATTTGGAATTCCATGGCAAGTTTTTAGCTTTACCCTTAGGGGTAAGTCTGAGGGAACATTGAGGGAACATGTGCTGAACTGTACATATCCTTTCTCTCTTATTCCCACTCTTATTTTTAACAGGAACAAATTTTCAATTGGATTTAAACATCTAACAATAATTCTGTGCATTTAACTTATTTTTAAAAGATTTATTTGTTTATTTATTTATTTGAAAGGCAGAGTTACAGAGAGGCAGAGGCAGAGAGAGAGAGAGAGAGAGAGAGAGAGAGAGAGAGAGACACTGGTTCACTCCCCAGATGGCCACAAATGCCAGAGCTGGGCCAATCCGAAGCCAGGAGCCAGGAGCTTCCTCTGGGTCTCTCTAAGTAGTTGGGCCATCTCCTATTGCTTTCCCAAGCCATAACAGAGAGCTGGAACAGAAGTGGAGCAGCTGGGACTTGAACCAACATACATATGATATGCTGGCACTGTAGGCAGAGCTTTTACCTGCTATGCCACAGTGCCAGCCCCTTAACTTATTTTTAAAAGGAATTTACTAATACATTAGATTCTCAGGGTCACAACAAATGCATGACAAGTACTACAATGCAATCCTCATTAATTCTCATTTAAGATGATATTAATACAAATATAATATATTCAATGTAGTTTCTAGATACAATTTTGAGTATAATGACACTCTCCTCCCTCCCTTTTTTCCTCCCTTCTTCCCTCTCTCTTCTTTCTCTCTTTCTTTCCTTCCATCCTTAACATTTGAGATAACATATTTTTAATTTACACTATAGTCAAAGTCTTAACATTCCACTAACTAAAGAGCTCAATAAGTAAAATGTAAAAAAAACCATAGTCAGCGGGAATATAGGCAAGGCCATAAAAATAATCAAATGACAAGATGAATATTTCACTCATTTACAGTAAATTTTAAAATAAGCACAGATCATTAAAGCTGTAGAGCATGTATGTATTGATTACCACCAATAAGAGAAAATGTGATTTTTTGAGGGAAGGTTCTGGCTTACTTCACTTAGCATAATGATCACCAGTTGTATACATTTTGTTGCAAATGTCAGGATTTCATTCTCTTTTATGGCTGAGTAATAAAAGAAAAACATTTTATTGATGGAAAAGGTGCTGGAGTATTTAGATTTTTGTATTTATTTTAAAGTAAAGGAAGAAGAAACAATGAACTCTTCATAGACTGTAACAAAATCAACTTGTTTTTAAGTCTTTTGTGCATAAATTGTTAGCTAAATATCAATCTGACCACAAACTTACCCTTTGTAAACTGCCTCAAGTGATTCACAATGAGGGGTTGGAAATGTCCAACCCACGGGCCATATAAAGGTCATGAAATCACCTCTTCCGGCCTTGCCAAGGCAACTGCAGGTGGGCCTCAAAACTCAAGAAATCTATAGCAGGCTAATTTTATGTTGATGTTTTCGTATGGTCTTTGAATGATGTTATAAATACCCAAATGACCCTTGGCAGAAAAAAGGCTGCCCTGGATGGTATCATACCTACTGTAGTCCTAAAAATGGCTCACTCTCCAGTCCCCACCCACATACACAGGCACACACACCTGCAAATTCTTTGACTCTATGGGGTCACCGTATCTCTGTCAGTTTCTCTAGCAACTAAGAAATTTGAATTTTTTTAAAAGATTTATTTTATTTATTTGAATGGCAGAGTTAAAGAGAGAGAGAGAGAGAGAAATAGAGAGACCTTCCATTTCCTGGTTTACTGCCCAAATGGCCACAATGGCCAGGGCTGGGCCAGGCCAAAGCCAGGTGCCAGAAACATAATCCTGGTCTCCCACATGGGTATAAGGACCCAAGGACTTGGGTAGTCCTCCACTGCTGTATGCCAATCCCCTTCTGCTCATCCAATCCCCTCCCCCAACTTCTGTGCATATGTGTGTGTGTCTGTGTGTGTGTCTGTGTGTGTCTGTGTGTATGTGTGTCTCTGTGTGTATGTGTGTCTGTGTGTGTGTCTCTGTGTGTGGCTGTTTTGTGTGTGTGTCTCTGTGTGTGTGTCTGTGTGTATGTGTGTCTCTGTGTGTGTGTCCGTGTGTGTGTGTGTATTTTTTCTCTCTGCTTCCAAGCACTACCTGGGCCCAGAATTTGTATCCACTGGCTGGCTCTTGGGTGCTGATGTCTGTCCCAGTATTTTGCTGTGATATTGCAATGATATCCTCACTTATGTCTCTCCCCCACGTAGGCCAGGGACTTCTTGAAGATAGGAACCATGTACCTTATTCACTTTTTTGCCCCCAATAGATCTTGACAGCCTAACCAAGAAAAGCCTTTTAATGAATTAATAAATAAATGAAGTACTCTCCGATAATGAGATTTTCAAAGGCTAGAACTTTTTTTAGTTCTTCCAGTTGTGTAAAATATTACTTGTGCTTGGTAGCCTCTGACAGAATCCCTGATGATCCTGGCTCCTGACCTTGTCTTACCTCTTCCCCTGAGTGTGGGCTAGACGACATGATTTGCTCCTAACAAGAATAAGAGAAAATGATGGTGTTTACATTCAAGTTTGGTTTATGAAGACTGTGACTTCTCCCTGATACTCTCTGATATTCTAGCTTGAAGATGCTATATGGAGAGAATTACTGACAAGACTCTGAGAGCAGCCTTTGGACAATAACCAAGGCATAGTGCCCTGAGCCCAACAACTCACAAGAAATGACACTCACATGTGAATGAGCATGAAGGACGATGCTTACCCAGTGAAGCCTTGAGATGAAAACACAGCCTCTGCTGATACCTTGACAAAGCCTTAGACCCCCCCAAGACAGAGGGCCACACACCTCAGCCATACCTGGATTCCAGGCATCTAGAAATTGTGAGACACTTTATGTTGCTTTAAACTATCACATAATATTTTGGCAATGACTTACTAACACACCATGTCATAGTAATTTATGCTTGGTTGAGTTGGATTTGCACACATCCCCTCCTCACCCTATTCCCTCACCCCCCCCCAAAAAAAAAAAACACAAAGCACATCCGTTAGTAATTTCATTGTTTTTTATGATTTCAGACAAATCTGGTCCAGTCTGGATATATATAGCTGAAATAAGGTATTGCCTCAGATGTTAAAATGAGTAGAATACATTTAAGAATTAAAATGAAGCCTGGAAGTAAAATAACTCTTATATCTCACAAGCATTAGCAGTATCAGAGACTTATGAAATTTTAATTCTCACTAGAGCGAGAGTTCCTGAATATATGGCAACATAGCAATATTTTTTAACAGACATCAATTTGTTCTTAACCAGTTTCTTAAAATCCTGTTTAATATCCAGTCTCAAATCTAGGTTGGGATCTTTTTCAGGGTCTGATTAATTTCAGGCATTGGAAATGAATTATATTGTAAAGATTGTACAATAATAATATATTTTAGTAATAACTTTTCAAGGATAATTCAATTTATTTCAGAGCACTCTAATGGCATTTATTCTTATTGCCATCACCTACAGGGAATGGTACAATATTGTTTTTTCTCTCAAAATGTCTAGGGGATAACATTCAGTATCTTCAATTAAGGAGATTCTAGAGCCATTAATTTAGCATCTGTGAAAAGAGATAAAAATTTCAAGAGAAGCAATAGAAAGTAGTTGAACAACTTAAAGAGTAGGTGAAATGTCAATGATACTTGCCAAACACAATATGCTGTACAGATGTGCTTAACAATCCTGAATTTGTATCTTTAACTAAAAATCATAAGTAGAAGTAAAGCTGAGAAATAGAGCTTGAAGCCATTTACTAGAAGCCTATCTAGCTAAATAACTCAAGAGGCACAGTCCACTGATCTCCTCTCAGAACATGTGACAGAGGCCACACAAAGTTCGGAATGAAAAACGTCTGGTGTAGTGTTAATAGTTCAACAAAGGAATGTTCTCCCCCAAAACAAACAAATTGAAATGGCTATATCCAGGACATTAAGAGAATAAGGAAATTAATTTTGAAATGCATTCTAATTGAATTTATTTCATAGCTTATCACTGCATTCCAAAGCTAATTCTTCATGTAATTCTAAGACAACATGAAAAAATGCAATAATCTTGCATGTGAAATAGCGTAAATAACATAAAAATAAATGCAGAGGACTTATAACGTAATATAATGAAATTGTTTAGGTGCATAGATGTATATATTCAAGTTTTTTTTTAACAAAAATAAAGCAGAAACAACAACTTCTAGTGAGTGCTATTGCTTTTGCATTCTAGACTTCATGCATATTTTGATAATGTCAATACAGTTTTCAGGATTTAGGAGAATTTTTCTTAAAGACCCCGCAGAGACAGTTGCTGAGGTACACCCTAAACTCAGATGCTCAGGGAGATGGACAACACCATGAACCTCAGCAGATAGGCGGAGCTAAGGGAAACATGGCAGGCTCAGATGAGTTCTAAAGCATGTGCTCTCCCTAAAAGGGGCCACCTCCATTCAGCCTCGGCCAATTGTTCCCATAGGATGCTTGGTTACCACACTTTCCCATTGTTCAAAAGAAGCTTGGAATCCATATTTAATAGGAATTTTCTTGATTTTTCAAGCTTATAATTAATTCTAAAGAAAAATTTGTTTGCAGAATGAAATGTTGCAACAAAACAAGGCATATCTATGATGTGGCTTTAACTCCAGTTACTGGTTTGTGACCAGTCTGTGAATTCTAATTGGAGCTCAATAGGTTGGGCTGAAAGCAAAACTCTTGGTGCTGAAACTGTGGCGCAGAGGGTTAAAGCCCTGGTCTAAAGCGCTGGCATCCCATGTAGGCACAGCTCCGGCAGTTGTGGTCATCTGGGGAGTGAACCAGCGGATGGAAGTAAACCAGCGGTTTAAAGACCTCTCTCTCTCTGTCTCTACCTCTCTCTGTAACTCTCTTTCAAATAAATAAAATAAATTTAAAAAAAGAAAGAAAAACTCTTACTGGATAAACCCAGGGCAGGGAAAGGACACAGTTTTGATGAGGTTTAAGTGAAGCACATACAAGAAATAAATATATCAACAGGGCAGAACAAATTAAGGATGAAGGAAGGTCCCAAGACCAACAACCAATGGTTGAAGAGATACCTAAATGAATGCGTATATTGCAGAAAGAGACTTAGACGATACAAAACAAATTGAAAATAAGCTTAAAGTGGCTGAATTTGAAGTAACCCCTGTGTTATCAGGGAATATAACTGATAAAATTGTGTGTGTGTATGTGTGTGCCTATGAATCCATTAGAAAGGTCATGAAAAATGGAATTAAAAATAACTTTATATTGGTGTAAAAAGATTTGACATCTATTCATATAGAAAGTCTTCAAAAACTTCCATAAAAAATGAACATTAAGAAAACCATGACCGAGGGCAGTCACTGTGGTACAGTGAGTCAACAGCCCCCGGCAGCATCTGCATCCTCTATGGGCACCACATGGGAGAGCAGGATGAAGCTTCTGGCTCCTGGATTCGGCCTCGCCTAGTCTGGGCTGCTTTGTCCATTTGGGAGAGTGAACCAGCAGATGAAAGATCTCTCTTACTTTCTCTCTCTGGCTCTCACTCTTGCTCTCTCTATAGCTATACTTTTCAAATAAATAAATAAATATTTTTTTAAAAAAAGAGACCTCTGGATGGAATTCAAAACCTTTCCCGTGAGTTTTATGAAATATTCACTTGTATATGTACTTATTTTAAGAAATGGGCTCGGGCTGGCATTGTGGCACACTGGATTAAATGGCTGCTTGCAATGCTGGATCCTGTATTAGAGCACTTGTTCAAATCCTGGTTGCTCCTCTTCAGTTCCAGCTGCCTGCTTATGCACCGGGGCAAGCAGTGCAAGACGGCCCAATGCTTGGGCTCTTGTCACGCATGTGGAAGACCTGGATAGAGTTCCTGGCTCCTGGCTTTGAGCTGGTGCAGTCCTGACTGTGGTGACTTCATGTTTGGATTGAACCACTCTGTTTCTCTCTGTCTCTGCCTCTTTGTCCTTCTGTCTTTCAATTAAATAAAAAAAAAATTCTTGAAAACAAAACAAAAAATGAATTGGCTCTTGAGATCACAAAAGCTTCAAAATCTACAGGCATTTGGAATACCAGTTGAGACGCCATTTGAAATGAATAGCAACCCATTTGGTGTCTGTATTCAAGTCCAGCTCTGATCCTAATTCCAGCTTTCTGCTCATGTACATCCTGGGAGGCAGGAGATTAGTTGGATTCCTGCCACCTGGGCTGAATTTCTGGCTCTCAGATTTAGCCTGGTCCAGCTTCAGTCTGTCTCTCTTTGACTTTCAAATGAGTTGATTTTAAAAAATCTCTTACATACACACACACAAACACACACATAAGTGATTTTGCATTGCTTGTTTTAGCACTATGGGTAACTATTTATATACCTTTACAAAAAGATTTGCAATTGTTTTTGAAATACATATTATGTGTGTGTGCATATGCTATTAACCAGTCTGGTTTATACTTTCTTCTTTTTAATTTTATTTAAGTTATACAAGGTGTATGTACTTTATATACTTAGAAACATAGGGATACTTTCCACCCTACATTCCCTCTCACCCATGTTCCAACCCTTTTTCCTCCTTCCTCTCCAATTCCCACTCTTAACTTTCACAAAGATCTACTTTCAGCTTACTTGATGATCATAAAATTAACTCTACACTAAGTAAAAGTGTTCAAAAATAGTATGAAAAAAACACTGTTTCTCAACAGAAAAGAGCTATAAAAAATCATTGAATCTCAAAATGTCTATTTTACTCCAATATATTACATTTTAGGCACTCTATTAGTTCTTTCTGATCAGGGAAATTATATGGTATATATCTTTTGGGGACTGGCTTATTTCACTAATATAATGGTTTCCAGTTGTATCTACTTCGTTGCTAAAGATAGGATTTCATTTTTTTTTTTTTTACAGCTGAGTAGTACTCCATAGTATATACATACCATAATTTCTTTGTCCAGTTGATGGACATCTGGGTTGATTCAATATCTTAGCTATTGTGAATTGAGTTGCAATGAACATGGGGTACAGGTAACACTTTCATATGCTGATTTCATTTGGTTTGTACAAATTCCCAGGAGTGGCATGGCTGGATAATATGGTAGGTCTACAATAAGATTTCTGAGGCATCTCCTTACTATCTTCCACAGTGGCTGCACCAGTTTACATTTCCAAGAACAGTAGATTAGACTGCCTTTTCCCCCACATCCTCAGCAGCATTTGTTTTTCTTTTATGTCTGTATGAAAGCCATTCTAATGGGGGTGAGGGGAAACCTCATTGTGGTTTGCATTTGCATTTTCCTGATGGCTAGTGATTCTGAGCATTTTTTCAAGTGTCTTAGCCATTTGAATTTCCTCTCTTGAAAAAAGCCTGTTCAAGTCCTTTGTCCATTTCTTAACTGGATTGTTTGTTTTGTTGTTGATGACTGTCTTCAGTTATTTATAATTTCTGGATATTAACACTTTATTAGTTGTATAGTTTGCAAATATTTTCTCTTACTCTTTGCTGAGTGCTTATTTTATAGTGCAGAAGCTTTTCGGCTTGAAGTTATCCCATTTGTCAATTTTACTTTTGATAGCCTCTGCTTCTGGGGTCTTTTCCAAGAAGTCTTTGCCTATGCCATGTCTTGCAGAGTTTCCCACAATGTTCTCTAGCACTTTGATGGTATCAGGCCGTAGATTTAGGTCTTTGATCTATTTTTTTATTTTTCATATTTTTTAAACTTTTATTTAATAAATATAAATTTCCAAAGTACAAATATTGGATTATAGCGGCTTTTTCCCTCCATAACCTCCCTCCCACCCACAACCATACCATCTCCCACTCCCTCTCCCATCCCATTCACATCAAGATTCATTTTCAATTATCTTTATATACAGAAGATCAACTTAGTATATACTAAGTAAAGATTTCAACAGTTTGCACCCACACAGAAACACAAAGTATAAAGTACTGTTTGAAGACTAGTTTTACCATTAATTCTCATAATACAACACATTAAGGACAGAGATCTATTTTGTTATTTTGTGTGTAAGGTGCAAGGTAGAGGGTCTAGTTTCACATTTCTGCATGCAGAGATCTTTTTTCCCAGCACCAGTTGTTGAAGAGACTGTGCTTGGGCCAAGGATTGGTTTAGCTCCTTTGATAAAGGTAGATACATAGGTTGATTTTTAGAGGGTCTGTTCTGCTTCATTGGTCTACAGGTGCCAGTATCAGGCTGCCCCATATAATGTCTTATAATCTGGTATTGTGTTACCTCTGTCTTTGCTTTTGTTGCAGAAGTCTGCTTTGGCTTTTCAAGGTCTCAATTGTTTCCACATGAATTTTAGCATCATTTTTTCTAGATCTGAGAAGAATATCATTGTTATTTTGATTGTGATCACATTGAGTAGTAAATTGCTTTCAGTATTATCGACTGAAGATACTGATTCTTCCAATCCATGAACACGGAAGATTTTTCCATTTTTCGTGTCTTCTACTTCTTTCTTTAATGTTTTATGATTTTCATTGTAGAGATCTTTGACATCATTGGTTAAATTTGTTTAAAGGTATTTACTTTTTTTGTAGCTATGTGAATGTGATTGATCTTAACAGTTATTTCTCAGCCATGTCATTTTCTGTGTATTCAAAGATTATTGATTTTTGTTCATTACATCCTTCCAATTTATCAAATTATTCTATGAATTTCAATAGTCTCTCAGAGGTATCTTTTGGATCCCCTATAAATAGAATCATGTCATCTACAAAAGGGATAGTTTGACTTCCTCATTTCCATTTTGTATCCCTTTGATTTCTTTTTCTTGCCTAATGGCTCTGGTTAAAACTTTCAGGACTATATTGAATAGCACTGGTGAGATTGGGCATCCTTGTCTGGTTCCAGATCTTAGAGGGGATGCTTCTAGCTTTTCCACATTCAATAGGATGCGGGCCACGGGTTTGTCATAAATCCCTTGTGTTGAGGAATGAATGTTCCTTCTATACTCAATTTGCTTAAGGTTTCCATCATAAAAGAATTTTGCATTTTATCAAATAATTTATCTGCATCTATTGAGTAATCAAATGACTTTTGTTCTTCAGTTTGTTAGTGTGATGTACCACATTATGTATTTGTGAATGTTGAATTATCCCAGCATAACAGGGATACATTCCAATTGGTCTGGATGAATAATCTTTCTGATGTGTTGTTGGATTCAATCTGATGGTATTTTGTTTAGGATTTTTGCATCTATATTCATCAGGGATATTGGTCTATAGTTCTCTTTCTGTGCTGTATTTTTTCTGGCTTAGGAATTAAAGTGATGAAGAGCTCATAGAAGGAATTTGGGAGGATTCCTTCCCTTTCAATTGTTTTGTATAGCTTAAGAATTCTGATGTGTGTTAATTCTGATGTGTTGTGGCACAGCATGATTAGAGTTTGTTTGAGATTCCTGCATCCCATATCACAGTATTGGTTCAAATCCCGACTACTCCACTTCTGAACCAGCTTCCTGCTAATGCATTCTGGGAAATAGCAGATAGTGTATCAATTTTGTGGCCTCCTGCCACATATGTAGGAGTTCCTGGTGGAATTCTGGGCTACTGATTTCGCACTGACTTGGCCTTGTCTGTTGTGGGCATTTGGAGAGTAAACTAGTGGATGGAAGAGATCTCTCTCTTTACCTTTAAAGTATGTGAAAATATTAAATAAACTTTAAAAATATTTTGTAACTCAAAATACATATATATATATATATATGTATTTGACAGGCAGAGTGGACAGTGAGAGACAGAGAGAAAGGTCTTCCTTTTACCATTGGTTCACCCTCCAATGGCCACAGCGGTCAGCGTGCTGCGGCCAGCGCACCGTGCTGATCCGAAGCCAGGAGCCAGGTGTTTCTCCTGGTCTCCCATGTGGGTGCAGGGCCCAAGCACTTGGACCATCCTCCACTGCACTCCCAGGCCATAGCAGAGAGCTGGACTGGAAGAGGGGCGACCGGGACAGAATTCGGCGCCCTGACTGGGACTAGAACTTGGTGTGCCAGCACCACAGGCAGAGGATTAGCCTACTGAGCCACAGCACTGGCCCAAAATACATATATTTTTATAAACTTGAGAATGCGAAAAAGGGAAACATTTATATGCAATACATAAAGAGTCAACACAACAAATGTTCAAATACATTTCATTTTAAATTTCTTGGCAGCTGAAGCTGAAAGGGTAACATGATTAGGCATTTAATTTCCACTGTGGTAAGAAAACAGACTGTATGACTTCACAGCTATTATTTCATAACCCATGAACTCTGGGGTAGTGATAGGTACTAATAATCTAGGACTTAAGCAATAATTGACTCATTTAGTAACTAAAAGTACATAAAAGGTCACAATGGACATTTATTTACTTTTAATGTTAACTCATTTCTCTGAAAATATGGCTTCTGTCCTGAAAATATGTTTCAAGGCATCACAAATAACCCGTGTTCAGATTTCTTATAACTCTAAACTAGTCTATAAACAAATATAACAATGATAATCTATAATGTAGTGTTACTATAATTTAGTATTGTTTTAAGGCTAAATTATTTTATTTTATTTTTTAACTTTTATTTAATAAATATAAATTTCCAAAGTACAACTTTTGGATTATAGCAGCTTTTCACCCCCATAACCTCCCTCCCACCCACAACCATCCCATCTCCCAATCCCTCTCCCATTCCATTCACATCAAGATTCATTTTCAATTATCTTTATATACAGAAGATCAATTTAGTATATATTAATAAAGATTTCAATAGTTTGTACCCACACAGAAACACAAAGTATAAAGTACTGTTTGAGTACTAGTTATACTGTTAATTCACATAGTACAACACTTTAAAGACAGAGATCCTACATGGGGAGTAATTGCACAGTGACTTCTGTTGTTGATTTAAAAATTGACACTCCTATTTATGATGTCAGTAATGACCCGAGGCTCTTGTCATGAGTTGCCAAGGCTATGGAAGCCTCTTGAGTTCGCCAACTTTGATCTTATTTATTTATCTATTTATTTTTTTGTATCTATTGTTCATTTATTGTGGGTGGATTTCCCATTTTACAAACATTCTCTTATTTGCAGGAAGAGGTTCCGGGTTTCAGAAATGTCTGTTGTCCATGTTTCCTGATCCAAGAGGGGCAGAATTCCCCGGCTGGGGAACACACTCGCAGCTGCAGGCATCCCGCAGGGGCCCTCTTCTACTCCAGAGGCCGACACACACACAAGCATGATGCATGCAGGGTCATTTCCTGGTAACTGTAGTGCCCTCCAATCTTGTCAAACCGTGATTTGCTAAAATACAAATGTCTATTTGTTGTCTCTTTGCCACTCCTCTTCCCCTTTGCTGCATGCACTCTAGTCTGGACCACTACACGGGCATCTGTGAACATACTATGATTTCCAGGGTCAGGCAACGTCCTGTCTCCCCCTAGCCATTCCACCCTACAGGAATCCAGGCTCTGACCTTTATCCTCTACCAGCACCTGGCTCTAATCTTTCTAATGCCTATATTATTATATATTTTCACAAGTTTCTGACTTATCTTTCAATTAGTTTATGAGCTCCTTAAAGGCAGACTCCTGTATTGTTTTTCCTATATCCTGCTTGCACCTACCTGGTAGATGTAAATATACTGCTTTGGAAAAGTAACACGGTCAATCCATTTATGACCCAACACATACATTTAGTGTTCTTGGCAGATTTTTCTAGAATCACTGTATGTTCTTTGTATAAACATGGATATTCTGCTAGCCCCTGACTTTTCCGAGTGCTCTGTATCAGAACTCATCAGCTGACTCTGTGTCCCAGCCACAGGACAGTACTTGCTCATCCTGTGGAAACTCAACCTCGATGTCATAGACAAAATTTGGATCATCCTTCTTCTTCCGATTTTTCTCAAAAAGTTCATCCATGATGCGCTTCCTCTTGGCAAGCTCCTTGTCGTCTAGTTTGTTCAGGTCTTCCTCAGGATCAATGGTTGTTTCCCGCTGAATTTGTTCCATCGTTTCTGCCAAACTCTGTCCCCGCAAGTCACCTCGTAAAACACTGAACAACTTCTCCAGCTGCCACAGGGACACCTGTTCCAGGTAATACTTGTGTCGGGGATTATTCTTTAATTGTTCAGCAGCTCTGGTGCAATCTGAAAACTTGGAGAAGTTTCGGACTGGCATGATGCGCTGTCGACTTTTCCCCTTAATTTCATGCTCATAGATTAAGATGATAGCTGGAGGCTGGAATCGAATTCCACATTTTTTGGCGGTACACATCATTCACACATATAATTCAGCGTAAATCACAGGAAACCCGACAAAAATGTACTCATTGCACGGTTACTTCCAGCTCAGAGAAGATCGGAAAGCTCACCGTGTCCCGCAGGACGACGTCTACACCGTGAGGAGCGGCCGCCTCCACCCGACCACGGTGCACACAGGCACGCCAGAGTCTCTGTGAGGCCGGGTGGGGCCTAGCGCCGCAGGAAGAGGCTGCAACCACAGCCTCACGGACGACACCCCAGGGGTGAATCCTCCTGACGGGAGGTCTAGGCCTGCAAACACCAGGAAGCCCAGGCGGAGGCCAGTGGGAGCGCAGACCGCCATCTCCCGCCAGGGCTTGAGAGCTTCGGGGTCCAGCCTGCGCCCACCAGGACGTTCCCATAGCAACAGCCCCAGCACAAGTCACCGCGCCTGCATCGCTCCTCCCCCGTCCCCGGGTTGGTGGGGGGCGTGAACCATAGGGGCCGGGTCCAGCCGCCTCACACAGGGCCTCTGATCTTATTTAAACAATGCCATAGTCAAAGTGGAAGTTCTCTCCTCCCTTCAGAAAAAGGTACCTCCTTCTTTGATGGCCCATTCTTTCCACTGGGATCTCATTCACAGAGATCTTTCATTCATTTAGGTCTTTTTTTTTTTTTTTTTTTTTTTTTGCCAGAGTGTCTTGCTTTATATGCCTGAAATACTCCCATGGGCTTTTTAAGGCTAAATTATTTTATATTCTATTGTAACTAGATACCAAATATTATTTATTCACTTATCTATTGTTAGATATTAAAGTTTTTTCTATCTTGAGACTATTGTGAATAATTCTAATGTGAACATTGGTGTACAGGTATTTGGGTCCTTGTTATTAATTCTTTTCGTATTTGCTGAGAAATGTAACTAGCAGCATGTGTTAGACATCTATGTTCAAGGCGATGAGCCAGCTGCAGCACGCTGGCCGTGGCGGCCGTTCGAGGGTGAACCAATGGCAAAGGAAGACCTTTCTCTCTGTCTCTCTCTCTCTCACTGCCCATTCTGCCTGTCAAAAAAAAAAAAAAATCTATGTTCAACTTTGACTGCTAAACTATTTTCCACAGCAGTTACACTAATTTATAGTCCTCCAGAAAAGGAACCAAAGGAAACATTGTTTCCACATCTCCACTTGCAATTGTTATTTTGCATTTTTTATAGCAGTGATTCTAATATGGTTGAACTGGTATCTCAGTGTGGTTTCTAATTACACTTCACTAATAACTTACATTATTATCCTTTCACTTGTTGATTAGTCATATATATATATATATATACATATATATATATATATATATATATATATATATATTGACAGGCAGAGTTAGAGAGTGAGAGAGAGAGACTGAGAGAAAGGTCTTTCTTTTTTCCATTGGTTCACCCCCCAAGTGGCCGCTACAGCCAGGCTTTGCGGCCAGCGTGCTGTGCCGATCCGAAGCCAGGAGCCAGGTGCTTCTCCTGGTCTCCCATGTGGGTGCAGGGCCCAAGCACTTGGGCCATCCTCCACTGCACTCCCGGGTCACAGCAGAGAGCTGGCCTGGAAGAGGGGCAACCGGGGCAGAATTCGGCGCCCCGACTGGGCCTAGAACCCGGTGTGCTGGCGAAGCAGGCGGAGGATTAGCCTAGTGAGCCACGGTGCCGGCCCATGTATATATTTTGTTTGGAGAAATGTCTACTCAAGAATTTTGTTCATTTAAAATTAGATTTTTTGTTATTGTTATTTATTTGTTGTTTGGGTTCTTTATACATTCTGGATATTATTCTTCATTAGCTATACACTTTATATTTTCTTCCATTTGAAGGTTTCTCCTTTTGCTTTTTTAATAGCTTCCTTTGATGAAACACATCTTTAATGGGCTTCATTTATCTATTTTTCCTATTATTTCCTGTGCTTTGGGGGGCATATCAATGAAAGCATTGCTAAATCCCATCAATGAAATATTTATGAAATATATTCTTCTATGGGTTTAATATTTTCATTCTTTCTCTTATGTCTTTGATTAGCTTTCAGTTAATTTTTGTGTAAGGTAGAAGGTAATGGTTGATCTTAAATCTTTTGCTCATGGATGTCCAGTTTCTCCAGGACTATTTGTTAGAATCATTGCCTTTTCTTTTTGAATTGCTGAGAGACCCTTATTCAAACAAATTTGACAACATAAGTGAAAGTTTGTTTCTGGACTCTTTATTCTATTTATTTGGTCAATATTTCTGGCTTTCCCATTCCCTTTTCATGACTGTAGCCTTGAAATAAGTTTTTAAATTAAGCCTTTATCCTTTATTTTTTTTTCATTACTGTTTTTTCAATTGGGTATCACTTGAGACTCCAAATACGTATTAAGATAAGGTTTTCTATTTATGCTAAAGTGCCAGCTGAGTTTTATGGAGATTCTAATGACTCTCTAGATAGCTTTGAGAAATATTATCTTGATAGTATTATGCCTTACAATCCATGAACATGAGATGATTGTTTATTTAGTTCTACCTTTGGTAATTTTTTTCAGCAAAACTGTGAAGTTTCTGTGTACAAGTCTCTTGCTTCATTTGTTAATTTTTCCTATTTTATTACTTTTTGTTCTATTTCAAATGCTTGGTTTTTCTCCTGTTTAGATAGAACATTGTGATGTAAAACACAACTGAGTTTTGAACGCTCATTTTCTATCTTGCAACTTTATTGAATTCATTTATTAACTTGCAATTATTTCTCTCAAAAACAAAGCTGGAGGCATCACAATACCAGATTTCAGGGCATACTACAGGGCAATTGTAATCAAAACAGCATGGTACTGGTACAGAAACAGATGGATAGACCAATGGAACAGAATAGAAACACCAGAAATCAATCCAAACATCTACAGCCAACTTATATTTGATCAAGGATCCAAAACCAATCCCTGGAGTAAGGACAGTCTATTCAATAAATGGTGCTAGGAAAACTGGAATTCTACGTGCAGAAGCATGAAGTAAGAGCCCTACCTTACACCTTACACAAAAATCCACTCAACATGGATTAAAGATCTAAATCTAAGACCTAACAAACACCATCAAATTATTAGAGAACATTGGAGAAACCCTGCAAGATATAGGCACAGGCAAAGACTTCTTGGATAGGACCCCAGAAGCACAGGCAGTCAAAGCCAAAATTAACATTTGGGATTGCATCAAATTGAGAAGTTTCTGTACTGCAAAAGAAACAGTCAGGAAAGTGAACAGGCAACCAATAGATTGGGAAAAAATATTTGCAAACTATGCAACTGATAAAAGATTAATAATCAGAATCTACAAAGAGATCAAGAAACTCCACAACAACAAAACAAGCAACCCACTTAAGAGATGGGCCAAGGATTTCAATAGACATTTTTCAAAAGGGGAAATCCAAATGGCCAACAGACACATGAAAACATGTTCAGGATCACTAGCAATCAGGGAAATGCAAATCAAAACCACAATGAGGTTTCACCTCACCCCGGTGAGAATGGCTCACATTCAGAAAACTACCAATAATAGAAGCTGGCAAGAATGTGGGGGAAAAGGGACACTAACCCACTGTTGGTGGGAATGCAAACTGGTAAAGCCACTATGGAAGTCAGTCTGGAGATTCCTCAGAAACCTGAATATAACCCTACCATACAACCCAGCCATCCTTGCAATTTACCCTTGCAATTTACTCCTTGCAATTTACCCAAAGAAATTAAATTGACAAATAAAAGAGCCATCTGCACCTCAATGTCTATTGCAGCTCAATTCACAATAGCTAAGACCTGGAATCAACCTAAATGCCCATCATCAGTAGACTGGATAAAGAAATTATGGGACATGTACTCTATAGAATACTACACAGAAGTAAAAAAACAATGAAATCCGGTCATTTGCAACAAAATGGAGGAATCTGGAATACATCATGCTGAGTGAAATACGCCAGTCCCAAAGGGACAAACATCATATGTTCTCCCTGATCAGTGACAACTAACCGAGCACCAAAAAGGAAACCTGTTGAAGTGAAATGGACACTATGAGAAACAGTGACTTGATCAGCTCTTGTCCTGACTGTTGATGTACAATGTAAATCTTTATACATTTTAGTATTTTTTTGTCATACTTAATACTATTGGTTGAACTCTGTAATTAACACACAATTATTCTTAGGTGTTTAAATTTAACTGAGAAGTGATCTCTGGTAAATATTAGAGTGGGAATAAGAGAGTAGAGATGTACAATTTGAAACATACTCAGGCTGACTTGCCCCCAACAGTAGAGTTAGAAACGTGCCAGGAGATTCCAATTCAATCCTATGAAGGTAGCGTGTACCATTGCCATATCACTATCCAAGTGATCAGTTTCAGTTCACACTTGATCATAACGAAGGGATTAAGAGTCAAAGGGATCACATAAACAAGACTAGTGTCTGCTAATACTGATATAATTAAAAAGGAGAGAATGATCCATCATGGGAAGCAGGACAAACAGCAGACTCATAGAATGGCAGATGTCCTAAACAGTACTCTGGCCCCAGAATCAGCCCTTAAGGCATTCGGATCTGGCTGAAGAGCACATGAGAGTATTTTAGGCAAAGAAAGCCAGGACACTCTGGCAAAAAAAAAAAAAAAAAAAAAAATCTCTGTGAGTGAGTGAATTCCCAGGGGGAAAGAACAGGCCATCAAAGAAGGAGGTACCTTTCTCTGAAGGGAGAGAACTTCCACTTTGACTATGACCTTGTCTAGATAAGATCAAAGTCGGTGAACTCAAAAGGCGTCCATAGCCTTGGCAACTCATGACAAGATCCTAGGGTGATTACTGATGCCATAAACAAGAGTGTCAATTTCTTAAGTCAACAGCAGGAATCACTGTGTACTTACTCCTCATGTGTGATCTGTCCTTAATGTGTTGTCCAATGTGACATATAACTATGTGACTATAACTAGTACTCAAACAGTATTTTACATTTTGTGTTTCTGTGTGTGTGCAAACTGTTGAAATCTTTACTTAATTTATACTAAATTGATCTTTTGTATATAAAGTTAATTGAAAAATGAATCTTGATTTGAATGGAATGGGAGAGGAAATGGGAGATGGGATGGTTGGGGGTGGGAGGGAAGTTATGGGGGGAAAAGCCACTATAATCCATAAACTGTACTTTGGAAATTTATATTTATTAACTAAAAGTTAAAAAAATTATATAGAAAATTGAAGTGGACTTAAAAATAAAATTACAAGAATATGTGCTTGTATGTCTGCCTTTTGTATTTATTTTACTGTGGAACTGTATATCTTCATATACCTTAAATTATTGTGTAAGATCCTTTTATTTCAACTTGAAAGATTTTTTTTTAGCATTTCTTACAGGTTAATTCTATCAGTATTGAAGTTCCTCAGCTTTTAATTCCTGGATATGTCTTAATTTATTCTTCATTTAAAATATTAACTTATTCATTTACTTACTTATATAAATGACAGAATGACATATCATATTTACATGATAATTGTGCTGTAGTTGTTATCAAGCATTTGCTGTGACCTTGAGAATCTAATGTGTTAATAAATTCCTTAGATTTTTTAAATTGTTACATTAAAAAGACACAGTGATACACACACATACACCTAAAATCACAAACATAGACACTCAGAGTGAGAGAGAGAGAGAGAGAGACAAGAGAAAGATATCTTCAGTCTGCTGATTCACTTATTGAATGCACAATATCCATGGTGGGCAAGCCAAAACCAAGATATTGGAACTCCACCCAGGTCTCCTATGTGGGTGGCAGGAATTCTCCCTTGTGGGTGACAGGTACTTGAACCATCATGTGATACCTTCCCAGGCACATTAGCAGGAAGTTAGATCTGAAGTAGAGTAGTGGGGATTCAAACCAGGTCACTCTGATATGCTGTATGGGCATCTCAAGTGGTGGCCTAACCCACTGTGCCACGATTCCCTTCTCTCTTCTTCATTTGTAAAGGACATTTTGCCTTGATAAAGAGACTCAGTTAAAAGATTTTTTTTTAAATTTTCCACTTTAATTACACAACATAATCCAACTATCTTCTGATCTCCAAGGTTGTTGATGAGGAATTTGCTGATAATTTGACAATCCCTTTTATGCATGAGTTGCTTTTGTCTTGCTGCTTTCATTATTTTCTTTTTTTCCTTCACCTTTTGATAGCATTGATTATGACAGATTTCACGGCTGGCATTTTAAAATTTAACCTAGTTGGAGTTTATTGGGTTTCTTTGACTTTTAAATTCACATCTTTCTTCAATTTGGGACATCTTCAATGACTATTTCCCCAAATAATATTTCTATCTCTTTCTGGAAGTCTCGAGATATGTATGTGGTCTTTTTCTTTATCTTTCCCTATGAGTTCTGTTCATGTTTCTCCAGTCATTTTCTTTCTGTTTCTAATGATCTATTTTAACTTTTCCTTCTTCAGATTCATGAATTCTTTTCCTGTCTGCTTAAGTCCTCTAATGAATCTGTAAAATCCTCTAATGAATATTTTATTGTTCTGATACTGTCCTTTTCAGTTCCAGAATTTCTTTTTGTTTTTTTTTTATTATTTTTATCTCTTTGTTGCATTTTCATTTTGTTCATATATTATTTCCCTGACAGTCTTCAGTTTTTTTTGTTTGTTTGTTTTGTTTTTTTTTTTACAGAGTTAGACAGTGAAAGAGAGAGAGACAGAGATAAAGGTCTTCCTTCTGTTGGTTCATCCCCCAAATGGCCGATACAATCAGAACTACACCAATCTGAAGCCAGGAGCCAGGTGCTTCTTCCTGGTCTCCCACGTGGGTGCAGGGGCCCAAGCACTTGGGCCATCCTCACTGCCTTCCCGGGTCACAGCAGAGAGCTGGACTGGAAGAAAGCAACCGGGATTAGAACCCAGTGCGCATATGGGATGCAGGCGCTGCAGGTAGAGGGTTAACCAAGTGAGCCATGGCGCCGGCCCCCTTTAGTTCTTTCTCCATGTTTTCTTTTTTCTCTTTAGGAATGTTTAAGGCAAATGATGTAAAATTTCTGTTTAGTAGCACAGATTTCTAAGCATTTTTAGTGATCATTTCTGTCTACTTCTTTGTTTCTTTTGATTAGCCATGTTTTGTCATTTGTTACATGACTTATGAATTCTTTGGGCACTTAACTGTTATAATATGGTAACTCTGGAAATAAAACTCCCATATCACAGTTCTATCTATCTATCTATCTATCTATCTATCTATCATCTCTACATCTCTATCTATATATGTATGTTTTAGTTGAAGATTGTAACAGTCTTTTTCTTTTGAGATTTTTCCAAAATTCTTTTTGTAAAGTCTGTTACTGATTGAAAAACTTAAAGCTTTTAAGTTTATTCCTTTAGCTCATGTTCAGGTTATGTTTGAACAGAGATTTTCTTGAATACCAGGAGTTGACAAAACAGAAAACAAAAAAGAGCAAACATTACCTGTAGAATGGCTCTGTGCTTGAGCACTGCTTTCCCTCTTAGCCAGGCTTCATCTGAGGCCAGGGATCAGCTCTACGTGAGAGCTTAAGGTCTTGTCAGTACTCCTCTGAGCATGTGTACCCGAGTCTTTCCACGTCTTTTTATATTCCCTTATTTATGTGGCTGCTTCCAATGTCCTACTTTCTCAAAGTCTCGCCTCAGCTTCGCCTTTAGCTATTAGATGCTGGAATTAGATTTCCTCCTGGAATCCCTTCCTTGGCACCTGTAGATGGCTTTAGCTTTTGTGAATAGCATCTCCCTTAATTTCTTGTCTGCTTTGTGAGCAATGCACAGTAGAGATAATCGCTTTGTTTCTGTTCTTTAGGCATTCCTTTGGGTTGAACAGTCTTACACAATGATGTGCAATCAAGCTCTACTCTGCTCTTTGCAGTTCAAAGAGAGAAGGAAGGGTCAGATATTGTGACTGCATTGGGTATGGCACAGGGCAAGGGTGAGTAAAAATGCTTCAAATATTTGCAACCGTTTTGAAAACTTTTTCTTGATGGAGTATTTGCCTGTCTGGGGTAACTATTTTGAGACATTTGCAAAGTTGGTACAGATAGTTTGTTGTTTTTTGGTTTTTAGTTTTCTCTCTTAGAAATGCTAGAGTCCACAAAATCTATCATTTTGCTGACATCATTCTCCTATTGCATTTGTTTTTAACATGCATCTTTTGATTAGTGGATGCTAACATGTTGGCATTATTTTTTTAATCACCAGCAAAACTGCAGATTCTGTAACTTTTTCACAGTAGGATATTTTCCATTTTGTATTTTGAAAAGTTGAACTTACCACTTTATATTTTGAGATTTTAAACATGGATGAGTTTTGTTTATAGATAAAAATATTAGCAGTTCTTATATCTTCTTAGATTTTAAACAATTTTCATGAATAAGGATACTTTTTAATCTAAAATTTATAAGAAAGCAATGATTAATACCAGATTATAATGTAGGACACATTTATTATCTTGAGAGTCTCATATTTTTAGACAATATTTTAAGACTACAGTATATGAATTTTCAAGTTTTTTTTATCCTAGAGAATATTAAATTTTGTTTTTGTGCCTCTGTTCTTATTTTTTCCATTCTTCTACTGAAAAAAAAAGCATAAAAATGTATTTGTAAGGCGTGGGAGTCCATTTGCATGTTTATTGTTTTCTTCTCTGTACTCATTACAAATGCATGGATACTTTCTATGCAGACATCATGGACCTTTGCCAGGGCTGGTAACTCATACTGCTCGGCAACATGGTTAGGGGCAACATTTGCTGCCCAACCTACTGACCTCTTGATTTTATCACTTTGGCAGATATCCTGACCTGACCTGATCAGCTAGAAGATTTTGGAACTGCAGCCCCAAACATTTCATGCATTCAAATATTGCTCACCCAGCTACGTATTGAATTTTCATACAGTCCATTTTTCCTACAGGATGGATAAAGAGGATGTGTTGAAGAATCAAAGAAGTTTGAAATTATTTACAGTTTTAAACTTTTCTTGGATCTGTTACCAGAGAACTGCAAGGGTCCTTGTCTTCCCACAAGAAAGAATTCAGGCTTGAGACAGAGAGTAAGTGGAAAGCGAATAGCAAGGTTTATTAGGGCAGGGACATCCATAAGAATGGATGGGGGCCGGCGCCATGGCTCAACAGGCTAATCCTCTGCCTAGCGGCGCCAGCACACAGGTTTCTAGTCCCGGTTGGGGCGCCGGATTCTGTCCCGGTTGCCCCTCTTCCAGGCCAGCTCTCTGCTATGGCCCGGGAGTACAGTGGAGGATGGCCCAAGTGCTTGGGCCCTGCACCCCATGGGAGACCAGGAGAAGCACCTGACTCCTGCCTTCGGATCAGCACGGGTGCGCCGGCTGCGGGGGCCATTGGAGGGTGAACCAACGGCAAAGGAAGACCTTTCTCTCTGTCTCTCTCTCTCACTGTCCACTCTGCCTGTCCAAAAAAAAAGAAACAAAAAAAAAAAAAAAAGAAAGAAAAGAACGGATGGGCACCTCTCCAGACAGAACCTGAGAGAGAGTGCCCAGTTGCTCAGACTGGGGGAGAGTGAGGTTGCATGGTTGAGTGGAGAGAGTACACCTGGCCAGGCCAGGCGAGTGGCTCAGCAGCGAGGCAGAAGGCTGAGCGCACAGTCTGGTTGAGGCCAGGGTTTTTAAGGGGATGGGCCTTGCCTTCCCACATCTTCTCCTCCTGGAACAAAGGACTTTTTGGATGTAAATGCTAAAAATTCCTATCTGAGTTTTCCCCCTGAAGTTATCAGACAGGAGAAAGCCTGGCTGGTGTCACCCCAGTTAGAGGAAGGATGGGCAGGACTCCCTGGAAGATTGGTATAATGTTTGAAGTGCAGATACTGGGCTGCACCTGGAAGGTTATCAGACAGAAGGGGCGGGACCCCCACCTGGCAGGTTATGGGGAAAAGGGGCAGGGCAGGATATTCCAAGATACTGGGCTGCCCCTGGAAGGTTATCGGGATGACTTTGAGATGTATATGCTGGACCTAAATGTCTCCATAGGCCTTTGTCACACACACATAAGCTTGTATCTGACTTCCTACCTAACAGATCCAAGAACTTGGGAAAGAAAGAATACCAAAGACTTGCAATGCTCTGATTATGTACATGCTGGCTGTATCCCCGACCTGTGCACACCAAGGAATTTAGAGCATGACCACGCATGAGCAGAGTAGGCAGGAAATATTTAATCTATGCCTGATTAGAAATAACTGTTCTCAAAGTGAATTTCTTGTGTTTACATTGATCACATAAGCATCTGCTGACTGTTCTGTTCTGTGTGTCAGTAACTACTTTTTCTTTCCTTCAGCAGCTTGCCTTTCACCAGCACCACCACCAAATTCTCAATAACTAGATGTTAAACAGGTCCACAAAAGGTCTCTCATATCACCTACTGACCAGACTATAAAACATCACAGTAGATGTTTCACAAATATTAATTTTGCATTTAAATGTGGACAGATCTGACCTACTAGGCAATTCTTATCATAGACTTAAAATAACATTATATTAAAAAATACATTCACATTCTCAACTCATCTGCATTTTACTTTTCTCCTGTATATTAGCAAGGCAGTAACAAGGCCATTTCAGGGGGTGCACTGTTATCTTGGGTCCTCAGGGATTAACACATCATAACTGCAAGGTAAGACTGCTTTACAAACAGGAACTAGTAAATCCTAACTTGAAGGCAAGTTCAGGAGGCACACAACTGTGTCATCTTAGGTTTGCAGCGAGGCTTTTATGGCAGGTGGGGAAAGGGTCTCTAACTCAGCATTGGCTTGTTTAGACCCAGCTGGCCCTTTGAGAGTAAGCAGGAGGGAGTCTATAGCATTCCTTCATACTGTCTCCTTAATGGTGAGTGGGAGGGGGTTTGTAACATTTTCACAGACTGTGCAGTAGATGCTACCGAATTAAATTTTTTAAGAAGAGACACACAGAGAGAGACAGAGACAAGCAATCTCGTATTTGTGGGCTCACTGCACAAATGCCCAATGATTGGAACTGGCCCTGGGGTAAAACCAGGAAGGGGCAACTCAATCCAGGTTTCACACTTGACTGTCAAGACTCCAGTCACCTTTGTTCTTACCAGGGCATCACAGAGCAGGAAGCTGGAATCATTTACAGAGCTGAGAGTCAAACATAGGTACTCCAATGTGAGACGCGAAGTGTTCTGCTAGGCCAAATGTCTACTTGGATACCAATGCTTTTAATTATCATATGATTAACATTGCTGGCCCAAGATTTAGAACAAATAGACCTCGAATTATATTTTCTAACTTGATAGCCAATTTTTTGTATTGTTATTGTTTATCTTCTCCTGTTTCACAAAACAGTATACCTGCTTTTTACATGTTGTTATGTAGATAAACTGAGATGGAAAGTTTTCTCACAAGATATTGGAAGTAACTGTAGCTGCAATAATCAATGATTTGTGTAAAACTGCTCTTCTATGTCCTTGCCATTATTTGATGGCTTTTGAGTAACAAAGCTTCTTGCTATAGGCAAAAAGAGAGGATAGTGGGATGCACATGAACAACTGAAAGTAAAATCCAATATTTGCATAAAAATCTCAGACTTTCATGACCAGAATGGCCATCGTTTCTGACAAAACATGAAAATAAGCTTTGTAATAAGATAAATGGCAGGTTGGACAAAATTGTGGTGCCTATGTTTACATGGCAATAAATTTTGCAATCAATTGGAAAGTGACAAATTTCTTCTAACAACATTTGCTCTGTACATAAAAAAAAAAAAAAAACAACTCCTGAAACAAAGGAAAAGCAGGATTTAAAAAGCCACAGTAAAATATTTAGCAGATATAGTCCATTGAACTCAATGAAATATTTATGTGCATGCTAGGCTTTGCTGTCTGACCCTTAAATGCACATTTGTAGAGTATATTATTTTTAATGCTCTTACTTTCCCTATTACAATGTAAAGCTTGCTCTGCAGGTCAAAATGGCAACATGGTATAGTTCGATTTTCCCCTTCATCATCACCTTAAAAGAAAATAAAATATAATTATTAGACCCCTCAACCCTTCTCTCAGAAATTTTCCAGTTTTTGTTTTAAAATTTTTTATTTATTAATTTGAAAGGCAGAGTTACAGAGAGAGGGAGAGTGAAAGGCAGAGAAAGGGCTCTTCCATCTGCTGGTTTACTCCACAAATGGCCACATCAGCTAGCGCTGGGATGGTCTAAAGCCAGGAGCCAGGAGCTTTTTCCAAGTTTCCCACATGGGTGCAGGGGCCTGAAGACGTGAGCCATCCTTCACTGCTTTCTCAGGAATATTGTCAGGGAGCTGGATCTGAACAGGAGCAGCCGGGTATCAAATCAGTGCCATATGGGATCCTGGCATCACAGGAAGCTGCTTGACCTCTATGGCACAGGGCCAACCCCAGAAATTTTCTTTTTGTAAATAGAAAGGAAAAACAGAGTTATGGGCCGGCGCCGCGGCTCACTAGGCTAATCCTCCGCCTGTGGCGCTGGCACCCCGGGTTCTAGTCCCGGTCGGGCGCCGGATTCTGTCCCGGTTGCCCCTCTTCCAGTTCAGCTCTCTGCTGTGGCCCGGGAGTGAAGTGGAGGATGGCCAAGTGCTTGGTCCCTGCTCCCGCATGGGAAACCAGGAGAAGCACCTGGCTCCTGGCTTCGGATCAGTGACGTGCGCCGGCCACAGCAGCCATTTGGGGGGTGAACCAACGGCAAAGGAAGACCTTTCTCTCTGTCTCTCTCTCTCACTGTCCACTCTGCCTGTAAAAAAAAAAAAACAAAAAAAAACAAAAAAAAAAACAGAGTTATGTTTTTGCAGAAGTGTATACATACAAGGCTGGTGCTGTGGCATAGGGAGTAAACCTGGCACCTGCAGCCCCGCATCACTGGCATCCCTTATGGTCTCCCGTTTGAGTCCTGGCTGCCCCACTTGCTGTAGAGGTCCCTGCTAATGTACCTGGGGAAGCAGCAGAGGATGGTCCTCTGCTAAAGCACTGGAAGAAATTTCTGGCTTCTGGCTGCAGACTGGCCTGACTCTGACAATTATAGTCATTTGGGGAGTGAACCAATTGATGTAAGATCTCTCTCTCTGCCTCTTCCTTTCCCTCTCTCTCTTAACTCTGCCTTTCAAATAAATGAATAAATAGATAACTAAGTAAATAAATAAATACATTTTTAAGAACGTGTGCACATGCATATAGTTACCCGTGAAACCTAATGGAAGAATACTGAGCATGCCTACAAAGAAAGGTACTTCGCAAAGTTAATTGGAAACTCATTTAGAAGCTAAGTTTACTTTGGTGCAAATTAAAAAAAAAAAAAAACAGCTTTTTTCATAATATTAACTTCCGTAAATTTTGTAAAGATTCAAGAATGCATAGTTTTCAAAAATGTTTGACACCAGAATAAGTTGATCATTTTACCTGAATTCTTTGGAGGATCATTACATATGAGATAGTTGTGATTTCTTAAATGTAATTGTATATTTGTTTGTTTACTGTTCAGATGATTTGTTATTCTTATATCCAATTACTAAAATTTCCAGTTATATAACTCCAGTGTAGCTTTTGCAACTGTTAAGAACATTTATTCATTTTAGATTAAATACAAACTTGATAAAATATGATAAATCATGTTAAAAACTCCCTATATCCATCTCCATAGTCATGTAATCCCACTCGATTTGTTTACAATTGACCATTAATATTATCTCTACCTGAAAATAAGGTAGAATATGAAATGATACATTATATTTTATGTGTACTTTATCCTTTTCCATAAACTTTTGTATCCACTTAATTTGACTCCACAAAACCAGTGCATATGAACTAGAAAAAGGTCCATTTGGTTCCTCCAGGAACTTAGCCTAAGAAAGGGAGCCAGGTTCATGGCAGAGCTGATAAGATGCATTCTGTTATCAAGTTCAGTGCATGACAGTTAGCATATATAACCAAATATAATGGGGAAGAAAGAGAAAGAAAAATAGGAGGAAGAGTAATTAGATGATGAGGAAAATGCTAATAATACAAGGGCTAAAAAAGATGAAGAGATGATGAAAATTAGTTGCAATTATAATGCATTACTGGTAGGAATGCAAACTATTAGTGTCACTCCAGAAAATGGGTGGCAATTTGCTTTAACATTTAATATATAGATACTATGTAACTGAAGCCTACTCTTGAGTATCTGCCTATGGGAAATGATAACTTACATTCACAGAAAAAAAAAACAATAGGGGAAAACAAATAGCTACTGTTCATAATAACTCTAAATTTAAATAGTGTATAATGATTGAATGGACAAACTCTTTTGTATCTATCCAATGGAATCCTGCTAAAGAATGAAAACAATAATTAACTGAGACATAGAACAACCTCAGTGAAACTCATAGGCACTACACTGAGTGAAAGATTTCAGTTTCAAAAAGTTTCATAATGTTTATATAACATGTTCAAAAAGATGAAACTTTAGTGATGGAAAGCAAAATTAGTAGATCTCAGGAGTCTGAAAGGAATAGTAAAACTATTACATTGTAAATGGAGAAGTTTTGGGAGATGACAGAATTGTTTTTGTTCTTGATTGTGATGATGACTACATTATTCTATGGATATTTTGAAATTCAAGACCAAAAATATATTTAGAAAGTTAGTTTATTGTAAGGTAATTTTAAAACTAAGGTAAGAAGTACTTTTCAAAAATAAAATCTGGGTCCACCATTGTGATGTAGTGGGTAAAACTGCCACCCGAAACTCTGGCATCCAATTTTGGCAGCAGTTCAAGACCCAGCTGCTCCACTTCTGATCCAGCTCCCTGCTAACGTGCCTGGAAAAGCAGCAGAAGATGGCCCAGGTTCCTGGGCACCTGCACCTATGTGGGAGACTGAGAAGAAGCTCCGTATTCCTGGCTTTATCCTGGCCCATCCTTGGCAGTTACAGCCATTTGGGAAGTGAATCAATGGATGGAAAATCTCTCTCTCTCTCTCTCTCCCTTTCTCTCTCTCTTTCTCTGTGTGTGTATCTGTGACATTGCCTTTCAAATAAATAAATAAATATTTAAAAATAAAATACAGATAAAATTTATGTATAGGGGATATATATCAAGATAAATTTAAATGGTGCTTCATTACCTGTTACCAGGCTCCATAGAGTATATACACTAAAAATAAGTAAAAATTCAAGATTTGTGAGTCAAATTTGAAATATTTTAAAAGAAAGCAGATAAAAGAAGATAATAGAATCAAATGTTCATAGAAGTGTTGTTTTCAACAATTTTCCCTGAAATGTAAATTCAAATGTGCATTTCTCAATTAGATGGCTGTCAAAAATAGGTGTTCAAAATAATCCACATTTGGAGAAACTGTTTCCTTCGCTTTAAATATTTTATTTACTTACTTGAGAGACATAGATATACAAATATGGAACCCTGTCTGGTGTTTTACTCCCCAAATGCTCTCAATGACTGAGGCTGGGTCAGGGTGAAGCTGGGAACCAGGGGTGCAATTCAAGTCTCCAATGACGGTAGCAGAAACCCAATTACCTGAGTCATCCCCACCGCCTCCCAGGGTCTACATTAACAGGAAGATGGAGTCAGGAGCTCACTAGGCTCACTAGGATAATCCTCTGCCTGTGGCACTGGCACCCTGGGCTCTAGCCCTGGTTGGGGCGTTGGTTTCTGTTCCGGTTGCTCCTCTTCCAGTCCAGCTCTCTGCTGTAGCCCGGAAAGGCAGTGGAGGATGGCCCAAGTGCTTGGGCCCTGCACCTGCTTGGGGGACCAGGAGGAAGCACCTGGCTCCTGGCTTTGGATCGACGCAGTGCGCCGGCTGTAGCAGCCATTTGGGGGGATGAACCAACGGAAGGAAGACCTTTCTCTCTGTCTCTCTCTCTCTCTCTCTCACTGTCTAAGTCTGCCTGTCCAAAAAAAAAAAAATTTTCTAAAAATCACAGCAAGTGCTTATAAATATTGAAGATAGGTTCTTGAATCCTTCGGGAGCTTCAATTCATAGCTCTATATTATTTCTGATTAACATGCTAATGAAAAATGATCTCATTCAATAGTAATATGTTATTCAGAAAGGAAGCTAGTAATACTGTGTAGATAAAATCAGATTTCATTTAAACTGTTTCTTTCCCATTTTATCATTTAGAGGTAATACATTTAGATAGAAACTATAATTTTTGACTTTTATATTATAGAACACACAAATAATTGAGTTTAAGGAGATCTGTATCATAGTATTGGGGATTCAATAAGGTACTTACTTAATGAACAATTTAACTGATAAGTGATAAAGACTCACTTCCCATTAAAGAACACTGTAGATTTAATAATTTTATTTAGCTATAATCTATATGTGATACAAAAGACTACTTGAAGTGTAAAATTCAGTGGGCTTCTGAATAATGTAGACTCATGCATCCACATGCCAGGGGATCGATGTTGTAGCATAGCTGGTAAAACCACCGCTTGTGATGCCAGCATCACATATCGGTGCCGGTTCATGTCCTGGGTGCTCCACATCCAATCTAACTCTCTGCTAATGGCCTAGGGAAAACAGCAGAAGTTGGCCCAAGTACTTGAGCCAGTGCCATATTTGTGAAAGACTTGGATGAAGCCCCTGGCTCCTAGCTTCAGCCTGGCTCAGTGTGGCTATTGAGGCCACTTGGGAAAATGTGCCAATGAATAGAAAATCTTTCTCTCTCTCTCTCTCTCTCTCTCTCTCTCTCTCTCTCTCCTCCTTTTCCTTCTCCTCCTCCTTTTTCTTCCTCTTCTCTCTCTGCAACTCTGACTTTCTCAAATAAATTAAAAAAAAACCAGAATGTCATATTCATTTGCATCTACTTTCCATACCTCACTGCAAACTGCACACCTGGATAATAATTAATTTGTTCTTTTTAAAATTTATTTATTTGACAGATAGAGTTAGTGAGAGAGAGAAAGAGAGACAGAGAGAAAGGTTTTCCTGCCGTCGGTTCACCCCCCAAATGGCCTCTATGGCCGGAGCCATGCCCATCTGAAGCCAGGAGCCAGGTGCTTCCTCCTAGTCTTCCAAGTGGGTGCAGGGGCCCAAGCACTTGGGCCATCCTCCATTGCCTTCCCGGGCCACAGCAGAACGCTGGGCTGGAAGAGGAGCAACTGGGACAGAATCCAGCGCTCCAACCGGGACTAGAACCCGGTGTGCCGGCGCCACAGGTGGAGGATTATCCTAGTGAGCTGTGGCACCAGCCTACCTTTTCATTTTTTAAGTAGTATACATTGAAGCACAAACATTTTAATTTTGATGTCTGAGAAAAAATTAAAGATATATTTAGAAAATGTACACTTTCAGGGTCACGTAAACATTAGTATTTACTCTAGAATTACTTTATGATGAATAGGAAAAACGTAATATCTTCACCTTGGTATACCTTGTGTGCACTAGCACAGTGTTGAGTTGCTCTTCACAAGAACATGCTGGTGATGAGCTTTTCCTTGGTCTTTTGTGAGTTGTAATTTGTACAAATGACACTGTGAGTTCATCTTTACTGTGATTCCTAAAATCAGGAGTTGGTGGAGAAAGGATATGTATGAAGGATACCACAGTTTTGCCCCTCCCCAGGCACACTGTAAGCTGGCACTTCCTCATCCTGTAAAACTTTGCCCATGTCCTATTGCCAGAAAAGACACGAATGTCCTATTCTAGTAGTGTGCTTTGATCTCCATTTCTCTCTTTGCCTTTGCCATGAACACAGGCAATATTCTAGAGGGAGGGTGCTGTGAAACCTGGAGTCCTAGAAGAAGGCAACACTGAGCAGAGACCCCCATTCACTATTAATGGACACAGCACATAAAAAATAACCCTTTGTTTTCTCAAAATGTGATAGCTATTTGCTTTTGCAACATAACCTGCTTTGTTGACTTGGCAATTGTAAAACCCTAATAATAGATATCACTTATGGTCATACATCTATTTTTCATATAAGAAAACTGAATTCATATAAATGATGATATTTTGCTGGTAATTTTAGTTCATTTCCAAAATCTTCAGAGTTGGGTTCAGAATTCATTTCTGTCTGGATTCAAAGCTTATTCTTTCTAGAAAATTCTACTTTCCAGACTGACTTGTATTTGTATAGAGACTAGATTAATCAGAATTAGAAAATAAGGTTGTACTAGGTTGTATTTTTCTCTTCTCCCATATTTCCTATAATAAAGCCTTTGTTAAAAAATTTTAATGAACTTGAATCCAGATGTTTACAAAATTGAACTTCATAGGAAATATACTAGAGCTTGACCATAAATTAACAAAACAAACAAAATCAAGCAAACAAAATAAAAATTCTTTTTGTTGTCTTTATTGGTTAGGAAACCATTAGATTTAGGTTCATTATGAAGTCCAATTCTAGTTTTTCTTTATTAAGTATATGTAACAACTTATAAAATGTATATACATTGGATAGTTAGTATAATAAATAAGGCTGCAATTTCAAAGACTTAATACGTTGAACTTTGATCTACCCCAAATTATTAAAACTATTTCTCCATAGACTAAATTTAAAAAAAAAGAAAAAAAAACTATGCATCAGAAAGAAGTATTTTGCCTGAGTAAATGATTTTACAAAACATTATACTCTCCCAAAAAATGAAAAGAAATGGAAATTCAGAAGTCAAAAAATACTTCAAAGAATTGGACACTTGAACGTTGTATGGACACAGGGGAGAGAGGTGAAAGTCAAGTTTATTTAAATCTTGGAACAACACCTTTCACCATAGGAGACAAACTGCAGAATCTCTAGTGGACCAAAGTTACAAGTTAATGATTTCATGGGATCAAATTTAGTATCTGAGTATCATGACACTTTTTGCATAGCAAAAAAACAGATTGCAGGGTTTTATTTTTGTTTAGCTTTTGCTTATTTGTTTTACATACCTAAGTATAAATGCGATAATCAGACAATGTGGGGGAAAAGGACACCAGTGTGTGTGTATGTGTGTGTGTGCGTGTGTGCATGTGTGTGTGTGTGTTTTCTGCAGGGCTACAATTCTCTAAAGGAAAAACAGTAGAGGGACAGAGACAGAGCAACAGAGAGTGAGCAAATCTAAAAATCACACTAGGTAAACCTAATTAGGATAGAATGGATTTGGAGTTAAGTGAGAGCTGTAGGTTTAATCACATTATTTCACAATTAAGGAGAAGCTTGGAACAGGGAAAGAACATGGATTTGGGAATCAAGCTAACTTATTTTGAACCCTGTTTCTGTTTTTTAATTAATTTAGTAAGGTGTTTAATCTTAGCAAGTCACTGTGCAGATGAAGAGAAAGCATTTTGTAAGATGCCTAACATAATGCCTGGTGCACAGATAGCTCACCAAACTACTTAGGCAACAATTATTATTATAGATGAGAGGGCAGTCACACTCAAGGTTTTCATTTCCTCCCATATAAAATAATGATAGAAATATTCTTTTGGTTGTGATGAATAAATTGGATAATATATGCACCATGGCAGACGATATTGGTTCCTTTACTGTCCGTCTTATCCTTTTTTTTTTTTCCCTTTTTTTTTTTAACTTTTATTTAATGAATATAAATTTCCAGTGTACAGCTTATGGATTACAATGGCTCCCCCCACCATAACTTCCCTCCCACCCACAACCCTCCCCTCTCCCGCTCCCTCTCCCCTTCCATTCCCATCAAGATTCATTTTCAATTCTCTTTATATACAGAAGATCAATTTAGTATAAAGATTTCAACAGTTTGCACCCACATAGAAACACAAAGTGAAACATACTGTTGGAGTACTAGTTATAGCATTAAATCACAATGTACAGCACATTAAGGACAGAGATCCCACATGAGGAGCAAGTGCACAGTGGCTCCTGTTGTTGACCCAACAAATTGACACTCTAGTTTATGGCGCCAGTAACCATCCTAGGCTGTCGTCATGAGTTGCCAAGGCTATGGAAGCCTTCCAAGTTTGCCGACTCTGATCATATTTAGACAAGGTCATAAAAGACAGAGTGAGGATAGTAACCAATGATCCTAAGAGTGGCATTTACCAGGTTTGAACAATTATACAGCATTAAGTGGGGAAGAGGACCATCAGTACACACATGTTGGGAGTAGAGCCATTGGTGGTAGAGTAGAGGTTATGATTACAAAGGAATGAGGCCCAAGTGCACTAGACAGGGCCTAGAACAAAGGACAGAGTCATTATTAGAGGAGCTAAGAAAGGTGCTGTCTAAGCTACAATTAAGTTTTCTGATTGAGAGGCCCCTCAAGGAGACCCAACAGGCCAGTCCACTGCAGTGGCTTTCAATGTGGTAAGCCTGGGCTTCAGCAGAAGTCAGCTTGTGAAGAGCCCTGGCAGCTCTGCCAAGAGTTGGATCACTGGAAATGGACCTGCCCTGGAGTCGAAGGATGCCCAGGTCAGAGCCACAGATCTTATTGGCTCTAAGCTGAAAAGCCCTTCACTCAGCCCAACTTCCAAAGTGACCACTGCAGCTGAGGGGATGGTCAAGTAGGGTCAGCAACATTGCAGGCAGAACTGTAAATTTCTTGTTAGAGATGCCACCTGCCTTTACCTGGCCAGCTCTCCTCCCAGGCCAGCCAAGTAATGAAAGTCAACAGAGTGCCTTCCCCTAGGAGGTTCACACCTCCCTTAGGATATACCCCATGTGAAGAGATAGATAGGTCTGGGCCTCTGAATTTACAAGGCCTAAAGCCCACCAGATTATTATCAAGCCCCTTCTATCACGTCTTATCCTTTCATAAAGCAACATGCAAAAGTCATCTCCCAGGTTCCTGTGAAACTTCCCATCAGAGACAAGTAAGATTAGGTATTTTCTGAGTTTATTGTCAAATTCAAGCTTCCTGAGTAAAACAATACTGGTCTGCATTGAAATTATCCAAGAATTTCATACCAATTCAGCCTTAGCTTTCAACTCTCATTTCACATTACACTATAGTCACAACTTTTTTTTAAAGATTTATTTATTAATTTGAAAGTCCGAGTTACAGAAAGACGTTGGTTTACTCTCCAGATGGAAGCAATAGCCAAGAGCCAGGAGATTCATCTGGGTTTCCCAGGTGGGTGGCAGGGGCTCAAGCACTGGGGCCAGCTTCCCAGGCCATTGGTCATTAGCTGGATCAGAAGTGGAGCAGCCAGGACACGAAATCACAAATCACACCATATAAATAACTGGCATCGCAGATGGCAGCATTACCCCATATTCCACAATGCTGGACCTGTGATCAGAGCTTTTTTTTTAAGGATTTGTTTTATTTATTTGAAAGAGTTACAGAGACAGGTAGAGCCAGAGAGAGAGAGAGGTCTTACACCCACTGGATTACTCCCAAATGATCACAATGGCCAGAGCTGAGCTCTTCCGAAGCCAGGAGCCAGCTGCTTCTTCTGGGTCTCCTGTGTGTGTGCAGGGGCTTAAGGACTTGGGCCATCTTCTACTGCTTTCCCAGGCTATAGCAGAGAGCTGGGTTGGAAGTGGAGCAGCCAGGACTTGAACTGGCACCCACGTGGGATGCCTGTGCTGTGCCACAGTGCAGGCCCTGTGTTCAGGACTTTTGATCCTACCAGCTGCATGTGTTTAACTTTCTTATATGTGAATTGGGAATTACATCTCTGGATGTGGGCCTTCCTCTGTATTCCATCCTCTGTGTGTGGAATGCTTTCCTGTGGCTCTCTAATTTCCTGTTCCTTTGATCATGCCTCTTTCCACAACTGGGGAGAATACAAACAATGGCATTGACACAGTCACCATTGTATCCCCAAAGTATGTGGCACAGCCACTGGCATAACCTAGATGATAACAATATATGTAGGGTATAATTTAATGTCTATTGTGTGTGGGACTCTTAGAGGGAAAGGAATGAGGATTTTAGTAAGCCGGAAGAACTGTGCTTGAATCTTAGCTCTGCCAGATTCAGATATGTAACTGTGGGGTTTTGTAAGCTCGGTCTCTTGATCTATAAAATGAGGCTATTAGCATTAAGTTCAACAGACTACTATGACAATCAAAACAAATGGTATTTTCTAGTACCCTGTATATCACTGCCATAGAAAATTTTAAATTTTATGAATGAACAAGGCTCAGAGAAATAAAGTGATTTGGTTAAGACAACACAGCCTGTTACTGAAAAGTTAGGAGAACTGATTTCTAATCTTTGTAGGATGACTTCTTTCTGTTCAACTCATATAATCCTGCAGCCTTTTATCAACTAAAATCAATCTATTTTGCCCTGAAAACTCAGGTTTATAGAACCAGAAGAACTCTGATTTTAAAACTTTACGACTCTGTTTAT
This sequence comes from Lepus europaeus, assembly GCF_033115175.1. Classification (NCBI taxonomy): domain Eukaryota; kingdom Metazoa; phylum Chordata; class Mammalia; order Lagomorpha; family Leporidae; genus Lepus; species Lepus europaeus. The sequence goes on from NC_084827.1 coordinate 57,579,491, forward strand.
AAGAGTTAATTAACATTTTTGGCACTGGAGCTTGTGAATTGAATCATAATATCACTGTCATAGGGTGACCAGATGGTCCAAGTATGGCACCTGTGGTCCAAAGGACAGCACTTTGGAAGATAAAAGGCAGTGAGACAAATGCTAACGCAGATAGAATGCCAGGACAACAAGAGCAAAACTGAGCTGTCCCAAGCAGACCACGCCAAGCAATTGCCTATTTATTTATAGGATAATTGTAGCAAGGTTGAAAAAGAAGCCTTAGAAAAAGATGTATTATCCCAACTTTAAATAAGTGTATTGATATCTAATCTGAATAGAAAAGACAACATGAAGAAGTCATTAACTAGTAGATAAGATGATTATTTTGGTATCTGATAAAGTTCCTAGCTAAACCCCTGGAAAATATGGTCAATTCTCACAGAACAATGTTTGCGCCAACTCCCCTGTGACAGATTGGCAAATGGGTTTTGCAGTGCCTTCTCAACACATGGGCTTATTCTTTGACTTGAACATCTGGGGATTGTGGATGTTGTTTTGGGGAAATCTGCCTGTGTTTCACATTTGCAGAGAACTCACTATAGTCCCTAAAATTTCCTCCAATATTCCAAATTTTACAATGAGCCAATGAACTGACCAAATCATTCATTATTTTTCTGTAGTTAAAAAAAAAATAAAATAGCATTCTCATTAACATTAGGCTCTTACTGGATGGGTTTTAGTCATAATTCCCAAGCAAACATTTCCCATATGGTGAAATCCTCAAAGATCATAATCCCAAAATTTTAAAATTCTATGCTAATAAAAATTTTAAAACTATAATCTTAGAAAAATAATTTTAAAAAACTCTAAAAGACATTTATTTGCATTTTAGAGGGATTTTTAAAGAAACATATATGTATATAAATACAATAAACCACTTTAATAATAAAATATGCACAATAACATAATTTCAGCAAGCATAAACACTAAAAATATTAATGAGAGGTACACAGGTATAAAAGTTTTTAAGTTTTTTTTAACATACTTGAAAAAATTACAGAGAGAAGAGCAAGAGGAGGAGGAAGAAGACAGAGAGGGAGAGAGAGAGAGAGAGGGAGAGAGTGAGAGAAAGAGAGAGAGAGAGAGAGTGAGAGAGAGGGAGAGAAAATTTTCCATCCACTGGTTCACTCCCTAAATGGTTGCAAAGTCTGGGGCTGGGCCAGGTAGAAGCTAGGAGTCTGGAGTTTCTTCTGTGTCTCCCATGTGAGTGCAGGGGCCCAAGCACTGGGGCCATCTGCCATTGCTTTACCATTAGCAGGGAGGAGGCTGGGTTGGAAGTAGAGCAGCTAGGTCTGGAACCCGTGCCCCTATGGGATGCCAGCATTGCAGGCTGAGGCTTAACCTGCTATGCCACAATGCCTGCCCTGATATAAAAGTTATGAGCAGACAAACTATTCAAAAAGCAGAATGCACAAACACATTACCATGGTTGATAATCATATGAATCTAGCTTTATGAATGCAGTCACTCAAAATATGGTGATGGAAATACAGGCTTCTGATTGGATCCATAAAAATTTAAGGTGGGTTGGGGCTGGGACTCTGACTTAGTGGGTAAAGCTGCCACCTGAAGTTCTGGCATCCCATATGGGCTCCGGTTCAAGTCCCAGCTGCTCCACTTCCGATCCAGCTCTCTGCTATGGCCTGGAAAAGCAGTGGGAAATGGTTTCAATATTTTATATACATGTACTGCTTAGATAAAAAGTCAACATTGGTGATAACTTACTTTCATAAGGTCACATTTGCCAAATAATGCATAAATTAGAGCTCTCTAAAAGTCTTTAAATAAATTATACCTTCAATATTGAAAATGATTTAAAAATGAAGTACATATAAGCAAACTATAAAAAGATTGATATTTTAAATTAATGGAAGAGGATGACATTTAACATACAAGTTAAGACTGTTTAAGATACCCATAACCCATATAGGCCCATATAGGACTACTGAGGTTTGATATTCAGCTCTGCCTCCTATATTCCAGCTTCCTTTTAATGTGGATCTTGGGAATCAGATGGGATGGTGATGGTTCAAGTGATTGCATTCCTGTTTGCTAACATGGGAGACCTCAATTGAGTTCCTGGCTCCTAACTTTGGTCTGGCACAGTCTCAGCCATTGTGAGCATTTGGGGGAATAAATCAGATGATAGGAGCACTCTGTCTGCCTGCCTGCCTTTATATCTGCTTTTTGCTTCCTAAATAAAGAGAAAATTTATAAAATAGTGGGAAGAAAATTGAAAAGAAAAAAAAATAATGTGAAAATTTGAATTACAGGGTTAGATGATGGCCAATTGCCTTGGGGTTTTCTAGAAAAACTCTCATGACCAGTACCTGTATTTTGAAGTCTTGGAATGAATAGTTTATTTTTACCTCTTAGGGCGTGGACCTCCTTAGAGAAAATGCTTGTGTTCATCTTCTACATCACCCTGCTCCTTTGGAAACTCTTCTGATTCAACAATGTCATACGTGTGTCTCCTGTTAAACTTCCCTTGCTTCTATTCCCGCTTGGGTAGCTGAAAATTCATTCCACATGCACTCATATACAGATCACAGATTTGGAAGAAACAGTAATGAGGTAAAACAGCATTGTGCAACATCTTTTCCTACCAAGCACATAACTCTTCTTGAACAATTAGTAACTTACTTGGATTCTTTAGCCAGAAGAGACCCCAATTCACTAAAAGCTCTTAGAATTTCACAGCTGGAAGGAATGCCAGTGCAATCCATTGATACTGAGTAGTCAGTCTTCTTATCAGAATGCATCTTTCTACCTTTCTTATATGGTATTTTTTCTTTTTGTGAGCATTGCAGATTTGGGGAAATGAGCTTTCAATATTTCAACATTCAGGACTTTAATCTTTTGGCATTATGGCTTTAGGACTTTAGATTTTAAGAATTTTTATTTTTTAGGATCTCAACATTTGGGTTTATGATTTTATAGATTATACTTGGCACCCATACAGAGCCTGTGTGCTCTCATGCTCACTGACATGGGCCTGAATTTACCATGAAGATGGATTTTCTGCTCCTGCTATATTTAATAACCTCTGCAGTTACTGATGTTGTGAAAGTAAATAAATAATGCCAATAGTTAGCTAAGATTTTAATATTTGAGATTGAAACACCTAAAGACTGTATATACTAAAATTAATATCAATAGGGATAATCTAAATTATTTTCTGAAACTTTCACTAACCAACACATGCAAACTGACCCTTGTACCTTCTACATCTTTTAATGAGTAGTAAGTGGATAGAATTTTGTCTGTGTTAACTCCATAATGAGGATTAGCCCCAATTCTGTCTCATTCAGTATTGCCCAAGGCTTGAATCTTAAAAAGCACTTGTATACAACTGTTGAATATAAAGAATGAACAAATTAAGTGAATGAATCATTTTTTATTTCTTTGAAAGCACAGAAAGAGGGCCAGTAGGTTAAGCTGCTGCATACGAAGCTGGCATACTATATTGGAGTGCCAATTTGACTTCCAGATTCTCCAATTCCCATAAAGCTCCCTACTAATGCATTTAGGAAGGTAGCAGAAGTGGCCCTGGCACTTGATCCCCTTCTACCCACATGGGGAAACCGGTATGAATTTTCTGGCTCCTGGCTTTGTTTTGGCCCAGCCCTGGTTATTGTGGCCATTTGTGGAGTAAAAAAAAAAAAAAAAAAGCAGATGAAACATTTGTTTATCTCTGTGTTATTCTGTCTTTCAAATAAAATCTTTTTTGTTTGTTTTTCCAAGAGATATTTCATCTACTGGTTTAATCCACAAATTCCTTCAATAGCTATGATAGGGCTGGTCTAGTCAAAGTTGAGAGTAAACAGAATAGTCCAGCTCTCTCATGTAAGTAGCAGTGATCCAACTAGAAGATCTATCACCTGCTGCATCCCAAGATGTGCATAAGAGGGAAGCTGTAATCAGAAGCAGAGAAATTCAAACCCAGGCACACCAATTAGGGATGAGAGCATCCCAAGATCATCTTAACTGCTGTATCAAATGGCCTGCTGAAGGTGTACACATTATAACAAGAGACCTTGGGAGTGGTTTCAGTGTCAAACTAATTTCTTTCTTGCATATAGAGCCTGGACAGGGAGCTATCTTGTGAGGCAGGCCTGACAGGTTGCTCACTGTCCTAAAATCTACTAACCGTGCTTTTAATTCTCTTCCTAAACAAGACATCATCACATCACATCACATATCACCTATCCTGGGTTGTTGGGCATGATGTATCACAGTTGATACTTGTCAGTTAAGCAAAACCATATATATGTGATCTTCTTGCTGAAAAAATTTAATTGACTATTATTTGAGGCAAGGAGAAAATCAAAAATTAAAAGAGAAAATTAAGAAGGGTAAATCTTCATGATGACAAAAGATAACAAGGGCTGGCAAGGATACAGAGAAATGGGACTCCATTGGTGAGAATATACAGCTATTGTAGAAGATAGTATAGAAGTATAAAAATAGAACTAGCTCTTGATCCAGCAGCCCCACTAACCAGGAATGTAGCAGAAAGGGATCAACCAATCTGTCAAAGAGACAGCCACACACCTATGCTTATTCCAGCACTATTCACAATAGCAAAAAACTGGAAACAACTTATGAATGGATAAATGGATGAATGGGTTAAGAATATGTGATACATGTATATGTCATGGAATACTGTTTAGCAGTAAAACAAAGGATTAAATCTTGTTATTGGTGGTGAAACAGAGGCCATTATATTAATGGAAATAAATCAAACCTTAAAAGATAAGTATTATATGATTTTATTTATATATAGGACTTTAAGAAGAACTGATCTGATAGAAGTTAGAGTAGGATGGCAGTGGCCAGTAATTTGGAAGATGGTGGAGAAAGAAGGATGGGAAAAGATTGGGAGGGGGAGGAGGAAGGGAAAATTGCTGAGTTATAGTCAGATAGGAATAATAAGTTCTGGTCTTCTGTTGTAGGGTGCCTATAGATGAAAATTGCTTACGTTATAAAGATAACATAGTTAGTTTTCTGAAATAAAAAGATAGGAGAGAAGATTTTGAATGTCTTCACCAAAAAAGAGATGATAAATATTTGAAGAGATAGTTTTGCTCACCCTGTGTCTTAAGACATCACATGCTATTCTGTAAGTATTATAGACAAAATTTTATTGATCATTTAAAAATAGGAATATTATGTGACAGACATTTACCATATCATTTCATATGACCTTCACAAAATAGTCTCTGTTGTATAATCTCCATATATATATATATATATTAAGTATAATATTATAAAGTCAGCATTATCTCTATTTTACTCATAATCACACTGGGACTTAGAAATATGCAATGATTGATCCCAAGGCCATGTGTAAGTTTATAATTTAGAGAAGTGATATTTATCTCATTCAAAGTCCACGATCTTTTCACTGTCTCACTGTGTTCCCCAGGAAAAAGCATAATTTGGGCTGGGGCTACTGAGGGTTGACTGGAAGATGAGAAATTGAAGCAACCAAAACCACAGTGGGGTTGACTAATCTCCCACCTGCATCCTCTCTTGGTTAGTGATAGTCCAGAATTAGACCAGGCTAAGTAAAACCAAAGCAAAGCAAAGCAAAGCAAAACGAAGCAGAAATGAAAAACATGCAATAATATCAAATTTTTTGAAAAGGTATATTTGTTTATGTGAAAGGCAGAGTGACAGAGAGGGAGTGAGAGAGAGACAGAGCTCTTCTATCTGTTGGTTCACTCCCCAGTTGGCTGCAATGACCAGGATCGTTCTAGGCTGAAGCCAGGAGCATGGAGCTCCATCAGGGCCTTCCATTTGGGTGGTAGGAGCCCAAGCACTTGGGTTATTATCCGTTGCCTTCCCAGGTACATTAGCAGGGAACTGGATGGGAAGGAGAGCAGCTGGGACTCTCACTAACATGCAATAGGGGATGCTGAATTTAATCAGAATTTAATCTGAATTTAAGCAGAATTTAATCCTCTGCACCACATCGCTGGCCCCAGATCTGCACCCGATGTGGGAACTTACTCTTTTCCACTTTCTTTTGTAGGCAAACATCTGCAATATGTTGATGACTTCAACAACTCCAACAGTTTCATTAATTTCAAGTTTAATTAAGCTTTGCCCTTTAGAATACTGAACTATTTTTACCAGTTTTTTGGCTGAAATTAAGTGGCATATCTGTTTTTAAATAATCAGATTTTTTTAGTTAAATATTTTTGTGCTGTACAGTGCACTGCATCCTCCCAAAAAGAAAAATAAAGACAAAGAATGATTCAGTTGTGATATTCCTAGCTTGTAATTTCCTACACAGAATGGAAGTATTTCATCCAACCTCTCATGCTTTTATTTTTCCTTTAAAAATTTATATTCTTTATTTGTTAAGTGCCTAAGAACATTTGTTTATATAAAGAGAGCCTTACAGCATTTGCTATTAAGTGTTTTCCTGGTTTAAAAAAAACATAGATCTTTGGAATAAGCAGATATGCCACCAGCAAAAAACTTATTGAATAATAGCATGCTTACAATGTTCAATATTTTTGGTAATTCAAAATTTATATATAGATTTTGACTTTCTAATCAATGTCGGTGTATTTCTGCTTTATGGCATGCAAGGGTGCCAAGAGGAAGAATTCATTTTAATCAAATTTAGCATCTCAGAAATAACCACACAAACAAATCAGCCAAACCCTTATTTTGTGAACACTTGGTAGACAAATCACTATGTTGCTAAACTATTTTACCTTGAAACTAGCTCTCAGTTGTTGAAATGTTCATCTCACTTCTATAAACTACATTTCTTCACTGGAATAATTCTCCAGAATCTTATGACTTTGGACAAAATTCAAATACTTTAATTATTTTTCCTTATTGATTGACACTAGTGTATTATACAATGTGCATAAAATTATGTAATTCTTCCCAAAAATTGTAGAAATTTTACAATAAATTTTTTTATGAAATTAAAAATAAATACAAGTATGCATGGAAACAAAAAAGATTAGAAATAACGGGGGTTTGTAGAAGAAACAAATGCATATTGTCAGAGGCCACCCGACAAACCACAGGGAGACGCAGCACTCAGTCAATTCATCACCACGTTTATTGCCTCGTCAAGTTCCAGGCCAAAGTAGGGGGCCATCTCCCTGGGTATACTCTTCAGCAGCGAGCACACAGAAAGACAAGGATATATACCCCAGGCCCCATACAGATAACATTCATTGTGTGCAATCATGCATAGCACAGGAACAAAACAAGTTTACAAGGTAGCAAAGATCAGGGTACAAACTCTGCTGATAGAGCAAAGAACATGATACACCTTCATCAGAAGTCACATCCTGCCTGCAGGAATGTGTCTTGTGCCTTCAGAACAATAAGCACAGGAAACAGGATTAGAAAAGGGACAGCCTCAGCCTGCTGCATCTCATGTCGGGCCAGGGCCACTAGCCCCAACAGCATATGTCCTGGTGACTACTGAGTTTCTTAGGTTCTTTTTCCCAGACAGAACAATAAGCTATAGTTCAGTGAAACTTAAATAGGGATGATAAAGCAACATTTTTGAAATAAAGTTTCGTCAGAGTGGTGGGCTTCCTTTCTTCTTGGTTTGCTTTTATACCTACAACTTCAGAGTGTTGACTGGTGACATGGCCCTGATGCTCATGATTGACATTTGTGATTGACATCTGGGAGTCATACACCTTTGAACTCTGTGGGTGTGGCTTTAAATTAGACTTCTCTGGCTTGCCTGAGCTCCAGTTTTATCAGATTACTTTAACCACAAGTTAAACCACAAAGTGGGTGGTCTTGGGTGGCCCCCAGGGAGGACAGTGTCTTTGGTTCTAGACCTAGAGAAGGTTCTTGCAACCTCTTCCCAGACACTCATATCCAACTCTGTGCTTGACACGTACATTCACAGACATGTATCTGGTTCTATTAGGTTGGAAAAAAAAAAAAAAACACAGTGGTGTTTAGTGGTCTGTAGTAAGAAGTAGGTAAATTGATGAGTCCTGTGAATGGAGCCTCCCACAGCTTTACATAAATCTCATGTCTGATGAACTTGTAAAAGACATCTATACTATAGGCAGGCTTTAATTTTCTTAATTCATCATTCTTTCTTTGCTTCTGTGCTCATACAGACAACATTCCTGTATCTTTCAGTTCATACTGAACCTTCCAACCACCTTTTTATACACAATGTCCATTGGTGATTTTCTGTTCCACCTATGGTAATAAACAAATGCATGTGTAAACAATTTATGCAAAATGTGGAATTGAATAGCAGAAAAAATTAGGACAACTTCTGCAATAAGTGGAGTTGGGACCATTAATTACAATATAAACAGAAACTGTTTCCTTTTCCATATCATTCTCCCAAATCAACTTGAGGTAGATTGTACATCTAATATAAAATGCAAAGCATTGGGTGGGTGCTGTGGATTAGTGGGTTAAGTCACTATTTGGGGCACTTGCATTCCATATCAAAATACTTGGTTTAAGTCCCAACTACTCCATTCTTCTGACTCAGTTTTCTGCTAATGTGCCTGAGAGGCAGTGGATGATGGTGTAAGTAGTTGGGTTCTTGCCATCCATGTGGGAGACCAGGATGGAGTTACTCACTTTCAGCTTTGATCCAGCCTAGCCCTGGCTTTTGTGAGTATATGTCTAGTGTACAAGTTGATGGAAGAGTGCTCTCTCTCTCTCTCCCTTACTTTCAAATAAGTAATTAAATCCCTTTTAAAAATGCAAAACATTTAACTTTTTTTAATTAAGATCACTAACTGTATGCATTATAGAGAAGACAGTTGAGAATATTGACTATTCCTAAGGGTAAAATGTGATAAATCTTAACTAATAATTAGTTTCTTTTTGTGTTTCCTTTGTCAGATATAAGGCAACATTGTGATTTTCACATTTAATGTTGTTATTGACAAGAAACTTCCTGAAAGGTCAAAAAGAGAAAGTTTACTGAACCCCAGAGCGAGTTACCATAGGAGAGAGCTGTCTATGAGAAGTCAAGGTCATGCTAGAAGAAAACCTAGGAAATGAAGATCTTACACTCACCAAATGCACTCTAATCTGCTGTACCTCCAACTGGTGAGACTCACCCAGATGTTGATGGTGGGGGTGTCTTTGCCCCCATCTGCACAATCAGCTTTCCAAGACAGAGAGCTGCAACATCAGGCTTGGGAGCAGGTCTTCTGCAACATGGAAATGAGAAATCGCCATGGCTGAGAGAGTCATGGAGAAGATCTCAGTGAAAGGACACATTCCATCAAACATAAAGATGTCTCATAAAGCTATGGTAGTAAAGGTATTTATGGTAGAATGCAAGGAAATAAGTTAGACAATTAGACCAAGCAACAAAATAAAGAGCCTAGGCACAGATTCAGGCCAGGTAAACAGATTGAAAAGGTGGCTTTGTGGAACAGTAAAAAATACCATAAACTTCTCAGTACATGATGTTGGAACCACTAGATATAATGTGGAAAAAAGTTCATTCTGACCTTACACCATTCCCTAAAATTAATGGGACATGGTCTGTGAGTATCTATCTATAAAAGGCAAATTAATGGGGGCTGGTGTTGTGGTATTGCAAGTTATGCTGCCACCTGCAATGCTGGCCTCCCATATGGGTGCTGATTTGAGTCCCCAGTGCTCTACTTTCAAACCAGCTCTCTGCTAATGTGCCTGTGAGAATCATGGAGAATGACCCAGGTGCTTTGGTCCATGCACCCATGTGAGAGTCATGGCCATTTGGGGAGTGAATCAGCAGATGGAAGATCTCTCTCTCTCTTTCTCTCTCTCTCTCTCTCTCTGTCTCTCCCTCTCTTTCTGTAACTGCCTTTCAAATAAATAAATCTTAGAAAAGGCATAATAATGAAAATCTCTACAACAAAATTCAAGCTTATGGATTATAAAACAGAAGCCCTGTGTTTTTCCGTCTGTAATTTAAGCATATTTGACTATCAAAAAATCATCTAGTTAAATTAAACCCTAAAGAAAAAAGACTGAAGAACAAAAATATGCATATTCAAAGTGTATAAGGAATGCCTTTACATGAAAGTGAAACAGTGTGATGAAAAATTTGTTAATTGTAAAATGATACTTTACAAAAGTGGGTGTTAATTTGTCAATCAATATATGAAAAAATGTTTAATTATGAACAAAAGTGAGTCACTCATGGAAAATGAGGGAATATAGATTTTGAACCAGTATGTATCAGTAGTTACATGAGAGGGTCTTCACAAAGCTTGTGGAAAGTACATATTATGAAAATAAATGATGCATGGATTTCAAAAATATTCTGCACCAAAATATACTTATATTTTTATTCCATTTCCCACAGATGTTTTTAAGTATCCTTGTATGGGTAGAGGCAGTGGGTGTGGGCATAGTTTTTTCTCATTGCTTGTATTTTCACATTGAAATAAGGGTTGACATCAATTACTAAATGAAGATAATGGAGGATGAATTAGAGGAATAAGGAGCAAACAGAAATTAAATATTCAGCTTCAAGAGTAGCAAGGTGGACTATCTCAATTAGATGCTTTCATGCACTATGGGTGTAACTTTTGCAGTTTCAGATATAAGAGCAAAACTTGTATAATTTTATAGAAGAATATTCATTCTTAGTGTGAATGTTAGCAACCTTAGAGTGACTTTTTCTTTCCTTATTAAGTCAGAAGCTTCTACCTGTTCAAGTAAAGGAAGCAATTTACAGCTTCTCTTTTGCATGGATTTATTTCAGTATCACTGCACTTCTTGGAGGCCATTATTAAGTGACATAAGGGATACCTGAACACTAGCACTATGTTCCAGCAGCAGGTGATCTGATAACCAAGATGATTACCAAGTAGCAGATGCCAAAGCAACATAGCTACTCTAGAGAAAGGGAGGATTGACGTCACAGGTAAGATGGAGCAGGGTGCTATGAAGGGTCATCATACTGCCCAGAGCAGTATGCAATTTAATTGTTTATTTCTGAAAGTTTTCCATGTAATGTGTCAGGCCATAGTTGGATGCAAGTAACCAACATTGCAGAAGGTAAAACTGAGAATATGCGTGGACTACTATATGTAAATGGAGATCACCAGTTTGTTGGGAAAAGTAGCAGTTATGTAAGAAATGGGATATTCAAGGAATGGAGACAAAAAGAACCAAAATACCTAAATAAACGTGGATACTCAGATGCACAGTCTCCTGTCCAGCAGCTCAAAATTTTAGAGGGGAAGGGAAGGATAGCCATTTAGAATCCATGTAAAATTTAAATAAGAGAGCAGATGTTTGGTTCAGGGGTTAAGATGCTTCTGGGATGCTCACAGCCAGCCAGTTCAAGGCCCAGCTCTGCTTCTGATCCCAGCTTTTGGCTGATGCACTCCTGGAGAGACAGCAGGTAATACCTCAAGTACTTGTGTCTCTGCTACCCATGTGGGAGATCCGAGTTGTATTCCAGGTTCCTAACTTCAGCCTGGCCCAGCTGAGTCTGTTGTGAACATTTGGGGAGAAAACCAGTAGATGGACATTCTCTGTCTCTGTCTCTGTCTCTGTTTTGCTTACTCTAATGGCTTTTCAAATAAAAGGAAAATGGTTGACTTTTGTAATAATTTAAAGTAGCACCTGTTCTACCACACAGTCAGTGGTAGGAGAAGAATGGAACACAACACTCAAGTTTGGGAAGACGGAAGATGTGATGGCACATCTTCAAGGGAAAGCATTGCAGCAAGGAGGTTAAGGAAATGCTCGGGTAAGAAGTGAAAAAATAGAGCAGGCTGCTAACTTTCCAGGTTGAGGGCAATCAGCAACAAAAAGGTACCAGCAAGATGGTCAGAATCAGGCTAGATTTTTAAGACAGAGACAAAGGAATTTTGTAATGTGTTGGAAGGGACCTATGAATGAAAGAGAAGCATAGGTGGTTCCATACAGGTAAGATAAAGCATCTGAATTAATGCTGAAATTGACTGAGATGGAGAAGAATGAGGAATAACAGTGTGTACAGAGAAATGGGAGTTGAGATTTGAGCATAAGAAGTCTTAGGGGCCTATTAAACAGGGCATTGTCAAGATGGAAACAGATGTGTAAGTTAGGGGAGTTGTTGGAAGCATACACATACACACAGATAACATTTTCTGTCTTGTTTTTAATGTGAAATGTGTGTGAACATTGATGATGTCAATAACTTGTCAGACACAAACAAAATTGGAGCTGGGAAGTCATGAAGGTGGAAGAGGTAGGGTTCAATTCTGGGTGTCCAGGATTAGTATTTTATAAAGATTCCAAAGGCTCTGAAGAGATTTCTGCTTATACATGTATCAGGTGCCTTTCTTTTTTTTAACAAACGTTTTTTTGGTTTATTTATTTATTTATTTTTTAGATATTTGAAAGTCAGAGTTACACAGAAAGAGGAGCGGCAGAGAGACAGAGAGAGAGAGAGGTGTTCCATCCGATGGTTCACTCCCCAATTGGCCACAATGGCCAGAGCTGTGCCGATCTGAAGCCAGTAGCCAGGAGCTTCCTCCAGGTCTCCCACATGGGTGCAGGGGCCCAAGGACTTGGGCCATCTTTTACTGCTTTCCCAGGCCATAGAAAAGAGCTGGATCTGAAGAGGAGCAGCGGGTACTAGAACTGGCACCCATATGGGATGCCGGCACTGCAGGCCAGGACATTAACCCGCTGCACCACAGCACTGTCCCCAGGATGTGTTTCCAAACTCCCAGATATGCCCAGATTTCTGGGACAAAGTTCACCTTCAATATTCCTTAAGGCTGTGACAATTCAAACATGCTCTGCATACAACACTTGCCCACCAATGCCATGTTTAATTAACAAGCTGATGTCAATCCTGCCTAGGATCTCCTAGACCAATGACCTTTGTCCCTAAGTAGCTTAGTAAATCTCTCCCTTTTTTACTTTAAAAACTACGCTTGCTTCAACTTCCTTGGATACATCCATTGTTTATTATGATTTTCATATCCCAATTATAAGTCTCTGTCATTTCCAAATAACATGAACATTCTTTAGTGAATCTTTCTACTGCTATGATCAACATATATTTAGAGCAAAGTATAACAGATATCTAAATTTAAATAGGTGTCTATAGAATAAACACCGAAATACCACCATCCAGATAGAGTAATGGAACCCACCAAAAAAACTATAATCTTGAAATAGGATGTGCTATGAAATTTTTTGTTTGTTTTATAATGCTTGCATCTAAAAATGCATCCCTAAACAACATAAATCAATCTTCTATGTGTTCAGGGAGGGATTTGCATGAATAGAATCATCCCATGTGTGTGCAATCTCAACTTCTTTGACTCAGCATTCATTTGTGAGCTTAATCTATGCTATGTGTCTCTTCTGTTTTTTCATTTTTCTCTGTGTAATATTTCACAATTCAAATGCTCAGTGTAGAGACACTTGGCAGAAAATAGACACTACTTGGAGTGTTGGATCTTATAAGCGATGCTACCATAAATATTCCTGATGAGTGTTTCAGTGCTCAAATGCAGCTATCTTGGGGCTATGCCCCAAGTTGGAACTACTGTGTCACAAGTACAATTGATCCTCAATATCACCAAATAGTGGAATTCTGCCTCCTAATATTTTGTATTAATTGGCACTCCTATTAATAGTGTATGAGAATTCCCTTTGCTATGAAAATTTAATTTTTAAAAATTTGGTATCTCTTATTGTGGTTTTATTTTGCTTCCTGTTTATGTCAGATATCCCTGGAAACTAATGCAATTTCCATGCTCATTAGAAATGCTTCATGTTGATTAGAGTAACTGTCAAGTATAGACTAAGGAATTATTAACCATACAGATATAGATATGATTTCCAGGAACCCTCTATTCTCATTCGTTCTTTAGTATATTTTGAAGGCGCAGGGTCAAATGTTTTATCAAGTGTGAATGTGTACTAAACAGCTGACACTAGATGTTACATGTATTTAATAATGTACTAGAGGCTGGCGCCATGGCTCACTTGGCTAATCCTCCACCTGCAGCACCGGCACACCGGGTGATAGTCCCAGTTGGGGCGCCGGATTCTGTCCCGGTTGCTCCTCTTCCAGTCCAGCTCTCTGTTGTGGCCTGGGAAGGCAGTGGAGGATGGCCCAAGTCCTTGGGCCCTGCACCCACATGGGAGACTGGGAGGAAGTACCTGGCTCCTGGCTTCCGATCAGTGCAGCCTACCCGCCGTGGAGGCCATCTGGGGGGTGAACCAACGGAAAAGAAGACCTTTCTCTCTGTCTCTCTCTCTCACTGTCTAACTCTGCCTGTCCAAAAAAAAAATCTACTAGAAATATTTCATTAAAATAGGTCAATTGATGATTAAAATAGCAGCTTTAGTATATTAAATACAAATGCTACAGTTAAAATAATGAAGATGGGTGATATAATAATATATTTATTATGATGATATGAGAAAATATATTTTAACACCAAGTTTTTGGGGCCAGTGCTGTAGTATAGTGAGTTAAGCCTCTGCCTGCAGTACTGGCATCTCAAATGGGCACCAGTTCATGTCTTGGCTATGCCTCTTTTAATCCGGTTCTCTACCATGGCCTTGGAGAGCAGTAGAAGACGGCCCAAGTGCTTGGGCCCTTACACCCACATGGAAGACCTGGAAGAAGCTCCTGGCACTGGCTTTGAATCAGCTCAGCCCCAGCCATTGCAGTCATTTAGAGAGTGAACTTAGTGGATGGAATACCTTTCTCTCTCTCTCTCTCTCACACACACACACACACACTCTCTCTCTGTAACTCTACCTCTCAAGTAAATAAAATAAACATCAATTTTTGTCTAGATCATATTAAAAATGATGGGTGATTAAATGAGATAAATTTGAGAAAATCTTAAATTTAATTGTGCAAGTTGATCCAATAAAGGTAAAAATGATTTTTTTTTTTTTTGCCAGGCAGAGTTAGACAGTGAGAGAGAGACAGAGGGAGAGTTATAGACAGTAAGAGAGAGACAGAGAGAAAGGTCTTCCTTCCGTTGGTTCATTCCCCCAATGGCCTCCATGGCTGGCACTGCACCGATCCGAAGCCAGGAATCGGGTACTTCCTCCCGGTCTCCTATGTGGGTGCAGGGACCCAAGAACTTGGGCCATCCTCTGCTGCCCTCCCAGGCCACAGCAGAAAGCTGGACTGGAAGAGGAACAACAGGGACTCGTACCCGGCTCCCCAACCGGGGCTACAACGTGGGGTGCCAGTGCCACAGGCAGAGGAATAGCCAAGTGAGCCATGGTGCCAGCCAAAGATGAATTTTTAAAAATTTTCTTTGGCCGGCGCTGTGGCTTAACAGGTTAATCCTCCACCTTGCGGTGCCGGCACACCAGGTTCTAGTCCCAGTTGGGGCGTCGGATTCTATCCCGGTTGCCCCTCTTCCAGGCCAGCTCTCTGCTATGGCCCAGGAAGGCAGTGGAGGATGGCCCAAGTCCTTGGGCCCTGCACCTGTGTGGGATACCAGGAGAAGCACCTGGCTCCTGGCTTCAGATCAGCGAGATGCGCCGTCCGCAGCGGCCATTGGAGGGTGAACCAACGGCAAAAAGAAGACCTTTCTCTCTGTCTCTCTCTCTCTCACTATCCACTCTGCCTGTCAAAAAGAAAAAAAAAAGAAAAAAATTTTCTTTGTATTTTTATTTTTAATTGAAATAATCACTGGGGGCTGGCACTGTGGCATAGAGGGTAAAGCTGCCACTTGCAATGCCAGCATCCCATATGAGCACCGATTTGAGTCCCAGCTGCTCTACTTCTGAACCAGCTCTCTGTTATGGCATGGAAGAGTAGGACAAGATGGCCCAAGTTCTTGGGCACCTGCACCTACGTGGGAGACCTGGAAGAAGATCCTGGCTCCTGGCTTCAGATTAGCCTAGTCTGGATGTTGTGGCCATTTGGGGGAGTGAACCAGCAAATAGAAGTCTTCTCTTTCTCTGTCTCTGTCTCTCTCTTTCTCTCTCTATGCATCTGCTTCTCTGTAACTCTGCTTTTCAAAAAAATAAATAAATCTTAAAAAATAAATAATCAATAAATTGGACAGAATAAGAAAAAATTTCCAGGTTACTTTTTCAACAAAGGATTAATAACCAGAATATAGTAGCAATACAAAAATCTCAACAACAACAACACAATTCAATTAAGAAATAGGCAAAGGACATGAATAGACTGTTCTCAAGAAGGAAAAAATGGCCAAGGGGCTGGCGCAGTGGCACAGTGGGTTAAAGCCCTGGCCTGAATTGCTGGCATCCCATATGGGCGCTGGTTCTAGTCCCCGCTGCTCCTCTTCAGATCCAGCTCTCTGCTATGGCCTGGGAAAGCAGTAAAAGATGGCCCAAGTCCTTGGGCCCCTGCACCCATGTGGGAGACCTGGAAGAAGCTCCTGGCTACTGGCTTCAGATCAGCACAGCTCTGGCTATTGCGGCCATCTGGGGAGTGAACCAGTGGATGGAAGGCCTCTCTCTGTCTTTGCCTCTCCTCTCTCTGTAACTCTGTCTTTCAAATAAATAAAATAAATTTTTAAAAAATGGCCAACAAATACATGAAAAAATGCTCATCACTAGCCATAAGAGAAATGCAAAACAAAACCACAGTGAGATACCATCTCAAATGACTACCACCAAATGACTATTAACCAAAAGACAGAGACCACCATGTGCTAATGAGAATGTGAATAAAGGGGAACTCTTATATAGTTTTCATAGGAATGCAATTTAGTAATCCACTGTGGAAAACATTATGGAGATTTCTTCAGAATTATAAATAGAATTGTCCTGTAATCCAGCAATGCCGCTATTCAGTATATACACAAAAGACATGAAATCGTTTCCTCAACAGCCAAAATATGGGATGAACCAGGAAGTCCATCCTCAGATGCATGGATAAAGAAACTGTGTTACGTATATGCGAACAGAATATTATTCAGCTATAAAATAGAATGAAATTCTATCACTTGTGGGAAAATAGTTGGAATCAGAGGACAGGTGAAATGAAATAAGCCAGGCAGAGCAAGACAAATATCACATGTTCTCCCTTATATGTGGGAGTTTAAATTAAAAACTAAAAAAAAAAAAAAAAAAAAGAAAGAAAGAAAGAAAGAGAAAAAGAAAAAGAAATGCCTGAACGTATCAGTTTTGCTGCAAATACTGTGTTTTGTCAAACTTTGTTTTAAGTATTTGTCAAACTGATAGGAATCATATGTTACTATGGTTTGGTGATTTTTGTGGCTATTTTATATTTTTGTGGCTATATGAGTGAAGTTGAACATTTTTTCTTTTGATTATTGTGTTTAGCCCTTGCCTTTTCTTTTTTTTTTGATGGATTATAATCTATTTTCTGAATTCTTTTCTTAAAGGAGCCAATAATATTCAATTATAATGTAAATTTAAAATATGTCTAGGCTGATGCTGTGGCATACGGGTAAAGCAACTGCCTTGCAGTGCCGGCATCCCATATAGGTGCCATTTTGAGTCCCGGCTGCTCCACTTCCAATCCAGTTCTCTGCTGTGGCTTGGGAAAGCAGTAAAAGATGACCCAAGTCTTTGGGCCCCTGCACCCATGTGGGAGACCTGGAAGAAGCTCCTGGCTCCTGGTTCCTGGCTTCAGATCAGCTCAGTTCTGGCCATTATGGTCATTTGGGGAGTGAACCAGTGGATGGAAGACTTCTACCCAGCCTGCCTCTTCTCTCTGTGTGTAACTCTGACTTTCAAATAAAATAAACTTTAAAAAATAAAATGTTATGTCAAAAATAACTTAAAAATTTTTAAATGCTAATACATAGCTACTTGAGCACTCACTCAGTAATCAATACTGTGCTGTATGAACACTCTTAGCCCTGTAAGGTAAGTACAGTTGTAACCCCAGTTTACTCAAGAGTTTACAAACCGTAGCTTTTAAATACCTGCTTTGAGACTAACAGATAGGAACTGGAGACACAGGGATTCCAGGCAGGGTAACCTGCTCTTACCTCTGTCTACACACTCCTTTGTATTTTCCTTACAACAAAGTTTCCATCCACATCTTTCATTTATTTCAGTAGCAAAATAATCTTCTATAAAGCAGTAATGCATCAGTATGATAATAAATAACAATAAAAGTCAGATGACAAAGAAAGGTAAAATAAGAGAGAGAGAGAGAAGAGAGATCTTCCATCCACTTTCATCTATTCTCCCTCAGTTCCTCCAACAGCTAGGACTGGGCCATTCCAAAGTCATGAGTCAATGACTCCATCTGGGTCTCCCTCAGGAGCGGCAAATAGTGGCTTAAACACTTGAGCCATCACTTGATGTATCCCAAGATAGCAGGATAGGAACAGAGCAGTGAGGATACACACCAGGCATATGATAAGGAATCTGGGTATCTCAAGTTGCATCATAAAGCCCATCCCAAAAAAGATTAACTTTATCAGAATTTAAAAACAGGTCTTGGTTTCTTTATTAAAAATTAGAAGAGAAAACAAATTGAGCATAAACACTGAAGACAGTTTAGTATCTTCCTAATTTGAGGTATAAAGTTAGGATTAGAAGTATCATAATATAGTATCATGAAGGTATCAGTAAGAACCTGATAGAATATACAGGGAGGCCCAGATAACTCTTTCATATGCTTATTTCATTTCCCTTGGGTAAATTTCAGGAGTGGGATGGGTGAGTCAATTGGTAGATCTGTTTTCAGATTCCTGAGGAATCTCCATGTTGTCTTCCACAATGAATCTACTAGGTTAGATTCCCAATAACACTGAGAGGAAGGAGGAGAAAGGGTGGGAGTGTGGGTGGGAAAGGAGAGAAGGGTAGGGAGTATCACTATGTTCCTAAATCTTTATTCATGAAACACAGGTAATTTGTATACCTTAAATAAAATTTTAAAAATATATAGATAAATCTTTTAAAAAAAAGAAGCAGATGGAGAATAAATATTAGTTATTCAAAAAGTGCATTTGAAATACCTCAGAACTAATTTATAAAAGGAACCCAACACAAGCATCCAAATTTGGACAGGAATGCTAAAATTTTACATAGAATCAATGACAAACTCTTGCAAATTATCCACTAAAATACTTGTTATCGATAATATGGGAGAAAACATCCAATTACCTTTTTAATCTACAGAAAATACTTCAGGATCAGTTTCCTATGAAGAGGGTATGAAAGAATATAAGCCAAAACATGTAGGGGAATAGTGCAGGATTCCTGAGATACACTGAACGTGCTGTTATTCTGAATTCTGAGATAATTTATGCCATTTTCCAGATTTTTAAAATATGCAATTGGTTTTCTTGTTGTATATTTGTATTCAAAAATTTATTTAGGAAAAATAATCTCTAAAATAAAATTCAGTCTCTTTAAAATTTGACTTGTATGGGGGAGCAGGCATTTGATGCAGTGGTAGGGACAACTACATTTCCTATCAGAGTGCCTGGCTCAACTCACTACTGTGGTTATGATTTATCTCCCTGTTAATGTGCATCCTGGGATGTAGCAGGTGACGGCTCAAGTGCTTGGGTCCCGACCACCCATGTTGGAGACCTGGTTTGAATACTATTCTGATATTGGTCTGGCCCAGTCCTACCTCTTGTGTGCGTTTGATTGGTGAAACAGCAGGTGAAAGAGATATTTCTCCCTCCCTCTCTGTCTCTTTCTCTCTCTCTCCCTTCCTCTGCTTTTCTAGTTTGTTATTAATATGTACAACTACTCAGAAAATATTGATTGTTGTTACACTCAGTATGTTAGGAATTACTAATGGAAATTTTTTATTTTACTTTTTATATGGCTAAATTTATAATTATTTCCTTTTATTCATTGACAAATTTCATTTTAAGGAAATGTTTACATATGTGTCAGTGTGATGATATTCTAAATTCTCTTCCCAAAATGTTAGAGCTTCTCTTTCAAAAATAATCTTTTCTTCCCTTCCTTCCTTCCTTCCTTCCTTTCTCTCTCTCTCTCTCTCTCTCTCTCTCTCTCTCTCTCTCTCTCTCTCTCTTTTTCTTTGAAAAACAGCATGACAAACTGGGAGAGATCTTTCATTTACTGGCTCACTCCTCAAATGGCCACAACAGACAGGTATGGGTGAGGCTTAATCCAGGAGCCAGGAAATATAACCAGGTCTCCCACAAGGACCCAAGCACTTGGGCCATCATTTGCTGCCTTCCAGGGTGTGCATGAACCAGAAGCTGGATTGGAAGTAGAGTAGCCAGAACTTGAACCAGCACTCTGGAATAGGGCATGTTGGCATCACAAGTGGCCACTTAAGCTGCTACACCACATCATCACTTTTTGTAACTATAACCCTTTAACTTACTTGGTTTGGGTTTTGTATATTTGCATGAAATTTGGAGACAGTTTCATTTTTACACATACACAGCCCAGTTTCTTAACAATATTTACTGAAAAGCTTCTCCATTCTTTCTCTCTTGACCAAAAATTCCACATTCCTCATTGACAAAGTTTTCATTGATGTGTGACTTCATGGAGATTTCTTGTCTCTGCATCATCAGTAATTTTTTATTCTCTGCATTTATGCTAAAGTATCTTTAATATTACAGTTTTAATATAATTTTTATGGGAGAGGGAGCGGGAGATGGGAGGATTGCGGGTGGGAGGGAAGTTATGGGGGGGTGACACTGTAATCCAAAAGCTGTATTTTTGAAATTTATATTTATTAAATAAAAGTTAAAATTAAAAAATATATAATTTTTATTCCACTTTTCATGTGTGTCTGTGCATGTTATTTGTATCCCTTTGTGCTTTGATATAAATCTGTCTTGTCAAGTTATTGGTAATGCACTGGATCCATCAATGAATATGGGGAGAACTAATAATCACTATATCAAGTCCTTAAAATCTATGAATTTGTAAAATTCCTCATGTATTTTGGGATATCTATGTCGCCTTAATAAAGTTTCATTCATTTAATTTTATTTCAATTAACTGTATAGTTTCAAAACAAGGTCACATGACTTTTGGAAAGGCTTTCTTTCTTTCTTCCTTTCTTTCTTCCTTTCTCTCTCTCTCTCTCCCTCTCTCTCTCTCTCTCTTTCTTTGAAAGGCAAAGTAACAGGAAGAGGGAAAAATCAAAGATGTCTTTCATTCACTGGTTCACTCCTACATTAGGAGCCGTGAACTCCATCCAGTTCTCCTGTGTTGGTGGCAGGGGCCAAGCACTTGAGCCATCATCACCTGCCTTCCCAGGTGCATTAACTGAGAGCTGGATCGGAAGCAGAACAGTGGGACTTGATTTGGTTCTCCAATATGGAATGTCAGAATCATAAATGGAGGCTTAAAACTCTGCACTAGAATACCAGCCCCTGAATGCTCATCTTGATTGCTTATGAACTGGTCTTGTAGATAACATATTTAGATTTTTATTTTTTTAACATCTTTGTGGAAATAAAATTGATTTTTATATTGACTTTTATTTAGCACATCTAAGAACCTGTAATCAATTTTCATACTTAATATACATATTATTTGGACTTTCTATGAACAATGAAATAGTCTGAGAATAGATACAAGTTTTACTTTCTTTTTTGCGATGTTTATATATGTTTTATTGTTGTCTTAACCTACTGTGCTTATCAAAAGCTATAAAATGTTAGCGGTAGTGACAGGTTTTGCAGGTTACTGATAGAGAGATCATTTAATGTCACTTGTACTTCCTTGATTCTAGTTGAAGTGTACGTGCGTATGTGTGTAGGAATATATCTTACTCTTAAAATAATTTATAATGAATAGGTAATGATTTTATCAATCGTTTTTTAGAATCTGTATCTTATATGATTTTTCTCCTGTTGATAGTGTTGCAAACTATATTAAATGTATTCATAATTTCAGAAGCATAATTTTTAAATGACCCCACAGTGATTTGATATTTTATTAATGTTTTTGATATCTAAAAAATTGTTGACTTGAAAACAATTCAGTGACATCAGAAAAAAATGACAGCATAACAGACCTCAAAAGCTTATGGTACCACAAACAGATTAAATAAAATGGCAATGCTGTCACAATCCACTTTATCAGAAGCCTAGATATGAATCAAGAATATTCCACACCAGGCTGCAGGCTACTGCCCAAGGAAAAAGTAACTGAACTCAAGAAGCAATCTTTGTGTCAGCTTAGTCCTTCCTGTCTGCATGGTGCATGGATGGCCCTTTTTCTATTTTGTCTGTGGCCTTGAAAACAACAGCCCATAGCATACACTGCTAATGCTGTAGGTAGCAGATGAACTTTGTTCTCAAAGAATTGTGATGATTTTGATCTGTCTAGTATCTCATTGAAGGGTGCACTCAAAAAATTTGCCTTTCTTTTGCCTAACTAAAAACGTACCCAGAGCTGAGGCAACTATGTGTAATATGTTTGTCAAACACATCTAGGGGCAGGAGTTGTGTTTGACATGTGGTATAAGCTGTCGCTTGTGAAGTCTACATATGATATCAAAGTGCTGGCTTCTGATCCAGTTTCCTGCTAATCGCTCTGGGAATGTGGTTCATGATAGCTCGAGTACTTTAATCCCTGCCACACTAATAGAAGTCCCAGATGGAGTTCTTTTTTTTTTTTTTTTTTTGACAGGCAGAGTGGATAGTGAGAGAGAGACAGAGAGAAAGGTCTTCCTTTTGCCGTTGGTTCACCCTCCAATGGCCACCGCGGTAGGTGCGCTGCGGCCGGCGCACCGCGCTGATCCGATGGCAGGAGCCAGGTGCTTCTCCTGGTCTCCCATGGGGTGCAGGGCCCAAGCACTTGGGCCATCCTCCACTGCACTCCCTGGCCACAGCAGAGAGCTGGCCTGGAAGAGGGGCAACCGGGACAGGATCGGTGCCCCGACCGGGACTAGAACCCGGTGTGCCGGCGCCGCAAGGCGGAGGATTAGCCTAGTGAGTCGCTGCGCCAGCCCAGATGGAGTTCTTGACCACTGGCTTCAAGCTGGCCCAGCACTGGTTTGGGAGTGAAAAAGCAGAGCTCTGTCTCTCTCCTGTCTTTACCTATCTCTCTGTCACTCTATCTTTTGAATAAATAACTAAATAAACCTTTAAAAATAAAGCATCTAAAGTAAAAAATTTTAGCTTCTGTTGCATGGATGAAAACAGTTGAGACAAAGAAAAACCAGAAGCATGGGAAAGAAAGCTGGTAATGAGGTGGCTTGTAAAGTAAGGGCTTTTCCAACCTCAGTATTAGTAGGAATTTAGAAGACCTATGCATACTCAGTGTTGAGCGCGTAAACATAAAATACCTGTGAATATCCTAAGCTCTCACCTATGCTTGAAATCCAGGCTCATCACAAAGTTTAAGTCAAGAGGGTAATCTGACTGAGTGTTGCAGCTGTCCCCTGACACACTCACTTGCAAAGACTGTGATTATTCATTGATTTTTGTTTATTTGAAAGATGGAACAAAAAGAGAGACAGACAAACCAAGTGATGTCTTCCATCTACTCATTCCCTTCTAAAATGCCTGAATTATCTGGGGATGGATCAGACAAGGAGTCTGGAACTCCATCCAGATCTCTCACATGGCTAGCAGGGACTCAACTATTTTCCTCATTACCAGCTACCTCCCTGAATTGCATTAGCAGGAAGCTGGATCACAAGTGGATGTGGAGGCTCAAACCAGGCACTCTGATATGGGATAGGGCCATCCCATATAGAAGCTTAATCCACAGTGTTGTGATGTGGTCCCCTTGGAGATTTTTGTAATTATTTTGTTTCATTTAAGCCTTTAAGTAAATATCTCTCAATTTCATTAGTTTATCATTTACAGATATATTAAAGACCTCATTGAGCACATATGCTGATGAATACAGACTGCACTGAACTTGTTCACAACAGTCACTAAGTAAACAGCTATTATAAGAAACAACAATTAACACTAATGAGGGAAGATAATCTTATTTCTCGATTTTTGCACATTATAATATTAGCAAAGTACAGTTTTCAGCAAAGTATTGGTGTCATGCAAGGAAATAAGGAAATATGGCCAATAAAATTAGAAAAATTAATAGTAACTCCAAGGACTGGCACCAAGGCTCACTTGGTTAATCCTCCACCTGTGGCGCCGGCATCCCATATGGGTGCCAGTTCTAGTCCCAGTTGCTCCTCTTCCAGTCTAGCTCTCTGCTGTGGCCCAGGAGGGCAGTGGAGGATGGCCCAAGTGCTTGGGCCCCTGTACCCACATGGGAGACCAGGAGGAAATGCCTGGCTCCTGGCTTTGGATCGGTGCAGCGCCGGCCGTGGTGGCCATTTGGGGAGTGAACCAACAGGAAGACCTTTCTCTATGTCTCTCTCTCTCACTGTCTGTAACTCTACCTGTCAAATAAATTAAAAAAAAATAGTAACTCCGATAGGAAGCTCATACTAAGAAAACAACTGAAATTATGTGTATGTATGTATAAAAATAAGAAAAAATCAAAATGATACAGAATGTTTATGTATAACACAAAAAGCAATAAAAGAATTAAGGAATACAAATATATGTGAGATAAAGAAAGCAAAGTAATGACAAAGGTTGATGTTTTCTTATCAACAACTGCATTAAATGTAAATGGATTAAACATTTTTCTACCTTCTGTTTTATTGAACGACATTGAATGTTTTCCTTTTAAATATTTCAACCTTTAGCATGTTGAGCCACTCCATTACACACTTATTTTTAGATCATTAGCTTAAACTTTCAACTTCAGTAATTCCTAATACATAGTCTGAGTTTATTTAGTGTAGTTCTTTTTGTAACTTCTAGAAGTGCACACCTAGCTGCTTTATTGAAATGTTGTGCTTCTGGGGTCAGCACTGTGGCATAGGGGGTAAAACCATCTTCTACAGTGCCAGCATCCCATATAGGTGCCTTGTCAAGACCTGGCTGCTCCACTTTCGATCCAGCTCTCTGTTATGGCCTGGGAAAACAGTGGAAGATGGTCCAAGTGCTTGGGCCCCTGCACCCATGTGGCAGACCTTGAAGAAGCTCTTGGTTCAGATCGACCCAGCTCTGGCCATTTTGGCCATTTGGAGAGTGAACCAACTGGATGGAAGACCTTTCTTTTTCTCTCTCTGCCTCTGCTTCTCTGTAGCTCTGCTTTTCAAATAAATCTTTTTATCTCTTATGGTATCTCTCTTTCGAACTATATTATACCAATTTCCATTCATAATATTTTTATCATTCACTTGAAGATATTTCCAAAATTTGTATTTGGCACCTGATTGATATAGAATGTGTTTTAAAATTTATAGTTATATGAATCTTACTAGTAGTATTTTGGGCTTTTCTATTTCTATGTTAATTGAATTGTGATTAGGCAGCAAGCTCTTCACTATTTAGATTATCTGACATTTTCTAAGACTTGCTCCCTGATTCAGTATAATAGTTAATTACCGTCAATATGCAGCATATGCCTGAAATATGTCATTACACATTGCTGAGCAAACAAGGGCAGATTGGTGGATAGCACCCACAACAAAGTCTTCTGGACAATGTGTATTTAGAAATTCACAGAAATAAAGTTGGTAAACATGCAGATTCACCAGAGGGCAGTTCACAGGGATCCAGCAGAGCCAAGTGAGGGATGCCAAAATAAGTAAGCAATATTTTTATATGGCTTTTATTGTTTTTTTTTTTAATTTATTTAAAGGAGAGACAAAGAGAGGAGAGAGGCAGACAGACAGAGATCTTCCATTCATTGGTTTACCCTCCAAATGCCCACAACAGCTAGTGCTGGACCAGGTCAAAGTCAGGAGCTGGGAATTCCATCCAGGTGTTCCACAGGAATGGCCAGGCACAAGTACTTGAGCCATCATCTCTGCCTCCTAATGCAGGCATTAACAAGAAGCTGGATTCAAGAGTGACATTGGAACTTGAATCCAGACACGCCAATACAGGTGTGAGCATCCCAAGCACTGTCTTAACTAAGGTACCAAATTTGTGGAGATTTCAAGCTGCGTGCTTGGTGAATAATGAAAGCCTGGGTCCAAATCTTACTGGTACTTCAGTATGACATAGCTTTCCCCAGCTCTCGGGTCTTCTTCAGCAATGGTGGATATAGGAACCCAGTCCCTTCTCTGACATGAGGAGAAGATGCGGTTCAAGTCTTCTTTTTACAGCTTTGATGAGCTGAACTAATGATTTAGAACTCCACCTCACAACTTTACCAGGATCAATTAATTACCTTAGCACTTCAACTGTACATTATGTACAAGGAACTTTGCCAATGAGCAGTTATGTCTCTGGAAGACCAGTCTAAGGGCTTCAGTTTGAAATATTTAACCCACCTAAACTAGGTCAAATTTTGATTTGTTTTCTATTTTGCTTATTGTATAATGGCTAGGGTTTTATCTGCTTGTTCTGTTTTAGTGAAAGATAGTGTAAAATGTCCTATACTATAATAATTTATTTTTCCTTGCAGCTTTTTATGAATTGGATTAAGATATTTAAGTGAGTGTTTAACTATAAAAGAGTGATATTTTTAGCTCTGGGTTAATCTTACACCTGAAAATCCATTTAGATTGATTTTATAAATCTATGTAGGCTTTTCACTCTAGTATTTGTAGAATTTGTTTTTCTCCAACATGTTTCTTTCAAAATTTTTATCTAGTTTGTCTTCAAATGTTTCTACTTTAAATAAACCATAATTGGTATCTCAAAATCTAATATTTGTTATTTTCTGCATAAACAACACTTGAGATCATGTGAGATAAATTTTGGGGGGAACGTAACATTCTCTATTTATCTCAGCATTACTATGCTTCCTTTTGCTGTTCTTGTAGACTTCTTTTAGGTTGAATGTTTTATCACTGCATTTTTTTGTCTCCACTAATTTGGAAATTATGCAGTACATACACACAGTGTTTTTTACTTCAAAAATAATGCATATTTAAATGATCCATGTCTAAATTAGCCAATACTTTCAACTTCCTCCACAAAAAGTAACAATTTTATTTTATTTTTTATTTTTTTGACAGGCAGAGTTAGACAGTGAGAGAGGAGAGAGACAGAGAGAAAGGTCTTCCTTCTGTTGGTTCACCCCCCAGATGGCAGCTATGGCCAGCACGCGGCGCAGATCCGAAGCCAGGAGCCAGGTGCTTCTCCTGGTCTCCCATGAGGGTGCAGGGCCCAAGCACTTGGGCCATCCTCCACTGCACTCCCAGGCCACAGCAGAGAGCTAGACTGGAAGAGGAGCAACCGGGACAGAATCTGGAGCCCCAACTGGGACTAGAACCCGGTGTGCCGGCACCACAAGGCAGAGGATTAGCCAAGTGAGCCACGGCGCCGGCCAAACAGTAACAATTTTAAACAATCACTGTTTTGTTGCTGAATGCATGTTGTTTTTCCAAAATATTACAATGCTTTAATGTAATTATATTTAAAAATTCCATATGGCACTAGATTTACTGTTTTATTCACTCAACAGAATCTAATCTTTAGCCATAGAATTTCCCCTTTCCTGAGTCAGTCCTGACTTGTCTGCCATCTGGGATTGTATTTCTTCTCTCTGTTATGCTTCTTTGAGGATTTCATTTAATGAAGCTCCTCTGTCCTCAACCTCTCCAGTTCCGCTGGTTGGAATTGTCTGTAACTTGTTGCTTGTCTTGAGGATTATTTTGCCTAGAAGTAAAATCCTACAGTGTCAGTTCTTCAAAACACAGCAACGATCCTTTCACACTGTTGGCTTTTGTTAACACTGTCATTGCATAATTACATGAAGGTGATTTTTTTAATCTCTGGATTCTATTAAGATTTCTCAATATTGACTGTGCTTTTGTTTTTATTTTTCTCCCAAATGAATCTAATTATGATTTTTTTATATATTCCTCCTGATAGGTGCATGGTTTATGTTGTGCTAATTGAACCTATAGTGAATTTTAAAAATTATTTATAGAAACTTGTCCCCTGTGTGTCCTCAAACATTGTCTCTGACCCATTCCAATCCTGTTATCATCTTCCCTCTATTTCCCTATACCTATCTTTGTGTTCTCTTTGCTGAATTCTGGAAGATTCTTCTGATTTGTCTTCACTGATTCTTTCTGGAACAGAACGTATTATTGTTCAACCTTCCACTGAGTTTTGAATATTTTCAATTGTAGTTTTTAAATATTTTTATTTTTTCAACTTTTATTTAATAAATATAAACTTCCAAAGTACAATTTTTGGATTATAGCTGCTTTTCCCCCCATAACCTCCCTCCTACCCACAACCATCCCATCTCCCACTCTCTCTTCTATCTCATTCTTCATCAAGATTCATTTTCCATTATCTTTATATACAGAAGATCAACTTAGTATATACTAAGTAAAGATTTCAACAGACTGCACCCACACAATCGCACAAGATATAGAGTACTGTTTGAGTAGTAGTTTTACTGCTAATTTGCATAGTGTTGTTTTTCAAAATTACCTGGTCATTTTTTATAATTTTCTCTGCCTTGGAGAAATTTTTATATTGCTTTTTTTCTAAATTCATGTCTCACATCTTACGGTTTTTGCTGTTGTTGCCACGCGTGGTCTTTCTTTTTCTCTCCACACAGGGCCAGTGTCCAGTCCCTGCACCTAGGAGGGCTGTTTCTTTCCTGCGTAACTCTGGGCTACAACAAATTTTCTTGTAATCTCATGATGTAGTGGAAAAAAAAAAGGATTATCTCTGGTTTACCTTTATCCTTGGCTTACAATCCCTTTGTGTGTTTAGCCAAATATGAGAGGGTCTTCACTGACTAAAAGTGTTTGACTTCTGATTTTTGTAATCTCTGGGTCCTTCAAAAACCAAGTTCAAGTTTCTGTCTCAGCAAATGTGCTCTGAGGGAGACCAGCACTGAGGCACAGTGAGGTAAGCAGCTGCCTGCAATTGCCAGCAGGCACCCCATATCAGAGTGCCAGTTGAGTTCTGACTGTACCACTGCTGGTTCAGCAACCTACAAATGCCTCTGGGAAGCAGCAGAAGATGGTCCAAGTGCATGGGCCCCTGTCACCAGTGTGGAAGAGCCAGAGTTCCAGGTTCCAAGCTGCAGCTTAGCTCAACCATGGGTGTTGTGGGCCATTTAGGCAGTGAATCAGTGGATGGGAGATTTCTCTCTCTATATCTCGCCTCCCTACCTCCCACCCCATACTCTTTCAAATCAATCAATCAATATTTTAAAAAAAATTACTCAGGGGAAAACACTTTAGAACTTCTCTCTTGAAATTCCAGGTTTCTGTTTGATTCTGAATAGATTATCTAGAAAAATTTTCACACTTTGATTTTTCACGTAAAAAACTCTAAAATATTTTAGAGTATTTACTGCTTTGCAGCAGGTTTAGTGCAAAATAACTTGGCTTGATACACATCTAGAAATTGTTTTTCTAAAAGATTTATTTATTTGTAATGCAGAGTTACAGACAGAAAGGAGAATCTTCCATCCACTGGTTCCCTCCCCAAATGCCACAAAGGCCAGGGCTGGCCAGGCCAAAGCCGGAAGTCAGGAGCCTTTTCCAGGTATCCCATGTGAATGCAGGGGCCCAAATACTTGGGCCATCTTTCACCTCATTTTCAGGCACAGTAGCATAGGAAATGGAGCAGCCAGGACTGGAACCAGTGCCCAAATGGAATGCTGGCACTGCAGGCTGAGGATTAACCTACCATGCCACAGTACCATCCTCTCTAGACATTGTTTTTAGAATAATATTATGGAACTCAATATGCTTATATATTGATATCACATTAGAACTTCCAAGTTAGAACTTCTGGGTCTTATTCATTATTTCTCATAGTGGCATACGCATTATCAGTGTGTATTTAATGGGTAGAGTATAAATGTATACACTTCCTACTATTTGGAAAAAGGAGAGAATCTTAATACCTTAGTTTTATACAAACAGGAAGTCTAAACATAACTTCAGCACATACAGAACAATTGTTCGAGTATTCTAGATGAAAACTACAAGAAAGTTGAGAATAGTTTACTGTAGCAGTCAATAGTTAATATGAAAAGAAAATCAGAGAGCATCAACTTCCAGGAAGTAGGAGTAGCTGTGCTTTTCTCTATTCCTTCCTATGTGCAACAGAAACCCTTGATATTATACATATAAAACCCAGGGAGAAATGAAGACAGTTTGTGCAGGGAACTTATAGACCATGTAAAACAACATAATGAGGTTCTTCATTTGTCTTCAGTCCCATATATCCCAGACTGAATAGCAGAGAAGTTGGCAACCTTGTAATGCCAATGGTGCAGGCAAACAAACATATGAGAACTTCCAAAACCTGTTTTCTGTAGCCAAACAGAAAGGATGACAGGTAAGAAAGGTGGTTTTTTTGTTTGTTTTTTGACAGGCAGAGTGGATAGTGAGAGAGAGAGAGAGGCAGAGAGAAAGGTCTTCCTTTTGCCGTTGGTTCACCCTCCAATGGCCGCTGCGGCCGGCGCATCTCGCTGATCCGAAGCCAGGAGCCAGGTGCTTCTCCTGGTCCCCCATGCGGGTGCAGGGCCCAAACACTGGGCCATCCTCCACTGCCTTCCCGGGCTATAGCAGAGAGCTGGCCTGGAAGAGGGGCAACCGGGATAGAATCCGGCGCCCCAACCGGGACTAGAACCCGGTGTGCCTGTGCCGCAAGGCGGAGGATTAGCCTGTTAAGCCATGGCGCCAGCCATGTTAAGAAAAGTTTTATACAAAGACGACTCTGCCCCTGCCATGTATTGTAGACACACACCCATGCACACACACATACACACACAGGCACACATGAGATGTCAAGTGGGGGAGCTAGATTCCTGTGCTTACCAAGCCATGATGCACCTTCCCTACTACTGTCTGTGGAAACTGGATTGGGAGCTGGATCCCCCTGGTGAATGGTGACAAGGCACCTCCCACTCCTTGTCAGGGCTGTGCTGCAGGAGGCCTCGTGGCGAACCATCACTCAGCACAGTCAGTGGATGCAGGGTTGGGACCCCACAAGTCCATCCCCACCTAGCAATCACAAGGTGACAGTCTCCCCTAGTGCAGAGTGGGAACTTATGCCGCCTCTCAGCAGCAACTGGACCACCTCTCATCCTTGTCAGTGAAAGTCAAGTGATGAGCAGGAACAGGGGCCACTTCCTTCTGAGCCAGGGTAGAGGCGTAGAGAGAAGTCTAACTCCCACTGCCACTCAGCAGCATCAAGGAGCCCCCAACCAGGTGTTCTGGAAGCTGACTGCAAATCTTGAATTTCCACTTCCCACCTGGAAGTGATGAGGAGGAGGCCTGTCAAATCACAAGATACAAAGACTGAGTTTCATGCTATAATCCCCCAAAGTGACAGTTTTCAATCAAGTGACAGATTTCAAATTGAAGAACAGAGTATATGAATGCCATCACTGTGATGACATTTGGCTTATCCAATAATACGCTTTATTTATTCATTTTATTTCAGAGGCCAGGGGTGGGGTGGGGATTCACTCCCTAAATGCTTGCCATGTCAAGGTTGGACTGAGGACAACCTGGTTTGGGCCCTCAATCCAGGTCTCCCATATGGGCCACAGGAACCCAATCACTTGAGGCATTGTCTGCTACCTCCAGTGTCTGCATTATTGGGAAGCTGGAGTCAGGAGACAGAGGTGGACCTTGAACTCAGTCACTCTAATATTAGACAAGGACATCTCAATTGGGGTCTTAACCAAGAGATCAAGTGCCAGTCCCTGATAATATTTAAGTTATCATAAAAATCTAATAAGGTGGCCGGCGCTGCGGCTCAATAGGCTAATCCTCTGCCTTGCGGCACCAGCACACCGGGTTCTAGTCCCGGTCGGGGCACCGATCCTGTCCCGGTTGCCCCTCTTCTAGGCCAGCTCTCTGCTGTGGCCAGGGAGTGCAGTGGAGGATGGCCCAAGTGCTTGGGCCCTGCACCCCATGGGAGACCAGGAGAAGCACCTGGCTCCTGCCATCGGATCAACGCGGTGTGCCGGCCGCAGCGCGCCTACCATGGTGGCCATTGGAGGGTGAACCAACGGCAAAGAAAGACCTTTCTCTCTGTCTCTCTCTCTCACTGTCCACTCTGCCTGTCAGCTGCCACCCGAGATGCTGGCATCCCATATGGGTGCCGGTTCCAGAACCAGCCGCTCCACTTCCTATCCAGGTCCCTGCTAATGTGCCTAGGAAAGCAGCAGAAGATGACCTAAGTGTTCGGGCTCCTGCACCCATGTGGGAGACTCAGAGGAGACTCCTGGCTCCTGGCTCCAAATGTGACCATTTGGAAAACAAACCAGTGGATGGAAAGTAGCTCTCTCTCTCTCTTTGTCTCTCTCTGTCCTACCCTCCCTTCCTGCCTCCATCCCTCTCTTTCTCTTCTGTAACTCTGCCTTTCAAATAAATAAAATAAATCTTAAATAATGTAATTAGAAATTATCAATATACCTGAAACAAATGAATAGGAGAGTTTCAGCAAGTTAAATAGAATGTTTCAGGAAGAAAATAGAGATATAAAGACAATTAAGTGGAAATTCTAGGATTAAAATTTTAAATTTAATAAACAAAAATTTTAAAAAATGGATCAATTCAACAGAAAATTGAATAAAATAGAGGGAAAATTTAGTGACCTTGAAGATAACATATAGAACATATATAGTCTGAAATACAATGGCTAAACCGACCAGAAAAAAAAAAAGGAAACAAAGTGTCAAGTACCATGATTATTGTTTTTCACCCTTATCTGTACTCCTGTGGAACAGTGATCTTTCTACTTTCTACTTGTTGAGCGTTATGGTTAGTCGTACATTAGGTCTGTGGTTATAAAGTAAATTGAAAGAATGTTATTGAAAAATCAATGTCAAAAAATGAAAGGAAGGAAAGAGAGGGGATTAAGGAGCAGGGAAGTATTGTAATCTTCTTAAAATCGTATCTATGAAACACATGGAATATTTTCTGTTTATGTTAATAACATTTAAAAGAAACTGCAAAAAAAGCCAAGCACTTTGGTCTTCAGAGCCCCAGAAGTAACTGAGAAAGACAGCAGACTAGACAAAAACTAAAGGGAATAATGGCTAACACTTTCCTAGATTAGCAGGGAAGACAAACTTGGAAACAAGAAGCACAACAAACCGGAGGCATGATAAGCTCCAAGAAATCCATATTCAGAAACCCCACAGTAGGGCCGGAGCCGTGGCTCAATAGGCTAATCCTCCGCCTGCGGCGCCGGCACACCGGGTTCTAGTCCTGGTAGGGGTGCCGGATTCTGTCCCGGTTGCCCCTCTTCCAGGCCAGCTCTCTACTATGGCCCAGGAGTGCAGTGGAGGATGGCCCAAGTGCTTAGGCCCTGCACCCCATGGGAGACCAGGAGAAGCACCTGGCTCCTGCCTTTGGATCAACGTGACGCGCCGGCCACAGCGCGCCAGCCATGGCGGACATTGGAGGGTGAACCATAAAAGGAAGACCTTTCTCTCTGTCTCTCTCTCTCACTGTCCACCTGCCTGTCAAAATAAATAAAATAAAATAAAATAAAATAAAATAAAATAAAAGAACCCCCAAACTAAAGATTTAAAGAGGGGCAACTCTGTGGCACTGTGGGTCAAAGCCCTGGACTAGTGTGCTGGCATCCCACATGGGTGCCAGTTCAAGTCCTGGCTGCTCCACTCCAACTCAGTTCCCTCCTAATATGCCTGGGAAAGTAGCAGAAGATGGCTCAAGTCCTTGGGTCCCTGACCTCACATATGAGACCTAGAAGAAGTTCCTGGCTCCTGGATTCAGATGGGCTCAGCTCTGGCCACTGTAGCCATTTAAGGAGTGAACAAGATAGAATATTTCTCTCTCTCTCTATGTCTCTACCCCTCTTTGTAACTCTTCCAAAGAACAAACAAATTAAAAAAAAAAAAAAGATTCAGAGAAACATTGGAAAGCAGACAGAGAACCACCTGTTGCCTATGGGGAAAAGCAATTCAAATGGCAGAAGATTGTTGATCAAAAACCACTGAGGCTGGACTGAAGGAGCACAATATTTTTCATTTAATGAAAAAAAGGGTCTGGTTTTGTGACTTAGTGCATTAAAAGGTCTCTTGCCACATGTGTATCTCATGTTAGAGAGCCAGTTCAAGCACAGCCACTCTAAGATTCTGATCCCGTTTCCTGCTAATGTGCTTGGGAAGGCAATGGAAGATGGGCAAAATATTTGGGCCCTTCATATCCATGTGGGAGACCAGGATGGAGTCCCTTGCTCTTGGCTTTGGCCTGGCCCAAACCTGGCTTTTGAGGACATTTAAATATTGAACCAGCAGATACGAGACCCCCATCCTTCATTCTCCTGGTCGTCCTCTTTCTTTCTCTGTGTATTTCTCCCTCTCTCTCTGTCACTCTGCCTTTCAGATAAATAAACAAATATTCACAAAAAAAAAAAAGAGAGTGCCAACCACACATTTCATATTCAGTGACAATATCCTCAAGAAATGAATGAAAATTCTCAAGATTAAGGGAATATGAGAGAATTATTACTATAATGACTAAAGTAATGTGTTTCCAAATAGAAAGAAAGTGACAAAAGAAGAATCTTGAAAAAATCAGCAAAAAAGAGCTTACAGAGTGACAAGGAAATATAATAGATTTTATTTCTCTTGAGTTTTCTAAATTGCATTTGATGATTTATGCAGAAATTACTATACTCTCTAACATAGTTCTCAAAGGTGTAGAGGAAACAATCAAAACAATTGCATTATAGAACAGGAAGGGCAGGGGCAGTCGCTGTGGCACCGTAGGTTAAGCCTCCACCTGCCATGCTCTCATCCCATATGGATACCGCTTTGAGTCCCGGCTGCTCCACTTCCAATCCAGCTCTTTGCTAATGGCCTGGGAAAGCAGTGGAAGATGACCCAAGTGCTTGGGCTCCTGCATCCAGGTTGGAGACCCAGAAGAAGCTCCTGGCTCCTGGCTTCGGTTTGGCCCATCTCCGGCCTGCAGCTGTTTGGGGAGTGAACCAGTGGATGGAAGTCCTCTCTGTTTCTCCTTCTCTCTATCTGTAACTCTGCCTCTCAAATGAATAAACAAATCAAAAAAAGAAAAAAGAAGAAAGGAGGAAGGGCAGAGGTCAAATGTAAAGACATTAGAAAGCTGTTGTAACTTAAAAAATGCCCCTCCACAAATACATTGACACCCCTCGGAACTTGTCAATGTTATCTTCATCAGCAGGAGGTGGAGTAGGGATCTTTGCCAGTGTGAGGAAGGCAAGGAATTTGAGACAAAGAGCTTGTCTCACATTATCAGAGTGGTTGATATTGTCACAAGTTTCATTGTTTATACACAGGCAGAAGTTTGTGCGGAAAGAATAGGAGGAGGTCATATGAAGGCAGAGATTAGACTACAGAACTGCAAGAAAAGAAACCCTATCACCAGAAAGTGCAAGAGACAAGGGTTGGCTTCTATAGAGCTTGGAGAGGAAGCACAAAACCTTGATTTCAGCATAGACATGGAATTTGGATTTCTGCTCTCGCTCTCTCTCATTCTCTGCCTCTCCTCTTTCTGTGTAACTGTGATTTGCAAATAAATAGATAAATCTTAAAAAAATAAAAGATAAAAAAATAGAAAGAAGCTAAAGAAAGAACTTTCCAAAAAAGAGTGTCAGAGGAATTGGTTATCCATTGGAAAAACAAAACTAAACTCAATCTAAGTTTCATATATTTTACAAAGCAAAACAAAATAAGATCCATGTGGGTCACAAATTTAAATATAATATATAAAATTATAAAAGTTTTTTAAAATTATAGAAAAGGGGCCAGCACTGTGGTGCAGCAGGTTAATGCCCTGAGAGCAGTAGAGGATGGCCCAAGTCCTTGGGTCCCTGCACCTGTGTGGGAGACATGGAAGAAGCTCCTGGCTCCTGGCTTTGGATCAGCGCAGCTCCAGCCTTTGAGGCCAATTGGAGAGTGAACCATTGGATGAAAGACCTCCCTCTTTCTCTCTCTCTCTCTCTCTCTCTCTCTCTCTGCTTCTCCTCTCTCTGTGTAACTCTGACTTTCAAATAAATAAAATAAATATTTTAAAAAATAATAAAATTATAAGAAAAAATATTTAGGATTTCAGACTAGGCAAAGCATTTTTGACTTGCTATCGAAAACCTGAATCATTAAAGGAAAGTACAATAAGTCATCAGAATCTAAAATTTTGTTCAGCATCTTAACATCTTAATATACTAAGAATCAAAAAGAAAAGCTAATTGTGGAGAAAAAATATTTGGAAATTATGTATCTTACAAGGGATTAATATCTAGAATATATAAAGAACTCTCAAAATAGCAGTGAAAAAGCAAGCATTCTAAAGCATTCTAAATAAGAAAATCACCAAAAATAAATAAAAAATGAAGAAAAAATAAAAAAAAAATGAAGAAAAGATGAAAGTAACAAATAAATACATAAAAATGTATTCCATTGAGTTAACCAATAAAGGTATGCAAATTAACTCAGTATCAGATATCACTACATATCTTATACAATTACTTATCTTATACAATTACTAAAATAAAGCAATGATGGTTTGATCTTGGGTTTCAGCACCAAAAATAGCAAACAAATAAATAAAATAATGACAGCACTGAATATTTGTGAGGATCAATAGAAACTAAATCACTCATACATTGCTGGTAGGAATGTGAGATTGTACACTGACTCTGGAAAATAATTTGGTAGATCCTTGTACAATTACATAGCTGGCATCCATCCCAGAGAAAAGAAAACTTATGTTCACATAAAAACCTATACACAAATGTTTGTAGGAGTTTTACTCACGATAACCAAAAACCGAAAACAGTTCTGTTCTTCAAAGCTAAATGTTTAGCCCAAGTATGGCACATCTGTATTATGAAACTCAATAATAAAAATGAATGGATTATCGACACACACAGTCACCTGGATAAATATACAGCTACAGTGATCGAAAGAAAACAAAAACAGAGTCAGTGCCCGAATGTTTTCAAATAACATTTTTATAAAATATTTATGTATTTATTTATTTATGTACATATTTTTTTATTTATTTGAAAGATAGAATTACAGGGTGGCAGAGGTAGAGAGAGTGAAGACTTCCATACAATGGCTTACTCCCCCAATGACCACAACAGCAGGAGCTATGCTGAACTGAAGCTTCTTCCAGGTCTCCCACATGGGTGCAGGGGCCCAAGAACTTGGGCCATCTTCTGCTGCCTTCCCAGTCATAATAGCAAGGAGTAGCCAGGACTCAAACTGGCACTCATATGGGATGCCAGCACTGCAGGCAGTGGCTTTACATCCTACACCACAGTGTTGGAACCAAAATTACATTTTTTAAAAAGATTTATTATTGGGGCCGGCACTGTGGCGCAGCGGGTTAAAGCCCTGGCCTGAAGCGCCAGCATCCCATATTGGTTCCGGTTCTAGTCCCAGCTGCTCCTCTTCTGATCCAGCTCTCTGCTATGGCCTGTCTTCTATCTGCTGGTTCACTCTCCAGGTGGCCAAAACAGCCGGAGCTGCACCGATCCGAAGCCAGGAGTCAGGAACTTCTTCCAGGTCTCCTATGCGAGTGCAGGGGCCCAAGGACTGTGCCATCTTCTACTGCTTTCCCAGACCATTAGCAGAGAGCTGGATAGGAAGTAGAGCAGCCGAGACTCAAATGGGTGGTGCCCACATGGGATGCCGGCACTGCAGGTGGCGGCTTTACCCTCTATGCCTCAGCACCAACTCCAAAAATTGTCATTTTTTAAATATAGGTAAAACAAATTAGTGTCCAAGTATGGGTGATGGCAGAAGAGATGTGAATATGATTAAGAAAGGGATAGATGCACCCTACAGATGGCCCCAAAGCTAGGATTTTTCTGTTTTACCATGATGCAAAAGAGATGCACATTCTTCAGGGACTATACTTTGAGTTTTGATCTTTTCTAAGCTGTGACACAATGCTATTTTTTGATGTTGGGCACTGGCAGTAGTCACAGCTCCCAGTCAGCCCCACCACCACAAGGGAAAAATAATCAATACTTCACAATGTGCTGTGTTGCTAGGCTACTATGTTCAGGAGAGTCAGTGGATTAAATTCATTTTCCACTTAAATATTTTCAACTTTTAATGGTCTTATTGGGATGCAATTGCACTGCAAGTCAAGAAGTATTTGTATATCTTGATTTTATTAATGAAAATATTCTGATTATAAAACAGTATTTTAATTGCAAAATTTTAACTTTGGTTAAAACTGCATGAAAGTGCCACAAGATCTCCTTGTATTAGTATCATTACAACATGTGCACTTATCATTAATTCTAATTAAAAATTTAACAAAAATATAAATGCAGGAAAACCCAAGGAGGGAATTTATAAAGCAATCACATATTTTAAAACCACAGAAAGTAATAGAAGTTATTAATTTACCCAAGAACCGTGTCTTCATTGAAAAACACATTTTCAGCCTCTGAATTGTCTGAAAAGAGGAAGTAGAGAAAACAAAATTGACTGAATAAGAATGTTAGAGATACAAGGAGAATGATGGTTATTAAAATATTTTATATAAATCTATTACACATGTTTAAACATGGGACAAAATACACAGGTTAGTAAGGAAACAGCTACAGTTTACTCAAGAAGATACAGTAACCCAAATGGTTATGAAAACTGATAAAGTTCTCAGGATGAGCACACAGTTTCTTTTTCTTTTTTTCTTTCTTTTTTTTTTTTTTTTGACAGGCAGAGTGGACAGTGAGAGAGAGAGAGACAGAGAGAAAGGTCTTCTTTTGCCATTGGTTTACCCTCCAATGGCTGCCACGGCAGGCGTGCTGCAGCCAGCATGCTGTTATGATCCGAAGCCAGGAGCCAGGTGCTTCTCCTGGTCTCCCATGCGGGCGCAGGGCCCAAGCACTTGGGCCATCCTCCACTGCACTCCTGGGCCACAGCAGAGAGCTGGCCTGAAAGAGGAGTAACTGGGACTAGAACCCGGTGTGCCAGCGCCACAGGCGGAGGATTAGCCTATTTAGCCGTGGTACCAGCCTAAGCACATAGTTTCAAATGGAATTCTATTCATGAAAGGGAGTCTAGCACATGTTCATCTCAATTGATATAGAAAAGCCATTCCACATACCTACCACCCTGTCAAGGTGAAAACACTCAGAAAACTAAGATAGAACAAGGCCATTCTGAAGAACACCACAGCTACTCGTTTACTCAGAGGTCAAAGACTGAAACCTCTATCCTAAGAACAGATAATGGAAAAACACCTTTACTTTTTTTTTTAAGATTTATTTGTTTATTTGAAAGCCAGAGTTTACACACAGAGCGAAGGAGAGGCAGAGGCAGAGAGAGAGTTCTTCCAATCGCTGGTTCACTCCCCAATTGGCCGCAATGGCCGGAGCAGCACCAATCCGAAGTCAGGAGCCAGGAGCTTCTTCCTGGTCTCCCATGTGAGCGCAGGGGCCCAAGGGCTTGGGCCATCTTCTACTGCTTTCCCAGGCCACTATAGACAGCTGAATTGGAAGTGGAGGAGCCGGGACTCGAACTGGCCCTCATATGGAATGTTGGCACTGCAGGCAGTTGCTTTACCCACTATGCCACAGCGTCGACACATAAACACCTTTACTCTTACTATTGCTGGTCAGTCCTACAAAGAACCACTAGACAAGAAAAATAAATTTAAGCACAAACAGGAAGCAGGAAATGAAAGTACCATTATTCTCAAACTATATGATCATATAAATAGAAACTCTCTTAAAAATCCATAAAAGTGCTATAGCTAATAAATAAATTCAGTAAATTTCAGAGTACAAGATCAACATATAAACAGTATCAATATGCTTCCACATGGCAGTAATAAACAAATCATGAAAGAATCTAAGAAAATAAATATATTTATTATAGCATCCAAATAAAAAATACTTGTGACTAAATATAAACAAGAGGGTAAAAAAAATTGAAGAGTGAAAACAGTAAAATGTTGCTGATTGAAATTTTAAAAGTATACAAAGAAATGTACCTCATGTTCTAGACTTGTAAGATTTAATATTCATTTTATTTATTTTTTAAAT
Source organism: Lepus europaeus (assembly GCF_033115175.1). Classification (NCBI taxonomy): domain Eukaryota; kingdom Metazoa; phylum Chordata; class Mammalia; order Lagomorpha; family Leporidae; genus Lepus; species Lepus europaeus. The sequence continues at coordinate 57,619,453 of NC_084827.1, forward strand.
ACTTATTTTAGGGCTGGCTCTGTGGCCCACTGAGTTAAGCTGCACCCAGCAGTGCCAGCACCCCATATGGGGGCCAAGTTGAGTCCTGACTGCTCCATTTCCATCCAGTTCCTGCTAATGCACCTGGGAAAGCAGCAGAGAATGGACCAAGTGCTTGGGCCCCTGTACCCATGTTGGAGACTCAGAAGAAGCTCCTGGCTCCTGGTTTAAGCCTGGACCAACCCTAGTTGTTTAGGCTATTTGGGAAGTGAAGCAGCAAATAGAATATCCATCTCTCTATCTCTCTTCTCACTGTTACTCTTCCTTTTACATTAAATAAATAAATCTTTTTTTTTTTTTTAAAGACAGAGGGTCAGAGAGAAGGAGAAAAAGAAAGAGAAAGAGGTCTTCTAGTCACTGATTAACTCTCCAGATGGCCACTACATCTGGGGGTAGGCCAGGCTGAAGCCAGAAACCAGGAACTTCATTTGGGCCTCCCACATGAGTGGCAGGGATTCAAGAATTTGGGCCATTATTTGTTGCTTTTCCAGGCACATTATGAGGGAGCCGTTTTAGAAGTGGAGCAGCCAGGACTTGAACTGGTACTCCAATATGAGATACCAGCATCTTAACCTACTGTACCACAATGTTTGTCCCCAGATTCAATACTCATAAGGTGACAATAACACCCAGAGTCATCTATACATTTGTTGCAGTCTCAGTGAGAATTCAAATGGCTATTTTACACAAGTTGGATAACTTATCTTCAAATGTATATGGAATTATAAGCAGCACAAGATAGCCAAAAGTATCTTAAAAAAGAACAAAGTTGAGTATTTCCTGATTCCAAAACATACTACAAAGTTATAGTAAATACATTAGTACCATACAAGGATTGCTGCATAGAACAATTGAACAGAAATATGTGTTCAGGTATAAAGCCATTCATCTGTGACACTGATTTTTTAACAAAGGTAACAAAGCCTTTCCATGAGGAAAGAAATCTTTATAAGAAATAGTGCTGGGACAACTGGATATCCACATGAAAATGTAAGTAGTTGGACCCTTACCTAATACCACATACAAACAACAAAAGTGAGACCGAAACTCGGAATGAGTCAGCAACCTGAATATAAAAGCTAAAACAAGAACATATTTAGAAGAAACCGTAAGAGAAAATTACATGACTTCAGAATTGGGCTGGCGCTGCGTTTCACTTGGCTAATCCTCCACCTGCGGCACCGGCACCCCGGGTTCTAGTCCCGGTTAGGGCACCAGTTCTGTCCCGGTTGCTCCTCTTGGGCCCTGCACCTGCATGGGAGACCAGGAGGAAACACCTGGCTCCTGGCTTCGGATCAGCTCAGTGCACTGGCCATAGCGGCCATTTGGGGGTGAACCAACGGAAAAGGGAGACCTTTCTCTCTGTCTCTCTCTATATATATCTAACTCTGCCTGTCCAAAAAAAAAAAAAAAAAAAAATTGAAAAAGGATCTTGGATCTGACACCAAAACATGAACATCCAAAGAAAGAAATGGATAAATTAGACTTCTCAAATAAGCAGGAGGCCATGGGCCTGAGGCTGGCTCTTCCAACAGGTTGAGTTTCTGTAAGAAGATTTGAAACCTCTTTATGTATATAAACACACTGAGTGTGAAATTAAAACTTTTTTAAAGATTTATTTATTTATTTGAAAGTCAGAGTTACACAGAGAGAGAAGGAGAGGCAGAGAGAGAGAAAGAGAGAGAGAGAGAGAGAGAGGTCTTCCATCTGATGGTTCACTCCCAATTGGCTGCAACGGCTAGAGCTGTGCCAATCCGAAACCTGGAACTGGGAGATTCTTCCTGGTCTCCCATGTGGGATGCAGGAGTTCAAGGCTTGGGTCATCTTCTACTGCTTTCCCAGGCCTTAGCAGAGAGCTGGATCAGAAGTGGAGCAGCTAGGCTTGAACCGGTGCCCATATGGGATGATGGCACCGCAGGCCGCGGCTTTACCCGCTATGCCGTTGCACCGGCCCCAGAAATCTTTTTTTTTTTTTTTTTAACAGATAGATGGGTATCAGCCAACCATAAGCAGTTGAGTCAATCACAAGAAGCCAACAGATCAGACCATGTCCACACAAGCTACCCAGGTCACTGTGTGTAACCCAACAAACTACTTATGTACTTTTATGTCAGTGTTCACACTGAGAGCTCACCTCCCACATCACAGAGTGCAGGTTTCTGAACTCTTTTTAATTTACCATGCTACTAATCCATGATTCCCTTGAATCAAACTCTGCTAAATTTAATTTGGTTATGGTTTTTTTTTTTAATAACAGACTTCATAAAGTTAGCAACTTTTGATCATCAAAGTACATTATCAAGAAAAAAGAACAAACCTATAAAGTCGGAGAAGATATTTGTAAATTATGTTTGATAAGGGTGTTGTCATGGGCTAACTATTCATGCTCCTCTAAAATCCATAGGTTGAAGCACTACTCTCTAAGGTACCAGTACTCTAAGGTGAAGAAATTGGGAGGTAAGTACATTTGGCTGGAATCATGAGGGTGGGACTGCAATGATGGGATTAGTGCCCTTCAAGAAAAGGAAGATAGATTAATAAAAGCAAATTAATAAAAGATAGATTCCTATCTTTTTCCACTTTGTGAAGATACAGCAAAAGATGTTCTGTGTAAACCAGAAAGGGGACACTCATCAGACTCCAAACCTTCTGGCATTTTTTAAAAAAATCATTTATTCATTTGAGAGGTAGAGCTACAGAGAGGGAGAGACAGAGAGAAAGGTCTTCTATCCACTAGTTTACTCCCTAAATGGCTGCAATGGCCTGAGCTAGGAGCCAGGAGTCAGGAGTTTCTTACATGTTTCCAACACAAGTGCAGGAGCTCAAGCACGCGGGCCATCTTCGAAGTGCTTATAAGCAGAGAACTGAACCAGGAAAGGAGGAGCTGGGACACGAACCAGCAACCATATGGGATGCCGGTGCTGCAGGCTGAGGTTTAGCCTACTTAGCCACAGTGTCAGCCCCTGCCAATATCTTGAGAGGATTAAATATCTAACTGAAAAAAGGTTTTACTAGACATTTCTCTAAAGAAGATGTGCACATAGCCAACAAGCACAAAAAGTTGTTAAATATCATCAGTCATGGTGGAAATGCAAATCAAAGCCAATAAGACACTATTTTCACGTGAACTAGGGTGGTAATAGTAGCACATTTTTAATAAAAAAAGAAAACTTTTGCTGAGAAGGTAAAGAAACTAGAATCCAATTGCTGGCAAATATGTCAATTAATTCCACTTTTATAGGAAAGGGTTTGACATTTCCTCAAATTACCTATTGCCTGGCAATTCTATCTATCCCTAAGTATATACCCAAAAGAATTGAAAATAGACACTCAAAGGATGATAGGTACACACATGTTCATAGCAATGCTATTTTCAACATACCCAAAAACCATAAACTTTTTGAGCAGATAAACAAATTATGGTGCATAGAAACAAGAGGATATTATTCAGATGTGAAAAAGGATGGCGTAATCACGTGTGCTACTGCCGATAAACCTCAAAAAATCATATTAAGTGAAAGAAGTCAGACACAAACGGTCACACATGAATGTTACATTTTCCACTCTTACAGAATGGCTGCTGTAGGTAAACAGACGTAAAAACCATATTGGTGGGGGCTGGCACTGTGGCACAGTGGGTTAACCCCCTGGCCTGAAGCGTGGGCATCCCATATGGGCGCTGGTTTGAGACTCAGCTTCTTCATTTCCAATTCAGCTCTCTGCTATGGCCTAGGGAAGCAGTAGAAGATGGCCCAAGTCCTTGTGCCCCTGCACCCACGTGGAAGACCCAGAGGAGGCTCCTGGCTCCTTGCTTCAGATCAGCGCAGCTCCGGCCATTGTGGCCATTTGGGGAGTGAACCATCGGATGGAAGACCTCTCTCTCTCTCTCTCTCTCTCTCTCCCTCTCTCTCCTCTCTCTGTGTAACTCTGACTTTCAAATAAATAAATAAATCTTTTTTTAAAAAAAAGCATATTGGTGGTTGACGGATCCTGAAGATAAGCCAGACAAGAGACTCCTTACAGAAGGCATAGTGCACTCTTGGTTTAATGAAAAGTTTTAGGAATTAGACTGAAATGGTGATACCATAACATTGAATGTGTACTAAATGCCAATGAATTGTACATTTAAAAGCAGTTAATTGAGGGTGAGAATTTGGCAGAGCAGTTATGCCATCCCTTTGGATGCCTCAAATCCCATGTCAGAGAGTCTGGTTCAAGACTTGGTTACTCTGCTTCCACTCCAGCTTCCTATTAATGAACATCTTGGGAGGCAGCAGATGCCATTGGATCAAATACTCAGGTCTCTGTCACCCTAGATTGAGACTTAGGTTGAGCCCCTGGTTCATGGCTTCAGCTTAGCTTAGTCTGGCTGCGTGCACATTTGGGGAGTGAAGTAAATGGGAGATCCCTCTGTGTCTTTCTCAGTCTCTCTAATGAAGTACAAATAAGCAAATAAGATTTTTAAAATCAATGGTTAATTTTATGTTAGGTGTTTCACCTTACTTTTAAAAACTCTTAAAGTGTGATTTATATTGAACTTGCAGGAAAAAAGATGCCCCATGCAATTTAATTTATAAGGAGACAGAAGCACAATAAAAAGGTTACAGAAGAAAGATGATACAGTAAAATAACTGCAAATCAGTCTAAATTATAAATATTAATAAAAATACAAAATCCTATATTAGCTGAGACCAACAACATTTTAAAATATAGTAACTTTTTACCAAATCAGGCTATTTTTTAAAAAAACTGAAAATACAGTAAAAATGTATTAAAATGATTAATCAGAATAACACACAACAAAATGCAGCCATAGAATTAATAATGGAAATGAGAAGTACTTTTATAACAATTAAAAATAAAATATCTATTTCCATTCCATATATAAATAAAATAAAACAAATGTTTTCATATAGGAAAGCACAGGGTAACAGTTTAATACTTTTCTGATGTGAAAATATAATTAGAAAACTCAAGAAAATTACCTGAAAAATAATTGCAGAAATGAAAAGCATCATTAGTTGGTCAGATTCAGAAGGAATCTGAATTCAGAAGGTTAAATTTTATGTATTATTGTTATTTTCACTAACTATTAAAAGAAAAAAACACTTCAATCCAAAAAATGTATCCACAGGCAAGACGTTATCCTTACTTTGATAGTTATTAATTTATGTTTTATGATAAATATTTTCCCTATGTCATAGCATATAAAATTGAGATTTATAAGCATTACACAATTTTTATTAATCTATGCTGTGTCAAAACCATTATTTGTATTTCCATCAATCCATTTTATTTGTTGAAATCAAATAATGGGATCCAATCACTAATCTACATTACCACAAGAAGTGATTAAAGATGGCAAGGACTGACTAATGGTGTATACTCTCTGTGTCTTTATAATATTAGGATAATGACTGTTGAAACCCTGTAAATCAAAAATCCATATAAAAGTAAAACTTTCTTTGTTATATTCTTTTCTCCCTCCCTCCATCCTCTTATTAATATTCGATTTTATTGAGATCAGAATTTCTTTAGAACTGTTGCAGAACTCTGCTCTAATTCAAGTGTAGGACCCAGGACTCAAAAGTCACACACAGTACAAATTAATACAAAAAACCTCACAAGGAAGAAAGTCAGATAGCAATAAAGACAAATGTAGAGAAAGATGAGAATGAATTGTTGATCAAAGCCATAAAACGAAACTGAATGTTCAAAACATAAGCATTTTCTGAGTCTTTGATGAAACAGCTAGGAGGTGACGTTGGCATGCACGGAATGGACCTACAGAACCCAAGAGTAACGCCAAGTTCAGCTGTGCAGGAAGGCATCAGGTAATGTTTAGACTTTTGTTTACATCTTGCCAGCCTCTGAGATTTGAGATCAAACTTCTTTGAGGCCAGGTGCAAAGACTTGTAGAGTTAATACAATCCACCAAGAAGCAGAAAAGAGTCACTAAAGTACTGTGATGACTTAACATTTGCCAGTAGTACCATCTTTGTTCCTGCAGGATTACTCAAGGAGGGAAGGTGCCTTCACAGAACTCCACGAGAATCTGCGAAAAGGAGAAACTGATTTTATCATAACAACGGAAATGCATAAATCAAAATGAGGATTTTTATCATTATGTTTGTCCAAACTGACACATAAAAGAAGATACTTTACAATATTTCTGCCAAATATATAACCAAATTATTCATTCTTCTCAAGATTAAAATAGATAGCTTTTTTGGTGAGAAGATTTTAAATTTATGTCTCCACACTTAGCGGATTAGGAAATAGAACGTTAATGCTTGAATCCCCCTCATGAAATGTGAGGAAATTAGCATATTTTCTGTTCTTCCCACTTGGTCCACCCCCATACCTCCTGGTTCTATTGGCATCAAATTGAATGTTATTTTTTAAAAAGATTTTATTGATTTATTTGACAGGCAGAGTTACATTGAGAGAGAGAGAGAGAGAGAGAGAGAGAGAGAGAGAGAAGTCTTCCTTCTGTTGGTTTACTCCCCAAGTGGCCGCAACGGCCGGAGCTGTGCTGATCCGAAGCCAGGAGCCAGGTGCTTCCTCCCTATCTCCCAGGTGGGTGCAGGGGCCCAAGCAGAGAGCTGGACTGGAAGAGGAGCAACCGGGACTAGAACCAGCACCCATATGGGATGCTGGCACCACAGGCGGAGAATTCACCTAGTGCGCCATGGTGCCGGCTCCTGAATGTTATTTTTATACAACCATAAATGTTACACCATTTTTATGTCATGTGACTGCTATTTTAAGAATTATAATAATTTAAACTATATATTATAAAGCATCCTATTTATATTCATGATTTCATTTTTATTTACTTTTAAGTTGGGCTGTTCATTTTCTAATTTTTTTTTTATTTCTTCATTTTCCATTTATTTGAAAGGCAGAGACACAAAGAAAGATGGAGAGAGCTATTTCCATTCGCTGGTTCACTCTCCAGATGTTCCCAATGACAGAGCTTGGCCAAGAATCGGAAACTCCATGTGGGCTTCCCAAGTCGGTGGAAGGGACCCAAGGATGTAAGCCATCTGCTGCAGTCTCCCAGAGTGTGCGTTGGCAGAAAGCTGGATGAGAAGCTCAAAGAAGCCAGAGCTTGAACCAGGCACTCTGGTATGGAATGTGGGCATCCCAAATGGCAACTCAACAGCCATGGCAGATTCCTGTCCTTGATCGCATTTTTGAATGCAAAGGATGCTTTTGGTAAATTAAGAAAATCCCTAAGTTTTCTCTAACTAAATTTTGTTTTTTTCTAAATACAATCTGAGCTGCTTATTTGTTTTACTTTTTTCTATGATGAATCAGTGGTAATAAATCTCATATTTGAGATGTCTTTTCTTTGGATTCATATGACTTAACCAGACACCAACCTCTACATTTAACACAGATATCCCTTCAGCGCTATGGACTATAGTCTAATTGGTTCTGCAAAATGAGCATGAGATTGCTGAGTAGATGTCTAAAAACATACTTTTTTCTCTAATATTTTGGTTAAGCCTAGATATCTGTAGGATATTTCTTTTTCTGCTTAGAAATACACAAATAATCAACCATGTAGCCTTGTGCTTGTTAATATAACCTATCCTTAGGACGGACTAGTCAATGTTTACCTCCAAGATTTTTAGCAAAGGAATTTATTCACCTTATTTCCTCTGAGAACATCGAGCCTTTCCTGGGCAGGCACTGTGGTTCTGTGGGTACAGCTGTCACTTTGGAAGCCAGCATCCCACAGTGGAGTGCCAGTTCAGGTTGCAGCTTCCTTCCCCTCCAGCTCCCTGCCAATGAGCTAAGTAAAGAAGCTGATGATGGCTCAAGAACTTGTGCCTCTGACACCCACATGGACACCTGGATGGTGTTACTGGCTCCTGGCTTCAGGCTGGTTCCAGCATTGGCTGTTGAGGCCAACTAGGGGGGTGAATCAGTGGATGGAAAATCAAACTCTCTCTCTCTCTCCCTGCTTTTCAAATACATAAAGGAATAAATAAATCTTTTTTTAAAAAAGAATATTGTCCCTTTCTTTATTATGTTCCTTGTTTAAGAAGCTCCAACTTTGCAAATTTAACCTGCTGTTATTAATCTCCCTAGAGTCAATTCATTAGTTCTGACACCATTTGTAATTCTCACATTATCTGTAAATGAGAATTACTCTATTAGCTCCTATAGATGTATTTTCTTAATTTACAGTCTTAACATCTTGGCTTTAAGTATTGCTTTATTATATTAACACTTAATTTTCCTTATAGAATAAATAGTTTTTTCTTATATTATATTACTTCCTATTGCTAAATTTTCCTAAACTGTATTCTCTGAAAAGGTATGTAATTTTGTTTTCTTTTCTGTTTAAAAAAGAGATTTTCATGTCTTATGGTTTATTGGTGTATATTGTCATTCAGCTTTGGGTAAGAACATTTCTGAATTTTTTTTTTTGCCTGAAATAATTTTTCACCTGGTCATATCTAGGAACGGGGCAGATTGGGAGTGGATAAACACAATGTCTGCCTTGGAAGCTATATTATGTGTGTGGTCCTCCCTCATCATCCACAAGGAATGGTTCTAGAACCTTCATGGATATCAAAAGCTGAAGATGCCCAAACCCTTTATAGAAAGGATTCTTTACATAGAATCTATATGTATCCTCCCATATTCTTTAAGTCATCTCTAGACTTATTTATAATATTAAATTTAACGTGAACACCATGCAAATAGTTATTCTACCATATAGTTTAGGGAATAATGATATGTGTACATGTACACAAAGATGCAAAGGAGACATGGGGTGGGCAATGTACATGGAAAAAGTACAGGAGTGAGACTGAGGATCGGTGAGATGAGGAGGGGCTACAGCAGGGTGTGTTTACACATCATTCTATTAATGTATATTGAAGATGTTGCTTGCCATGTGGTCAACTCAGGCTTTGATTTTTGAACTTTCTGTATTTTTTTTCCAAGCATTTTTAGTCTATAATTGATTGAATCCATGGATGTGGATCCATGCATGAAGATGGAGGGTCTGCTGGATATCTCTATATGGTGGAGATAGCACATGGTGATGGACAGCTATATTTCTGTCATATCTGTCCCTCTGACCATTACTTGTGAACATCTGTGTTGAAGATGGAATACATTTCCTCCTCTCTATGGAAAATTATCTGACGTTCTATCCAGTCACCATCCTCAGCTCAGAGTTTAGGCTCTCTGGGAGTTTGTTTAGTCTTCCCCTTCAATTCTGGATGTGGCTGTTTTTGGTCTTTAAAAGTTGCCTCATTTCATCCTCCACTGTAATGGTAAGAAGAAGATAAGTAATTTCTGCAAAATCAGAAAATAAAAATAAATAAATGCATGCCATGCACCCATACAGAAGAGAAATACCAGCTAGAATTTATCCTGGATAGGAGTTATTAAGCGCCTCGGGCCTGGAACCAGGAGAAACTCCTTGTTTGAAGCTGGGTCAGTGTCCAGAGTACAATTGCTTGTCCAGGATGCTCCATGTGCCCTTGCTCCTGCCTTCTAGGCTATGCTTCCTTTTTTCTCTTCCAGCTATGTCTGAGATGCTCATTGGGAAGGATGCTGTCCTCTGTGGATATGAGAAGTATTTCAAAAAGCTGTAGAAAATAAAATTAATAGGTAAGTTGATTTTGGTGCAAAGGTTTTTGGAACCCATGCAACTTTTTAGAACAGGCATTTCCATGAATATCTCAAAGATCCCATCATACTATTCTTTCCTTAGGCCCATCATTAAGAAATTATTTCTCAGCTCCAAACCAACCATTTTATCGCCTGTTTTGTGATATTAATGCTGGAATATGTGAAGTACATTTCTGTTTTGTCAGCTGAGTCTCTGTTAATTTCTTCCAATAGGGGCACTGGAGAGAAGTTGTCAGGCAGAAGGGGAGGGAAGAGATTTGCTTTTTCCTGTCTGCTCCCTGGTAATCATTTTTCAACACAGCTGTAGTCACTGCTTTCTATAAACAGCTGATACAGTCTGGAGAGTGTCTAACATTTGCAGAGACACAAACAGCAGCTGAACAGTTCCTCAGCATCACATGTCTGAGTTCAAGGGGTTCCCACCTGGAAATTTCTGAGATTTTAAAATTCCTAAACTTCCATTTGTTCCCCCATCTAGAGATTCTAGTATAGTATTTTCTCTTTGGAGTGACAATCTCTAAATACCTAGTTCTGCTCTCTTTTTGAAATTTTAGTTGGATAAAAATGGCTAGTTAGCCATTTCATGTCTGATTAGTACTTGTTGATGTTATATTTTCTTCTGGGATTTTCCTCTCTTATCTGGACACTAGCTGATATAGACAAACTAGAAGAAGTATCAGAAAGTAGAGCCTCTGAAATGAGGTTCAAGGATATTTGCCAGATTGGATACCTGAGTTTAAGCGCAAAATTGGCTTTATGACAATGAATAATGGGATTCTCCCAATCCAAGGAATATTTTGACACACAATTAACTAAAATTTCACCTGTGCTTGATTAAGATAAACTACAACTGAAGAGAGCATTTTCAGTAAATAATGGGTTGCTGCTCTTGACACACAAAGTCAGGAGGACTGTGATGCTGTGGTAATGGGGTGGATTCTTGTGATTTTTCTGGAGCATCTGTAGAAAAAACAAAAGCCTCAATTAACTTGGATAAAGTCACAGAGAACTGGAGTGGTCCTATGAAAACCTAAATATCTTCTTATTTCTTGTAGCCAGAGAGATAATTTTGCTGCAAATCAAAACCAAAATTCAGTTGTATGAGTTATAGTGTAAACTGAATTCACGGCTTCACTGTGAATTCTGAGAGTTGGACAGGAACTTCTGCTTGGGTTCATGTGACACGAAGAACTGTGGAACTCCAAGTCCCTAGGAGCTCCCCTGCATAGAGAAGCAGCTTTCTTCTCCCAAGTCTGAGAAGTCCAGCTCTTCTTTCCTTGAATATCCTGTAAAAAAAAATGCATATAAGATACTTACTCTATGTAGGGATATCAATTTTTTCCATGATCTGACCCAAATTACCCTTCATTACTACTGTACCTCCAAAGGGGTGAGATATTAGCGTATTCTAGGGATCAAGTACACTGACTAATCTAGTAGGGGTTAATTACCCACCCAATGAATTGCCAGGTATCCTTCATTTCAATGAACAGAAACCTGAGAAATATGGATAAAGGTACTTCAAACACTTTGTGCAAAAATGGAAATGCAAGATAACTTTATTCTGCTGAAAAATCATCTTGAGATCTAGGCATACTCTTTGCATAATATTCACTTTCAATGAGATTTTTGAAGACCATGCATAAGATCACTCTAAAGTGGTATACCAAGGAAATCAAAATACAATAGTTGATCAGGTCTGCTTTATGGATATGGCAACTTATTAGAGCCTCTGAAAACTTTAGATGCACAATTGACTAAAACCTGTACTTAACAATGACTACTGATTAATAAAGTTAAGATGCCAAAGCTTTCTTTGAAAAACATAGAGGGAGAAAGGAACCACTTACTGAGATAGAAATGTTGGAGGAGATGGATCACATATATTTTCTCCCTCACTCCTCAAGACAGCCCAGAGATCATTCCCATCACTCAGACATTGAAAATCCCTTAATGAAGGATTATCAACAAACCTGGAAAGTTCCACGAAGCCAACTTTTCTAGTCTGGGAAGGATGATGACAGAGTCCACCAGGGAATTTACTACTTTTCAATGGAATTATAAGATCTCAGTGTAGCCAAATGGCAATATTTGACTGGCAAAGACATGATGCATGTGTTTCTCTTAATGATCAACAGAGAATAAATGCTTATTATTCTCTGGCACTAACTAATTTGATGACAGTAATTTTAGGGATGAAATAGATGAAAATTTCTGCAATATCAGAGAAAACTCCTGTCTGATGGGTTGAGGCTCTACAAAGGATGTACACGCCTTCTCACTCTACTGTCAAACTAAGCCATTTTTTAAAGACTTATTTACTTATTTGAAAGTCAGAGTTACACAGAGAGAGAAAGAGAGAGAGAGAGAGAGAGAGAGGGAGAGAGAGAGAGAGAGAGGTCTTCCATCCGCTGGTTCACACCCCAATTGACAGCAACAGCCGGAACTGTGCAGATCCGAAGCCAGGAGCTTCTTCCAGGTCTGCCACATGGATGCAGGGGCCCAAGGACTTAGGCCATCTTCTCCTGCTTTCTCAGGCCATAGCAGAGAGCTGGATCAGAAGTGGAGCAGCCGGGTCTCAGACCGGCACCCATATGGGATGCTGGCACTGCAGGCGGTGGCTTAACCCACTATACCACAGCGCTGGCCCCATAAAGCTAAGCCATTTTGTAGATGAAACCTCTTGATTGAAGGAAAGGTTGAATTTTCCTCCTTTCAGCTGAGTAGATATGCCCAGTAAAAAAGAAATATGTAGCTCTTTTGGAGGTTACTGGATCTTGGTTCTTTGTCGCTAATCACTGGGCACAGAACTCTGGTCACCATAGCCACAGTTAAAACGGGTCTTGAGTAGAATTTTGACCAAAGTTCATAAAGTAGTCAGCTCAACAAATCTGCAGATACTTTCTGTGATTTCTCCCCAGTTTCTCAATGTTTCCTTGGGGGTTTATTCTTAGAAAATGGTGGAATATCTGTAAGAAATCACAGGATGTGTATCCTGAACACATGCTCTCTCCAGCAATCGATTTCCCTCAGGAACAGTGTATGCCTCTGATCTGTTTGCATCCACTCGGTTCAATGTCCCTGAACCATAAGGAAAGAAAGTATGGTTAACTGAGGTTACTAAAAACAAAAAGCAATTCAAATCAATTGGTAATTTACAAAAAGAGTTAAAGATTTTAAAAGCTATTATTAAAATTGCAATATTGGTTTATTATGTTGTGTTATATGCGTGTACATATTGTATATCCACATGGGAAAATTTTATTAAAAATTTTATTTTAATTGGCTTATAGATAAGATTGTCCATAAATTTAAGCTGCTAAAATTAATCAAAGGTATATTTTAATTCGTGTGACCTGAATCTCTGTATCATATGTTTTATACTTGTTGGTAGAAAGAAACTAAAAACATTTTATATAGTTGTGCTTAAGTTTACTGGTTAAACAAACTACACCATGTTAGATATTTAAGAGGTGTTTTCAAATACATGATTCTTAAAATTTATAGAAGGCATTGGACCTTCTGGTAAATGTTTTATTAAGTTGTTATCTAATGGTTGAAACTGTTTGCTAAGTATTCATGTAATATTGCTATTGTCAGCAAGTGATCTAGGACTTGCTCCCTCATTTCTCTATTCTAAGCCCAACTTGTTCTTTCATTTCTCTATTCTCTTCAAGGTAGGAAACTAATTCTATTATGAAGGAATCTGTAGGATGCACAATTTAATCTTTAGACCTAATAAAAGAGATGGCTAACATTTTTCTGTAATAGCATAGCCAAAATAAGAGCTTAAATAATAATCTCATAGCTAGATTTACTTCGCCATCAGCGAAGTAAACAGTAAGTAGAAAAAAACCTCCCTTTCAGACCAAAGGGAAAGAAAGTTTTAAAGTGAGAATATAATTTTCCTCATGGGCACTGTCTACCTTAGAAAAACTACTACAGAACATGCCTGTGACTATAGACTTGTAGTTCAGGCCACCGAAGATTACAGATGTAGTTCAGGCCACCGAAGATTACAGATGGGACTTGGGCACTCCCTTGACTTGCATCCTCTGGTCTGCTTTAACACAAACCAGGAGGAAAAGAAAGCTAGGCATCAGAAGCAATGGGTGGCAGGCCTATTAATGGCTGATCTGTACAGTGATCTGCCCTCAAGGAGACCCAACAGGCCAGTCCATTGCAGTGGCTTTCAATGAGGTAAGCCTGGGCTTTAGCAGAAGTCAACTTGTGAAGAGCCCTGGCAGCTCTGCCAAGAGTTGGATCACTGGAAATGGACCTGCCCTGGAGTCGAAGGATGCCCAGGTCAGAGCCACAGATCTTATTGGCTCTAAGCTGAAAAGCCCTTCACTCAGCCCAGCTTCCAAAGTGACCACTGCAGCTGAGGGGATGGCCAAGTAGGGTCAGCAACATTGCAGGTAGAACTGTAAATTTCTTGTTAAAGATGCCACCTGCCTTTACCTGGCCAGCTCTCCTCCTAGGGCAGCCAAGTAATGAAAGTCAACAGAGTGCCTTCCCCTAGGAGGTTCACACCTCCCTCAGGATGTACCCCATGTGAAGAGATAGATAGGTCTGGGCCTCTTAACTTACAAGGCCTAAAGCCCACCAGATTATTATCAAGCCCCTTCTGTCAGGTTCTATTTGCCTCTCAATCAGAAAACTTAATTGTAGCTTAGACAGCACCTGTCTTAGCTCCTCTAATAATGACTCTGTCCTTTGTTCTAGACCCTGGGCCTCATTCCTTCGTAATCATAACCTCTACTCTACCTCCAATGGCTCTACTCCCAACCTGTGTGTACTGATGGTCCTCTTCCCCACTTAATGCTGTATAATTGTTCAGACCTGGTAAATGCCACTCTTAGGATCATTGGTTACTATCCTCACTCTGTCTTTTATGATCTTGTCTAAATATGATCAGAGTCGGCAAACTTGGAAGGCTTCCATAGCCTTGGCAACTCATGACGAGAGCCTAGGGTGGTTACTGGTGCCATAAACTAGAGTGTCAATTTGTTGGGTCAACAACAGGAGCCACTGTGCACTTGCTCCTCATGTGGGATCTCTGTCCTTAATGTGCTGTACATTGTGATTTAATGCTATAACTAGTACTCAAACAGTATGTTTCACTTTGTGTTTCTATGTGGGTGCAAACTGTTGAAATCTTTACTTAATATATACTAAATTGATCTTCTGTATATAAATAGAATTGAAAATGAATCTTGATGTGAATGGAAGGGGAGAGGGAGCGGGAGAGGTGAGGGTTGCGGGTGGGAGGGAAGTTATGGGAGGCAGAAGCCATTGTAATCCATAAGATGTACTTTGGAAATTTATATTCATTAAATAAAAGTTAAAAAAAAATAAGTAATTTATTGTTTAGACCTAATCAAATTTTTATTTTTTTCTTTCATGCTTAATGGGGTATAATTAATTTAACAGATGCTATCACAAAGTCACTTAAAAGAAATAGAGTGGGAAGAGAATTTAATGTAGTTGATTATGTTGCCTGCAACACAAATTGGAGTGTCTGGGTTCAGTTCTCAGATCCACTTTCTGGCTCCAGCATCCTGCTAATCACGATTTTGGGAGGTCGGTGTGATAGCTCATGTAATTTGGTTCTTGACACTTTTATGGGATACTTGGATTGTGTTTCCAGCTCCTGGCTTTAGCCCTGGCCAAGACTCAGCTTTTGCAGGCATTTGGAAAATAAACCAACAGATTGGAGCTCTCTCTGTTTCACTGCTTCTCAAATAAATAAATAAAATAAGACATAAGGAGATGGCAATATCCTTAATAGGAAAAGCTTTCCAAGTTACAGCAGGCAAACATTTTACCAAGCATTTTGTCTCTTTATTATGCAGACCTCCATATTTAAGATTCAATATTTTTTATTTTTGCCTGAGGAGAGGTTATGAGGAGCAGTAACTTAGATTAGGATTCAAGTTTCCAAGTAGCTGGGGCTCCAGGCTGCACTATTGTTGTCTGGGTCAAGAGCTGGAGAAATCTATGGAATCCTAGAAATGCAGACTACATGGTAGAGTAGCCTAGAGTGAGAGTTAGTGGAGTTATAAAGAGAAATTCTTCCCATCTACACTTCCTTTTTGTTTTTACATTTTTTTATTTGTGTGAAAAGCAGAGAGGAAGAAAGAGAGAAGGAGAGACACAGAGAAAGAATCTTCTATCCACTGGTTTACTCTCCAAATGACTTCAAAAGTAAAAAAATGCCAAGACCCTGAACTCCATCTCGCACATGGGTGCAAGAGCCCAAGCATTTGCGCCATCCTCCTCTGCTTTCACAGGCACATTAGCAGGTAGCTGGATCAGAAGTGGAAGAGTCAGAACTCCAATAGGTGCTCTGATACAGGATGCCAGTCACAGGTGGCATCTCAAATTACCACAATGACATCTTCTCACATGTTCTATGACACACCTTAGAAACGTACCACTGGCAAGGAGAAAAACTTTCAGGACCCAACTATATTAGAATGAAGCAGGCAAAGGGGAGAATTCATCATTCAGAGGCAATCAGTGGTTGGCTCAGCTAGTATGGCTGTGTCTATTTATGATACTGTTTGTTAAATTTACTGTGGGTCAACTTGGCTCATGTGAAGGAGTATGTACATCTCACTGCTATTGATCCCTTGAGTCCATGTAAGTCAGTTGTGTTGCTGAGAATTTGAGTGAGGGAAAAAATACCAAATAATCTCTGGCCTTTCTGATTTGAGAGTGGCATATTCTGATTTGAACTTATAAATGTTGCTCCTTTCACCCTTGTAAAAGCTGGTTATCCCAAATTATTTTGTAGATCTTCAGGATTTCCCATATTGATAATGGATTTTCCCAATGCATGAGAGTATTTCAGAAAGCACATGACAAAATGGAATGAAGAGATAAATTCATTTTAGTTCAAAGTACTTTGAAATCTCTCCATATATTCTTTTTTTTATTTCTTATTTCTATTTTTTGACAGGCAGAGTGGACAGTGAGAGAGAGAGACAGAGAGAAAGGTCTTCCTTTGCCTTTGGTTCACCCTCCAATGGTCGCCACGGCTGGCGCGCTGCGGCTGGCGCACCACGCTGATCCAAAGCCAGGAGCCAGGTGCTTCTCCTGGTCTCCCATGGGGTGCAGGGCCCAAGCACTTGGGCCATCCTCCACTGCACTCCCTGGCCACAGCAGAGAGCTGGCCTGGAAGAGGGGCAACCGGGACAGGATGGGTGCCCCGACCGGGACTAGAACCTGGTGTGCCGGCGCCGCAAGGCGGAGGATTAGCCTAGTGAGCCGCGGCGCCGGCCCATGTATTCTTCATAGTGTATATTTCTCAAAAACTATTTGAAAACTTCACGTATCATCATTGACTTTAGTTCTCATTCCTACAAACTGGTGGTATTTGTTACTTTTGTAAAAATTCCTTTACTTACTGGATAATACACCCCCTCTTATGAGTTCGGGGTCTGCATTCAGCCTAGTGGCTAAGACTCCAGTGAAGAAGTCCATGTCCTATATCAAAGTAGTTGGGATTGATATCCGGCTCTGGCTCCTGATTGCAGCTTCTCACTGAAAGGCACCCTGGGAGGCAGTAGTGATGGCTTAAGTGAATGGATTCCTGCAAACCCATATGGGAGATCTGGACTGAGTTATGGGCTTGTGGTTTTGGCTGTTGCCTTTCTCTGCCTGTGGCAAGCATTGGATAAGTAAATCCACAAATGAGCTTGCCCGCTCACCCTCTCTTCTATCTGTTTCTCTCTCTCTCAAATATATGAAAGAGCACAACATACCAAAATTTATGAGATACAGCAAAAGCAGTGTTAAGAGGAAAGTTTATATCAATAGGTGCCTACATCAAGAAATTGGAAAGGAACCAATAAGTGAGCTTTCAATTCATCTCAAGGATCTAGAAAATTTGCAGCAAACCAGACCCAAATCTAGCAGGAGAAGAGAAGTAATTAAAATCAGAAAAGAAATCAACAGGATTGAATCCAAAAAAAATTACAAAAAATCAGCCAAACGAGGAGCTGTTTTTTGAAAAAAATAAACAAAATTGACACTCCATTGACCGAACTAACTAAAAAAAGAGGAGAAAATACGCAAATCAATAAAATCAGAGATGAAAAAGGAAACGTAAAAACAGACACTACAGAAATAAAAAAGAATCATCAGAAATTACTACAAGGACTTGTATGCCAGCAAACAGGGAAATCTATCAGAAATGGATAGATTTCTGCACATATGCAACCTACCTAAATTGAACCAGGAAGACATAGGAAACCTAAACAGACCCATAACTG
Organism: Lepus europaeus; assembly: GCF_033115175.1. Lineage (NCBI taxonomy): Eukaryota > Metazoa > Chordata > Mammalia > Lagomorpha > Leporidae > Lepus > Lepus europaeus. The sequence continues at coordinate 57,637,434 of NC_084827.1, forward strand.
AGACAGAAATTGAAACAGTAATAAAGGCCCTCCCAACAAAGAAAAGCCCAGGACCAGATGGATTCACTGCTGAATTCTACCAGACATTTAAAGAAGAACTAACTTCAATTCTTCTCAAACTATTCAGAACAATTGAAAAAGAGGGAATCCTCCCAAATTCTTTCTATGAAGCCAGCATCACCTTAATTCCTAAGCTGGAAAAAGATGCAGCATTGAAAGAGAATTACAGACCAATATCCCTGATGAACATAGATGCAAAAATCCTCAATAAAATTCTGGCCAATTCTGTTGTCAGCAACAGGAGTCACTGTGTACTTACATCCCATGTGGGATCTGTCCTTAATGTGTTGTCTAATGTGCAGTGATGCTATAAGTAGTACTGAAACAGGATTTTTACACTTTGTGTTTCTGTGTGGGTACAAACTGATGAGATCTTTACTAATTATATACTGAACCGATCTTCTGTATATATATAGATAATTGGAAATGAAAAAAAAACACCTGGTGTTAAATTGGAAATGGCATAGAAAATTAATTAATTTTTAAAAAAATATTATGTAGGATCTCTGTCTTTAATGTGCTGTACACTCTTATTTAATGCTATAACTAGTACTCCAACAGTATTTTTTTCACTTTGTGTTGCTATGTGGGGGCAAACTGTTGAAATCTTTACCTAATATATACTAAACGGATGTTCTGTATATAAAGAGAATTGAAAATGAATCTTGATGTGATTGGAAGGGGAGAGGGAACGGGAAAGGGGAGGGTTGCGGGTGGGAGGGAGGTTATGGGAGGGGGGAAGCCATTGTAACGCATAAGCTGTACTTTGGAAATTTATATTCATTAAATAAAAGTTTAATAAATGAAAAAAAAATTCTGGCCAATAGAATGCAACAACACATCAGAAAGATCATCCACAGAAACCAAGTGGGATTTATCCCTGGTATGCAGGCATGGTCCAATGTTCGCAAAACAATCAATGTGATACACCACATTAACAGACTGCAGAAGAAAAACCATATGATTCTCTCAATAGATACAGAGAAAGCATTTGATAAAATACAACACCCTTTCATGATGAAAACTCTAAGCAAACTGGGTATGGAAGGAACACTCCTCAATACAATCAAAGCAATTTATGAAAAACCCACAGCCAACCTCCTATTGAGTGGGGAAATGTTGGAAGCATTTCCACTGAGACCTGGTACCAGACAGGGTTGCCCACTCTCACCACTCCTATTCAATATAGTTCTGGAAGTTTTAGCCAGAGCTATTAGGCAAGAAAAAGAAATTAAAGGGATACAAATTGGGAAGGAAGAACTCAAACTATCCCTCTTTGCAGATGTTATGATTCTTTATTTAGGGGACCCAAAGAACTCTACTAAGAGACTATTGGAACTCATAGAAGAGTTTGGAAAAATAGCAGGATATAAAATCATTGCACAAAAATCAACGGCCTTTGTATACACAGGCAATGCCACGGCTGAGAAAGAACTTCTAAGATCAATCCCATTCACAATAGCTACAAAATCAACCAAATACCTTGGAATAAACTTAACTAAGGACATTAAAGATCTCTACGATGAAAATTATAAAACATTAAAGAAAGAAATAGAAGAGGATACCAAAAAATGGAAAAATCTTCCATGCTCATGGATTGGAAGAATCAATATTATCAAAATGTCCATTCTCCCAAAAGCAATTTATAGATTCAATGCAATACCAATCAAAATACCAAAGACAGTCTTCTCAGATCTGGAAAAAATGATGTTGAAATTCATATGGAGACACAGGAGACCTCGAATAGCTAAAGCAATCTTGTACAACAAAAACAAAGCCGGAGGCATCACAATACCAGATTTCAGGACATACTACAGAGCAGTTGTTATCAAAACAGCGTGGTACTGGTACAGAAACAGATGGATAGACCAATGGAACAGAATAGAAACACCAGAAATCAATCCAAACATCTACAGCCAACTAATATTTGATCAAGGATCCAAAACCAATCCCTGGAGTAAGGACAGTCTATTCAATAAATGGTACTGGGAAAATTGGATTTCCACATGCAGAATCATGGGAAAAAAAAAAAAGAAGACCTAAATGAAAGATCTCTGCGAGTGAGATCCCGGTGGAAAGAATGGGGCCATCAAAGAAGGAGGTACCTTTCTCTGAAGGGAGGAGAAAACTTCCACTTTGACTATGACCCCGTTGCAATAAGATCAAAGTCAGCGAACTCAAAAGGCTTCCATAGCCTTGGCAACTCATGACTGGAGCCTAGGGAGATTACTGATGCCATAAACAAGAGTGTCAAATTGTTAAGTCAACAACAGGAGTCACTGTGTACTTACTTCTCATGTGGGATCTGTCCTTAATGTGTTGTCCAATGTGAAGTAATGCTATAACTAGTACTGAAACAGTATTTTACACTTTGTGTTTCTGTGTGGGTGCAAACTGATGAAATCTTTGCTTAGTATATACTGAACCGATCTTCTGTATATAAAGATAATTGAAAATGATTCTTGATGTTAATGGAATAGGAAAGGGAGCGGGAAATGGGAGGGGTGCGAGTGGGAGGGAAATTATGGGGGGAAAGACATTGTAATCCATAAACCGTACTTTGGAAATTTATATTTGCTAAATAAAAAAAGAAAAGGTTATGTGTCCTAATAAATGGTCCTATTTTTTATTATTTTTGGTATTTTGTCTGGATTTATAGGGGTCGGCTCTTTTTAAATTAAGTTTTGTTAGTACCACACTTGCTAGGGACTAATTTTCAATGAACTTAATTCAAGAAAAACTGCAAATAAAATAGATATATAACAATTGTTGACTTTGCATTGAGAAAAAATGTGATTCTCAGTGATTTCATAATTTGGAAGCATCTGCCTTTACTATCTCTACAGTTTCTTCTTCTGTACAAGCTCAGTGTATTCCAACACATATCAAAATCAAAACTTACTCTTTTACAATAAGATGTAATATTAGATGTTTGTGGATGCAATTTATAACATTTGCATGGTGCTTGCTAATGATGATGTGCAATGTCCTGAAGTAACCGCTCTACATTTTTGGGAATTGTCCTGAATCTTATTTTTTCTATATTATGACAGACATGTTGGCCAAGAAAGAGGAAAAGAATGCTAAGCTCTAATTTGCATTATCTAAAAACACATTTTTTAAACTTTTATTTAATAAATATAAATTTCCAAAGTACAACTTTTGAATTATAGTAGCTTTTTCCCTCATAACTTCCCTCCCCGTGACCATCCCATCTCCCACCACCTCTCCCATCCCATTCTTCATCACGATTCATTTTCAATTATCTTTATATATAGAAGATCAAATTAGTATATACTAGGTAAAGATTTCAATATACTGCACCCACAAAGACACACAAAGTATAGAGTACTGTTTGGGTAGTAGTTTTACTGTTAATTTGCATAGCATAGTACAACACATTAAGGACAGAGGTCCTACATGTGAAGCAGGTGCACAGTGACTCCCGCTGTAGACTTAACAATTGACACTCTTATTGATGACATCAGTAATCTCCTGAGGCTCTTGTCATGAGTTGCCAAGGCTATGGAAGCCTTTTGAGTTCACCAACTCCGATCTTTTTTTAGACAAGGCCATATTCCAAGTGGAAGTTCTCTCCTCCCTTCAGAGAAAGGTGCTGCCTTCTTTGATGGCCCGTTCTTCCCACTGGGCTCTCACTCACAGAGATCTTTCATTTAGGTCATTTTTTTTTTTTTTTTTGCCACAGTGCCTTGGCTTTCCATGCCTGTGAAACTCTCATGGGCTTTTTAGCCAGTTCCAAATGCCTTAAGGGCTGATTCTGGTTAAAACACATTTTTTAAAGATTAATTTATTTATTTAAAAGAGTTACACGGAGAGAGAAGGAGAGGCAAAGAGAAAGAGAGAGATCTTCCATCCACTGGTTTACTCTCCAATTGGCCACAATGGCCAGAGCTGCACCGATCTGAAGCCAGGAGCCAGGAGCTTCTTCCATGTCTCCCACATAGGTGCAGGGGCCCAAGGACTTGGGCCATCTTCTACTGCTTTCCCAGGCCATACTAGAAAGCTGGATCTGAAGAGGAGCAGCCAGGACTCAAACGGGCACCTAGATGGGATGCTGGAACTGTAGGAGGTGGCTTTACCAGCTATGCCACAGCACCAGCCCCAAAACAAATTTTTAATATGAAACATCAACAAATTTAAATTGTGGGATATTTAAACCTTGTTTTATATCAGCAATTGTTTTCATCTCAACAAGATTTATGAGGGTGTCCTTTTAATGAGACCATCACTAGCAACAAAGACTCTTTTTAATATCCACTGCTTGGATTGCTATTATTGACTTTGTGACATTGCCCATCTCAAAAGTTCTCAGCTGTCCCTTAATTGGGAACCTCATATGTGTTCTCCATATTCTAGTTTGTACTTTCATTTCTTCCCTGAGGAGTAACCAGGAAAATAAAGCCAATATTTCTGACCTTAGATGTTACTTGTTTTGTTTCCTCAGACATAAGAAATTTGCTGATATTTTTGATGTTTATAATGGCAATCCTTCTTATATGAAATTCCATTTAACAATAAAAGAACTAGCTGAGTCCTGAAAAGCTGCAAGATGCATGGCAATGGGAATTAATTTTTGAGGCTCTATTTTTCAAGTGCTTGGCAGAAATAATCACAAATAAATGGTAGAGCAACTTTGAGATAGCATTACTTAGAAAAAGGTATATGCTGCCTTGACTTATTTTAAATTCAATGGCCATAGTATAGTACACTAGCTGCCTCCCAGTCCTGTAATTCTCTCGGTAGCCCTGTCTCTTGCAGCCCTCAAGGGTTCATAGCCAAGATCTCTGTCGGGGTGCATGGTGCTGTGGCATAGTAGGCTAAGTCTCTGCCTGCAGCATCAGCATTCCATATGGTGCTGGTTCATGTCCTGGAGGCTACCCTTCCAATCCAACTCTGCTATGGTTTGAAAAGGCGGTGGAAGATGCTGCAAGTGCTTGGACCCCTGCACCCACATGGGAGACCTAGAAGAAGCTCCTAACTCTCACTATACTGCCAGGGAATCCATTCCCTTCACGGAGTTGCACACATCTATTAAATACATGTTCTCTCTTCCAAACTACCACAGGAGGCAATTTTCCAATTGTTCTGTGACTGCTTAGCACCGATCATTCTTTCCAGTCTCTAATAACAGTCTCCTCACCAATCTTGTAGCAGTTACCCACATCCTGCTCTCAAAGCCAATACCAGAATGTATTCTTTGTTAAGACAGCATTCCAAGGACTAGTACCAATTGCTGGAACATTACAAAACACACACACACACACACAAAATTGCCTCCAATGGCTTAACACCACAGCTGCTGTTTGTTGTATCCTCACAAGTCTGCAGTCCGTCTTCAGCTTGAGTGGGTGTCATATCGTGCCATTTGGCACACTGAGACATTTCAAGTGCTGGTCTAGGACATCCAAGCTGTCCTCACGCACCAATCTGCTGTCTCTTCTGAGTTGACTGCAATGGTTACCTTCTGGCTGGACCTCTCTTGTTGTACTCTTATATTTTCCAGGCCTGCTCTCTTCAGGTGAGCTTTCATCCTCAATGAAATCCCACAGCAGCAAAAAAAGTGACACAGAAGGTGCAATGCCTTTGAGTGCCAACAGCTGAAGCTTTCACAGTGAGGTCCCACTGCTCAAAATGAGACATACATCAGCCCAGGTTCAGAATCAACAAGAGTCACAGAAAGGCATGAATTCAGCTAGGTGTGCTTTATTGTTGGCAATTTGGTAACCACTGGTCGCATCATCCTAGAATAAGGGACAGCTGAAAATTCTACATAGACTTAAATATCCTCTGGTGATGCATAAATATGGGGTCAATTCCAATACAGCTATTTCTCACATCCTCTGGTTAAGAATACTAACCAACTAGTCACTTGTAGAATTCTTGGAGTGGTGCAAAATGCTAGTTATAGTCTCGGGCTTTAGAGGCAAAATACCTGGATTCAAATCTTGGGGTGGCTATTTGCTATTGCATGATTTGGGGTATTACTTTTTTGGAGCCTCAGATTCACATTTGCACAATGGGATGGGGAAGATAACAATGGATATCTACCTCACAGATTAAATTTAAAAAGTTAGTAGGAAAGCTTTTCTGGCATGTAGTAACCCTCATTACTAGTGCCTATATAGCAATGTGCTTGCACACAAAAACAAACGTAAATGAGAAAGAGCAAAACCATAATGACTTTTTTAAGTTTCTTGATACATATGTTTTCAAGAACTTACAGAAACTCAGAAGTGAGACATGTGAGTAAGATTAAGAAAATGACTCTAAAATGATGAGTAGGAACAGATGGAAATGGAAGTTGTACCCTGAGTTTTGGGTAGAAAACCAAGCCAGTTAAAAAGCACAGTAGGGGAAATTGAGGCAGGGCAGTTTTGGTCCACTAGCCAGAGAAGATCAGAGATGAAGTCAAGGGTCCCGAGAGTAGTGTGTTCTGGGTGAGATTTTGGGCTCCCTCCTGGAGTTGATCGGGAGCTACAGACCTATTTTATATAGAATTATGGCATGAAAATTGTGTGTTTTAGAAAAATGCCATGTCAGCAAATGTATAGGAGTTTTTTAAAGACCCTCAAAGAAAGAATCCCTAGAACCTGTGACTGGTTGGATGGTGTAGGTTCCAAGTGAGAAGCAAGAGTTGACATTTTAATGTATAAGAAAAGAATTTTATATACACACTATTTCTTAGTAACACAGCTGCTGCATAAAATGAGGTCTATGTGCACACTCATGAATATGAAAGAGTTTTCCAAAGGGTAATATCAGCCCACACCATTTCTACAACATTCTGGAATCTGCAAAGCTCGGAAAACTAATAGTGTTTCTTTCTTTTTTGTTTGTTTTAGCAGTAGAATCAGTTCACCCTATCTGAACTCATTTGTGACAAAAGTTGAATAGAGCTGATGTGGAAATGAGAAAAAAAAAACTAAGTTTCTCATTTAAATATGGTTATATATTTTAGGTTTTGTTTTTTAATACTGGGAGATGTTTTATAAAATGCATCATGTATACAATGTGCTACCACTATCTATCTAATTATATATCTATAACTCTATCTATATATCTATCTACTTGCGTGTGCATGTGTATAAATTCTGTAATGCTTCTGGCCTCAGGAGTTTTAGATAATGTATAGTTATAATCATTTAATAACATTATTATCCAAGTAAGAGCTAGGAGTGAAGTCAAAATATCTAATTAAATTCATTTCAAACAAAGAAAAAGAATTATTTATATCCACTTTGAATCATCCAGCACTAGATATAGTTAACTTTCAGTTGGTTGACAACATCGAGTTCTTCCTACCCTTGTTATAGTCAATCTTGACTCTGATGAAACAATTTCAGTAAATAAGTCTGTTATAAATGTTACATCTTGCAAAAAGGAGATAAAAAGAGAGATCTGGGAGAGACCACTGCATATGGTCAGGGGCTGTAAAAGCAAATGCTAGTGAGAAGATCAACCCACAATACTGCACTGCAGCCATCTGCTTACAAAATGACAGTCCAGAGCTTACAACCTTGTTGTCTCATTATCTCAAGACTCCAGTGTATTTCCACATCATTTGAAATATTTAAACGTGTCATTAAAATAGCAAAGTAGTTGAAATGATTTGTGCAGACTCTGTGACGCTCCCCAAATATAAAAGTTCTCAGGAGACTGTAACTGAACTGCCTTCAATGTGCTTTATGTTGTCCACAGCATCCATAATAGTGTCACTTACCAGGCTTGGCATCACCAGTCCTATATAGAAGGTGTCAATGATTTGTCTTCTAGGATTTCTGGTGATCTTTAAAGTTACACACAAGTTATAAATAATGTTTGCCATTCACCTTATTTATCTCTTAGGCATGGCCATATGAGTAAACTGTTATCCAGTTTTCTTAAGCCCACATGAAAGGTGTGCTTAAAGCCTAAAGGGTGCATGGCTGCCTCTCTTGTTGACATCTCAAGATTTTCCCCAATTTCCTTATCAGCATATTATGTATTAAGTCCCAAAGCATGGTGTGACTTTATTGAATCTCATCAAGTTTTTCACTGATTGACAAGAATGAGTTGTAGGTATCTTTAACAGATTAAAAAAATATATAGGACATTTGTTGAATGTTATATTTTTCTCAGGTCATTCAAATCTGAGAATGTCCTTATCTTTCTCAGATAAATGATGAATTGGCTTAATTGCTTTCCAGGAAATGTTGTTTGCAAAAAAGTATGTCACTGTGATTTTTCTTCTGTGAGGTACTGTTTCTCTCTCTCTCTCTCTCTCTCTCTCTCTCTCTCCCTTTCTCTTTCTCTTGTTCTCTGTGTATGTGTGTGTTTGCGTGTGTGCACATACCTGGTGCTTAAAGGGTTCATTACTTGATATTGATGATTATGGTTTTCTTTTTTTAAAAAAAATTATTTTATTTATTTGAAAGACAGAGTTACAGAGAGAGGTAGAGACAGAGTGAGAGGTCTTCCATTCCCAGACAGCCACAATGGCCAGAGCTGTGCCGATCCAAAACCAGGAGCTTCTTCCGGATCTCCCACATGGGTACTTCTACTGCTTTCCCAGGCCATAGCAGAGAGCTGGATCTAAGGGGAGCAGCTGGTGTTAGAACTGGCATCCATGGGGTATGCCAGCATTTCAGGCCAGGGCTTTAACCCGCTGTGCCACAGTGCCAGCCCCGATCATGGTTTTCAATAAGAATATGTCTTTTTTGGTTTTTGCTGATGTGTTTAGGAAACAGTATATTCAAAAAGTGCACTAGAAGTGGGGCAGTACAGAGGAGAGGAAGGAAGGAAATATCACTATGTTCTTAGAGTTTTACATACAAACCACACTGGATGTGTTCAAAATATTTAAAAATTAAAATTACAAAAATTAAAAAATAAAAATAATAAAAAGGTACACTTGAAAAAATCTTTATGCTGCCACAGCATGGTAGGTGGAGTATAAACTTGTGTCCAGCAACCAGCCAAGCAGAGAGGCCTGAGTCTGGCAGGGAGAATTGACAGAGGGCTGGGTGCTCGTGATACTGAGAGTCTTCTGTACCTGACTGTGCAAACATCGTGGCTGCGTGGGAGGGTGCAGGGTATGGCTGGGACTTTGTTCAGTCACTGTGGGTGGCTCCACTTGCTCGGGGCTCCCTGATTCCCTGGTGAGGGTCATTACTTATACTGAGGACTGTCCAGATCCTTTGTGTGGTTCTTGTAGCAGCAAGGACAAATATTATACCCACTGGGGCTAGTGCCCAGGCACTGATCTCCTTTGAGGAGAGAAGGTCAGCATGAGATTACACCAACATAGCAGAACAAACCTCCCCTCTGATTAAAACAAAGAAGAGATTTACCACACCCAACCTGGGTGTCACCTTGGACACTCTCTTTATCCTGGAGCACTGAATATAGTTCCCTGGCCACACATAGCACATGCCTCTGGGTATTCACTGGAAAAATGGACACAACACTAAACCACAGAGACATAGCCCAAAGATAAAGGAAAAAATAAGACAAACAAAAAAGAAACCAACAAATATTTCCAAAAATGCCTAATAATAAATGCAGCAATTTAAAAAACAAGAATAAGGAAGACAACATGGCATCCACAAAAGAACACAGCACTTCAATACTAGAATGTGAAGATGTAGAGATTGAAGAAATGTCAGAATTGGAATTGAAAAAATTGACTGTAATATTACTTAGAAGTAATCAAAAGCAAATCCACAAATTGCATAGAAAATTAATCAATTCTTAAAAAAATCATATCGGATCTATGTCCTTAATGTACTGTACATTGTGATTTAATGCTATAACTAGTACTCCAACAGTATTTTTCACTTGGTGTTGCTATGTGAGGGCAAACTGTTGAAATCTGTACTTAATATATACTAAAATGATCTTCTGTATATAAAGACAATAGAAAATGAATCTTGATGTGAACGGAAGGGGAGAGGGAGCAGGAAAGGGGAGGGTTGTGGGTGGGAGGGAAGTTATGGGGGGGGGAGCCATTGTAATCCATAAGCTGCACTTTGGAAATTTATATTCATTAAATAAAACTTTAAAAAAAAAAAGCAAATCCACAAACTAATGTAATCTGTCCATGACATGACAGAAAATTTCTCCCATGAAACTGAGACCTAAAAGCGAAATAAAAGTGCTCCAGGATAAAGATCTGGCTAAAGAGCCCATGAGAGTATTGGAGGCATGGAAAGCCAAGATACCATGGAAAAGAAAAAAAAGAAGACCTAAATGAAAGATCTCTGTGAGTGAGATCCCAGTGGAAAGAATGGGGCCATCAAAGAAGGAGGTACCTTTCTCTGAAGGGAGGAGAGAACTTCCACTTTGACTATGACCCTATCGGAATAAGATCAAAGTCAGTGAACTCTAAAGGCTTCCATAGCCCTGGCAACTCATGACTAGAGCCTAGGGAGATTACTGACGCCATGAACAGGAGTGTCAAATTGTTAAATCAGCAACAGGAGTCACTGTGTACTTATATCCCATGTGGGATCTGTCCTTAATGTGTTGTCTAATGTGCAGTGATGCTATAACTAGTACTGAAACAGTATTTTTGCACTTTGTGTTTCTGTGTGGGTGCAAACTGATGAGATCTTTACTAATTATACACTGAATCGATCTTCTGTATATATAGATAATTGGAAATGAAAAAAAAAAACCTGGTGTTAAATTAGAAATGGCATAGAAAATTAATTAATTTTTTAAAAAAATATTATGTAGGATCTCTGTCTTTAATGTGCTGTACACTCTTATTTAATGCTATAACTAGTACTCCAACAGTATTTTTTTCACTTTGTGTTGCTATATGGGGGCAAACTGTTGAAATCTTTACCTAATATATACTAAACTGATCTTCTGTATATAAAGAGAATTGAAAATGAATCTTGATGTGAATGGAAGGGGAGAGGGAGCGGGAGAGCGGAGGGTTGCGGGTGAGAGGGAAGCTATGGGGGGAGGGGAAGCCATTGTAACCCATAAGCTGTACTTTGGAAATTTATATTCATTAAATAAAAGTTTAATAAATGAAAAAAAAGCGAAATAAAAATGAAATTGTGGAAATGAAGAATTCAATAGAACAAATAAAAAATTCAATGGAATGTCTTAACAATAGGTTTGGTGAAGCAGAAGAAAGAATATCTGAGTTAGAAGACAAATTTCTGGAAATTTTACAGTTAGACCAAAAAAAGAAGAAATTAGAAAGCTAAAAATAGTGTTGGAGATCTATAGAATACTATAAATGACCCAATATTCAGATCTTAGGAGTTCCTGAAGGTATGGAAAGAGAGAATGGATTAGAAGGCCTGTTTAGTGAAATAATTACACAAAATTTCCCTAATTTGGAGAAAGTAAATGATTCCCAATTATAGGAAGCACTCATAGAATTATTAACACACATACCAGAAAAAAATCTTCTCCATGACATATTGTAGTCAAACTCTCCACAGTAAAATATAAAGAAAAAATTTTAAAATATGCGCAAGAGAAATGCCAGATTACTTTCAGAGGATCTCCAGTTAGACTAACAGCTGACTTCTCATCAGAAACCTTACAGGCTAGGAGAGAATGGTGAGATATATTCCAAGTCTCTTAAGAGAGGGAAAAAAAAAAAAAAAAAACCTGTCATCCCAGAATACTGGCTCCTGGCTTCGGATCAGCGAGATGCGCTGTCCGCAGCGGCCATTGGAGGGTGAACCAACGGCAAAAAGGAAGACCTTTCTCTCTGTCTCTCTCTCTCTCACTATCTACTCTGCCTGTCAAAAAAAAAAAAAAAAAAAAAAAAAAAAAAGCAGAACCCATCTGTTTGATACCTACAAGAAAAATATCTTGCCAACAAAGATATACACAGACTGAAAGTGAAAGAATAAAAGAAGATAATTTGTGCTAACAGAAACTAAGAAAGAGCTGGTAAGCCACACTAATATCAGACAAAATAGACTTTAAACAAAAACCATTAAAAGAGACACAGAAGAGCACTATGTAATGATTAAGAAGGTATCAATTCAACAGGAAGATGTGACTATTATAAACATCTCTGCACCTAATTACAGGTCACCTGACTATTTAAAAGAAATTTTAATGGATCTAACTGGAGACATAGACTCAAATGCAATAGTAATGGGGGACTTCAATACCCCACTTTCGAACAGAGAAAAATCAGTCAGAAACAACAGGGTTAATTAACACTATAGACCAAATGAACCTGAGAGATAGCTACAGAACTTTCCATCCTACAGTTGCAAAATACACATTCTTTTCAAAAGTGCATGTAACTTTCTTAGGGTTTACTACATGCTCAGCCATAAAGAAAGTCTCAAAAAATTCAAACAAATTGAAATCATACCATGTATCTTCTCTGACCACAAGGGAATAAAGCTGGAAATCAACCACTCAGAAATCTCTAGAACATATGCAAACACATGGAGACAGAACAACATGCTCCTGAATGAACAGGGTGTCACTGAAGAAATCAAAAGAGAAAACCAAAAATTTATGGAAACAAATGAAGATGACAATATAACATACCAAAAATTGTGGGCTACAGCAAAAGCAGTGTTAAGAGGAAAGTTTATAGCAATTGGTGCCTACATCAAGAAATTGGAAAGGCACCAAAATATGAGCTATCAATGCATCTCAAGGACCTAGAAATAAAGCAGCAAACTAGACCCAAAACTAGTAGGAGAAAAGAAGCGATTAAAATTAAAGAAGAAATAAATGAAATTGAAACAAGAAAAACAATACAATAGATCAGTAAAACAAAGAGCTGTTTTTTTGAAAAAATAAAAAAAATTTGACACATCATTGGCCCAACTAACGAAAACAAGGATGAAGAAGACCAAAATCAATAATACTAGAGATAAAAAAGGACACCACAGAAATAAAAGGAATCATTAGAAATTACTACAAAGAGCTGTATGCCAACAAACCAGGACAACTAGAAAAAAAAAAGATAGATTCATGGACACATATAGCCTACCTAAATTGAGCCATGAAGACATAGAAAACCTATACAAACCAATAACCAAAATGGAAATTGAATCAGTAATAAAGACCTTCCCAACAAAGAAAAGCGCAGGACTGGAAGGCTTCACTGCTGAATTCTACCAGACATTTAAAGAAGAACTAACTCCAACTCTTCCCAAGGTATTCAAAACAATTGAAAGGGAGGGAATCTTCCCAAACTCCTTCCATAAACCCTGCAACACCTTAATTCCTAAAGCAAAAAAGATGAAACAGAGGAGAACTATAGACCAATATCTCTGATTAATATAGATGCAAAAACCATCAACAAAATATTAACAAATGATTCCAACAATACATAAGAAATATCATTCATCCAGACCAAGTAGGATTTCTTCCTGGTATGCAGAGATGGTTCAACATTCACAAATCAATAAGTGTGATAAATCAAATTAACAAATGCAAGAACAAAAATCACATGATTATGTATAGATATAGAAAAAGCATTTGATAAAATACAATACCCTTCATGATGAAAATTTTAAGCAAATGGAATATAGAAGGAATAGTTCTCAATACAATCAAGGCAATTATTGACAAACCTACAGTCAGAATCCTATTAAATGGGGGAAAGTTGGAAGCATTCCCATTGAGATCCAGAACCAGACATGGATGCCCGCTGTCACCATTTTTATTTGATATAGTCCTTGAACTTTTAGCCAGAGCCATTAGGCAAGAAAAGGAAATAAAAGGAATACAAACTGGGAAGGAGCAAGTCAAACAAGCTCTATTTGCAGATGACATAATTCTATTTATAGGGGAGCCAAAACACTTCACTGAGAGACTATTGGAACTCACAAAAGAATTTGGTAAAGTGGCATGATATAAAATCAATACACAAAAATCAACAGCCTTTGTACACACAGACAATTCCATGGCTGAGAATGAACTTCAAAGATCAATCACATTCACAATAGCTACCAAAAAAATTAAATACCTTGGAATAAATTTAACCAAGGATGTCAAAGGTCTCTGTGATGAGAATTACAAAGCATTAAAGAAAGAAATAGAAGATACAAAAATTGAAAAAGTCTTCCATGTTCATAGAATGGAAGAATCAACATCATCAAAATGCCATACTATTGAAGGTAATTTCCAGATTCAATGTGACACAAATCAAAATATCAAGGACATTCATCTCAGATATAGAAAAAATGATGCTGACATTCATAGACCAATGGAACAAAAAAGAAACCTCAGAAATCAACCCATTCCCCTACAACCAACTAATCTTTGACAAAGGAGCTAAAATCAAGGAGCAAGAACAGTGTCTTCAACAAATGGTGCTGGGAAAACTGGATTTCCACATGCAGAAGTATGAAGCGAGACACTTACCTTACACATTACACAAAAATTAACTCAAAATTGATTATAAGACCTAAATCCATGACCCAATAACATCAAATTATTAGAGATCATTGAGAAAACCCTGCAAGACATTGGCGTAGGCAAAGAGTTATTGGAAAAGACCACAGAGGCACAGGCAATCAAAGCCAAAATCAACAAATAGGATTACATCAAATTGAGAACCTTCTGTATTGTAGAAGAAACACTCAGCAAATGTAGAGGCAACCAACAGAATGGGAGAAATTATTTGCAAACTATACAACTGATAAAGGATTAATAACCAGAATATATAAACAGCTCAAGAAACTCAACAACAACAACACAAACAGCACAGTTAAGAAACAGGTAAAGGACTTAAACAGACATTTTCAAAAGAGGAATCCCAAATGGCCAACAGACACATGAAAAAATGCTCAGGATCATTAGCCATCCGGGAAATGCAAATAAAAACCACAAGGGGGGTTTCACCTCACCCAGAATAGCTTTCATACAGAAATCAACAAACAATAAACGGTGAAAGAATGTGGGGAAAAAGATACCCTAATCCACCATTGGCGGAAATATAAATTAGTAAAGCCACTATGGAAGACAGTGTGGAGATACTTCAGAAATCTGAATATAGACCTATGTAATATGACCTAGTCATCCCACCCCTCAGAATTTACCCAAAGGAACTGAAATCAGCATATGAAAAACTTCTCTGTAGACCCATGTTTATTTCAGCTCAATTCACAATAGCTAAGATATGAAATTAACCCAAATGAATGTCAACTGAAGGCTGGATAAAGAAATTATGAGATCTGGGCCGGCGCCGTGGCTCAACAGGTTAATCCTCCGCCTTGCGGCGCCGGCACACCGGGTTCTAGTCCCGGTCGGGGCACCGATCCTGTCCCGGTTGCCCCTCTTCCAGGCCAGCTCTCTGCTGTGGCCAGGGAGTGCAGTGGAGGATAGCCCAAGTGTTTGGGCTCTGCACCCCATGGGAGACCAGGAGAAGCACCTGGCTCCTGCCATCGGATCAGCGCGTTGCGCCGGCTGCAGCGCGCTACCGCGGCGGCCATTGGAGGGTGAACCAACGGCAAAAGGAAGACCTTTCTCTCTGTCTCTCTCTCTCTCTCTCACTGTCCACTCTGCCTGTCAAAAATAAAAAAAAATAAAAAAATAAAAAAAAATTAAAAAAAAAAGAAATTATGAGATCTGTACACCATAATTACATCATACTATACAGCTTTAAAAAGAAAATGAAATCTGGTCATTTGCACCAAGATGGATGACTAGAAAACATAATACTTAGTGAAATAAGCCAGTTCCAAAAGGACAAATACCATATGTTCTCCCTGAATTGTGGTAACTAATAGAGCACCTAAAAGGTAACTTCCAGAAGTGAAATTGATGCTTTGAGAAGCAATACTTTGAACAACCTTTGTCTCAACATTAGAGAAACAGTTTTTTTTCACACTACTTGTTGAACTCTTAACATCGAGTTTATCATATGTGTATAAAGTTAATTTAAAATAGATCTTAGTAAAAAATAAGACTAAAAATAGGAGAGGGAGCAGCAAGAGGCATGGGAATGTGGGTGGGAGGGCATATACAGTGGGAAGAATCACCATTTTCCCAAAGTTGCAGTTATGAAATGTATGAAGTTTGTATTCCTTAAATAAAAGGTTTGTGGGTATAAAAACATGGACACCTGGTGAGCTCTGCTCATTCAGAGCTTGTCAAGCTCATTAAATAATCACTCACTGGTTTCCTGTCACTTTTAGCTGCATGATGTGCAAACCATGCTTTTAGTATTTTTCAAATAATATTGTAATATTTTAATGTAGGTTTTTTGGTAGTAAGACTTCTCAAAACAGAAGTTCTTTCTTTCAATATTTATTCATTTATTTGAAAGACAGACTGACAATAAGAGAGGAAGAAAGAGGAAGAGAGAGAGACACACACATACAGAGAAAGAGAGAGAGAGAGAGAGAGAGAGAGAGAGAGAGAGAGAGAGAGAGAAAGAGAGACCTTCCATCTACTGGTTCACTCCTACAATGGCCAGGGTTGTGCCAGGCCAAAGCCAGGAGGCTGCATCTCCATTTGGGTATCTCACAGGTGGCAGGAGCCCAAGCACATGGGTCATCTTCTGTTGCCTTCCCAGGCACAGTAACAGGGACCTGGATTGAAAGCAGAGCAGCAAAGAATCGAACCTGCAGTCATATGTGGGATGCTGGCATCTCAGGCTGAAGATTAACCAACTCTGGCACATAATAAGCCCCAAATATAATTTTTGTATTAATTTTCAGTCTAGGAAAGCTTTCTTATATCATATTATTGGTTATTGTTTCTATTTCATTTTTTAAAAATATTCAGTGTCATTTTGTGAGGTGGGTAAATGGAAGGTCTTATTCCCAATTTAAAAAACAATGTGAATATGAGACATAAATAAATATTAGCAGAGAAATAACATATATTAGTAAAGCAAAGTACATATTCACGACAGCATGAGGGCAAGCTGTGTAGTGAGCAGCAATCTAAAGGGCTCAATCTCTTTGTGTGATCAGAAGGCATAGATGAGAAAGTCCATTCCTTAAAATCACTTGATTTGGATAAATTTCTTAGTTTTATACAAAATGACTCAACTTTTACAGAAGCAAGCAGAAAACACATTTTTAGAAGTCATATCCAATATTCAAATCACCTCCTAAAAGAGTGAGTGAGATTGAAAGCTATCCTCAGAATGGCAGGTCTAGACGATGGCCAGGCTCTGAGGGGAGCATTACCCAGACCCACCTACCTGGGACACTGTATGGCACCTCTGATGCCACTCACCACTGTCACTGTTCCAAGGGGTTCTGCATAGCAGAATCCTCACTCTCACATGACTGAATGATCTACTAAAAATCTCCCCATGTATCCTGAGCATTTCTGAAGAACACCGTCACAAAATTCTAATTCCCATGCAGTGCTTGCTATCTGCATGGCCAATCTCAGCCACATGACCTTGGCCAGGGAGAAAATGGGAGGATATCTACTCTTCTCTAGCTTTCCCAAGGAGAGCAGCACTTTGCTTCCCTCGCATTTTGAGATATACCTTTATTTAAAAGGTGCATTTTGGTGATACAGGAAAATGCTCACATATACACTGATACCTATTATATCACTAATTCGCTTTTTTCATTAGTGTGTATTGTTTATAGTTATAGTGATGAGTATTTGGTTTTATAACATTCTTTTTTTTTGTTATCCAGCTTCTTTGTTTTACATTTCTACTTGCTTTTCAATTAACTTTTCACCTCTCAGTGGTATCCTATCTGATAGACTCCATGCTCCATAAATCTGATGAAGATAACAGCAGATGCTATTTAAGCTTTACAATTCTTCTCTACAATGAACCTGCTGAAAAGTATATACTTCTGCCTTTGATTGCAATGGCTTGGTTCTTTGATGTAATAAAAGATTTCCCTGGGTTTAATATTATTGCTGTATAGCCTTCTTTTATGGTTGTCTTTTTGAAATGAGACAATTATAAGATTTAGTGTTCACTCCTAAAACAAAATAAAGAAAATTGTCTTTGACCCTTCCCACTTAACATTTCTATGACCTCTCTTGAGTTTGTAGCAGCAGAGATGATTCCACATGCTCCATATGTGCAAAGGACCACGGGCACAGAGAATTCAGCAGGGGAAATGCATGACCCCTGCTAGATGCCAAATTTCAGTAGGCTTATGTGCTTTCTGGAAACTGTCACCTTCAGGGTCAAGGAATGAAGAAACTCCTGTCTGCATTTTTCACCCATTTTGTTGGTGAATTCCTTCCTGTCCTTCTTGTTGTTCAACAAGGAACAGTCTCATGTCTCCTGCAATGTCACTCCATGCTGCTACTTCCTGTACCATGCAGCTCTTGGGTTACTTATGCGTTTTCCTGGTCCACGTCCTGACACTAATATCTGACATGTAAAGGACAGTATGTCTTCTGCAAGAATCATAACCAATGCCCCCCCTACCAACTAAAAGGCACAGTGCCCTCAAAGAAGATTGGTGTTGGACCCATTGCTGCTGTGCTGTTTATTAGGGGTGCAAATTTCTAATGTGGGGGAATCCTATGGATTCCATGCCCTCCACTCACAGCTCTGGTGTTCACTGGATCCAAATGACACATTCTCCAGATACCCCAGCCTTCTCCCTCCATCCCAAATTTTATAGTATTCATGGAATGCAAGATTCCTTTCATTTTCTTTCAGCAAGATCAAGCTGACTTCATAAGGAGGACACACCAGCCATGCCTTCGGCACAGCGGGTGGCATGTGAAAGCAGAGTTCTCTGTGTCTTTCCATTGTTGCTTGCTGGAGAGAAAGAAGGGGAGTCATAAGTGTCTATCCTCTCTTTCCCCAAATCTGGATCTGTATCAGATTTTAGCGTTCTCAGGGGTCTCATGTCATCCCTTTCCTTACTTTAGTTTTCAAGTAAACTGCTATTTCTAAACATTTGCCCTATTTAGCAAAATACATTTATCGTGTGTATTCATTTCTGGTCCATTTTTATGCTAATGCAAATAGCTATTCCCTTACCGATGTACATCGTAATAGTTCAAGGTAATTCATTGGGTTGACCTATGCTGCTTTCAGAGTCCATTGTGGATTTCTTTATCACTGTTATTACTCTTTACTTTTTTATTATGGTTATTTTACTTTTACTATTCTTTAAGTATTCTCATAACTTTTCCTTATCAAGCTTTCTAGACATGCTTCCAAGCTTCTTGATGAAAGTGCTAAATATGTGAGTGACAAAGATGAACCAGGCCTTGGCACAAGACTGCTTCTTCCACACAGTACATCTCCAAACATCATTTTTTCCAACTATAATCATGTCTCTGAGTGATTTATAAAGTGGTAAGTTTTGATTAATCTTTTTTTTTTTTTGACAAGCAGAGTTAGACAGTGAGAGAGAGAGTGTGTGTGTTATAGACGGTGAGAAAGAGACAGAGAGAAAGGTTTTCCTTCAGTTGGTTCATTCCCCTAATGGCCACCACAGCTGGCGCTGCACCAATCTAGAGCCAGGAGCTGGGTGCTTCCTTCCGGTTTCCCATGGGGGTGCAGGGGCCCAAGCACTTGGGCCATCCTCCGCTGCCCTCCCGGGCCACAGCAGAGACCTGGACAGGAAGAGAAGCAACTGGGACTAGTACCCAGCACCCCAACCGGGACTAGAACCTGGGATGCTGGCACCGCAGGTGGAGGATTAGCCTAGCGAGCCACGGCGCCGGTCTTGATTAATAATCTTGATGAAAATATGATGGAGTCTTCAAAAAAACTCCCCAATGTAAATTAACATATCTCATATGAAAGAAAATTTTAATTTGTAGCCTTTTTGTAGTAGCATGTTTAAAATACAGTATTTTTCTTGAGCTCTACTGCTTCTAGATTCTATTTTTTCCAAATGTTGCCAGTCATATCACCTATACTTTGATTTCTTAAAAGGTGATGTCTATACTTTTATACTGAATTTATTGCCTGTGTGGTTACCTGATTTAAACACCTAGGCAGGTAAAAAAACAAAAACAAGTTCTTATTTTGAAATTATTGCAATATGGTGCCCAGATTGTATAAACCCTTGGGGTTGATTGGTTTTTGATTGTGCAAAGTCTTTGCTAAGCAAAAATTACTTTATCTACAAACAATTTTTTTTCCTGAGAGAGCACAATAATGATAATGGATCTGCAAGGCCAGTAGTTTATTTTTGTTGCAAAATTGGGTAAATTTCAATGACCTTGTGTCTTGTCCTGATCACTCTGGATATAATTGTAAAATGAGAGATCAGTTCAGAATGTCTTGACATTTTAGAAAATGTACAAGATGTTCTTATTCTAATAACCTCTTGTTCCTGAGACCCAAAGTTCCATTTCTACTATGGCAAAAGACCTCTTCTATGAATAAAAGGATCCAGAAGACTGGACTCTTTAAAGAAAATCTTCGTTTAATTTCAGATCACAAGAGGAAAAAGGCCAATAAACATGATGACTAGAGAAGGCAATTTAAGAGAGAAAGACATTGTTTTTACAACTTTAATGGAAAGGTAGTTTATGTATTACTCATTTGTCTTATTAATACTGCTAATCTTAAATTGGCAAGAAAAATTAATATGAGCCCTATTGTAAACCTCAAATAACTTTGGTAGACTTTGTGGAGTATGCTATGTGGCAAATTTCTTTTTTAAAAAGATTTATTTAGTTATTTGAAAGGTGGAGTTAGAGAGAGGGAGTGACGGAGAGAGATGGATCTTCCATCCGCTGATTCATTTCCCAAATGACTGCAATAGCTGCGACTGAGCCAGACTGTATCCAGAAATCAGAAATTCCATCTGAATCTCTCACATGGGTGCCAGGGGCCCAGGTACTTGGACCATCCTCTGCTGTTTTCCCAGACACTTTAGTGGGGAGCTGCATTGGAAGTGGAGCCACAGGTAGCGGTATAAACTGCTGCGTCACAGGGCCAGCACAGCAGATGATTTTTCATTGTTTTTTGGTTAACAAGAGTCTGGAGGATGACACAGAAAATGTAGAGCTATAAATCTTTACTTCAGGCAGCCTGCCTGCCCCAAACAGCCTTGTCACACCTGCAGGCAGTCGGGGCTTGTCCTGCCTCCCACAATGTTCCCAAATGAAGGCAATGATGTCCTGAAATACACAAAGGAGTGTGGCCTATCCCACTTTCTCACCCTTACAGGAAAATGGAATATTTTCACATATTTGGGGAGATCCACGTGTCTCCTGGGGACCAGATCCTTCTTGGAGATAGAGGATAGGAATATAAATTCTTCATTTCAAGGAGATTTAGGGTATTAATAAGAATATAAAAGTCTAGATAAAGTACATAAATATCAAATTGGGGAGCAATGACGAAGTGCAGAGAGCAACATCAACCTTTTGCTAAAATAATGATGTTGAAAAATCAGGGTCAGGAATATATTTGGGATCAGCATTGTGATTAAGTTGGACATACCATACATATGACGATGGACTTGATGGGAAGAAGAGGCAAACATCCAGAAAATTGTGGCAATAGCCCACCCAGAGAGGAAGAAGGTATGGAGAGGAAGATACACATTCCAAGGAAGTCATTCTGAGGAGTCGGAATATTCACAGTCCAGCATTGTTCCTTGCTTTAACAGTAAGAACTACAAGTTCATCTAGACATTCCCAGAAAGGAGTGGTTTACTTAGTTTTCACTTTTCCACACCCATAAGTATATTCACTCATATCAACAAATATTTAGTTTTTCAAAAACCTATGATTTTATGTCTTTAATAAAAGTAGATTTGTATTATGATGAAACGGTTTTCAGAATGGCTTACTCAATAAATCTAATTGTACAATATATGTAAAAGATATAGCTGAACCACAACATTTGGAAAGTTTGAGAGTTGAATACACATCATGTAAATACAAATACAAGGTAAGTAGAGGCAGATACACTGATATCACACAACT
Organism: Lepus europaeus; assembly: GCF_033115175.1. Classification (NCBI taxonomy): domain Eukaryota; kingdom Metazoa; phylum Chordata; class Mammalia; order Lagomorpha; family Leporidae; genus Lepus; species Lepus europaeus. The sequence goes on from NC_084827.1 coordinate 57,659,343, forward strand.
TTGAATTCCAGACAAAGATCATAAAATGAGGAAAAAAGCATATATAATGTTAGTTGCATAATTCAATAAAGCAATAAAGACAATGTTCACAAATATCAACATATCAAATAATATAGCATCCACATTCTTTTTTACTACATGTGAAAGAAGACATGTAATATTTGTCTTTAAGTGTCTGACTTACTTCACTTAGTGTAGTAGTCTCCAATTCCATACATTTTGTTCCAAAATCCGGGATTTAATTCTTTTTTTATGGTTGAGCCATATTCCATTGTGCATACATACTACATATTCTTTATCCACTTATCCATTGATGGAAATCTAGATTGATTCCAAATCTATCCTATTGTTTGCTTATTTAAAAAGATTTATTTATTTATTTATTTGAAAGGCAGAGTTACAGACAGGCAGAGGCAGAGAGAGAGAGAGAGAGGTCTTCCATCAGCTGGGTCACTCTCCAGATGGCCCCAACAGCCAGAGCTGTGCCAATCTGAAGACAGGAGCCAGGAGCCTCTTCCAGGTCTCCCACGTGGGTGCAGGGGCCCCAAGACTTAGGCCATTTTCTACTGATTTCCCAGGCCATGGCAGAGAGTTGGGTTGGAAGTGGAGCAGCCGGGACTCAAACCAGTGTCCATATAGGGTGCCAGTACTGCAGGTAGCAGTTTTTCCATTATGGCACAGTGCCAGGCCCTATAATCTATGCCATTGTAAAGAGTGCTGCAATAAATATGGGAGTGCCAGTATCTCTTTCAAACGCTGACTTAATTTCCTTTGGATACCTTCCCAGAAGTGGGTCACATGGTGGCTCTATTTGTAGTTTTGTTTGAGGAAACTTCATACTGTGTTCCGTGCTGTTGCACTAATTATCATTCCTAAGTGTTTCAGGGCTGTCTATTCTCTATTTTCACCAATGTTTATTTTTTGACTTTTTGTTAATAGCCATTCTGATTGCAGTGAGGTGATACCTCATTGTGATTTCTATTTGCATTTCCTTGAAGGCTGGTGATCCTGAGCATTGTTTTCATGTGGTTTTGCTCATTTCTGTTTTTTTTTTTTCCTTTTGAAAAATGTCTATTCAGATTCTTTTTCTATTTATTAACTGGATTGTTTATTTTGTTGCTGTTAATTCTTTTGAGTAGCTCATATTTTCTATTTAATCATTCTTTATCAGATGCATAGTTTGCAAATATTCTTTCCCTTTTCTCAGCTTTCTCTTCACTCTACTGATTGCTTTCTTTGCTGTACAGAGCTTAGTTTGATAAAATCATGTTTGTCTATTATTGCTTTTTAAAGAAATATTTATTTATTTATTTATTTGAAAGTTGGAGTTACACAGAGAGAGAAGGAGAGGCAGAGAGACAGAGAGAGAGGTCTTCCCTCTGCTGCTTCATTCCCCAGTTGGCTGTAATAGCCGGAGCTGTGCCGATCTGAAGCCAGGAGCCAAGAGCTTCTTCCAGGTCTCCTATGTGGGTACAGGGCCCCAAGGACTTGGGCCATCTTCTACTGCTTTTCCAGGTCATGGCAGAGAGCTGGATCAGAAGTGGAGCAGCCGGGACTCGAACTGGTGTCCATATGGGATGCTGGCACTGCAGGCTGAGGCTTTACCTACTACGCCACAGCACCAGCCCCCTATTAATGCTTCTTTTGTCTACACATTTGAGATCTTATCTTACAAAAAAAAAAAAAAAACTGTTGCTTATGACAATGACTTGTAGTGTTCCCCTAGATTGGACTTTCTTATTCTGAGGTCATACATTTAAATTTCTGATCCATTTTGAGTTCATTTTTGTGTAGAGTGAAAGGAAAGGTAAAGTAGATGTCTAAAAGAAAAATACATGACAGCATATACATTCTGTGAGCTTTTAGACTGATGATATAAGTCATATACATTCTGTGAACTTTTAGACTGATGCTTACATGTGATTGGAAATAACAATTGCAGGGGTCAGCATTGGAACAAAATGGGTTGGGCAGCCACCCATGTCACTGACATCCTGTGTGAGCTCCAGTTCCAGATCCAGCGGCTTGACTTCTTCTTCTTCTTCTTCTTCTTTTTTTTTTTTATCCATAGGCAGAGTGGACAGTGCGAGAGAGAGAGAGACAGGGAGAAAGGTCTTCCTTTACCGTTGGTTCACCCTCCAATGGTCCCCGCAGTCAGTGCTCTGCGGCCGGCACACTGTGCTGATTCGAAGCCAGGAGCCAGGTGCTTCTCCAGGTCTCCCAGGCGGGTGCAGGGCCCAAGCACTTGGGCCATCCTCCACTGCCTTCCTGGGCCAGAGCAGAGAGCTGGCCTGGAAGAGGGGCAACCGGGACGGAATCCGGCGCCCCGACTGGGACTGAACCTGGTGTGCTGGCGCCGCAAGGCAGAGGATTAGCCTATTGAGCCACGGCGCCAGCCCCTGCTTGACTTCTGATCCAGCTCCCTGCTAATGTGCCTGGAAAAGCAGTGGAGGATGGGCAACATTCTTGGGACCGTGCACACACACAGAAGACTCAGATGGAGTTCCGGGCTTTAGCCTGGCCCAGCTCTGACCATTACAGCAACTTGGGGAGTAAACCAGAGAATGGAATTTTTTTCTCTCTCTCTCTCTCTCTCTCTGTAACCCTATTTTCCAAATAAATAAATTCTTTCTTAAAAGTTAAATACAATTGTGGAAACTAATAAAAAATTTAGAGGGTAGGTATTTAGCCTAATGGGTAAGAACTGGTTACAATGTCCACACTCCACAGGATAGTATTATGGTTACATGTTCATCTTTGGCTCCCTATTCCAGCTTCCTGTTTAATGCAGATTCTGGGAGGCTGCCATTATGGCTCAATTACCTGGGTTCCTGCCAACCATGTGGGAGACAAACTGATTCGCAGTTCTCATTTTGAGGCCAACATAGACCCATCCATTTTGAGTATTTGATAAGTAAGTCAATCAATGGGATTTCTTTCTCTATTTTTCTTCCTCCTTCTCTATGTCTTTCCAACATTCTGCCTCTGAAAACAAACTTAGAGTGTTTATATTTACATATCACACTTGTTTTTATTGTTTGGGGGATTTTTAAGCAATCATTCTAATAGATTTATTTAATAAAAATATATAGGAGTGGTAAAATGACACAGAAAATGCTAATATAGCTTTCATTAAAACACATTAGTTGTGGAGACTCTATGAACTATTTCAAATAAACCCCTCCAATCTCAATATTTGATGTAATATACCATTGTTGCAATTTTAAATTATCAGATCATTTTAACTATAAATAATATTATTTATGATAATGATAGCCACCAACACCATCATTGATTAAGAGTAACATACATCATAAGTGTTTTACATATTCCACCTCCCATCTGAAAACATTGTGTTGACATATATCATTATTATTATTATTATTATTATTATTTTACAAATTTGGGATTCAAAATCGTTTCCCAAGAAGATCACACCGCAAACAGGTAGTGAAGTTTGGTTTGTGTCTATATCTGTGATATTCCAGGTTCAGATCCCTCTCCACTTTGATCTCTGCTTCAGTGCCATTAATTCCTGCATAAGCCACTAGATTTCTGATTGTAATTTGGAAACTTGAGGTGACATTGCCCAGACTTAATTCATGATGCTTTTAGCAAGAACACAACATGTTTTCATTTTGGCCAGTGTTGAGAACTGTTTTCAGAGCACTTTAACTTCCCACTCTGGAGAGGCCTCCATCTGATTAGCTATCACCACCCTTGATTTACAATAGCCATTAGTTGGGGCTAGTCACTTTTACAGGCACCCTTGTTCCAATGAAGTGAGTTGTCCACGGTCGTGTATAATTACAGTCCAATTGGTTCAGGCAGAGACCATCCAACTGCTCAGACATTCACTTTATTATCAGCCTTGATTTGAGCTTTAATTAAATAATAATTTATTCAGTACCTCCTTCAAAGAAGCTTGCTGCGATTAATGCTCATACATCACTTCGAGTGTCTATACACACTGTGGAAACTCAATACATGGTGCTAACTTCATGCCTGGCGGAAAGAGAAATATTGTTGAGGCAGATGAGATGGAAACAAAGCCAGAAGTGTAATATGTAAAATGAAATCAGTTGATCTTTTGTTGGTTCACACAGTGCACAGCCAAGAAACAGATCAGAGACAGCAGCCCAGGGTCATACAAAAATCACAAACAGCTGATGACCTCTACTGCTGTGCCCAGTGGCACATTTTCCTTGTTATTAGAAAGAAAAAGCTGTGGCATTTTTATAAACATGCTGGCATTTGACATGCAGGCTTCCCCGAAGGCTCACTGCATTGCTACTCTGGGCTTAAGCCCCATCAGCCACTGCAAGGTAGCACTTTGTCACCTGAACACTGGACTCCATGCAGGAAATGCCAGGTGTGTGCTCTTGTCATTAATAAGTCCCTGCTGTTTACCTCTAGGGAAAGGAGCTAAGATGCATCTACAAAGAAGAGGGTTCAGTAACTCCATACACACTATTTGCATTCCATAGATAAGAATATAAATACCCAATTATAAATAAAATATAAATAAAACAAATGAATGTAGTCAGATCACATGTAGACCATACACTCAAAGACATAAAGCATTAACCATCATAATTGGGAAGTCTAAGTGGTAATGAATATTTAAGAAGGAACTTACTCTATCAATGGGTCAAATAGATTAAAAAATATGATTTATAACCAGAATTATTCTGATCTAAACATAAAACACATAGCACTGGATTAATACATAAGGCCATTTCTTCTTTGCACCACTGATTTCTTTGCTTCTGGGTCATGAAGGGATTATTCTTCTTCCTCATTCTCTATTCTGAAGATCTCCTTCGTGCTCTCACTTAACCAATGGCAACTATAATTCCTTTTCATATGGATACACGTGTCATTTGCTTCTCCTTCCAGGTCAGTTATTATCTTATTTAGACACAGAACTTGAGGAGTTCCTGAGAAATGGATATAGGAAATGGACAGCAATACTGGATATCTTTGGTACGTGAAGGTAGGGGTCCTTGGAAATCCAGGGGCCCAAGGCTTTATCCATCTCTGTTTCTCTGCCGTTTGTTAAATCATGCCCTGCTATATTTCATTCAGAACTTGCCCCTCTTTTTAGTTCTATCCAGTAGCCTTTTCTTTGTTGACTGAGTTCCCACTACTCACAGTCAGAAATCACTGGGTCCTGACACAAATATCCTGAGTGAGTTTCTATGTCTTACCCACACAGAAAGCACCATTCTCATATTCAGTTGCAGACAGAGCATCCTTAGGACTTACCTCCCTGATTGATTCAGAATGTTTACTGGCTGGTTCCACCCATTGCTGTCAATTCCTACAGCTTCCTAAGAACATGGTCTGACTTCCAGATGCTATTTCAGAAAAGGATTCTGAGTATGGCTAAACTGGACAGCTTTTATGAGCTATCAAGAAATTCATCCGGCCAGCGCCGCGGCTCACTAGGCTAATCCTCCGCCTGCGGCGCCAGCACACCAGGTTCTAGTCCCAGCTGGGGTGCCGGATTCTGTCCCGGTTGCTCCTCTTCCAGGGCAGCTCTCTGCTATGGCCCAGGAGTGCAGTGGAGGATGGCCCAAGTGCTTGGGCCCTGCACCCGCATGGGAGACCAGGAGAAGCACCTGGCTCCTGGCTTCGGATCAGCGCGGTGCACCGGCCGCAGAGCTCTGGCCGTGGGGGCGATTGGAGGGTGAACCAATGGCAAAAGGAAGACCTTTCTCTCTGTCTCTCTCTCTCACTGTCCACTCTGCCTGTCAAAAAAAATTTTTAAAAATTAAGAAAAAGAAATTCATCCAAAATTGGCATGCAGTGGCCGTTGCTGTGAACTACTGAGAGGTGGTCCTCAGGAAGCTTGACAATGTCCAGGTCTCTATTTGCTCTACCATTGACTCACAGTCACCATAGAAAGGGCCCTGACTGGTACAATTCTACAGAGTCTTTAAGCACCAGAGGATAATATTTTACAATCCAGGGACGGTCTCCAAAAGACCTCCATTTGCATTCTTCCCCATCATGGTAAGGAGAGATTCTGATTTTAGCAGTTGTCAAGCAAGATCCCTGGAATTAGATTTGAGCCCTTCCTTCTCTCCAACCAATAGGAAAACAATCAGTAAGCCTTGTCAGCTTTACCTGCCTAGCGTTTCCACCATCAGTCAATGCTTTTATCATCTCTGATATCATCCCAAGTTAAACCTCCATCATCCCTAGCCTGGAAAATTGGTGATGGCATCCAACCCGGCCATCCTATGTTCTATAGTCAGCATAGATCTCACACTATTGTTTTAGAGCATGATTCATATCATATGATTCCTTTGCTCAAAGCCTTTCAGTAAAAAATTTGATCAATGGTATTAAGTAGAAAAAATAAATAAATATAAAAATAAAATAATAAACTGTTCCTCGACAGTCAAGACAAGGGCTGTTCTCATAGTGTCAGTTTCACTTCTACATGTTACCTTTTAGGTGCTCTGTTAGTTATAAGAGATCAGGGAGAGCATATGGTATTTGTACCTTTGGACTGGCTTATTTTACTAATTATGTTTTCCAGATTCATCCATTTTGTTGCAAATGACTTGATTTAGTTTTTTTTTTTTAATCACTGTGATGTATTCCATGGAGTACATATGCCATAGTTTCTTTATCCAGTCTTCCATTGATGGGCATTTAGGTTGATTCCATGTCTTAGCTGTTGTAAATTGAGCTGTATTAAACATGGAGGTGCAACTAACTCTCTTATTTGCTGATTTCATTTCCTTTGGATAAATTCTGAGGAGTGCGATGGTTGGGTCTCATGGTAGGACTATATTCAGATTTCTAAGGTATCTTCAAATTGTCTTCCATAGTGGTTTTACCGGTTTGCATTCTCACCAAGAGTGAACTAGGGTACCTTTTTCCCCACATTCTCGCCAGCATTTGTTGTTTGTTGACTTCTGTATGAAAGCCATTCTCTCTGGGGTGAGTTGGAACCTCACTGTGGCTTTGATTTGCATCTCCCTGATGGCTAGTGGTCCTGAGTATTTTTTCATGTGTCTGTAGGCCATTTGGATTTCCTCTTTTGAGAAATGTCTGTTTAAGTCCTTTGCCTACATCTTGACTGGGTTGTTTGCTTTGCTGTTGTTGTGTTTTTTGGTCACTTTATATATTCTGGTTATTAATCCTTTATCAGTAGCATGGTTTGCAAATAATTTCTCCCATTCTTTTGGTTACCTCACTACTTTCCTGACTGTTTCTTTTACTGTACAGAAGCTTCTCAATTAGATGTCATCCCACTTGGCAACCTTGGTATTTATTGCCTGTGCCTATGGGGTCTTTTCCAGGAACTCTTGAGCTATGCTGATGTCTTGCAGGGTTTCCCCAATGCTCTGTAGTAATTTGATGGTATTGGGTAGTAGATTTAGGTCTCTAATCCATTTTGAATGGATTCAAATCCTGCTTCATACTTCTGTATGTGGAAATCCAGTTTTCCCAGCAACATTTGTTGAAGAGAGTGTCCTTGCTCCAAGGAATGATTTTAGCTCCTTGGTCGAATACAAGTTGGTTGTAGATGCTTGGATTGATTTCTGACATTTCCATGCTCTTCCATTGGTCTATCTATCTGTTTTTGTACCAGTACCAGGCTGTTTTGATTATAACTACCTTGTAGTATGTCTTGAAATCCAGTATTGTGATCCCTCTGGCTTTGTTTTTGTTGTATAAGATTGCTTGAGCTATCTGAGTTCTCTTGTGTTTCCAAATGAATTTCAGCATAATTTATTTCTAGATCTGAGAAGAATGTCTTTGGTATTTTGATTGATATTGCATTGAATCTGCATTAAGTCCATTGAAAATAGATCCCTGTTAAAAATAAGTGTGGGAATGAGAGAGGGAGGAGCTGCACACTTTAGCACCATTCCCACAGTCTTACTCCTAAGGGTGATACAAAAATATGCCACGGGACTTCAAATCCCACTAAGCTGGGTGGTTCTAATGCCATCTTACATGATAAAGTGATCATATAAAGTGTGGAATTGATAATATAGATAAGATTGTCAAAGGGATCACATAAATAAGACCAGTGTCTGGTAATAACAATAGATAGAATTAAAAAGGTGAGAGGGTTTCAACATGGGAGGCAGTCCACATACCACACTCATAGAATGACAGTCACCCTAAACAGCACTCTAACCTCAGAATCAGTTCCTAAGGCATTTGGATCTGGCTGAAAATCCCATGAGAGAATTTTAGGCATGGAAAGCCAAGATATAGTGGCAAAAACTCTTCTGCATGAAGAATCTTTGTGAGTGAGACCTCAGTGGAAAAAAGGGAGAACTTTCACTTTGCACATGGCCCTGTCTAAATGCCAACTGAGTTTGTGAACTCAAAAGGCTTTCATAGCCTTGGCAGCTCATCTCAAGAGTCTCGAGTAGTCACTGACATCAAAAATAAGAGTGTTAATTTTTAATCAACAACAGGAGTCACTGTGTACTTACTCCCCATGTAGAACCTCAGTCTTTTTTTTTTTAACTTTTATTTAATGAATATAAATTTCCAGTATTCAGCTTATGGATTACAATGGCTTCCCCTTCCCATAATTTCCCTCCCACCCGCAACCCTCCCCTCTCCCGCTCCCTCTCCCCTTCCATTCACATTAAGATTCATTTTCAATTCTCTTTATATACAGAAGATCAATTTAGTATACATTAAGTAAAGATTTCAACAGTTTTCACCCACATAGAAACACAAAGTGAAACATACTGTTTGAGTACTAGTTATAGCATTAAATCAAAATGTACAGCACATTAAGGACAGAGATCCCACATCAGGAGCAAGCACACAGTGGCTCCTGTTGTTGACCCAACAAATTGACACTCTAGTTTATGGCACCAGTAACCACCCTAGGCTGTCGTCATGAGTTGCCAAGGCTATGGAAGCCTTCCAAGTTCCCCGACTCTGATCATATTTAGACAAGGTCATAAAAGACAGGGTGAGGATAGTAACCAATGATCCTAACAGTGGCATTAACCAGGTTTGAACAATTATACAGCATTAAGTGGGGAAGAGGACCATCAGTACACACAGGTTGGGAGTAGAGCCATTGGTGGTAGAGTAGAGGTTATGATTACAAAGGAATGAGGCCCAAGTGCACTAGACAGGGTCTAGAACAAAGGACAGAGTCATTATTAGAGGAGCTAAGAAAGGTGCTGTCTAAGCTACAATTAAAGTTTTCTGATTGAGAGGCAAATAGAACCTGATAGAAGGGGCTTGATAATAATCTGGTGGGCTTTAGGCCTTGTAAGTTAAGAGGCCCAGACCTATCTATCTCTTCACATGGGGTATATCCTAAGGGAGGTGTGAACCTCCTAGGGGAAGGCACTCTGTTGACTTTCATTACTTGGCTGGCCTGGGAGGAGAGCTGGCCAGGTAAAGGCAGGTGGCATCTCTAACAAGAAATTGACAGTTCTGCCTGCAATGTTGCTGACCCTACTTGACCATACTCTCAGTTGCAGTGGTCACTTTGGAAGTTGGGCTGAGTGAAGGGCTTTTCAGCTTGGAGCCAATAAGATCTGTGGCTCTAACCTGGGCATCCTTCGACTCCAGGGCAGGTCCATTTCCAGTGATCCAACTCTTGGCAGAGCTGCCAGGGCACTTCACAAGCTGACTTCTGCTGAAGCCCAGACTTACCACATTGAAAGCCACTGCAGTGGACTGGCCTGTTGGGTCTCCTTGAGGGCAGATCACCGTACAGATCAGCCATTAATAGGCCTGCCACCCATTGCTTCTGATGCCTAGCTTTCTTTTCCTCCTGGTTTGTATTAAAGCAGACCAGAGGATGCAAGTCAAGGGAGTGCCCATGTCCCATCTCTAATCTTCGGTGGCCTGAACTACAAGTCTATAGTCACAGGCATGTTCTGTAGTAGTTTTTCTAAGGTAGACAATGCCCATGAGGAAAATTATATTCTCACTTTAAAACTTTCTTTCCCTTTGGTCTGAAAGGGAGGGTTTTTTTTTCCTACTTACTGTATACTTCGCTGATGGCGATGTGAATCTAGCTATGAGATTATTATTTAAGCTCTTATTTTGGCTATGCTATTACAGAAAAATGTTAGCCATCTCTTATAAGGTCTAAAGATTAAATTGTGCGTCCTACAGATTCCTTCATAATAGAATTAGTTTCCTACCTTGAAGAGAATAGAGAAATGAAAGAACAAGTTGGGCTTAGATAGAGAAATGAGGGAGCAAGTCCTAGATCGCTTGCTGACAATAGCAATATCACATGAATACTTAGCAAACCATTTCAACCATTAGATAACAACTTAAGAAAACATTTACCAGAAGGTCCAATGCCTTCTATAAATTTTAAGAATCATGTATTTGAAAACACCTCTTAAATAACTAAGATGGTGTAGTTTGTTTAACCAGTAAACTTAAGCACAACCATATAAAATGTTTTTAGTTTCTTTCTACCAACAAGTTTAAAACATATGATACACAGATTCAGGTCACACAAATTAAAATGTATCTTTGATTGATTTTAGCAGCTTAAATTTATGGACAATCTTATCTAAAAGCCATTTAAAATAAAACTCTTAATAAAATTTCCCCATGTGGACATACAATATGTACGCACATATAACATAGCATAATAGACCAATATCAAAATCCAAAATATCTGGTTGAACTAAGATTCCTTAAAATCATGACATAACATAGACCAAATTTGATCATTGTTACAAGGTGATTATTCAAGTCTTTGAAAATAAGCACATAGTTAAATAACCCATAGCTCTTAATAAAAATTCAGCTGTTTTTGAACAATTAGAATTTAACAGACATCAAGAGAACATAATAGATTACTTTAACACATTGCTCTAACAGTGCATCAGAGTTTAATTCTATGTCAAAGAGAAATTGAGCTTCCTGTGATCTTTTGCTGTGAGGTTTCCTTCCTTTACCTTCTTTCATATTGGTGACCATGTTTCTGTGTTTCTGTGTGTAACACATCTTTAAGCATCTTTTGCAGGGCAGGATGAGTGGCAACAAATTCTTTCAGTTTCTGTTTGCTATAAAAAGTCTTAATTTCACCTTCATTCACAAATGAGAGCTTTGCAGGATATAATATTCTGGGCTGGCAGTTTTTCTCTCTTAGTACCTGGGCTATGTCTCACCATTCCCTTCTAGCTTGTAGGGTTTCTGATGAGAAGTCTGCTGTGAGTCTAATTGGAGATCCTCTGAGAGTAATCTGACGATTCTCTCTTGCACCTTTTAGAATCTTTTCTTTATGTTTCACTGTGGTGAGTTTGATTATGACGTGTCGTGGTGAGGATCTCTTTTGGTCATGTTTATTAGGGGTTCTATAAGCTTCCTGTACTAAGATGCCTCTGTCCTTCTCCAAACCTGGGAAATTTTCTGCTAGTATCTCACTGAAAATGCCTTCTAATCCTTTCTCCTTCTCCATGCCTTCAGGAACTCCTAGAACCCGAATGTTAGATTTTTTAATAGTATCCTGTAGATTCCCGACAATATTTTTTAGATTTCTAATTTCTTCTTCTTTTCTTTGGTTTGCCTGTTTCCTTTCCTGTTCTCTGTCTTCTAAGTCTGATATTCTCTCTTCTGCTTCGCCCATTCTGTTTTTAAGGCTCTCTAATGTGTTTGTCATTTGATCTATTGAATTCTTCATTTCATTATGATTTCTCGTCACAATCACCATTTCTTGTTCCACTAGTTGTTTCATTTCATTTTGATTCCTCCTTAATATTTCACTTTCACGAGAGAGATTTTCTATCTTGTCCTTTAAGGATTTCTGTAGTTCAAGATTTTGTTTTTGAGAACTTCTTAATGTTCTTATCAATGTTTTGAGATCCACTTCTTGTGTTTCTTCTATCTCATCATCTTCATAATCTTGAGTTGGGGTGTCTTTTTCATTTGGGGGCGTCATAGTGTCTTCCTTGTTCTTGTTACCTCGGTTTTTGCGTTTGTTGTATGGCATGTTGGAGATATTTGGTTTCTTCACTGTGGTGTTTTTTTTTTTCTTGTTATACTATGACTCTAGATTAAGTGGACTGTCTGCTTTTGGTGGAGCCTTAGAGGCTTGAGATGGGTGTGGACTGAGAGCTGTGTTTGGTTCCTCAGGGTTGAGGGTGTGTCAAGATGACACTCCCAGGTTAGGTGTGGTAAATGTCTCTTTCTTTTGTTGATTCAAAAGGGAAGTAATTCCGCACAGCTGAATGTAATTGGAGGTAGTTAGCAGGCAAATGATATACCCACAGGAGCCAGAGATTGGAAGCTCTTTCCCAAGGACCACACAGGGAATCTCTGCTGCCCTCGGTGTGGGCTCCAATTCTCCTGCAGTCTCCCACTGGGTTGCCAAGTTAGATGCTAATCTCCTGTTATTTCACCCCTCCCCCCAGAGTCAGGTTTTTCTGCTAGGCTCAGGGCTGGTGCAGACCTGAGGTCGCCCTGCTTATGACGTATGTCCAAAATGGCGCCTGCTCTTTGTCTTGCTCACTCTTGAGGGGTGAGCGGAGAGAGAGAAACTCGTGTCCGTTTCGGTCACTTTTTTTTTTTTCCCTCTCTCTCTTCTAGTTAGCCTGGTGAACTTTTCCCCACGGAGTTTCAAGCCTCGTTCCCTCTAGCCTCCTCTTTCCGCTTGCCTGCTGGTGTCTCGGGCTATGGAGGTTCGGCTCACCTCGCGTTCCAGCGCTGGTGCGTTGAGTCTGCTGCTGGTGTCCCGAACTTGGGCTCCCACGCTCTCCACGCAGGTCCACTGTGAATCACTAGTTCCGGAAGAGTTTCCTCTGCTGTTTCTTCCCCTACTCTTCCTTGACCCTGCAGTATCTCCACTTTTATTAACCTGTGTCTTGCCGAAGAATATCTATGTGCTCCCTTCCTATTCCGCCATCTTGGATCAGAACCTCAGTCTTTAATGAGGTGTACTATGAGAATTAATGGTAAAACTTGTCTTCAAACTATACATTATACTTTGTGTGTCAGTGTGAGTGCAAACTGTTGAAATCTTTACTTAGTATAGAGTTGGTCTTCTATATATAAAGTCAATTAAAAACAAAACTTAATGAAGAATGGGAAGGGAGAGAGAGTAGGAGGTGGGGTGGGAGTAGGGGTGGGAGTAGGGGTGGGAGGGCGGGAATGAGGAAAAGAACCACTATATTCCTAAAAGCTGTATGTATGAAATTTGTATTAATTTAAAAAAAGCCTTTTAGAACAAAAGTTTCAAGAAATGTCACTTAATTTAGAGCAAACACGGAGACCTTGCTTTCCTTTCTGACATACTCATGGGGCTCTTGTTTCTTTCCCAACTTGACTTCCTATGCCAGACCCTACCCTCCACAAGGCTATTGAGTATTTGTTCCTCTCTGGAAACTCTTCTGCAGGGAGTATTATCTTAGACATTTTTTTTTCATATATCAGTCTAAAATACACATAACATAAACTTTACCATTGTATACTGTTTACAAGTGTATAGTTTGGTGGATTTGGATACAGTCATATGTTGTTCTTCTTGAACTACTGTACATTCCCAGAGATTTTTCAGCATTCCCAGTTATTTTTTTGTGAATTGCACAATACCACCCACTTCCTCTTTTCCACTAGGACCTTATGATATTCATTCTAATGTCTGTGTCTAAGACTTTACCTCTTTTGTGTGCCTGATATGACAATAATTACAATATATTTGACCTTTTGGGTTTGATTACTTCACTTAGCTAATCTTTACATGATTTATCCATTTTACTACATGTATTAAAATTTCATTCCTTGTTATGGTTAGATAATGTTTAATTGTATGAAGAAACCATGTTTTGTGTAGTCACTCATCTGTCAATAGACATTTGAGTCCAACTTCTGGGTACTGTGGATGATGCTGTTAACAATGTATAAACACTGGCATACACATTTATGATAGAATCCTTGCTATTAATTCCATTCAGTATCTCTAATTTTAATGATTTGAGACTTCTACCTCTTTTTTTATTAGTTGGGCTAATGGTGTGTGAATTTTATTTATTTTTTCAAAAACCCAGCTCTTCATTTTGCTGATCTTTTATATTTTTGTTTCAATCTTTATTATTTCTTCTCTGATTTAATTACTTCTCTTTTTCTACTAATTTTGGGTTTGTTTTGCTGTTGTTTTTCTAGATCCTTGAGATAAATTGATAGTTTATTTTTGTTGCCTTCAAAATTTCTTGATGTACACATCAATTGCTATAAACTTTCCCCTTAATACGGTTTTTGCTGTATCTTATATGTTTTGCTATGTTGTATTGTCATAACAAATTAACAAAAATCACTGGGAAACCTAGAAAAAATGGATAGATTTCTGGACACATATAGCCTACCTATTACAGATGCATACAACCTAGATAAACTGAGCCATGAAGACATAGAAAATCTAAATAGACCCATAAACAAAATGCAAATTGAATCAGTAATAAAGACCCTCCCAACACTGAAAAGCCCAGGACCGGATGGCTTCAAGGCTGAATTCTACAAGATATTGAAAGAAGTACTAACTCCAATTCTTCTCGAGCTATTCAAAACAATTGAAATCCTCCCAAACTCCTTCTATGAAGCTATCATCACCTTAATTCCTAACCCAGAAAATGATAAAACAGAGAAAGAGAACTATAGACCAATTTCCCTGATGAATCTAGACAGAAAAATCCTCAACAAAATACTAGCCAATCGAATGCAAACACATCAGAAAGATCATTTGCTTAGACCGAGCAGGATTTATCTCTGGTATGCAGGGATGGTTCAACATTTGCAAATCAATAAATGATACAGCAAATTAACAAATTTAAGAACAAAACCCACAACATTATCTCAATAGATGCAGAGAAAGCAAGTGATAAAATACAACATCATTTCATGATAAAAACTCTAATTAAATTGAATATAGAAGGAACGTTCCTCAACATAATCAAGGAAATTTATGACACACCCATAGTCATCATCCAATTGAATGAAGAAAAGTTGAAAGCATTTCCATAAGGCCCAGAACAAGACAAGGATGTCCACATTCACTATTGCTATTCAATATAGTCCTGGAAGTTTTAGCCATAGCCATTAGACAAGAAAAAGAAATCAAAGGGATATAAACTGGGAAGGAGAAAGTCAAACTACCCCTATTTGCAGAAGGCATGATTCCATATTTAGGGGGTAAAACACTCCACTAAGAGACTATTGTAACTCATAAAAGAGCTCGGTAAAGTGGCAGAATATAAAATTAACAGTCTTTGTATCCACAGACAATGCCACAGCTGAGAAAGAACTTCTAAGATCAATCCCATTCACAACAGCTACAAAAAAATCAAATATCTTCTAATAAATTAACCAAGAACATCAAAGATTTCTATGATGAGAGTTAGAAAACTTAAAGAAAGAAATAAAAGAAGACACCAAAAAATGGAAAAACGTTCCATGTTCATGGATTGGAAGAATCAATATCAAAATGTAAATAATACTAAAAGCAATTTACAGATTCAATGCAATATCAATTGTAATACCAAGGATATTCTTTCAGATATAGAGAAAAATGATGCTGGAATTCCTATGGAAACACAGGAGACCCTGAATAGAAAAAGCAATCTTATACAATAAAAACAAAGCTGGAGTCATCACAATACCAGATTTCAAGACATACTCCAGGGCAGTTATAATCAAAACATCATGGTACTGGTACAAATATAGATAGCTAGACCAATGAAACAGAACAGAAATTCCAGAAATCAATTCATGCAACTATAACCAACTTATCTTTGACAAAGGAGCTAAAATCAGTCCCTGGAGTGGGGACAGTCTCTTCAACAAATGGTGCAGGGAGAACTGGATCTCTGTATAAAGAAGTATGAAGCACCTTATACAAAACTCAAGTCAAAATGAATCACAAGGTTAAATCTACAATCAGATACCATCAAATAATTAGAAAACTTTGGGGAAAATCTGCAAGACTTTGGTGTAAGCAACGAGTTTTTGGAAAAGACCATAGAAGCACAAGCAATCAAAGCCAAAATTCACAAATTGGATCTAATTGAGTGGCTTCTGCACCGCAAAAGAAACACTCAGCAAAGTTAAGAAACAACTGACCGAATTGGAGAAATTATTTGCATACTATGAAACTGATAAAGGATTAATAACCAAATATGTAAACAGCTCAAGAAATTCAACAACAATGAAACAAACAATCTGGGTAAGAAACAGCCAAAGGATTTAAACAGGCATTTTTCAAAAGAGGAATCCCAAATGGCCAACAGACACATGAAAAAATGCTCAGGTCACAGCCATCAGGGAAATGCAAATCAAAACTACAATGAAATTTCACCTCATCCCAGTTAGAATGGATTTCACACAGAAATCAACAAAAAATAAATGGTGGCAAGAATGTGGGGTAAAGGTACCCTAACCCACTATTTGTGGGAATGCAAACTGGTATAGCCAATGTGGAAGATAGTATGGAGATACTTCACAAATCTGAATACAGACCTATGTGATATGACCCAGCCATCCCACTCTAGGGAATTTACCCAAGGGAAAAGAAATCAGCATATGAAAGAGTTATCTTACCACCATTTAATTGCAGCTCACTTCATGATATCTAAGACGTGGACTCAACCCTGATAATCAACAACTGAAGACTGGATACACCATGGAATACTGCACAGTGGTTAAAAAAAAAATGAAATCCTGTTATTTGTAACCAAGTGGATGCAACTGGTCACCATGATACTTAATGAAATAAGCAGTTCCAAAAAGACAAATACCATATGTTGCCCTGATCTGTGATAACTAATACAGTACCTAAAAGATATTCTATAGAAGTGAACAGGAGTGTCAAATTGTTAAATCAGCAACAGGAGTCACTGTGTACTTACACCCCATGTGGGATCTGTCCCTAATGTGTCGTCTAAAGCGAAGTGATGCTATAACTAGTACTGAAACAGTATTTTTATACTATGTGTTTCTGTGCGGGCACAAACTGATGAGGTCTTTACTAATTATATACCGAATTGATCTTCTGTACATAAAGAGAATTGGAAATGAAAAAAAAAAAAAACAACCTGGTGTTAAAATGGAAATGGCATAGAAAATTAATTAATTTGAAAAAAAAATTATGTAAGATCTCTGTCTTTAATGTGCTGTACATTGCTATTTAATGCTATAATTAGTAATCCAATGGTAGTTTATTCACTTTACGTTGCTATGGGGACAAAATGTTGAAATCTTTACCTAATATATACTAAACTGATCTTCTGTATATAAAGAGAATTGAAAATGAACCTTTACATGAATGGAAGGGGAGAGGGAGCGGGAAAGGGGAGGGTTGCGGGTGGGAGGGAAGTTATGGGAGGGGGGAAGCCATTGTAACCCACAAGCTATACTTTGGAAATTTATATTCATTAAATAAAAGTTTAATAAAAAAAAAAGAAGTGAAATTGACACTGAGTTGCAGTGACTTTGAACTACCCTTGTCTTGACTGTTGTGGAAGAGTTTTTTCTTTTCTTTTATATTATTTGTTGAACTCTTGACCTAGCATAAGGTTAATCTTATGTGTATAAAGTAAATTGAGGGGTTGGAGCTGTGGCGTAGCAGATAAAGCCACTACCTGTAGTGCCAGCATCCCATATGGGCACCAATTGGAGTCCTGGCTGCTCCACTTCCAATCCAGCTATTTACTATGACCCAGGAAAGCAATAAAAGATGACCCAAGTCCTTGGGCTCCTGCACCCACGTGGGAGACTCGGAAAATGCTCCTGGCTCCTGGCTTCAGATCAGCGCAGCTCCAGCTGTTGTGGTCAGTTGGGAGTGAACCAGTGGATAGAAGACCTCCCTCTCTCTCTCTGCTCTCCTTCTCTCTCTAACTCTGACTTTCAAATAAGTAAAAAAATCTTTATATAATTGGAGGATGTATATAAAGTTTTCCCTGTGTTGCTGCTCCCAAATCAGAAAAAAAAATTAAATCTAATTGAAAATAGATCTTAGCAAAATATAAGAATGGGAATGGGAGAGGGAGGCAGAAGAAGCATGGCAGTGCAGGTGGGAGGGCGGGTAGGGTGTGAAAAATCACTCGTTACTAATGTTGTATTTATGAAGTTCATGAAATTTGTAAACCTTAAATAAAAAATTTCTGAAGAAAATATTTCCTTTGGGTATATGCCTGAAAAAGAAATTATTAAGTCATGCAATTACCAATGTTTTAATTTTTTGAAACCCATCTCAACTATTTTTCTCAGGGACTTCATAAAGTTCCCAATTTCTCTTCATACTCATTTTTATTCATAATTGTCATTTTCCTTTTTGTTGATAATAGCCACCATGAAGCATGAGACAGAATATCACATTGTGGTCTTTGGATTTCCCTAATGATCAGTCATGTTAAATATCCTTGCATGTGCTTTCCGGCTATTTGCATTTCTTCTTTAACATATATATATATATACATATATATATATATGTATATTCAAATACTTGCCAATTTTTATTAGCATTCCTTGAAATTCTGTTGTTAGATTTTACATGTTTTAGGTAATGTTTATTACAGATATGATTTGAAAATATTTCCTCCCATTCTATTATCACATTTTCTCATCATAATAGAGTCAGTCCTTTGATACAAAAAAAGTATTGATTTTGGTGAAGTTCAATTTATCTTGCTTTTGATGTCATAATCCAATATATCATTTCCCAGTTTGAGGTCATGAATATTTCCCTTATATTTTCATCTAGAAGTATTCCAATTTTAGTTTTTACATTTTGGTCTTTGATCTATTTTCAGTTAAATTTTGTATAAGTCATCAAGTAAGAGTCCAATTTCACACTTTTACTTTTGGATATCCAGATTTTCAAATATAAACAGGTGGAAAGACTATTCTTTCCACATTCTTGTCAAAGGGTTTCTCCTTGGGCTTTCAATTTTAATTACTGAATATGACTTTTTATTATCCCAGTGCCACATGGTATTGTGAATCATGTGTTTTTTTAAAGGTTTATTTTATTTATTGTAAGAGTTATAGAGAGGTAGAGACAGAAAGAGAGGCCTTCCATCTGCTGGTTCACTCCCCAGATGGCCACAATGGCCCAATCTGCTCCTGATCCGAAGTCAGGACCAGGAGCTTCTTCCAGGTCCCATATGTGGGTGCAGGGACCCAAAGACTTGGACCATCTTCTTCTGCTATCCCAAGCCATAGCAGAGAGCTGGATCGGAAGAGGAGCAGCTGAGACTAGAACCGGTGACAATATAGGATGCCGGCGCTTCAGGTCAGGGCTTTAACATGCTGTGCCACAGTGCCGGCCCCAGAGCACCAGTTCTAAACAAGGAACTGATCCTAGCTTTGTAGAGTAACATAGTCAATGAATAATTATAAGCCATGAGTGTTTATCACAGTGGAAAACAGAGAGTCCCACAGGTCTGGAGTTCTCTGCAGGTGGAGGATTAACCAAGTGAGCCACGGCACCGGCACCCCAATATGTGTTTTGTAATAAGATTTGTATTCAGCCAATATGACCTCTCTAGTTCTTTTTTCTAGATTATCTTGGCTAGTCCAATGGCTAGGAATTCCATATATGTTTTAGAATATTTCATTCACTTTCTACAAAAAATAATGTTGGAATTTTCCTTGGAATCAAATTAAATCTGTATATTGTTTTCTGTAGTAATTTCATGCTAACAATAATAAGTCTTCTATTCAGTGTACTTGAGATGCTCTTTTCCTTATTAACTTTTTCTCATTTATGAGATAGAGAAAGAATTCCTATCCTCTGGTTCATTCTTCAAATGCCTGTTATCCTTGGGACTGGTTGAATCCAGGAGTTGAGAATTCAATCTAGGTCTCCCAGTGGGTGACAGGAATCCAATTATTGAGCCCTCATAGCTGTTTCCCACAATCTGCTTAACAGGAAGCTGGAGTCAGGAGCACAGATACACTGATGTGCAATAAAGATTTCTTAACCCAAGTCTTATGTCCTATGTCTATGCTTAACACTTGCCCCGTTAAGGTCTTATTTAATTTCTTTTAGCATAGTTTAGCTCATAGTTTTTAGTTTTCAAATCTTTCTTTTGATGATAAAAGTTTTTCCTAAGTATTGATTATTTCGGTGCTATTGTAAATTAAATTGTTTTCTTTATTACTCTTTCAGATTGTTTCTTATCATTGTTTACATTTTGTGTCCTGAATTTTTTGATAATTTTTTTAGTATCTCTTGTGATTTGATTTTTTGTTTTGTTTTGTTTTAAATAGAACCTTTTGGATTTTATACATATAAGAAGAGATCACTTGTGGACAGAGATAAGTTTATTTTTTTATTTCCAACTTGGATGTTCTTCCCCCTAATTGTTGTCAATATGAATTCTAGTACTTTGATCAAAAGTAGTAGAAATGGGCATATTTGTCTTGTTCCTGTACTTGGGAAGGTTCACTCTCTCACCATCATACCTGATGTTTGCTGTGAAATTTTAATTGATAGCCATTAACATATTGCAGTAGTTCCCTTCTAGTCTTAGACTACTGAATTTTATTTTATCATTAAAAGATGTTGACCTCTATTAAATCCTTTTTCTGCATCAATTGAGAAGGTCATGTGCAATTTTTTTTTCATTCCATTATGGTAAACTATTACATTAATTGCTTTTAATCTATTGAGACATATTTATAATATATGAATAATTTCCACATTAGCATGATTTAGTGCAGAATCTACTTAATATGTTGCTGAATTTTGTTTAATAATATTTTACTGGGGATTTTGCATTGATATTTGTCTTAATTATTTTCTGTTGCTAATAATAAGATCTCACAGACTAAGGCAGTTTTAAAGAGCTTGATTTTGGCTCACAAATCAAGGTCAAGGAATAACATCTGGTGATGAGCTTCTTGTTGGCAGAGTCTCAGGTCAGTGCCAAGCATCCCATGGCAAGAAATAGGGAACAAGCAATAGATTTAGCCAAACTTACAGTTATAGCAGACACATTTGGAAGATAATCCGTTAACTCATTAGTACATTACTTGATTAATTACCTGGATGAATAAATTTAATCTTAGAGATCCCATCCAGTTCCACTTCTTTGTATTTCATAATAGGAATTAAAATTCATCATGAGTTTATTTTAACTTAGTATTTTACTTATTACTTTTAAGATAATATATTTTTAATTTACATTATGGTCAAAGGATTACTGCTCACTAAAAGAGTTCAACAAATAAAAAGTTAAAAGACCAAGGTTCAGCAGGAATATAGGCAAGGGCTATAAATGATAATCAATAAAAAGATGTTCAACTCATACACAGTACATTTTAAGAGTCATAGATCACCAGGACTATAGTGTATAATTCTTATCAAATTGCTTGGCAAAGACTTAAAGCAAAAATTGACAAAGGATATTATTTGCAATAAAAATGATATATCCATTTTTAAAAAGTTTTAGCTTACGGATATAAACAGAACATGTGATATTTGCGTTTCTATAACTGGCTTATTTCACTCAACATAATGTTCTCCTGTTGTAAGCATTTTGATGCAAATGATACAAATTCATTCTTTTTGATAGCTGGATATCAATGTGAGTTTTGAAAGGGATAATTCATATTCAGACCACAGTGGAGTTTCTAAGAGAAATAGCTTGTTTTGTTGTTGTTGTTGTTGTTGTTTGTGTTTGTTTTGTAATGCCTTTTTGTGACTTTAATATCAAAGTACTGTGGGACTATATAGAATGAGCTAGAAAAGTTCCATTTCATCAATTATTTGAGAGAATTAGAGAAGAATTCATGTTACTTCTTTTTTTTGTTTTGTTTTAAATTTAAATTTATTTATATAAATGAAACATTTCATTATTACATAGTTTTAAGAACATAATGACATTTCCCATCCCATCCAACCTCCCTCCCTTCCTCCCACCTTTTTTACTACTTCCTTTCTTATTTTTCTTTTGATTTCTGTGATAATATGATTTTTTTTCTTTGAAAACTTGTTTTATCATTAATTGAATAAACACTTAAGGAAATAAGCAATGGAATTGGGCACTTAGTACTACTTTAAGAGATTGTCTTTCCTTTTTTAAGGTTTTTTTTAACTTCTATTTAATAAATATAAATTTCCAAAGTACAGCTTTTGGATTACAGTGGCTTTTTCCCCCTCATAACTTCCCTCCCACCCTAAAAATGTCTTCTAATCTTTTCTGTCTCTCCATGCCTTCAGGTACTCCTAGAACCTGAATGTTGGGTTTTTTAATAGTATCCTTGTAGATTCCCAACAATATTTTTTAGGTTTCTAATTACCTCTTCTTTTCTTTGGTTTGACTGTATACTTTCCTGTGCTCCGTCTTCTAAATCCAATATTCTCTCTTCTGCTTCACCGATTCTGTTAAGGCTCTCAAATGTGTTTGTCATTTGATCTATTGAATTCTTCATTTCATTTTGATTTCCCTTCAATATCACAATTTCATGTTCTACTAGATTCCTCATTTCATTTTGATTCCTCCTTAGGATTTCATTTACATGAGAGATATTTTCTATCCTGTCCAGTAAGGATTTCTGTAGTTCAAGAATTTGTTTTTGAGAACTTCTAAATGTTCTTATCATAAATTTTTTGAAATCTGTATCTTGCATTTCTTTTATCTCATCATCTTCATAATCTTGTATTGGAGTGTCATGTACTTCTGGGGGAATCATAATGTCTTCCTTGTTCTTGTTTCCTTGATTTCTGCTTTAAGATGGAGGAACAGGCAGAGAGCGCACTGATAGTCTGGGAAAAGATAGTTTAACAAAAGTGGAGATACAGTAGTTTCAGGGAAGAGTTAGGGAAAAAACTGTAGAGGAAACTCTTCTGGAACTAGTGGGACAAGATGGACCTACATGGAGGGCACAGGCGCCCACACCTTGGGACCCCAGCTGCCATGTCTATGCACCAGCGCTGGAAAGGGAGGTGAGGCAAAACCCCAGTAGCCCAAGACACTGGCGGGAAAGTGGCAGGAAGAGCCTCGAGGGAACGAGGCTTGAAGCCCTGTGAGGGAAAGTTCACCAGGCTAACTAGAGGAGAGAAAATAAAAATAAAAGAGACTGGTATGGACGCAATTCTCTCTCTCCACTCACCTTACAAAGGTAAGCAAGAAAAAGAGCAGGTACCATTTTAGACATACATAACAGCTGTGCCACCTCAGGGCTGCGCCCGCCCTCAACCAAGCAGAAAAACCTGACTCTGGTGTGGAGATATAACAAGAGGTTAAGACCTAGTGAATGTGTGGAGCTTATGAACTGGGACTGTGAAAAAAACCTGAGGGTGTGTGGGAGAACTCACGGAGTGCCTGAGATGTGAGTACTCAGTGGGAGACGCCACATACTTGGTAACCTTGGCAACTTGGTGGGAGATTGCAGGGGAATCTGAGCTTACACTGAGGACTGCGCAGATCCTTTGTGTGGTCCTTTGGAGAGAGCAGATGAATATTATATCCACAGGGGCTAACCCTCAGGCACTGATTGCCTCCAAGGAGACTAGCTCAGCTGTGTGAAATTACTTCCCTTCTGAATAAGAGAGAGAGAGAGAGAGAGAGAAAAGATTTACCATGCCAAACCTGGGTGTGTCACCTTTGGCACACCCTTAACCCTGAAGAACTGACCAGAGGTCTCTGGCCACACCCACCACAAGCCTCTAAAGATTCACCAAAAGCAGACAGTCCACTTAATATAGAGTCATGGTATAATGAGAAAAGCCACCACAGCGAGGAAATGAAAAGAACAAGAAACCAAAGAATATCTCCACGATACCATGTTACTTCTTTAAAAGTTTGGTAGAATTCATCTGTGAAACCATTTCTTCAAAAGTTTCTTTTTGTTTGTAAATTTTTGGTTCTTGATTTAAACACTTCACTAGTTATAGGACAGTTCAGATTTTCTACTGTCTCAAGATTCAGTGTCAGCAAGCTTGGTTTTTCTAGGAATTTTTCCATTTCATTTAGGTTTTTCAGTGTTTCAGGGTAAAATTGTTTCTAGTATTCTCTTAGAATAGTTTTTATTTCTGAAACATCAGTAATAATATACTTAATTTAATTTCTATTTTGGAAAAAAGATTCTGTATTCATCACTATTTATGATATAAAATAATGAGTAAATAAAATTATAAACTTGATAAACTTGACTATTGATATAATTTTTCACATACCCATGAATGTGTATATTTAATCAAGGTATACCTTCTAGACTTCTTGAAATTAATTGTTATGAGTTCATAATCACACAGGATGAATAAAAATTTCAGAAATATCCTTTATATTATATTGTTTTTAGAAGAAATTTGAATGTTCTCTCTCATTTTCTTTGTCAACTCAACAAATACTTGTCAATATTGCTAATCATTTAAAAAATCAGCTATTGTTTTCATTTACCTTTTTTATTCTCTATTTCATTTATCTTTAGTCTTATATCTACTATTTCCTTTCTTCTTCTACCTTTGGATTTAGTTTTTTCTTTTAGTTGATTAGGGCATAATATTATTTATTTGAGATATTTATTTTTAGTGTCTGTTTATGACTATATACATAATTTTACTTATCACTTCTCTCACAATAGTCTATCAATGTTAGTATGCTGTGTTTTCGTTTTCACTTGTCTTAGAGAAGAATCTGATTTTCCTTGTGACTTCTTTGACCAATTGATTGATGAAGTTATACTACTTAATATCCATATATTGATAAATTGTTCTCTTTTCTCCTGTTATTGCTTTCTAGATTCATTCCATTGTGGTCATAGACAATATCTTGTAAAACTGCAATCTTTTATAAATTCTGAGGCTTGTTTTATGGACTAACATACGGTCTATATGAACAATATTTATTGTGCATTTGAAAATAACTGTAGTTTATTGCTGTTAGATGAACACTTTTGTGTTCCATATACATCTGTTAGCCATACGGTGTTCATAGTCTTATCAATCCTCTATTTTGGCACTAAGCTTCTGTATAGATACTCTATTTATAATTGAGTATTGTATATTGAAGTTTCTTCTATGGTAGAACTATTTTCCTTTCATCTCTATAAATGTTTGCTTCATATATTTCAGTGCTCTAATGGTTTAATCATGTATGCATGTTTGTAACTCTTGTATGTTTTAGTTAAATTGACCTTTTTATGAATGATCTCTCTTTGCCCCTGTAGAAACACTTGATGTAAAAATTATTTGTTTTATATTAATTTATGAATCTCTGCTCTCTTTTGGTTACTATGTGAATGGAGTGTCTTTCCCATTCTTTCACTATTAGTCCATTTGTTACTAGAGATGTAAAGCAGGCTGTTGTGAATAGCAGATAGGCAGATCCTCAGTATTTTTCTGTTCAGCCAATCTTTGCATTTTCATTGTAGTTAAATCCATTTTAATTTCAAGCAGTTATTGACAAAGAGGAAATTATTTTTGTGACTCTGCCATTTGTCTTCTGCATGTAGGAAGGCACATCAATATGTTCATAGTAAAAAAGAAAAATACTCAGAAACTAATCTGTGCATCTACAACCAGTTAATCTTTGGCAAATGAGTTAAAATCACTCCCTGGAGAAAGGGCAGTCTCTTCAACAAATGGTGTGGGAAAATTGGACCTCTACATGCAGAAGTCTGAAACAAGATCTGTAGCTTACATGTTATGTAAACAATCAACTCACAATAGAACAGTGATCTTAACCTACATCTTGATACCATCACATTACTAGAGAAAATCTTAGGGAAAACAGCAAGATACTGGCATAGGCAAGTAGTTCTTGGATAAGACACCAGAAGCACAGGCAATAGAAGCAAAAATTGACACATGGGATTATATAAAGCTAAGAAGCTTTTGCACAGCAAAGGAAACAATCAACAAAATAGACAACCAACAGAATGGGAGAAAAGATTTGGAAATTATACATCTGACAAGGGGTTAATACACAGGATATATAAGGAGCTCAAATAATTCAACAACAACAAAACAAACAATCCAGTTAGGAAGTGGCTAAGAGCCCTGACACGGTGGCATAGTGGGTAAAGCCAACTTCTGCAGTGCCAGTATCCCATATGGGAACTCGTTTGTGTCTTGCCTGCTCCACTTCCAAACCAGCTCTGCTGTAGCCTGGAGAAGCAGTAGAAGATGGCCCAAGTCCTTGGGTCTCTGCACCCAAATGGGAGAACTGGAAGTAGCTCTTGGTTTCTGGTTTCAGATCAGGCCAGCTCTGGCCATTACAGTCATTTGGGGAGTGAACCAATTGATGGAATACTTCTGTCTCTCTCTCTTTCTCTGCCTCTGCCTTTCTGTAACTCTGCCTTCCAAATAAGTAAATAAATCTTAAAAAAAAAAGAAATGGGCATGAACAGGTGTTTTTCTAAGTATGAAATATAAAAGGCTAACAGACACATGAAAAGATATTCAGGATCAATAGCCATCAGGGAAATACAAATAAAATCCACAATGAGGTTTCTCCTTATTCCAGTTAGAATGTCTATCATCTAATAATCTAAAAATAAAAAAAACTGCTTGTGAGAATATGGGGGGAACAGATACCCTAATACACTTTGGGTGGGAATATAAACTAATACAACCACTATGGAAGACGTTAGGAGATTCCTCAGAAATCTGAAAATAGATCTACCATATGGCTCTGCAGTCCCACTCCTGGGCATTTATTCAGAGGAAATGAAATCAGCAAATGAATGTGCTCTGCACCTCATGTTTGTAGCCGCTCAACTAACAATAGCTATGATATGACATCAATCCAGATGTATATCAACTGATAATTGGATAAAAAAAATTATAGTAAATATGCATGATGGAATACTACTCAGTCATAAAAGTGAATTAAATCCTGTCTTTTGCAATGAAACGGATGCAATTGGAGACCATTGTGCTTATGGAAATAAGCCAGTCCCAGATAAGCAAATATCATATGTAATCCCTGATTTTTGGCAACGAATATACAGAATACAAAAAGTAATATATATTAGCAAAGTTGACATTTTGAGATTTTATTATTGTTTATAGTCCTTATCTGTACTCTTAAGGAACACAGTGGTTTTTCTATTTACTACTTGTAGAAGTTTTTATTTAATGGAGTGTTAAGATTGTGGTTGTAAAGTAAATTGAAGGTTTGTCATTGCAAAACTAAAAAGAAACATAGCAAATGAGGAAGTGAGGGTGGAAGCAAGGGATTAAGGGAGGGTAGGGTGGGAGCATCATGATTCACTTAAAACAGCATAAATGAAATTAATTTCCTTTATATAAATTTTTAAGATTTTAAAAATGTTTATTTTATTGTAGATGTTTTGAAATTCTGCTATCCAATTCCATCCATGTGGTTGCAAGTGATAGGACGCCTTTCTTTTTCAAAGATAGAATATTATTCTATTATGTATGCTCACCATGTAGTTTTTCTCCATTCACCTCGTCATGAACACTAATCTTGACTCCATAGTTTGGCTGCTGTGAATAGTGCTACAATAGTGCTACAATGAGCACGAAAGTATTCCCTTCCACATATTGTTTTCAATAATTACTCCAAAGTGGGATTGCTGGATCATATAGAAATTTTTAATTTTTTAAGGTGTCTGTATATCGTTTTCTCAATCTGGGCCCATATGTGGTGCTAGCACTGCAGGCTGTAGCCCATGTATACTATTTTCTATTCTTATCATTAACAATGCAAATGTGTACCTTTTTGTATATTCTGAACAATACTTTTCTGGTTTTTTTGATAATACTAGTCTAACAGGTGTGAAGTGCTATCTGAATTAGGTTTTAATTTGCAACATCTTAATGATGAATGATATTGAGCAATTTTTCATGTATCTGTTAGCCAACCACATATCTTCTTTTGAGGAATGTCTACTGAGGTCTCTTGCCCTTATTATTTTTCTTTTAAAATTAGTTTAGTTAACTGGAAGTCAGTGTTACAGAGAAGAAGAGGGAGAGACGGTAGAGAAAGAGAGATCTTCCATCCACTCATTCATTCCCCAGATGGCTGCAATGAACAGTGCTGGATCAAGTCAAAGCCAGGAGTCAGGAACTTCAACCAGGTCTCTGGTGAGGGTGGCAGGGGCCCAGACACTTGGGCCATTTTCCCACTGCTTATCCCAAGCCACAAACTGGAAGCTGGATTGGAAGTGGAGCAACTGGACAAGAACCAACCCCCAATGAAGTCCATTGTCTTAGGCTGCATCTTTAACATAATGCTGGAACCCTTTTCCCTCATTTTTATTGTATTTTTTTCTATAGAATTGCTTGTGTTCTTTATATAGTCTAGTTATTAGACATGTAATTTAAAAATATTTTCTCCCTATCTGTAGGATGTCTTTTCATTGTGGTCATTGTTTCCTTTGTTGTGTGAAGCTTTTTATCTTGATACAATCCCACTTCTCTAGTTTTCTTTCATTGCTTGTGCTGTGGGTATCAAACTAACAATCTCTCTCATTTTTCTTCAGGGATTCCCCCAATGCATATATTGGTCTGTTTAATGGAATCATAATCCTTACGTTCTGTTAATGTTTCTTCAATCTCTTTAATCCTTTTACTTTCTATCAGATTTTGACAATTTCAATCAGTCTATCCTCATGTTTGCTGACTTTTTTCTTCTGCTTTCTCAACTCTTCTTTTGGACTATTTGTATCTATTTTACATTTCATTTACTGTATTATTTAGCTTTAACATTTCTTTTTATCTCTTTTTTGAATTTCTATTGCTTTGTTGATGTTTTCATTATGTTCATGTCTCACTGTTTTTGTCCATGCCTTCCATTAGTTCTTAGAACCCCCCCCCCCTTTTTTTAAAAAAAAAGATTGATTTATTTTACTTGAAAGTTACTGTTAGAGAGAGGAGAGGCAGAGAGAGAGAGAGAAAGAGAAAGCTGGTTTATTCCCCAGATGGCCGCAATGGCCAGAGCTGAGCCAATCTGAAACCAGGAGACAGGAGCCTCCTCGGGGTCTCCCACGTGAGTGCAGGCCCAAGGACTTGGAGCATCTTCTACTGCTTTCCCAAGACATAGCAGAGAGCTGGATCGGAAGTGGAGGAGGCAGGTCTCGAACCTGCACCCATATGGGATACTGGCACTGCAAGCTGCAGCTTTACTCACTACGCCACAGCACTGGCCCCTCTTAGAACCCCTTTAATGCAGTTATTTTAAGGTTCTTGTCTAGTAAGTCTAAGCTCTCAACTTCCTCAGGTTAGATTTTATAAATTATTTTATTATTTTGAATGGGCTGGAGTCTTTTTTAAAAAAAAAAATTAATTAATTTATTTGAGAGGTAGCGTTACAGACAGTGAGAGGGAGAGACAGAGAAAAAGGTCTTCCTTCCATTGGTTCACTCCCCAAATGGCTGCAATGGCCAGAAATACACTGATCCGGAGCCAGAAGCCAGGTGCTTCTTCCAGGTCTCCCATGCATGTGCAGGGGCCCAATCACTGCTTTCCCAGACCACAGCAGAGAGCTGGATTGGAACAGGACCAGCCAGGACTAGAACTGGTGCCCATATGGGATGCCGGCACCGCAGGTGAAGGATTACCCTACCGCCATGGCGCTGGTCCCTGGGCTGGAGTCTCTTGTTTCTTTGAAGAGGCTATAGTTTCTTGCTGTAAATTGAACACTGAATCATATAGTATGGTAGCTCTGGAGATTGTATTATCATCTCTGTTACCCAGGTTTGCCGTTCTATTGGTTGTTTGAAGATGTCTTTGGCCAGAATCAGCCTGGCATTAACGCTTCAGGTCTACTCAGTTCTGTTCTTGAGGTGGCATGGTTTGCTTTCTAAAACCACCATATCCATGAGTGTTTAATGCACACTAACCAAGCTGTGGGTCCTAGAAATCCTCTAAAATGCCACTTCAGCTGGTGAGAGTTGACACACTGGCAGCTAATGTCTATGTTTTCGTGTCTATTATCAGAAGGAAGACTCTGCAATCTGAATGCAGAAACTTGGTGACCGGATGACAAAGTTCCAGTTGACCTGTTGGCCCCAGGAAACCCCAACAGAAATGTGATTGCTGTCCCCACAGCTGCCTGCCAGAGGCTGTGGGGTGGGAAATGAGTAGGTGTTACCATGCTGAAGGCTTAGCGTTAACCAATTTGAACCACAATTTCTCCACCAAGTTTTTCCTTTGGAAGCAGCAAGCATGCAAGTTTTCAAAACAAAAGCTTTGGACAGTGCCTGAATTAGTTCTTCTTGATAATTCTGTGGAAAAGTGAGCACTTGGAGACTCCCAGTTTGCCCTTCTTCCTCATTGCATCCCTCAGATTCGTTCCATCCTCTGCTCAACTGCCATCCCATCAGAAACATCTTCCCTGAAGACTTTGTTTCCTTTGCTTCCTTTCTCTGTACTGAGTATCTTCAGATAAAGTATGTTGTTTTCAACGTATTTATTCATTTGGTGGACATCAGTTTTCACTCTTTGTACTGCAACTTCAGCTCTGCATTGATGGACAAGTTAAATTTGGAAACAGAGACAGAGTGTAAGTTGGCCTTTTAAAATGTAATGCGGCAAGGCCGGCGCCGCAGCTCACTTGGCTAATCCTCCACCTGCAGCACCGGCACCCCAGGTTCTAGTCCCGGTTGGGGCACTGGATTCTGTCCAGGTTGCTCCTCTTCCAGTCCAGCTCTCTGCTGTGGCCTGGGAAGGCAGTGGAGGATGGCCCAAGTGCTTGGGCCCTGCACCCACATGGGAGACTAGGAGGAAGCACCTGGCTCCTGGCTTCAGATCGGTGCAGCTCGCCAGCCGTAACGGCCATTTGGGGGATGAACCAACGGCAAAGGAAGACCTTTCTCTCTGTCTCTCTCTCTCACTGTCTAACTCTGCCTGTCAAAAAAAAAAAAAATGTAATGCGGCAGAATTATCAGTTGTTTGCAAGGCAATGAGCAAAGTTAATTTTTAAAAATTTGCTATTTATTAATTCTATTTATATGAAAAAGAATGAGTGTGTGTGGTGGGAGGGAGACAGAGAGGGAGAGGGCCAGAGAGAGGAGGAGGGCAAAGAGGCAGGTAGAGATCTCTTATCTGCTGATTCACTCCCCAAATGTCCTCAACAGTCTAGGACACAACAAGTAGAAGCCAGGAGCAATAACTCAATCTGAGTCTTCCACATGGTGGCACAGAACCAACTACTTGAAGTATCACCTGTTGCTTCCCAGGGTGTTCTTGAGCAGGAAACTGAAACTGAGAGCAAAGCTTAGAATCCAGTAAGGCACTCCAATAGAGGATGCTGGTGTCCAATCAGCATCTTAACTACTATGTCAAATGCCCAATTCAGAAGTCCCACTTGAATGACAAAGCTTAGCATCCTAAACTCATAATTAATACATACTAAACCAGTGACATTAGGAATCTGAAAATTTAAGAAAGAATGTGTTGATTAGTGTAAGAGACAACCACCATTAATTGCTATATATCTTGCTTTTGTTATAATTGACAATTTTTAAAAAAGATTTATTTATTTATTTGAAAGGCACAGTTACAGAAAGGCAGAGAGAGAGGTCTTCCATCCACTGGTTCACTCCTCTGATGGCTTCACTGGCCAGAGCTGTGCTGATCCAAAGCAAGGAGCCAGGAGCTTCTTCCCAGTCTCTCACATGGGTGCAGGGGCCCAAGGACTTAGGCCATCTTCTATTGCCTTCCCAGGCCATAGCAGAGAGCTGGATCAGAAGTGGAGCACCCAGGACTCAAACCAGCATGGGATGCTGGCATTGCAAGTAGAGTATTTACCCTTTACTGGCTGTGACAGTCATCTGGGGAAAGAACCAGCTGATGAAAGCTCTCCCTCTTTTCCTCTCCATCTCTTCTGTCACTCTGTATTTCAAGTAAACAAATAAGTAAAATTTCTAAAGGGTTAAGTATTCCAAAATAATATATAAGTTTACTCAATTCACATTAAAATTTTTGTAAGATTAATTTATGACATTCATAAGATCATTTTCAGAATACCCATGTTTTGTTTAATGACAAAATAATGACATTATGTCTTCACGATACTAGTTACAATAAATAATTAATTATATTAAATAGTTAATTGTGGAATACTGCTGAAAATTGACAAATTCATCAGTGGAAGAGACTAGAGAGTCTAAAATATGTATAACTGATTAGATAATAATGGTGGCATTTTTAATTAGGACAAATACATGACATTTTCCACATATATTATTGGGATATTTATCTACATATATATCCTATTTTATAAACACCTACCTTATGCCATGTTCAATAGATGAGTTAAAACTATAATGTTAAAAAAATTATAAAAACATTAAGAAATAGTGTATTTCAATACATTTAAGAACAATTAAAGCTTTAGCTAGTAAAACAAAAATTCAGAAATCATGAAAAAATATTAGAAGACATTACTACGTAAAAAACTAAAAGGATTGAATTTCCAAAGGCATCATAGAAAAAAAGAAAAAGCTAACCTATCTTCTAGAATAAGTTACTTTGTATTTTTACAGATAACAAAATTTATATAAAATATATTTTAAAAAGCTATGCAAAAACAGAATGATACCTCCTCAAATAAATGGATAAAACATAAAAACTAACATTTCATGAAATAAGATATATGCACATATGGTCAACTGATATGCACAAAGATGTCTGCATTCATTAGCAATTAATGAAAAGTAAATCAGAATAACAAAGTTTATCTAGGTTGGCAAACATTTTCCATTTGATCATTTGTATTGGCATGGGAGTAGGGAGATAGAATGGATATTTTCACAAATTGCAGGTAGAGGGGAGAAAATTAGTTCAGGATTTTAAGTATACTTTGTATTCTAGCCTTTGACCAGAGAGTCTGTTTTCAAACCTCACTTTGGAAATGTGTATGACAGTGAAAATGAATACTCATATGTGTTGTAGCATTGTGTTAAGCAGTGCAGTGAGCAAAGAACTTGCCTGAATTGTGGCCATGCCCTCAGATTTTCTATAAGGCCCAAATTAAGAATGATTGACTAGTATATTTTGCAAGAGAAATTCCAAAAGCACAAAGCATTCAGCCTGCAGTTTGAGTGTTATTGGATAGTTTTAGTGAGATTTACAATGAGTCAGGGGAAGCAAAAGGAAGTAGAGTTGGAAAGATTTGGAAAACCCACAGCCCGATCAGGGAAGAGATGAAAAAGCAACAACAAAAAGCATCTAAGGTTACAGCTTGGACTCTGCTTCCTAAAAAGTTAGTGTGGATAAAAAGGAGCCTGTTGCTTTGCCTAAGAACAATCGGTAAAGATGTTCAAAGGCATCTCAGAAATCTTTAAGGCCATTCTGCCTAGCACAGGCCCACAGACTGTCCTGGTTAGAATCATTTTCAGAATGGACCCAAGGATGCCTTCTTTGACTCCTTGCACCAGGCTAACTTGTGGTTCAATTTCCTGTTTTCAGTTGGTGAGGCACTCCATGATTGCAGACTCAAGAGGTAACTCATGCTGGCCTCAACCTTGGTGTCCACATTGTGCGGAGTTTTCAGGCACATGGGATAAGGACAGACCGTGTTATGGTGGTTTCTGCTGAGATTTCAAAGGAATGCTTTAGAAGACCAGGCAATATTTGCCATAGGCTAAGAGTCCCTGAAGAGCATTTCCATGGGGTGATGCCTTTTGGCCATGGGAATGGAGCCACAGTGGAGGCTCCAAAAAGGTACAGCTACCAGCAACATAGAATGCCCCTCAGGGACTGCTGCAGGCAGTGGGCAAAACCACTCCCAAGAAGTTAACCATGTGGCTTGTGACAAGAAAGCCATGGGGTGAGACTGCCGAAGGGCTCAGGGCCCTCTTCTGAGCTCAGTGTGCACAAAGCGCTAGACTTGGAGCTTTAGGGTTTAGTGTCTGTTCTGCTGAATACAGGCTTCCTTTGACTCACTCATTTCCATTTCTCTGTTTTCCCTTTTAGGATAGGGATGTGTAATTTGTACGTGTCCTTTCATCCTTTCTTGGAAGTATGTGACGTGTTTTCTGATTTCTACATGGGCTCACAGCAGGAAGGAGTGGCCCTTGATTTGGAATTTTGAGTCAGTGCTGGCATAAGTTAAGTCTTCGGGACCATAGGGATGGAAGGACTGTATTTTCCACCATCAAAGAGATATGAATCTCTGGGTCCAGGACAAGAATTCTGTAGTATAGATATGGTTTATGTCCCCTGAAATTTCACACATTACAGTTTAATCCCTATTGTGAAGTATTAAGAGAGTAGAAACTTAATTCAACTGTGGTGTTTAGAAGTGGGGGCCGGCGCCACGGCTCACTTGGCTAATTCTCCACCTGCGGCGCTAGCACCCCGGGTTCTAGTCCCAGTTGGGGTGCCGGACTCTGTCCCAGTTGCTCCTTTTCCAGGCCAGCTCTCTGCTGTGGCCCGGGAAGACAGTGGAGGATGGCCCAAGTGCTTGGGCCCTGCACCCACATGGGAGACTAGGAGGAAGCACCTGGCTCCTGGCTTCGGATTGGCACAGCATTGGCCATGGCAGCCATTTAGGGGGTGAACCAACAGAAAAGAGAGACCTTTCTCTCTTTCCCTCTCTCACTGTCTACTCTACCTGTCCAAAAAAAAAAAATTGGGGCTCTTGATCAGTGATCAGAATTAAGATAGGTTATGAGGGTTGGGCCTCCATGAATGAATCCTGGTGAACTTAGAAGAGAGAGGGATTGCCAAGGACACACACTCACACGCATGCAGTTCTTGTCTCTCACCATTTGATGCCTTGTGCTACCATGGGATTCTGTCAGTAAGAAGACCATCACTAGTAAAGGCCCTTGACTTTGGACTAGAATTGTGAACCAAAGCAAACCCCTTATTTCATAAAGATAACCTGCATTTGATATCATATTGCAATAACAAAGAATGACCTAATAGAATTCTTTATGTGCATGGAGTACTGACTCTTAACTAATGCAGTTACCTCTAAAATCAGTGTCTGAAGAGAAGAAATGGGTGTGGGAAAATTGAAAAGAAGCGTAAGGAAGATTCCTTTCTTTGCTCTTAAATTCTTCTGTTATCATTTTGGATCATTTGGATGTATCGTTGGGATAGGTGTACGTTAGTGCTACAATTAAAATGATACAGCTCAGTAATTATAAATCAGTGCTACCTAAACTAAAGTATGTGCTAGAGTTAGGAAAGGATGTGGGGTGTCAAACCAGTAGAAAAAGAAAAAGTTTTCTGAAAAGTTGTTTCAAGATAAAGACCAGGAGGAAATATTCTCTGAAATCACCACGCTCTACAAATCTTTAAGATGGGGCCAATGTCATGGTGCAGCAAGTTAGGCTGTTGCTTGCAACATTGGCATCCTGCATCTCTGCTTTGAATTAAACCCCACCTGTCTCACTTCCAATCCCTCTCCACTTTTGCATGTGGAAATGCAGTGGATGATGGCCCACACCCTTGGGCCCCTGCAATCCAACTGGGAAACCTGGATAAGTTTCTGGCATCTGGTTTCAGCCTGGCCCAGCCACAGCTATTGTAGCCATTTTGAAAATGAACCAACAGATGTAAGATATCTCTCTCTCCTCTCTCTCTCTCCTCTCTCTCTCTCTGTCTTTCTCTCTCTCTCCCTGTTACTATGAAGTGGGGGAATTATAATTTAATTGCATTCCAGGCTCTTCTCTTGCCATGCATACAGGGATTCTTACTCTCTCTCTCTCCCTCTCTCTCTCCCCTTCTCTCTCTCTCTCTCTCTCTCTCTCTCTCTCTATATATATATATATATATATATATATATTTTTTTTTTAGATGGTAAGAAAGCAAGCACACACACACACATATGTGAGTATAGGTGGAGAGTGGGCCAGAAGGAGAGAAGGGATGGGAGAGGGGAAGTATAGAACGGACATCTAAGCACCTCCTCCAGTAATGGTCAGCAGAGAGAGAGACCTTCACAGTTATCAGCCTCTTCTATGAAGTTGGAAAGGGAGTTTTTATTTACATGGTTCCTCTCCCAAGGTCCCAGATGAGAGATCCATCAAAGGAAGAGGGCAGTTTGATTGACAAGTATTACACATGAGGCGAGGCTTGTGGCTTGCAGATACTTCCAGCTTAGCCAACCTAGCTATCTACCTGCCTTATCCATATCGACTCTGCCCTTCAAATAAATAAGTAAATCTATAGTTTTTTAAGTCTTTACATTATCACTGGTTCTTGTTATTAAAAACCCATAGGTGATTGTCTTCTAAGCTCGTATCCACTTGTGTCTGCATTTTATCAAAAATTTCTGCATGTGAATTCAAGAACTTGTGAGTGAGTGAGTGAGTGAGTGAGGGTGTGTTCAGGGACTTAGAAAGATAGTTTACTTATTCATCACTGTTTGCTTTAAGGCTTGGATTAAGCACAATTGCAAAGTATTATTTCTTTGACCTGTATCTGTGCACCTTACTTTTGCTTTAGGCCTGGT
Source organism: Lepus europaeus (assembly GCF_033115175.1). Classification (NCBI taxonomy): domain Eukaryota; kingdom Metazoa; phylum Chordata; class Mammalia; order Lagomorpha; family Leporidae; genus Lepus; species Lepus europaeus. Next base: position 57,695,693 of record NC_084827.1, read on the forward strand.
GATTTTTATTTGCAACATAAATTGTGGATATAAAACAACAAAAGAGTGATGTTTCCCCCAGATATGTAACAATTGAAAAAGTAGCTTTTGATCATTTTGGAAAACCTGCAATCCTTCTGTCTCCATTAAATGTGTGTGTTTTTCGCTCTAAGGCCTTTTACTTGGTGCTTGTAAGATTGACTACCAACAGCTCTCCCTAGGTGTGTGTATTGAATTTAGGAGTTTCATTTTGTTGCCAGAAATGTCGTAATTGTGAGGAATGACAAGAGATAATAAAATATAGATAGAACCAGCCTGATCCTGACATCCCTGCATATTGGCTTTAAATTTGGATCCTGACTCTATTTCAGTTTGCTCAGTGCTACTGGAACATTGATATGCAAGTCTTACTAGCCAGAGAAAATACTGCTTGAATCATCAGATGGGTGTGTGACAGGTGTCATTCAGGAGCATGAACCCAAGAAATCTAAAAATCCATGCAAAGGGAGAGAAAAGGAACCTTGGAATATTATATTTTTAGGCAGAATTTGTGTATTTTGCTAATCATCAAAGGTAAGTTCAAAGACCTGTGACTCATTTTTTTAAAGATTTATTTACTTATTTGAGAAGCAGAGTTACTGACAGAGAGAGGGAGAGAGAGAGAGAGAGAGATCTTCCATCTGCTGGTTCACTCCTCAAATGGCCAAAACAGACAGAGCTGAGCAGATCCGATGCCAGGAGCCAGGAGCTTCTTCTTGGTCTTTCGTGTCGGTGTGGGATCCCAAGCACATGGGCTATCTTTCTCTGCTTTCCCATTCCATTATCAGAGATGGGTGGAAGCGGAGCACCTGGGACACAAACCAGAGCCCATATGCCTTGCAGAGGTGTAACTTACTACACCACAGCTCTGGACCCTCCAGGACTCTTTATATACACTATATTTCAAATTAACCTAAATTGGAAGTGCAGTCCATCTCTTAACTGCTGACCAAAACAGATACTCTGGGATGGAAAAGGAATGGGTTACACTGACACCTTTTTTAGTCAGATCAACATTATCAGTATCTCCAAGAAATTCAATTTAGGTTCTTTTAATAATATAAAAAATAAAGAAAGGAGAAAGAGAGAGAGAAAGAGGAGGCAGACAGACAGAGGAAAAGGAAAACACCCCAATTCGTCATTGCACTCACTTTGAATTTCTTCAAGTAATATTTAATTAAATGATATGAAGCTCAAAAATATTGGAAGCAAGCACATTTGGTGAGACCTGAATTATGTAGCCACATTAGCCAAGGATTTACAAATGGGGAGTACCCTGGATGCCATTAGTACCACTCTGTGAGGTGTGTGGAGTTAGACTCATTTTGTGCATTTATTAAGTTGAAGTCAGTTCAGAGAGCTTCCACTGCAAATGACTAAAAATTATAGCTTGCACTTTTAGTACTAGCTTTCTGAAATGATTCTGAAAGTGAACTCAGTTTGGAGGCAACCTCCCTATGTAATTAAAAATAATAATACATTTAGAAAACAGATGGCATACTCTGTCTTCTAAACTCAGAAATGAAAATTTTCTCCTGTAAATAAGATTCCTCACTGGGGCAACCCTGTCATCTAGCAGCCATGGAGCTCCATTCAGGAGCCTCTCAGAACATACACAGGACTCCAGAACCTAACCCTGACAGCCTTGCATAAGCTAAGACAATTTGCAGACCCATCTTTTAGTACATGATGTTTTTCTCCATGTTGAGGGCAATGTTGCTTAGATTCTTCTTTTGAACTATTGGGTCTGCTTAGTGCAGAAAACATAAATTTGATGGAAATGAGCTGACAGTTTCAAAATGAATCATAGTAAAAGAATATTTTTTCAGAATCTAAATATTATGGCCAAATACAGGTGTGTACACATATACGTGCCTGCCCAATTTTTATAATACTCCATTGTGCAATATTCCAAAAAAAGCTTATAAGTAGTTGGAAAAGATATTCAGTTCATAAAAATATTATATAAATATTTGTTTAAATAGAAAGTTCCTTGTGTAGGCACCACTTGATTAAAATGCAGCTTTTTGTAATCACATCACTTTAAATAATTTGAGACTGATGCTCACTCTTCAAATTGCTTAGTCATCCACCAGACATATAATTGAGGGGTCATAAAGCTTATTGAGGACACATTATGACTTTGTGTCAGTATACATAATGTACCCACTAACTTGAATGCATAGTTATCTTTATGGATTTATCTTCTTAATTCTGTAGAAGATATAAAGTGATGTAACACAGCAAAACCACAATAGTATTGGCTTTTATGTTTTCCTATTTATTTGCCAGAGGTTCATGTATCTTCTTACTTGTTAACATTATTGTCTAGCATGCTTTCATTGGGACCTAAAGGACTCCCTTCAGAATATCCTTTTGTAAATATTTATTTAATTTTCAGCGACTTAAAAGAGAGAGAGAGAGAGAGAGAGAGAGAGAGCGAGAGAGCATCCCAGATGCCTGCAACAGTCAGAACTGGGTCATGAGGCCAAGACCCAGGATCGTCGTCCACATCTCCAACATAGGTACAGAGGCCTGAGGACTTGGGTCATCTTCTGTTGCCTTCCCAAGCATGCCAGAAGGGAGCTGGATCAGAAGAGGAGCAGCTGAGACCTAAACCAGTGCCCATATAGGATTCCAGAGTTGCAGGTGGTGGCTTAACCCACTGCACCACAATGCTGGCCCCAGGTGCCTATGTCTTTTTTTTTTTTTTTACAGGCAGAGTTAGTGAGAGAGAGAGAGAGAGAGAGAAAGGTCTTCCCTCCATTAGTTCACCCCCCAAATGGCCGCCACAGCCAGCGCGCTGCACCGATCCGAAGTCAGGAGCCAGGTGCTTCCTCCTGGTCTCCCATGCGGGTGCAGGGCCCAAGGACCTGGACCATCCTCCACTGCCTTCCCAGGCCACAGCAGAGAGCTGGACTGGAAGAGGGGCAACCAGGACAGAATCCAGTGCCCCAACTGGGACTAGAACCCCGGGGTGCCGGCTCTGCAGGCGGAGGATTAACCTAGTGAGCTGTGGCGCCGGCCTAAGTGCCTATGTCTTACAGGACATTTGCTAAGTTGCTATAAACATTTCCCTGTCTTCCAGAACTTTTCTCCTTCTAGTTCATCATGTTTTTGGTCACTTTAAGTTTTTCTTGAGAAAAGAGTTTGGAACTTCGTAGCAAGGTATTCACCAAAGCATGTTGGTCCTGTTACTGAGAGGTATGTGTGTGTGTATGTTCATGTGTACATCTGTGCTTGTGTTCCATTAATATCCTATGTTGAATTACAACAATTTATACTCACAGCTGAAAAATACTGTGATTCTTCTGTGCTGCTTGTTGTTGCAATAGAGTAAGATCAGTTAGTTCAATTCAGCAAGCAGTTATTGAGGAACCAATGAACAGCCAGGCATTGTGCTGACAACTAAATGTACAGATGAGTGCGGGATAAAATTCACCTCCAAAGGTTTAACCGTGATAGGGCCAGGCCAAGGAGGTGGAGGCGGGGAATAAGAAGAAAGTTGTTATATCTTCTTTACATTCATCATTTATCTGAGTATCTTAGGAAATATTCCCAGAGAAGGTGACACTCGAGCCAAGTGCAGAATATAAGTAATGGTTTTTGAATGCAGATAATCCATCAGAGATATAGGGAAGAAAATAACATTATAAAGACACATTTGTGAGACAGTCTTGTGTCTGAGAGATTCATTCATCCATTCCTTCCAAAAGTGCTTACTGAGTTTTTCCTAAGTTTCAAGAACTGCCCTAGGTTTTATGCACATGGTGACAAAAAGCACAACATTATAAAATTTAAACTATTTAATAAGAGATAAAAGTCAATCATGAGCTCCTCCTTTCATAATCAGGACTTCGTGGAAGAAGTAATATTTGAACAATATCTTGAGAGAGTGAAGAAGTGAGTTGTGCTAATATCCAGCGGAAGGTTATCTTTGACTGAGGGTATCACAATTTTGACAGCTTTCTGGACAAAGTATATTTGGCTAAATAAAGGAACAACAAAGACTCCAGTCTGTCAGAATAGTGGGAAGAGTGGAAGGAAATAAGATCCCTGAGGTGAGCTGATGGGATGGCATTTTGTTTTCCATGGTAAGATTTTTCATTGCAAATCTGAAATTTGATGTTAATTGTGTCGTAGGACTACAGAATAGAGAGCTTAGGTAGCTTTTTTTTTATTAAAATTCGGCCTTAAGCCTTATGTTTTACTGTTTAAATTAAGCTCCAAAGCACAGCTCTAATGGCAATATGCAATTAGATTGTCAGCCACTAAATTTTTGGATGCAAGTCCCCAAGCTGGCACTTGTTTTAGTGTGAATCCACATGAGAGGTGTTGAGTACTTGATAAATGGAATAGTGTAGCTTTCTGATAGGCTGACCAAGTCCATGAGAGACAATGACAAAAAAAAAAAAAAAAAAAAGGAGAGGTACACAAAGAAATGAGAATTTTGTTATTTACAGAGCCAGAAAAAATGTTATTTTAATTTGAATTCTCCTTATGCCTATGTATTTTTTCATGGGTGGGGTGTCATAGTGCTTCCAATTCTTGTGTTTTTTCAATATGGCAGTGATAATTGGGATGTCGGTATGGCAGCATACTAGAGTAACGACATGGTTATGAAATGGTCAGTACTTGTCATTATGATTTGAACATGTGTCCTTTCAAATTTAAGCGGTTCATTTTCAAAGTCTTATGGCAATGGCACTAAGTAGGTACAAAGTTAATACAACTGAGGTGTGTAGAGGAGGGGCTTTTGGAAAGGCTTGGGTTGGATACAATTGTTGGGAGGTACTGATATGATGGGATACTGAGGGCTTCGTAACAAAAGGGAAGAAGACCACCTGGATAGGTGGGCACAGACACTCCTGTGTGCTCCCTGTCTGTTGCTATAGAAGCCATGTGTTATTGCAGAACTCTGCTGAGAAGAACATCATCATTAGAAGTAGAATCACTGAAATCCCTTTGATCTTGGACAGTCACATTCCAAAACGATGAGGCAGAATAAATCTTTATTCCTTATTATGTTAGGCTTCCTCTTGCATTTTGCTATAATAATGAAAAGCTGCCAAATACACCTGTGTTTGGAATAAAATCATCTTGAAGAATATAAAGTGGCACATTGCATAAATACTACTTAGATGGAAGAAAAATTGCTTGATGGAGGAGAAATGGTGATTAGCTTAAAACAAGGCAACCAAGCTGATGTGCCTTGGAACACTTTCAGAAGAATATTTTAAGAGTACAAGAAAGGGCAAACATAGGTCTAAGGCAGTTTCAATCAGTTTCAGACATTCTGGATGGATCAAATAAAATTTCAGTAATTTCTCCTTGTTGATGATTCTCAGTGCTTTCAACACACACACAAGATTACATGAGTAGGACACAGCAGACAGAATTTCCTACACAATAGTATCATCACATTGTTGTCCTTGAAGTACTTAACACCTCTTGAAAGCAATGTCTGCCATGCCCAGTTTGAGCAAATTAGGACTAGGATTTTATTTTTGATATGGGGGCTGGACTTATTCTCTCAATCTGCTACAAGAGTGAGGATTCTCTTGGAACAGAATCACCAGAGACTTAACTTATTAAGTTGGTTTTTCTAGAATTTCATTACTTATTTGAAACACTTCTAGCATTAAGTAAGGAATGAAATTGTGTATTTTGTTAATTTTTTGCAAGTTATATGCCTCCCTGAGTCTCTGCACATATAAAATTAGACTACTGCAATTTATGAAAATACAGATTTTTAGTGTTTAATTGGTTATGGTTATCAATCTCTTGGGAAACCTGTAAATAAATTTGTTAATATGGCTGAAGAATTAGATTTCTTATTTCTGTTCTTGTATAATCATTACTTTGTGTTTAAATTTGATCTTCATTCTCTGATATTAAGGAGTGGTTACTTTCCAAAAACATAAATAAAAGAACAAGTAGAACAGGAGTCCTGACATTGGCTGAAAGCTGAAGCAAGAGAAGGAAAAGAAAAGAAGAAGGGAGGAAGAAAGAAAGGGAGGGAGAGGATGGAGGGAGAGAGAGAAAAAGAGATGATGGAATGGAGGAAGGAAAGAAGAACTGGGGAAATAAAAGGGAAAATGTGCCGGCACCACGACTCAATAGGCTAATCCTCCGCCTGAGGCACCAGCACACCGGGTTCTAATCCCGGCTGGGGTACTGGATTCTGTCCCAGTTGCCCCTCTTCCAGGCCAGCTCTCTGCTATGGCCCGGGAGTGCCATGGAGGATGGCTCAAGTGCTTAGGCCCTGCACCCATGGGAGACCAGGAGAAGCACCTGGCTCATGTCTTCAGTTCAGCGCAGTGCGCCAGCTGCAGCACGCCAGCCGCAGCACGCAGGACGCGCCAGCCATTAGAGGGTGAACCAATGGCAAAAGGAAGACCTTTCTCGCTGTCTCTCTCTCTCACTGTCCACTCTGCCTGTCAAAAAAAAAAAAAAAAAAGGGAAAATGTTATATTCTCTAGTTCACATTTGTCACATGTTAGCAACACTGGGAGTATAGTCCAGAAATCCAAGGAACCCTTTCCCAATTACCTTAAGATAACCATACCCATCTCTTTGGTAGCATCTGCATCATTGTATTCCTCTCTTCTTTTTCTTCAAATTGAGAAAGCAATATTTGTTTTTAAAATTATTTTATTTATTCATATGTCAACAGCTAACTCCATTAAGAAGATGAGCTCCCTAAAGGCAAGATGTTGTCTTTTTCATTATTAAATTCCTAATGCTGCTTAGGACAGTATCTGACAAAGGGTAGAAAATTATGTACATGTTTGCAAAAAAAGTTAAAGGTAAGACGAGAAAGGTTAAAAGAAAATATGATGTATTGTCATCTTCATTCATTTCCAGAATGTTTTTGATTTCCCTTTTGATTTCTGCTATGATCTGCAGTTCATTCAGGAGCATGTCATTCAGTTTCTATGGGCGCATATTTTCTAGAGGTTCTTAAGTTGCCAATCTCCAGCTTCATTCCTTTGTGGTCATAAAAGATACATGGTATAATAGCATTTTTTTAATCTGTAGAGACTTCTTTATGGTGTAGTATATGGTCTAACCTAGAGAAACATACATTCACCAATGAAAAGAATGTGTAGTCTGCAGCTGTGGGATGAAATGTTCCATAAACATCAATCAGGTCAATTGGGTCCATAGTGTAGATTAACTCCTTTGTTTCTTTGTTGATTTTGTCTAGTTGATCTGTCCACTGGTGAAAAGTGGGGTGTTGGAGTCCCCCATTATTATTTTATTTTATTTTATTTTATTTTATTTTTAAAATTGTATTTATTTGGGAGGTAGAGTTACACACAGTGAGAGGAAGAGACAAAGAGAAAGGTCTTCCATCCACTGATTCATTCCCCAAATTGCTTCAATGGCTGGAGCTGTGCCCATCTGAAACCAAGAGCCAGGAGCTTCCTCCAAGTCTCTCACACAGAAGCAGAGGACCCAAGCACTTGGGCCATCTTCCACTATTTTCCCAGGTCATAGCAGAGAATTGGATTAAAGGAGGTGTAGCCAGGACTAGAATTGGCACCCATATGGGATCTCAGCACTGCAGGCAGAGGATTAACTGACTGTGCCATAGCCCTGGCAACCCATTAGTATTATAATGGAGTATATGTCTCCCTGTAGATCCATTAACATTTGTTTTAAATAGCCAAGTACCTTGCCATTGGGTGCACATACATTTTTTATAGTCACATCTTCCTGTTGAATTGATCCATAAATCATTATATAGTGCTTTTCTTTGTTTATTTTAACAGTTTTTGTGTTAAATTCTTTGTTGCCTGATATTAAGGATGGATACACGCACTCATTTTTGGTTTTCTTTGGCATGGAATATCTTTTTCTGTCTTTTCACTTTCAGTCTGCACGTATCTTTATTGGTGAGGTGTGTTTTGTAGGCAACAAATAGATAAGTTATGGTTTGTAATCCACTTAGCTAGTCTGTATCTTTCAATTGGAGAATTTAGACCATTTACATTAAGGTTATTATTGATAAGTAATGACTTGGCCCCACCATTTATCCATAATTGTTTGTTTTGGATTTCCTTTGTACCTTTACTGGGAGATTTTTTTTTCCTTCATGTTCTTTCATAATGATTATCTCTCTGTGTTTCAGTGTGTTGCACATCCTTAAGCATCATTTGTAAGGCTGGGATGAGTGGTGACAAAATCTTTCAACTTCTGTTTCTTATGAAAGGTCTTTATTTCACCTTCCCTTATAAATAAGAGCTTTGCAGGTTACAGTAATCTTGGTTGACAGTTTTTTTTTTTTCTTTCAAGACTTGGACTATGTCTCTCCATTCTCCTAGCCTGTAGGATTTCTGATGAAAAATAAGCTGTGAATCTACTTGGAGATCCTTTGAAAGTAATTTGGCATTTCTATCATGCACATTTTTGAATCTTTATGTTTTACTGTTGAAAGTTTGACTACAGTGTTTCGTGGTGAAGAGCTTTTCTGGTCGTGTCTATTTGGAGTTCTATAGGTGCTTCCCGTATTTCAGCATCTGTTCCTTTCTCCAAATTAGGGAAGTTTTCTATAATTATTTCATGGAATAGACCTTCTAACACATTCTCTCTTTCCACACTTTCAGGAGTTCCTAAGAGCCAATAAAATTAGCTACAGAAATTTAAATGATTAAATGCCTTGGAATACATTTAACCAAGGAGTTGAAAGATCTCTATGATGAAAATTACAAAACATGAAAGAAAGAAATAGGAAGAGACACAAAAATGGAAAACATATCCCATGTTCATGGATTGTCTCAATTAATATCAAAATGTCTAAACTACCAAAAGCAATTTACAGATTAAATGCCATCCCAATCACCAATCAAAATACCAATGACATTCTCAGATCCAGAAAACATGGTTCTAAAATTCATTCTGAAAACACAAGAGACCCCAAATAGCTAAAGCAATCTTATACAGCAAAAACAAAGCCTGAGGCATCCCAATAACAGACTTCCAAACATAGTACAGGGCAGGTACAAACATAGCCACCTACTACTGGCACAAAAATAGAAATATAGACCAATGGAACAGGACAGAAACTCCAGAAACCAATCTACACATCTACAAACAACTATTCCTTGGAAGAAGAAAGAAAATCAATCCCTGGAGCAAGGACAGTCACTGCAACAGATTGTGCTGGGAAAATTGGAGCTTCATATACAGAAGTATGAAACAAGACCCCTATGTTACACCTCATTTATTTGATGCCTTTCCAATTTCTTGATATAGGCACTAATTGCTATAAACTTTCCTCTTAACATTGCTTTCGCTATATCCTATAAATTTTGATATACTGTATTGTTACCTCCATTCATTTGCAGAATTTTTGTTTGTTTTATTACCCACTCTATTAGAAGCATGTTGTTCACTCTCTACGTGCTTGCATATTTTATGGAGATTCTTAAGTTATTAATTTCTGACTTCATTCCATTGTGGTCAGAAAAGCTATACAGTATTATTTTGTAGTTTTTCTGTCTAGTTGATCTGTCCATTGATGAAAGTGGAATGCTGAAGTCCCTCATTATTATTATATTTGAGTGTATGTCTTCGTTTAGATCCATTAACATTTGTTTTAAACAGCTAAGCACCCTGACATTGGGTGCATATGAATTTCTTATAGTCACATCTTCCTGTTGAATTGATCCCTTAATAATTACATAATGCCCTTCTTTGTCTTTTTTAACAGTTTTTGTGTTAAAATATGTTATGTCTGGTATTAGGATGGCTATACCTGCTTATTTTTGCTTTCTGTTAGCTTGAAATACCTTTTCCCATCCTTTCACTTTCAGTCTGCATGGATCATTGTTGGTGAGGTGAGTTTGTTAGTCAGAAAATATCATCAAATGTCCACACTACAAAAGTAATTTACAGATTCAATGAAATCCCAATCAAAATACCAATGGCATTCTTCTCAGAGCTAGAAAAAAATGCTAAAATTCATATGCACACAAAAGACCAAAACAGCTAATGTAATCTTAAACATCAAAAACAAACCCAGAGTTATAAAAGACTTCAATACATATTTCAGGGCAATTATAATCAAAACAGCCTGGTACTGGCACAAAAATAGACATGAAGAACAATGGAACATAATAGAAACTCTAGACATCAATCCAGGCATCTACAGCCAACTAATCTTTGATAAAAGAGCTAAAATCAATCCTTGAAAAAGTAGCTTCAACAAATGGTACGGGGAAAATTGAATCTCCATGTGCAGAAGTATAAAACAAGATCCCTACCTTACACTTTACACAAAATTCACTCAAAAGGGATTAAAGATCTAAATCTATGACCTGATAACAACAAATTACTAGAGGAAAACATTGGGGAAATTCTGCAAGATATTGGCATAGGCAAAGACTTCTTGGAGAAACCCCAGAGGAATAGGCAATCAAAGCCAAATGGGATTGCTTCAAGCTGAGAAGCTTTTGCAATGCAAAAGAAACATTCAACAAAATGAAAAGGCAATGGATAGAATGGGATAAAATATCTGAAAACTATGAAAATCCTAAAAGGTTAACATCCAGAATCTATAAAGAGTTCAAGAAATTCAACAACAACACAAATAATCCATAGAGCCTATGAGAGTATTTTAGGCATGGAAAGCCAAGACACTCTGGAAAAAAAAAAAAAAAAACTAAATGAAAGGTCTCTGTGAGTGAGATCCCAGTAGAAAGAATGGGCCATCAAAGAAGGAGGTACCTTTCTCTGAAGGGAGGAGAGAACTTCCACTTTGACTATGACCTTGTCTAAATAAGATCAGAGTTGGCGAACTCAAAAGGCTTCCATAGCTTTAGCAACTCATGACAAGAGCCTAGGGAGATTTACAAGAGTGTCAATTTGTTAAGTCAACAACGGGAGTCACTGTGCACTTACTCCTCATGTAGGATCTCTGTCCTTAATGTGCTGTACATTGTGATTTAATGCTATAACTAGTACTCAAACAGTATGTTTCACTTTGTGTTTCTGTGTGGGTGCAAACTGTTTAAATCTTTACTTAATATATACTAAATTGATCTTCTGTATATAAAGATAATTGAAAATGAATCCTGATGTGAATGGAATGGGAGAGGGAGTGGGAGAGGGGAGGGTTGTGGGTGGGAGGGAAGTTATTGGGGGGAAAAAGCCACTGTAATCCATAAGCTGTACTTTTGGAAATTTATATTTGTTAAATAAAAGTTAAAAAAAAAGAAATGGGAAAAGAATAAGCACTTTTAAGAATAGAAAATTAAAATGACCAACAGACACATAGAGTAATGCTCAGGATCACAGGACTTTAGGAAAATGCAAATCAAAGCCACAATGAGGTTTGGGCTCACCCCACTTAGAATGGCTGTCTACAAAAATCAACAAACAGGGACCAGCTCTGTGGTGCAGCCGGTTAAAGCCCTGGCTTGAAGTGTCAGCACCTCTCTCTTTTTTTTTTTTTTTCTTTTTTTGACAGAGTTATACAGTGAGAGAGAGAGAGAGAGAGCGCGCGCGCGAGAGAGAGAGAGAAGTCTTCCTTCCACCCGTTCACTCCTCAAATGGCCGCCACAGCCAGCACGCTGCTCCAATCTGAAGCCAGGAACCAGGTGCTTCCTCCTTGTCTCCCATGCGGGCGCAGGGCCCAAGCACTTAGGACATCCTCCACTGCCTTCCTAAGCCACAACAGAGAGCTGGACTGGAAGAGGAGCAACTGGGACTGAATCTGGCACCCCAACCGGGACTAGAACCCGGGATGCCAGCACTGCAGGTGGAGAATTAACCTAGTGAGCCACGGCGCCGACTGAAGTGCCAGCGTCTCATATGGGTGCAGGTTCTAGTCTTGCCTGCTCCTCTTTTGATCTAGCTTTCTGTTCTGGCCTGGGAAAGCAGTGGAAGATGGCCCAATTCTTTGGGCCCCTGCAACCACATGGGAGACCTGGAAGAAGCCCCTAGCCCCTGGCTTCAGATTGGCACAGCCCTGGTATTTGCAGCCATTTGGGGAGTGAACCAATGGATGGAAGACCTCTTTCTCTGTCTATACTTCTCTCTGTAACTCTGTCTTTCAAGTAAATAAAAAAAAATTAACAAGCATTAAACACTAATACATTGTTGGTGGGAATGTAAACTAATCCAGACATTGTGGAAGACAATATGCAGCTATCTCAGAAAGCTAAAACAGATCTACCATATGACCCAGCAATCCCAGTCCTAGAAATTATACAATCAAAATGATACCAGCATATTAAAGATTTATCTGTACCCCCGTGTTTATTGCAACTCAATTCATAATAGCTAAGCCATGGAATTAACCCAGATGTCCATAAACTGATGACTAATAAAGAAATTGTGATATATATATATATATATATATATATATATATATCAGCCATAAATTCAGCCATAAAAAGAATGAAATCCTTTCCATTACAACAAAATGGATCCAACTGGAAATCATCCCCAAAAGACAAACACAATGTTTTCCCTGATCTGTAGTAACTAATAGAGTATCAAAAAAAGAAATGTATATTATTGAAACTGACATTTTGAGATTGGATGACTGTTTACAGCCCTTGTTTTCTACCATTGGGGAACAGTGTTTTTTCCTTCACTATTTGTTGAACTCTTTACTTAGTATAGGGTTAATCTCATGAGTATAAAATAAACTGAAAGTAGATCATCGTAAAAATTAAACAATAAGGTAGGAAGGAGGAGGGAGGCTGAGGTCATGCTCAGGACAGAGGAATGTTGCTCCTAAATCTGTGTATATGAAAGACATGAAATTTGTTTACATTAAAAATTCAAAAATAATAATTAGAAGAAAACTATCAGAAAATTAGGGAAGGTGGAACAAAATGGAAGGAATGGAGGCAGGGAAGAAGGAAGATAAAAAGGAAGGGAGGAAGGAGGGGAAGGTGGAATGTTGGGGGAGAAGGGAGAGAAACAAGAAAAAAGGGAAGGGAGATAAAAGTCTGTGCCTTACACTTCTTGGAAAGGCTTAGCAATTTCCAGAACAGTAATTAGCATGGTGTCTTTCACAGTGAATAAATATTTTTCTATTGATGGGACAAAACTAGAGACTACTTAATTACTGCTGGAGTAAACATGTTATCAATAACCTGACAGACTTTGGCATCTGGCCCACCACAATTCTTTGTATTCTGTATTTGGCAGGTGTGTCTCCTCAATGCTGTGGTACATTTCCACTTGGCTCCCTCTCCCTACTGCTGATTCCTCTTCCAGCACCCTTTGTACAAGGTCAGCCCTAGAAAAACAGTTCCATACCAATTATCCCCTTCTTTCTCAGTGTCCTGTCAGACTAATCTTCCTTAATACAGATCAATGTATGCCTAGGAAGATGGGGATGCATTTCAAAATTTAAAAAAATCAGAGTTCCACAAATATTTAAAGCACAGGGTTCAATCTCCTGACATTCTGATAGTCTCACAGACCTTCTCCTCCAGTTTCTCTACCAAAGCTCTTAAACATAGTGACAACAAATATGGTCTTGGAATGCAGATCCAAAACAAAAAATAAGGGGCTGGCATTGTGTCACAGTCAGATAAGCTGCTGCCTGCAGCACCAACATCCCACACTGGAGCACCAGTTCAAGTCCCAGCTGCTCCACTTCCAATCCACCTCCCTGCTAATGCTCCTGGGAAAACAGCAGGAGATGGTTCAAGTGCTTAGGCCCTTACCACCCATGTAGGAAACATAGATGATCTCTCTCTCTCTCTCTCTCTCTCTCTCTCTCTCATTCTGCCTTTCAAACAAATAAAACAAATATTAAAAAAAAAAAGTACACTGGACCAGTGTGGTCTTAAAAAAAGTATTTGTGCTGAGTCTCCATTTTCACATGGAAAAAAAATTAAGCTGGACTTTAGCACAGATTTCTTGTAATAATTAAAATCTAGAAGATCCATGGCTTCCTGAGTTCAAATTTCACCCTCGCCAGGTTTGCTGCGCACACTCAGCAAGTTACTTCATCTCTTTGCTATCATTTCACTGCTCTCTCCAAAGGGCATACTGAAATCTAAGTGCCATGTTAACAGTATTAAGAGGTGAGATCTTTAAGAAGTCACAAGTTCGAGAGGGCTCTGTCTCAGGAATGGACTACTGGGCTGGTTAGCATAAGAGGGAGTATGTGAGAGGTTGGCCTCTTCATGCCCCTCTCTGTCTGCAGCACACTTGCTTTTCCTTCTGCCTTGTGACATTGTGGCAAGAAGACCCTAACTGATGTAGCTCCTCAATCTTGGACTTCACATCCTCCTGAACTGTGAGCCAGAAAATCTGCTATTGTTTATAATTTACTCAGTCTGTGGTATTCCATCACAGCAGTGGAAATGATCTAAGGCCTCAGTGTAAGTGTAAAACAGGGATAATACCTGCTTCATAGTATTAGTATTAAATTAAATGAGTTAAAAGTTATACATTTGTTTAAGATGCAGGGAAACAAGAGAGAGAAAAGGAAGGGGAGACAGAGACAGAAAAACAGATAGAGTTCCCACCTGCTGTTTCATTTCCCAAATGCCAACAATGACAAGGGCTGACTGATTCTACAGCCAGGAGCCAGGAGCTCAATCCAGATCTCCCATGTGGGCCATCACCTGCTGCCTCCCATGGTCTGCATTGGCAAGAAGGTGGAGTAAGGAACCAGATAGAAACCAGGTGCTCTGATGTGCAATGTCTGTGTCTTAACTGGTATCTTTATTGGTATTACATTGAATCTGTAAATTGCTTTTGGTAGTATGAAAATTTTGGTGATATTAATACTACCAATCCGTGAAAATGGAAAATTTTTGTGTCTTCTGCTACTTTTCTTAATGTTTTATAATTTTCATGATAGAGCTATTTCACATCATTGGTTAAAATTATTCCAAGGTTTTTATATTTTTGTGATCAAGGGAGTTGGGGAAGGGTAAGTGGAGAGAGAGAGAGATTAGTTGAGGAAATCTGTAGCAGGAGCAGTGTCAAGGCTGGATACACTCAGAGGAGGGAGAGGACCCCCTTTATGCAGGGGAGCATAGTATCTGGTCAAGCTGGGGTCCTGTGCTGTTTCCTAGAGCATCACCCCATTCCACTGCCCTCCTCATCTGCTCCAGGAAGAACAACCTTTTGCTGGCTGGCCATGTCAAATGTGTTAGACATGTACCTGAATGCTCTCTGCACAGTCACTTCTTAGCATGCATGCCTGTTTCCCTCCCTTGGCAGTTCATCTCGATTCTCAACAGCTCAAGGCCTAAGCTCTAAATTGAGAACTTGCCAAATCATTCTAAAATCCTTTAATGTGAGAAAAAGCCAGCTAAGCCCTGCTCTGGCTTGTTCTACTCTGACTCACCTGGGGGTTTCTATGGGGGTTAATAATATGTGACATAAGAGCTAGCAATTTGGCACAGCAGGTTAAACGGCCACCTGTGATGCAGGCATCCCATGTGAGTGCTGGCTCAAGTCTCAGCTGCTCCACTTAAGATGAAGCTCTATTCTAATGTGCCTGAGAAAACAGCAGAAGATGGCCAGAGTGTTTAGGCCCTTGTTCCTACTTGGGATGCCTGGATGAAGTTCCAGATTCCTTACTGGGCCTACTCAGCCCTGACCTTCACAGTCATTCAAGGAGTGAGCCATAGGATGGAAGATTCTCTCTCTCTCTTGCTCACTCTCATTCTAATTCTTGCTCTCATTCTAGCTCTCTATCTCTAACTCTATCTCTACCCCTATCTCTGTTTATCTCCCTCTCCCTCTCTCTCTAACTCTGAACTTCAAATAAATTAAGTATACCTTTTAAAGCAGGTAACATGAAAAGATAATTTTTCCTAGTGTTTATGGTTTAAGGGGTTGTTGTGTAAAAGCAGCAAAAGGAGAGAATTCAGTCATGAGCAGAGCTGTGCCATTATTCAGTCAATTCTGTAATTCTTTTTTGTTTATTTGTCTGAAGAGTTACAGAGAGAGAAAGACACACACACACACACACACACAAAGAGAGAGAGAGAGAGGGAGAGAGAGAGAGAGAGAGAGAGAGAGAGAGAGAGAGAATGTAATAGAGATCTTTGATCCAATGGCTCATTTCCCACATGGCCACAGTGGCCAGGGCTGGGCCGGGCTGAAGCCAGGAACCAGGAATTTCTTCCAGGGCTACTATATGGGTGTCAGGGCCTCAATTACTTGAGCTTTGCTACACTGCTTTCCCAGGGACATTAGCAGGGATCCGGACCTGCAGTGGATCATCCAGGACTCCTACTGATGCCTACATGCCAGCATCACAGGCAGTGGCTTTACCAACTATATCGCCATGCCAGACCCCAATTCTAACATTCTTAAGTAGAGATGATAAGCTTAACCTGCCTATTCCTTTGTTTATTACTAAAGAAAAATAAAGAAATCATCTGCAGTTGATATGTAAATACAATGCATTTGAAATGTGTCAATTAGGACATCTCTGGAAAAGATCTCAGCAATCATGTGGTCTGGTTGGTTCCTTAAAAAAAAAAGAAAAAAAAAACTTGAGGTCACCAGCAAGGCTATTGAAAATTGCTTAGGGGCCAGCACTGTGGCACAGTGGGTTAAAGCCCCAGCCTGCAGCACCAGCATCCCACATGGGGGCCAGTTCGAGTCCTGGAGGCTCCTCTTCCAATCCAGCTCTCTACCATGGCCTTGGAAAGCAGTAGTAGATGGCCCAAGTCCTTGGACCTCTGCACCCATGTGGGAGACCTGGAAGAGGCTCCTGGCTCCTGGCTTCGGATCAGCCCAGTTCTGGCTGTTGTGATCATTTGGGAAGTGAATCAGCAAAATGGAAAACCTCTCTCTCTCTCTGTTGCTTTACCTCTCTCTGTAACTCTGTCTGACACATTTCATAAAATAATTCTTTAAAAAATAGAGAGTTGTTTAAGAAGTTTAAGAGATGCACGTAGTCACTTTCTGGCCTTACTCTTATGTACCTGTGCAGTGCTACAGAAAAAGGGTATTCTCCAGAGAGCCACATAGAAGACTACAAAGTGATAGGTATATAATCAATAAATGCATTTTATTTCAGTGATGTGTAATGTGTGGTGGGCATACTTGGTGGGTATATTGTGTCTCTAAAATCATAATACTGGACTTAGTCCCATCATATGCATCAGGCTTCAGATATGAACAAGAGACTTTGAACTGACAGATACTGCCTTAGCTTTTCACTGAGTTCTTGGCAGATTTTCAGTATTATGTCACCCTTCCACTAGCTTTCATGTCTAAATTGCTGATTCATAATACATATATACAGTATTTGAAAACATATTCACACTTGAAGAGAAGAAGTTAACAATCTGTTGACCTAGTGTTTGAGATTGGAGAGAGCATTAACTTGGAGGTATTTAGGAATGAAAAAGCCTTTGCACATTAATGTGCTAAAGTTGGTCTTAATCCAACTTTAATCCAAGTCAGTGTGGTTTGAATATTGGTTTTGGAGTCAGACTGCTTGACATTAATTCCCTGAGTGCCCATTTCTAACGTTGAGAATACTGCTTGTCTCCTGTGTGCCTTGTCATCTTTATACAATAGCACCATAGCAGCAGTGTCTGTGACACATCACATGGTACAAGAGACAAGTGAGTTAATTCACACAAACCACGTAGAAGGAAGTCTGACAACAAATAAGCACTCGAAAATTAGCAATCAATCATAGCTTTGGAATCAAGCATACTTGTTTCAAATCCCAGGTCTACTATCTACTTAGCTACCTACATGAAGTCTGTGTTTCCTCTTATTTAAAACACAGATAAGAAGGTAGCTTGAGGAGTCCATGGGATAATGTACATGGATACCTCACCTCAGTGCTGATGGACTGTTAAGGTTTGAACAACAGTTTAGATGTCCCACAAAGGCTCATGTAGTAACAGTTTGGTCTCCAAAATCAAATGTTAATTGTTAATGGAGTCAGGTTAAGAGTTAATGGGAGGGCTGGCGCCGTGGCTCACTTGGTTAGTCCTCCACCTTCGGTGCTGGCATCCCATATGGGTGTCGGGTTCTAGTCCCGGTTGCTCCTCTTCCAGTCCAGCTCTCTTCTCTGGCCCAGGAAGGCAAAGGAGGATGGCCCAAGTGCTTGGGCCCCTGCACCCACATAGGAGACCAGGAGGAAGCACCTGGCTCCTGGCTTCTGGCTTCGGATTGGCACAGCGTTGGCCATGGCAGCCATTTGGGGAGTGAAGCAACGGAAGGAAGACCTTTCTCTCCATCTCTCTTTCTCACTGTCTATGACTCTCTACCTGTTAAATAAAATAAATAAATAAATAAATAGTAATGGGAAGGTGTAGACTTAAACTAATTGTGCTGTCTGGGAGGTGGATCTAGTGGGAGGTCTTTAGGATTTGGGGGAGTGCCCTCAGGAGGTGGTTCTGATGAGCCTGTTGGCTAAGTGAGTTCAGCCCAGCCATTCTATCCCACTTCCTGCCAGGGAGATGTCTTCACTCTCCATTTCTCACCAGTCACCTAAATCAATGACGCCTCCAGATCTTGAACTGAAAACCAAAATAATCCATCTTTTTAAAGTAGCTCCTCCTTGGTATTTTGTTTGTAACAATGAAATGGTGGCTGATTCATACATCTCATACATCTCACATTGTATAGCTTTTGATAAACATGGTCATAACATATTCAAAATAACAAGTTTTCAATCTAGCTCTCTGATATGGCCTGGAAAATCAGTGGATTTTGTGCTTGGGCCGCTGCACCCACATGGGAGACCTGGAAGAAGCTCCTGGCTCCTGGCTTTGGATCGGCACAGCATCAGCCATTGCAGCCATTTGGGGAATGAACCACTGGATGGAAGACTTCTCTCTATATGTAAAATAAATAAATAAATAAATAAATAAATCTTTTTTAAAAAGCAGTCTTTCTATAACATCAGAACTGAATAAATGTTAGCTTCATCTGTCCCTGATTTCCTACCTATCACCATCCCCAAACTTTCAGTCTCTGTAAGAGATATAACAGGTAGAAGGAAAAGCAGTCCATTTGACCAAGAGTAGCTCAACTATTTTGCACTTCAAAATCAATCCATATTTGAAATTGACAACTTATGGTAGTCAGTATTTACTGAACATACACTTACTGCTTCACATATCATCTTAACGTACAACAGAATCTTAGAAACCTATAATTCTATAACAATTATTACTTCTGTTTTTCTGAGGAAGAGACCAAGACTCAGACAGTGAATGAAACCATGTGTAGACTACACAGCTAATGTAAGGCAGACACTGGAAGTGCAAACAGAAGTTTCCATCCTCTCTGTAACATGCATCTGCAAACTGAGGCTAATGGCTTCTTTTTATGTTACAAATATGTAGCTTTTCATAAGTTATACATTGGCTTTCAGGCTCCACAGTATCTTTATATAAATCATTCACATTATTAATTTTATTAAAAAAAAATGGAAGGGCCAGCAGTGTGGCACAGTGTGTTAAGCTGCTGCTTATAATGCCATTGCTGAATCAAGCCTAGCTGCTCTTCTTCCTATACAGATCCCTGCTAATGCACCTTGGAGGGCAGTGGATGAGGATTAAAGTGCTTGGGCCTCTGTCACCTACATGAGAGACCCAGATACAGTTCCTGGCTCCTGGTTTTCGCCTGGATATTGCATTCTTGAGAGTGAACCAGAAGATGGGAGATCTATCTCTCTCTATCTCTCTCTTTCTCACTCTCTCTCTTTCTCTCTCTCTTCTCTATCTCTCTTTCTCTTTCTCAAATAAATTTGTCTTGAAAAAATAAAATGAAATTGGAGACAAATTTCATGCTGAACGTAAGTAGACTGCTTAAGGGAATAAAGTGGCCATTTAATAAAATAGTAACTAGGAAAATGCCACAAAATTATCTTCTGTTGGTAGCTATCTCTGGAATAATAAGCTTTCTTTAAGCAAACAGAGCAGTTGATGATTATAAAATGAGTTCAAAAAGATAATTACTCCCACTGAATAGTTTAAAAAAAATCCTTGATTTCAGGTGTTGTACTGTATTGGGTTGTTACCTTTGGGATGCCTGCATACCAAATCAGAATGCCTGGTTCAATTCTCAGATACTCCATACTTCTAACCCAGTGTCCATTTATGCATCTAGAAGGCAGCAGATGAAGGCAGAAGTACTTGAGGTCCATCCACCCATGTGGATACCTGAATGGAGTTACCACTCCCAGGCTTCAGCTTGGCTTAACTCTGGCTATTGCAGGCATTTGGAGAGTGAACCAAAGGATAGTAAAAAAAGCAATCAATCTCTCTCTTTCTCTTTCTCTCTCCATTTCTGTCACTCTGCATTTCAAATCAACAAATTTTTAGAACTCTAAAAAAAAAATCCTTGGACTGGCACTCAGTGCTCTTTGCAATATTTGAGGTCTTGGAGAAAATGGGAACATTCACATGTTGTCTTTTTTTTTCTAATATCAAGATCCATTGTAGGAGTGAATACAATACAAAATATTGATAATATCCTCCCTAGATTAAGGCCATAAGTAATAGCTGAAAACAATTTTAAGGTCTGACATAGTGGTGTAGCAGGTAAATCTACGGCATATGACGTCAGCATCCAACATGGGTGCTGGTTCAAGTCCCAGATGCTCTAGTCCTGATGCAGCTCCCTGCTAATGGACCTGGGAGAACAGCAGAAAATGGTCCAAGTACTTGGGCCTCCACATCCATGTGGGAGACCTGAATGAAGCTCTTGGGTCCTGACTTCAGTCTAGCCCAGCCCTAGATGTTATAGCCATTTGTGGCAATTTGGGGAATGAACCAGTGGATGGATGATATTCTCTCTCTCTGTCTCTCTCTTTCATCTTTCTCACTCCCTACCTTTCAAATAAATAAAATAAATCTTTAAAAAAAGCAAAAAATATTTTAATTTTTATTACAAAATAAGTACAATTAAACTTAATTTAAAAACAGCCTTCTATATAAACAGTCTGCCTTGTTTTTGTTTAAGCCTCAAAAATGATCCTTTTAATAAAAGCACCAGTGGAAAAGATCAAGTTTTCGAAAAGTATACTGAGAAAAATCAGAAGTATGTACCTCGATTCTTCAGGAATTCTGTTTAAGTAATTCTATTTTCCCCCTTTTAAACTTGGTCAGTTGATCAAATCTACCTGACACTGACTGTGCAATGCAAGCAACATTCATTGTTGGCTCTTCGGTCAGGCCCCAGTTGTTCTGCTCTGCAATGGAATGCAGCAGTGAGTCAGAGGTAACCCTTATCCTCAAGAAACTCCTCTCTGGTAGAAATGCATGCAAAGATTTCTCTCCAACCTGATACTTACTTTTGGAAAGGAAGATAGGAACATATATAGCCCAGCTCTGCAGTCTGTGTAGGCTGCATAGCAATGCTTATTGTGGTATCAATATTAACTTTTTCCTATGCATAGATCTTACTGTAAGGTCTTGATAAAACTTGGTATGGCATAGGTGGAACTTAATTCATTTGATGTGTTATTGAACTTACAGGGCACATTGCCACAATGGTAGTGAAATAGAGGAACTGTCCGATGTCAGTGTGCCCCACATGGCTATCTGGAGGCCATTGTGACACTCTATTCCTAACTTTTGAATATCCCTAGAAATAATCTGGTTCCACACTCATCCCTGGATCAAAGTAGTCGTTTCTGCTGGTTTTGTAGTTTATGTCAGCTCAAGGTCATTTCCCCATGGCTCTTCAGCTCTACTCTTTTTTTTTTTTTTTTTTTTTTTGACAGGCAGAGTGGACAGTGAGAGAGAGAGAGAGAGAGAAAGGTCTTCCTTTTGCTGTTGGTTCACCCTCCAATGGCCGCCGCCGGCACCACACGGCAGAGGATTAGCCTATTGAGCCATGGCGCCGGCCTCAGCCCTACTCTTAGATTCCTTCTCCAAGTTTCCACCAAACTCCACTGAACATTTGGGGGTATAGAAAGTTTAGATCAGGCCGGTGCCGTGGCTTAACAGGCTAAATCCTCCGCCTTGCGGCACTGGCACACCGGGTTCCAGTCCCGGTCGGGGCGCCGGATTCTATCCCGGTTGCCCCTCTTCCAGGCCAGCTCTCTGCTATGGCCCAGGAAGGCAGTGGATGATGGCCCAAGTCCTTGGGCCCTGCACCCGCATGGGAGACCAGGAGAAGCACCTGGCTCCTGGCTTCGGATCAGCGAGATGTGCCGGCTGCAGCGGCCATTGGAGGGTGAAACAATGGCAAAAAGGAAGACCTTTCTCTCTGTCTCTCTCTCTCACTATCCACTCTGCCTGTCAGAAAAAAAAAAAAAAAAAAAAAAAAAAAAAAAAAAAAAAAAAAGAAAGTTTAGATCAGATCATAGCATGGCAAACAGCTTTCTAGTCAGTAAAAGATTAGCTTCCATTTCCCAAATTCAGACTCCAGATTCTTGCACATCCTCCTCTTTCCTTAATCTCCTCTAACACCCCTGCTCCCACATCAGTTGATTTCTAATGCAGATCATGTTCATAACTACTAGTATTAATATTGACCTTTTTTGTCTCTAGGTGTAGACAAGAAATAATTTAGGAACCTTTCACGCAGATCCATTCAATGATATTCCTCGAAGAAAGAGAAAGTCTGGGCTCTAACTTAAAGATGATATATACCTTGTCTTCCAGATGGATTCTACAATCCTTGTGAATGAAATTCATATTTTAAACTCACGTGGCTCTCCTGCTTCATTTACTACAGCTCTGTAAATACACTACTCATGGAAAGCAAAAGATGTTTTGCAGGCTAAGTGAGCATATGTTGTACTTTTTGTTGAAGCAGTTGAATGTAGAAGGCAGGATTCTATGGAAAAAAAAACAGTCTTAACAGCTAGAATATGTTAGTCATTGCTGTATGAATTTGGAGAAAATCATTTACCAATTCTGAGTTTCAGTGTCTTCCTCTGCCAAGCAGATTTCAAATGTCAGGGGAATGTTTTGAGCATCAAATGAGGTAAGAAATCAAAATACAATTATGTTTCTTTTTTCCCCTTCACTGTATGTAGTCTTGTGAATGCAAAACAAAAGTACAGAATGGAAACTTACAAGGGCTCCCCAAATTCATCAACCAAATGACAAGGGAAAATTTGGTTGACAGGAGTCTCAGTGTTCTAGCCAGTGGCTCCCTGACCTCCAGCAGAGAACCATGCAATATTTCAGGTTCCAGCCTCTCTAACGTGGACAAACAGCAGACCCACACGTGCTTGCCAAGCACACCTTAGTATTAGACAGCCAATAACACAACTGAGCAACTTGACCTCCTGCTTCTCTCATCACCTCCTTCTCCTCCTGGGGAGGAGTGATCCCCAGAAGAGACACACTCCCCAAATACAAAACAACCAATCCAGAGTCCAAATCCCCAACACATCACCCTTCAAACTCTGCTATTCCAGCCAGCACTGCCATTACCTGAACAACCCCAGAGTCACTACCAAGCAAGTACAGACAGACCCTGTATAGTGATCCCATGACATTTATTCCAAGTCGTCAGACCCAGGCTGCTGACTTTGCCTCATCTGTTCCTTCCCATAACACACACACACACACACAGAGAGTCTTGGCCATGATTTCCCCTCTCCCCTGTGCTTCCTGAGTGACACCTATGCTCTCCATATGGTACTGCCTGATGTAGGAGACCCCTTTTTCTTGGGAACTGTAACAAATTATCTTTTTAAAAAAATATTTGAGAGAGAAGAGGACAAAGAGAGAGAGAGAGAGAGAGAGAGAGAGAGAGAGGAACTACCCATTGATTCACTTTCTGAGATCCCAGTCTGGGTTTCCCATGTGAGTGACAGGAACACAACTGTTTCAGCTATCACGGCTGCCTCCCTCCTCAGGGTCAATTTTAATCGCAGTACTCAGAGTCAGGAGTTCAAACCTGGCGAGGAAATGTGGATGCAGACATATTGGCCAGCAACAAACTATCTTTACAATGGAAATATTCTCCTGATCTTCTGTTCTTACTATTCCTCAAATCTTCTATGAGTACACTGCACTTCAAAACACGCAGTCAGTCTGCATAATGGAGCAGTGTCAATGGCAGTACCCTATCCTTGCACTGTCATTAAGCCAATTGATGTAAGTTTACTTTTTCTATTGGCTAGAATTCTTTTTTTAAAAGACTCATTTTATTTATTTGAAAGAGTTACATAGAGAGGTAAAGCCAGAAAGAGCGAGTTCTTCCATCCACTGGTTCTCTCTCCAAATGACTGCAATGGTCACAGCTGAGCTGATCAGAATCCAGGAGCCAGGAGCTTCTTCTGGGTCTCCTACATGGGCGCAGAGGCCCAACCACTGGGCCATCCTCCCCTGCTTTCCCAGGCCATAGCAGAGAGCTGGACTGGAAGTGGAGCAGCCAGGACTCAAACCAGCACCCATATGGGATGCTGGCATTGCAGGCTGGGGCTTTATCCCACTACACCACAGTGCCGACCCCTGGCTAGATTTCTGAGCAGGGATTAAATTTGTCAACAGAAACATGATTTATTTCATTCAAAAAAAAAAAAAAAACAAACCTTCCAATGCTTGGTTTCTCATTAGATCTTTTTTTTAAAATTTATTTTTTATTTATTTGCAAGACAGAGTTACAGAGAGAGGTAGAGACAGAGAGTGGTCTTCTATACACTGGTTCAGTCCCCAGATGGCTGCAACGGCTGGAGCTAAGCAGATCCGAGCCAGGAGCCAGGTGCTTCCTCCTGGTCTCCCACGTGGGTGCAGGGACCCAAGGACTTGGGCCTTCTTCTACTGCTTTCCCAGGCCATAGCAGAGAGCTGGATTGGAAGAGGAGCAGCCGGGACTAGAACCGGCACCTATATGGGATGCTAGCACTTCAGGCCAGGGCTTTAACCTGCTGCACCACAGTGCAGGCCCCTTCTCATTAGATCTTAATATGATGATACTTATTATTTTTGAATATATAATAAACACACAAACACTTATGGTACTTAAAACCAGTAGGGAGAAAAAAATTAAATAAGTAGACAAAAACCATTTGTACTACTCTCTGAGAAAAGAGCTACAAGGAACAATTATGAGCTATAGTGGAGGTTTTCAGGCACTTTGATAAGTCTTGGAGAGCTTTCTTGTGTGCATAACAACTGAACTGGCTTCTGAAGAATGAGTTAGGGCCAAGCAGCAAAAAGAGGGAAGTCTCATTCCCTGGGCTGGTGAGAGCCTGGAGCAAAAAGCTCCACTTTTCCCTCATCATCTAGTGACACTTTTACAGAAGACTCTCATAACATAAAAGGTAAGAGAACACACACACACACATACATGTTGTAAACTCTCAAAACTCAACTGATATTGTTTTGATATTCAATATATAGTAACACACTTATACTGATTCTATATGTTTAACAGGTACTGAAATAAAACTATCTAAATGATCCCTACCATTTTGAATGTAAAGTTGAAGATGGAACTGACTGACAATGAAGTTACATAATGCCTTTTAGAATGTACTAAACATTATAATCAATGCCATACATGGTCAGGGTGCAGGTAACAGTATGTTTGTTTATTTATTGATTTATGAAGTATTTACTGAGGGGGTCCTAAGTCAAAGGTCCACAGGGTGCAATTAAGAGTCGATTTCCTGTGCCAAGGCCCTTACAGTCCAGGTGAGGGTACAAAGAGATAGGTGATTACAGCATAAGGAGAGCTGTACAGCAATTATCTTGGAGGAGACATTGAAGAGGAAAATTCGATCTGATGAGGAGAGTTCTGATGGGCTCTCTAAAGCGAAGGAAACTTGAAAGAGACCTTAAAAATCTCAAGGTTCTTGCTCACCCTGAGAGTCTTTAAGCACCTTATAAGGGAGACAGCTGAGAAAAAAAGCATATGAGGATACTAGGTATATCTTTTTGAAATTTTTTTTTAAATATAATTTCTTAGTAAAAAAATCTCCAGGCCAGATAGCAATTTGTCCTTTGCTTCATAGGTAAGGAATTGCAGAGATCTGGAGAGGTCAGGGGACTTGCTAAGGGCTCCATAGCTAATTAGCTCCTTAGCCAGAGCCAGACCCTCTCCCTCCTGACTCCACAGCATGCGGCAGGAACCAGAGCCATTTGAGGAAATTCTAAGTGTTGTGACACAATGGTGGGTGTTTCAGGGGCATTTTCTCACCTTGGAGTCTTTTGTAAGTCTTTGTGCTGCCCATTGTGTCTGGGAATATATTCACTTCCCTGTCCCCATGTGTCTTCAGAAGGTTAGACTGCAATTGACCCCACCAGGACAACCTCAGGTGACAGAAACGCATCTCTGCAAGAAGGCAGCATACCTATTGGGTTACTCAATGGAAAAATCAAAACTTTCAGTCGAGGTAAGAAAATCTTGACAAAGGCCAGAAACTTAGAAACAAATGCACTACCTCAACCTGTGGGTTTCCATTGTCATTGTTTCTATAAGAAATGTTAGCACGATACAGGAACATTAAAGCAAAATATTCTTTGTTCTTTGCATTGTGCATAAAGGACCCACATAGGGACACGAACCACAGCCTTAGTCTTGTTTGTTGTATCTTCAAATGAGTTATAGCAGTCCCTTGAATGGCACATGATTGCCCCTTAACTAAATAGCAGTTCCATTAACCAATCAATAACTTTCCTCAGAAAATTGTAACTGAATACTTACCATAAGTCTTCCAGTCCATGATATCCTTTGAGACACCATGGTTCTCATTCACTGAGAACTTACTATCAAGTTTGGATAAGGAAAAAATCTGTCTCATAGTTTGTGGAACCCTCCCACCCTGTTCAGCTCTAATTGGGTTACACTTAGACTTACAGCCTAAACTTTCCCTTTTCTTAGTTTGATTTTTTCCCAAATTGATCATGCAATCTGCCTCCTTGTTCTGATGTTGCCCTGTATTCAAGTTAATTGTAGCACTGACCACATCATATTTTGATCATAGTTTATGCACTTTTCTCCTCCATAATAATACACATTTTTAAAAGTTAAGGATTGTATTTAACTTACTTCTACAGTATGAATACAAGAATATAGAATGTTGTAAATAGCCAAGAAATGTTAAAGTGAAAAAAAATTTAAAAAATTAAACTCATGCCTTACAGTTGTGCATGTCTTTCTTTCTTTTTTTTTCTTTTTATTAGACAGAGTTAGACAGTGAGAGACAGAGACAGAGAGAAAGGTCTTCCTTCCATTGATTTACCCCCAAATGGCCACAATGGCTGGAGCTGCATCAATCTGAAGCCAGGAGCCAGGTGCTTCCCCCTGGTTTCCCATGCGGGTGCAGGGGCCCAAACACTTGGGCCATCTTCCACTCCCTTCCCAGGCCACAGCCGAGAGCTGGACTGGAAAAGGAGCAACCGGGACTAGAACCTGGCACCCATATGGGATGCTGGTGCGGCAGGTGGAGGATTAAGCAAGTGAGCCATGGTGCCAGCCCTTGCATTTCTTTTTTTTAAGAAGATTTTATTTCATTATTTGTTTGAAAGGCAGAGTTACAGAAAGAGATGGAAAGATAGGGAGAGGGAGAGAGAGAGAGAGAAAGAGATCTTCTATCTACTTGTTCACTCCCCAATGGCTGCAACAGCTAAGACTGGGCCAGGCAGAAGCCAGGTCTCTCACATGAGTGGTTTGGATCCCAGGTCTTGGGCTATCTTCCACTGCTTTCCTAGTAACAGTACCAGGGAGCAGTAATGGAAGTAGAGCAGCTGGGATTCGAACCAGAACCCATATGGGACGCTGGCATTGCAGGCGGCAGCTTTACCTGCTATGCCACTATGCTGAAACCACAACTTTACATTTCATATCTGGAGAGTGTGTCATATTAATATGCATATTCAGATTCAGAATAGGAACTCAGTAAGTTCAATGAATAAGTTTGTATTGTAGAAAGCAAAGTTATGGAGGAAACACATGTGACAATTAAGAAGGAAGATATTAACGTAACCAAGTAAACAGAAAAAAAGAAAGTTCATAGATGGTGCAAAGCTATTGCCAAGTCTATGAAGACTTGGATAGAGATAAAAGAAGGGAACAGGAACTTCAAATGAGAAGCAACTGATATAGCCAATATTAGCGACAATGAACCCAGTATAAGGAATAGGTGTTGATTAAAATTTTGCCAAATGGCTGGATAAGATCAACCAACCTAAACTCCACAATATTCACAAGGAATTACCTACAGGTCTTTGAATATATAGGACAAGAAACATCAAGTACATACATACAGATTAATACTTCAACTTGTGTCAATGAAGTGCAGTCAGTACCTAGTGAAGCAATGATGAAAAGGTTCTACTACAAACTTCAGATGACGTTAATGTTTTACTTTGCTAAATAATGCTAAATGAAGATATGGATTCATTAATGATAGAACTTTCGCAATCAGTAAGACTTAGCAGGATACAAAAATAGCAGTTAATAAAATGTTTGCCAATACCTATAAATAAGGTCTTATAAGCATAAATAGCACTAAAGTTGTATATCAAACTCATAGCTTCCATTAAAATCAGCTAAATAAACTTATCATATCAGGAAATGCCTGTAGTTGCAATGGCTGTAGGGTATCTCAAAGGATATGAAAGACAACTTCCTCCACAACAGTCAGTGTCTGCTTTGGAATCCAATGCATCTGGGTTCGAGTATCTGCTTTCAGGCTTTACTACCGTTTCTCAGCCTGCTTTTCACCTGCGAACACCTCCTTTGTAACACCTACCCCAACGGACTGCTTCTGGAGTGAAACAAGCTAAAGTTTGAGTTTGGTACCTGGAATATCCTGGATGCAGTAAATGCTGCTACTTATTTAATTCATTTATTAATTGTTATTCATTCATTTACTTATTTATTCAAATATCCACTTAATGATAACTGACTGTGTGTGATGCTATTGTGTGTGCTTGTGATATACATCAGTGCATTGCATAAACAAAGCTTTTCTCTCATTTGCTTATATGTTTTAGGGAGAGGGAGGAGAAAATACAATCAGTTAAATAAAGAAGTCTGTACAATATCTAATATAAATGACAATAACTGGGGAGGGTGAGAAAGCAGGGAAGGAAATAGGGTATGCCACAGTCATAGTAGACACAGTTTTAATCAGAGATGTCAGGGAGTGACTTCATAAAGGGGGCACTGTAACCAGACTTTTAAGGGGATGAAAGAGTGGGCTATCCAAGTGTCTGATATGAAAAGAACACCCTAGTTAGAACAAAGGGCAAGTGCAACAGACCTGAGGTGAAGTTGGCCAGGCTTATTCCAAGAGTAGCAAGGGGAAATGACGTGGTTGGGAGCCAAGGGATCTAAATGGAGACTGACATTGACTCAGGGAGGGAATGAAGCTCGTCATTTGAAAAACAAATGATTTTGGCTTCATTTCTGAATGGCATGGAAAGAATGGAGGAAAGGGATCAAAGATATGATGTGATCTGACAGTTGGTATTTTTTAAACTTTATTTATTTATTTGAGAGAGAGAGAGAGAGAGCACACATGCTTCCATCTGTCAATTCACCCTCCCAGATTATCGCAACAACTAGGGCTGGGCCAACCAGAAGCCAGGAGCCAGGAGTTTCTTCCAGGTTTCCCACATGGGTGACAGGGGCCCCAATAATTTGGCCATATTTTGTTGCTTTCCCAAGTAGTTAGCAGGGAGCTGGACCAGAAGCGGAGCAACTGGGACTTGAACCACCATCCATGTAGGATGCAGGTATTGAAGGTGACAGCTTTACCTGCTACACCACAGTGCCAGCCCCTAGTTGGTGTTTTTAATAAGGTATTTCTGGGTGCCCTGTGAAAACGTTGTCCATGGAAACAAGAACAAGCAGGGTGGGACCATGGTTGGAAGCATGGGAGGACTCAAAAATGTGCTAGAACCTGGATACATAATAAATGTTCTAGTCATGGAGTGGGAAAGAAAGAGTAGTACCAAGACTGAGGCAAGGTGGTCTCTGACCCCAACCGTGGTAACAACAGAGCTGTTTTCAGAGGTGGATAAACACTGTGGAAGGAGCCATCCTACCTCTCCACAGTCACATGCTTCTAAAAAAAATGTTTTGCAAAAGGCATTCTATGACTACATTCCTACTGTATCTCCAGGAGAACCAGGAAAAAACTTGGCGTTCTCTTGCAGTCAGTGGTCAAAAAATATTTGCAGAGAAGGAGGTGACTCTTGTAATAGGTTCTCTATGTCACCTGGCTATGTTAGATCACTCACACAGTTAAACAAAATATAGGGCAGTTACAAGGATAAGGCTGGGGGAACTATGTTATTTTAGACTAGGCTCTTCACTAGTCCTCACCAGATAGCAACCAGAACAAACCAAAGGGAGTCACATTGTTAGGTGCAATGATATCCAACTGAACCTTGAAACAGATCAGTTTAAAAAAAAAAGGTTCATAGTAACCAATCAGAAGGGGCCACTTTACCTTATCTGGTATGGTAAGGAAGCCCCTCTATTTTGACCCTCTACAGAAAGTGACCTTGACATTACCTTGCTCTTCTTTTTACCTATTGCTATTTCTTCAGTGTTCTTCTACCTTGAAAGCCCAGTCCTTCTGCTCATTAGACTTCTCATTCTACTTCACAGGATGCTATGTTGCCCAATCACTAATAAAAGCAAATTACACTTTAAACTAAATTTATTGTTATATTGTCCTTTGACTACATTATTTCTTATAATGTTTGAAAGGTGTTATGGTATTTGTTTTATTTATTTTTTGAAAGATTTATTAATTTAATTTGAGAGGTAGAGGTAGAGGAGAGAGAGAAAGAGACAAGAGAGAAAGGTCTTCTATCCATAGGTTCTCTCCCCAAAAGGCCTCAACAGTCAGATCTAGACTAATCCAAAGCCAGGAGCTAGGAGCTTCTTCCAGATCTTTCACATGGGTGTAGGAGCCCACATTCCACTGCATTCCCAGGCCACAGCAGAGAGCTGGATCAGAAGAACAGCAGCCGTCACTAGAACCGGCACCCATATGGGATGCCGGCACCACAGGCAGATGCTTAACCCACTACTCCATGGTGCTGGCCCTGTGACATTGCTTTTACCAAGAAAAACTGCAGTGATCTGTTTGTAATATTAAATTGTGGTCGAAGGCATGCATTGCATATGACATTACTATTATTAAGCATACCTCAGACGTATTGGATCAGAATTTCTTATTTTGCACTTTTGAATCCTAGGAATCTGAAATTTTAGCAATCATGTAGGAAGATTCCAATACATTATAAAAATTTAGGAGTACTACTCACAACATAATTAGCTGGTTGATTGACAATTGTGAAGCAAGGTGGTAGAATGGACACAGTGGGGGCTGTGGTTCATGGTGACTATAATTGTACTACAATATTGCTACATTTCAGCCATTATCTTACTTATATTTCAAATATTTAAATGCGTGCCAGTAGAATATAGCTGCACAGAACATATTCCACCATTAACATGTCATGTCAATGTAGACCTATCCAGTTTTTCCCCAGATCCAAGGGAATGGATAAAGTGTGTTAAGAGGATTATATGAAAAGCATTCAAACCACCTCTATTTAAAGGTGACTCCAAAAAAGCAATTAACCTACCACATAATATACTTATCTTTGGAGAAAAACACTTAAATCCACAAGCAATATCTATTCTTTATGTCACTTATAATAATCAGTATTTAATGGGGTAAATTAGTAGTTGTTTTTTAATCTGAAATAACCAAAATTTCTGAGTAATTGCAGCCCAGGATCAGGCATCCATTTTCTTTCTGAATATCAGAATTAAGGATTAATTTTTTGGGAAAAAAAAGAAATCATGGTAAAGACACAGAAGGTAATAATTACTTAAATAAAATAAAATTAAAGGAACTATATTTAGTTCTGTTATTCAGACTGCCTTGTTAATAACTCCCTGTCTACCACCTACCATGCTCACTCATTGTTTGAACTGGAAAAACATAAGACTACCTTGTTATTGCAGATTTAGTTCTGCAAACAACCGAGATCACTTGGGTAGAGTTTGAGGTTTAATGAAAACCTTCCATCATGCACACCAAATGCAGTCCAGTACTGGAAATTGGGTCCATTTCTTGCCTATGTCCTCTGCTAGAACTGGAGCAAGTGTCAATAATGATAATACATTTCTGTGTCACACGTAGTTACCACTCTGCTAGACCTGAATTTACTTCCATGGTAGACTATTCTAATCTATGTTCTAAGGGTCATCAGTTCCAATGGAGGCTCTGAGAAGAAATATTGGAGACCTTCAAATAATTCATGGAGAATGCGTACTATGAGAAAGCTATGCACAAATTTCCAAAACCCTATTGCATCCAAATGAACTCATCTATTAGTTCTGTGTGCCATGAACCTTTTGACATCATCTTATATATTCTGTCTTACAGTACAGCAAACACTTCACATCCTACAGGAAATAAATATGTTTGTGTTTATTCTAATCTTCCCAGATCTATTGTATCATGGAATGCTTCTGTCACACAACACTACAGTGTAACTGAGTATCACAAAATAGATAAGAATCACTGTTGTCCCTCCTTTGATTTATGGTAAATCTGGCCATGAGTGTCAGCAGAGTCAACTGAGTATATACAACCATCATATCATTTCATTTCCAGGGGCTCCCCAAGTATTTATTATCAAGAATGGTGTTTTTTGTTAATTCACCACACCGTATATCTCTACTAATCCTAACAGTCAATGAAAGAGCTTGTGAGAATGTTTACTTTAAAAAATGCAGAAAAAGCCCTTGGGTCTATGCCAGAAGTTGGCACATGCTGCTTGGTCATGTTCTCTGTCCCCAGTTCTGAGGAGCACAAGTAGAGCAGCAATGAAGAGGTGAGTGGTAGACATCCATTGCATGCCTCCTTGGGAACTTAGGACCACCTCCTGTATGTCTGCATATGGAAAACAGGCAGAAAAGACCCTGCTCCAGAGGTAGACAAGCAGCCTGTGGTACATAGATTCAAGATCAGGGGCCAATGTTGTGGTGTAGCGGGTTAACTGACCTCCTGCTATGCCAGCAACCCATGTGGGCACTCGGTAACTTCCTGGATGCTCCACTTCTGATCCAGCTCCCTGTTAGTGGCCTGGTGAAACAGGTGAAAATGGCCCAAGTCTTTGGACCTCTGCCATCCACATGGAGACCAGATTTCTGGCTTCAGCCTGGCCCAACCCTGGCCATTGCAGCCATTTGGGGAGTGAAGTAGTAGGTGGAAGACTTCAGTGTCTGTCTGTCTGTCTCTCTCTCTCTTCCCCTCTCTCTCTTTGCCTCTCCTTCTCTCTCTGTAACTCTGGCTTTCAAATAGTTTTTAAAAAGAGTGGAAAAGGGCTGGCACCATGGCTCACCAGGCTAATCCTTCGCCTGTGGCACCAGCACCCCAGGTTCTAGTCCCAGTTGGGGTGCCGGATTCTGTCCCGGTTGCTCCTCTTCCAGTCCAGCTCTCTGCTGTGGCCCGGGAGTGCAGCGGAGGATGGCCCAAGTGCTTGGGCCCTGCACCCGCATGGGAGACCAGGAGGAAGCACCTGGCTCCTGGCTTCAGATCAGCGCAGCTCGCCGACCGCAATGCGCCTGCTGTGGCGGCCACTTGAGGGGGTGAACCAACGGAAAAAGGAAGACCTTTCTCTCTGTCTCTCTCTCTCACTATCTAACTCTGCCTGTCAAAAAAATAAAAATAAATAAATAAATAAAATAAAAAATGAGTGGAAAATATTCAGGAGCAAAGAAATGAGTATGGCACTGTATCCTAAAGAGAATGTGGATGGTAGTAATTTCGGACTAGGAAGGAAACCCCATCTTCCACTAGAAACTCCTACCTCCAGTTCCAGAGACATGAGACTCTCACTCAAGGAAATTTGTAAGTGAAAACATACAACTGTTATGATAAGAACTGCAACAATGTTCATGGATTTTAGAGGCAGAAAAACCCATTGTAAATTTACTGCAGTGAGCAAATGTGACTTGTGACCTGTGACCAGTGGCCAGTGTGTGACCCATAGGAGCTAAGCTAATGTGGAGATACTAGCTTCTGACTTTACACTTCCCTGAATACTCCTACCTAGGAACCAGATCAGCCTTAGGCTAGGGACAAAATTCCCAGAGGCCAAAGTCAACCCATAGAGTCCAGTTCAATTTCCCAAAGTCCAACTTGCTGAGACAGATTTGCCACAAACACCAAGCAGTGCCATGATCAATGTCTGGCAAACTGTCAGGGGAAACAGGCAAGTCCTCACAAGTGTAGGACAATGATGTCTAAGCTTTCATACCCTCAGCCTAAAGGAGGAGTGATGAAAGCTATGAGGAGGAGTGAAGAATAAAAGATGCCCTATACCACTGAGACAGCCATCTGATGCTGGTGCTATTCTCTGTTCCTTCTCCCTAGGGCTCCTGGACACACACATGCACACACACACAGATCAAACAGCTTATTGCTACTCTGTTGGGTAGAATCCCATGATAGCCTCTGGATGAAGTGATCCAAACTGCCCTTGACACACTTTAAAATAAGAGTTCTATGGTGGCCTTGTCATTCGGGGAAGTCTTTTCAAGCAGTTGATTTTTTGAAATTGTTCTGAAGTAGACTGATGTTTCCATGTACCTCCCATTTTAATGTTGGGGGCATTAACATGTAAACAAGTAGCAGCTGTTGAAGAAGTTGGTGGGCTCCATTAGAAAATGAATCTGATCTGGCAGAGACATGTTTCAATCATTCTCTCTTCCTGTTGCTATGCCATTAGCTTAACATGAGGCAGAGGTGGAGGCTCTCTGGCTACTTCCAGTTCCCTATCCACTTCTACTTTACCAGTCTGCCCAGGTACCTGATCTCCACTGGGATATCTGTTTTAAAAGTTCTCTTCACTTTTTCCTCTGTTCCAAATGCAAATTTCTTTGGTAAGGTAATATAAAGAAATATGGATGATTAAACCAGTTTGTGTTAAGGTGTGAATGACTCATAACTCATTTCATGCACCAAGAGACATTGCATCTTAATGAAATCCTTTCTGGCAATGGTAATGGTTGTGAAGAATGTCATATGGGAAACGGACAGAAAATTCTTGCCTGCCTAGAGTTTGCTAAAGCATATTAATGAACTTTATTCCTTTAATCAAAGTGTGCAATTTTTGTCTAGGTCTTTGCAACTGAGATGAAATTTGAGAGAACTTCAGAAGAGGAGAGGAGAGGAGAGGAGGGGAGAGGATAGGAGAGGAGACAGAGAGAGAGAGAGAGAGAAGAATCTAGGTCCAGAATGATCTGCATAATTGCTTCAATTCTGTTATATTTGGATTTCTCAAAACTGGCTTTACTAAGCAAAACTTCTCCAAGAAGCAGAAATTAACAATTCTCAGAGCAGTGAAACTCTAAGAAGTGCAGCTAATGGAGAAGCCATACAAAAATAATGAGCTTTGAATTTCAATCATCAAACTAATGTTGCTTCCTTATGTTAGAATCACTAATCAAGTTGAGAGCATCCAGTTCATTTTTGATTTTTTAAGTCACCAAATTAGTCACCCATCCTATATTAAATCTCTTGTTCATTATCCATAAAATGTTTTGCTTTATTTGGGGATAGAAGTTGCTGAAATTAAACAGAGAGTGACTAGTTTTCCTGTAAATGAAAATTTTAGTATGGCATATATTTTCCCTTTCTAAAATGCAGTTGGCCTTACACACATCATAATTCCCACAGCAAATTAAATTTTGGTATTCCAAACAGAGACATTTCTGCAAATTTTATTGTCTCATATTATCTAGCATAATTTTCTATCTTCTCGAGAGTTCAGTTACTTTGTTAGAGGTTCAGCTGAATTGCTTATCCTCTTGCTAATTTAAGCATTAGCATCCATGTGTGTGTTGAGTATTGAAGAGTGGGTCAGAGTTGGGTCAGATTTAGGAATGTGCCTCTTGTCGTTTAAGCTAACTCCAGGTACAATTCTTTGGGTTATCACTGAGGGTTCTGTGGATTAAGCCAGAGGAGAGGAGTGGATAGCCAAATAGGAAAAGATACTTTCAGTAATACAAGCTTGAGATAGGTGAGGAAGCTTACACATTAGCGGGTGATGCTTTGTTGAGGGCAAGTGTTGAGGGCAAGTTGGTGACAAGGATGTGGTTTAGAGGGTGTCCACCTTGCAGTGTTGGGTGCTGCTGAGGTTATCCAACAGCAAGGGGAGCCAAGTAACCTTGAGTGTCAGGTAGGGAGATAAGATGGCTGCTTTGCATCTACTTTACTGCCTTTCCCAATAATACAAGTGAAAAGGAAGACATGTATTTGTATTACATGTCTTTGATGAGCTTCTAAATTGCTCTATTTCCTAAGAGACTGTGCTTCCTGGGAGAGGAAGGAATGGCCAAAAAAGCTGCTGTCTCAGCCACCATGAAAGCTATCCAAAGGACACCCATTATTGATGTGAATATCCATGTAGGCCATATTTAGCATCTCTCTTGAAGTGTAAGACATTATGCTGCTTTTGGCCTCTCCATTTGTTTATTTGTTCTAAATGTTTCATGCTTTACCAGATACATTATTGCTTTAGCTCTGCTAACATCACTCTTTGAGCTGCAGCCCAGTAGCTGTTTTTGTTCATTCAGGAAATGTTGGCTCTTCCTAGGTTTTAGGAATTAGGATTGTTTTGGAGCAAACATAATAGTATTTCCCTTATCATCTGCTTTTATTCCCCCATGTTTCCCTCAATGATCAGAATTATATAGATTCTTTTAAAAATATTTATTTATTTATCTTCAATTTATTTGAGAGAGAGAGAGAGAGAGAGAGTTTCCAATCTGCTTCACTCAGTTTCACTGGCTCATTATTGTTTGTAATAGTCAGGACTGAACTGAGCCAGACTTAAATTTGGATCCCAGAACTCAGTCCAGGTCCCCTATATGGGTACTATCCAAGTACTATCCAAGTACTTAAGCCCTCTCCTACTGCCTACCAGATTTTGCATTAACAGGAAGCTAGAATTTGGAGTGGAACCAGGACTGAAACTCACTCCAATGTGTAATATGAGTATCCCAAGTGGCATTTTAACTGCTACACTAATTTCTAAACAATGTGAGAGCCACACCTATGATCCATGCTGTTGGAGCTGCCAGACCTATCAGCAGACTAACTATTGTAGATACCAACATTTAATGAGCAATATCATGCTCTGCCCACTCACCTCTTGAAAGCATCCAGTATTACAAAGCCTTTGTATGGCAACACCAAGTAGACTTGGCTACTTTGAGTTCAATGAGAACCTCAGGCTACTGCATTAGGCTGAAAATGTCACTCACAACTGGTGCCTCATAAAACTGCACTAAGCACAGCTGGGCCCTCTGAGCCTGGGCACCCTTCTAGTCCACCTCCAGCTGGCAGAAGGGTTTCACCTTCTCAGGGCTGAGGTAATCTCCCTCTCAGCAGACGACAACTGCTTAGTGGTTCCTGGAGACTATGTAAGCCTTGCTGCACAACTTTTCTACTTCTAAATAATTTTTTCTTATCTATTTTCTATTTACATCCATTCTTTTCTCTCTCCCTATTTTTCCTCTATACTTCTCTCCATCTGTAATTTGAATTTAATAAGTAGTTGTTCTGATCTTGTTAATCCCAAAGTTTTATAATATAATATGTTGGGAGGCCTGGCGCATGGCACAGTAGGTTAATCTTCTGCCTGCAGCACTGGCATCCCATATGGGCTCAAGTTCTAGTCCCGGCTGCTCCTCTTCTGTTCCAGCTCTCTGCTGTGGCCTGGTGGCCTGGGAGAGTAGTGGAAGATGGCCCAAATGATTAGGCCCCTGCACCCATGTGGGAAACCCGAAAGAATCACCTAGCTCCTGGCTTTGGAACAGTGCAGCTCGGGCCATTATGGCCATTTGGGGAGTGAGCCAATGGAGGGAAGACCTTTCTCTCTGTCTCTCCTCACTTTCTGTAATTCTACCTCTCAAATAAATACATAAAATCTTTCAAAACAATATATAATATGTTGGTGGTCCTTGTGGTGCATCAGATTAAATCACAACCTGAGTCCCAGACGCTCTACTGATCCAGCTCTCTGCAAATATGCCTGCAAAAACAGTGGAAGATGAATAAGTGGTTGGGCCCCTGTCACCCATGTGGAAGACCCAGAAAAAGCTTCTGGCTTCTGGCTTCTGGCTTTAGCCTGGCTCAGCCCTGGACATTGAGGCCGTTTGGGGAGTTAACCAACAGATCAAAGCTCTCTCCCTCTATCTGTAACTCTGCCCTTTAAATAAATAAATATTTTTTAAAAGTTCAGGAATGCGAGGGCTGGCGCCGTGGCTCACTTGGTTAATCCTCTACCTGCGGCACAGGCATACCAAATGGGTGCCGGGTTCTAGTCCCAGTTGCTCCTCTTCCAGTCCAGCTGTCTGCTGTAGCCCGGGAAGGCAGTGGAGGATGGCCCAAGTGCTTGGCTCCTACACCTGCATGGGAGACCAGGAGGAAACACCTGGCTCCTGGCTTTGGATCAGGGTAGTTCTGGCCGTAGTGGCCATTTGGGGGGTGAACCAACGGAAAGAAAACCTTTTTCTCTGTCTCTCTCTCTCACTGTCTAACTCTGTCAAATAAAAAAGTTCAGGAATGCTGAAATGGTGCAATATGAATACACCAAGGAACTTTTTGATTAAATAAATAAATACAATACAATACAAATTCCCCTCTGTTTCAGAGGAAGTGCCCATCTTCTCCTTGAGATAAGACTTGCAGACTCAGAGCAGGAAAAATGTTTTCTGAACTCCCAGGCTGGCTTGCTTCTCCTCCTCTGTGCTGTCAGAAACAGATCTCTCCCCTTATGAATCTCTAATGGAATCACCATGCGGTATTCTGCTACTTGCTTCAATCATTTCTCTGAAGGAAACGACAACCTTTGGTCATTCCTGTGCTTTTCATGGTATTTGGCACATAGTGAGTTCTTAGCAAATATTGTTGAGCTACTGAACACATTTTCTATCATTTTCCAGTGTCTCACTGAATAAATTATACTGCTTCTGTCTGGAACACTCCCACTTCCTTCCATCATGTTTTTAGACCACAAATGTGCTTGATCTTACAGTTTCAAAATTAATTTTCCTTGACTCTAATGATAACTCAAAATGTCTTTAATTTATTGAGAATCATTTGTACTGTTGACTCAAATTTATCACCTACAAGTCACGCTCCCGCTCCAGTGGTTCTCAAAGTGTGGTCCCCAGAGAAGCATCTTTGGAATCCTCTGAGTACCTGTTAAGAATGAAAATTCTGGGATCTGAACTGTGTGCAGTGGGGTACGCTGCCACATGCAACATTGGCATCCCATATTGGAGTGCCAGTTATAGTCCTCTGCTTCAGCCCCCTACTAACGCACCTGGGAAAGCAGCAGCAGATTGACCAAGTGCTTGGGCTGCTGCCACCATGTGACAGACCTGGAGGAACCTGCCGGCTCCTGGTTTCAGCCTGGCCCCCTCCTGGCTGTTGTAGTCATTTGGGGAATGAACCAGTAGATAAAAGATTCTCTCTCTCTCTCTCTCTCTCTCTCTCTCTCTCTCTCTCTTTCCCCCTCTCCCTCTCTCTCTCTATCTATCTCTATCTCTCCTTCTCTCCATCTCTGTGTGTGTATGTGTGTTTGTGTGTCCCTCTCTCTTTCTCTCTGTCACTCTGCTTTCAAATACATAAAACAAATATTTTAAAAATGCAAATACTTTGTCCTCTCCTAGTATCTGACACAGTTAGAAACTGTAGGGTGAAGACCCATCACGTGTGTTTAACAAGCCATTCCAGCTTGCTCCTAGTAGACAACTGCTGCTTTTGAATGGTTTCCTGTGAGACTTCAGACTTTGATTTGATTGTCACTATAAAATGTCACTTTCTTATTCTCTTCCTGGTGAATATTTAGAAGACAGACACAAGACTTAGATGATGAGGCACACACTAGGAGCAATGACACACAACTAATATAGTAGTTAGCCAAAAATTATAGAATTAGTTGAGTCTACTAAAAAAGATCAACTCATACTTTTCTCCATATGTTAGAGTGGCTTCATATTTCAAAAAATTTAGGGAAACATTTTATTGATGTCCAATTTTATTTCATTGTGATAAGAAATGGAATTTTTATGATGTTGATTCTGTTATTTTTTGAGATTTTCTTTGTGACTAATTATACAATTAATATACCTTCTGTAACTAAAAATAATATATAATCTATAATCGTTAATTATAGGTCTTTATTGACCTATAATCATTAATTATAGGTCTTAATCCATGTTATATAAAGCTTGATGTTAGGATTGTTTGATTCTTCTTTCTTATTTGTTTGGTGTCACATTGAAATTAATATTACTAAGGTAATATTAATGGAAAATTTTGTTAATTTCTAGTTCTGACACTCTTTAAAACTTTTTTGTGCATTTAGAATATATTACTATGTGTATGCAAGCTTGGAGTTCAAAATTTTTTTAAAAATTATTTATGTAAAGAGAGCAGATTTAAACCTGTGATTATGAAGTTTGGAATTTTTATACTTTATTAGAAGATTGTTCTTTCATTCTTTAGCTCCCTTTTATCTGTAAACATGTTTCTGCCCTATTATTAATATAACTAATATTATCTTGATTATTACTGGCCTGCTATATCTTTCCTCTTTCACCTTCTAGGTATTTGTCTGTTCTTGAAAAGAAATTCCCAAGTTGAATTCCATAAAAAAGGGCTTAACTAAAACAAATTGCATTTAAGTTTAAAAAACAAAATCGAGTTGTCCTTTGGTGGAGGTGAAAGAAAATAAAATACAAAACATTATTATTATAAGAAAAATACATGTGAAAAACAGTGAGGGGAAAATTGATGTGCTAAAAATGGAAATGCTGAAATAGAAGAGGCTTGAGATGATAAAGTAAATGGAGAGGAAAAAGACAGAGAGATTAATGGAAATAGACAGAATATAATGGATGTGGAAAGCAAGGCAGAGCAAATGATCGAGTATATCCTCTGCCTCTGGCATTCCAAATAAGATGAGCACTGAGAATGAGCCTTGGATGTGATGAGAGGAGTCTCCAGTGGGAGCTGCTTCCTTGGAGGGCAGGGAAAGGATGCCAGACTGAAGGGCAGTTGCCAGAGGCTGGTCCAAGGTGGAGAAAGCAAGCACAGATAACACTGAAGACTTGTTGAACTTCCAAAACAATGAAAGAATGTTTAAATCACTCAGTCATAAAAGTCAAGTCCCTTACGAGAGAAAACACAAATGTGTTTGCCAGCACAAAGTGGAGAGCCACGGAAGGGAAGAGAGCAAAATAACTTTCTGCAGATAACACCTCCGGTCCATCTTTCACTAATAAAGGATGTGACAGATGACATGAAATGTGTAACCTGGAAATGTAGGCTGTGTAATGCCCCTTTCTCTTTTTTTAAAGATTTATTTATTTATTTGAAAGTCAGAGTTACACAGACAGAGAAGAAGCAGAGAGAGAGAGAGGTCTTCCATCTGATGGTTCACTCCCCAGATGGCTGCAATGGTTAGAGCTGCGCTGATCCGAAGCCAGGAGCCAGGAGCTTCCTCCAGGTCTCCCAGGCAGGCACAGGGGCCCAAGGACTTGGGCCATCCTCCACTGCTTTCCCAGGCCATAAAAGAGAGCTGGATTGGAAGAGGAGCAACTGAGGCTAGAACCGGTGCCCATATGGGATGCTGGCGCTTCAGGCCAGGGTGTTAACCCACTGTGCCACAGTGTCAGCCCCATGCATACCTCTTTCTTTGGGAAAAAACAGGAGGGAAGGAACGAAGGAAAAGAGGAAGGGAGGGAGGGAATAGTTACATATAAATGATGACGGTAAAATTACTCTCTTAACTACAGAAGCTATGTTTACAAATGCTGATGCAATTTCAAATACTTCAAGAAATTAATGTTCATCCATGTTTTCCTTTAAACATAAAGCAATACACAGAAAATCCCAAGAAGACTAGAACTCAGGATACCCCACTTATGAGTTGTTTATATAATAGCTATAGTGGGATGAACAGATGGAGGAAATACACAAAGCAAAATAAATTACTGAAGAATGAAAAAAACATGGCAAACAAAACAGACGGTGGAAATACAATCCTTTGATATACAGTAATAACACTGAAAGCATTTGTAAATAACAATTACAGCAATGAATGCTAATGTGCTGAACCTTAATAGGGTTAAAATTGTTTGTAATTAAAACACATTATGAAAGTCAGAAGACAGAGAAGTGAGAAAGCTTATGTTGACTTGTACAAGTTTTGAGGGAGGGAGAAAAATTGCTACATGTAAAATGGAAATTTGAAGGTAGAATTTGAAATAATTGTGAATATAAGCCATTAATGTTTTGTAATACTTGTCTTTAAGCAAAGATATAGTTAAAAAATCAATATTCCTCTTTTGAGTAAATTTTATGACACATAGTGATTTCTTGAATTTCATCTTTATTTGTCCATTTTTATTCAAGTTAAAATAAATGTAATGATCTGTACTCAGTGGTACTTATTTTACAAAATTATGTCTAAATATTTATTAACACATTTATGTATACTTTGATGTTTCTTTAATGGTTATATAACCATTAAAATATTCTTAGAATATAATGTTCTGGATAAAGAGATGTTTTCCTCTGTTTCATCAATGTTTCAATAATCTTGAGTCTTTCAAATGAAAAGTATAAATCATTGTTATCAATTAACTTTTATTAAAAATAATTTTTATGGGGCTGGCAATGTTGTCTAACCAGTTAAACTGCCATCTGCAATAGCAGCATCCCATATGGCTGTTGGTTTGAGTCCCAGCTGCTCTTCTTCCTATCCAGCTCCCTGCTAGTGGCCTGAGAAATCAGTAGAATATGGCTCAAGTGCTTGGACCCCTGTACCCATGTGGGAGAGCCAGGTGAACCTCCTGACTCCTGTCTTCTGTAGCAGCCATTTGAGGGGTAAAACAGAGGATGGAAACTCTCTCTCTCTTTCTCCCTCCCTGTCTCTCTCTCTCCCTCTCCTTGTCTCTCTGTCTCTCCTCTCACCCAGCTCTGTAATTCTGCCTCTTAAATAAATAAAGGAAATTTTTTAGAACATTTTAAAAATAATGCTCACTGTAAAATAAATTTTAAAGGCACAAAAGGGGGCCAGTGTTGTGGTGTAGCAGGTAAAGTCTCCATCTGCAGTGTCTTCATCCTATATGTGCACTGGTTCTAGTCCTGGCTGCTCCACTTCCAATCCAGCTCTCTGCTATGGCCTGGGAAAGCAGTGCAAGATATCACAAGTCCTTGGGCCTCTGCATTCACATGGGAGACCTGGAAGAAACTCCTGGCTCCTGGCTTTGGATCAGCCTAGCTCCAGCCATTGGAGCCTCTCTATAACTCTGCCTTTCAAATAAATAAATAAATCTTAAAAAAAAAAAAAAAAAGACACAAAGGACAGAGTACAGGCTCTTGGTATTTACTCTACCTGGTACCCAATTAATTCACTTTCTTAACAAAGCCCTAGTTTACCTCCACCATCCCCAGTGTGGAGCTAAGGCAATGTTTTGAGTCAAAAGCAAAGCCGCTAAATGCACCTCTTCCAGACACTTGAATTGTGTCCATTTGCACTGAGTTGGTGAATTCAGAATATATTTAACAACAGCAGCTCATGGCATACTTATTCTACCTATTTATTTGAAACCAAACAAGGATGCTTCTGACATGTCAGTTTTTCAGGAGATGAGCAAGTATTGCCAGAGAACACAGAAGGGTCAAGAAAGGTTCTGACCCAGTGAACAGGAGGTTGGGGTGGAGAAGGACGTGGCTGTGACAGTAGAAGTGCAGGACTGAGTGGGCGCTCCTGACTGTGAGAGCAGAGGCCTTCACACAGGAGTATGTGGGGAGTGCGGGTATGTGGCGGGGGAGCCTCCGATGGCCGCAAGCAGGTGTGAGATTCACCGGAAGTCACTATTTCCTAGCTAGTAGCTGCTCTTCCCCAGACACTTATGGAAGCACCACAGGTTTCTTTAAAGAATTCATGAAAAATGTGTGTTATGGAAACATTACGTATGGGTTTCAAAAACCTTTTTCAAAAATCGCTTGTCAAAATAAACTTTTCTTTAAATTATATTTTTCCACAAACTTTTTGTTTAAAGATTTATTTATTTCTTTCTTTATTTGAAAGACAGAGTTAAGCAAATGGCCACAGCCAGGAGCCAGAAGCTTCTTCTGGGTTTCCCACGTGGGTGCAGGAGCCCAAACACTTGGACCGTCATCTATTGCCTTCTCAGGACATTGAAGAGAGCTGGGACATGAACCAGTGCCCATATGGGATGCCAGCACTGCAGGTGGAGTGTTTGCCTCCTATGCCACAGCACCGGCCTCTCCACTTCTTATGTGCGTACTAGGGATGATCTCATCAAGACTATCATTTGTAGTCTTTCAGGCAATGTAAACTGCATGTGTATAATTGCCACTTATAAATGAATGTCAGTGGAGAGGGAAGAACATTTTTTCTAGAAATTTTCAATACTAGACGTTTCTTCTGTGGTTTGTCTTCAATAACTGTGATAGTTCTTTTCCTTCTACTTTTTTAAGTGAGAAATTCTTTAGTCACTTTTTTTGTGTTTATTTGGCTTTATTGTTGCTGCTCCTGCTTTTCAATATCCATGACCTTCTTTTTCTTTTTTAAAAAACTTATTCATTTATTAGAAAGGCAGAGATGCAGAGAGAGGAGAGGAGAGAGAGAGAGACAGAACCTTCCATCTGCTTGTTAACTCCCCAAATGGCCTCAAGGGCTAGGGCTGGGCCCGGCCCA
Source organism: Lepus europaeus (assembly GCF_033115175.1). NCBI lineage: Eukaryota > Metazoa > Chordata > Mammalia > Lagomorpha > Leporidae > Lepus > Lepus europaeus. The sequence continues at coordinate 57,740,385 of NC_084827.1, forward strand.
AGCCAGGAGCCAGTGTTCCACATGGGTGCAGGGGCCTAGACACTTGGGCCATCCTCTACTGCTTTCCCAGCCTCATTAACAGGGATCTGGATTGGAAGTGGAGCGGCCAAGACTCGAACCAGCTCCCATAGAGGATGCTAACATGGCAGGCAGAGGCTTAACATCCTATGCCACAATGCTGGCCCATTTTGTTTCTTGTTTTTTTAAATATTATTTTTTATTTGAAAGCCAGAAAAACAGACATGCACACACAGCAAAAAAGAGAAAGAGAAAGAGAGAGAGAGAGAATTTTGTATCTTCTGATTCACTCCTTTAAATGGGAGCAACGGCCAGGATAGGTGCATGCCAAAGCCAGGAGCCTGAAACTCCATCTGGACCTCTCAGGAGAGAATTTCATCTAGGTGTCCAACATGGGTGGCAGGGGTCCTAATTGCTTGGACCACTATCTGCTGCTTCCCAGATGCATTAACATGGAGCTGGATCGTGAGCGGAGCAGCTGGGACTCAAAGCAGCCCTTTGAAGTGTGGTGCTGGGCATTGAAAGTGATGCCTTAATCCACTATGCCACAACACAAATAAAGACTATCCAAACCTGAGGGCCTCATGATGCTTTTTTCAAGCTATAGCTCTATGTTGTGATAATCAAAGACAAGGGCACAAACATAGTTTAGTCCATTAAGCATCACCTACATAGGAATTCCAGGTACTCTTGAAGGTTGAAATTTACTAGCAAAGCAAAACAATAGAATTGATAGAGCAACAATTTTCCAGATGATGCACTTAAAGATAGTATAGTAATAAAAATAGTTATTAATTTACCTAAATAATTATCAAACTAATTTAATTCATTAGCATTTCTTCCTTTATCACACAAGCTTAACATATTTCATGGTATTTAAGTATTTTTGTCCCCAAAGTAATGGTGGCAAGTGACAGTCCCATGTAGTACAGCAAGCATGGATTTTGAGAGAAGAAAAATCAACACCATTGAAAGACAAATGAACTGAAATCAAGAAGCAATCTCACGCTTGACAGTTGGGGAAGGCTCTTGTGCCACTGTCATCCCATATTGGAGCACCAGTGTGAGTCTCAGATACTCTATTTCTGATCCAGCTCCCTGCTAATGCACATGGGAAAGAAGCAAATAATCACCCAACTGCTTGGGTCCCTGCCACCCAAGTAGGAGACCAAGATGGAGTTCCAAACTCCTGGCTGTGGTTTGACTGAGCCCAGGCAGTGGAAGTCATTTGGGGAGTGAACTAGTGTGAACCAGTGGATGAAATGTTCTCTCTCTCCCCTACTGTCCATATTGAAATAAATAGCATACATCTTTTATAAAAAAAATGGTTATATGACCTTCAACAAAAATACTCATCTTTTGAGTTAGAGTTTCTAGGCGTCAGTAGGAGGATAACACCTGCCCCACGCAGAGGTTGTTAGATGATAGGATGCCATATACGCAAAGAGCTTGGGGTGTGGTAAATGTATGTGAACAGCAGATGCTGCTGCAATAGAGTGTATCATTTGACATTCCAAAATCCTCACAAATTTTAACGATTTTTATTAGCATCCTCATTGCATTAGCAGATGTACCGTTTTTGGCACATGCTGCTATTTCTTAGGTAGAACATTTGCTTGCAGTTTATTTGGCTGACATTCTCAGCACTATCCAAACTAACTATGATTCCAAATTCTGTCACAAAATTTCAACCACTCAAAAGCACACTCATTTTTTTTCCAGGAGGCACACATGAATATGAGTGCACAGTTGTTGATGACACAAAACAGTCATCAATACGGTTTACTCATCTCATTCAAATGAGTTATGTGCACTGGCTCAGATTCAGCTGAAGAAATCTCCATGTCAAGCCCCAAACCATGAAATCATTAGGATGAAGAGTGAAGCTGTGCTCAGGCCATGTGTTCTCCCTGATTGCAATGCCTCACCCTTTCAAACTCAGCTTACACCTTGAACACCAATGCTCTCCAATACTGTCCTACAGTTTTAAAAAATACCCATGTGTGCAGCAATATGCCAATCCTTACAACCCTGAGAGTCTATTGTAAATACGTGGATACTTTATAATGTTCATGAAAAGATACTTTATAAAATTCAAAGATAAGTTTATACTGATGAGAAGGATTTTACAATCAGTCCACACAAAGAGTGTTCAAAAAGTACCTGGAAAGTATAAGTTGTGAAAAATTACATGGAATTCACATTTTTGGTACCAAAATACAATTATCTTTTATTTCTGTTCATACACAAATTTTTGGAGTATCCTCATATGTCTATTTCGCAAGGAAAACAATAAAGCTTAAAGGGTTTACATAATTAGTCAGATGTTGCATAGGTAGAAACTGGTAGAAGTAGATGTTATGGTTTCCTTGACTTCTTCCAGACCCAGAGTTTCATATCACATAGCACTGTGATTACTAAAATTATGGTTACTAAACTGCTCTTCTGTTTTATTTCTCTTGCATCTAATTTTCTAATAAATTATCTTTCACTGGGTCCCCATTTTTTTTAACCAAATAAAGGTTAAGGTCATTCACAATCTCAATCCAAACTTTTATTTATCTGCTACTCAGGGAAGTCCTTCAATGAAGTTATTTCATTTTCACTTATCTGCTATGCTCAACCTACTAAGGGTCTTCCACTTGAGGAGAGCAATGTGTTAAATGAAACTCATTTAAGTCATCATGAAAAGTCAGTATGATTTCAGATGTTTTCACAAAGGGAAGTGAAGAACTATAGAAAAAGCTGGGGAGATAATGTTAAGAACATTTTTAGCATCTCCTATAACTGTCTATTTTATTTCCTTTTCTGTTAAAGTATTTTCAATATCCTTTAACCTACAATAGGAGGGCTTTTTCTTGAGTGTTGGACATGCTACAGAGCAGAAGTTACAAGTCTTGTGGTCTTATTGGTTTTAATTCATTTCACATTTATATGACTATATCAGAATATGCTAGGTTTGGCAGAGTACATGGTAGAGTTCAATGATCCTTCCAAGTAAAGAAACTGATACACAGGGAATGCTGCTTTTTAACATATAAGCTGTTTCCACCAATGCCTCTAAACAACAATGCTTCATGACAGATATTCCATGGAGCTACAATGAAAAGACTAAGGACAAGATGGTATCTTGAAAGGGAAGTTTACCAGAGACATAGGATCACTTTTGGTTGGGTTCCACATTCCAATTACACAGCTTCATGAATTGATTTTATAAAAGCAAGTGATGGTTAGATTAATGTACATATGGAAAGCAAATTTCCATGGTTCTTCCACATAAAGTATATACCAGTACTATCTTTTATAATTTGGTTATTCCTTAACAGTTACTAGAATATTTACCTCCATATTCAAGGATCTTCCGTTTTCATCTCAGGGCCTCTAAAATTGAATTCTTGGTCAACATGTATAACTAAAGGAGAATGGGCAGCCCTTAGACAGTGCTTATTGAATTGAAGGTAAGCTTTGCTGAAAACTCTTTGTCCCAAAATGGGCATTGAATATCCAAGTCAAAACAATCCATTTTATTTTGATAGATAATTTCCTCTATAATAATAACAGGTTTTGTGTATATATATATATATATATATATATATATATAGGACAGGCAGAGTGGACAGTGAGAGAGAGAGAGAGACAGAGAGAAAGGTATTCCTTTTGCCATTGGTTCACCCTCCAATGGCCGCCGCGGCCGGCGCGCTGCAGCCGGCACACCGCGCTGATCTGATGGCAGGAGCCAGGTGCTTCTCCTGGTCTCCCATGGGGTGCAGAGCCCAAGCACTTGGGCCATCCTCCACTGCCTTCCCGGGCCACAGCAGAGAGCTGGACTGCAAGAGGGGCAACCGGGACAGAATCCGGCAACCCGACCGGAACTAGAACCCGGTGTGCCAGCGCTGCAAGGTGGAGGATTAGCCTAGTGAGCTGCGGCGCCGGCCTTCTATAATAATAACAGTTTTATAACTAGTTGACCATACAAAAAAAAATCAGGTTTTTTTTTTTTTAGGGATTGATTTTAAGAACCAGATCGTCCTGTTTTGACCTGTCTTTTAAGGTTATTTCTGCTAGGGACTGAATTGTACTCTGTGTGCAGGCAAGGTTGTGGGAATCCACACAGCCTCCTGGGACACTTGATACCAGCCTGAGTGTTTATGGTGAGGTGGTTCCTAGCTGTCTCCCTTGAGATCCTAAATGGAACCCAGGTTTTTCTTGCAATAGGTCTTTCCCTCCTCCACCCTCCAACTTGGCTCTTGTGTTGTTAAATTGACTCAAACTTTTGCAGTGGAGGAGAGGGTGAAAAGAAGGATGGAAGGAGGTCAGAAAGGCTATGTGAAAACCACAGCTGGTGGGGAAATTTACAGGGACACTGAGGAAGAAGGCAGCCTGGGAAAAGCTATACTCCCTGTAAGAACACCTTATTGGACACTTACTACAGGTCAGCTCAATGTTAAGGAGAAAATAGTCTGATTACTGAATGCTCACAGAGAGGATTTTTTGGTTCTTTTGTGACATTATCTTTTCTCTGAAGAAACACAAGTAAAAGATTTGTAATTTTGAAATTGCATTTGGTTGCATAGATTATAAGAATCACTAAAAAATTAACTCTGTATTGCTTTTTAGCCTAATGCCACATTATCACTCTACTTATCTGTATAGTCAATCCTTTAAATATGCTTAATATGTATTTATGTTAAATACTATTGCAAAATGTCTATTTTGCTTCCATATTTTTAATATATAAGCTATATATTGTTATATAGCATGTTTTCCTGAGATGTTTTAATTAGTCAGTTAGATTTTAAGTTTCATCCAGGTTTCTATGAGTATATTGAATCCAGTGCTTTAGTCTACTGTATAAAACTCCAGATTTTCACTTGTCCACTCTCCTGGAACTGGCCATGCATGTTGCTCCCAGTTCTTACTTCTGGACTTTACATTGAAAAGGATGTTTTTGTTTATATTCCTTGTGTACCTATGTGAACATTTATTTGAATTATTTATATAGGACACCCTTGTTTATATAGGACACCACTTCTGAGTGGGTGTCACAAATGTGATCCTATATCAACAAACTCAAAATATATGCTTGCGTTTAATGTGACCATCAGCTCATACCAATGGCAGTACTCATGGGAAGTTTTTATGTTCTCTGTTATTATAAACACTTGGCTTTGTCCGGCTTCCTAATCTTTGCCTGGTGTTTTAATACGTGTTTTAGTTTGTGACAATACTACCTTCTGACAGAATTATGTGGATTACAGCTTTATTGGAAACACGAACATATCATTTCCTTTTTAAACAAAGCAAATAAAGACTATCCAAACCTAAGGGAGGAAGATCTAAGTCAGCTTAAAACTTTTAGGGAGAGGTTTGGAATACTAACAAAGCCAAAGGTCAAATAGCTCAGGTAGGCAATGAGAGCTTAGCCCAGTCTCTTTCAACCCTATAATGACCCAGTCTACCCTTTTGTAATCAATGTTTCATGACATCCTTTTACTATTTTGAACTGGAATATATAGATAATCTAATTTATTCACATAAGATTTTCCAGAAATATTTCTCCAGGAATAATATAATGGAGAAACAAAAGGAAAGGAATTTATAATAAAACAATATGCTTTTTCATTATGTAAACTACAACACAGGTCCATAGCAGAAGGCACGAAGAAATAAATGCTTGCATCTCTACATGAAATTGTGATGAAGCAACAGCTATGGAAAATGCTGAAACAGATCTATTTTATTAGCAATTCAAATATTACAGCATGGCTGCTCATGACGTGCCTTTCCAATACAGTGAACAATTCTTGGCAGCATTCTTAACAAAAAAGGTAAAATTGGGTCTCAATTTACAAGCTAGTTGCATTTGTGGAAATTTCAGTAATATTAAACCTCAGCTAAAATATGAAATATGTTTTTTAGTTTAATATAAGATGAAATTTGATTCCAGGGTCAACATTTTTCGACAAGTTTTCCTACTGCATTAATGTCCAATAAGGTTTTTGAAAAAGATGCAGAATTCAGAGAAATTAATTCTCAAAGACTCTCACATGCTCTGCTAGGTTTGCTTCTTCCCACAAAACACCAGTAGCATCCTGTTAAACAAACAAAACATCCATTGATGTGGGAAACCACTAGCTTGGCCAAATGACCCTTGAAACCAAATCAATGCAAGCTATGACTGTCTTAGGCATACTTAAAGCTTCTTAGTCTAACAAGTCACTAAGAAGTTACTGCTCAGGCTGAACAAACACCACCTTCTAATTGCTCAGTCCTATTAAATCACATACATAAAACCATGAATGATGTACAGCAAACAACTAAATTCGATGAAGCTGGGGTGGAGCCCTCTCTGCCTCTCATCAGTTGCAGTAATTACCAAAGATAAAACCTTAGGTTTTTGATCTGGTCAGGTTTACATCCCAATCTTGATTTTCTGACCAGCCAGTAGTATAAACTTAATCAAGTCACTCAAACTCTCTGAGCTTGGAGGATTGCATTTTTGATATTTGCTGCACAGCATTGCTGTTCAGTAGAAATACAACACCATATGCACTATCCTGCCCCAAAGCAGGCAGTCGATGTATGTCAGCAAACTTCCTTTGATGGATGAGGTTCCTGCAAGTAGAGCTTGACTGTAGGAATTGTGTTTTGCATGGTTTCATTTCAGCAGTCCACAAGAAGCCCCGCCAATTGATCAACTTCTAATTACAGAAGGACAGAGTCACTTAGAGTACTATCTGCCTTAAAAATGTTAATTTGTGTCAATATGAAAGAGAAACATTTAAAAATAAAGAGGACGGTTGAAACAATTCTGGCATTGGAACTTGATATTTCAAATTCCCAGATTCTTCTCCCAGAATTTCGTCAACCTTACTGTGACCGAGTAACTAGAGTTTCATATTGGACATTTCACTCCATTTGAAACACTGCACAAAAATGATGGAATTCTTGCAGTTGTTCTTTGAAACTCCCCCCACTTAAAATGTAGCTCTTTATTTAACTCTATGACCAGTTTGGGATTCTTAAAGTATTTAGGTTTATTAATCCCCTGCTGTGAATTCTGTTCCAGTGCACTATTTAAAATTGGTGTTTTTAAGTAGTCTCCTGATCTGTCATTCATCATTTACTATATAAAGTTGGTCCTGAGGTTCCCCCCACCCCCACCCCAGAACTCTTCCTGAGAGAACACTCTTGCTCAGAAACTACATTTTCAAATTTACCCAAGTTGTTCTTTAAACAAGTAATGTATTCTGGAGCAACAGGGGCTATTCCAGAAAACACATGAGCCCTTTACCTTTGTCCTGCAATCCATTGTGGTCGATGAGGTGCAGTATCACACAGCAGATGGCTGTCACTTGATTTTCTGGGTAGAAGAGCAAGGCATTACAAATGGAGTGCACTGGCTTTTATCTCTTAAAAGTAGAGTCTGATCTTTGCCTCTTGCATCCCTTTGGCTGGGCAGCAGAGGAGGGGTGTGGGAGAGCCTCCCTCCTCCCACAAGTATGGGGAGGTAGGTGGGCACTGAGAGAGATGAAAGAAAGTAGAGGCTCAATAGCTTCTTTCCCAAGTAAGAAATAAGAGGCTTATTGCCAAAGGACAAATTTCCGAATAGATTTGATCCGCTTTTATCTTGCTGTTGCTTTTGGAAAGTTGAAAGTGTTTGGGGGCGGGACAGCTGTCTGCATCAACATAGTCTGTTTGTTTTAACAGAACATTGCATTCAAACGCTCTGGAGCAGCGAGAGTTCAGAGGCCCTTCTGCCTTCACCTGGAGCAGAAAATAATCCAGTCTCACACCTCCACTGCTGTGACATGCATGACTAATTGTGGGAGAGAGTTTCTGGGGAGAGGCCAAATGGAGCTGAAAATTGGAGAAACAGAGAGGATATTAAGAGCCTGAATTCTGGGTAGAGATGCCATATTACCAAAGAAATCGGGTGCAATGGAATCTGATTGGTTCAGACAGTAAAAAACTAAATACAGAACAGACATTTGAACTGGTCAAAGTGAGTGCCAAAGTTAGACACCAGATTAAACAGGCTTTGGAGCAAGAGAGCTCTTGTGGATCTATTCAAGAATATTCAAGAATACAAAGGTAGGAGTGAGAGAGCATTCTGATTACCCACAGGTGGCTACACCTTTGTAAGCCTTTGTTTTTCAATAGTTTGGTGGCTTTCAAGATGTGCTCACGGGAGCAGTGGCATCACTGCTGGGTACCTGTTCTTAAGCACCTGTCCAAACCTGGAATCAGAACTTCTGGGAGGGTAAGGCCAGGAAATCTGTGCTTCAACAAACCTTCTGTGGATTCTGCTGTGGCCCTAGCATTGATAGCGCTCACATCATGCCATCTTCATGACAGCTCTGCAGGCTTAGGATAATTTAGCTTGACTTTCAAGATAATGAAGCAAAGAAGAGGCAGCACTCACACAGACTTTCACTCCAGATCTTTGTGACTTCTCAGCCTGATGCCTGTTCTATTTTTCTGATGGTTTCCCAATAGGCACTGTAGGAATGTAAATATCACATATTATATACATAACCAGGCAAGTGATGAGTGCTTTGTGAATAGGCAACAGGGTTTGAGCATGAGTATAAAAGTAAAAGGCTGACATGAGGTTAGACAAAGGGTTAATAAATTGGAATCATTTTTCCATGGCACTTCCTCAGTCCAAAGATTGGAACAAGGGATCCAAAACAAACAGCTAGAAATGGATCTGATCTGGAAGCCCTTCTGAACCACAGTCTCTCTGGTTAGAAAACTGAATTTGAAAGAGAACACTCAGCCAGAAACATCTACATCCCTCAGAAACGGGGCCCAAGAATGGGAAATTCCTGAGGCTGAGTCATTTCCCGACTTGGGCCAGCCCTCTGATTGATGGAGAAGGCTAAAGTGAGAGAACCTCCCAAACCGGCAAGACTGAAGGAGCAGATGAGTGAGTCCATGGACCAGTAGTGAGTAGTGATAGGCTGGGTGAGGGAAGACTCAGACAGGGCAAGGCTGTTTGTCTCAGGTACCAGAGGCAAGGAAGACAGAGGAACAGAGGCTGAGGGAAATAGCAAGAAGCAAATCCGAACCTCCATTTCCTCCCGCACCTTCTTTTTGCTTGACCGATGCAAACTACATGTCAGAGGGTAATTTACTCACTGCTGGTAAAGCAGTTAATGGTGTTGTAATTTTGTTCCCAATAAGATATCATACACTTATTATTTCATGTATTTAACAGAGCTTGAAATTAACACTGCCACCAGAGCGAGACTCACTGATGTTACCTACAGCCCCTGGCAGGAAGTGCCGTCTTCCAGAGGATGTAGCGGCCCATTGCCATTCTGTCTACACTAACGCTCCCAGTGTTGCCCTCTGATAGAATGAGAAACAATTAGTTCTGAGGATCATTATCACTTCTGTTAATAGTGTTTCCTTGTCCAAGTCTGTAATGATCATTGCTTAGCTTATGAGTTTATGTTACTGGTTATTGACGTTACTTTCAGAAAAGGGACCGTGTCTGGCTGCCTAGCTCACTTTCCAGCAAGAAGCATTGAGAACTCCATCCTGAAATCTTTCTTTTCAGATGGGGTCACTTTCTCCGCAATGCTGGACTTGACTGCAGGTTACCTTTCCATGAATGAGGTGCTGGGAGATGAAAGGCAAGTTATTTGGCATCAGCAAATGGGGATCTTCAGCCAGTTCTCCAATTACACTGCCCTGGGAGAGATTTCTTGATCTCTGTTCTAAATTGGAAATAATGAAATAATGCTTCATTGTTTATTTGTTGAATTTAAATATATTAAAAAGCTTGAGAATGCTGAAATCTAATAATAGTTACTGTTGATTGAACATTCAATCAAGTTCATACTTCACTTGTTATTTTTGCTTTTTTCTTACCCAAAAGTTTTTCCAACATTTTCACTGCCATTACTTTAATAATAGAGGAAAATAAAGCACCCAGAACCTCTAGAGACAGAGCCCAATGTAGCTGCAATGAGCCTTAGCCTTGTATGAAAAGATGTATTTTATATTCATTTATAAGAGAATTATAAATGTAACATGTTATGGACCATAAAGTAGATAGGATATAATGTGTAAATGGGATACTACTGTGCTTGATTTTATAGAAACATGCATTTTTAAATTACTTGTTTCAAGTAAATAAGTCCCTGGCGAGGTGATACCTTAACCCCATGGCTTTGATAAGAATACAAAGACTGGTGATAGAAGCTAACTGACAAGTAGAGTGTGCCTCTCTTGGTAGGATGGGGTTAAGTGCTCCCGGTGCATTGTCTTTGCAACGCCAACACTGACCTCATGTGTAGGGTCTACTCTTATCCCAGCATTCCCAGGCTGTGCTATCGGAGGGTAGGTAAGCTTTTTAAGATCACAGACCTTTGAAAGAGGTCAGGACTTGAAACCATGTGGTCTGCCGACAACCCTGCACTCCAACTCTCCATGCAGGATTTATATCTCTTGATTTCTTTCCTCTCTTATGTGGCTTGTTTCTAACTTTACTTCTCAGTCATTTTTCCAAATCTTTCTGTAATCTCTATTCTCACTGCTCCTGCTTTTCATACTTAGTGATAAACTGAAAATCAGCAAGCAGTTATTATAATGTTTCTATAATTGAAGATCTAGGAAGAATTTGCTGCTGAATCAATAACAAATAGCTTGGTAAGTAATTAACAGTGCAATCCAGATCCAAGATAAATACACTGCACATAAAAAGGCCTTCAATAGTGTTTGTTGAATGTAATGAAAGCTTGCAAGTTAAGAAAGTTAAATTAATTTAACCATTTTAGAAGAAATTTTCATATAGAAATTGCATGGTAACTAGTTGTCATCTGTGGGTGCCAGCCACAGACCAGGTTAGATGGGAAATCGTGGGTGCACAGAGAAGCAAATAGCAGTGGGAGGGGAAGCTTGGTGAACTGTTTTTGAAGTTTCACGCAGGAAAAAAAGAGAAGGTTTAGAACAGCAATTTATATATCTATATATATCTATACATATATATATTTATATACATATATATTTTCTCAACCGATCTTAAATCTCTACAGTTTAATTTATTCATTCAATCCATCATTTATTCATTTATTTATTCAAGGAACATTTACCCAGTGCTTACAATGCTGCAGAAACCCTATATAATTTAATTTTATATTATCTGCCTCTAATGAAATCATTTAGTCTTTTAATCATTACATGAAAGATTTTCATCAGTTTAAACTGAAATATAATTAAATAAGTAAGGTTTAAGGCATAGTTGACATATTTAGTAAGTAATAATAAAACACTCAACTAGACTTGAATTTTCTATAAATAATTACATATTTTTAATACAACAATATGAGGGTACTTAAAGAAGTTTGTGGAAATGTAGCTTAAAAACACATTTTGGTGCATTTTTTTTGAGAGACAGAGAGAGGGAGAGAGAGCTCCTATTTGCTGTTTCACTCTCGCAGTACTCATAGCTGCCAGGGCTTGAATAGGCTGAAGCAGGGAGCTAGAAACCCAGTGTAAGTTTCCCATGTGGATGGCAGGGACTGAACTACTGGATCTATCACCTGCTTCTTCACAAGGTGCTTATTATCAGGAAGCTGGCATTGGGAGTGGAGGCAAAACTCAAACTCAGGCAATAAAATATGGGAGGCAAGCATTCCAATTGGTGGTTTAACCACTAAGTCAAACACTGCTCCTGGTGAAATAAATCAATAAATAAAGTCATGCAAATAAGAGTTATTAAAAAGTTCACGGGGGAGGGGGCTCGCAAGATGGTCGTATAGCAATAGGATGATCCGACTTACACAGGGCAAAATAGATAGTTAAAAGGGAGAGAAGATACTCACCAGAGATAGAGCCATGAGAAATTCATAACAGGAAGCCCAGGAGATCAACAGAGACCAGGCAGGTCCATGCTGAAAGAGTAAATAAGAAAGGGAAGTGACAGAAGTATGGCAGAGGTGTGGACCAGGGAGGCTGGTGCCAGCCCCCAGCAGACCAGGTTAGATGGGAAACTGTGGATCCTCAGAGCACAAATAGCAGTGGGAGGGGAAGCTTGGTGAAATGATTTTGAAGTTCCACACAGGAAAAAAAGAGAAGGTTTAGAACAGCAAACAGAGAGGTCGAGTAGGCCCCTGCCCATCTCTGTTCCCCCTGACCCAATCCGGGCCTGCAGCTTGCTGAGAGACACCACCTTGTTTGTTTACATTTTCTAACTTAAGCAAGCAACTGCTGCCTATGCCTCCTCTGAACATACTCATCAATTGTGGGGGCCACATCACCACACCCTGCACCCAGGAATGAGGACCACAATTCAGAAGAATTTCTTCTCCACCACACAAGCCATACAACAAGGAGAAGTCCTGAATATTGAAGATTTGAGCCTGTCCCTTCACCACTGGGAAGCAATTGGGGCCCCAGTAGGTGGGGCTCCGTGCACTGGAGCTCATACACACCTCCACCAGGACTGAGAAGTGAGCAGTGCTCTAGTAGGTGGGGCTCTGTGTTTCCACTTGCAATCAGTGTGATAAATCACATTAACAAACTGAAGAACAAAAGTCACATGATTATCTCAATAGATGCAGAGAAAGCATTTGATAAAATACAGCACACTTGCATGATGAAAACTCTAATCAAATTGGGTTTAGAAGGAACATTCCTTAGCACAATCAAGGCAATTTATGACAAACTCAAGGCCAGCATCCTATTGAATGGGGAAAAATTGGAAGCATTCTCTCTGAGATCCAGAACCAGACAAGAATGCCCACTCTCACAATTGCTATTCAATATAGTCCTGGAAGTTTTAGTCAGAGCCATTAGGCAAGAAAAAGAAATGAAAGAGATTCAAATTGAGAAAGAGAAAGTCAAACTATCTCTATTTGCAGATGACATGATTCTATATATATAGGCGACCCAAAAGATTCCACCAAGAGACTGTTGGAACTCATATAAGAGTTTGGTAAAGTAGCAGATACAAAATCAATATATAAAAAACAACAGCCTTTGTATACACAGACAATGTCATGGCTGAGAAAGAACGTCTAAGATCAATCTCACTCACAATAGCTACCAAAAAAAATCAAATACCTTAGAATAAATTTAACCAAGAAAGTCAAAGATCTCTGCAATGAGAATTATAAAATATTAAAGAAATAAATAGAAGATGATACGAAGAAAATGGAAAAACTTCCATGTTCATGGATTGGAAGAATCAATAGCATAAAAATGACCATTCTTAGGCCGGCACCGCGGCTCACTAGGCTAATCCTCCGCCTTGCGGCGCCGGCACACCAGGTTCTAGTCCCGGTCGGGGCACCGATCCTGTCCCGGTTGCCCCTTTTCCAGGCCAGCTCTCTGCTGTAGCCAGGGAGTGCAGTGGAGGATGGCCCAAGTGCTTGGGCCCTGCACCCCATGGGAGACCAGGAGAAGCACCTGGCTCCTGCCATCGGATCAGCGGATCAGCGTGGTGTGCCGGCCTCAATACCAATTAAAATACCGAAGACATTACTCTAAGATAAAGAAAAGAATAATGCTGAAATTCATATGCAAACATGGGAGACCTTGAATAGCTAATGCAATCTTAGCCAGAGGCATCGCAATACCAGATTTCAAGACATACTACAAGGCAGTTATAATCCAAATAACCTAGTACTGGTACAAAAACAGATGGATAGACCAATGGAACAAAATAGAAACACCAGAAATCAATCCAAGCATCTACAACCAACTTATATTTGACTAAGGAGCTAAACGCAATACCTAGAGCAAGGACAGTCTCTTCAACAAATGGTGCTGGAAAAACTGGATCTCCACATGCAGACGTATAAAGCATGACCCCTACTTTACACCTTATACAAAAATTCATTCAAAATGGATTTAAGAGCTAAATCTATGACCATATGACCATAAAATTATTAGAGAGCATTGGGGAAACCCTGCAAGACATTGGCACAGGCAAAGAGTTCCTGGAAAATACCCCAGAGGCACAGGCAATAAAAACCAAAATTAACAAATGGGATTACATTAAATTGAGAAGCTTCTATACTTCAAAAGAAACAGGAAAGTAATGAGGCAACCAACAGAATGGGAGAAAGTATTTGCAAACTATGCAACTGATAAAGGATTAATAACCAGAATTTTTTTTTCATTTCCATATCTATTTTTTTATTTAATGAATATAAATTTCCAAAGTACAGCTTATGGATTACAAAGGCTCCCCCCCCACAGCTTCCCCCCTACCCACAACCCTCCCCTTTCCCACTCGCTCTCCCCTTCCATTCCCATCAAGATTCATTTTCAATTCTCTTTATATACAGAAAATCAGTTTAGTATATATAAAGATTTCAACAGTTTGCCCTCACATAGCAACACAAAGTGAAAAAATACTGTTGGAGTACTAGTTATAGCATTAAATAACAGTGTACATCACATTAATGACAGAGATCCTGCATGATATTTTTTAAAAGATTGATTACTTTTCTATGTAATTTCCAATTTAACACCAAGGTTTTTTTTTTTTTTCATTTTCAATTATCTTTATATACAGAAGATCGCTTCAGTATATACTAAGTAAAGATTTCATCAGTTTGCACCCACGCATAACCATAAAGTATAAAAATACTGTTTCAGTACTAGCTATATCATTACTTCACCTTGGACAACCTATTAAGGACAGATCCCACATGGGATGTAAGTACACAGTGACTCCTGATGTTGATTTAATAATTTCACACTCTTGTTTGTGGCGTCAGTAATCTCCCTAGGCTCTAGCCATGAGTTGCCGAGGCTATGGAAGCCTTTAGGAATAACCAGAATTTATAAATGGATCAAGAAACTCCACAGCAATAAAACAAACAACCCAGTGAAGAAATGGACAGACATTTTTCCAAAGAGGAAATCCGAAAAGCCAACAGACACGTGAAAGAATGCTCTGGATCACTAGCCTTCAGGGAAATGCAAATCAAAACCACAATGAGATTTCACCTCATTTCAGTTAGAATGGCTCTCATAGAGAAATCAACAAACAACAAATGCTGGCAAGGATGTGGGGAAAAAGGTACCCTAATCACACTGTTGGTGGGAATGTAAACTGGTAAAACCACCTTGGAAGACAGTTTGGAGATTCCTCATAAATCTGAATATAGCCCTACCATATGACCCAGCCATCTCACTCCTGGAATTTACCCAAGGGAAATGAAATCAGCAAATAAAATGTCATCTCACTTCCATGTTTATTGCAGGTCAATTCACAATAGCTAAGACACAAAATCAACCTAAATGCTCATCAATGGAAGACTGGATAAAGAAACTATGGGATATGTACTCTATGGAATACTACACAGTGGTAAAAAAAAAAATGAAGTCCAATCATTTGCAACAAAATGGATGAATCTGGAAAACTTCATACTTAGTGAAATAAGCCAGTCCCAAAGGGACAAATACCATATGTTCTCCCTGATCTGTGATAACCATCAGAGCACCTAAAAGGAAACATGTAGAAGTGAAATTGACACTTTGAGAAGCAATGACTCGAACAGTCCCTGTCTTGACTGTTGAGAAACAGTTTTTTTTTTGTTGTTGTTGTTGTTATTTTTTTTCTTTCTTCATACCATTGTTTAAACTCTTTAACTAACATAGAATTAATCATATGCATATAAAGTCAATTGAAAATAGATCCCAGTGAAAAATAGTGTGGGGATAAGAGAGAGAGGAGGAAGTTTTTATCTTTAAAGCTGTATAGTTCTGCATATATTCCTACAGACTTACTTCTAAAAGTACAGCTAAAAATTGCCTTGGGACTCCATATCCCATTAAGCTGGGTTGTAATAATACCATCTTAAGTGTTTTAGTGACCATATAGATAGGATTAAGTGTTAAAGGTTTTGTATAAATAAGATCAAGTGTCTGGTAATAACAATAGAATTTAAAAAGAGAGAATGTTCCAACATGGGAAGCAGTTCACATAGCTGACTCAAAGAATGACAATTGCTTTAAATAGCACTATGACCTCAGAAGCAGTCCTTACTGCATTCTGGTCTGGTTAAAAAGCCCAAGAGATCATTTCAGGCATGGAAAGCCAAGACACTGTGGCAAAAAATGTCCCACATGAAGGATCTCTGTGAGTAAGACCCCAGTGGAAATAAGGGGCCATCAAAGAAGGATGAACTTTTCTCTGAAGGGAGGAGAGAACTACTTTGCTTACGTCCTTGTCTAAATATGGATAGAGACTGTGGACTCAAAAGGTTTCCATAGCCTTGGCAGCTCATGTCAAGAGCTTCAGGTGATCACTGAAATCATACATAAGAATGTTAGTTGTTAAATTAACAAGAGTAACTGTGCACATACTCCCCATGTAGGACCTCTGCCCTCAATGAGTTGTACTATGAGAATTAACTGTAAAATTTGTTCTCAACAGTTTTTTATATTTTGTGTGTGTTGTGTATGCATATTGTTGAAATCTTTGCTTAGTATAGAGTTGGAGTTCTGTGTATAAAGTTAATTGAAAAGGAATCTTAATGGAGAATGTGACTGGGAATGGGAGAGGAAGGAGCAAGTAAGATGGGAGAGAGGGTGGGCGGATGGGTATGGTCAGAAGACCATAGTTATACTTATGAAAATTGTACTCATTAAATAAAAGGTTTAAAAAAATTCAAGGATAATGTGTCTTGTGAAATATATATATATAGAGAGAAATTTCAAAAATTTTTGCACCAAAAGAAATGCATCTTTTTAATCCATTTTCTATGAACTTTTTGAAAACATATATATATTTTATTGATTTCCTAGAATTTAATATATCCTCATACCATATATTTTATTTGACAATCCTAATTTGGGGAACCCTGTAATCCTATTTTGTCTCCTGGTTTTAATTAATAGAGTTATAAAAGTATAGGGAAAGGAACACAGGTCCCTGAAGTCTTGCACCCACAGTCTGCCAGCTACAGTCTTGGATACCTTAAAGAAAACTAATGAAGAATCCAGGTCCTTGGATAAAAGGTATTTTTCTGAAAAAGAATTATATACCACATCAGATGCATTTTCTACACAGAAAGCAATAGGTTTCCCATTTAAGTCTTTCTGTCAGGAGATATCTTGAGTGTAGTGATATTTTTCATATCATGTTTCACTAAAAGATTTATAAATAATTACAATATTCATGCTTTGTTACCCTGGTGTTGTTGCTGGGAGGCATGGGGTATTTATCATCAGATTATGGGTGGAGAAACTGAGATAAAGAAATGGTAGTCTGATCAATGTCATAGAATGAATCCCCAGTGACACTGACTAGAAAACTCTACATCCATGAGCCAGGCAGTTCTCAGGGAGTCCGGGAGTTTTCACAAGGGTTGAAATTCTGTCCAGCTTTTAAAAAGAGCATCATTGTCTGCTTGAGAAAATTGCATCCCATGTTGTAATGTCTGAGTTGGAGGCCCAGTTCTAATTCTATCAACCTGCTAGCGACCACTCTGGCAGGCAACAGGTTATGGTTTTAAGAGTTGGAATCCTGCCAGCAAATTGGAAGAACTAGACAGAGTTTTGGTCCGCGGTTTTGGCTGGCCCCAGGCTAGTTGTTGTAGGCATGTGGGGAGTGAAGCAGCAAGATGAAAGATTTATTTTTCTCACTTTCTCTCAAATAATAAAAAAAAAAAATTCTTAAAAATTTAAGCCTTTAAGAAAATAGTGCCATCAGAATTACAATGAACTAGAATTAGTCTCAATGTCTTTCTTTCCCTGTTCTACTCTCCTCTGAGTGGAAGCTCAAATGCTCCCCTCCTCCAGAATGGGAGATGAAGCACTTTACACTGAGGCAACAAAGAGCTGGGGTCTTCCTGCATTCTGCTCAGATAACCCAGCTGACCTCAGGAGAAGCTGGGAGCTTAAAGAAAAGCAGGTTCCAGAACCAAAGATCATTTTAGCACCAGTCGTGACCCTTTGGTATAGTGCAACCCAGAGAAAGCTGCGTTCCAACTTCATGGTCCTTTCTTTGTTATGAGGATGTTATTGTTCATCTTTCTTTTTTTTTAACTTTTATTTAGTAAATATAAATTTCCAAAGTACAGCTTATGGATAACAATGGCTTTTTTCCCCCCCATAACTTCCCTCCCACCCACAACCCTCCCATCCCCCACTCCCTCTCCCATTCCATTCACATCAAGATTCATTTTCAATTATCTTTTATACAGAAGATCAATTTAGTATGTATTAAATAAAGATTTCAACAGTTTGCACCCACACAGAAACACAGAGTGAAAAATACTG
Source organism: Lepus europaeus (assembly GCF_033115175.1). Taxonomy (NCBI): domain Eukaryota; kingdom Metazoa; phylum Chordata; class Mammalia; order Lagomorpha; family Leporidae; genus Lepus; species Lepus europaeus. The sequence goes on from NC_084827.1 coordinate 57,758,655, forward strand.
TTTGAGTACTAGTTATAGCATTAATTCACATTGAACAACACATTAAGAACAGAGATCCTACATGAGGAGTAAGTGCACAGTGACTCCTCTTGTTGCCTTAACAAATGGACACTTGTTTACGGCATCAGTAATCTCCCTAGGCTCTTGTCAAGAGTTGCCAAGGCTACAGAAGCCTTTTGAGTTTGCCGACTTTGATCTTATTTAGACAAGGTCATAGTCAAAGTGGAAGTTCTCTCCTCCCTTCAGAGAAAGGTACCTCCTTCTTTGTTGGCCCGTTCTTTCCACTGGGCTCTCAATTGCAGAGATTTTTCATTTAGGCCCTCTTTTTTTTTTTTTTTTTTAATTTTATTTGCCAGAGTGCCTTGGCTTTCTATACCTAAAATACTCTCATGGGCTCTTGAGCCAGATCCAAATGCCTTAAGGGCTGATTCTGAGGCCAGAGCGCTGTTTAGGACATCTGCCATTCTATGAGTCTGCTGTGTATCCCACTTCCCATGTTGGATCGTTCTCTCCCTTTTTAATTCTATCAGTTAGTATTAGCAGACACTAGTTTTATTTATGTGATCCCTTTGACTCTTAGCCCTATCAGTATGATCAATTGTGAACTGAAATTGATCACTTGGACTAGTGAGATGGCATTGGTACATGCCACCTTGATGAGTGAATTGGAATTCCCTGGCACATTTCTAACTCTACCATTTGGGGCAAGTCAGCTTGAGCATGTACCAAATTGTACATACTTCCCTCTCTTATTCCCACTCTTATATTTAGCAGAGATAACTTTTCAATTAAATTTAAACACCTAAGAATAATTGTGCGTTAATTACAGAGTTCAAACAATAGTAATAAGTAGAACAAAAAATGCTAAACGGGATAAAGTATTAAGTTGTTCCTCGACAGACAGGACAAGGGCTGATTAAGTCACTGTTTCTCATACTGTCCATTTCACTTCAACAGGTTTCCTTTTTGGTACTCGGTTAGTTGTCACCAATCAGGGAGAACATATGATATTTATCCCTCTGGGACTGGCTTATTTCACTCAGCATGATGTGTCCCAGATTCCTCCATTTTGTTGCAAATTACCAGATTTCATTGTTTTTGACTGCTGTATAGTATTCTATAGAGTACATGTCCCATAATTTCTTTTTTTTTTTTAATTTTTGACAGGCAGAGTGAGAGAGAGAGAGAGAGAGAGAGAGACAGAGAGAAAGGTCTTCCTTTTTCTGTTGGTTCACTCTCCAATGGCCGCCGCGGCCGGTACGCTGTGGTCGGCACACCGTGCTGATCCGAAGGCAGGAGCCAGGTGCTTCTCCTGGTCTCCCATGGGGTGCAGGGCCCAAGCACTTGGGCCATTCTCCATTGCACTCCCTGGCCATAGCAGAGAGCTGGCCTGGAAGAGGGGCAACCGGGACAGAATCTGGCGCCCTGACTGGGACTAGAATCTGGTGTGCTGGCGCCGCTAGGCGAAGGATTAGCCTGTTGAGCCACGGTGCCGGCCCCATAATTTCTTTATCCAGTCTACTGATGATGGGCATTTAGGTTGATTCCAGGTCTTCACTATTGTGAATTGAGCTGCAATAAACATTAAGGTGCAGGCAGCATTTTTGTTTGCCAATTTAATTTCCTTTGGGTAAATTCCAAGGAGTGGGATGGCTGGGTTGTATGTGGTGGTGTTATATTCAGGTTACTGAGGAATCTCCAGACTGATTTCCATAGTGGCTTTACCAGTTTGCATTCCCACCAACAGTGGGTTAGTGTCCCTTTTTCCCCTCATCCTCTCCAGCATCTGTTGTTGGTAGATTTCTGGATGTGAGCCATTCTGACTGGGGTGAGGTGAAACCTCACTGTGGCTTTGATTTGCATTTCCCTGATTGCTAGTGATCTTGAACATTTTTTCATGTACCTGTTGGCCATTTGGATTTCCTCTTTTGAAAAATGTCTATTGAGGTCCTTGGCCCATCTCTTAAGTGGGTTGTTTGTTTTGTTGTTTTGGAGCTTCTTGATCTCTTTGTAGATTCTGGTTATTAACCTTTTATCTGTTGGATAGTTTGCAAATATTTTTTCCCATTCTGTCGGTTACCTCTTCACTTTCCTGTTTCTTTTGCAGTACAGAAACTTCTCAATTTGATGCAATCCCAAATTTAATTTTGGCTTTGACTGCTTGTGCTTCTGGGGTCTTTTCCAAGAAGTCTCTGCCTTTTCCTATATCTTGCAGGGTTTCTCCAATGTTCTCTAATAATTTGATGGTGTCGGGTCATAGATCTAGGTCTTTAATCCATGCTGAGTTGATTTTTGTGTAAGGTATAAGGTAGGGGTCTTGCTTCATGCTTCTGCATTTGGAAATCCAATTTTCCCAACTCTATTTCTTGAATAGACTGTCCTTGCTCCAAGAATTGGTTTTAGATCCTTGATCAAATATAAGTTGGCTGTAGATGTTTGGGTTGATTTCTGGTGTTTCTATTCTGTTCCACTGGCCTATCCATCTGTTTCTGTACCAGTACCATGCTATTTTGATTACAACTGCCCTGCAGTATGTCCTGAAATCTGGTATTGTGATGCCTCTGGCTTTGTTTCCGTTGTACAAGATTGCTTTAACTATTCAAGGTCTTCTGTGTCTCCATATGAATTTCAGCATCATTTTTTCCAGATCTGAGAAGAATGTCTTTGGTATTTTGATTGGTATCGCATTGAATCTATAAATTGCTTTTGGGAGAATGGACATTTTGATGATATTCATTCTTCCAATCCATGAGCATCGAAGATTTTTCCATTTTTTGTATCCTCTTCTGTTTCTATCTTTACTATTTTGTAAACCAAAACTGTTCATCTTGATATGTTGTCCTATGCTATACATAACAATCTGAGCTGAAGATTGGTATGCAATTTGACGAAAAAGGCTAGAATCTAATATTTTTATAATTTCCTCTTATCTCTGGTTCTCAGTTTCATTAACAGAGAAATGATGCAGTGAAGAATAGATGACCTTGTCATTCTTCACTGGTCTTAAGGTGGCATGATTTGATGGATTGGTGGTTTTAAGAGTGCCACTGAGGGTCACCTTAAGATTGTGTGCAAGTTTATAGGCTGTTACTTAAACCAGCTTCAGGCACATGGGTCTGCGTTTCCTGTTCAATGTGGCTAGTGACAATCATCCTCAGGCAGGGTTCAGGACACACACCACACACACACACACACACACACACACACCAGCATGTGCTGTGAGACGGAGGCTTATTTCTAGCCTTATGCAGAACTTTTTTTCTCCCTCAAAAAAAACCCCTTATGTCATCATTGCATTTGCATACAAGCTATTGCTGTGGGAAGAGGGGTCTCCCTGCCTAACATCAGTTGAGCTGCCTGGTGGGTAACATAGGAACAACGTTGGACTTTGGAGTTCAACATCCATCTGGCCTTGAATAGGAGTAGTAACTTCTCTGAGCTTTAACCACTTTATATATAAAAACATAGTAGTAAGATCTAACGTATTACATGAACTCAACAGAGTAGTCTTAACATCACTTTATTTTTAAATTTAGTACCATTGTATTCTCTTCAATAACTCCCCAATTTTGTTGAGTTTTCCCATAAGTTGAGGCAGGGAATAAGATCAACTAGTGTCCATTACAAAGACAGAAGTATATTTTTAAGTGAATTCATTGATTCTCTTTTTCAATTAAACATAATAACATTGCTATAAAGGAGAGTATTTTGTTGAGATTATAAGAAATGTTCTATTCTCTTTTCTTAACAATTCAGCATATGAAAACACATGTTTGGAATGTAGGGTATTCTTTTATTTTTTATCAATCTGTCAATCTTCCTTCTGCAATCTGAAATATTTCCTCAAATTACTGTAATATGCCAAGTGATAAAGACAGAAATAGTGGAAAGCTACAAACCTGGCAATGCATGTGTGCACACACACATACACACACAGACTTGCACACACATGCATATACATACAATATGCACATGTATCATGCACACACACTGGCAAATCTTTGCAGGGAAACAACACATCCATTTATGTAAATTGCTTATCGAATTTCCAAATGGGAATTTGGGACTCACCTTTCAAATCCTGATCTTATAATCTCATTGTAGCTTTGGTCATGCTTTTTGACTACCTGCCATGCCAGATAGCACTCTTGTCTCCTGGTGGTGTTGCAGAGGAAGGGAGAGATGTATCAGGGCATCAAAACACAGAGTTACAGAATGTGATGGTCTTTCTCTAGTTCCATAATTGCTCAGCCATGCTGCTTGTTTCACCTCTACACCACACTGTCTGCCTTGCCAGTTTCCTTGCTGTGGCACTCAAGTCTCAGCCCCAGCTGAAGCCACACTATCCACCTCCGTTGCTCTGTGTCCTCACCCATTGCCAATAGACTTCTTCACACTTCTCAGAGTGGTATGATGGCTCACACGCTGGCCTCCGTTCAGTGTGCCCTTCTCTGACACACTTCCCTTCCCTGAGGCTTCTTGAATCAGATTCTGCTGCTTCCTTTGATCTGTAAACCAGGACAACTCCCTCAAAGCCCCTGTGACTACTGTGTGCTTAGAAGTGGAGGGTGAACCAACGGCAAAGGAAGACCTTTCTCACTGTTTCTCTCTCTCACTGTCCACTCTGCCTGTCAAAAAAAAATTTTAAAAATAAAAAAAAATAAGTCTATATCTGTCAGGAACTATATTTCATTTTTTTAATTTCCAGATTCCCAATGCCTGACACATGAATACTAAATATATATTGAATGAATGAACAAATGGATAAATCTTTGGATACATGAGAGAATATTATTGTAGTTTGAATGTTGTGTGTGTTTTTTTTTTCAAAATTCATATGTTGGTTTACATGTAAAGACACCTGTGTCCCATATGGAGTACCTGGGTTTAATACCTGCCCAGTTCCTGATTCCAGCTTCCTCTAATGCAGACACTGGGAGAGAGTGGAGATGGCTAAAAGTAATTGGGTCCCTATCATTCATATGGAAGACACAACAGGTGTACCAACTTTACAAAGCAGCTGTAAATATTAAGTAATCAATACATATCAAGTACTTAGAATGGCACCCGGTTCCTAGAAAACAGTCAATAAAGACTAAAGATAACATTTATTATTACGTTATTTATTTTGTTTTTGAAATGCAGAGAAACAGAAGAGAGAACCGAACTCTCCCCAGAGCTCTGCGAAGACACCTTAACTCTGTGTAACCAGTTTTCTCCTACCATAGGACACCTCAATTGCAGTCCTGATTGATTTACTGCTCTATATGTCCAAAAAGAAAATCTACTAGTCACATACACCTGGGTGCCCAGGCTATTCCAAGACTATTCCTGGTTTGGGTCTCACTCCTTACATACAAAAGTTGTTGGTGACTAATCTCCCTAGCCTCAGAAAGAAGACTGAATGAGTAGTAAAGGTTTCCTGTGGTTAATACCTTATTTTCCATCATATTTGCATGTATTTTAGCTAGTTTCTTTTTTTTTAAACTTTTATTTAATGAATATAAATTTCCAGTGTACAGCTTATGGATTACAATGGCTTCCCCCTCCCATAACTTCCCTCCCACCCGCAACCCTCCCCTCTCCCGCTCCCTCTCCCCTTCCATTCACATCAAGATTCATTTTCAATTCTCTTTATATGAGAAGATCAATTTAGTATATATTAAGTAAAGATTTCAACAGTTTTCACCCACATAGAAACACAAAGTGAAACATACTGTTTGAGTACTAGTTACAGCATTAAATCACAATGTACAGCACGTTAAGGACAGAGATCCCACATGAGGAGCAAGTGCACAGTGGCTCCTGTTGTTGACCCAACAAATTGACACTCTAGTTTATGGTGCCAGTAACCACCCTAGGCTGTTGTCATGAGTTGCCAAGGCTATGGAAGCCTTCCAAGTTTGCCGACTCTGATCATATTTAGACAAGGTCATAAAAGACAGGGTGAGGATAGTAACCAATGATCCTAAGAGTGGCATTTACCAGGTCTGAACAATTATACAGCATTAAGTGGGGAAGAGGACCATCAGCACACACAGGTTGGGAGTAGAGCCATTGGTGGTAGAGTAGAGGTTATGATTACAAAGGAATGAGGCTCAAGTGCGCTAGACAGGGTCTAGAACAAAGGACAGAGTCATTATTAGAGGAGCTAAGAAAGGTGCTGTCTAAGCTACAATTAAGTTTTCTGATTGAGAGGCAAATAGAACCTGACAGAAGGGGCTTGATAATAATCTGGTGGGCTTTAGGCCTTGTAAGTTAAGAGGCCCAGACCTATCTATGTCTTCACATGGGGTACATCCTAAGGGAGGTGTGAAACTTCTGGGGGAAGGCACCCTGTTGACTTTCATTACTTAGCTGGCCTGGGAGGAGAGCTGGCCAGGTAAAGGCAGGTGGCATCTCTAACAAGAAATTTACAGTTCTGCCTGCAATGTTGCTGACCCTACTTGGCCGTCCCCTCAGCTGCAGTGGTCACTTTGGAAGCTGGGCTGAGTGAAGGGCTTTTCAGCTTGGAGCCAATAAGATCTGTGGCTCTGACCTGGGCATCCTTCGACTCCAGGGCAGGTCCATTTCCAGTGATCCAACTCTTGGCAGAGCTGCCAGGGCTCTTCACAAGTTGACTTCTGCTGAAGCCCAGGCTTACCACATTGAAAGCCACTGCAGTGGACTGGCCTGTTGGGTCTCCTTGAGGGCAGATCACTGTGCAGATCAGCCATTAATAGGCCTGCCACCCATTGCTTCTGATGCCTAGCTTTCTTTTCCTTCTGGTTTTTGTTAAAGCAGACCAGAGGATGCAAGTCAAGGAAGTGCCCAAGTCCCATCTCTAATCTTCGGTGGCCTGAACTACAAGTCTATAGTCACAGGCATGTTCTGTAGTTTTTCTAAGGTAGACAATGCCCATGAGGAAAATTATATTCTCACTTTAAAATTTTCTTTCCCTTTGGTCTGAAAGGGAGGTTTTTTCCTACTTACTGTTTACTTCGCTGATGGCGAAGTAAATCTATTTAGCTAGTTTCTAAAAGGTGTTTGCAGGTCACTAAGAGTTTCTGACATTTCCAAGATTTCCATCAAAGGAGGATCACAGTCCATGCCTGAAACCAGGACCAAACTGGATCCAAGTTGTGTATGGCATTTCTCAATTATCAATCCCCAAACTTGTATTATTAAGTGTATACTTAATGTTGAGGAATTTCTTAGCCATGGGCATACAAGAATAACAAAAATAAGTCCAAGGTTGAAGAAATTCAGTTAAAGAAATCAACCATGGTGAAACACTGTAAAAACATCCATTAAGCATAAGCCCTAGGATAGGTGTTTGGAACGGTAATTAAAATCCACACATCCCACATCAGACTCCAGTGTTCAATTTCCAGCTCCACTTTTACCTCCAGCTTCCTGCCAATGGTTACTTTGGAAAGGCAACTGGTGAAAGCTTGATTACTTGCGTTCTTGCCACACATCTGGAAGAGTTAGACTGAGGTACAGGCTTCAATCTCTTGCTTGGTGCAGCCCAGGTTATTGTGGCCATTTGGGAAATGAACCAGCCATTAAAGAATCTGTCTCTATCTGTATGTCTCTGCCTCTTTTCCTTTCAAGTAAATAAATAATTTAAAAAGTCAAAGGGCTCCCAGTCAGAGCCACAGACCTTATTCATTCTAAGCTGAAAAGCCCTTCACTCGGCCCAACTTCCAAAGCAACCACTGCTGTCCAGGAGATGGCCAAGTAGGGTCAACAACATTGCAGGCAGAACTGTGTATTAACTAAAACTGTTTTCCTTTTAAGGCCGGCGCTGTGGCTTAACAGGCTAATCCTCCACCTTGCGGCGCCGGCACACCGGGTTCTAGTCCCGGTTGGGGTGCCGGATTCTATCCCGGTTGCCCCTCTTCCAGGCCAGCTCTCTGCTGTGGCCCGGGAGTGCAGTGGAGGATGGCCCAAGTGCTTGGGCCCTGCACCTGCATGGGAGACCAGGAGAAGCACCTGGCTCCTGGCTTTGGATCAGAGCGATGTGCTGGCCGCAGCGACCATTGGAGGGTGAACCAATGGCAAAAAAAATGGAAGACCTTTCTCTCTCTCTCTCTCTCACTATCCACTCTGCCTGTCAAAAAAAAAAAATTAAAAATGTTTTCCTTTTAGAAATGCCACCTGCCTTCTCTTCAAGCCAGCTTTCCTCCCAGGCCAGCTAGGTAATGGAAGTCAACAGTGTGCCTCCCTTATAAAGAGCCATATGTAAAGAGATATAGATAGGTCTGAGCCTCATAACTGACAAGGTCTTAAGCCCACCTGATTATTTTCAAGCCCTTTCTGTCAGTTTGTATTTTTGTCTCATTAAAACGAACAACAAACAACAAACAAACAAAAAACCTTGCTCATGGTTTAGATACTTTTCTTAGGGCCTCTAATAATGACTCTGTCCTCGGTTTTAGATCCTATGAGTTCAAACTGCTTGTTAGATTTGTTTTCTCCAGACTTAAAAAAAGTAAAATTGTAGGTGGCCTTGCACATGAAACATCCCATGGAAACAGCTTCTGCAAGTTGGCACTGCATCCCCTTGGAGAAGCAACTTCCTGCTGGACCCCTGTCTTGATTCCCCTTCCCAAAGATGTGCCTTTTCAGCACAAAGCAAGCAGAGTGATCATAGTCCAGTCCCTCCTAACAGATGTTAGGGTTTCAATCTTCAGGAGGTGGGAACGTGAGAAGTCAGATGGGTTAATAGGTAGTCAGGGGATCCCAATGGAATTTGATGTGTAAAACAGTTGCTTCCTACCCTAAAAGGGAAGCAAGAACAAACAGGCTGCCCTCCTTCCTTCCTTCCTTAGGAATCTCCAAATTTACCATAAGAATAGGAAGGGAGCTCATCCTGAGCTTATTGTGAAAACAAGTTACCTATCCCACCCTTAGCAGGCCAGACAGGATGGAGAAGTGTCATGGAGGTCTTTGATGGTTTTGTCCCTGCCTGGTGACTGCCAATCTGGTGGTCAAGTTTTTTTGTTTGTTTGTTTGTTTGAAATTGTACTTAAAATGCCCACTGCTATGAGGCCTTTTGGGTTTTTCCTCTTTTGGAAGCCCCCCTCCATGCCACTCTGGCTGGAGGCCATTGATTCTAATAAATTATTAGGAAACTGGTGTAGTTTTAGCCAGGTGGCCGCATGGCCCAGTTACCTGAGCCAGCCAGGCTCCACCCCCGTCCTAATGGGATTCGCTGCTCCTGCTTCCCTGCCCACCCTCAGGCAAAGTTTTAAAAGGGCCTGCTCCTGAACACCTGCTCTCTGGGTTCCTCTCTCTAGCCTCCTCTGGTCTCTTAGCTCTTCTCTCTTAGCTCGCCTCTCCTGCTCTCTGCTCTCTCCTCTCTCTTAGCTTGTCTCCTCTCTGTTTCTCTCTTATACTCTCTTTTTCCTTCACCACCCCTTCACTCCGGTCTGTTGGGTGTTCCTCAATAAACCCTTTCCCTTACTCCAGTGTTCAGTGTGTTTTGCGACGGCTAACATTAATATATATATATTATATGTATATATATTATATACATATATTATATATATATATATAATACTTTTAAATCTAAAAAAAAAAGGATCATTGCTAATGAAATACTGATGGAAGATAAGAGGTGTTCAGGCACAAAGAAAAACACTGTTCAAAATAAAGTAGTAAAATTCACCCATATGTTTATACATACATATTTTAGATACACAAGATGTATTAGAAAACCTGATAAAGACACAGCTATCAATATACAAGATTCGAAGCATCAGAAGAATATGTTTTGATTTTTCAAGTCCAAAATTTTTTTTTTTTTTTGACAAGCAGAGTGGACAGTGAGAGAGAGAGAGAGAGAAAGGTCTTCCTTTGCCATTGGTTCACCCTCCAATGGCCGCCGTGGCTGGCGCGCTGCGGCCGGCGCACCGCACTGATCCGATGGCAGGAGCCATGTACTTAACCTGGTCTCCCAGGGGGTGCAGAGCCCAATGACTTGGGCCATCCTCCACTGCACTCCCTGGCCACAGCAGAGAGCTGGCCTGGAAGAGGTGCAACCAGGACAGAATCCGGTGCCCCGACCGGGACTAGAACCCTGTGTGCCGGCACCGCAAGGCGGAGGATTAGCCTAGTGAGCCAGGGCGCCGGCTCAAGTCCAAATTTCTTGAGAGAGAAATGTAATCATATATGATTTTACTCGTGTGTACTTCTCTGGCTTTATATTTTCCTCTTTCTAAACTATTGCCTTTACTTTATGTGTTGAAATTTTTTTCCCATAAAGGGCGAAGAAGCAATTATTTCAGGTACAGTGGCAAGTGCAGTTTCTTCTTTAGCTCCTCAATTCTGATGCTGTGTGAAAGCAACCATACAAGCTAGAACCTAACCTTATAGTCATTGCTGTGACCCAGAAAAGTTTATTCATAGACACAGATTTTTTAAAAATTTGTTTCATTTATCTGAAAGTCAGAGTTATAGAGAGAGGTAGAGACAGAGAAGAGAGGTCTTCCATCTACTGGTTCACTCCCCAAATGGCTTCAACGTCTGGAGCTGAGCCAGTCCAAAGCCAGGAACCAGGAGCTTCTTCCAGGTTTCCTGCATGGGTACAGGGCCCCAAGGACTTGGGCCACCTTCTGCTGCTTTCCCAGGCACATTATCAGGGAGCTGGATTGGATGTGGAGCAACTGGGACTCGAACCAGCACTCAGGTGGGATGCTGGTGCTGCAGGCAGGGTCCTTAGCCCTCTGCACCACAGCACTGGCCCCAACACAGATGTTTTAATTTCATGAGATTTCCATGTGTTTTGAAGTATTGTTTTTCTTTTGATTAGTTTTCCAATGAATGGAGAATGAAGTCTTTGTTAGATTGCAGGCAATACAAGCAAAGGGCCAAGCTGAATTTGGATCCCAGGACATGGTTTTCTGACTCTTGTTACAGGAAATCATTGTAACTTAGAGGTTGAGGGCTTACAGTAGGAGTCAGGCTGTTACCAGAGAAGCAAAGGGTCCTTGTCTTCTCACAAGAAAGAATTCAGGCGTGAGACAGAGAGTAGTGGAAAGCAAAATAGCAAGGTTTATTTTTTATTTTTATTTTATTTTTTTGACAGGCAGAGTGGATAGTGAGAGAGAGAGACAGAGAGAAAGGTCTTCCATTTTTTTGCCTTTTGTTCACCCTCCAATGGCCGCTGTGGCCAGTGCATCTCGCTGATCCGAAGCCAGGAGCCAGATGCTTCTCCTAGTCTCCCATGCAGGTGCAGGGCCCAAGGACTTGGGCCATCCTCCACTGCCTTCCCGGGCCATAGCAGAGAGCTGGCCTGGAAGAGGGGCAACCGGGATAGAATCCGGCACCCCAACCGGGACTAGAACCCGGTGTGCCGGCGCCGCAAGGCGGAGGATTAGCCTGTTAAGCCATGGCGCCGGCTAATAGCAAGGTTTATTAGGGTAGGGACATCCATAAGAACAGATGGGCACCTCTCCAGACAGGACCTGAGAGAGAGTGCATAGTTCACATTTAGCCTGGGGCTTTTAAGGGGATGGGCCTTGCCTTCCCACCTTTTCTCTCCTGCTCTCCTTATTCTCCTCCCGGAACAAAGGACTTGTTGGATGTAAATACAAAAATTCCTTTCTGAGTTTTCTCCCTGAAGTTATCAGACAGGGGAAGCCTGGCTGCATCGCCCCGCCTTAGAGGAAGGATGTTTATCAGGCCAGGTAGAAGGTTCAGGACCCCCTGGAAGGTCATCAGGATCCAGGCAGGACTTTTGAAATGCAGATACTGGGCTGCACCTGGAAGGTTATTTGGATGACTTTGAGATGCGGATGCTGGATGCTGTCGATGTCAATTCCATAGGCCTTTGTCACACACACATAAACCCATTTCTCACTTCCTACCTAACAAGGCTATGTGGGACTTGATCCCAGCTTCACCACTATGCTAGATATCTGATAAGGAGAGTTCCAGTAGCTTGTCCAAGGTAAAGCCCCTTCTAGGTAAAGGGGAGCTATTTGAAAATTTTAAACAGGACAACAGAATAATCTATCTGCTGGCTCTGACTAAAGGTGGATTCTGGACAAGAGGAAACCAGTTGAACAAAGAAAGCAATTCTGAGCAGTCATAGAACAAGTTTCTTTCATGTAATTGGCTTTTACTCATTGTTAGATCTGAAACATGAATATATCTGATTTCATTGCAGTATATATCTGTTCTGAATTTATTCTTCCTAATGTCATTTAGAAACACACTGTATTTCCCACTGCAAAGTAATTTAAGGTCAACTGTACATGATGACCTTGTGTGTATCATGTTTGATAGGATGCATTTGGAGCCTGTAAACTGCAGATAGGGATGCCTTTATGCTGTGCCTTTACTGGGAGTACACACCATCTGTTTCCTCTGGTGATACCGTATCTCAGTCCACAACATGGCTCCACATGAATAATGGAGATTGGTTTTTACAAGTCAGCTTTATCTGTTGCAGCAATGATTAATAACCCATGGCCAGCCTTGCTTACAAAAGGAGAGGAAACATATGAAAACAATTTTGTATCTGAGATGAATCCGAATTTTGCAAGTAAGATTAAAGTCAGCATGAGTTCACCATGGAATTTAGAGCTTTCCTTCATTGTGCTGTGTAAGGGAAAGACCACAGGCTTTGGATCCTGCCTGACTTGGGTTGGAAACCTCATTCCAAATTGTGCCTTTATCTGGACTTAGGACAATCTCTGAGAAATGAAGATAATGACACAGCCTTAGAGTATTTGGGTGAAGACGAGTCACTTGTGGCACATGTAGGATTTAGAATGTGGTATGCTACAATGTATTGAGTTGAATTCTTTTTGGAATAGTGTGTGTGTGTTCTGGCCTTACTACAACCCAGAAAGTTCTCCTTCCTCCAAATGAGTTCATGATTTTTACTGAATGACTCCCATATTTCTGAAATGTATTTTTCCTCCATGGCTTCCCTGATTTTTCAGTACTCTTTCATTTTTTTTTTTTAAACAGGCAGAGTTAGACAGTGAGAGAGAGAGACAGAAAGAAAGGTCTTCCTTCCATTGGTTCACCCCTCAAATGGCCGCTACAGCCAGCATGCTGCGCCAATCTGAAGCCAGGAGCCAGGTGCTTCCTCCTGGTTTCCCAGGCGGGTACAGGGCCCAAGCACTTGGGCCATCCTCCACTGCCTTCTGGGGCCACAGCAGAGAGCTGGACTAGAAGAGGAGCAACTGGGACAGAATCCGGTGCCCCAACCGGGACTAGAACCTGGGGTTCCGGCGCCACAAGCAGAGAATTAGCCTAGTGAGCCTCAGTGCCGGCCATGTACTCTTTCATTTCTAAAATTCATCATTTTAAAAATTCTCCTCAGTCCCAAAAAGACATACCATATGTTTTCTCTGATCTGTGGTAACTAACAGAGCACCTAAACTATAATGTATAGGAGTGAAACTGACATTTTGAGATTCAATGATTGTTTACAGCCCTTCTCTACTGTTGAGGAACAGTGTTTTTGTTTTTTTTTTCTTCTTACTATTTGTTGAACTCTTTACTTAGTGTAGGGTTAATCTTTTGAGTTTGAAGTAAACTGAAAATAGATCTTTGTAAAAATTAAGACAAGGAATAAGAGAGGAAGGAGTAGGAAAGGTGGGGGCATGGGCAGGAGGGAGGGCAGGATGGGAAGTATCACTACGTTCTTTATTCTGTATATATGAAATACATGAAATCTGTACACTTTAAATAAAGTAAAATAAAAGTAAGGTCATGCTAAAAGTAATGTTTGCTTTATTTTCCAGATGTATTTATTCTTTAAATATTATACTTAGTGTGTTGCTAATAAAAACTGAAGGGAAAATTTAAAAATTACTTAACTAATTAATAAAATTCTCCCCCCTTGGCTACTTAAGCACCACATTCTTTGGTTTTCATTCCTCCTTGTCTGACTCTCTGATGTGGTCTCCTTCTCCCTCACCCATTCTCCTTCTATATACACAAGGACACTAAACATTGGACCTCTTTGAGGCTCAGACCTAAATTACTGATTTTTCCCTCAATACGCTAATTCTCTGAAAGATTGTTTACATTCATGGTTTTAATATGTTTAATATTGTTTAATATGTTTGATATTGTTTACATTCATGGTTTTAAATAGCATCTATTCCCTCATGACTCACAGTATGTTTCCCTAACGCACAATTCCCTTTTGTGCTCCTGAACTGACTAAAGCCAAGTGACGACCTGACAACTCTCTCTGAAGGACAAATCTGACATGTGTCCCCACGCCTTGAACCTTCCTGTGCTCCATGCTGTGTTGTCAGTCTTTTCTGTTATACATTGTTCTTTGTCTTTCATCACATATATGTCACCCAGGACCAGGTTTCATCAATTTCCCTCATAAAATCTTTCCTCCCACCAAGATGGTCAGCTTGATGCCACTGATATTTTGGGTGACTCTTAGTTTTGGTTGCATCCTGCACACTGTTGCAAGCTTTGCATCATATCTTGCAGCTTCTGATTAGATGCCAGTAGGATCTCCCTCCATGTGCTAACAATCAAAATGGCTCCACACTTTCACCAATGTCCTGAGATGAGGGCTGAAAGCAAAATCCCAAATGAGAACCAGAACACGTGCAGCTCTGCCCAACTCACCTTAATGGCACAAGACTGGCATTCATCTTTCCCTGGCCAGCTGAATCAGGCTTCTTTAAAAACAAAGAAATACTGCCACTATTTTCAAAATTTATTTCTTGATTTGACAGGCAAAGAGGGAGCTCCTATTTGCTGACTCACTCTCCAGGTGCCCAGAATGGCTGGGAATGAGGTAAAGCCAAAGCCAAAACCAAGAATCAGAACTCAATCCTGGATCTCCATGTAGGTAGCAGGAACGTTATCACTGCTGCCTCCCAGGGTCTGCATTACCAGCAAGCTGGAGTTAGAGACTGGAGGTGGCATTGAACACAGGCACTCTGATATGGGAGTCAGGAGTCCTAACCAGGGTCTTAAGCACTAAGCCAAACTTTCACTCTTAAAGTAGGCTTCGAGCTAGCCACTTACATCTACATTCTCCTTCCCATACTTTTTACACCTGAGGATAGTTTACCCTAGTGGTTATACTTGTGAAAGCTGAAGGCAAACTCCAAGAGTCTGCTCTGTGCAGTCACTGTGTGAGTCAGTTAATAGGAGACAACTAATGTCTCCCTCAATCTCTTCACACTTAGAATGGGGAAAAGAATACAAAACTCATAAGACTGTCATGAGGATCAAATTTGCTATTCATGTATGATTGTCAGAGCAATGCCCACCTCAGGGCATCAGCTCTCAATGAATATTAGCTATGGTAGCCAGAAAGGTCTTTCAAAAACAGAAATCCACACAAACAAATTCTCTGCTGAGAAATAGAAGTATTCAAAAACCTCCGATTTAATGGCTCTTAAGAAGACAGCCTGTAGCATTGCCTCTTGGTCTGATGTTGCATGAAGCTCCCTCTAAGACTGCTGCTCAAGATACCTTGTTGGTTTCTGTTTGGATGGTTTCCTGTTTAACTATGATGTACAAAACATGAATCTTGCATGCCCCAGTCTTGGTGGCTGTTGGATTCCCTGGAATTCTGCCCTTCCCCCAACTCTGCCCTCACCCCACCACTGTATGCCCGGATCCCCTAGCTCAGTTTTTACCCCATCACCACTTCCACAGAGAATCCATTTTAGCCTCTGTGACTACATTTATAATTCCTATTTCATCAGCTGAATTCAATTTGTTTTGTGTGATTCTCTGTTAAAGGTGCACTTTCTTCATGAGATTGTGAATTCTTTAAAAGTTAACGTTTGTTGTTGTCTTTGTTGTTTTTATAATTTTTGCTTACTGTTAGATTCATGTGGAACATAAATCAGCACTCACAGCCATTCAATAAACAATTCATATAGTATGAAAGTGTATGAAGGTGTACAATTTATAGCTTATTAAACTTCTTATAAAGTTAATGTTCATTGCTTTGTAAAAAAACCTTTGCTAAGTTTCTTGATAAAGCAAAGATTGAGGGGGAAAGCTGAGTAGTATTCTCTGTATATGTACCACATTTTCTTTATCCATTAGTCAGTGGATGGACATTTAAGTCGTTTCCATTTCTTGGCTATTGTGGGTAAGACAGCAATAAACACAGGAATGCAGATGTTGCTTCCACAGACTGATTTCATTTCCGTTCGATATATACCCAGTCATTGGATTGCTAACTCATATGGTATCTCTATTTTAGTTTTTGACAATTTTCCAAACCGTTTTCCACAATGGCTATACTAATTTACATTCTCATCAATAGTGTGCAAGTGTTCACTTTCTCCACACCTTTGTCAGTGCGTGTTACCTTTGTCCTTTGGTAATAATCAATGAAAATGGAGAGAGGTGATATTTCACTGTGATTCAGGTTTGCTATTCTCTGATGACAGTGATGTCCACCCTTTTTTCATGACCTGTTGGCAATTTGAATATTTCCTTATAGAAAATGTCTAGCTAAAGTATGCCTTCTTTTTTTTTTTTTTTTTTTTTTTTGACAGGCAGAGTGGATAGTGAGAAAGAGAGACAGAGAGAAAGGTCTTCCTTTTTGCCATTGGTTCACCCTCCGATGGCCGCTGCGGTCAGCGCATCGTGCTGATCCAAAGCCAGGAGCCAGGTGCTTCTCCTGGTATCCCATGCGGGTGCAGGGCCCAAGGACTTGGGCCATCCTCCACTGCCTTCCCGGGCCATAGCAGAGAGCTGGCCTGGAAGAGGGGCAACCGGGATAGAATCCGGCGCCCCAACCGGGACTAGAACCTGGTGTGCCGGCACTGCAAGGCGGGGGATTAGCCTGTTAAGCCACGGCGCCGGCCAAAGTATGCCTTCTTTTTAAATTGAATTTTGTGAGGATTTTTTTGCTGCTGAGTTCCTCATGCATTCCTCTTATTGACCCTTTGCTATATGTATAATTTGCAAATATTTTCTCCCACACTGTAGGTTCTCTCTTCACTCTGATGATTATTTCCTTTGCTACACTGAAGCGCCTTCATTTGATGAAATTCCTAAGTTTGCTCCTGCTTTTTGTTTTTAGGGTCTGATAAAAAAAAAACAACAACAAAAAAACACCAGTCTTACCTATTCCAATATCCTGAAACATTTCCCCTGTGTTTTCATATAATAGTTTCAAAGGTGAAGTCTTATATTTAGGTCTTTATTCCATTTTCAGTTTATATTGTGTACATCTTGAGAGATTGGATGTACTTCTTCCTTATCCTGGCCAATGTTTAGTTTTATCACTGTTTGTGCTGTTTTTGTTGTTGTTGTTTTTGCCATTTTGATAGGAATGCAGTAATATCTGATTGTAGTTTGGATTTGCATTTCCCTGATGGCTAAGAATGTTGAAAATCTCCATGTGCTTATTTACCATCTGTGTGTTCTCTTCAATGATTTTTCTTTTTTCCTAACTTTTGAAGTTTCAGAGTCCTTTATAAATTCTAATTACTAGTTCTTTGCTAAATGTGCAATTTGCAAATATTTTCTCCCTATAGTTTGTGTTTTGTCCATTCAATGGGTCTATCATAGAGCAGATATTTTATATTTTTCTGAAGTCTAATTTAGTTTTGTTTTTTCCTTTTATGTACCTTGTTTCCCTATTGAAGTGCTATCTACATTTTATTGTTTACATTTGTATGAACCATCTCAAAACACAATTAATGAATGACCTAAAGAACCCATGGCTTAGTTTCCCTCTCTATAATATTAATTGAGTTTCTCTATAGAAACAGAATCAAATGGGGGTGGGGGAGAGAGAAAGACAGAGAGAGAGAGGGAAAGAGAGTCAAGAAGTCTCACAATATGCCTTGCAATCATTTGCTTGCAGAAGATCTATGTAAGCCAGTAAATTCCTGTCCAAATATGAAGCCTTGAGAGCCAGAGGCCCCAGTTATGTAAGTCCATGTCCAAGGGAAGACAGAGACTAATGTCACTACTCAAGAGTCAGGCTGAGAAAATTAATGCTCTACTCTTCCACCGTTTTTATTCTACTCAGTTCATCAACAGACTGCATGATTCTTACTCACCTAAGGGAGAGTAATGTGTTTTACCTGGTCTACAAATTCAAACACTAACCTCTTATGGAACACTCTCTCAGATACACACAGAAATGCTTACTTAAGTAGTGGGGCTCCCTATAACCCAGACAAGCTGATAGTACATCTATCATTTACACTTGCATTTGAGGCCAGCGCTGTGGCATAATGAGTTAAAGCCCTGGCCTGAAGCACTGGAGGCATCCCATATGGGCACCGGTTCTAGCCTCAGCTGCTCCTCTTCCAATCTAGCTCTCTGCTATGGCCAGGGAAAGCAGTAGAAGATGGCCCAAGGCCTTGGGCCCCTATACCCATGTGGGAGACTTGGAAGAAGCTCCTGGCTCCTGACTTCAGATTGGTGCAGCTCCAGCCATTGTGGCCATCTGGGGAGTGAACCAGCAGATGAAAGACCTCTCTCTGTCTCTACCTTTCTCTATAACTCTGTCTTTCAAATCAAATAAATAAATCTAAAAAAATAAATAAAAAACAAAACTGTCGCATCCAACATCTATATACAAAAGCCCATCTCTATAGAGTTATTGAGATAGTCTCTCTCTTGGAAGAATTACACAAACTATTTTTTTTAATATTGTGCATATAAATCAAGTCATGTAACTTTCTTTTTTATTTTATTTATTTATTTTTTGACAGGCATAGTTAGACAGTGACAGAGAGACAGAGAGAAAGATCTTAATTTTTCGCTTGGTTCACCCCCCAAATGGCCGCTACGGCCGGGCGTGCTGTGCTGATGCGAAGCCAGGAGCCAGGTTCTTCCTCCTGGTCTCCCATGGGGTGCAGGGCCCAAACACTTGGGCCATCCTCCACTGCACTCCCGGGCCACAGCAGACAGCTGGCCTGGAAGAGGGGCAACGGGGACAGAATCCAGCGACCTGACCAGGACTAGAACCCGGGGTGCCGGCACCACAGGCGATGGATTAGCCTAGTGAGCCATGGCGTCGGCCAAATTACACAAACTTAAAGAATAGACTCAAGCAGCCATCATCTACTCATGTTTCTATTCAATTAGCTGGATACAGCTAGGCACATAGATGAGAGGAAAACAATTATATTAACATACACATGTAAACGTTAGCTGTGTGATGTATGAGAGCAATTACAGACATTTAGAATAAAAAGATGATTACTTGGAATTATCCAAGAAGGCAATCCATTTCATTAGACTCATAGGTTAGAATTTTATATTCTCCGAATATCTCCCTCACAGAATCCAATAGCATCTATTATATGAATGGAGTAAAGATTGAGTTAATTTCTTTCATGAAGAAATACTAGATTGGGATGAATACAAAAGAATGGAATGGATTCAATACTCATGTTACCTCTCTAAGAACATATAATCTAGATCAGAATACGATATATATCAGAGGGATTTGAGAACACTAGGATAGGTCACAGCTATTATCTGCGTAGGAGATGGTGAGGACCAGGTCTCACAGACAGCCTTCCGCAAAGAGCATTGTAAGAATCTTAGGGAGGTGAATTTAGTTTTTTTTTTTTTAAATTTTTTTTTAATTTATTTGACAGATAGAGTTAGACAGTGAGAGAGAGAGACAGAGAGAAAGGTCTTCCTTCCTATAGTTCACTCCCCAAATGGCAGCTACAGCTGGAGCTACACCTATCTGAAGCCAGGAGCCAGGTACTTCTTCCTGGTCTCCCATGAGGGTGCAGGGGCCCAAGCACTTGGGCCATCCTCCACTGCCTTCCCAGGCCACAGCAGAGAGCTGGACTGAAAGAGGGGCAACCAGTACTAGAACCTGGTGCCCATATGGGATGCCGGCACCGAAGGTGGAGGATTAACCAAATGAGCCACGGCGCTGGCTCCGGGAGGTGAATTTAAAGGAGAGTTAACTGAAATTTGTTTTGAGATAGCAGGAGAGAAATGATAACTATGCTTGTAGTTGCGAGGAGCTGGAGAGACTTCTGGAAATAATTGCTTAAGCAAGGCGCTCAAGGGTAAATGGTGGGAAAGCAGCAGCTTAAAATTGAACTCAGGTAACTTGGTTCATTCAATTTATTGGTGTTTAAGTAAGGAATAAGGTTAGGGTTTTTCGTTTCCTTGTTTTTCTTACATGGACATCACTCTCTCGTCTTTTTCTGATCCTTCACAATTCTTTCTGTAACATCCCATAAAACTACTCTAATGCGTATTCTGTTCTTCAGGCTTTACAATGCCTTTCTCTAGTTTTTCCTTGCACCCATTGCAGTCAGAATTTTACCAAAACCTCTACAAAATCTCGATTATCCATTTATCACTATCACTATCATCTATCTATTATCTGTCATCTATCTGTCATTTACCATCTTTCTTTCTTTCTTTCTCTCTTCCTCAGTCCCCAATTGCTCCAGAGTCATTTCTTTAAAAAAAAATCATCCTTCCTCTTTGGAATTGCTTTTGTGTTTTTGTCATATATAAGCTGAGCATGTTTATGTAGGCCTATTTCTGGACTTTCTGTTCTATTTCGTTGATCTACATGTCATTTTCTCCACCAATGCTACACCATATTTATCAATCCATAGAAATATTAGTCCTTGATAGTTTTACCAACTTATTATTATTATTATTATTATTATTATTATTAGCAGTAGTAGTGGTACTCTTCTAGTACCATGCTCAGGGCAGATATCCTTGGTTTGATCCTCATTTTATATGCATGGAAATCATTCTTTTGCCAGTAAGTAGATACCTAACTGTAGCTCATTTATAGATGCTCCTCAGCAAGTTGATGAAATTCCTCTTGATTCCTAATTCACTGAGAAATTTTGCTATAAATAGGTTTTGAATTCTGTCAAATATTGTTCTATATTAATTTATGATATCATGATTTTTTTCCTTTATTCTGAAAATTAGTTTAAATGGCTTCCATCTGCCATAAGAATGATTTTAATCACCCTGCTAGTTTTTTAAAATATGTTCATTGGTTTTAAAATTATATGTTGACTATTTCTTGCCTTATGTAATGATTCCATTCCCTTGTGTTTTGATTTCTATTCTTTCTAATCAGAAGTCAACCGTTTCATTCTCCTGAAAATAATATTTCTAAACTTATGGCTGACTTTTTACTTTCTTCAGATTTTACATTTTCAGAAGTAAATGTCTGATATGCCTAGATTTGATTTTCTTTGTGTTTATCTGGTTTATTGTTTGCAGGACTTCTTGAATCAGTGGGTTGATTTCATCAGCAATAAATAAATAAATTTGGTAGCTGGCATTGTGGCATAGCCACATACCCCATTGTAGTGCCAATTGGTGTCCTGGTTGCTCCACCTTCAATCCTACTCTCTGCATATGACCTGGGAAAAGCAGTGGGAAATGGGCCAAGGGTTTCAGCTTCTGCTACCCATGTGGGAGACCAAATGAAACTCTTAGCTCCTGGCTTCGGCCTGACCCAGCACTAGCCACTGTGGCCATCTGAGGAGTGAACAAATGGACAGAAGATCTCTCTCTCTCTGTGTTTGTGTGTGTGTGCGAGTGTTTTCTTCTTTCTGTAACTCTACCTTTTAAATGAATATGTTTAAAATGTTTAAAAAATATTCTATTACAAGCTCTTCACGTTTAGTGCTTAGACTCCATTACACATGTTGGACCATGTAATTTCATATTTTTCCATGAGTCTCAGATGGCCTGTTCATCACCTTTGTCTTTGAATGCCAGTTTTCTGATCCTTTGTCTTGCTGTGTTGTCTCCTGGAAAGTTTATCAAATTACTTCTTATTTACTATGTATTTTTGTTTTTAGTTGTAAACTATTTACTTCTTCTTTGTAGTTTCTTTTGTGTTGCCAAAATTCCTTATATGATCATATATATCACCTTCCCTTTTCCTATTATATAAAATTATAATTTGTACAATATTTTATATAGTTATATATATTTATATATAGTTATAACTTTATGCATAGTTATCATTTGGATAACTATGGATTTTTATATGGTTAAATATTCATACACATTTATAATTATGTACATAGTTATAATTACAAAATTTGGCTCCCCAAACTCAGGCAGATATTGAAATCTCAAAACTTTATGTTAATGTTAATGATTAACAGTTGATGGATTAAGGATGGGGGCTTGATCCAATCGTGGTGTCTGAAGATGGGGCCTTGGAAAGGAATCGGATTGGATTAGGTTTTGGAGATGGAGCCCTATGATTAAATCGCAATGGCTTTATAAGGAGGTGACCTAGGGAAAATAAATGAAGCCTGTGCTCCTTGTCTCTCTGCTTCTTGGCTCAACACTGGTCGGTCCTCACATGTTCTGCTAGTCTCTGTCAGACACTGGACTAATAGACTCAACTGATCCTGGACCATGAACCTTTAGACCATGAACCAAAATCCTTCCTGAATAGGTCCTCTTAGGAGTTTTAGTCATAGTATTGAGGAGCTAAATAATACACCACAGGTCTTCAAAAAGTTCATTAGAAATGTGCATTTTCTTTTCATTACATTTTTCCATGACTTTTTTGAAGTATCCTCACATTTACTATAGTTACTTTGTTCATGTCTTACTTTTAGTGAGGATCTTGGTATCCATGGGTAGACTCTCTATTTCATCTAATTGTTCCTGAGCCTTTGCTGAAATCCTGCCCACAGAAATGGGCCTATGAAGAAAGAATATACTGGTGGTTGCAGACACCCTTGGTTTGAGCCTCCTCAGAGTGTTAATTCCTCATGCCAGCCTTCACAGGACCATTACGTTTGATCTTAAGTTAGGATGTTCTCCTTAGTATTCTCTATGTTTGTTCATACTGGTTCTCAACCCAGATAGAAAAGTATCTGTAGGGATCCAGTAGTCCTTTCTGAACTTAGATCACATATGCTCTGTGTTTTATGATTACCTATATTTATTTAGTTATAAAGATCTATGTGCCAGTCTCTTGCAACTTCTTACAGTTGAATTAGGGAAAGAAAGAGCCACATCATCCTTCTTAATCATTCCTCTAAAAGCCTTCCACTGGCATGCCATTGGCCCTCTGACAGTGCCCATCTTTAAGGTTGACTTCAAGGCCAGCAAGGCCCAGGCTTCTGTAACCCCCGACCTCCTCTATTGCATTCTCCTTCCCAGTTACTTACTGTCACGCTGACCCTTGGCTCTTCCTCTATCACGTGAGTGAGGTGTCATCACACCTCTTCACATACTGTTTCTTTTTGAGGAGAAGCCATTTGCCAATGACAGTATGCATGATTCCTTGTTTTCCTTCAAATTTTGAAACCAAACAAAAAGAGTAAACAATAGCAACAGTAAAAGAAAAAAAAAAGAAGAAGAAAAGAAAGAACAAAAGGCAAAAAGAACGAACAAATCAAAGACCTATCTCACAGTAATTGTTCTGGTGACACTGAAAGTTGCACTTCTTTTTGCAATTTTCTCTCTTTCTTCCTTTTTTCTTTTTCTCTATAGCATTTATTACCTCCTTACACAAGGTGATAGTATGTGCATTGTGTGTGTCATGATGTACTAATTTATCCTCTTCCCAATTAAATATAATCTTCATTCATGCTAGGATTGATATACCTCCAATGCTTAAGACAAAGCTAGCATGAATTAGCTGATTGTTTATTATCATGTGAACACAAAATATTAACACAAAGGTTGAAAACCTGATTATCTATTCTGTAATTAGTGATTTATGGCCACTGAGGTAGGCATAAGTTTCAGATACAATATCATAAAGTGAGAAACCCTGATAGAGGTGGGCATTGTGGTGCTGTGGGTGAAGCCACTGCTTGCAATGCCCACATCCCTTGCCAGAGTACCTGTCTGAATCCTGGCTATTTCACTTCCAATCCAGTCTTCTGCTAACACACCTCAGAAGGCAGCAGACAATGGCTCAAGATCTTGGATTCCTACTACCCACGTAGAAGACCAAATGGAGTTCCTGACTTCTGGCTTTGGCCAGACTCAGCCCAAGCATTTGGGGGATTGAAACATCAGATGGAAGATGTCTCTCTTTCTCTCCTTCTCTCTCTGTCACTCTGCCTTTGAATAAATAAATAAAGCTTAACAATAATGGCAAAAAGAAATCCTGGTTAACTTAACCAATTGAACCATTTGTTAATATTGCATCTGTTCAATTCTAACTATCTAGTTTAAATGTATAGTTAGGCATCTCCTTAGAAATCCCAAGAATACTATAGACATTAATGAGTATGGTCTGAAGCATTTTATAATTTGCTCCTGAGAGAATCAATGTTCACATGCCTGGGCAATCCCCACCTGTTGAAATAAGGACAGCAAGTAAGTACGCAATCCTCAGATGATCCAGTCAAGAGGTACTATTGATTTGTGTCAAATAGATTTATTTCAAAATGAGTACAAAATAAAAAATAATTTTAGCATTTTTTTCCTCAAACTTGACAACATTAAAAGTACAGGACCACAGGAACAATATGAAGTCATAGGCAAACTCCATATCTTTGTTGGGTGGCCTTTAATTTGGATGAGTCGGCCTGGGTTACTGACCTATCCATATCCCCATAGGAAAGGTAATGCAGGACAGCATCAGAGAATATGAGCAGTGCTCAGTAGCACTGGCTTACAGTCTAAATTATACAAGATACTAGTTGTGGAACTACCTCGAATCTCAGTTTCCTTATCTAAAAGTGGCATTGCTGATCATATGTGACCAATGTAATTGCTATAAATATCATGTGTGAAGGCCTGGCATTGTGGAGCAGCAAAGCCAGCATGCAACACTGCCATCCCATATGGGCACCAGTTTGAGTCCCGGCTGCTCCGCTTCTGGTCCACTTCCCTGCTAATGCTCCTGGGGAAGCAATGAAAAAATGGCCCAGGTGTTTGAGCCCCTGCCATCCATGTGAGAGACCCAGGTAGAGATGCAGGCTTCTGGTTTTGGCCTGGCCTGGCACTTGCTCCCCTTGTTGTGGCTACTTGGGGAGTGAACCAGCAGAAGGAAGATCTTACTCCCTGTATGTCTCTAAATAACTCTGTCTTTCAAGCAAATGAATAAATCTCTTTAAAAAATTGTATGTATGAAGAACCATACATATGCTAGGATCTCAACTGATGGGAGTTAGTGCTGCAATTAATGTTTTTTAAATGGACCTGTGCTTGTAATTAGTGTCCATAGAATCCATGGTGACTAAACATGCAAGTTAAGTTTAGTCACTATGTTAAGTTAAGTTCTCCAGCTTTCCAAGGACCTCTGACCCTTGGGAATATTCTGGAGAAAGACTTTGTAGGACTAACAATGTGAGAAACTTATGTATATCTGTGAAATTTAACAACAATGAAAATATTTACTAATCATTGGAATATATTTTTAAATATAATAATCTCAAGCCAACTATTTTTACTCACAGGTGTTTAGGTTTCATACATTTTAAAATATATTAAGTTATGAAATAGTCTAAATTAACTGTGAATTTTGTTTCATGTGAAAAACGGATTTGTGTACCTATTAGTTAATACATACTGAGATTTGCCAAGTCTTCTCCAAGTGACTAGCAAATGTGAAAATAGCCCAGTGCTGTCTGATGGTTGGGGAGGAAGATCCACCTGGGCAGAAGGTAGGAGATGAAGATGAAAAGCAGATGTGCACACCAGGCACTAACAAGGGGAAAACAGAACATAAATGTGGTTATCTATGCAGCAATGCCTCCCAAGTGCATCTACCATTGCAAGTTGTCATTGTGAAAAAACCTTGGGATAGGTTCTATTATTGTCCTTATTTTACAGGTAAGTAAACTGAGGAACAGTTAGGTTGAATTATTTACTCCACTTCACATAGCTAATCAGTAGGGGAGACAATGAAAACTCATACAGAGCAACTCTGCACACATACAAATGAAAATAAGTACAATCTGTATGCTCAGACTTTGACCCTTTAGCAAAAAATGAGTACAGTGAGATATCCACACTTCTGTGTCTTAGTAGTTCACAGCCCTTACTCACTGTTTCCAGGAAGTAATCACTTTTGTACAAAGAAACTGGAGAAAGACTGGCCATCCAACCCCTTTGAAACTAAAAGTGTGCATTAATATATCAAGGCTCTGAGAAACCTGCAGTAGAAAGAAACCACTTAACAAAAAAAAAAAAAAAAAAAACAAAAAAAAAAAACAACTACTAACATGGAGAGATACAATATTCTCTTCTACACATTAATCAAGAGCTCTTGAAATGTTACCCTCTCAACATCACCTTAGGAAGTATGACTTGAGGTCATTTTCAAATTAGGACTCAAGGGTATCACCACTGAATTTTCTTCCACAGAAAGAGCTAGTGCATTAATGAGCCTTGTGGCGCCTGCTCCTGTCTTCATTAACCTCTTGCTAGTGAGGTTTCTGACGTAGTCCTGATTCAGATGTTATTATGTGGTTATTGTTTTCTGGCATGGGTCAGCCCCAGGGAACTTGAATATGTAGGTTTATGGTGTTAGAGTGAGGCATTTTCCATTGAAAAAAAGTATTGTTCCCAGTGTTTCTTAGAAATCTTAGGGAAAGATTGCAAATGAAAGAATTTATATTCAACTCCCAGTTGAAAATTCTAAAGAATGAAGAACAGAGTGCATAACAAAGTTGGCCCATTTTCCAACTGGAGGAAAGCAGTGTGATTGGAGGTCTGATCTAAGCTAAGTAAGTGATGTGGACCTAGGTTCCTTAATTTTTTCTCCAGTTTCTTAAGTTCCATAGAAATAATAATCAGAAGGGGAGACAATACACAGTGCACAAGTTGGGGCAGAATTATTTAAAAGTAAGAGTGAACACCGATTCACATATGAGCATGAGCCACCCCACATGGAGAGATACACATCGTGAGTGAGCCAGAGAGTTGCCTATGATGACAGACAGAAGGCCAGAGAAGAGTCCCCAAGCATTATCAGAAGCCAAAGAGAAGCCCTCCCTATGTGTCAGTGTAGGAGGTAGGGGCTGGTGCCTTAATTGAATAAACAAATGGGGTTGGGTTGCAGCATGAATGAAGCTGGGTTTTTTGTTTTGTCTTCTTTTGTTTTTGAAGATCTATTATTTCAAGAGGGTGGTATAGCGGGTAAAGCCACCACCCGCAGTGCCAGCATCCTATATGGATGCCAGTTCAAGTCTCAGCTGCTCCACTTCTGATCCAGCTCTCTGATACGACCTGGGAAAGCAGTAGAAGATGTCTCAAGTCCTTGGGCCCCTGCACCCTTGTGGGAGACACAGAGGAAGCTCCTGGCTTCTGATTGGCCTAGTTCAGGCCATTATGGCCATCTGGGGAGTGAACCAGCGAATGGAAGACCTCTCCCCCTCTCTCACTTTCTTTCTCTCTCTCTCTCTCTCTCTCTCCCTTTGTGTCTTTGTAATTCTGCATTTCAAATAAATAATTAAATCTTTAAAAAAAAGATTTATTACTTGAAAAGCAGAATTAGAGAGAGAGGTCTCCATCTACTGGTTCACTCTCCAAATGGCCACAATGGCCAGAGCTGAGCTGATTTGAAGCCAGGAGCTTCTTCCGAGTCTCCACATGGTGCAAGGAACCAAGTACTCGGACCATCTTCCGCTGCTTCCCCTGTTGCATTAATGAGGAGCTGGATCAGAAGTGGATAAGCTGGGACTTGAACTGGCACCCATATGGGAAGCTGGTGCTGCAGGCAGAGGCTTTACTCACCAAGCCACAGCACTGGCCTCTTCTAGGGTTTTACAGAGTCTCCGGGTAGGGTTCAAAATCTGTGTGATAATCATGGTGCCTCCTCCTTTCTGGTCCTTGATGAGACACAGATGCATCCTGCAAAACTAGGCATATTAGATCGACAGGTGAAAGTCTGCAATTACAATACAGGGCTGGCAAAAATTCCAGCTCACCTAGACTTAACTCCATCCTCGTTTCCCCACATCAGTCAATATTTAAAATTTGTACTTGAGGCTTCATCTGACAATTCAACAAACAGCTGGGTCAGCTCCCAAACATGATCCATGAGCCCTAATCTTTGTGTATTCAAATGAATAGAGACCATCACAACAGGTCCATTCTCAATCATATGTGGCATCAAGAAAAGATGTTCTCATGGAGACAGGGAATAGAACAGTTGTACCAGAGGCTGAGGAAGGCAGAGGGCAAAGGATGGAAGAATGGGCACAATGTGAAGGTTAGGTAGGAGAATTAAGTTTCTATATACCTTAGGACACAGGAAGGTTAACAAGAATGTAATGTGTATTTCAAAGTAGCTACAGAGAGTTTTGTGAATGACTACATCACAAAGAAATGATGAATGTTTGAGGTGATGGATATGGTAATTACCCTGATTGGATCACTGCAGAATATATATATGTGTGTGTGTGTGTGTAATCACATTGTACCCAATTAATAGGTACAAGTATTATCTGTCAATTGAAAGTAAAATAAAAGGGATATTGAGAGCAGCGCACACACACACACACACACACCAGGCTAATTTTATCTGAAGAAAGGAAAGATGATGAAGCAGATGAGGAAGACAGACAGACTGGACCTGTTGGTGTGCACTCCAGACACGTGAGCAGAGTACGTGAGGAGAAGACAACAAGCATGAAAGCATGCAGCAGTGGCTTCAGAATACTGATCGTTTTTCCCCTGCTCATGTCTCTTTCCAGCTCAGTGCCACAGCTGCTTCATCCGTAAAGTGGGTTCTTACATCTTTTGATTCTTTTCATTTGCATATCCCCAGATCCTTCCAAAGACGTTTAAGTGCCTGAATGAGAATATGCATAATCAAGAGAAAGCGACTTGGAAAAGAAGACACAGTATTCAGATGAAGGGAGTAAGTGCTCACTTACACAGCAGCAAAGGACTTGTGCAGTTTTTACAGATGGGCATCTAGTTTAGTTCAGAATTCCCTAGAAGCTACTGCCAGGAGAGACAAATTAGAGGCCATAAGGTTTCTAGCTTGACTGCCTCTCTGATTCTTAGAAGAAAAGTAGTTTTGGTGTCAATGTGTAGAATACACCCTGTGCAAGCTCACTGTGAAGCCTGCCAAACTGTTGCAATGCATGGTTGGACTGTGCGTCACATCCTGTGGACAGCTCTCTCCAGCCTATTCTTCTACAACATCCATAGATAAACAGGGCAGCCTTGTTGATATCCAAACCAGTTACACACTAGAGGCAAGACATCACGGTGGCCATCTCTAATGACACTGGTCAAAAAGCAGCCAAGTGTATTTTTAGTCATTGCTTTTTGCAGGGTACTCTATCACCTGCCCTGGCCCTGTGCCTTGTACAACATGAATGTCTCTCTCATCCAAAACGCTTGCAGACAGAAGTGTTTCAGATTTTGCACTTTTTCAGACTTTGGACTATTGGCATGTAGGTAATGAGATCTGTTGAACAGGAAACCCAAGTCTAAACGTGAAATTCATTTATGCTGCGTGCGCACCCTATCTACACAACCTGGAGGTAATCTTATGTGATATTTTAGCGTACCTCTGCTTTGATTGCAACTCAGCACGTGAGATAAGATTCGGAATTTTCCATTTTTGGCATGATGTCAATGTTCAAAAAGATTAAGATTTGGGGGCATTTTGTAATCTAGGACTTCTAAATTAGGGCTGCTCAATCTGTATGCTTTTATGAACAATAAAGCAGAGAGTATAGCCCCTACCAGAAAAAGTTTCTGATTTAGAGAAAAATAATTTTAGTTAAATGTCATTTATCTCTACTGAAGAGACTATACTTAGCCGACTTTTACAGTGAAGTACACTCTTTATTAACCTGCTTAATGGGAAATGTGATTTCCTCAGTCCCTTAGGGTGATGTAGTAGAGAACATTCCACCTGCCAGCCGCTGACTCTGTTCTATACCTGTCCAATCTTAGTATGTTCATTCACATATTAAAGTGAATAATGTCTGTCTTGTACATACAGTGATGGTTGGTTAGCAATGTGTTTATTTTATCCACTTAACTGGTGTTGACTGGATGACTATTCATCCAAGCACCATTCTAGGCATCAAATCAGAAATAGAAAAGAATACGATTATTTTCTGGGAATGATGTACTTGAAATCTGTAAAACAGTTCTTAATAGTATTAGTTATATACTATTGTTATTGCTTAGAGAAAATGCTTGTATTTTTACTAAAACAAGAAATATAGGCGATATTAGGTCTGAATATGCGTAAAATGCTATGTTGAGTATTAACACAATGTCTTCCCTATTCTAGTGTCCTTACTGATATTTAGAAATCTATGTGGCAATGTCTGTAACTACTATTAGTTTAAAATGTAAAAATCCACCTGAAGGAAGCCCCTGAGGTTACATTTTCTGCTATAAAATATCTGAATGTAAGATGTTTATTCATAGAAATATTCCTGTGGCATTATGCTAGGTGATCTGAAATGTACAACAGATTCTAGAACATGATTCGCGTGCATGTGTGTGTATGTATGTGTGTGTGTGTTTGTAATGGAACAGATACAAACCATTAAAAATGTTACTATAGAATAACTAATGTAAGCAGAGTATTGTATGGAGAACTGAAAGATGGATGCTTTCTCCAGGCAGACTCTAATGGCCAAATGACTTCCTCTCTGGGTGGAAACTTTTTTAAAAAGTCATTCCTTTCTGTGAGTAGGTACAGTGTTCTTCCCTGGCACATGGCCTGGGGAATTAGCATATGCTGGCCTAGCTGGATATTGGCCCCCACTCATCCTCCTGGCTGGGCTGTTTTGAGCAGCTCCAAGACTGCAGTGAAGTATATGCAACCCTGCGTTAATGCCACTAGAAGCAATCCCGATGCAGTAGGAGATCAAAGACTGGTGAGGCCACATTGTCCTTACGTTTTTCAAAGGACAGACGTTCTCATTAGATTTTGTTTTTCTAGAAGGCTTTAGGAATGATGCATAGAACAAATTTAATTTTGGAGAATAGGTAGAATTTGCATAGACTGAAAAAGTCATAGAGCTATTGTGAGTTGGGTAGCCCAGAAAAATGGGACAGAAGTAGGAAGATGGGAGAGGGAAATTTGTAGGAACAGCTGGTGAAAGCATTTGGCTACAACTGCTGTTGTGAGAGTGAGAATTAGGCCATAAGATTGGAAATGCAGCTGGTGCCAGCTGACACAGAACTTTGAATATTAGAATAAAGAATTTAAAATCTACCCTTTAGGCAACAGCAAATCACTGAAGCCTTGAGAAAATGATTGATATAATTAGAAGGAATGATTTTGGAAAATAAAGACTTTTTTTTCCTTTTTCTTAAAGTGGAAATCAGTAATTTATGGTTGTTACAGAGAAATGTAAAATTGCAGATAAGATAAATAAAATCACCTCTAATTAAACTATACAGAGATAATGAATATTAATGTTGTGATGCTCTTAAATCTAGATTCATTCCATACATATAAATATGTGCAATCTAAAAATGGAATCATAATTAGTGTAGTATTCTTGAAATGTTTGTCACTTAACCAATAAGTACTTACAGTTACTAAGAACACTGAGGTTAAACTTTAATCCATGCCTTACAGATTATAGAGATACATACACTCATACATACAAGGTATGTATACAAGGTAAATACAAACAATGCAAACATAAAAATATAAGTGTAGGGGCTGACGCTGTAGTGTAGCAGGTTAAACCCCTACCTGCAGTGCCAGCATCCCATATGGATGCTGGTTCAAGTCCCAGCTGCTCCACTTCCCATCCAGCTCTCTGCTGTGGCCTGGGAAGGCAGTGGAAAATGCCCAGGTCGTTGGGCCCCCACATCTACATGGGAAACCCAGAAGAAGCTCCTGGTTCCTGGCTTCGGATCGGCGCAGCTACATCCATTGAGGCCAAGAGTATACCAGTGGATGGAAGACCTCTCTCTCTGTCTCTCTCTGTCTTTCTCTCTCTGCCTCTCCTTCTCTCTCTGTATAACTCTGACTTTCAAATAAATAAATAAATTTAAAAAAATAAGTATAAGCCTTCATTTGGGCCCAAGATACAATAGAAGTACATAGCAGGGAGGAAGGTGAGCACCAGACCTGATGAAAGCAAAAGGGTGAAGGAACTCTCCTGGGCAGGCGTTTAGTGGAGCCCTCGAGACGCTGGTAGGATGCTCACATTCCATACCAGAGCGCCTACATCCAAGGCCTGGCTCCACTCCTGAGTTCAGCTTCTTGCCATCCTGGGAGATAGCAGCTGATGGCTCAAGTACTTGGGTTCACATCACCCACATGAAAGACCCAGGTGGAGTTCCCATCTCCTACCTTCAGCCTGGGTCATCCTGGCTGTTTCAGGCATGTGGGGTGGGAATCAGTGGGTGGAAGATTTCCATCTGTCTGTCTGCCTGTTTTTCAAATAAACAAATAAGAAACTCCAAAACAACATAGGGTTTGAACAAAGTGAAAATTGTAGATATATTTAAGATTATTGTTATTATTATTATTTTGCCAGGCAGAGTTAGACAGTGTGAGAGAGAGACAGAGAGAGAGTTATAGACAGAGAGAAAGGTCTTCCTTCCATTGATTCAATCCTCTATTGGCTGCTATGACCGGCGCTATGCCGATCCAAAGCCAGGAGCTGGGTACCCATGTGGGTGCAGAGTCCAAGCACTTGGGCCATCCTCCACTGCCCTCCTGGGCCACAGCAGACAGCTGGACTGGAAGAGGAGCAACCGGGACTAGTACCCGGCAGCCTAACCGGGACTAGAACCCAGGGTGCCAGTGCCGCAGGTGGAGGATTAGCCTAGTGAGCCACGGTGCCGGCCCGATATATTTAAGATTTTAAAATCAACACAAGAAATTATAGACAACTTAAAATTAAAAAACAGGGGGCCAGCACTGTGGTGCATCAGGTTAACGTGCAGGCCTGAAGCACCGGCATCCCATATGGGCGCCGGTTCCAGACCTGGCTACTCCACTTCTGATCCAGCTGCTATGACCTGGGAAAGCAGTAGAAGATGGCCCAAGTCCTTGGACTGCTGCACCCACGTGGGAGACCTGGAGGAAGAGCCTGGCTCCTGGCTTCAGATCGGCATAGCTCTGTCCATTGTGGCTAATTGGTGAGTGAACCAGAGGATGGAAAACCTCTCTCTCTGTTTCTCTCTCTCTCTGCCTCTCTTTCTCTCTCTGTGTAACTCTTTCAAATAAATAAATAAATCTTTAAAAACATTAATAAACAGATCAAAAAGTTTCTACCAATAAAAATATTTTAAATTTAACAAAAAAAAGACAACATCTAGATTTTTTTTTTTTTTGACAGGCAGAGTTAGACAGTGAGAGAGAGAGAGAGAGAAAGGTCTTCCTTTTCTGTTGGTTCACTCCCCAAATGGCTGCTACCGCCAGCGTGTTGTGCTCAGCGCGCTGCGCCCATCCCAAGCCAGGAGCCAGGTGCTTTCTCCTGGTCTCCCAAGCAGGTGCAAGGCCCAAGCACTTGGGCCATCCTCCACTGCACTCCTGGGCCACAGCAGAGAGCTGAACTGGAAGAGGAGCAACCAGGACAGAATCCAGCACCCTGACCGGGACTTGAACCTGGGGTGCCGGCGCCACAGGCGGAGGATTAGCCTAATTAGCCTCAGTGCCGGCCAAAATCTAGATATTTCTAACATCACTAGAGCAAATAAATCTTCAATAAGAAGCACCACAAAATATTCTAAGTTCAGAATGTCATATAAGCAAGTATTAGGAAATCTTTCAGGAAGCAATGATTCCTACAATGTAGGATAATTTTCAGAGAAAGGAATAATAGATATTTGTTTAATAAATAAAAGGGAACAGCTGACATGCTTTCTAAGGATAGAATTTTGTTGCAAGCAAACAGAACAGAAAAAGGACAGAAAGAAAAACTTAATACTAATCATCTTTCTGAAAAAAAAAACATTAGTATTAATGAATTACAATAATAGTAAGCACTTAGAGCACTTCACCTACATTACTTTTTTTTAATCACCAGAAATCTACATGGAGTTAGATGTGAAAGCAGTTGGTGTGGTCAAACTCATCTGTGCTCACACAGTCGTTAACCCAGGCTCATTTCAGTTCCACACTGAGTGAATGTGATTAATCAAGCACAACACTATATTTTCAAAACACATACTCTGAAACAAAATACAGTTTATTACATGTGCACAATGTATTACAGCACAGCATAATCTACTAATGAGATGTATCTTATTACATTAGAATGAAAAATATGATTGCATCAAAACTTGGATATAAATCATGTTATAGAACAGACATCTAACATTATATCTAATGGTGAAAGACTAAAAACTTTCTCCTAAAGTCGAGAATAGCAGTGGGATGGCCACTCTTGCTCCTTCTATTTAAAACTTTACTGGAAATGCTAACCAGGGAAATTATGTAAGGGAAAAAAGGCAATTTGATATTGGAAAGGGAGAAATAGAACTATCTTTTAGTGCAGGTAATGTTTATACAGAGAAAATATGAAGAAATAAAGTACAAAATTTATAGCTAGTCAATGAATTCAATAATTTTTTTTGACAGGCAGAGTTAGACAGTGAGAGAGAGAGACAGAGAGAAAGATCTTCCTTTTTCTGTTGGTTCACCCCTCAAATGGCTGCTACGGCTGGCGCGCTGCCCTGATCTGAAGCCAGGAGCCAGGTGCTTCTCCTGGTCTCCCATGCGGGTGCAGGGCCCAAGCACTTGGGCCATCCTCCACTGCCTTCCCGGGCCACAGCAGAGAGCTGGACTGAAAGAGGAGCAACGGGACAGAATCTGGCGCCCCAACCGGGACTAGAACCCAGTGTGCCAGAGCCACAGGCGGAGGATTATCAATAATGTTTTGTAACATAAGATCAATATACAAATCCCAGTTGCCATTGAGTCCCTGCCACCTATTTGAGAGAACAAACTGGAGCTCTAGGCACCTGGCTTTGACCTGCCCCAGACCCTGCCATTGTGGCCATTTAGGGGAGTAAAGCAGAAGATGGCAGATATGTCTGTCTCACTGTCTCTCTCACTGTCTCTGTCTCTCTCTATATATATAACTCTGCCTTTCAAATAATAATAATAATAATAAAACAATGGAAACACATAATATGTTCATGTATTAGAAGATATAATATTATAAAAAACACAATTCTGCTTGAATTCACTTACAGATTTACACAATTCTTATGAAAATCCAGATGTACTCTTTTATTTTTAGGAACTGGAAAAGAGGTCCTAAACATTTTATAGAAATACAAGGAAGTAGCCACAATACTGTTGAAAAAGAAAATCTGAAGATTCATAGCACCTGAGTGTTTTGGCCCAACGGGGTACACTTGAGACCCCTGCATCCCAAATTGAATTGACAGAGTCCTGGATATTCTATTTACTGTTTCCTGCTAATATGCTTGGGAAGCAGCAGATGATGGCTCAAGTACTTGAGTTCTTGCCACCCACATGGGAGACCTGTGTGGAGTTCCTTGCTCATGGCTTTAGCCAGACCCAGTCTGATTGTTGCAGGCATTTGGGGAGGGAAACTGCAGAGGCAGATGAAAAATTTTCTCTCTCTTGCTCTCTTTCTCACTCTCTCTCCCTCTCTCTCTGTCACTCTACCTTTCAAATAAAAAATATATATTTTTAAAAGAATGAACACATAGAATAATGGAATAGCAATGAGTGTTCAGTAATAAAACTATACATTTATGGGTTACTGATTTTGACAAGTAAGGCAAGATGGGTAAACGTGAGAAAGAATAGTCTGTTCAACATACTGTGCTGGGACAACTGGATACACCTTTACAAAAAGAGTGAAATTGGGCTCTTCTCTCACATCATACACAAAATAAGCACAAAAGCTATTGAAACCTGAACATAGGAAATAAAACTAGGCTGGCACCGTGGCTCACTAGGCTAATCCTCCACCTGTGGTGCCGGCACTCTGGGTTCTAGTCCTGGTTGGGGCGCCGGATTCTGTCCCGGTTGCCCCTCTTCCAGGCCAGCTCTCTGCTGTGGCCCGGGAAGACAGTGGAGGATGGCCCAAGTGCTTGGGCCCTGCACCCTCATGGGAGACCAGGAGGAAGTACCTGGCTCCTGGCTTCCAATCTGCGTGGCGCAGCGCGCCGGCCGTGGCAGCCATTTGGGGATGAACCAATGGAAGGAAGACCTTTCTCTCTGTCTCTCTCTCTCTCAATGTCTAACTCTGCCTGTCAAAAAATAATAATAATAAAAAAGATATAAAACTCTTATGAAAAATTCATGAGGTGGTTGCAGCCTTCAATTACGAAATGGTTTCTTAGATGTGACACCCCCAATTCAAGCATATAAAGGAACAATGCCTAGATTTTATTTTAGCAAAATTAAAAACCTTTGTGCATCAAAAGATATTATCTAGAGGGTTACAAAGGAGAAAGGAAGAAAACACAATACATGTATCTAATAGGAGTCTAGTATAACTTAGCAACCAAGAGACAATCCAATTTGAAAATGGACAAAGACCTTGAATAGACATCTTTTAAGATAAATTCATTTTTATTTTTTATTTGTATAAAGTGAACACATTTCATGTATTTCATATATACAGTTTTAAGAGTATAATGATACTTCCCTCCCTCCCTCAAACAGATATTTTGTAAAGAAGATATCCAAATAAACAACATAAACATGAGAAAATCTGAAACATTACAAGTTATTAGAGAAAATCTAACCAAAATTACAATGAGATTTCACTTCACCTCTTTTAGCAATGTAATAAAAAAATTCATACAAAAACAGTGCTGCCAAAGACATGGAAGAATTATAACTTTATGAAATGCTTGTTGGAATATAAAATCATGTGTCCCTTTCTTAAAATAATTTGATAATTTCTTAAAATTTAAGTAGAAAATGACCACAGGGCTCAAACACTTCACTGCTGGGGGACTGCATCATAGCATGTTAAGCCTCCACCTGCAATGCTGGCAATCCATTTGGGTACCAGTTTGTGTCCTGGCTGTTCCATTTTCCATCCAGCTTTCTGTTAAAGCTCGCAGGAAGGTAGCTTAAGTTCTTGGGCTTGGATTACACCTGCTTGGGGAGACCTGGAGGAAGCTCCTGACTCCTGGCTTCGGCCTGGCCTCGCCCCAGCTCTTGTGGCCATTTGGGGAGTGAACCAGCAGATGGAAGATATATATATCTCTCTCTCTCTGTCTTTCCATCTCTCTTTCTGTAACTCTGACTTTTGAATAAATACACAAATCTTTAAAAAATTCACTATGAAATATACAACCAAAACAATTGAAAAATATGTACTCACACAAAAACTTTATATACATCCATTTGTGTACACACACTACTAATATACTTGTGCACAAACTGAGGAATAAATAAAATGAGATAAGTCCATATTATAGGATATCATTCAGCCATAAAAATAAATGAAATCATTGACACACATTCCCACATTCGACTGGTTTTTAAGCATTATGCTAAGTGAAAGAAGTCAGACACTAAACTCTAAGCTCTATGTACAAAATTTTCATTTATGTAATTTTTTCCCTAATTGGCAAATCTATGAGTCAGAAATCAGACAGATGGTTTGCCACTAGCTAGGAAATAGATGATAGAGAAATTTAACTGTGGCTGGTGCTGTGGCATAGCTGGTAAAGCTGCCACCTGCAGTGCCAGCATCCCATGTGGGTGCCAGTTAGAGTTCCGGCTATCGCACTTCTGATCCAGCTCTCTGCTGTGGCCTGCGAAAGTGGCAGAGGATGGCCTAAGTCCTTGGGTCCCTGCGCTCTTGTGGGAGACTCAGAGGAAGCTCCTGGCTCCTGGCTCCAGATCAGTGCAGCTTTGGCC
This sequence comes from Lepus europaeus, assembly GCF_033115175.1. Classification (NCBI taxonomy): domain Eukaryota; kingdom Metazoa; phylum Chordata; class Mammalia; order Lagomorpha; family Leporidae; genus Lepus; species Lepus europaeus. The sequence continues at coordinate 57,796,378 of NC_084827.1, forward strand.
ATTGCATCCAATTGGGGAGTGAACCAGTGGATGGAAGACTTCTCTCTCTCTGCTTCTGCCTCTCCTTCTCTCTCTGTGAGACTCTGCTTTCAAATAAGTAAATAAATCTTAAAAAACATTAACTGTAAGAGGATAACAGGGTGTCCTTTTAGCGTGAGAATAGTGTCCAGAGCATTAGATAGTGATGACAGTTGCACAACCTTGTGACCAAAACAAAAACTGCATCATTGCATATTTTGAACAAGTAAATTTTATTGGATGTGAATAATAAATAAATGTAAAAGTACAGTAAATCCAAGTGTGAAGTGTGATCCTGCATTGAACACAGGAGTATAGAAGCTAGTTGCTCTGATGGAGAACTGGGGTAATGCAGACAACATAAATGAAACCTGTACATTAGACAATTGTATATTTTCAATGTTAAATGTTCTGCTTTGTGATGGTTTTTAGGTATCACACTTTGGAGCATTTCTTTGGGATGGGATCAAATGTGTGTTACCTACTTTCCAATATTTCTAAATGAGAGAATAATAAATCAAATGCAGCACACTGTCAACCATGACTGAATCAGGGTGAAGATATGAAGATGTCTTCTGTGTTTTTGTCACTTTTATGTAAAAAAGAAATCATTGTGAAATAAAAGTGCTTGCTTTCAAGTCAAAGGCAAATGAGGAAGAAAACAATAGCAAACCCCATTCATCCAGCAGCAGGTGGATGTGGTACTTTCTAAAAAGAGACGTTAAATTCAACAATTCTTTGAGGTTGCTTGAAGCCTTCTCTGCTATTAACAGGTGATTTATAACATGCAAAGTTCATTATTGAAAGAAAAAAAAATCCCAGTATCCTGTGTGGGGGAAAATGACACACACTGACATTTTTCTGATGGACTCCTCAAATTCATTTTACTATCGGCATGTGAATTTACTTGCCTACATTAATGGAGTTGAAAAATGATAGATGATGATTTTGTGACTCTGAGAAGCTTCAATCAAAATTCAAGAGAAATGATAAGAATTATGAAATGATAAAATATTATGATTAAATATTTATGCAGAGATTATGTTTACAATTCCTGGCATTGCTCATTGTGTCTATTATTAGTGCTGTTTCTGAATCACTCAACATTAATATTCTATTTCCAAATCTCTGATTTTTTTCTATTTCTATGATTTATTAGATGATTGTTGACAGAGCTTTAAACTTGGAATTTTTCATTTTTATAGTTACTATTCTGAAATTGAGTTTCTCTTAATGCCAAGGAAAATGAGATGATATTGAAAGAATTCATTTTTACTCATCCTCATATGGAAATAAAAGTTAATCATCACTTCTCCCCACAGTACCAATATCTCTTCTGTTGAGAGATATCTAAACCCAACGTAGTCTCCTAACACTAAAGTATAGCAGTCAGAGATTGTCCCATCCTGCCTATCACCTTTAAATCATCAATCTGTTCTATTTTTTCTTTCTCATCTCTCTTGAGTCTTTCTTTTAAAAAATATTTGAAAGGCAGAGTTACAGAGAGGCAGAGAGAGAGCGAACAAGCTTTCACTTTCTGGTTCACTCCTCAAATGGCCACAACAGCTGCGGATGGCTCAGGCCAAATCCAGGAGTCAGGAACTCCATCCAGTCTCCCACGTGAATGGCAGGTGCCCAGGTGCTTGGGCCATCTTCTGCTGCTTTTCCAGGTATCTTAGCAGATAGCCAGATCAGAAGTAAGGCAGCTGAGGCTACAATAGACACTGTGATATGGGATGCCGATGTCATATGTGGTGGCTTAACCCACTGCATCACAATGTAGACCTCAACTTAAGTGAAAAAGCTGGGACTCAAACCAGCACTCATTTAGGATACAATGTCACAGGCAGCCGGCTTCATCCATTGTGCTACAGCACTGATTCCAGATCTACTGTTGCAATGTGTGTGGTGCTAGGGAGACACTATGAGCATAAAATTACTTGTCGTTTTGTTTTGTTTGACAACATGCTGTCTACTCCAGGTAAATACTAACAGAAAAATAGCCCACAGACCTGCCTGCCCACTGTGGTTTCCTGGAGACTGGGCAAGAATTTGATGTGATTTGTCTGACTCATTCCCTTCCCTAATTCTCCTGAGCTGGCAGTGTTCCTCGGATACCCCCACCAGCTGGTTAACCAGGAGTTAATCTTCTTCATCCCATCTAGATGGTGTCATCAGCAAGCTGAGACTTCCATCCCACCCAGCAGCAAGGAGACTTAGCCATGCATGGAAGGCCGAGTCATCCTAGGAGGCTCCAACAACCATCCTTGTCACTCCTTTGCGAGGGTGCCATGCAAGGATCTGAGTGTCTACCTCCATGGCATCAAGGGACAGTATAGAGTGGTGCAATTCAAGGCCATAAGCTCTACCTTTCCCTTCCTATCAGAAGGAGGTGGAGAGTTACGCTACCTCCAATCCAGCAGGAACTGGGGGAGGGAGGGGAGGGAAGCAGGGTCACTGGGTATCCACTTGCAAGTTCTGATGTGAGAACAGACAAGAAGGAACCTATGCTTGTGTTCTCACCCCGCAGCAACAGAAATGGAGTCCATCTGTCTGATCTCTCCTAGAGTGGCAGCAAGGCCCACTTCCCTTTGGAAAAATAGGAGGTGAGAGAGAGCGGCAAGATGGCAGAATAGGAAAGGAGCACATTGGTAGTTCGGCAAGACACAGGTTAATAAAAGTGGAGATACTGCAGGGTCAAGGAAGAGTAGGGGAAGAAACAGCAGAGGAAACTCTTCTGGAACTAGTGATTCACAGTGGACCTGCGTGGAGAGCGTGGAAGCCCAAGTTCAGGACACCAGCGGCAGACTCAACACACCAGCGCTGGAACACGAGGTGAGCCGAACCTCAATAGCCCGAGACACCAGCGAGCAAGTGGAAAGAGGAGACTAGAGGGAACGAGGCTTGAAACTCCGTGGGGAAAAGTTCACCAGGCTAACTAGAAGAGAGAGAGGGAAAAAAAAAAGTGACCGATACGGACACGAGTTTCTCTCTCTCCGCTCACCCCTCAAAGGCGAGCAAGACAAAGAGCAGGCGCCATTTTGGACATACGTCATAAGCAAGGCGAACTCAGGTCTGCACCAGCCCTGAGCCTAGCAGAAAAACCTGACTCTGGGGGGAGGGGTGAAATAACAGGAGATTAGGATCTAACTTGGCAACCCACTGGGAGACTGCAGGAGAATTGGAGCCCACACTGAGGGCAGCAGAGATTCCCTGTGTGGTCCTTGGGAAAGAGCTTCCGATCTCTGGCTCCTGTGGGTATATATTTCGCCTGCTAACTACCTCCAATTACATTCAGCTGTGCGGAATTACTTCCCTTTTGAATCAAAAAAAAAAAAGAAAGAAAGAGAGATTTACCATGCCTAACCTGGGAGTGTCATCTTTGACACACCCTCAACCCTGAGGAACCAAACACAGCACTCAGGCCACACTCATCTCAAGCCTCTAAGGCTCCACCAAAAGCAGACAGTCCACTTAATATAGAGCCATATTGTAACAAGAAAAAACACCACAGTGAAGAAACCAAATATCTCCAACATGCCAAACAATAAACGCAAAACCGAGGTAACAAGAACAAGGAAGACACTTGATGCCCCCAAATGAAAAAGACACCCCAATTCAAGATTATGAAGATGATGAGATAGAAGAAATGCAAGAAGCAGATTGCAAAAAATTGATAAGAACATTAAGTAGTTCTCAAAAACAAATTCTTGAACTACAGAAATCCTTCATGGACAAGATAGAAAATCTCTCCCGTGAAAATGAAATATTAAGGAGGAATCAAAATGAAATGAAACAACTAGTAGAACAAGAAACTGTGATAGTGACGAGAAATCATAATGAAATGAAGAATTCAATAGATCAAATGACAAACACATTAGAGAGCCTTAAAAACAGAATGGGCGAAGCAGAAGAGAGAATATCAGACTTAGAAGACAGAGAACAGGAAAGGAAACAGGCAAACCAAAGAAAAGAAGAGGAAATTAGAAATCTAAAAAATATTGTCGGGAATCTACAGGATACTCTTAAAAAACCCAACATTCGGGTTCTAGTTCGAGTTCCTGAAGGCATGGAGAGGGAGAAAGGATTAGAAGGCATTTTCAGTGAGATACTAGCAGAAAATTTCCCAGGTTTGGAGAAGGACAGAGGCATCTTAGTACAGGAAGCTTATAGAACCCCTAATAAACATGACCAAAAGAGATCCTCACCACGACATGTTGTAATCAAACTCACCACAGTGAAACAGAAAGAAAAGATCCTAAAATGTGCAAGAGAGAAACGTCAGATTACTCTTAGAGGATCTCCAATTAGACTCACAGCAGACTTCTCATCAGAAACCCTACAAGCTACAAGGGAATGGTGAGACATAGCCCAGGTACTAAGAGAGAAAAACTGCCAGCCCAGAATACTATATCCTGCAAAGCTCTCATTTGTGAATGAAGATGAAATTAAGACTTTTCATAGTAAACAGAATCTGAAAGAATTTGTTGCCACTCATCCTGCCCTGCAAAAGATGCTTAAAGATGTGTTACACAGAGAAACACAGAAACATGGTCACCAATATGAAAGAAGGTAAAGGAAGGAAACCTCACAGCAAAAGATCACAGGAAGCTCAATTTCTCTTTGACATAGAATTAAACTCTGATGCTCTGTTAAAGCAATGTGTTAAAGTAATCTATTATGTTCTCTTGATGTCTGTTAAATTCTAATTGTTCAAAAACAGCTGAATTTTTATTAAGAGCTATGGGTTATTTAAATATGTGCTTATTTTCAAAGATTTGAATAATAACCTTGTAACAACGATCAAATTTGGTCTATGTTATGTCATGATTTTAAGGAATCTTATTTCAACCAGATATTTTGGATTTTGAGCCTTCTTGGCATTCTTGAAGGCATTCAAAAAATCAAAGTTTCAAACAATCTGGACTCTAAAATTTCCAGTAAATCCTGGACTTTGGTTTTTCCAGTTTGGGCCCAAATGAAAAAATCGAAGGACCTATGTCTCATCTTATAGAGACACCAACTAATCAGGCTATTGGGATTATATTAGAAGTACTGTCAAGATGTGACGTGGTACCAAATTTTAAGTTTCTATAATGGAAAATGCTATTAATACAAATGTTTGAGAATTAAAAAGTCTAATGATCTTGTGTTACTAGACATGATAGTTATCTTAATGAGAAAGCCCCAGAGGCCTAAAGGGTTAAATACTTGTAAAATCCTACAGGTGCTTTCAAAAATACTGTGAAGTAAGCAAGAGCCTCTTGTTGGTTGATGAGTTTATAATTTTAAACATGGCGACTTAAAGTCTTTTGTCATCCACAGTTATATATGATCTGCTGCTCATAAAACTAAAGCATTGTTGGTTCTGTGTTTAGCTGTCCTCCTATAGGTTCCTATGGACTTTTTTTCCAGCCACTTCTATTGTATTCAGTACTTTGGGATGGCTCTGTAAACAGATGACGCCAATAATGTATTAACAGTACCAACTGAGAGAAAGTATGTTTAACTGAGGTTACTAAAAACAAAAATCAATTCAAATCAATTGGCAATCTACAAAAAGAGTTAAAGATTTTAAAAGCTATTATTAAAATTGCTATATTGGTCTATTATGCTATGTTATATGTGTGTACATATTGTAGGTCCACATGGGGAAATTTTATTAAGAGTTTTATTTTAAATGGCTTATAGATAAGATTGTCCATAAATTTAAGCTGCTAAAATCAATCAAAGATACATTTTAATTTGTGTGACCTGAATCTGTGTATCATATGTTTCAAACTTGTTGGTAGAAACTAAAAACATTTTAGATGGTTGTGCTTAAGTTTACTGGTTAAACAAACTACACCATGTTAGATATATAAGAGGTGTTTTCAAATACATGATTCTTAAAATTTATAGAAGGCATTGGACCTTCTGGTAAATGTTTTCTTAAGTTGTTATCTAATGGTTGAAACGGTTTGCTAAGTATTCATGTAATATTACTATTGTTAGCAAGTGATCTAGGACTTGCTCCCTCAATTCTCCAATTTGTTGGGTCAACAACAGGAGCTACTGTACACTTGCTCCTCATGTGGGATCTCTGTCCTTAATGTACTGTACATTTTGATTTAATGCAATAACTAGTACTAAAACAGTATGTTTCACTTTGTGTTTCTATGTGGGTGCAAACTGTTGCAATGTTTATACTAAATTGATCTTCTGTATATAAAGAGAATTGAAAAGGAATCTTGATGTGAATGGAAGGGGAGAGGGAGCGGGAGAGGGGAGGGTTGCGGGTGGGAGGGAAGTTATGGGAGGGGGAAGCCATTGTAATCCATAAGCTGTACACTGGAAATTTATATTCATTAAATAAAAGTTACAAAAAAAATAGGATGTGAGAGTCCACGCACCACTTGAAGGAGGTGGCAGTGCTGTGAGCAGGGAACAGAATCAGCAGGCTGCCTTTGTCTAGTGTACCAAGAAATGGTTCCCCATTAGCCAAGATGATGTGAGCAGTGCCCAGCAGGAAACTGAGCAAGCACACCAGCCTGGCCCTGGCAGCATGTGTCAGTCTGTTTTCTGTGTTTGTACAGAATACCTGAGACAGAGTAATAAACAAAGAACAGAGATGTATTTGGCTCAGGAGTCTTTAGGCTGGGAAACCCAAGAGCATGACACTGGATCCTGGTGAAGGGCTTTGTCATCCTCCTCCAATGAGGGAGGTAGAAGGGCAAGACAGACTAAGAGTAAGAGACCAAGGGCTGGCACTGAGGCGTAGCGGGTAGAGTTGACACCTGTAGTGCCGGCATACCATGTGGGTACTGGTTCAAGGCCCAGCTGCTCCACTCTGATCCAGTTCTCTGTGATGACCTGGGAAATCAGGAGAAAATGGCCCAAGTCTTTGGGCCCCTGTACACACATGGGAGACTCATAAGAAGTTCCTGGCTCCTGGCTTCAGATTGGCACAGCTGCGACTATTGCGGCCATCTGGGGAGTGAACCAGTGGATGGAACACTTTTCTCTCTGTCTCTCTCTCACTGTTTGTAACTCTACCTCTCAAATAAATAAATCTTAAAAAAAAGCCAAAGACAAATATACATCCCTCAGTAGACAACAAGCTGAATTGGAGTGGATTTCTCACTTGAAACCAGGGAGGACAGTAGGCATATATCTGCAAAACCCCTTTTTTAAATAAACAAAAAATTCTAAAATAAAGAAAACCTGAGAGATTTTGTTGCCTAATCATTAAAGGAAGGCTGAAGAAAGTTCTCTAAAGATTTTTAACAAGGAAATAATAGAAGACATGGTGGAACTTCAGAAAGGGAAAATATATAAATAGATGAAAATATGGATAAACAAAACAGACTTTCTCATTTCCAATGAATATAAGTCATATTTGAAGGATGAAGGAAAAATTGTGAGTCCAAGTTATGTGGAACTCAACATATGCAGAAGGAAAACACAAGAAAACTATAATTTAAAAGTATAGAGAGTAAAGTTACCTGTAATTGAAGTGCAAAAATGACATCATATTACGTCATTATACACATAGATTGTTGTATGAGGGTCCTTCAAAACATTCATGAAAAATGGAAATATTTTGTTGCAAAATTTTGAAAGTCAAAGACAATTTTTTTCATGGTACATGTTTTCCATGAAATTGTTTAGCCATGCTCAGATAATAGTAATCAATTAAAAAACTGTGCAAAGCAATATGCAATAAAATAAACTAAATAAATCAAGATAGAATCCTAGAAAAAGAATGTTTGTAAAACTCAAGGTAGTTAAGAAAAAAGAAAGAGAAAAAAACATAGAACATAATCCAAAGACAAATAATAAAAGTCTAAATTAAGCACTAATATAGCAATAATACACATATTCCTATGTCAAAAAGCACAGACAGGCAGTGATTTTGAAACAAGCCAATAATAAACTGCCTATAATAAATTCATTTTAAATAAAGGATGTACGTAGAATGAAAATTTTAAAGTGGAAAATTATACAGCATGTATATTCTATTTTTTTAATTTGTATAAGGTGAACAAAGTTCATGTATTTTAGATATAGATATAATAGCATATATATTTTAAAAAGGAATGGATACATTATATTTTTAAAAGAAATGCATATATTATTAGATAAAATTGAGTTTCAAGAAAAGAAAATTACTACAAAGAGACAGTACATTATGATAAAAATGTCGATCCAACAGGAAGAAATAAAGTCCTAAATGTGTACACTCCAAAACCACACCAGAGCCTCAAAATAGCAAAACCTGAAAGAGCTTAAAGATGTAGACAAACCCACAATTATGGTTGGGGACTTCAAGTCTCCACTCTCAGTAACTGATAAGCAGAAAATCAAGTAGGCTATTGAAGACCTGAATCATGCAGTAATGCAAAAGGATCCAACAGATATATATAGATCACTCAACCCAGCACAGAGGAGACATTTTCTCAATGGCTCATGGAACATTTGCCAAGATAGACCATATCCTGAGCTGTAAAGTAAACCTCAACCAATTAAAATTAATTGAAATCACACAGAGTGTTTCCTTTGACAAGAATGAACATTAGACTTTAGAGGAATTAAAAACAAAATCAAGATAGGAACATCTCTAAACATCTGAAAATGAAGCAAAACATTTCTAAATAATCCATAATGGAAGAAGTCTCAAGGCAAATTCACATGGAGTTGAGTGTGAAATTAAAATATAACACACCAAAATTGGGGGAAATTATCAGAATATATGTAATTAGTAAGAAGTACTAGAATGAATTTTTATATCATGAAATTATTATATTAGAAGCCTATGATACCTCACATCAACAATGCAAGCCTCTTTCCTCAAGAATCTAGGGGGAAAAGATTATAATAAAACCAAAGAAAGTGTAACACAGAGAGCAAAGGAAATAATTAAGTGCAAAAGTCGATGAAATTGAAAGAGGACAATGGAAAAAATCAGTGCAACATAAAGCTAGTCTTCAAAAATAGAATAGTCAATAAACTTGCAAAAAAACTGACCAGAAGACAAAATACAAATTGCCAAGAATAAAACAAAAATATCACAATAGGTCCTTTAGGCATTAATATGAAATAATAGAATTCAATTTCTTAAAATGCAAATTCCAAAACTCAACCGACACTGGAATAGAAAACTTGGACAGTTGCAAACTACTCAAAAGGAGTTGATCGAAAGCAAGCAAGCAAGCAAGCAAGCTAGCTAGCTTTAGGCCCAGACTGTTTCAACACAGATTTTTATTAGCCATTTAAAGTAGAATTAATATCAATATTACACAATGTCTTTGAGAAATAAAACAGAAAGGAATACTTCATAATCATGAAGTATGCTATTTTGGTACAGAAATCAGACATTTATGACACTTCAAAAAAAAATGAAAACAAAAATCCACCCAAAAAATCAACCCTGGATTAAAACCCCTCATTAATGAAGAAATTTCCAACAAAATGTTAGCAAATCCAATGCAGAAATATATAAAAAGAATAAATTTGCATTATGACCAAGCTCTTTAACATTTAAATATCAAGGCAACTGCTTATGGACAGACTAAATGGAGAAATCATATGGTGATAGTGATTTATGTAGTGATTTTTACAAAATCCAACACCCATTCATCTGAAAGTATCAGTTACATTCTGAGGTACTGAGGGTTAGAACTTCAATATATAAATTTGGGGGAGGAACAATTTACTCTGTATCACTGGGTAATGGGTATTTGAGATTTTACAAATTATTTTCAGTATTATTTTGTATATCTGCAGTGAAACCTATACTATCTTGGGGCTGGTGCTGTGGTGTAGCAAGTAAAGTCGCTGCCTGCAGTGCTGGCATCTCATATGGACTCTGTTTCAGGACCTGGCTGTTCCATATCCAATCCAACTCTGTGCTCTGTCCTGGGAAGGCAGTAGAAAATCGCTGCTGCACCCCCATGGGAGACCAGGAGGAAGCTCCTGGTTCCTGGCTTCAGATTGGTGCAGCTCCAGCCATTTCAGCCATCTGGGGAGAGAATCAGAGGGTGGACGACCTCTCTCTCTCTCTTTCTCTCTCTCTCTCTGCCTCTGCCTCTGTGACTCTGACTTTCAAATAAATAAATGAATCTTTTAAAAAAAGACCTATATTAGCTCAAAGTAAATAGTTCTATTTAAAGAATAATGTGCCATTCTCATTGTATTAGAAAAGTGAAACCCGGAGTATTACATCACTCCCCGGCATTGCAAAGTAGCAGTAGAACGAGTTATAAAAATATTTAGTAAGGATCTATTTGTACCAAATGTTGTACCAGGTTTTAAGATATAGTGAGGGGCCAGCGCTGCAGCTCACTAGGCTAATCCTCCACCTGCAGCACTGGCACCCTGGGTTCTAGTCCTGGTCGGGGAGCCGGATTCTGTCCTGGTTGCTCCTCTTCCAGTCCAGCTCTCTGCTGTGGCCCGGGAGTGCAGTGGAGGGTAGCCCAAGTGCTTGGGCCCTGCACCCGCATGGGAGACCAGGAGAGGCACCTGACTCCTGGCTTCGGATCAGCGCAGCACGCTGGCTGCAACACGCCGGCCGTAGTGGCTACTTGGGGGGTGAACCAACGGCAAGGGGAAGACCTTTCTCTCTGTCTCTCTCTGTCTCTCTCTCTCTCTCACTGTCCACTCTGCCTGTCAAAAAAATAATAAAAAAAGACATAGTGAGGATAGTTAGTTTTATGTTTTAACTTGATTGGACCATAAATGTCCATACTATTCTGAGTGCTTCCATGAGGGTGCTTTTAATGAGATTAGCATACACCTTGGTAGACAAATAAAGCACATGAGCTTTTCTGGAAGTGGATGATATTTATCCAATCAGTTGAAGACCAGAATAGAACATAAAGATTGTAATCCCAAGTAAGAGAATTCTTTCTACCTGCTGGCCTTCCTATCTGATGGTGGCACCACTTCTCTACTGGGCTTCCAGCTGGCTGACTCACCCTGCAAAATATGAGACTCCCCAAGTTCAGCAATTGTGTGTATCGATTCTCTCTTGTCGATTATCCATGAGTGTAGATATAGATATTGATATATGAAAAGATAATGCAGACATGGAAGTTTGGCCTAGCAGTTAAGATGCTAGTTAAAGTGCTCACAGCCCTTATCAGAGTACCTGAATCGATATCTAACTCCAGCTCCTGACTCCAGATTCCTGCTGATACAGACTCTAGGAGTCAGTGGTGATGGCTCAAGTAATTGAGTTCCTGATTCCTGGCTTCAGTCTTTCCCCAGCCATGTCCTCAAGCATTTAGGGAGAGAACCAGAGGAAGGGATTCTCTTGATCTGTTTCTCTCTCTCCCTCTCTCATATATAAATATGTAATGTTTTTTTTAAGATAAGGTGAGGTCAGGTGTTTGGCACAATGATTAAGTCCCATATCAGAGTGCTTGATTCAAGGACTCAAGGCTTAGATCCTTTGTTTCAGATCCAAGTTCCTGGAAGGCTGTAGCTGATAGCTCAAGTAATTGAATCCCTACCATCTACATGAAAAACCTGGATTGAATTTTGGGCTACTGGCTTTGACCTGCCCCAACCCTGGCTGTTGCTGGCTTATGGGGAGTGGACCAACAGATGGAAGATCTCTCTCTGTTACTCTATCTTGCAAAAAAAGAAAAATGTGTTGTACTATGCGAATTAACGGTATAACTAATATTCAAACAGTACTCTATACTTCGTGTATCTGTGTGGGTGCAAACTGTTGAAATCTTTACGTAGTATATACTAAGTTGATCTTCTGTATATAAAGATAATTGAAAATGAATCTTGATGTGAATGGAAGGGGAGAGGGAGTGGGAGATGGGATGGTTGTGGGTGGGAAGGAGGTTATGGGGGGGAAAATCCAAAAGTTGTACTTTAGAAATTTATATTTATTAAATAAAAGTTGAAAAAATGAAAATAAATATGTAACAATTTAAGAAATAAATTATCCCTAAACTTTTGGAATTATCCCTAAACTTTTGGAAGCCCCCTCTTGTGTGTGTATGTGTGTGTGATTGTGTGTGTACAGAAAGGGAGAGTCAAATACATATTATTATTATTAACTTATTGACATTTCCTTAAAGCAGTCTCACTAATATAATAGCTTTAATATCCTCTTCACCTGTGGGAGGCCTAGTCCTCTGCAACTATCCTTGTCTGATAACCTAGTTGGAACAACAGCTGTCGGTTTTCCAGAAGGGTTGGCTGCCCAAGGCGACTCTGAGCTGCTGTTGCAGGCTCTGGGCTCCTGTGTCTCACCTTTCTTTTGTCCTTGGCATCACTGTTGCAGGTGTCCAGAACTGCCTTTCCAACAAAGCAATATCTCTGCTCTTTTTTGGGATGCCTCATTTCCTCACTGGAACAACAACATGACTAAGACATGATAAGTTTTCTGAGTTAGAGCCTGGTTTGAATGAGAGGGAGATCTAATGAGTGTGTCCAGGCTGTATCACTAGCACTTAGTATAGAACACATCAAGCATGTGGAAGTTATTGGCTAATATATATATATATATATATATGAATACATACATATATATACACATATTTATACATATATATTCATACATGTATTTGTGAATTACTAAATATTTTCCTTTGTATAAGAAAATTTACATATAAAATAAACTCCTAAGTCATACTGAGTTGTATCTAGAAATAGGTAGGCCTGAAAACAGACTGTCAAGTCATTTTTGCCATAGATTACATGGCTGACAGTGGGTTATAGAAGGATCCGTGATTGTAGCAACATGTGAGGCCTTTCTTCTCTAGCCATTGATACATGTCGCTGCTCCTCTTCTGATGCAATTCTCTGATATGACCTAGGAAAGCTTTAGAGGATGGCCTGCAAGCTTGGGCCCTTGCTCTCACATGGGAGACCAAGAAGAAGCTCCTGGCTCCTGGCTTTAGATCAGCCAGCTCTGGCTGTTGTGGCTATTTGTGGAGTGAACTTGCAGATGGAAAACTTTTCTCTCTGTCTCTCCCTCTCACTGTCTGTAACTCTATATCTCAAATATAAATAATAATCTTTTTTAAAAAAGTTTTTTTAACCTCAAATAACTTTGATTCTATTTGACAAGACCATCTTGGTACTGGTTAGATATTATTCTTCCTTAATTAAAGGTCTGGTTGAGTGACAATTTTTTCAGAGATGAGTTGTCAGTGTACTCCAAAATCATATAAGGAATGAAGTAAAAGCACAGGCAGGGGTCATGATGCCCATACACTATGAAACATACATTTGAACATCATATTTAAAGAGCTCATAGCTCCTTTTTCAATTGAGCCCCAACAGTCATGGAAGACACCTTGCATTATCCCCACAAGGAATCTTCAAAACTTCACAAAAAATGGGTATTTTGAAATAATAATTTGGAATCCATATTTTTTTAAAACACCATATTTTTTTAAACCAAAATAAACTTATCTTTTAACTTCGTTTCCCTGTGAACATTTTGAAGTCCTCTATTAAAACATTCTTCAATGAGAAGATATGTCGGCTTGCTCAACAGAGCTAGGATTGCTCTCCTTACTACTCAAGTAGTCAAAACAGAGGCTCATTCAAGGAATAATTCAAGCATCATCTAAGAAATCTTGCAAGGGTTCCTGGCAATATGATGAATGAATGTCAATAAGATAGCTGCTTCTGTGTGACCAGATTACTAATGACTTCTTCCTGTGTACTGTGGCTCAGCCAAGCATGAAGTCTATGAGTTTTTTCTGGTAGAAACACACAATGCAAGTAGACTGAGGAGATGAAATTCTGAAATGTTACTGTCCGGAGTTGGGTTCATGAACGGGGCAATGGATCAGGCTACAGAATACTGAGTTATTCCAACAGTGACTGTAAGAGTACTCTCGTACTAGGTCTGCCTTTTCACTGTAGTCAAGCTATAATTCCTGTAATTGCCTGCTACTTGATTGTCATACTTTAAATTTCACTGCTCCAGCTCTAAGCTCAATCTACTCTGTCTGATCTTCCTAAAAAAGTAATCTTCAAAATAAAAAAAAATAGTAAATGGATCAGAAGATGATTTCAAACTACAATTACTGGAAATATCATACTGACATAACACTGGATTTTTGTTCTTTTATATGCTTTGGAGCCTTCTTTCAAAGAAATATACAGGTGAAGCTTTCTTTATAGCTTTTCCAACTGCATATTTTTGAGGGGATTTTTGAAGATCTCTAAAACTCATGGAATATCATGCCAAAATTCTCTGGAAGAGCAATTCGAGGTTACAGTAGATATTGTTTTCATGCACTTTAAATAAAAATAATGCCACATGTGATGTAATTTTGACTTGATGCGATTATATAAAATGATAATCAATTCTGATGGTTCACTTCTGATTGATTATCTACCTTGGGTATTCTCATAATATTCTTACTAATTATCACCAAAAAAAAAAGAGGAAAAGAAAGCATAATTTTTTTTAGTTGATCCAGCTAAAATAAATATAAGTAAACAAAAAAAAAAAACCTGAAAGAGATGCAGATTTGAGCTACCAGTTATGATGCTGCTTCTAGCTCTGACTTCTGTCTCCAGCTTCCTGCTAAGGCAGAACCTGGGAGGCAGAGGTGATAGTTCAAGAAACTGCCCCATGAGGGACACTGAGTACAGAGTTTCTGGCTTTGAGCCCCTGTGGCCATTTATGGAGTGAACCAATGGATGGAACTCTCTCTCTCTCCCTAACTTTAAAATACAAAAAAAAAGAGTTCGGGCAAGATGGCGGAATAGGCAGAAGCACACTTAGTCCGGGGGGAGAGAAAGTTTAATATAAGTGGAGATACTGCAGGGTCAAGGAAGAGTAGGGGATGAAACAGCAGAGGAAACTCTTCCGGAACTAGTGATTCACAGTGGACCTGCGTGGAGAGCGTGGGAGCCCAAGTTCGGGACACCAGCAGCAGACTCAACGCACCAGCGCTGGAACGCGAGGTGAGCCGAACCTCCATAGCCCGAGATACCAGCGAGCAAGCGGAAAGAGGAGGCTAGAGGGAACGAGGCTTGAAACTCCATGGGGAAAAGTTCACCAGGCTAACTAGAAGAGAGAGAAAAAAAAAAATAAAAAAAGTGACTGATACGGACACAAGTTTCTCTCTCTCCGCTCACCTCTCAAAGGCGAGCAAGACAGAGCAGGCGCCATTTTGGACATACGTCATAAGCTGGGCGACCTCAGGTCGGCACCGGCCCTGAGCCTAGCAGAAAAACCTGACTCTGGGGGGAGGGGTGAAATAACAGGAGATTAGCATCTAACTTGGCAACCCAGTGGGAGACTGCAGGAGAATTGGAGCCCACACTGAGGGCAGCAGAGATTCCCTGTGTGGTCCTTGGGAAAGAGCTTCCGATCTCTGGCTCCTGTGGGTATATCATTTGCCTGCTAACTACCTCCAATTACATTCAGCTGTGCGGAATTACTTCCCTTTTGAATCAAAAAAGAGAGAGATTTACCACACCTAACCTGGGAGTGTCATCTTTGACACACCCTCAGCCCTGAGGAACCAAACACAGCTCTCAGTCCACACTCATCTCAAGCCTCTAAGGCTCCACCAAAAGCAGACAGTCCACTTAATATAGAGCCATATTGTAACAAGAAAAAACACCACAGTGAAGAAACCAAATATCTCCAACATGCCAAACAACAAACGCAAAAACCAAGCTAACAAGAATAAGGAAGACACTATGACACCCCCAAATGAAAAAGACACCCCAATTCAAGATTATGAAGATGATGAGATCGAAGAAATGCAAGAAGCAGATCTCAAAAAATTGCTAAGAACATTAAGAAGTTCTCAAAAACAAATTCTTGAACTACAGAAATCCTTCATGGACAAGATAGAAAATCTCTCTCGTGAAAATGAAATATTAAGGAGGAATCAAAATGAATTGAAACAACTAGTGGAACAAGAAATGGTGATAGTGATGAGAAATCATAATGAAATGAAGAATTCAATAGATCAAATGACAAACACATTAGAGAGTCTTAAAAACAGAATGGACGAAGCAGAAGAGAGAATATCAGACTTAGAAGACAGAGAACAGGAAAGGAAACAATCAAATCAAAGAAAAGAAGAGGAAATCAGAAATCTAAAAAATACTGTCAGGAATCTACAGGATACTCTTAAAAAACCCAACATTCGGGTTCTAGGAGTACCTGAAGGCATGGAGAGAGAGAAAGGATTAGAAGGCCTTTTTAGTGAGATACTAGCAGAAAATTTCCCAGGTTTGGAGAAAGACAGAAACATCCTAATACAGGAAGCTCATAGAACCCCTAATAAACATGACCAAAAGAGATCCTCACCACGACACGTCGTAATCAAACTCACCACAGTGAAACACAAAGAAAAGATCCTAAAATGTGCAAGAGAGAAACGCCAGATTACTCTCAGAGGATCTCCAATTAGACTCACAGCTGACTTCTCTTCAGAAACCCTGCAAGCTAGGAGAGAATGGCGAGACATAGCCCAGGTGCTAAGAGAGAAAAACTGCCAGCCCAGAATATTATATCCTGCAAAGCTCTCATTTATGAATGAAGGTGAAATAAAGACCTTTCAAAGCAAACAGAAACTGAAAGAATTTGTCGCCACTCGTCCAGCCCTGCAAAAGATGCTTAAAGATGTGTTACATACAGAAACACATAAACACGGTCACCAATATGAAAGAAGGTAAAGGTAGGAAACCTCACACCAAAAGATCACAGGAATCTCAAACCATATATTAGAAAGTATCTTTGGCTAATGGCAGGGCAAAGTTACTCCTTCTCAATAGTCACATTGAATGTTAATGGCTTGAACTGTCCAGTTAAAAGACACCGATTGGCTGATTGGGTTAAGGAACAAAACCCATCCTTTTGCTGCTTACAAGAAACCCATCTATCCAACAATGATCCATACAGGCTGAGAGTGAAAGGCTGGAAAAAGATATACCACGCCAACAGAAATGAAAAGAGAGCGGGCGTAGCCATCTTAATATCGGACAACATAAACTTTACCACAAAAACTGTTAAGAAAGATAAAGAGGGGCACTATTTAATGATTAAGGGATCAATTCAACAGGAAGATATAACGATTATCAATGTATATGCACCTAATTACAGGGCACCAGCTTATTTAAAAGACTTGTTAAGGGACTTAAAGGGAGACTTAGACCCCAATACAGTAGTACTGGGGGATTTCAATACTCCACTCTCAGAGATAGACAGATCAACAGGACAGAAGATCAACAAGGAGACAGTAGATTTAAATGACACTATAGCCCAAATGGATCTAACAGATATCTACAGAACATTTCATCCTACATCTAAGGACTTTACATTCTTCTCAGCAGTACATGGAACCCTCTCTAGGATTGACCACATACTAGGCCATAAAGCAAGTCTCAGCAAATTCAAAAGAATTAGAATCATACCATGCAGCTTCTCAGACCACAAAGGAATGAAATTGGAAATTGGCAACTCAGGAATCCCTAGAGCACGTGCAAACACATGGAGATTGAACAACATGCTCCTGAATGAACAATGGGTCATAGAAGAAATTAAAAGAGAAATCAAAAATTTTCTGGAAGTAAATGAGGATAACAGCACAACATACCAAAACCTATGGGATACAACAAAAGCAGTGTTAAGAGGAAAGTTTATATCAATAGGTGCCTACATCAAGAAATTGGAAAGGCACCAAATAGATGAGCTTTCAAGTCATCTCAAGGATCTAGAAAATCTGCAGCAAACCAAACCCAAACCCAGTAGGAGAAGAGAAATAATTAAAATCAGAGAAGAAATCAACAGGATTGAATCCAAAAAAACATTACAAAAAATCAGCCAAACGAGGAGCTGGTTTTTTGAAAAAATAAACAAAATTGACACCCCACTGGCCCAACTAACTAAAAAAAGAAGAGAAAAGACCCAAATCAATAGGATCAGAGATGAAATGGGAAACGTAACAACAGACGCCACAGAAATAAAAAGAATCATCAGAAATTACTACAAGGACTTGTATGCCAGCAAACAGGGAAATCTATCAGAAATGGACAGATTCTTGGACACATACAACCTCCCTAAATTGAGCCAGGAAGACATAGAAAACCTAAACAGAGCAATAACTGACACAGAAATTGAAACAGTAATAAAGGCCCTCCCAACAAAGAAAAGCCCAGGGCCAGATGGATTCACTGCTGAGTTCTACCAGACATTTAGAGAAGAACTAACTCCAATTCTTCTCAAACTATTCAGAGCAATTGAAAAAGAGGGAATCCTCCCAAATTCTTTCTATGAAGCCAGCATCACCGTAATTCCTAAGCCAGAAAGAGACGCAACATTGAAAGAGAATTACAGACCAATATCCCTGATGAACATAGATGCAAAAATCCTCAATAAAATTCTGGCCAATAGATTGCAACAACACATCAGAAAGATCATCCACCCAGACCAAGTGGGATTCATCCCTGGTATGCAGGGATGGTTCAACATTCGCAAAACAATCAACGTAATACACTACATTAACAGACTGCAGAAGAAAAACCATATGATTCTCTCAATAGACGCAGAGAAAGCATTTGATAAAATACAACACCCTTTCATGATGAAAACTCTAAGCAAACTGGGTATGGAAGGAACATTCCTTAATACAATCAAAGCAATATATGAAAAACCCACGGCCAACATCCTATTGAATGGGGAAAAGTTGGAAGCATTTCCACTGAGATCTGGTACCAGACAGGGATGCCCTCTCTCACCACTGCTATTCGATATAGTTCTGGAAGTTTTGGCTAGAGCTATTAGGCAAGAAAAAGAAATTAAAGGGATACAAATCGGGAAGGACGAACTCAAACTATCCCTCTTTGCAGATGATATGATTCTTTATTTAGGGGACCCAAAGAACTCTACTAAGAGACTGCTGGAACTCATCGAAGAGTTTGGCAAAGTAGCAGGATATAAAATCAATGCACAAAAATCAACAGCCTTTGTATACACAGGCAATGCCACGGCTGAGGAAGAACTTCTAAAATCAATCCCATTCACAATAGCTACAAAAACAATCAAATACCTTGGAATAAACTTAACCAAAGACGTTAAAGATCTCTACGATGAAAACTACAAAACCTTACAGAAAGAAATAGAAGAGGATACCAAAAAATGGAGAAATCTTCCATGCTCATGGATTGGAAGAATCAATATCATCAAAATGTCTATTCTCCCAAAAGCAATTTATACATTCAATGCAATACCCATCAAGATCCCGAAGACCTTCTTCTCAGATCTGGAAAAAATGATGCTGAAATTCATATGGAGACACAGAAGACCTCGAATAGCCAAAGCAATCCTGTACAACAAAAACAAAGCCAGAGGCATCACAATACCTGATTTTAGGACATACTACAGGGCAGTTGTTATCAAAACAGCATGGTACTGGTACAGAAACAGATGGATAGACCAATGGAACAGAATAGAAACACCAGAAATCAATCCAAACATCTACAGCCAACTTATATTTGACCAAAGATCCAAATCTAATCCCTGGAATAAGGACAGTCTATTCAATAAATGGTGCTGGGAAAATTGGATTTCCACGTGCAGAAGCTTGAAGCAAGACCCATACCTATCACCTTACACAAAAATTCACTCAACATGGATTAAAGACTTAAATCTACGACCGGAAACCATCAAATTATTAGAGAGCATTGGAGAAACCCTGCAAGATATAGGCACAGGCAAAGACTTCCTGGAAAATACTCCAACAGCACAGGCAGTCAAAACCAAAATTAACATTTGGGATTGCATCAAATTGAGAAGTTTCTGTACTTCAAAAGAAACAGTCAGGAAAGTGAAGAGGCAACCAACAGAATGGGAAAAAATATTCGCAAACTATACTACAGATAAAGGATTGATAACCAGAATCTACAAAGAAATCAAGAAACTCCACAACAACAAAACAAACAACCCACTTAAGAGATGGGCCAAGGACCTCAACAGACATTTTTCGAAAGAGGAAATCCAAATGGCCAACAGACACATGAAAAAATGTTCAAAATCACTAGCAATCAGAGAAATGCAAATCAAAACCACAATGAGGTTCCATCTCACCCCGGTGAGAATGGCTCACATTCAGAAATCTACCAACAACAGAGGCTGGAGAGGATGTGGGGAAAAAGGGACACTAACCCACTGTTGGTGGGAATGCAAACTGGTTAAGCCACTATGGAAGTCTGTCTGGAGATTCCTCAGAAACCTGAACATAACCCTACCATACAACCCAGCCATTCCACTCCTTGGAATTTACCCAAAGGAAATTAATTTGGCAAATAAAAAAGCCATCTGCACATTAATGTTTATTGCAGCTCAATTCACAATAGCTAAGACCTGGAACCAACCCAAATGCCCATCAACAATAGACTGGATAAAGAAATTATGGGACATGTACTCCATAGAATACTATACAGCAGTAAGAAACAACGAAACCCAGTCATTTGCAACAAGATGGAGCAATCTGGAAAACATCATGCTGAGTGAATTAAGCCAGTCCCAAAGAGAAAAATATCATTTGTTTTCCCTGATCGGTGACAACTGAGCGCCAAAGGGGAAACCTGTTAAGTGAAATGGACACTATAAGCAACAATGAACTGATCAGCTCCTGTCCTGACTTTAGATGTACTATGTAATACTTTATCCTTTTTAGTATTTGTTGTTGTTGTTGTTGTTCTAGTACTATTGGTTGAACTCAGTAATTAACACACAATTATTCTTAGGTGTTTAAATTTTAACTGAAAAGTGATCCCTGTTAAATCTAAGAGTGGAAAAAGAGAGGGAGGAGACGAACAATTTGGAACATGCTCAATCGGACTGGCCGCAAATGGTGGAGTTAGAAATGTGCCAGGGGATTCCAACACAATCCCATCAAGATGGCATGTACCAATGCCATCGCACTAGTCCAAGTGATCAATTTCAGCTCACAATTGATAGTTCTGATAGGTCTAAGAGTCAAAGAGATCACACAAACAAGACAAGTATCTGCTAATACTAACTGATAGAATCAAAAAGGGAGAGAAAGATCCAACATGGGAAGTGGGATACACAGCAGACTCATAGGATGGCAGATGTCCTAAACAACACTCCGGCCTCAGAATCAGCCCTCAAGGCATTCAGATCTGGCTGAAGAGCCCATGAGAGTATAGCAGGCATGGAAAGCCAAGATATCATGGAAAAAAAAAAAAAGACCTAAATGAATGATCTCTGTGAGTGAGATCCCAGTGGAAAGAACGGGGCCATCAAAGAAGGAGGTACCCTTCTCCGAAGGGAGGAGAGAACTTCCACTTTGACTATGACCCTATCGGAATAAGATCAAAGTCAGCGAACTCTAAAGGCTTCCATAGCCTTGGCAACTCATGACTAGAGCCTAGGGAGATTACTGACGCCATGAACAGGAGTGTCAAATTGTTAAATCAGCAACAGGAGTCACTGTGTACTTACACCCCATGTGGGATCTGTCCCTAATGTGTCGTCTAAAGCGAAGTGATGCTATAACTAGTACTGAAACAGTATTTTTATACTTTGCGTTTCTGTGTGGGCACAAACTGATGAGGTCTTTACTAATTATATACTGAATTGATCTTCTGTATATAAAGAGAATTGGAAATGAAACAAAAAAAAACAACCTGGTGTTAAAATGGAAATGGCATAGAAAATTAATTAATTTGAAAAAAAAAATTATGTAGGATCTCTGTCTTTAATGTGCTGTACATTGCTATTTAATGCTATAATTAGTAATCCAATGGTAGTTTTTTCACTTTGTGTTGCTATATGGGCAAAATGTTGAAATCTTTACCTAATATATACTAAACTGATCTTCTGTATATAAAGAGAATTGAAAATGAATCTTTACATGAACGGAAGGGGAAAGGGAGCGGGAAGGGGGAGGATTGCGGGCGGGAGGGAAGTTATGGGAGGGGGGAAGCCATTGTAACCCATGGGCTATACTTTGGAAATTTATATTCATTAAATAAAAGTTAAAAAAAAATACAAAAAAAATACAAAAAAAATATGAAAATCATACAACAACCTATTTATGTGGAATTTTGAAAGAACTTTCAAGCCTACATTTATCTATCTAATTTTATAACTGAACCGTGTTTTATGTGTTTGCAGTTTGCAATCAGTCCCTTGGTCAATGACCTCCCACCATCCCATACATATATCTCATTTTCCTAATGCCAACATTGTAATTCAAGGGAGCAGTGGAATAAAGTCCCAGAAATAGACCTTAACAAGTCATTGTTGATAAGGGTACAAAAGCATTCAATAGAGAAAGTACAGTCATTTCAACAGTGGTGCTAAGATAACTGAGTAGCTACATACAAATGAATAAAATTGGATATGTATTTTATACCACACTAAAATTTAAGTGAAATGGATTAAAGACAGAATATAGGAGCTAAAACTATAAAAATAGTAAGTAGGTGAAATAATCAAAGGTTAGCATTGTGACCTTTAGTTGATGAGTGCATTCTTAGGACACCAAAAACGGGAGTAATAAAAATAAATAAATTGAACATCATTAAAATTTAAAATCTTTATGTTTCAAGGGACATTATTTAAAAAGTAGGAGGAAATGCACAGAATGGAAGAGTATGTTTGAAAAAAACATTATGTGAGATTTATTTGTATCTGCATATGAGAATACTTCAAAAACATTATGGGAAAAATGAAAGTAAAAGATTAATTTATTTTGGTGCAAAATTTTTTGAAGTTTACAGTTTTTAAGTAATATAATATGCAGTTTCCATGAGCTTTTTAAAGACTTCTACATATGCAGAATTCATATGAATCAATAATATAAAGGTAATCTAATTTTAAAAATATGTAAAACATCTGGATAATTTTCCAAAGATATATGCAAATAGGCAAGAAGCACATGAAAAGAAGCCAAACACTGTGAGTTAACAGTGAAGTGCAGGGCTGGCGCTGTGGTGCAGCAGGTTAAGCCCTGGTCTGAAGCACCAGCATCCCATATGGGTGCCCGTTCTAGTCCCAGCTGCTCCTCTTCTGATCCAGCTCTCTGCTATGGCTTGAGAAAGCAGAAGATGGCCCAAGTCCTTGGGCCCCTGCACTGACGTGAGAGACCTGGAAGAAGCTCCTGGCTCTTGGCTTTGGATGGGCACAGCTCCGGCCGTTGTGGCCATCTGGGGAGTGAACCAGCGGATGGAAGACCTCTCTCTCTCTGTCTCTAACTCTCTCTGTAACTCTGTCTTTCAAATAAATAAAATAAATTTTTAAAGAAAAAAAAATAGTGAAGTTCAAATCAAACCATAATCCATTTCACTAATTTATATTTACTAAGCTGAGTAAAATAACAGTCAGATAACAAGTATTGACAAAGATTTGAGAAATCGAAATCTTTGTTTATCACTAATGGAAATGTGCAAAGGTGTCATCACTTTTGCAAGCAGTTAGTAACTCATAAAATAATTCAGTATACAGTTACTATATGACCTTGAAGTTGCACACCTGGAGAATGCTTCTGCCAGAAAAATAAAAAATATAAGTCCACACAAAAAATTCTGAACCAATTATCATAGCAATGTTACAAATAAAAGCCCAAACTTGAAAATAAACCAAAAAGGGGCCAGTGCTGTGGCACAGTGAGTTAACGCCCTGGCCTGAAGCGCCGCATTCCATATGGGCGCTGGTTCGAGACCCGGCCACTCCACTTCCAATCCAGCTCTCTGCTATGGCCTGGGAAAGCAGTGGAAGATGCCCCACGTCCTTGGACCCCTGCACCCACGTGGGAGACCTGGAAGAAGCTCCTGGCTCCTGGCTTTGGATCGGTGCAGCTCTGGCCATTGCAGCCATCTGGGGAGTGAACCAGCGGATGGAAGACCTCTCTCTCTCTGCCTCTCCTCTCTCTGTGTAACTCTGACTTTCAAATAAATAAATAAGTCTTTAAAAAAATAAAATAAACCAAAAGCCTAGTTAACGAATAGATAAAATGTGTTGCATGTCCATGTGATGGAATATTGTTTGGCTATAAAAAAGATGAAATACTGATCATGCTACACTTGGATGAACCTTGAACATTTTTTAAGTGAAGGATGGCAAACACAGTGAGTTATGTATCATAATCCTGATTGTTTGAAATGTCCCCAATAAGCAAATCTATAGAGTACCTTTGGGGTTATTTAGGGATAGTGTGGGGAGGTGGTGTGAGAGAGTAATAACTAAGGAGTTCATGCTTAGGTGACAAAAAATGTTCTGAAAATGGCTATGCTGTTGGTAGTGTGTTTCCATGAATATGTACTAAAAATTATTAACTTGCATGTTTTACCTGGGTGAATTATATGGCATTGGATTACATTTTGGTGACACTTTTAGGAAAATAGCTGTGATGAGGGCTGACATGGTGATGCAGCGGATTAAGCAGCTGCCTGCAATGCAGGCATCCCATATGAGCACTTGTTCGAGTTCCAGCTAATCCGCTTCCCTTCCAGGTCCCGCCTTATGCATCTGGGAAGGCAAAAGATGATGGTCCAAGCACTTGAGCCCCTGCCACCCACATGGGAAACTGAGATGGAGTTCCAGGCTTTTGGATTCAGCCTGGCCCAATCCAAGCTGTTGCAGCCATATGGGGAGGAACCAGCAGGTGGAAGATTTCTCTCTCTCTCTCTCTCTCTCTCTCTCTCTCTCTCTCTCTCCCTCTCTCTCACTGTCTTTCTGTGTAACTTTGTCTTTTAAACAAATACATAAATCGAGAGAGAGAGAAATTGCTGTGATGGGCATTCTAACAGAGATAAATTCAGGTATCTTGCAGTTCAAAAGAATCAAAGGAACAGGAGGTTAAGGACAGTGGGGAAGTGTTATTTCAAGCCAGTGAAAGTGTATTTGATTAGGGGTCAGTGCTGTAGTGTAGAGGGTTAAAGCCTAGGCCTGCAGGGCCATCATCCCATATGGGTGCCCATTTGAATCCTGACTGTTCTGCTTATAATCTAGCTCCCTGTTAATGTGACTGGATGCCCTAAGTCCTTGGGTCCCTGCACCCACATGGGAGACCTGGAAGAAGCTCATGGCTCCTGGCTTTGGATCAGGTCAGCTCCAGCTTTTGCGGCCATTTAGGAAGTGAACCAGCCAGCGGATGGAAGACCTCTCTCCTTTCTCTATGTCTCTACCTCTTTCTGTAACTCTTTCAAATAAATAAAAAATAAAATTTCAAAACAAAAAGAAAATGTATTTGATCTTGAAAATTGATGGGGGAAGGTGTTGGCACCAGGAGTGCCTGTGTTTTAACCTGTTGGAGTTAAAATAGCTGATAACATGGTTTCTAGAATTCTGTTGCAAGGAATGAGTAGCCTGTTCCACTCAAGGGATCTGCAGGTCCTGGAGGTCCTGGAACTCTGCACAGGACTAACCAGGCATTGCAAGGCTGCAGGAAGGCACACTTGCTGCGGTATCCTTTGATTCAGAAAACTAACACTGCCAGTGTGCTCACACCAGTTTAATTTTGCTAGCAGTGTCTCTCCCTGTCATGTCTTCACAGACTGCAACATATGTGAGATCTTGTGAGTCAGGTCTTATTTCTCTCTGAGAGTCAAACAAAACTCCATTTTCTATTTCCCTACTTGTATGTCCACATCAGTGGACATTGCTATTAAATTTGACTTTTAGCCATCAATAATTAAATTTTCCTCCAATTTGGTAGTGTTAGGGCAGTGGCTCCATTCTGGAAACCATGTAAGTGCATAAAATACCTACTGGGACCCTTTAGGTCATCTCTGAGTTTTAAAGCAGTCTGCACACAAGACCACCAGCCATGAAGGACAGGGACTTTGCCATAGTGATTGCCTCTGCAGTGCTTGGGAGCATAAGGGGCTCATGGCAGGCTTGTAATGAAGGCATGATGAATAACACAGAGACAGTGAAAATGCTTCAGAAGAAGAGTGGGGTATGTGTGGACAGGATGCTGGAGCATCTCATCATGCCTTTGTCATCCACCAACGGGTAAAGACAACCTCAGTAACTAGGAATGCAAATATGAAACAAGTCCAAGGCTACATTGTTTAATGTCTTTACTTTTTCTAAAACATTGGACTTAACTGCAACTTTAGGAATCCATATATGAGACATTTTACTTTGTTGTATCTAAACATTAACTTTTTTTCCGTTGTGGAGCGCTGGATTGCATAGCTATGAGCATTCTAAAACTCAATCCATAAAAATGCTGACATTTTTTACCAAAATCACTTTTATAATTAAAGGTTGTGTGTTTTGTCTCAAATGTTTCCAAACCATGGAATTAGTCTGTAGGAGTGAGCAGGGACATGGGTGCTTTGTTTTCAACAAATAGATTAATATAAATGAGAAATTGATGAAGTTATTCATTAAGCATCAACTCTAAAGTTCCATATTTTCTCAGTGGCTGTGAATCTACAAACCCTCACAGTTCATTTTCTTGGTTCTCATATAGAAAGGATGATGAAAATCCATGGTGAATCTCTGGATTTTCAGATCTCAATGACTCTGTGGCTTGTCAGGCAGTAATATTCAATGGGAAAAAATGTCATTAAGCCTAGCCGGTAGGATGCTGGTTAAGATATCTACATTTCACAATGGAGTTTCTGGATTGGATTTCTGGTTCCAACTCTTGACTCCAACGATTGACTTCCTGGCTCTCAGTTTCTATGTGGCCCAATTTTCTCTCTTTGCACAGAGAGAGAGAGACAGATAGAAGACAGAGAGATAGAGAGAGAGACACAGAGAGAGAGAGGATCCTCACTCTGAGATTAGGCAAATTTTTAGTGAAGGTCTGGCTCTGCTGTTTACTCATTGAGTGAATTTGAGAAATTGTCTAACTTGGGGGTCTCAGTTGCTTATCATGACAAGGAAAGATAATGATGCCCTGCGTGTAAGGTAGTTCTGTGGATTTAAAACATGTAGCACCATTTGTGGCCAATATAAAATGTTCATTAAATATGAGTTGCCTCTATTATCTTCCTTGAGAAAATGTTGAAAAGAGTCTTTTACTGAGTGCATAAAATGTTATCCCCACAACTGTTCTAGACTGTGCAAGGTGGTAGGTTTGAGAGAACACGGACCATTCGTATTTGGCTTTGGAATGCTAACTTTGATTATGAAATTGGAAAGTATCACTATGAACCAGTTTCAGGCTCTTCCTGTCTAGGGGTGCTTCTGTTTTATAGTTTTGATTACATCCAATACACGTTATCATTCTGTAGTTTCATTTAATTTACTAGATCTTTTGTGAAAATTTGACAGTTTTCTTTTAAGCACTGCGAGTAAGCGCAAGGGTGGAAGCCTTGGGAATCCAGGATTAATGATGATGATGTAAGAATTGGGGAAACCCTGAACAGACATTGGCCTTCCCGCTCTCCATGAAGATATGTGTTACTTAATATTTGGATTCAATATAATTATGAATTTATAGGGCTTGTGCATATATTTAAAGAAAATGTTGTATCTGAAGTATTTGGCATGATACCAAAATCACAGTTTTTCAATAAATAATATTCACTACCATTATTATTTTACTGCAAAGAATCACATCCCATCTCACAAGTTCATTCTCTCCTCCTTGTGATTTTGAATTATATAACCAGCAGTGTAATGGCCAGCTTTGCACATGAGGCTTTTTACCACTGAAACTTTTTTTAAGCACACTGGAGTTTTTCAAAACTCTATTGCACACTATATTCACATAAGGTTGTAGCTTTACAGCAGGAGCTGCAAAGATCAGACCATAGGTCATTTTCCTGCGGTCAGCTGACCAGATGCAGTCTGGGACTGAGGCCTCTTGGCTTCCACGGTTTTTCTTCCTCTATTAAGCTTGTTCTGTATGCCTATTGAAGAACTGCAAATGATTTATTCATATTTTACTACACACTCCTAGAAATCAAAGAAATTCTGTGTGGAGCGAATTTATTCACACCTTCTCACAAATGCCTCACACCCACCTAAGTCAGTGAATGATACAAACATTTGCCAACTCCATTCATGTAAGCACTGAGATTTGAGGGAAATGCATTGCTCTCAATGGTGAACTACAATTTCTTGGACGTGAAATATGGCTTTTTGTTTCTAGCTACATTTTGTTAGGAGGTCCAATAATAGCAGAAAACAACAGTCCAGATAAAGTCAATTGGATTAAGAAATGATTCATGGTAAAAGACAGGGAAAAGACAATGAGAGCTATTTCTAAGGATCTGACACACTCATTTAGGTTCATATTTAGAAACAATTGATTTAGTGAAAGGACAAGTCAATCAGTTGAGATGTACAATTGAAATGGGTTAGTTTGTTTGGCAGTAATGGTACAGTATATGATTATTAAGAGTCCTCGAGAGAGCTGGAAAGGCCTCTTGACTGAAGATGTGGGGTCAGTGCAAGAAATCCATTTGGACCCAGGTCTGAGAAAGCAGGCAGCAACTTGCTGATGGGTGATGGTGGCTGGGTGTTTGTGGTGGTGGCGATGTCAGTATCAGACAATGATCTCGTAATTTTTGGTGGGCAGGATTCCCACAAGGGACAAATGTTTAACAGTTGGCTTTTTTCTTATGGTAAAGCAGCCACCTTGGAAGATCATTTTAAACTCCTACTGCTATATAGGAAAGAACTTGAGTGAGAGATACCATGTTATCCACTAATGTTCATTCACAAAAACTTTGCATGTCTTCCAAGTCATATATTTTCTACTTACTAGTGTTTGATTGAATTAAGTGACAGGTTTGGTATAAGGCACTATTCTCAGAAAATTCCATAAAGTCATGGTACCCTCACAATTTCAACGGGGTTGGTGAGAGATGGCACAAACTGAAAAGCCAGAAAAAATTGGTTCTGCATTTTAATGCAGATGAAGGTAACTTTTTCAACCACTGACCTTACTCCCCCAATTATCCTTCCCATAAAATGGCTGCAAACAGTGAACTGATAGTAAATCAATGTAAAAATTAAGAGTGGGATTGGAGAGGAAGGAGGAGGAAGGGTGGGAATGCCAGTGGGAGGTTAGGTGGGAAGTATCATTACGTTCCTGAACCTGTATATATAAAATACATGAAATGGGTATACCTTAAATAAAATTTAAAAAAAAAATGTAATACATGAACATGCTTGATGCCCTGTACATATTAAAAATATTAAAGTAAGTGATAATTAAGCCCCTTTGAAAAAATAAAAATGCTTATCATAACTAAGAAATAATTGTTTTAACACTTGAATACATATTGATTGCATTTGAAGTGGTATTATTTATAATAATAATAATAGCTATCTATACTACTAATAAATTTTTAAATACTCATTAGCTTCCAAGCTTGGTGTTTTACATATATTGGCATATTTTTCATCTTCACAACTCCCCAACAATCCTAAGAGGCAAATTTTGCACCTACTCTCATCTTGCAGATGAGACAGTTACAGCAGAGACTGTGTAATTTGCCCAACACCACATGGCTCATAGTGGCCGAGTCAGAGTGAATACTCCCCCAACCACATTTTAGAGCATATCCCTTTATGTATCTATCATTTGTGTCAATCAGAATCTACAAGGCTATATACTTTAAAATCAGTTAGAGTCTAAATCAGATTGATTTAGGTAGAAAATCTTTCTCACTCATATTATATGTCTATTTCAAGGCACATAGATTGTCCATCTCATAATTGCTGGGCTCAGAGTCTCTGCCATATTAGATTGTTGCCATAAAAATGAGACAGCAAACAAAGCTTGGGTGTAAGGCCATCCAGATATGCTAAATGTGATGTCAACCCATATCACAGTGGCCAAAGCAAGTCACGTGGCTATGCTCAGCTTCACAGAAGAAGTGAATGTAAATTCATTATGTGTCTGGAATGAGAATTACTGTGCTATCAGTAAACAGCCCCACTGACTTCAACATCAAGACTCCAAAACGTACATACACATACACATACCATACTTGCATACATGTATGTCCATCCAAAAACCCAGCCTGATGCTCTGTATTTCATATGTCAACATATTGACCCAAACTTAAAATTAGTCTACCATATTTTTCTTTCCTCTCCCCTTCTCCTTCCTTTCTCTCTCTCTCTCTCTCTCCCCTCCCCCCCAAGAAATTGATTTCATTTTTTGATATTTACTCTGAGAACCAAATGGTAAATCAGTGGAGCAGGACAGCATTTTTCTAAATATGAATCGGGGTATGCAAAAAGCCCAATCTCCACAGGATGAAGTAAAACTCACATCAGATTCTGATAATTGAATCAGTCTCTGATAACTTGTTAGCAGGCCCCTGCAAAGGAGCATTTTAACATGACTTGTTATTTGGTCTAAAGATATTCAAAGATATATGAGCTGAGCATTTAGGAAAGGAGTTAGTTCCTGCCCTAACAGAGGGTGGAGGACACGACTTTGGTTTTTACATAAAAATTTAAATAATCAAATGGTAATTGGAGATCATGAAACTGAGGCTTAGAGAAATGCTTTAAAAATAGTTGAAGAACTTAGAAACAAAGACTATTTCATGTGATCTAAACTAAAGTTACTATTACAGTATGTGATAGACTGATTTTCTTATTTGATTTCATTTTTCATGTATTACTGTGAACACTAAATTAACTATGCCACACTAATTGGCACCTGCAGCTTGGAAAACACTGGCCCAAGGAGATTAAAATAAATTAAATAAAATCCAAGAGCTGCTCAGTGTAGGAAACAGAATATCAACCCTGATTTGCTCAAATTTAAAACTTATAGGAGTTCTATTAAAAACATGAAAAAAAAAAACAACAAAAAAAAAAACAAAACACGGTGTCTTTTCCAGGAGGTAAACACTATATGTGGGAGTGGGCAGGAGTTCTCAGCATAAGCAAGTTACAGAGGAGGAAAGGAGATTCTTCTGCCCAGAACTGCTCTTGCCTGCCTGTAAGGGGTCTGAGCTCACTGCAGGGGGCGTGCAGGCTTGGCCAGGCAGTCATCTTTGAGCATTAACGTTATGCACAACTACTGTTCTAAAGCATTTCCAGGAAGCTCAACACTTCCATTACAACTGTGGCCCTTTGGGGCTGATGTGCTGCAGCTGGTTAAGTAGCCACTTTTAACGCTGGAATCCCATAACAAAGCACACGTTCTAGTCCCAACTGCTGGGTCTTTGATCCAGCTCCACAGCAATGCACCTGGGATACCACTGGAAGTTGGCTCAAGTGCTAGGGCTCGTGCTACCGTCAAAGGATGCCCTGATAAAGTTTCAGAGTCATGACTTTGGCCGGACATAGTCATTCCATCTGCTGGTTTGCTTGGAGAGTAAACCAGCAGATGTAAGATCTCTCTCTCGCGCGCGCACTCTCGCTCTCTCTCTTTCAATAAATAAATAAACCTTGAAGGAAAAAAAAAAGAATTGTGGTCCTTTGACAATGGTAACAAATGTAGCCCATTGGGGTGGTATGAGTCTCAGTAAAAGGGGGAGGAACTGAACATCTTACTGAATGAGCCAAGTTTAATGCCAAGGAGCAGATTGTTTTTCTTTCTCTTTGTTAGGACTATATAATCTTGTATCAACCTCCCTTCTCCCAACACACAGACCCATAACACTCACATAAGGTTACCTCACAGCCTCTGACAGAGGAAATACAAAGATATTTCATGCACAATCTCCAAAAGCTAAATAGGAACCCTACTGCAAAACCTACCCATCTGTGTGTGAGTAGAACTGAAGTGGGAAGAAGCAAATAGAAACAGCTCCTGTGCCTTGTGGTTCTTATCAGCTAAGAGCTGCTTCTAGGGCCTGATTCTGACACTGGGAGGAGGTGCTCACTCACCCATGTGAACAAGGAACAGGCCTCTGGATTCATCCAAGTGTCTTCCATGGATCCAGGAAGTACCAGGGCACCTCATTGCCTTGGACTAGACATGATCTGACTGCAATGTCACAGTGCTTAGGTCACAATGGAAGGTCTTCATCAACATTGGACTCAAGGCAGCGCAAGACCAATCAACAAGAATTGGGTCACAGAGGGAACAGGAACAATGACATGAAGAAAAGCATTTATATTTCATAATATTTCAAATAGAAAAACTAATTTTTTTCTCTTCACTGCAGAGCAGGATATTTGAGTGCCTTCTACTGCATTATTCCAAATGAATGGCTCAACTGCATGGGGTAATTTGCAATCCTTTGTGGATTGGTACTTTTGTGAAATGTAGGACAAAGCTGAGGTCCAGATACTGAGATGATTATGCGGGGATCCATGTGTAGGGAGAGTCTGAACCAAACTCAGAGAGCTGGGGGCCTGCTGAACTTTTCCAGAACAGAGCATCCATGAGAGTCTGAAGGTAAGAATAGGGATTCAACATATGTGATAGGCTGCTGTAGGCAGGCCAAAGATCCTGATCAACACGTGAAAATGTGAACAGATACATAGAAAGCCATCAGCAGTTCATCCAGAATTTAAAGTTTCTCCCTCTCCCTCTCTCTCCTCCCTACCATGGACTCTTTCCTTTTTTTCTGACATATCTCTGGAGGATCTACTCATTGGCCCTATTTATATCTCTGGGAACTAACATCAGAGACTTTTTTTTATCACTGATGTGTGCAAGCATGCATGAGAGACAGAGAAAAAGAGAATGAGAGAGAGGAAGGATGAGGGGAAGGGAGGAAGAGGGAGCAATAAATCTTAAATTTGCTTTACAAAAAAGGTAAAGAAAACTATTGAATGTCCCACAGAAAGGCCAATGGTTTCCATTCTCATCCCTCACTGTTTAATTGGCTTGTCCTGGTATAATCAGCACAGTCAGCACAACAGCATGGGGGGTGGGCAGAGGATCGCAGTCTCGCACACCCTCCTGCAGCTGGGTCTCCAGTGACTCCTCCTACATCACACAGCTGCTAGTTTGGAAAAAGCAAATTCTCTGTGCAAAGATCTGGGGACTCTCTGGAAAGTCCAAAGGATGCAGGGTGAGTGGCAGGAGGAGAGGAGCACAGGGCCAACAGACAGCCCCACCTGCTCCCACAGAATGTTCTCTCCTAACACATGGAAGGGTTGCAGGCAGTTAAAGCACCAGTTGAGCATTGTTCAGAGTTAAATAGATCATTCTCTTTAGATGTGCCAATCATACATAATTCCAGATTCACCAATAAGCTCAGTATCATATTTGGAAAGATAAATATTCCAGAATACTTCATTCAAAAAATGAGAACACTTCAGGCACATAGTGTGATGGCAAGACACCAATTGGGATGCCTACATCTCGTATTGGAGGACACGGGTTCAAGTTTCAACTCCACCTCTGATTCTAGTTTCCTGTGAATTCTTCACGCTGGGGGGCAGTAGGTGATGATTCGTGCACCTAGGTCCCTGTCATCCATTTGGAGACTCAGATTGAGTTTTGGACTCCAGATTGATTTCTGGGCTCCTAGTCCCAGCTGTTTCAGGCATTTGCTGAGTGAACCAGGGGATGGAGCTCCCATTGTCTCTGTGCTTCTCTTTTCAATAAAAGAAGAAAAATGAGAATGAAAACTCTCAAATGACTCCCCAGTGGCTCCTAGAATCAAGTTCATAAGCTCTAAAATGACACCAACGGCCCCATGTGACCAAGTCCTTGCCCAAAATCCAGATTCACAGCTACACTGCCTCCAGCTCAGAACTTTCCCGTCACACTGGGCTCCCCCTTTCTTACATTCTGGACCATGCCCAACATCTTCCCTGAACATGTAAGTTTCTCCTCCACCCTATGCCTAATCCTCCCTTGCCTTCACCTCACCTATCATATCTTTGAAGCTCTTCTGCTTCAAAATGTCTTCCCAGTGTTTGCCAACTGCACCCCCTTCTTTTGCTCCATTTTTTCCTAAACACGGTTGATGAGCTTGTAGTGATACAGCAGTTGTGATGTCTGACTTCTCACTAGAATGAACACTCTATGCGAGTAGGAAGTACATCTGCTTGTCTTTCTTGGTGTAGCTCAATCCTGAGCACATTTTACAAATTGTGACAAATCGACATGTGAATCTTTTCACCTATGTTAATAATAGGTGAAACTTCCCGAGTACTTAAATGCAAACTACTAAGGAAAAAGTCAGGCAAAAACGGGCACAGTGGCTTATCCCAGGTTATACTGCTTAGCAAGCAGTAGAGTTAGAACTGAATCCCTGCAAGTCGGTCACTTACTGACCATGTTCTCCTGGTTCTTAGTGAATTACTACAGTGAAAACCCAGGCCATCTGAGAACCAGCTCGACTTCTCTTCAAACCACCCTGGACTTAAGTCTTTTTGCGTCCCACACTGCACCAATGAACTCATATCATCCAGAGGGAAAGGAAGCTGTTAGCATCAGAACGCTGAAAGCCCAAGTGCTGGAGAGTCTTGGACAATGTATTCACCTGTGGAAAATAGTCTATAGCTATCTGGAAGTCCAGAGCCTTAACTAAGGAACAAAATCCATGATAAAGCCAGCTCCATAACACTGCATATGAGGAAGGAGAGGAGAGAAGAGGCAAGGTTGTGCAATGCATAGGTCTGACTGGGCAGAGTTATTACAGGATTGTGAGGTTTTAGTGTCTCAGCACCAGCACCACCACCATGGTCACCTTCCAGGCTGAGGTTTTCATAGCAACCTTGACCAACAAGGCAAGAGAAAGGGGAGATTCCACAAGGTGAAGCTCAGTAGTAAACATTACATTCACTGATCTCATTAGGGAAATGGCCTTCTGGCAGCTCTTCTATACCCTCTGGTACCAGATCAAACACCAAAGTCAGACTTGCTATTTTTTTTTTCTGTAGATCAATTGATTATCATGGAAGCAGGTGAACCACAACTGTGCCAGAGGGAATGAAGTATAAATATGAGGGTATTTCAAAAAGCTTGTGGAAAACAAAATTCAAAGGTCAATGTATTTTTGTGTGAATAAAACAGAAATGCATGTATATGGAGGAATTTTCAAAAAGTTTACAAAAATGCATAATGTGAAAAAACTATGCATGAACCACACAACATTTTTCCAGAAAATACACTGATCTTGTAATTCTGTTTTCTGTAAACTTTTTGAAGTACCTTTGGATATGTGGAGGAAATTTCCAAAAGTTGTCTTACCTTCAGGAAATGAAATTTATCTTAGAAAAGAAAATGTTTTGCTTAGGAAGATATGTTCAAGCATTGATCGAGGCAAGTGTGATGAGCCTGATGGTGTGACCATTGGCATGAATCAAGTAAGGACAGAAAAATGTGGCCCAGTGAGGAAAAAAGAGGGGCCAGAGCAAGGAGGACTGAGAACACAGCCTGAACACGGCAGTGAGAGAGGCGGAAACATCAGCCTGGGGACACCATCGACACCATTAGGAGAAGTAACCAGGAAAAGTCAAAGGCAGGGCTGGAAACACAGGAGCGTTTACACAGAGGATGTTTCACGTTTAAGCTGCAGGATTTTGTGCAAATCTTCACTGCTCTCTGTGCACTTCCAAGGGAATCTACTGCACACATGTGGGCCATATTGGGTGCTCACTTCATTTTTATTTTGTTTTATTTTGCATGCAATATGGAAGGGGGACGTTGCCCGCAGGAGTGAGACAGTGCAGCTCAGAAACAACACGTGCAAGTTGAGTATCTCTTATCCAAAATGCTTGGGGCCAGAAGTATTTTGGTTTGGGGATTTCTTCAAATTCTTGAATACTTGCAAATAGATAATGAAATATCTTGGGGATGAGAGTCAGATCTAAACATAAAATTCACTTATGTTTTATATATATCATGAACAATTAGCCTAGATTTGTTTTACACAATGAATTTTTTAAATTACATTAAAAATTTATTTGAAAGACAGAGAGATAGTGAGAGAGAGAGAGAGAGAGTGAGAGAGAGAGAGAGTGAACAGAGGCTATCCTCTGTTTCAATCCTTATTCATTGCTATAGCCAGACCGGACTGAAGTCAGGGGACAGAACTCATTCTGGATCTCCCATACGGTGGCAGGACCCAAGTACTTGAGCCATAGCCCAACGCTTCCTAGGGTGCACATTAGTACAAAACTGAATCAGTAGCAGAGCTGGGATTCAAATCCAAATACTCTGATGTAGAAGGAAGGTGTCTTAAGCAGCATCTCAACCACTGAGTCATACATCTGTGTGCACATTTGTGCATGAAACAAAGTTTAATTCACAATTTGTGGTATGGAATTTCCCATTTGTGGCATCGTGTCCATGCTCAGAATACTTTGCATCTTGAACCTGATTTCAAGTTTTTGGGTTAGAGACACTAAAGAGCAAGACATGGGGAGTTTCCACTCTGAGAAAACGGGGCATGGTTTTCAGGGCTTGAGAGAGGCGTGTTGTGTTTGTACACTTTAGAATTCAATTATAACACTGAAAACTTTGGCAATGCCAATAAAATCCTCTTGCAAATAAAAATGTCAGCTCAGGTATTCTCTACTCATCTGCTGATTATTGGGGAATATTTTTAGCCATCACAGGGAATTTTTATCTGTCTGCATTTGCTCTGCTCAGAGTGAACTCAACATAAATCTTAAAATAGAACATCTTTATAAATAAGACCCAAATGTCATCACTTCTTAATAAGTGGCTAGTGTTTACAGTGCTCTCACTATCTTCTTGGCACTGTGGTAGTCCTTTTATGCACATCATCTGATTTAAATCTCAAATACTCAGCTTACAGCTAAGTCCTCTGGAGCATAGGAGAGCAATTGATGGGGCGACACAGCTATTAGAGAAAAGAAATATATTGGCAACTAAATGTGTCTATCTCAGAACTCCCTTCTCTACTTGCTATGACACCTCAAGACAGATTAAAAATAAATTGTAAAACATTTAAACCTAAATGCACAACTTGAGTAACTTGCTTTGAAAAGAATCATGAAGCTTAGCCCAAGAGGATTAGAGCCCAGCAGGTTCTGCAGAGATCTGGGTACCTCAGGGTTTCTTACCAACATAATCTAAAGATAAGCACATCGCAGAGGGAACACAACATGGAGAGCCATTTTTTTTTTCTTTATAGTAGCAAAGCAGCTGAGCCACATCGACATGAACATCTGCCTTTTATCCTGTGGCCGTCTTGGTGAAGTTTAACTCTGGCCATGTACATCCCTAACTCCATGGTTCTCTTTCACGGTGGCAGGCAGTTCCAACACTGTGTGATAATGATGAGAGGACAGAAAGGAAGTAGGGAGGCACAGAGGGAGAGAAAGATAATACCACAAACATAAAATTTCATTTATTTACCCTTTAACTCAATCATTAACCCAATCATCAAACAGTTATTAATTTAATTATTCATTTTGTGTTGATTTAAGAAGATTTATCTGTTTATTTGAGAGGCAGAGAGAGAGAGAGAGAGAGAGAGAGAGAGAGATATCTTCCATCTGCTGGTTCACTCCCTAAATGGCTACAATGGTCAGGTCTGGGCCAAGTGAAAGCCAGGAATTCTGTCTTCATCTCCCATATGGGTGCAAGGGCCCAGGAGGTCCATGGATGGGAAGCAGAGCAGTCAGGACTTGATCCAGTGCTCTGTTATATGTCAGCTGTACCACAATGCCAGCCCCCATAAAGCCCTTTTAATGTCAGATAAAAGAATCAGAAAACAAAGTTCTAAGCTGCTATCTTGTATTCATAAAAATACGGACACCTGAAAACATTCAAATGACTGGGAGATTACTTTATTCAAAATCAACATCTAGACTTTTTTAAGAAAACGAGATTTATTTGACAGGCAGAGAGAGAGAGAGAGAGAGAGAAAATCTTATATCTGCTGGTTCACTTTCCAAATGGCTTATTGGCTGGGGCTGTATCTGGCCTAAGCCAGAATCCTGGAACTCCATTCTGGGTCTCCCATTGGGTGGCAGGGTCCCAAGCAAATGAACCATAATCTGCTGCCTTCCCAGGTGTCCCAGCAGGGGGTTGGATTGGAAATAGTGGCCAGGGCTCTATAAGGGATGCTGGTGTCACAAACAGTGGCTTAACCACTGTTTTATAAAGTCAGCATCTAAAACTTTTATTCAGTTTGCCAGTACATCTGTTTATGTGTATGTACACATGTGACATGGCTTCAAGTAGTTCAGAAAAAATGTGTGTTATGAAAATATATAATGCATAGATTTCAAGACTTTTTTGCATCAAAATAAATAAATTTATCTTTTAACAGTATTTCCCAGTAACTTTTTTTAAAAACATTTATTTGTTTGAAGGATGGAGTTACAGAGAGAGAGGGAGAGACAGAAGGAGATTTTCTATTTGATGAGATGATTCACCGCCCAAATGGCCACAATGACTGGAACTGGCCCAGGCCAAAGCCAAGAACCTAGAACTCCATCTGGGTCCTCCATGTGGGTGGCAGCAGCCCAAATACTTGGGCCATTTCTTACACTGCTTTCCCATGCACATTATCAGGGAGTTGAATCAGAAGTGGAGCAGCCAGGGAGTCCCCAGGCTCATATGGGATGCTAGCATTGCAGGTGGTGAGTTAAACTGCTGTGCCACAATTCTGGTCCTATCCCATGATTTTTTTTGCAGGGCCCTTGTACACACATGTGAAAGAAAGTGAGTTGACAGTCTTATCACATCACACAGTGTACTCTAAGAGCTATGTCTTGGCTATAAGATTCCTGAGAGCCACAAGGGCTATTCAAGTATATTGCAGATCAACACTGTGTGTCACTTGGAGATCCACGAGCAACAAGGCATCTCAACATTGGAACAACTCTTCTAACCCTTAAAGAGGAGCTCACCCTTGCCAGAACAACTTCAATTTCCTTTATGGGGAAAAGACCTAGTGGCAGACCTGGACTGAGAGCAGGAAGATGCCCAAACCCTGAGAATGACCCTAACTGTGTCCATGCCATGGCAGTGGCCTGCTCCTGATGCTTCCTCTGCAAGTTCACTGCCACAGTTAATGGTGGTTCATCCAAGTGTCTGAGATCCAACTCAGATGCCAGTCAGAGCCAAAGGGAGAGGTCACCCAGGGAAAGCTGGTGAACTAGGACCTGAACCTCTGAATATGACTCATCCTGTGACCTAGCAAAGTCCTTTTTCAGAATTATAATGAAATTTTGTCAACATTACACAAAGACTGGAAGCAGATAGTTCAAAACAGTGTCTTCTCACCTTTATTCCCAAGTTATGGGTTTTCAGCCTGGGCAAAGGCTCTGGGCAGCTCTTACGTAACAACACCTGGCAGCCACAGTGATTGTGACTGTGGTGTCTAACAGTGGTCACCTTCTCTCAGCCTGAGAACTTAGAGGCAAAGTGGACTTTATGCCTGAGAATGGACCAAGGCACTGCTGTACAAACCAGTGACTGGAAAAAAATGTCTGTTACATGGTGTGTGTCTCTATAAACCTTGCACACACAGATCTGGGTCCTGGAGAATCACAGAGAAGTCTTCCCTCTTTCCTTCTTCTTTTCTTTCTCTTTCTCCTTCTCCTTTTCCTCCTCTTCCTCCTCCTCCTCCTTCTTCTTCTTTCTTCTTCAACATGACAAAATTCCTTAAGCTTTGTTTTATTTTTCATTAAGAAAACCCTTTATTTGTACATTCATTCTGAATGCAGAAAAACTAGAAATAAAACAACCATATGATCCAGCAAACCTTTTACTAGATATATAGTCAAAAGAAATGAAATCAGGAAATGAAAGATACATATGCATTGCCATGGTCAGTGGCGCACTATTCACAATAGCCAAGGTATGGACTCAACCCAGGTGTTCATCTGTGGATGAATGGATGAAGCTGTGTATAAACATGGTGGAATATTATTCAGTCATAAAAATAGAATGAAATTGTGTCATTTGCAGCAATGTGGGTAGAATTGGAGGATACTATGTTAAAGGAAATAAACCAAGCACAGAAAGACAAATACTACATGTTCTCATTTATATGTTGGAAGGCAAAAAGCAGAGAGCAGTATAATGGTTGGGAGAGCCTGGCAAGTATGCGGGACAGGAAGGGATGGAAAAAGGACCTTTACCAAGTTCAAGGTGTTGGTGGGTAGAATAATTTCTATTTTAAAAAAATATTTATTCATTTATTTGAAAGGCAGAGTTACAGAGAGGCAGAAGGAGAGAGAGAGAGAGAGAGAGAGAGAGAGAGAGAGAGAGAGAGAGTTTTCTGTCGGTTCACTCCCCAAATGGCTGCAATGGCCAGAGCTGGGCAGATTCAAAGGAGCCAGGAAATTTTTCCTGGTCTGCCATGTGGCTGCAGGGGTCCAATCACTTGCATCACTTTCCGCTGCTTTTTCAGGCCATTGCAGAGAGCTTGATTAGAAGTGGAGCAATCGAGAGTCGAACCGGCAGCACCCATATGGGATGCCAGCACTGCAGTCAGTGGCTTTATTGGCTATGCCACAGTGTCAGCCATGAAGAATAATGTCTAATGCTGTGTAGCAAAGTCGGAAAACTATGGCTGAAAACAATCAATTTTATGTTTCAAAATAGCTAGTAGGGAGAAGTTGAGGTTCTCAACAGAGAAATGATAAATATTTTGTTTGCTGGATATATCAGCTATCTTGATCTGACTATTATACATTGTATACAAGGAGCAAGATGTCATACTGTACCTTGAACATATACACAAATATCATGTGTCAATTAAATATAAAAAAATATGCTTTAAAAAATCATCAGCAATGCCCTTTCTGTGTCTTCTGGGGTGACTTCTGGATATCACAATTTTGTTGGTATTCTAAATATGTGAGCACCGCGCTGATCTGAAGCCAGGAGCCAGGTGCTTCTCCTGGTCTCCCATGGGGTGCAGGGCCCAAGCACTTGGGCCATCCTCCACTGCCTTCCCGGGCCACAGCAGAGAGTTGGACTGGAAGAGGGGCAACCGGAACAGAATCCGGTGCCCCGACCGGGACTAGAACCCGGTGTGCTGGCACCGCAGATGGAGGATTAGTCTATTGAGCCGCGGCGCCGGCCCAGATTGCTTGTATTTCAAATAGACTCTAGTTCATGTGACTGTGGCTTCGTTACCATGTTCTAGCTTCCCCATGCAGCTAGTTAGTAATAAAGTATTGACCTTTAATTTCACACACCATCTTTCACTGTCTTGTTAATAAAACATTCTACTGTTTTCTTGAGTAAAATATGTTAGAAAGTATTGGTGAGAAATAGTGAAAAAAGAAAACATTAATAAAGAAATACATTAATAAAGAAATAAAATTTAGATCTTTCAAGGCTTAGCTTTTCCTTTCTATACCTATATATGTCTTGTTTTGCAAAACTGGGTCATTTGAAATGTGTTTCCAAAGCAATTTTGAAAAGATTTTCTTTCTTTTTTTTTAAACCTATTACACCTAAAATAAACTATCATGCAGTTTTTCTTTATTCGGGCTATTTTAAAAATTTTATTCATTCATTCATTTGAGAGAGAGAGAGACCCCGCCTGCCAATTCATTTCCAAATGCCCACAGAGTGGTGGCTGGGCCAGGACTTAGGCTGGAAGCGAGGAACTCAATTCGTATCCCTTACATGAAAATCAGGAATCTAGTTACTGGAGCCATCACCATCGCTTCCTAGGATCAACCTTAGGAGTCTTGGGTCAAGAACCCAAGCTGGGCATCCAATCCAGGCTCTCTGACATGGGATACCTGCATCTTAACCACTATCCCACATACCCACCCTTATTAGAACCATTTAACGACTTTCAAGATTCATTAAAGTAGCGAATGTATAAACTGGAGGGAGAAATGACAGTATTGGTATACGGAAAGTTTTTATTTATTAACTCTTGATTCACGATATATTTTATAATATTCTAACATATTTTCTTTCTGAATTTATATAAAAATGGTTCAATATTTGAGGTCATCTTGTTTCATGGGCTGTTGTATTTACCCTATTAAAAAGTTTTACTTTAAGGGCCATTTAAAAGCTCCTAAAATTTTAGTAGAAGATTGAATATGAAGTTGTTGGGGGATTTTAGGTTGTCTTTGTTGTGTGAAGGATTGATTTTCACTAATTAAGCACCGGGAGAATAAACAAAATAAATGAGCAAATATATAGATGTTCAAAGACATAAATACTAAGGAGAAAAGCAGCAAAATTTCACAAGAAGGCAAGGAGTTCTGGGAGTGGAATGGATTGCAAACGTGCATAGGTAGTTAGGGAAAGTCACTTTAAGAAGAGAGGTGAACTTGGAAGGCTTCCATAGCCTTGGCAACTCATGACGACAGCCTAGGGTGGTTACTGGCGCCATAAACCAGAGTGTCAATTTGTTGGGTCAACAACAGGAGCCACTGTGCCCTTGCTCCT
The DNA here is from genome assembly GCF_033115175.1 of Lepus europaeus. NCBI lineage: Eukaryota > Metazoa > Chordata > Mammalia > Lagomorpha > Leporidae > Lepus > Lepus europaeus. Next base: position 57,838,602 of record NC_084827.1, read on the forward strand.
CATGTGGGATCTCTGTCCTTAATGTGCTGTACATTGTGATTTAATGCTATAACTAGCACTCAAACAGTGTGTTTCACTTTGTGTTTCTATGTGGGTGCAAATTGTTGAAATCTTTACTTAATATATACTAAATTGATCTTCTGTATAAAAAAAAAATAAACACTTTTTGGGACAGGCAGTTGGTCTAGTGGTTTAGACTCTGCTTAAGATGCCCATATTAGCATAGTGGAGTGCCTAGGTTTAATTCCATTCTCTGGCTCCTGGTTCTTGCTTTGTGCAATGTAGATTATGGGAGATAGCAGTTAATGACTCAAATATTTGGGTCCCTGACACTATAGGGTGACCTAGATAGAGTTCTCAGCTCATGGGTTCAGACTGGCAGGGTCAGAAAGTTCTCTCTCTCCCTCTCTCTCTCTCTCTCTCTCTCTCTCTCTCTCTCTCTCTCTCTCTCTCTTATCCCTCTCTGTGATTTTTGAATTTTTTTAAATTATAGATAAATGTTATATGTAAAATATACTTTATTTTTACATTGATATACACTCATCTATAGAGTTCAACTAGCATTGAAGTACATACAGAAAATTGTTAAAAGTCAGTTCTTTATGACACTATAGCCTTTAGTCTTCTTTCCATATATGTGGACACACATGTTGGTTACTATCCCAGAGAGTGTCCATATTAAAAATGTATGTAACAAAAAAAAAAAAAAAAGAGAGTGTTTGGGGCTGGTGCTGTGGCACAGCGGGTTAAAGCCCTGGCCTAAAGTGCCGGCATCCCATATGGGCGCCAGTTCTAGTCCTGGCTGCTCCGCTTCCGATCCAGCTCTCTGCTATGGCCTGGGAAAGCAGTAGAAAATGGCCCAAGTCCTTGGGCCCCTGCACCCAATGGGAGACTCGGAATAAGTTCCTGGCTCCTTGCTTCGGATTGGCAAAGCACCGGTCATTGCAGCCATCTGGGGTGTGAACCAGCAGATGGAAGACCTCTCTCTCTGTCTCTACCTCTCTCTGTAACACTGTCTTTCAAATAAATAAAATAATCCTTTAAAAAATACAAGAGAGTCTTCGAGCAAAGATTTAAACGTTGAGAAGGAGAGGAGGCATGTGCTTAAGTAGAAAGAGGAGGTACCTGGGCCTCATGTAGGCATTCTTATCTTCTAGTCCCATCTCTGATTCCTGACCCTGAAGAGGCAGAAGTGATAGCTCAAGTAATTGGGTCTCTTTCATCTATATGGGGCACAGGGATTGAGTTCCCAGTTTCCAATTTCAGCCTGGCCCAGTCCTCGACAGTGGGGGAGTGAACCAGCACATAGGATAGATCTCTCTCTCTCTCTCTCTCTCTCTCTCTCTCTCCATTTCAAATAACTAAATAAGTTTAGAAGGAGCTGAGTAGAAGAAAACATACTTGCAAAGGCCCTGAGGCACTAGCATCTTAGCCATCTGCCTTTGGAACAACAGGGAGGTGAGTGGGACTGAAGTGGGATCAACCAGAGGCACAGTTAGCAGGATATGTGTATGGAGATACTCCAGAGCACCAGATATATGGAAACCTAGAAGCAAATTAACAACAGAATATCAAACATAGAGTGGACCATGTAGATTATTTTTGTCGCTTACTTTCACAGACACGTAATGCAAAGTTGATTCCCTGGAACTCTTTATGGTTTTTATGCCATCTTACCAAATATAAGATTGTATTACACGGAGCACACACAAAGTAACATATCTGAGTTGTAGCTGTTGTAGCTGTATCACATCCACAACACACCCATACTCATTTCATCTGTGCACAGACAGAGAATATCGACAATCTCTGTCTCAGGGCTCCTCATCCAGGCCCTCTGTACCTGTCTTCCCTCCACAGTAAACGCTCCCTGTCTGCTAAAACTATAGACTTTGTTTGGACTTGAACTTTAAAAAGTAAAATTGCATAGTATGTCTTTTCATCCAACATTATTTTCATGAGATTCATGTGTATTGTAAAGTGTGTTTGTGATACATTTATTTTCTTTGTAAGAGATTGTTCCATTGTATGAATATACACTGCGTGTCTCCAGTTTATTACTGACAGACATTTGAGTTCTCTCTCTCTCTCATATTATGGTTTATACTTCTATAAATATTTTTGCACTTGTTTGACAAACTGTTTTTTATGCTTTACATGGAGTTATGTGATGTTATTGTTATAGCTTCATCTCTCTTCCTATAGCACAGCATCTCCACAAATAGATTGCTATTTGATGATTTGGCTTTAGCATGTGATTCCCCAGAAAATTTATCAACTGTATTTTATGAAAACAAAAATTTATCTTCCTCTCAAATATGTGACTTCTGCCAACTGTTCTTATTAATTCTCCTCAAGGTGACAGAAGGCTGTTCTTACACCAGGATATTTGGCAACTAAAGAAAATTAAGGAAGATGTCAAACCCATAAGCAGTGATGCAGTCACTCAGGCTTGGATGTAAAAGAAATAAGAATAAATACATTTCCAACAAGAGATGCTGGCTAGAAATAATTGGAAGAATATTACAACTAAAAATCATAGAAGCTTATTTCAATAAGTATGATGTTTTCCAGATTCATCTATTTTGTTTTAAATGACCGGATTTCATTTATTTTACTGTTGTGTAGTATTCCATAGTATACATATCCCATAATTTCTTTATCCAGTCTTCAGTTGACAGGCATTTTGGTTGATTCCTTGCCTTAGTTATTGTGAATTAAGCTGCAACAAATATGGGGGTGCAGGTAACTCTTTCATATGCTGATTTCATTTCCCTTGGGTAAATTCCAAGGGATGGAATAGCTGGGTAATATGGTAGCTCTATATTCGGATCTCTGAGGTATTTCCATACAGCTTCTATAGTGGCTTTACCAGTTTAAATTCCCACCAACAGTGGATGAGCATACCTTTTTCCCCACATCCTCGCCAGCATCTGTTGTTAGTTAATTTCTGTATGAAATCCATTCTAACTGGGATGAGGAGAAACCTCATTGTGATTTTGATTTGCATTTCCCTGATGGCTAGTGATCCCAAGCATTTTTTCATGTGTCTGTTGGCCATTTGGATTTCTTCTTTTAAAAATGTTTAAGTCCTTTGGCCCATCTCTTAAGTGGATCGTTTGTTGTGTTGTTGTAGAGTTTCTTGATCTCTTTGTAGATTCTGGTTATTAATCCTTGATCAGTTGAATAATTTGCAAATAATTTCTCCTATTCTGTCAGTTGCCTCTTCACTTTCCTGAGTGTTTCTTTTGCATTACAGAAGCCTCTCTATTTGATTTACATTTGTTAATTTTGGCTTTGATTGCTTGTGTCTCTGGGGTCTTCTCCAAGAGTCTTTGCCTGTGCCTATATCTTGCAGAGTTTTCCCAATGTTTTCTAACAATTTGATGGTATCAGTTTGTAGATTTAGGTCTTTAATCCATTTTGAGTGGATTTTTGTGTAACATGTAAGGTAGGGGTCTTGCTTCACACTTCTGCATGTGGAAATTCAGTTTTCCCAGCACTCTTTGTTGAAGATACTCTCCTTGCTCCAGAGATTGATTTTTACCTCCTTTGTCAAATGTAATTTGGTTGTAGATTCTTGGATTGATCTCCAGCACTTCTATTTTGTTCCATTGGTTTATCCATCTGTTTTTGTACCAGCACATTTTGAGAAGCAATGACTTGAACAGCCCTTGTCTTGACTGTTGAGGAACAGTTTTTTTATAAATACCATTTGTTGAACTTTTTATTTAACATAGAGTTAAACATATATGTATAAAATCAATTGAAAACAGATTTCAGTAGAAAATAAGAGTGGGAATAAGAGAGCGAGGAGGAAGAGGGTTTGGGAGTATTGGTGGGAGTGTAGGCATGGTGGGAATAATCACCATGTTCCTAAAGTTGTAGCTATGAACTATATGAAGTTTGTAACTGTAGGCTGTATAGTTCTGCATACATTCCTATGGACTTACTTATAAGGGTACAGTTTAAAAACTTGCCATGGGACACCAAATCTCCTTAAGTTGGGTGGTAAAAATATCATCTTAAGTGTTAAAGTGATCATGTGGATAGGATTAAGGGTCTGGTAATAATAATAGATAGAATTAAAAAACAGTGAATGCTCCAACATGGGAAGCAGTCCACATAGTAGATTTATAGAATGAAAATTGCTTTAAATAGCACTCTGACCTCAGAATCAGTCTTTTAGGCATCTGGTATGGCTGAAAAGCCCATGACAGCATTTCAGGCATGGAAAGCCAAGACACTGTGGCAAAAATAATGTCCTCCATGAAGGACTTCAGAGGGTGAGACTCTGTGGAAAGAAGTGGTCATCAAAGAAGGGGGTACTTTTCTCTGAAGGGAGGAGAGAACTTCAACTTTGCTTATCACCTTCTCTATCTTCTGGCAGAGTTTGTGGATCCAAAGCCTTCCATATCCTAGGCCACACATGTTGAGAGCCTCAGGTAATCACTAACATCATACCTAAGAGAATTAATTGTTAAATTAACAGCAAGGGTCACTGTGAACTGACTTCCACGCGGGACCTCTGTCCTCAAAGAGTTGTGTTATAATTATGCCTAAGCGCTCAAAAAAGATGTATCATTCTTGGATGCTTGTTTCTAAAAAAAAAAAAAAAAAGTGAAATTAACTTCAAGATGCAATGACTTTGAACAGCCCTCATCTCTACTGTTTAGGAACAAGTTTTTTTGTTTTGTTTTTTGTTTTTGGTTTTTGTTTTTTATTTCATGCAAATTGTTTAACTTTTTCCTTAGCATAGAGTTATTCTTCTGTGTATAAAGTTAATCAAAAATGTATCTAAGTGGATAATGGGATTGGGAATGGGAGAGGGAGGAAGAAGGGGTGGGAGAGAGGGTGGAGGGGATGGTGGGAAGAATCACCATATTTCTAAAGTTGTACTTATGAAATGCATGAAGTCTGTATTCCTTAAATAAACAGCTTCTTTAGAGGGAAAAATAAATTTAAAAAATAAAAAAATCATAAAAGAATAATAAAAACCACAATTATATTGAAATAGGTGGCATAGCATGATGACTAACAAATGAGATCTGCTCGATTAGAATTTCTGCCACTTTTTTGGCTAGATGACCTTGTTCTGTCTTAGTTTTCTCACCTTTCGAATGGGGAGAACGATATGCTCCAGATGGTGAAAGCTGAGTGAGGTAACAGTGCAAAGACTGAGACCTCTGCTAGAAAGATAGTGAGCACTAAGAAGGAATTAACAGTTATTACCATTCTTTCAGGCATATGCATATGTCATTTTAAATTCTTTTTCTCTCAAGATAGTGATAGAGACTCCAGGGGCCCCTGGATAGGAAAGGAAGAAAGTCCATGAGGTGACCCTCCAGGAGCCCTGAGGGAAAGAGGGGGAGGGAGAAACATGTACAATATGAACTTCAGATGCAGGATCTGTGTAACATCCTGGACCTGTGTGAACACACTCCTAATTTCCCTATATAACATGAGCTCCACATTAGGCTCCTACTGATTGGTTTCTGGTCTAACCAATCACATTCAGGCTTGGCTGACTCCCTGATTGGTTCATGGATAATACTGATTAGCATATACCTCCACCAATCATGCAAACTTCCTCCTTCAGAAACATCTAAAAATTTGGGCCAGGAAGCCTTGAGAGGCAGCTCTGGGCAAGCAGCCCTTTGGGGCAGGCAATCCTAGAGGATCGGGTCCTCCTGGCTGCCAGAGAGCTTTCCCTTTCTGGTTCAGTAATGTCCTTCATTTTGCTCACTCCTTCCTTGTCCAAGTGCTTCATTGTTTGTGCTCATGGGACAAAGAACCCAGCAGAGAAGAGAAGCTGTGACCCAACAAGAGAGAATAGGCTGTAACATAGGCGCTGTAACACGGGATCTGTGCCATTTCTAAAGAATCTGGTGAAAAGAAGAATCTGCCACTCTCCTGGGGACAAGACGCAGAACCGAGTGGCTGAAGCCACAGACTCTTCCTGCCACTCCACATGCAACAGTGACACCAGATTTCCTGCACATTAGTCTAAGTGTACATAATGTGTTTTTTATGATCTTATATTTAATATCCTAGTCTTCTATGTTTAACATGTTTTGTTGTTGTTGTTGTTTCAAGATTTACTTATTTATTTGAAAGTCAGAGTTACAGAGAGAGGGAGAGACACAGAGAGATCAATCTTCCATTCACTTTTTTTGTGTGTATATTTTCAGGCTTATCCCAAATCTGTGCATGATTAGATCTGAACAGCATTCCAAACTCCCTGAGAATTGAACCAAGCATTGACCTCTGCCCACCTCCCAGATTGGTCACTGAGTGATAAATGCAAAAAAGATTTGAATAAAATTGTAATTTCTTTGAAAACTGACTTGACATAAATTGAAAGGAATTATATACAACTGTAGAGGTATTGATTTTATGACTATTTCAAAATTTAATTTATATGAGTAAAGTTGAGCATTTTTTCATTTGATTATTGTTTATAGCTCTTGCCTATTTTCCTGCTGGACTTTGGTCTTTTAACTTTTTGTTTATTTAATTTTTTATTTAGTTTAAGTTTTGACTAAAATGTAAATTAAAATATATTACTCAAAAATAATAAATAAAATAAAATATACCAATAAATTCATATTAAAAAAAGAAAAATGTCATGTCATTGGGTCCAAACTCTCAGATATGTAAGAAGGTGACTGGCTGGTCATTTTAATATGTTAATTATGTCAGAGTTGGTGCTGTGGCATAGTAGGTCAATCCTCCACCTATGGTGCTGGCATCTCATAAGAGTGTCAGTTCTAGACCTTGCTACTCCTCTTCTGATCCAGCTCTTTGCTGTAGCCTGGAAAATCAGTAGAAGATGGCCCAAGTGTTTGGGCCCCTGCCCCTCCATGGGAGACTTAGAAGAAGCTCCAGGCTTCTCACTTTGGAACAGCTCAGCTCTGGCCATTGTGGCCATTTAAGAGTGTACCAGAAGGTGGAAGACCTTTCTCTCTGTCTCTCCCTCTCACTATCTGTAACTCTACCTTTCAAATAAATGAATAAAATATTTTTTAAAAATATATCAATTATATCTTAAAACATAAAGGTAAACATTCTCAATAAGACCCCAAAGATTCAAAACTACTCAAAATGCTCAGAAACAATCTGTGGCTTCTGGGCATGGAACATCTTGTAAGGGGGAAGCTATTGACTGATGCACACTGAATGATGATAGAGACAAGGGATTATCAAATATTTTAAAGCAGCTTTTATTATATAATCCAAGAAGTAAGGGTGGTTACTTTTAACACAAATGATAAGACAGAAGATTGCAGAAAGAAAGACAAAAATATTAAAAGGGGCAAAAGGGAAAATTTACAAATGAAAAGCATAATACTAAATGACAAAAAGAATAAATTATTGGATGGGCTCACTAGCAGAGGTAAATAACAGGAAGGTGTTAAGAAGCATGCCCATGCATCAACAGAAAGTACTGAGTCTGAAAGGCAAGGAAAAAAGAATGAGAATCAAACAAGAAAAGAGCCTCAGAGACAGGTGAGATAAAGTCAATGATCCAGGCGCAGACATTGAGACACAGTGGGTTAAGCCACCACTTGTGATGCTGGCATTCCATATCAGAGAGTTAGTTCAAGTCCTGGCTACTCCATTTGTCATCCAGTTACCTGCTAATGCACCTGGTAAAGCAGCAGATGATGACCCAAGTGTTTGGGCTCCTGCCACCCACATGGGAGACCAGGATGGAGTGCCTGGATCCTGGCTTCAGCGTGGTCCAGCCCTGGCTGTTTTAGCCATTTGGGGAGTGGAATACAGAATGCAACACTTTCTCTCTCTCTCTCTTTCTCTCTCTCTCTCTTTATTAGTCTGCCTTTCAAATAACTAAATAAATCTTTTTTGAAAAAAATATGATGCCAGAGTACCAGAAGGATGAAGAAAAAGACCAAGACACAAGACTAAGGAGAGAAAGGAAAGAAGCAGGGAAGGAAGGGAGGGAGGGAGGAAGGGAGGGAGGGAGGGAGGGAGGAAGGAAGGGAGGGAGGGAAGGAGGAAGGGAGGGAGGGAGGAGAAGGAAAGAAGAAAAGGAAGTCAAGAAGAGGGGAAGGAGAAAGGAAGTATGGATACTGCTGAAAAATTTGGTGAAATGTAAGGGTATTTATCAGAATTAAAATATGTTTATTTTCATGCAGAATGTTTCGAAATCTATGCATAGTTTTTCCATAATATGCATTTCTTTAAAATGTTTGAATACCCTTTGTATATAAAGTAATAAAAGATGTAAGATCTCAGTGAACCTTAAACATGATAAATTCAAAAGTACAAGACCTTTTTTGCATTATAATTAAAAGAGAATTAAAGAAAAGAAAATACTGAGAACAAAGCAGTACTCTTAGGAGAAAAATAAGTCACATGATTTCAGATCTCTCAACCAAAGCCAGGGAGAGAAGAAAAGGGTGGAGGCAGAGTGAATGAGTGGGGAGCAGGGGGTGGAGAAAGAGAGAGAGAGATCTTGAATCAATTTATATATAAATGAGTGACCGAGAAGAACTGCCAACTTAGGATCTATGTCCACCAAGCTATCCCTACTTCTTCAATGAAGGAAAACTATTATTTTCCAAGAGCAAATCTCTCTAAAAGTGATACTCAGTGATATTCAGCTAAAAGGAAATTATACCAAAAGGTAACTTGGAGCATCCAGGCTGAGGGAAAGTTGACAGAAATATGAAATAACTGCTAAACGTAAATAGATGAGTTTTCTCCTCTTAGTTTCTTTAAAGTATGCAAGGACATTTGTACCATTATCTGATGGAGTTTTCCATGCTTACAGACATGATACAAATGGCAACTGGAATGTGAAGAGATGGGGTACAAGAACCCTGTGATAGTGATGTTTCATTTCACCTGCATTTCACTTGAAGTGATAAAATATTCATTCTAAGTAAATTGCAATCTCAGGAGCAACCTCCAAAAGCTAAACAAAGATATAATGTCAAAAACATAAATAATTTTAAAACATACTAGAAAATGTGACAAAAGTACAAGTAAGACACAAATGGAAATGAGAGGATCCAAGAACAAAGGAAATAGAGAAAACAAATAGCACCCTGGTATGTGAATGTCTTCTTTTGTTACAAAGGGCAGGTGCATGACAACCTGTTTTCAAAGAGATGGGTACCTCAGGTTCAGGCCTCCTCGTTTTATAAACAACCACTGCTAATCCAAGAAACATTTTCTTTTCATGTTCTCCTGCAGAAATTTAGTCTTGGGAGGCTGGTGCAAAAATGCTAGCACTTTAATTCTTGCTATTTCCAAGAAACATCCATTATCCTTTGTTTCTGACCCAAGAGTTTAGTGTCCTCCATCACCATCCATGGCACTATGAAAAGTTTACTATTAGTTTGCAAATGGAACAAAATCTCACTGATACATCTTGACATAGAGGGGATACATTAGCATGAAGCAAAGTGTACCTCACAGAAAGGAAGGGTTTCAAGGACAAAGACACATGACATAATAATACAAGTGTCAGTTCATCAAGTCCTAAATGTCTGTACACATGACAGCATAGCCTCAGAATACAGGAAGCAAAAACTGATAAAACTATAGGAAAATGGGAAAAACCAAAGGTAGTTAGAGACAATATTCTTCTCTTATTAAAAATTAGAACAAGTACAAAGAATCTCAGAAAAGATACAAAACAATGAAAAAACTGTGTTAGACAAATGGAACCTAATAACTGATAGCCATAGAACACTCCACATAACCACCAGAAGACAAATGATTTTTGAGTGTACATGGAACATTGACTAAGATATTCCAAGTTATAAAGCTTATATAAAGTTATATTCCAAGTTATAAAGCTATATAAAGTTAAATTTATATAATAAATTTAAAAGATTTGAAATTATATGTCAAATATATTACTTGCTATAATAAAATAAACAGTCAACACTTGGAAATATTAAGTTTAAAAGTAATATTTATGATATTTATAATAGTACAAAAAATAGGCTCAGGTATAAATCTAACAAAAATTGCACAGATTGATAGATATTTGATTAATGTCTGGACACTGGTTGAGTCACCGGCATCCCATTTCAGAGTGCCTGGGTTCTAGTCTTGATTTAGCACCTGATTCCGGCTTCCTGCTAACAGGCACCCTTGGAAGCAGCAGGTGATGATTCAAGAGGCTGTGTTCCTGCTATACATGTGGGCTACCTGGAATGCATTCTCAGCTGTTGGCTATTGCAGCCACTTAGGGAGTAAACCAGCAGATGGAAGTGTTCTCTGTGTGTGTGTGTGTGTGTGTTTCTCTTCCTATTTTTGCTTCCCAAATAAGTAAATCAAATTAAAGGCACTAGTAAGATAGTGAAAAGACAAGATACAAATTGGGAAAATTATTTATAAATCACCTATACCTAGAAAAGACTAATGTCAAGAAGCTATAAAGAATTCTCAACATTTAACGGTGAGAAAATGCAAGAAATAAATCTAGAAACTGGTCACAAAGATCAAGTACTTTCTCAGTGCATACACACCAATGGCGAACATGCATGTGAGAAGAATCTCACATGACTAGGGAGATGTAAACTAAAACTACAATAAGCCACAACTGCACATTTATTAAAATGAGTAAAATGAAAACCAAAAACTGATTGTAATAAGTTCAGTTGCTAAGGAGACAGAGAACTTGAATTCCCCTATTTATGACGTACAGATATACTACATTTACAAGAAAACAAGGGAGAAAACATAGAGGATGGGGAAAAGTACAGTCACTCCAGAAGACATTTTATTTTTAAATAGATTTAAATATATACCTACCCTATGAAAACAATCCTACTCCTAGATATTTTCCCATTAAAACAAAAAATTACATTTACACAAAGAATTGTACATAAGTACAACCGCCTCATTCATAATTTCCAAAACCTGGAAACAAATCAAATGTGCATTCTAAGTCAAATGGATACACCCAGGAGGCCATGCACAGTGGAATATTACTAGTCAGCAATAAAGACAACCTAGTGACTGATGCAATACTGCATTAAGTGAAAGTCTATGTGTCTGTGTTGGAGAGCTGAAACCAGAGAGGATGGGATTAGTCCCTGTGGGCAGACACAGCAGAGGAAGGGGTATGGCAATAAAGAGATGTGGGAGGAGGATTTGAGAAGAAGTAGCTCATCTGCACCCCTGTTGTGCTGAGAGTGACACTAATTTTAACACCCGTGAAGAGTCACACAGCATAGCCAAGTGCAGAAAGACACAATTTCAATGTCATAAATTCAACACTATCTGATGGGAAGGCTCACACTCCCCAAAACTAAGTTATAGTACACAGACAAAAATATATCTTTGTTAAAAATGTATTTATTTATTTATATATAAAGGGAACAGATGTCATGTATTTCATATATACCATTTCTTTTTTTTTTTTTTTTTGACAGGCAGAGTGGACAGTGAGAGAGAGAGAGACAGAGAGAAAGGTCTTCCTTTGCCGTTGGTTCACCCTCCAATGGCCACCTCGGCCAGCACGCTGCAGCTGGCGCACCGTGCTGATCCGATGGCAGGAGCCAGGTGTTTATCCTGGTCTCCCATGGGGTGCAGGGCCCAGGCACTTGGGCCATCCTCCACTGCACCCCCGGGCCACAGCAGAAAGCTGGCCTGGAAGAGGGGCAACCGGGACAGAATCCGGTGCCACAACCGGGACTAGAACCTGGTGTGCCAGCGCCACAGGTGGAGGATTAGCCTATTGAGCCGTGGCGCCGGCCCCATATATACCATTTCAAGAACATAATGAAACTTCCCACTTTACCACTTCTTTCCTTTCTTGTTTTTTTTTTTTTTTTCATGTTTGCAATGGCATACTTTGAACTTACTTTATAATTACAGGCTTAATCTTCCACTAAATAAAGAATTTGACAAGTAGTAAGTAGAAAAACCATTTGGAAAATTTATTTTTAGCTAGTAATCGTATCAACTTGTGTGGAATGTTGAGTCCCTTTAGAACGCAGTATATAGACGTCACATTCCAAAGACTGCCAAAGGCGTTGTTTTTCCTTTGCAATGGTAAAATTTTTACTGGCTATAAGAGGACTTGAAGGCCTAAAATAATTTGAAAATGGCAATGCTAACCATAGAGCTATTGGCCCACCAAATACACTTGTGAAAATATCCATATATCTTACTCCAGATACTCGTTTATGTATAAGATAAAAGCAGGAATTTGGGAGAAAAAATACTGTACCATTTGCCAGCTGAGCACAGTCTTGCTGCCAACCATGATCTTGGGCCTGGTGAGACCCATTGCAGACTTCTGAATATTAGAATTGTAAAATAATAAATTCATGTTCCCTTTTTCTTATAAGTATTTATCTATTTCAAAGTCAGAGCTACAGAGAGAGAAGAAGAGAAAGTGAGATAGAGAAAGGGGTTTTCCATTCCCTGGTTCACTCCCCAGGTGGCTGCAATGGCCAAGGCTGAGCCAGATGGAAGCCAGGAGCCAGGAGCTTCATCCAGGGCTCCCATGAGGGTGAAGGGGCCCAAGCACTTGAGCCATCTTCTGCTGCTTTTCCCAGGCCATTAGCAGGGAACTGGATTGAAAATGGAATAGCCAGAACAAAAACCACCACCCAGGAACTCATGCTGTGGCACAATAGGCTAAGCCTCTGCCTGCACCGTAGGCATCGTATATGGGCACCAGTTTATTCTCCAGCTGCTCTTCTTCTGATCCAGCTCTCTGCTGTGGCCTGGAAAAGCAGTAGAAGATGACCCAAGCGCTTGGGCCCCTGCACCCATGTAGGAGACCTGGAAGAAGCTCCTGGCTCCCGGCTTCAGATTGGCTTAGCTCCAGCTGTAGCATCCATTTGAGGAGTGATCCAGTAGATGGAAGACCTTTCTCTCTCTCTCTCTCTCTCTCTCTCTCTCTCTCTCTCTGTAACCCTACCTCTCAAATAAAATAAATAAAATATTTTAAAAAAATTTCTGTATTGGCCGGTGCCACGGCTCACTAGGCTAATCCTCTGCCTAGGGTGCCGGCACTCCGGGTTTTAGTTCCAGTTGGGGTGCCGGTTCTGTCCTGGTTGCTCCTCTTCCACTCCAGCTCTCTGCTGTGGCCCGGGAAGGCAGTGGAGGATGGCCTAAGGTTTGAGCCCTGCACCCATGTGGGAGACCAGGAGGAAGCACCTGGCTCCTGGCTTCGGATCAGTGCAGCAACCGGCGGTAGCGGCCATTTGGAGGGTGAACCAACAGAAGGAAGACCTTTCTCTCTGTCTCTCTCTCACTGTCTAACTCTGCCTGTCAAAAAAAAAAAAATTCTGTACTTTTAAATTTTTTTTTTTTAAAAAAGCATCCATATAGGATGCTGGTGTCACAGGCTGCAGATTTACCTACTTAGCTACAACACTGGCCCCTCATGTTCTTAAATGGCTAAATCTAAAGTCACTTGTTGCAGCACCAATGGGAAACTCATACAATTATTTAAAGCAAATAAATTACTTCCAATTGTATTTCCATTTACAACAATGCTACCCTACAATTTTCCCAACAGTCTTTCAAATTCCCAATCATCTTTCTTACAGGAAACAGATGTTTCTACATCATTCTTCAATGTACCATGTGTGATGGAGAGAAATGCAGTCTCTAGAGGCGGACACAGCTGGATCCAATCCTGACCCCAACAGTGACCATTCCTGTGGCTGCAGCACAGGTCCCGCGTGTGCCCCTGTTCTTGTGACCAGATTAGATGAACATTGTCTGACTCAAGGCTGCTGTGAAAAGTTAGATATTGCCACATATGATTTAGCACAGAATCTGGCTCAGAGTTAGTGGTCATTAAAGAAGAGTGGCCTGTGCTGTGGCATAGTGAACTAAGCCTCTGCCTGTGGCACCAGCATCCCATATGAGCACCAGTTCATGTCCTGGCTACTCCTTTTCTGATCCAGCTCTCTGCTATGGTCTGGGATAGCACTAGAAGGTGGCCCAAGTCCTTGGGCCCCTGCACCCATCTGGGAGACCCAGATGAAGCTCCTGGCTTCTGGCTTTGGATCCGCCCAGCTTCTGCCATTGCAGCCATTTGGGGAGTGAACCAGCAGATGGAAGACCTATCTCTGTCTCCTCCATTCTCTCTGTAGCTCTACCTCTCAAATAAATAAATAGATATTTTGTTAAAAAATAGAACTATTAATAGCAGTGTTTATCCAGTATCCTTATTTTATAGATATGGAAATTGAAGCCCAGAGAAGCAAAAGGCTTATGGAAGCCAAACACCCAGTTTTCTAGCAAATTCATGTCTTTTTGCTTCAAGTCAACTGCTAGCTCTCCATTGACTGTTTCTCAATATCTTTAACTTATTCGGTTTTTCCTTCAGGAAACTTTGAGGGCATGGGGAGATTGGGGTAGAAGGCTATGCACTCTAAATGTCTTCTTGCCAAAATCAGTGTTCTTTGCTCTCACTAGAAATCCATGTTTTCCTTTTCCAATCCTCTTTACCCTGTGATAAAATAGTCTTCTCTGAGTATCCTTTCCAAATCTCAATGAAAAATCAACATCATGTGATGCTGCCACCTATCAACTTGCAAAAACACAGTTCTGCTGTTTCCTTCCCCTGCAAAAGTCTTCTTCTGCAGTCAGATCAGGCAGGTGTGAAAAGAGAACAGCGCTTCCCTAGGTATGAAATCTCGTTTCTCAGCTCACTTTTCTCCCTGAAGAGGCAACAGAACGAACAGGAAGTCTGCCCAGGTGGACCAGGATTCATTGCCGTTTGCCACCTGGTGGACACAGGCTCTCACTGCAAAATCAGCTCACACTCCTGCTTTCAGAAGCATCTTTGATCAGTAACCTCAGCTTGCTATGTGTTCTGCCAATGAGAAGAGATTTCAAGACAGGAGAGACTGACAGCTGCCAGTGCATAGCACCATCCTGACTCTGGCAGGAAGAAGTCCGTACTCAGTCAGCAGCCAGTTAGTTGTCCAGCAGTTACCGTATGTTAAGGGCTCTCAAGCAGACATTAAATGCCAGCTGGGGGATCACTCTCATGAAAACTGCGAACATTTCTCATGGCCTTAAACCGAAATCCTGCCTGTGGGGTATTGTTTTCAAAACACTTTCACGACCTTCAATGGTGCCGTTGCCTTCAGTGTCTGCCTGTCTCAATTTCCTGAAACAGCCACCAACAGGCACCCCTTGTCCTTCCTCCTCTGTATGGCTCCATCCTCAGCCCCAATCACATGCTCACTCTCTTTGAAACGCATCCTCCACTCTAGACCCACTGCACAGTCTGCAGTTACCACCAACAGACTGAATAGTGCTTACTTATTTTTTTTTTTTTGACAGGCAGAGTGGACAGTGAGAGAGAGAGACAGAGAAAGGTCTTCCTTTACCATTGGTTCACCCCACAATGGCCGCTGCGGCCGGTGCACTGTGCTGATCCGAAGTCAGGATCCAGGTGCTTCCTCCTGGTCTCCCATGAAGGTGCAGGGCCCAAGGACTTGGGCCATCCTCCTCTGCACTCCTGGGCCACAGCAGAGAGCTGGACTGGAATCCAGTGCCCCGACCGGAACTAGAACCCGGGGTGCCAGCGCCCCAAGGCAGAGGATTAGCCTATTGAGCTGCGGTGCCTGCCAGTGCTTATCTATTAAAACCCTAATTACCAATGTGCAGGACATGGAGCCTATGGCAGGTGATTAGGTTGTGAGGGTGTGCCCTCATGAGGCATTAGTGCCTTTTAAAGAGACTCAAGAGAGGGGCAGGCGTTTGGCACAACAGTTAAGTCTTCACTGGGGATGCTGCATTCCATATTGGAGAACCCAGCTTTGAGAGCCTATTCCTCTTCCAATCCAGCTTCCTGCTAATGTTCATGCTGGGAGGCAGCAGGAGATGGCTCAAGTCCATGAGTCCCTGCTATCCAGGAGAGAGACCCAGACTCAGTTCCAGCCTCCTGGCTTTGGCCTGGCCCAGCTCCTACTACTGTGGGCATCTTGGGGATGACTCGGCAGATGACTCTCTTTCTCTTTCTCTTTCTCTTTCTCTTTCTCTTTCTCTTTCTCTTTCTCTTTCTCTTTCTTTCTCTCTCTCTCTCTCTCTCTCTCTCTCCCTGTCTCTTTGCCTTTCGAGTAAACAAAAAATGAATGAAAAATTAAAAATCAATAGACATGAAAGAGTTTGTTCCCTCACTTTCTCCTCCCCTTCCCCCCATGGGTTGGTGGCCATTCACAAACCAGGAAACAGCCCTCACCAGGACCAGGTCAGCCATGACCTTGAACCTCCAACCTCCAGATAATCAAGGTCTGCTGTTAAGCCATGCAACACCTGGTATCCTGTTACAGCAGTCTGAACTAACTATCTATCTGCCAGCCATGGCCTCCTGGGCTTCCTTTCCTTATCATGAGTTAATCCTTCTGAAAGGATTATTTTAAAAACAAATGTATTGATTTGAAAGAGAGATCTTCCACCTGCTGGTTCACCCCCTCCCCCGAAACACAAACAAGATCCAAGTTTGAACCAGGCTAAATGAAAGAGCCAAGAACTTCCACTGAGTCTCCTACATGGGTGGAAGGGACCCAGATATTCTGGTCACCATTTGCTGCCTCCCAGGATACACATTAAGAGGAAGCTAAATGGGGAGCTGAGGTGGGACTTGATTCAATGCCCTTGGATAAGCAATAGCTTAACCTTCTGCACAACACTGCCCACCCTGTGTCCACTTTTAAAAATGTTATATTTTATTTAACCCAACCTATCCACCCCCATGTAATCAATAGACAAACTAATAATGATGTTGAAATATTTGACATTTTTTTCAGACTGTTTTCAAAATTTGAATATTTTACACTTGAAGCCACATTTCAACTCATTAAATATTTGGTTTTCAGTTACACCAGCCACGTTTCACACACTCAGAAGTCATATGTGGTGGAAGCTACCATATTCAACCAATTCACTTTGACACATTCATTACTAACACAGAGATTATAGAGTGTTGGCACTCTTGGCCTCTGTATTCAAAGATGTATATGATTCTGGGGCTGGCATTGTGGTATAGTAGGTTCGGCTACTGCTTGCCACAGTAGCATCCCATATGAGAGTGCTGCTTTGAGTCCTTATTGTGACACAATCCAGCTCCCTGCTAATGTACCTGGGAAAGCAGGAGAGGATGGCCCAAGTACTTGGGGCCCTACTACCCATGTGGGAGACCTGGATGGAGTTCCTGGCTCCTGGCTTTGACCTAGCCAAGCCCTGGCTATTGCCACCATTTTAGTAGTGAACTATCAGATGTAAGGGTTCTGAGTGTGTGTGTGTGTGTGTGTTTCTATTTGTGTGTGGGTGTCCCTCCCTCTCTCTACGGCTCCTTCAAATAAAAAAATAAATCTTACCAAAAAAAGAATTATATGATTCAAGTTGAGAATTTATTGGGAATCTCAATGGTCTGGGAGGGCCTCCAGAGTTAGGACAATGAATTCTTCCTCTTCAAAACCCTCACTATATTCCCAGCACACTAGTTTTTTTGCTTTTTATTTGTTGAACTTCTTATTCAGTGAAGTATTAATCCTCTTTACTGTAATGTAAATTTAAAACATGTTATCTCAAAAACTATTAAAAAAAAAGAAAGAAAAGGAGAAGGAAGGAAGGTGGGAATGAGAGGGGGAGAGGGAAGGAATATCATTATGTTCCTAGAATTGTATCCACAAATCATACTGAATCTGTTAAAAACTAATTAAAAATTAAAAGAAAGAAAAAAATTACTTTGACTTCTGACTTTTCCCATTCATATTCCCACTTGGCTCTGATGTTGCTCTTCTGAGGAGGCAGAAAGCAGATCCTGATCTTGCTGTCTGGTCTTCAGGATACATTCAGCGGTCCACACCAAGGCAGGCCGTCACTGGGTGCACACTCTGAGCCCCAGCTGCCCGCTGTCTGAATGGCCTCTCCCATTTGATGGCTGCTCCTTAGGGACAGAGCCTTTGTCTTCCCCCTTTTACTCTCAGCGCCCTTGTCATTTCTGGCTCAGAGTTATGTTAACAGCTAATTATTGAATGAATGGATTAGTCTCTTTCAGTAGACCTTAATTGGCATCTGTCATTTGAATGTGATTCTAAGAACCACTGTGAGAAAAATATAATTCTCTTTGCACTTAGCTGAAACTGTACCTGGCTCCATGTGGAATTATTAAAAAGCACATCCTTGAAATTTTATTTTATTATACAGATGTGCCCTGGCTTGCTATGGTTAGATTTATACAATCTTTCAGCTATGCAATGGTAGGAAAGTTATGTGCATTCAGTTGAAACCAGACGTGGAATTTTGACTCAGGACCCTTTTGCAATCTAGTGCTATGTGCTCTGATCCTAGCCTCATGATGCCACCTCAGCTTCCTGGTAACCCTGCAGCCACAATAGAAAGCAACCAAGACTCTACAGTTTGCTGTGTTGTTGAGCGGTGACATTTAATAGGTTGTCTATTCAATGCATTTTTAAAAAATTTATTTTATTTATTTGAAAGTCAGAGTTATAGAGAGGTAGAGACAGAAGGAGAGGTCTTCCATCCACTGGTTCTCTCCCCAGATGGCTGCAATGGCCAGAGCTGAGCCAATCCAAAGCCAGGAGACAAGAGCTTCTTCTGGGTCTCCCATGTGGGTGCAGGGGCCCAAGGACTTTGGCCATCTTCTAGTGCTATCCCAGACCATAGTAGAGAGCTGGATCAGAAGAGGAGCAGCTGGAACTAAAACCGGCACCCATATGGGATGCTGGCACTTCAGGCCAGGGCTTTAACCCACTGTGCCACAGCGCCAGCCCCTATTCAATGAATTTTGACGCACAATATTTTCAATATGGGTGGATTTATCAGGATGTCATATAATCAAGAACTGAGGAGCATACAGATATCTTTTCTTAACGTTTTATTTATTTATCTGAAAGTCAGAGCTACAGAGTTAAAGAGGGAGGGAAGAAGAGAAAGAGAGAGATTTTCCACCTGCCAGTTCACTCCCCAAGTGGCTGCAAAGGCCAGAGCTGAGCCAGGTCGAACCTAGGAGCCAGGAACTTCATCCAGGTCTCCCACATGGGTGACAAGGGCCCAGATACTTGGGCCATCTCCCACTGCATTATTCAGGCCATTAGCAGGGAGCTGGATTGTTAAGTGACGCAGCCAAGACACAAACTGGCACCCATACACAAGGCCATCATCATAGGCAGAAGCTTAACCTGCTATGCCACAACACCAGCCCCCTTCACCTGTAAATCTTTAAGACATTTTTTCCACACACAACTAAAATCCAAACCTCTTTGAGATTGGTGCTATTTGAGACATTATTAATGACTGACAGATGTACTGATCAAAAGTGATGGACACCAGAGGTAGGTCCCTTGTGAGCAAAGCAACACGGGGAGGAGGGACTCCAATGTCCTGGAGAGAATGGGATAACAAAGGATGTTCAGAAGGAGGAAAGCAGGAAAAACATGCATTTCCAATAACTCAGATTTGTCTAGCAATAGAAATGAGGCTTGCTCAAGGATCTAAAACAAATGTTTTATTAAAAACCAAAAACAGTGCAGGTAGCTCTGAATTCAAATCCCAGGTCTGCTACTTGCTAACTGTGTCTAGGAGGAAGTTATTATGCTCTCTAGAATTTCGCCTTTTTTGGCAGGAAATGGGGAACACAGCAATGAGTCTTGTCAGAATAGGTAGGGGTGTGATACATGCCTGATGTGTGCCTTGTGGCATGTTGGGGTCCCAGATGGATCTCAATAAATGTTCAGCATAAAGCCCTTCTGCCCTCCACTCCAGGCTGTCTTTGAACTGGCAACAACCTATTTACCCATCATTTTGGCCAACCTCTTGCCCAGGGGCAGATGTCAACACTGAGTCTCTGTGTGTGCTTCACCCTTATGATTACTGTAACTTTCCATGTGCTGGTCCCATGTCAGAAGTCCCAAGCAGATCATGCCCAGGATTTTGGGGGGACTTCAGAGAAAACACAGGGTGGGGTTTGCATTGTGTGTTAGAACAAAGAAACTGGAACATTTCCATATTCTTTGTATTTTGGAACCTATATTTTGCCAACTGAAATGTCTATCTAAAATGTGTAAGAATGAAACTTAGTATATTTCACAATCCTTTGGTGTCATTTATGTAAGAGGTTCAGAATAGGTTTGTCTTGCTTCTCTATCATTAAAGGGAGAAGAGGTAACACTTAAAACTTACATTAAGCTTTTCAACAATCATTTTCCATATCTCCTGATTTGAACTCTGAACACAGTTACAGTATTCCAGCGTCAGCTCAGGGATATATAAATCTATTTCTCAAGAGAGCTAGAATGCATTCCAAGAAACTCTGCCTTCAACTGGAAGGAGGAGAACATCTCAGAGGTTGAGTTACAGCTGCTGGATGTAAGGCTAAAGAAAGCATTGATGTCTTGCAGGAGTCCTGCTTTGCCATTCAGAAATCTGCAAATGTAGTTTGGCTTGAGCTTGAGCTCAGAGTGCATAGTACCCTTTCCACCTCAAAATTAAATACAAGTCAATAAAAAATAAGTTGGGCCTGCACTTTGTGCAGATGCTAGGGAGGCCTGATTGGGATGCAGTTAGGTGAAATCGTGTGTCTCCCAGGTGGCCTCCATTGTCCCAACACAACTGGAAAGGCCAGCTCTGTGCATATCAGTGTAGCCTCCTTTGGGGTGCTCACCTCCTGATGGTTGACAGCTACACTCATTATACAGGAGGATAATCATGTGTCAGTGCACACACGCCCCCATTATCCATTATGCTATTTATAGCTCCAGTCCACAGCAAAAGTATTTTGTGACTCCCACAGGACTGTGGTTGTCACTGACCTTAGAAAAATACCTCTGCAGGATTTAATGAAGGACTTTCTAGTTTCTGAGCCATTCTTTTTGAGATTTGTTTATTTATTAGAAAGGCAAAGTTGTAGAGAGTGAGGGAGAGACAGAGACAGACAGAGAGAGAGAGAGAGAGAGAGAGATCTTCCATTTGCTTGTTCACTCCCCAAATGCCTGCAATGGCCAGGGTTGGGCCAGCCTGAAGACAGGAGCCCTGCAACACCATCCAGGTCCCCCACATAGGTGGCAGAAACCCAGGCATTAGGGCCATCTTCCATTGCTTTTCCAGGCTCATTAGCAGAGACCTAGAACGGAAGTGAATCAGTCATAACTCACCTTGGTGCTCATCTGGAATGGCAGAATCCTAGGAAGCAGCTTAACCTGCTGTGTCACAATGCCAGCCCCCTGAGTCATCCTTTTGATAGTGTAAAAATAACTTACAAAGGAACAGGATAGCTGAGGAAGTCATCAATTGGACCTACCTAGTCTCTTTATTTCTCTCAGAATTAACTGAGATCAATTGAAAATATAAAGTTATCTATCCATAACACTCCAATATGGAATACATGCAGGCACAAGTGCACAT
This sequence comes from Lepus europaeus, assembly GCF_033115175.1. Lineage (NCBI taxonomy): Eukaryota > Metazoa > Chordata > Mammalia > Lagomorpha > Leporidae > Lepus > Lepus europaeus. The sequence goes on from NC_084827.1 coordinate 57,859,992, forward strand.
ACACTCTCAGAAAAAGTCCTCAGAATTTTCATGAAAAACACATATTATGAAAAACTATTTATTCATGGATGTTAAAGTTTTTTTTGCACCAAAATAAACTTATCTCTTTATTCCAATTTTCCATGAAGTTTTTACTCTCCTATATTCAACTAAGAACATATTAGGAAACCCTAGCTGTGGCATATTGTGGCAATATTGGGTTTAGCTGTGGAAATCATCCCAGGTTCCCCATGTAATTATTCATTTTCAGTAAAATGCTTCCGTAGCATTGATCCCTTCCTCTATCAAAAATAACATATTAGGGGTGGTATTGCGGCACAGCAGGTTAAGTTGCCACTTGCAATGCTGGCATCCCATATCAGAGTTCTGGATCAAGTCTCACTATTCCACTTTTTCTTTAAGATTTACTTAATTATGGGACCGGCGCCATGGTGCAGTAGGTTAATCCTCCACCTGAAGCACCGGCATCCATTATGGGTGCTGGTTCTAGTCCCAGCTGCTCCTCTTCTAATCCAGTTCTCTGCTATGGCCTGGGAAAGCAGTAGAAGATGGCCCAAGTCCTTGAGCCTCTGCCCCTATGTGGGAGACCAGGAAGAAGCTCCTGGCTCCTGGCTTCGGATCGGCACAGCTCCGGCCATTGTGGCCAACTGGGGAGTGAACCAACTGAAGGAAGACCTTTCTCTCTGTCTCTACCTTTCACTGTCTGTAACTCTAACTCTCAAATAAAATAAAATTTTAAAAAAAGCTTTACTTAATTATTTATTTGAAAGGCAGAGAGGAGACAGCAGTCAAGCAATGGAAGTTCTGAGCCAGCCCAAGTCAGGAACCAGACTCTGTCTGGGTCTGCCACATGAGTGACAGTGGCCCAAGTCCTTGAACCATATTATTCACTGCTTTTCCAGCACATTATCAGGGAGATGAATCAAAAGCAGAACAGCTGGCACTTGAAATGGACTTCCCATTTGGGATTCTGGTATCCCAAGCAGTGACTTAATCTGCTGTGCCACAACATGGTTACTCCACCTCTGATCTCGTGGGAAGATATCGAGGAAGTTCCTAGTTCTTGGTTCTGGCTGTTCCAGCCAGGAATGTACAGTCACTAGGGGAGTGAACCAGTGGATGGAAGAGCTGTATGTGTGTGTGCGTGTGTGTATGACTTTGCTTTTCAAATGAATTAATAAATAAATCTTACAAACACATTTATGCTACTTTCTATTTCAATGGAAATCTGTACAGGCCCTTAATTTCTGACAGCGAGTTGTGTTTTATTCATCTGCAGTTCCCTTCAGCAAATAACAAAGGATCTGGCATATAAGTTGTGCTCAAGAAATGTTAAGTAAAAATAGAAATAAAAAAAAATAAGTTCCAGGGCCAGCGTTGCGACATAGCAGGTTAAGCTGCCACCACCAATGCCAGATTCCTATACGGGCTCCACTCATGATCCAGCTACCTGCTTCAGTGCCTGGAAGAGCAGTGAAGGATGGCCCAAGTGCTTGGGCCCCTGCACTCACGTGGGAGCCCTGCAAGAGCACCTGGCCCCTGATTTTGGCCTGGCCCAGTCCTAGCTGTTGTGGCCATTTGGGGAGTGAACCAGTAGATGGAAGACCTCTCTCTCTCTCTCTCTCTCTCTCTGTAACATTGTATTTCATATAAATAAATCAATAAATCTTTAAAAATAAATAAATTTCAAGTTGAATAAGCATTAGAGGTATTAACTATCTATAGAATTTGGAAGACAAGTTCATCAGTGTGGGATGAAAATTTTCACCAGGGCAGAGGAGTATGAGTTGGCTATTATGCATTGTGAAGAATTTTAACTGACTTAGTGCCAGTTTTAATTATTAATTCACCCACCTACTCTAACATATAGAGGGAATTTCCTCCAATTCCGAGTCTTACAGGGAATTCCAAGTTTATAGCTATGAAAAATAGGGAAGCTCATCAGGTCAGGAACCTGTCCTTAAGGAATATACATTGTGACAATCTTCTGTGCTGGAGAATGGCATATTCATTTAAATGAATTTAGAATGACATATTCATTTAAATGAATTTTTATTTAACAAAACTTAAGGGGAAAAACATTGCCCTCAATTGGCAGGTGAGAGCCCTAGAGCCCAGGGAGTTTACATAATCAATGGTTTAGCCCAAGGGGCACAGCTCTGCTATTGAAACCCAAGCCCTGCTATGTGTCATGTTCCCTGCAACAACCAGCAAGTGCTGGGGAGGCAGAGGGAGCAGATCTCTGAGGTGGTGAGATCCCGAATACCGTGCAGAAGGCGAGCGCCAGCCTGGTTTCAGGTGTGATCCATTAGGGATCTGCTTATTGACCACACTTGCTATCTCCTCCTTGGAGCGGCCAATTGAGGCGCCAAGGCAGCTAAAAATAGGCTCTGTAGACATTTTCCTTGCTCCAGCTCCAGGAGCTGACCACACTGCCTCACCTCACCCCCAATTAGTTCTCAGTACAAAAGCACTTTGGCTACCAGCCATCTCCAGAACCAGTCTCAGCTCAAAGACGGCTCCCTAAGGGGGGTGATGTGGAGAGAATTCGGGCTGGAGTGGAGGAAGGCTCTCCCACAGCGTCGTCTACGGTTCATCTGCCATTAACAACCAGGCAGCCCGCTTTCCTGGGCCTGCTCCAACCTGCTAATAGGTGCTCTCTGGGGACGGTCTCACCCACCTCCTCCGACTGAGTGGAGCCACTGCAGAGCATCTGTGGCCCTCAGGTATTGTCTGACAACCCAGGACCCTACAGAGTTCTGACCTCTGCATGACTCCTCCATGGGAGGGAAGGATTCCAGCTTCCGGGCACCGCTGCCTTCTGTGTTCCACATAAATGAGCGCATTTGACAAGTCATCCCAGTTCTCTTCTGTTTTCCATTTAAACACTCCCTTTACTAGAGGCACCAGCAATTGATTTAATTAAAAGGTTAGCACCAGAGCAATCTAATCTTTACTCCCCACCCTTCTCATCTGATTTATCCAAGGCTGTAGCTTACATTAGAAATCACACAAAGCAAAGGGGGAGACGCGTCAGGCCAGTTTTACCACTAGATAAATCAGAGCACAGTTGGGGAGGGCTTAATGTGGTGAACAGAACATACGATTGGAGTTGAGACTTTATTTTTTCAGCACAGCAAGAATCTCATCATGAGGTAATTTTGGTAATCCCTCTAGGGTTCAGTCTTCTGACCTGTTGAGTGGAGTTTTCTGAACTTGACTGATCATGAAAATCACATGAGATAATTCTAAAAACATACGGATTTCCAGGATTCTTTTCAAATGACCTAAATTCCAATCTCAAGCTGGTTCAGGAACCATTTTTTTTTCCAAGGCCCATTTGGATATTTATAACATCATTCACAGATCACACAAGTTTATCAAATTAAAAATCAGCCTGCTATAGATTTATTGAATTTCAAGTCTCAGCTGCAGGGTCAGACTAAATGAGCTCCTTACTCGAGGAGAGGATGAGGTCACCTCCAGGAGTTGCCTGTGCATTGAGAAGGTCAGCCCAACCTGGCAATATCACTCGTTGGTCTTGTCTGGCTCTGCCATCCTGGCCACAGCTGATGGTGATTTTATGGCACAGTCAAGGCTGTCTAGTTGTTGACAGTAGCATAATCAAGAGTTCAGGAATTTGCCGAAACGCCCCTGACGGCATCACAAACAGCAGGAGGCTTAGTCCTCTCTCCTTTCCTGAGCTTTGCAAAACTGTTCTCCACTCTGTACTCCTAGGTACTATCTGAGAACCGAATTATATAAAGGTGTTAATGACGAGTCTTCCCATAAACTTTTTTCTTCAGCTTTGTAAATAGGGCTATCAACTGAACTTGAAAAATGATGTTGTGCAAAATGTTGGAGTTTTGAGCACATGGACTGTTTAGAATGGAGATATTTGAGGATATGAAATTCCTGCAGACACACTATTCACATCATGTGTTTGTAGAAGAAAGCGCATTAAAAGGGATTTTTTATATACGTTGATGTGTATTGAAGATTTACCTCTTAAGCTTGAAACCTCTCTGCTTCATCTAATTAGAAGAAATTTAGAATATTTACTTAGAAATTCATTTAGCCCTTTCTGATGTTACCTATTCTTTACCTATGGGTTGTAGCATCCTCACACCTTAGCTCTTACTACCAATGAAGTCTGATTTTACCCAATGCTAATATCTAAGAATAAATTAGAGCCTGAGGAAATACGTGCATCTATAAAAAGTTTAGTAACGAAATATGATTATATTGAAACTACGGGTAACTACATTTGAAAATAATAGAGTCCACTCATTTTCTATAATGCTGAATAGACACATTTGATTTTTTATTTAAGATTTATTTATTTATTTGAAATTCAGAGTTACACAGAGTGAGAATCGCAGAGAGAGAGAGAGAGAGGCTTCCATCTGTTGGTTCACACCCCAGTTGGCTTCAATGGCTGGAGCTGTGTTGATCCAAAGCCAGGAGACAGGAGCTTACTCTGGGTCTCCCATGTGGGAGCAGGGGCCTAAGGAATTGGGCCATCTTCTTCTGCTTTTCCAGGCTATAGCAGAGAGCTGGATCAGAAGTGGAGCAGCTGGGACTCGAACTGGCACCCATATGGGAATGCCGACAGCGCAGGTGGCTGCTTTACCCACTACACCACAGTGCCGGCCCCAACACATTTGGTTTTTAAAATCATTTTTGCAATATTAAAACCAAATGCTGGCCTGTGCCGTAGTTCAATAGGCTAATCCTCTGCCTGCGGTGCCAGCACACCGGGTTCTAGTCCCGGTCGAGGCACCGGATTCTGTCCCGGTTGCCCCTCTTCCAGTCCAGCTCTCTGCTGTGGCCAGGGAGTGCAGTGGAGGATGGCCCAAGTGCTTGGGCCCTGCACCCCATGGGAGACCAGGAGAAGCACCTGGCTCCTGGCTTCGGATCAGTGCGGTGCACCAGCCGCAACTGCCATTGTGGGGTAAACCAACGGAAAAAGGAAGACGTTTCTCTGTCTCTCTCACTGTCCACTCTGCCTGTAAAAAAAAAAAAACAAAAAACAAAAAACCAAATGCTTGAAAGTTTTCTTGTGGGCAGAATAGAAAACAATTGAAAGATCAGGTTACTGAAAGAGAGAATTTAAAGGAAAATATTAATTCCTGAATTCATCCCACTAAGTTTTCAAAAAAAATCTGAAAACAAAATCCAAGAATACCTTTTTAGTTCTATCACATAATGCACAGGGATTGGCATGTGGCACTGTAGGTTAAGCTGCTGCCTGTAATGCCTGCATCCCATGTGAGCGCCAGTTTGAGTCCCAGCTGCTTCACTTCTGATCCAGCTTCCTGTTTACACATCTAGGAAAGCAGCAGAAGATGGCCCAAGTGCTTGAACCTCTGCCACCTACATGGGAGAAGAGGCTGGAGTTTCTGACTCATGGAATTTTCTGGCCCAGACCTGGTTTTTGTGGCCATTTGGGGAGTAAGCCAGCAGATGGAAGATCTCTTTTTCTCCCTCTCCCACCCTCTCTCTCTGTCTCCACCCTTCTCACTATTAACTCTGCCTTTGAAGTTAATAAATAAATCTTTATAAAGGAGAAATGCGTAGTGCTCAGAGCTCAGGGTTTCTATGCAGACTTTTGGATAGAATGGAGTTCTTTCTACCTTTCAAACATTAGTAACTGGGAAAATTAATTAATTCTCCAAGCCTTACTTTCCTCATTTATATAAAGGAATATAAAATATCACATGCTCAATTGGATTTCTGTGAATAATAAGTGATATCGTGCATACTAAAACCTAGACTAGTGCCCTGGCAACCAATTATCACTCAATGTTATTGACAAGTGGTTCTGCTAGTCTTTAGTAGACTTCTTATCCATAGGGGTTATTCAGTGAAAAATATCTTCTACAAATGTGATCTCTTAATTCTTGTCTGTCATTTTGGTCCAAATTAAGGTCAGGAGGCTTACAGCATACCACATCACAAAGGGAGTCTCAAGGGGCCGGCGCTGTGGCACAGTGGATTAAAGCCCTGGCCTGAAGTGCTGGCGTCCCATATGCGTGCCGATTCTAGTCCTGGCTGCTCCTCTTCCGATCCAGCTCTCTGCTATGACCTAGGAAAGCAGTAGAAGATGGCCCAAGTCCGTGGGCCCTTGCACTCGCAAGGGGGACCCGGAAGAAGCTCCTGTCTCCTGGCTTCAGATTGGCACAGCACTGGCCATTGCTGCCATCTGGGGAGTGAACCATCAGATGTAAGACCTCTCTCTCTGTTTCTACCTCTCTCTGCAACTCTGTCTTTCAAATAAATAAAATAAAAATCTTAAAAAAAAAAGCAAAGGGAGTCTCAAGAGTTCTTCCTATACACAAGGTTTGGACCTGGCCAGAGTCCTGGCCAGTTCCATGCTTCTTCTCCCTTCAGCCTCAATCCAGGCTGTCAGGATCTTTCCTGATTCCCTCACCAGCCCTCTGAAAGGTGAGAAGAGAAGCCCCAGAAGAAAACAAGAAAACTTGCCCCTGTGTACCCCAGAGAATGGACAGATATATTCACTACTGGTTCATTTTTACCCATTTGTCCATTTTAATTTGTTCCCTATGGATTTTTCTTTTTCCAAAAAGATACATTTACTTGTTTATTTGAAAAACAAAATCAGAAAGAGAGAGAGAGACACAGAGACAGAGAGAGAGAGCAGATGCTTGACCATCTGCTGGCTCACTCCTCAAATAGCCACAACAGCCACAGCTGGGCCAGATTTAAGCTAGGAACCAGGAACTCCACCCATGTCTTCCTCCCACTGGATCCAAAATGGAGTAACCAGGACTTGAACCAGCACTCCAATGTGGGATGCCGGCATCACTGCTTAATCCACTGCACCACAATGCTGGCCTCTCCCTTCTGATTTTAAAGTAAGGGAAATCATGTTCCCTCAATAGTTCAATGACACGTGCCATTGTAGCAACTGCAGATAGACTGATGAAAAGGACTGACAGATTCTCTTTCATAAAACACTTACCGTCAAGAAAGAAAACATATGTCTTTTGATAAAGAAAAAATGATTAAATAGTTACAAGTGTCATAAATGCTACAAAAAATAGAGGGACTCCACCACAGTCAAAAAGGTTAGGAATAGACAGAAAATAAGATATGAAAAGATGTGTTTCCATTAAACAAGGCCAAAAGTCATTTTATTCATAGGAAGAACATATAAGAAGATCACATGAAAAAAGATGTAGCCATCCAAACTTTGATGCCTAAAGGAACTGGGGATGGAAGGAAAAGAAGTCAGAGAAACCAGGGTCAGCTCACTGGGGCCTGGGAGGCCATGTGAAAGATGGCGGCTTTCCCTGATATTCATGGAAAAATCACTGGGGTGTATTCACTGGAGAGCTTTAAAGTTTAGAACTGTGTTTTCAACACATCACTCTGGCTGCAATGTAGAGAAATTGTTGGCAATAGGAAAAGAAATCTTTTTAGGGGAATTCTTATACTGAACATATAAATTATATGGTGGGTTAGATAAAGGGGAATCAGAGGAGTAGAAAAATGGTTTGTGGAAATATATAGACATTAGAACTGATGGAGTGTGTGTGTGGGAAAGAGGGGTAGAGAAGATTCTGGATTGAAAAACTCAGCAGAAGGTAATGTGTTCTGCATCAGACAAAGTAGAAGTAAGATACAGGGGACCTGCTGTATCTGAGGTCTGAATGTGGCATCTAAGTGATGATCCTGAAAAGGTCACTGAATGTGAAAGTCAGAAGCATGGAAGAGTGGGCTTGTCTTCAAACATGGCTTTCATCGTCAAAACCATGTAGGTATAGCATCTGGATTTCCCACAAGGGTGGCAAAAACCCATCTGTTGCCTTCTACGGTGGGTATTAGGGGGATGCTGGACTTGAAGCAGAGGTGTGACTACATCTCAGGCACTCAGATATTAGATGGGGGCATCTCAGGCTTAAGTTGCTTTGCCACAACCTCCACCCTTGCATTTTCACTTTTGTTGTTTCAAAAAAATTTTAATCTATTTCCTAATTTATTTCTCTCTCCATTGGTTAAATTTCCATGTGTTTGTATACTTCACAAAATGTGTTCTTGTTACTTATTTCTACTTTTACTGCATTGTGGTCAGAAAAGTTTCTGAATAGGATTTGAATTTACTGAGTGAATGAGTGGTAGAAAGTAGAAAAAACAGAAGCCAGCTGAGTCTAAGATTTCATTTAGGAAACAGCTACAAAGTGAAATGATGAGGGGCTGGCGCTGTGGCACAGTGGGTTAATGCCCTGGCCTGAAGTGCTGGCATCCCATATGGGCACCAGTTTGAGACCTGGCTGCTCCATTTCTGACCCAGCTCTCTGCTATGGCCTGGGAAAGCAGTAGAAGATGGACCAGGTCCTTGGGCCCCTGAACTCACGTGGGAGATCTGGTAGAAGCTCCTGGCTCCTGGCTTCAGATCGGTGCAACTCTGGCGGTTGTGGCCAAGTGGGGAGTGAACCATCAAATGGAAGACCTCTCTCTCTCTCTGCCAGTCCTCTCTCTGTGTAACTCTGACTTTCAAATAAATAAATAAAATCTTTAAAAAATGAAATTATGATACAACCTAAAATTGAGGAACTCCAAATGTCAGAGACTCAATAGCAGAAAATAAACTCTATGAAGGAACTACCAGTGGAGCAAAAGAAAATTAATTCTTCAGAGAAACCAAGGGAATAGAGTGCTTTAGGAAAGACATCAACAGATCAAGGGAAGAGCAATAGTGCTGAGTGCCTGGAAGAGCCAAGTCCACTGAGGATTAGCATTGTTCGATGGCTTCACCATTGTAGAGTTGTTGGTGACAAGAATCGGAGCCAGGTTGATGGCTTGCCATATGTGGCCATGTGAATATGGTGTACAAAAATCTAGAAAATAAATGTGTGGTTTTTAATGCTCTTCTGTGAAGGCCGGAGTAAAGATTATGATAGTTGGATGGGGAATTGAGGTCAAGTAATGTATGTTTAACATTCTACAGGCTCAATCATGTTGAAAATTTGAAGGAGAGGATGTAATATAAAAGAAAAATAAAGAGGTTAATCTACATCTCAGAGTTCCTGAAAAAGGGAAATGGCCCAGAGAAGAGATGGAACATTGGTATAAAATTGGGGAGAAACAAATTTTCTCATTCTTCATTTTACCAGGAAAAAGGTAAGCGTATATGAAAGTCCTAGCAAAAGCCTGGAGATACTTCCCTGCAGGATTCTTGTAGTTCTATTACAGTTCTATGAATAAGAAGCTATTTTAAAAATATAGCATTTTTAAAGTCTATTAAATCTATTAAGTACTTTATTTTTAAATATCTTTCTATATAACCGGAAACACATTCTGTACCAGACATGATTTCATGCATGAACACATGTTATTTTCCCAGAAATGTGCTAGTCACCTCATTCAGCTCACAAAGATATCAGTCACAAGCAGCACATGAAGTTTTTCTAAGCTACACAGTGCTATCCAGCAGAGCCAGCTTCTTGGGTAGCAGCTGCCTGGATTCCAAACCATGGTGTCTCATTCCTTTCCACTCTTATCCATGAAGGAGTTAAAATGATGACTGCAATCTGTAAGGTCAAAGCAATTAAACCAGCTTGAGTCCTGTGAATGGTTCAGATGTTGCACTCTGCTGATAAGGTTTGTCGGAATTAAAATGCCTGAGTCCCAGGCAACTTTGTGTTCTTAAGACATCACTGAAATTTATGTGATCTTCTGGATATACTTAGAATGTCAAACTGTACACTTTTTTTTTTTTGCTTTTTTTTTTTTTTTTCATTTTCTCCTTAATAGAAATCTGCAAAAGATAAATGGGGGTGATATGAAGGAAACATCATTTGAGTGAAAAGATGACAATGGCATCAGATTTCAAACTACACTTTGGTAACCACAATAATCAAAGACTATTTAAAAGAATTAGAAGAAATAACATGGATTATTTAGGAGAGGGGGAGTGTTGATTGTTTTCAATGCAGAAATTGCATCTCAATCCTCCTATTTCTTAATCCATACTGTTAAACTTTTAGTTTTTTTTTTTTTTTCTTAAATAAGCAATCTTGTTTTTTGGAACACTCAAATTGTACTCTCTCATTTCCAGTTCCTTCATACTTCCATAAACGCATTCCTCAAAATTGACATGCTGGAGTAATGCACTTCAGCTTGTCTTACAAATTTAATCACTCTTTGGCTATCATTCTTTTAAAAATAGTCAAAATAAAAATCAAAAATAATCAGTTGATCTGTGCTCAATGTCTTAAACATACTAGGCATATATGATGATTATAAAAGGAACAAGTAAAGTAATTTCAGCTATCATTTTCTTAGTGATCATATCATGTTGACCATTTGTCTTTTTTTTCAACTGGTGACAATTGGCTATAAGAGTTTTTTTAAAAAATATTTTTCTGGTTTTTTTTTTTTTTTTTTTTTTTAGATTTCTTTTTTTTTTTTTTTGACAGGCAGAGTGGACAGTGAGAGAGAGAGACAGAGAGAAAGGTCTTCCTTTTGCCGTTGGTTCACCCTCCAATGGCCGCCGCGGTAGCGCCGGCGCACCGCGCTGTTCCGATGGCAGGAGCCAGGTGCTTCTCCTGGTCTCCCATGGGGTGCAGGACCCAAGCACTTGGGCCATCCTCCACTGCACTCCCTGGCCACAGCAGAGAGCTGGCCTGGAAGAGGGGCAACCGGGATAGGATCGGTGCCCCGACCGGGACTAGAACCCGGTGTGCCGGCGCCGCAAGGCGGAGGATTAGCCTGTTGAGCCACGGCGCCGGCCTTTTTCTGGTTTTAAGATAATCATAGAAAATATTGAAAACCGAATCACTTGAAAAATCCCATGGCTTAAAGACAAACATTTGCAGATTCATTTTTGTACAGTTTACACCACTGTGCACATATGCTGCATATATGATTTTGCATACTGCTTTTCATTTTTGTAAATATTGCTATGACTATCATGTTAGTCCATCATACTTTAATTTCTTTTTTTCTTTTTTTTAAATTTGAAAAGCAGCGAGTCAGAGATTTCCCATTCACTGGTTAATTTCTCAAATGTCCTCAACAGCTGGGACTGCCAAAGCCCAGAACTGGGTACTCAATTCATATCTTCCATGTGTGTGGCAGGAACCCCACCGCCTGAGCTGTCATCTGCTGCATTTCAGGATACACACTAGCAGAAAGTTGGAATTTTGTATGGCATCAAGATTCAAACCCAGGCACTCCAACACGGCTTGCAGGTGTCTCAAGCGGTTGCTTCTCTGCTAGGTCAAGCACCTGTTCCCCATCACATTAAGTCATTTACTCAACCTGATGTGGTGGAGCACTCCTCTTTTTGTGAAGTTATTTTGGTGTAAATACAACTCTGTCGAAGGTTTCTTTCTAGTTTTTTTTTTTTTTTCTGTAGATTGGAACCCTGGAATTGCAATTGTGACTCAAAATTTTTCGATGTTTATAGAACTGTGGATCCTTGTTTTGAGAATTTTTATCAAAATAATCATTCAATTTGAAGATTTCAACAATGAATGACTGGTCATGGTCTTTTCTCTCCTTCTTCCCATTCTTTTTTTCTTCCTCCTTCCATATTCCTTCCTTCCTTCCTTCCTTCCTTCCTTCCTTCCTTCCTTCCTTCCTTCCTTCCTTCCTTCCTTCCTTCCTTTCTTCGAGAGAGAGCTCCTATTCTGATTCATTCCCCAAATACCTACAATGGCTAGAAAACTGAAACCCAGCAGCAAACACAATCCAAGTCCCCCATGTGAGTGACAGGAATCTAATTATTTTAGCCATCAATGGTACTTCCCAAAGTGTACATTAGTAGGAAGCTGGAATTGGAAACCAGAGGTGAGGATCAAAACCAGGCACTCTGGTGTGAGTGATACAGGGATCCTAAACAACGTCTTAACTGCTAGATCAAATGCCCTCCTCACCAGCTATGGTACTAGTCTTACTATTGTAAATGTTGAGATTGATGACAGCAAATAACTGCCTTAACTGATAACTAATTTAAGTGCCTATTGTGTTTTTCATACTTTATTAACTTCTGGTATGTACGTACAAGTACATTATTTCATTCAGGAAGTCCTTCAGAAAAAGTAGAGAAGTTATTATTAAGCCCTCTTACAGTAGGCCATTTGAGGCCAACAACAGACAAGTAAATTGCCTAAGTGAGACTTTGAGTCTCACCTTGCAATCCTTGAGCAGGTGCACCTCCCTCAACCCTACCTGGTTTCATCTTCACAGTGAGCTCATCTGCAGACAGATTCACCCTTCCTTGCAGTGTTGGGGACAGGCACAAGAGCTCCACTTGACCACCCTATTTTCCTGTTTCCAAGTCTAAAAGATAAATAAGAAAGGATATGGGCAACAAAGGCATTCTTATTCTCTCGTGTCCCCTCTGCCACCAGACTGATCTTCTAGGCATAGGATCACAGGCAAAAGCTACCTCCAACCTTGTGTTTCCCTAACCTCTCATCTTCTGAGCAGAATGGAACTGAAGACTGCCTGATAGGGCTGGGAGTGCTTTTTTGAAACCACATGTACACTCTTTGTGAAGAAGCTAGTGTCTAGAGCAAACCTCAGAACTTGTCAATTCACTCACGACTACACACATAGAGTCCATTAAGCCCTGCAGTGGGTTTTGAAGGAGACGTTTCTGTGGACATGATGCCAATCAATGTAATCCTCTAACATATCTATGTCCAGCCTACTTAGAATTCTGTGTGCTATTGTGTGGCTTTATTGACAATAAGTGCTTGATTAGTTCCTGTGTAAAGAATTTATCTTAAGCTACTTTAGGTCAAAAGAGTGGTTCATGTAGTAGTGAAAAGATCTTCGGGTTGTTCTTTAGAGTTTAACATCTCTTAAAAGAAATGAACTGAGTGTTCACAAAGCTATTCACATTGTTTGGCCCATATCTCTACTTGTATAGCCTTAGGAATTTGAGATATTAGGGAGGCCAGAGTTGTAATTGCTTTGTCTTCTCAGCCAATTGCTGAACCAGCCAAATATTGGGTCTGCTTTCTTATACACTAAAACTGTGCGCCAGTATATCTGAAAGTAAGGAAACCAAAATGATTATTTCAAATAATTAGAGGTTAATGCATTTGAAAATATTGTCAGGGTGAGTGTGTTAAAGCAATGCCTGCATACCACCTCAGAGTGCCTGGGTTGAACTCCTGACTCTGGTTACTGACTTCCTGCTAGCAAAGACCCTTGGAGGAAGCAGTGATGGTTCAAGTAGTTGACTTTCTGACACCCATATTTGAATCTGGCTTGAGTTCCCTGCTCCTGGCTTCCATCCCCCAGCCCTTGGATGCATCTGGGGAATAAATCAACAGATGGGCACTCTGTCTACCATTCTCTCTCTCTGCTTCTCAAATAAATAAAAATAAAGTGTTACCACATTTTCTTCCTGTATAAAAATATCCATCGTCTTTTCTAAGCCTATGTATGGAAATTTCCCTACTTAAGATGTGTTCTGCACTTAATTTTCATTTAACAAATCTAAAAGAGGACAACCTCAACGTATTGCTTACATGCAACTACCACTAGCAACGTTCCTGCTAGTTTACTGGAAGGTCCCAATTTTCCCCACCACATGGCTCACAAGCTCTTGACTGCAAGCATTGGTCATCCTCTGGAATTTCTTCCTTTCTACCTGTGTCAGATGAACTCTCAATCAGCTCTGGAGTTTCCAAACTTTCTGCTGAGTTTCAGGCAGACAGTGCCCATTGCTTCCAGCTCTGGCTTCCTTTAGTTCATTCATCATTTAGTATATATTTAGTTACTTTGGTATTTGACACACCATCCACTGTGGGAACATCTTGAGGAGGCAAATGCTTATTCCTTGTGAAGTTTATAACTGTATAAACTCCAAATCATCCTTCTCTTCCTATCCACAGACTAAATTTCACAACAAAAGACGTAGGACTACATGATAGGTCTACAGAGTTCTGTCGAACAAGAGAGTCTTCAATAAACTTGTGGAAAGTGCAAATTATGAAAGACAATCTATATTTAGCTTTTAAATGGTTTGCACTAAATAAACTGATTTTTAATTTCAATTTCCATGAATATTTCAAAGCACTCACATATGTTATGAACATCAAACGTGCCTACGGAAACTGACCAAAGCAAAAATACATGCAATCTTTGTCAATATCTCTATGATTTCCCTGCCTTGCAGTGTTAATGCACATGGGTGGAAGAGATGTAATTGCATGCCATGATGTCTTATAAATAGTAACCAACTAACCCATATTCCTAAATCAGTCAAAGGGGGGAAATGTGATCTTCTGTGAATTAAATTAAACTTAGAAAGTCTTTAATTTTCTCTATTAAACGATGTTATCATTCTCCCCTGTTTTCCTCTAACCAGTTTGGTCTGATCTTGCTTTATTTTCTGTTAATAGCAGAGCATATGTCAGTATGGAGTTACTCAAATTGTTAAAGATGGTGAGTGGAAATCAGTAAAATTCCTCATATGAAACGGTTAATCAAGATTAAATTGAATGCATTCTTCATTCAAATGTATCTTTTCTCCCAAGTCCACTGCAATCCCATGCAATTCTATAAATCTGGAATAATATACTAATAATTCATAGACTCATGATAAACCTACTCTTCATTTTTATCCAATGAAAAACTAGAAAACCAAGCAGTGGATTTTGGAATCAATCCATCAGGTTTCATAATGATGAAAAATTGCACACATAATTTCATATAGAATTCCAGGAGTAATGCAGAAACATTCGTGATGAATTGACTGAGGCTTCTTCCCACTCCACTATGCTAGACAATGTTCCTGGGATTTCACAGATGGGATGATGCTTAATAACACCACCCCAAGTGAGACAGCATATAGGAGATGGCATACAGTCAGCAAATGCTAGACATTGAATTCTCTCAAGAAATATTTGTCTAATAAATTTTTGCACCAAACTTATGAATTTCAACATGTATAATTCTGACTTTCCTCGGTCTCTAGTCATTTTCACAAAAATCACTGAGTTTTGGCTTTTGTTCTAAAATCTTCTTTAAAGCAATCATTTTCTTTTTCCTCTTATCAATTCATTTTTAGTGAATTCTTAAAATTTATTATTTAAATGAAACTACCAGGGTTTGTTTTATGCACATAAATTACATGACATGCACACACACATTTCCACTGCAATTACAATGTCCACATGTTCTGTTATTGATTAACTCATATTTAATTTTAATTCTCACAAACATTTGAGCCAGTGACCAACATCAATTTCATTCTATTTACCTTATAATTTTTATCAGTTATAGTATCATAAATTGTGCAATTATATGTGAGATAATAGAAATAGAAGGACTCTAACTAGAAAATATCACTAATTGTTGTAACTCCTGAGATAAATAATAAAATCACAGAATAAGCATTTATCAAAGATAATTTTAAAGTTTTGTTAATTGACAGCTCTCTTAAATCCTAATAAAATTTCATTAATTGTGGTGAATTAGAATCCATGACTACCAATTTTTTTTTAATTATTTATTTGAAAGATAGAGTGGCAGAGGGCGAGAGAGAGATTGAGAGAGAGAGAGAGAGAGAGAGAGAGATCAGAGATCGTTTGTCCGCTACTTCACTCTCCAAATGATCACATCAGCCAAGGCTGGGTCAGGCTGGAGCCAGGAGCCAGGAACTCCATCATGTTCTTCCATGCGTGTGGCAGAGGCCCAAGTACTGGAGTCATCTTCTGGGGCTTTTCCAGGCCCATTATCAGGGAGCTGGCTCAGAAGCACCTGGGACTTGAACCAGTGCCCATATGGGATGCCAGTATCACAGGTGGAGGCTTAACCTGCTGTGCTTTATTGTACCTATTCATTTTCACCTGTATTGAAAACAAACTCTCTTTGAAGGGGAAACATTGTCATTTAGATTCTGAAACTTGCTGTTAAGTCTTCAGAAAAGGAGACATTGTCCACCAGAAACAAATTACCAAATGTCAGATGCCTAGAAAATGGCATTAACATCTTTCTAAATGTCTCATTTCTCCCAAGGGAATGTGATTATTTGGGGTGGAAACAAAGGCTAGCATCTAGCTATACCCAAGAAGCTTTGTTATGTGAAAGACAAGATGTAGCCCCCACCAAGACCTGCTGGAAACAAAGTGTCCTATTCAGCCACACCAAACTGTGAATGACAGTAACCACCTAAGGAGCACTTCAACCATCCTGCAATGAATTTCATTTCCTTCTTTTTTCTTCTTTTCTTAAATTTAAAATTTCAGAATATTTTTAAATTTATAAAATAAAAATTGTAGAGGGGCAGGTGCCGCTGTGCAGTATGTTAATCTTCCACCTGTGGCACTGGCATCCCATGTGGGCGCCGGTTCTAGTCCCGGCTGCTCCTCTTCCGATCCAGCCCTCTGCTGCGGCCTGGAAAAGCAGCAGAAGATGGCCCAAGTCCTTGGGCCCCTGCCCCCATGTGGGAGACCAGGAAGAAGCACCTGGCTCCTGGCTTCAGATCGGTGCAGCACCGGCCGCACCGGCCATTTGGAGAGTGAACCAACGCAAGGAAGACCTCTCTCTGCTTCTCCCTCTCATTGTATGTAACTCTACCTCTCAAATAAATAAATAAAAATCTTTTTTAAAAAATAAAATAAAAATAAAAATTGTAGAGTTTTACAAAGTCTTTTCATATACACCAAGGATTACATATTGGAAAAGGGATTGGGGGGGGGGGGGGCTCTTCCAACTACTGGTTTATCCCCAAATGGCCACAACAGCCAGCCTGGATCAGACTGAAGCAAAGAGCCGGGAAATCCATCTGGGTCTCCCACTGCTTCCCCTGGGCTTATTAGCAGGTAGCTGGATTGGAAACAGAGCAACCAGGACTAGAACCACACTCTGATATGAATGTGGAAATCTTAAGGAGCTGCTTAACCTGCTGCACCACAATACTGGTGCCTTCCCTCACTTCTGATTGTCACAGCACTTTGTGATTTGGTGTCATTCCGTTCTACAGGTAAAAATGCTTTAAATAATTTGGCTTCTATACCTATATCTAAAATGAGATGGATGTTTGACATGAGTCCAATAATTTGAATTTCCTACAATGAAAACCTTCTATAGAATGAAGGAGTAACACATTATCTCCCTGTAACTACTAATGTTCAAGGAGAATAGGTAAAGAAGATTAGAATGACTTGGTTGATACTTGAAACCAGAGAGCTGCAAAATATGGAACCCATAGCTATTCTCCTCCTTTAAAAGAAAGCAAACCACCTTAATGTCTTTTTTACTTATTTATTCATTTATTTCATCCTACAATGAATACAAAGATCCAACCCTTTAGTTCAACTCCCAGAAGATTGCCTGTCCTTGTGAGGGCTTGTAATTCCGACTGTCTTTTTTCTGGCCCTTTGGCTCCTCTGCTTCAAATTTGTTAACCACAGGGACACCATCCTCCTCCTACCTCTCTCAGTTCAGCAAATACATCACAGTCCCACCGTCCCTAGGAATACTTCCTGACCCCAAACAAGGTTAGTCCTCTTCTCGTACTAGTTTCTCATGTTTCGGAGCGGTTCTCCTTGGCACGTAGTATAAGTCATGAGTGTTCCAAAGCCTTCACAGTTGTTCTTCTCTTCCTACCCATTTTCTGGACCTCCTTTGTGTATCTCCAAGGGTGAGGCAGAGAACTAGAGAAACTACAGAAAGGGGAAAAGAGAGAAAGGAAATTTTTTCATTTTTTTTTACTTTTTATTTTAATTTTACTTAATTTTTACAGATTCAATATAATTTGTTGATACGTCTAAGAACACAATAATATTCCCCTCCTCTCTCCCTCCCTTCCTCCTACCATCCTTTCTTCTACTTTTCCTTTTTTTTTTAGTTTTTGAGATAGCATATTTTAAATTAACATTACAGTAAAAAGACTTAAAATGTCACCAAATATGAAGTTTAACAAGAAAAAAGCAAAACAAACACAAAAACCCTAGTTTAGTGGGAATATAGACATCGGCTCTAAACAATAATTGAATGCATAAATGTCCATTTCACCCACATATAATTTTTGTCAATTAGCCATTAATTTCTTTCAATGAAATATAACCTATGACAATGTAACATCTAAACATTTCCTGTGTGCATATAAGAAAATAAAGTATTAAGTGAACTGAGCAAAATGCTTTAAAAAATGCTAAAATGTAAACGTATGTGCTAGTTCTTTGACTATTGTTGGAATGTTTCTGTAATTTGGAAAACATATACCCATAAATACTAAAATATAACCAGGTATCCAAAATGCAGTAGTACTGAGCTATAGCATTTTCTGGAAAGATTTGTTTATTTATTTGAAAGGCAGAATGAGAGAGAAAGAGGGTGAAGTTCACAAGAGAGAGAGAGAGAGAGAGAGAGAGAGAGAGAGAGAGAGAAATGACAGGGAAAGAGAGTGGGAGTGAGAGCTCTTCCATCTGCTGATTCACTCCTCCAAATGGCCACAATACCCATGATTGGTCCAGGACAAATCCAGAGCCTGAAACTCCATCCAGGTATCCCACGTGTGTGGGAAGGGCCCACGCACCTGGATCATCCTTTGCTGCAGTCCCAGGTGCATTAGAAAGGAGCTGGGACTAGAACTGGTGCTCTGATATGGTTTGTTGGTGTTGTAAATGGCGGCTTAGTTCAATGCATCTCAATTTTGGTCCCAGGCACTCTTTCAAAGGAAATAAAGACTGATAAAAATAATCTCCAGAGATTGGATGAATGAGAACTACTTTAGACTATGTTTTCAATGGAAGTAAAATGACTTAACTTGAAGATCTAAATACAACTTATTCAGCAGAAATGGTTTCAACCTGCTCTAATTAACGTCAACAAATTCTATTCCTTCTACAGTGTCAGGCATAATAAAGAATCTTGACCAGAAAGTCCAAATTTCCTGCCCTATGTTATGAATTCCTCCTATATATGGTATCCTGCTTCAGTATTGCACTTCCTAGACTATACTGGGGATCAATAAATGTTTCCTGGAAAAGAGTCAGACAATAAATAATTCAGGCTTTGAAGCCATGTAGTTTATCAAGTGCCTTTTTATTTTTTTTAAGGATTTATTTATTTGAGATGTAGAGTTACACACAGACAAAAGGAGAGAGAGAGAGAGAGAGGAGAGAGAGAGAGAGCACACTTCCATCTGCTGGTTCACTCCCCAGAAGGCCACATACATTGGGGCGGTCCAGGCCAAAGCCAGGAGCCAGGAGCTTCCTCCAGGTCTCCATATGGGTGCATGGGCTCAAGCACCTCAGCAATCCTGTGCTACTTTCCCAAGCTCATTATGAGGGAGCTGGATTGAAAGTGGAGTAGCCAGGTCTTTTTTTTTTTTTTATTTTTGACAGGCAGAGTGGACAGTGAGAGAGACACAGAGAAAGGCCATTGGTTCACCCTCCAATGGCCGCCGCGGTAGGTGCGCTGCGGCCGGCGGACCACGCTGATCCGAAGCCAGGAGCCAGATGCTTCTCCTGGTCTCCCATGGGGTGCAGGGCCCAAGCACTTGGGCCTTCCTCCACTGCCTTCCCAGGCCACAGCAGAGAGCTGGCCTGGAAGAGGGGCAACCGGGACAGAATCCGGCACCCCGACCGAGACTAGAACCCGGTGTGCCAGCACCGTAAAGTGGAGGATTAGCCTAGTGAGCCACAGCGCTGGCCACTATCTTATGTCTATATGTGTTTGTATGTGTAAATGGATGTATGTGTGTGTATAAATTATAATTTTTTTTGGTTGATAGGCTACGCATCTCTGCAAAGATGATGAAAAGAAAAGCATTAGTTAAAAATGTAAGCAACCAAATTGAGATAGTGCCTAGAATCTAAAGAGTATGGATAGAATGACCCCAGATGTAATTGGAGAGAAGAGGGCTCTAATCTTTTTTTTTTACATTTTTTAATTTTATTTAATGAATATAAATTTCCAGTGTACAGCTTATAGATTACAATGGCTTCCCTCTCCCATAACTTCCCTCCCACCCGCAACCCTCCCCTCTCCCTCTCCCTCTCCCCTTCCATTTGCATCAAGATTCCTTTTCAATTCTCTTTATATACAGAAGACCAATTTAGTATAAAGATTTAAAAGTTTGCACCCACATAGAAACACAAAGTGAAACATACTGTTTGAGTACTAGTTATAGCATTAAATCACAATGTACAGCACATTAAGGACAGAGATCCCACATGAGGAGCAAGTGCACAGTGGCTCCTGTTGTTGACCCAACAAATTGACACTCTAGTTTATGGCGCCAGTAACCAGCCTAGGCTGTCGTCATGAGTTGCCAAGGCTATGGAAGCCTTCCAAGTTTGCCGACTCTGATCATATTTAGACATGGTCATAAAAGACAGAGTGAGGATAGTAACCAATGATCCTAAGAGTGGCATTTACCAGGTTTGAACAATTATACAGCATTAAGTGGGGAAGAGGACCATCAGTACACACAGGTTGGGAGTAGAGCCATTGGTGGTAGAGTAGAGGTTATGATTACAAAGGAATGAGACCCAAGTGCGCTAGACAGGGTCTAGAACAAAGGACAGAGTCATTATTAGAGGAGCTAAGAAAGGTGCTATCTAAGCTACAATTAAGTTTTCTGACTGAGAGGCAAATAGAACCTCACAGAAGGGGCTTGATAATAATCTGTTGGGCTTTAGGCCTTGTAAGTTAAGAGGCCCAGACCTATCTATCTCTTCACATGGGGTATATCCTAAGGGAGGTGTGAACCTCCTAGGGGAAGGCACTCTGTTGACTTTCATTACTTGGCTGGCCTGGGAGGAGAGCTGGCCAGGTAAAAGCAGGTGGCATTTCAAACAAGAAATTTACAGTTCTGCCTGCAATGTTGCTGACCCTACTTGGCCATCCCCTCAGCTGCAGTGGTCACTTTGGAAGTTGGGCTGAGTGAAGGGCTTTTCAGCTTAGAGCCAATAAGATCTGTGGCTCTGACCTGGGCATCCTTCGACTCCAGGGCAGGTCCATTTCCAGTGATCCAACTCTTGGCAGAGCTGCCAGGGCTCTTCACAAGCTGACTTCTGCTGAAGCCCAGGCTTACCACATTGAAAGCCACTGCAGTGGACTGGCCTGTTGGGTCTCCTTGAGGGCAGACCACTGTACAGATAAGCCATTAATAGGCCTGCCACCCATTGCTTCTGATGCCTAGCTTTCTTTTCCTCCTGGTTTGTGTTAAAGCAGACCAGAGGATGCAAGTCAAGGGAGTGCCTGTATCCCATCTCTAATCTTCGGTGGCCTGACCTACAAGTCTATAGTCACAGGCATGTTCTGTAGTAGTTTTTCTAAGGTAGACAATGCCCATGAGGAAAATTATATTCTCACTTTAAAACTTTCTTTCCCTTTGGTCTGAAAGGGAGGTTTTTTCTACTTACTGTATACTTCGCTGATGGCGAAGTTAATCTAGCTATGAGATTATTATTTAAGTTCTTAATTGGCTATGCTATTACAGAAAAATGTTAGCCATCTCTTTTATAAGGTCTAAAGATTAAATTGTGCATCCTATAGATTCCTTCATAATAGAATTAGTTTCCTACCTTGAAGAGAATAGAGAAATGAAAGAACAAGTTGGGCTTAGAATAGAGAAATGAGGGAGCAAGTCCTAGATCGCTTGCTGACATTAGCAATATCACATGAATACTTAGCAAACCGTTTCAACCATTAGATAACAACTTGAGAAAACCTTTACCAGAAGGTCCAATGCTTTCTATAAATTTTAAGAATCATGTATTTGAAAACACCTCTTAAATATCCAACATGGTATAGTTTGTTTAACCAGTAAACGTAAGCACAACCATATAAAATGTTTTTAGTTTCTTTCTACCAACAAGTTTAAAACATATGATACACAGATTCAGGTCACACAAATTAAAATGTATCTTTGATTGATTTTAGCAGCTTAAATTTATGGACAATCTTACCTATAAGCCATTTAAAATAAAACTCTTAATAAAATTTCCCCATATGGACATACAATATGTACACACATATAACATAGCATAATAGACCAATATAGCAATTTTAATAATAGCTTTTAAAATCTTTAACTCTTTTTGTAGATTGCCAATTGATTTGAATTCCTTTGTGTTTTTAGAAGCCTCAGTTAACCATACTTTCTCTCAGTTGGTACTGTTAATACATTATTGGCTTCATCTGTTTACAGAGCCATCCCTAAGTACTGAATACAATAGAAGTGGCTGGAAAAAGTCCATAGGAACCTATTGGAGGAAAGCTAAACACAGAACCAATAATGCTTTAGTTTTATGAGCAGCAAATCATATATAACTGTGGATGACAAAAGACTTTAAGTTGCCATGTTTAAAATTATAAACTCATCAACCAACAAGAGGCACTTGCTTACTTCACAGTATTTTTGAAAAGTACCTGTAGGATTTTACAAGTATTTAACCCTTTAGGCCTCTGGGGCTTTCTCATTAAGATAACTATCATGTCTAGTAACACAAGATCATTAGACTTTTTAATTCTCAAACATTTGTATTAATAGCATTTTCCATTATAGAAACTTAAAGTTTGGTACCACATCACATCTTGACAGTACTTCTAATATAATCCAAATAGCCTGATTAGTTGGTGTCTCTATAAGATGAGAGACATAGGTCCTTCGATTTTTTCAGTTGGGCCCAAACTGGAAAAACCAAAGTCCAGGATTTACTGGAAATTTTAGAGACCAGATTGTTTGAAACTTTGATTTTTTGAATGCCTGTCAAGAATGCCAAGAAGGCTCAAAATCCAAAATATCTGGTTGAAATAAGATTCCTTAAAATCATGACATAACATAGACCAAATTTGATCATTGTTACAAGGTGATTATTCAAATCTTTGAAAATAAGCACATATTTAAATAACCCATAGCTCTTAATAAAAATTCAGCTGTTTTTGAACAATTAGAATTTAACAGACATCAAGAGAACATAATAGATTACTTTAACACATTGCTTTAACAGAGCATCAGAGTTTAATTCTATGTCAAAGAGAAATTGAGCTTCCTGTGATCTTTTGCTGTGAGGTTTCCTTCCTTTACCTTCTTTCATATTGGTGACCATGTTTCTGTGTTTCTGTGTGTAACACATCTTTAAGCATCTTTTGCAGGGCAGGATGAGTGGCAACAAATTCTTTCAGTTTCTGTTTACTATGAAAAGTCTTAATTTCACCTTCATTCACAAACGAGAGCTTTGCAGGATATAATATTCTGGGCTGGCAGTTTTTCTCTCTTAGTACCTGGGCTATGTCTCGCCATTCCCTTCTAGTTTGTAGGGTTTCTGATGAGAAGTCTGCTGTGAGTCTAATTGGAGATCCTCTGAGAGTAATCTGGTGTTTCTCTCTTGCACATTTTAGGATCTTTTCTTTATGTTTCACTGTGGTGAGTTTGATTACAACATGTCGTGGTGAGGATCTCTTTTGGTCATGTTTATTAGGGGTTCTATAAGCTTCCTGTACTAAGATGCCTCTGTCCTTCTCCAAACCTGGGAAATTTTCTGCTAGTATCTCACTGAACATGCCTTCTAATCCTATCCTTTCTCCCTCTCCATGCCTTCAGGAACTCCTAGAACCCGAATATTAGGTTTTTTAAGAGTATCCTGTAGATTCCCGACAATATTTTTTAGATTTCTAATTTCTTCTTCTTTTCTTTGGTTTGCGTGTTTCCTTTCCTGTTCTCTGTCTTCTAAGTCTGATATTCTCTCTTCTGCTTCGCCCATTCTGTTTTTAAGGCTCTCTAATGTGTTTGTCATTTGATCTATTGAATTCTTCATTTCATTATGATTTCTCGTCACTATCACAGTTTCTTGTTCTACTAGTTGTTTCATTTCATTTTGATTCCTCCTTAATATTTCATTTTCATGAGAGAGATTTTCTATCTTGTCCACTAAGGATTTCTGTAGTTCAAGAATTTGTTTTTGAGAACGTCTTAATGTTCTTATCAATTTTTTGAGATCCGCTTCTTGCATTTCTTCTATCTCATCATCTTCATAATCTTGAATTGGGGTGTCTTTTTCATTTGGGGGCGTCATAGTTTCTTCCTTGTTCTTGTTAGCTTGGTTTTTGCGTTTGTTGTTTGGCATGTTGGAGATATTTGGTTTCTTCACTGTGGTGTTTTTTCTTGTTACACTATGGCTCTATATTAAGTGGACTGTCTGCTTTTGGTGGAGCCTTAGAGGCTTGAGATGAGTGTGGCCTGAGAGCTCTGTTTGGTTCCTCAGGGTTGAGGGTGTGTCAAAGATGACACTCCCAGGTTAGGTGTGGTAAATCTCTTTCTTTCTCTCTTTTTTTTGATTCAAAAGGGAAGTAATTCTGCACAGCTGAACGTAATTGGAGGTAGTTAGCAGGCGAATGATATACCCACAGGAGCCAGAGATTGGAAGCTCTTTCCCAAGGACCACACAGGGAATCTCTGCTGCCCTCAGTGTGGGCTCCAATTCTCCTGCAGTCTCCCAGTGGGTTGCCAAGTTAGATGCTAATCTCCTGTTATTTCACCCCTCCCCCCAGTGTCAGGTTTTTCTGCTAGGCTCAGGGCTGGTGCAGACCTGAGGTCGCCCTGCTTATGACGTATGTCCAAAATGGCGCCTGCTCTTTGTCTTGCTCGCCTTTGAGGGGTGAGCGGAGTGAGAGAAACTTGTGTCCGTATCGGTCACTTTTTTTTTTTCCTCTCTCTCTTCTAGTTAGCCTGGTGAACTTTTCCCCATGGAGTTTCAAGCCTCGTTCCCTCTAGTCTCCTCTTTCCGCTTGCCCGCTGGTGTCTCGGGCTATTGAGTTTCGGCTCACCTCGCGTTCCAACGCTGGTGTGTTGAGTCTGCCGCTGGTGTCCCGAACCTGGGCTCCCACGCTCTACATGCAGGTCCACTGTGAATCACTAGTTCCGGAAGAGTTTCATCTGCTGTTTCTTCCCCTACTCTTCCTTGACCCTGCAGTATCTCCACTTTTATTAACCTGTCTCTCCCCCGGACTAATAGTGTGCTCCCTTCCTATTCCGCCATCTTGCCACTCTCCCTAGCCAGGTCTTGAATGGGCACCTATTTAGAGATTTATTTTAGAGAGGCAGAGAAAGAGATAGAGATCTTGAATCCACTGGTTCACTCTAGTATGTTTGTGAGCAACCCAATTGTCGTCTCAATTGATGAACCAAATATCTGACTCTAAATCAATCTTTTAATTGTTTGCATGAAGTTTTTCAAGTATCTTTGGATGATGCAATTTTATATAAGAGATTTAAGTCTGCTGGATATACATCTGAAGGGGATCCTGGAACCAGTCTACTAAGGGTAGCTAGAGACAGTCATCCTTAAGACATGTTCCAGGGGCAAGCATATGGTACAGTGGGTTAAGCCACTGACTACAGCGCTTGTGTCCCATATCAAGAGTGCCAGTTTGAGTCCTGGCTGCTTGCTTACAAAACAGCTCGCTGCTAAAGCACCTGAGAAAGCAGAATATGATGGCTTAAGTAGCTGAGTCCCTGTCATCCACATGGGGAACCTGGATTGAGTTCTTGGCTTCTGGCTTCTGCCTGGCATAGGCCTGGCAGTTGCCAGCATTTGGGGAGAGGGCCACCAGACAGAGCCCTCTCTATTTCCCTCTAAGCTCACTCTGTTTCTATCAAATACATAAAATTAAATAAACTTTAAAAAAACAATAAATTATGAGTTTATTTTGGTGCAAAATGTTTTGATATCCACACACAATTTTCCTAATATACTCTTCAAATAAACTTTTAGAAATATTTGCATTTACTTCAACCTACACACTTCCTTCTTTATACTTCAAATCATCTCAATATAACTTACACCACCTACTACAAAGTAACTGCTATGTAAATAGTTGTTATGTTGTTATTATTTAAAGACTAATGAAAAAGAAAACAGGCTTGTATATGATCATTACAGATACAATTTTAAACATATGTATTTCCAAAGCAAAGGTGTTTTAATCCCTGGATGCAGAATCTGCAGACGTTAGTGGTCAATTGCATTTACCATGCAGCAAGTTTCTCTGCTGTTTGAAGGCATTTTGTCAAGCATGCCATACCACGGCCTCCTAGTAAAACAGATCACACCTAGTTGAGGTAGTACCTGCAGTGCCTATCACAGAGCTAGCACAGAGGGGGGACTGAGTCCGAAGTATTTAAAGTGACAGGAAGAAAATAAAAATGAGATACCCAGAAAATTACAGAGTCAAATGTTTATACTAACCCAGAAGAATTTTTATTTTCTAAATTTCACAGCTTCAGGTGATGAAAACAACTATAAGTTTTCTATTGGAAGAGGCAGGTGGCATATTTATTTTTGATAAAAGAAGAATGACTAAGATGATTTTAAGCAACATTATGCACTACAAACTGATTATCTAGATGCTATGAGATCATTTAATAGATATAATACCCAAAATGTTACAAAAATTTACAATCAGTCATCCACAGTTTTGAATTTCTGTTTTGGTAACTTATCCTGCATCATCTCTCTGCTTTCCCACAAATGAACAATAATTCAGCAACCTAAGAAGTTTCCCACACTGCTGCTTCAAATCTGCTCTGCATTTTTTCCTTCCTGCTAGTCAACACACCCCCTGCTGGCTCCAGGCAAACATCATTCCACCTTATTAAAAATGCCAATAATAAGCAAATTATAGATGTTTTTCACTGCGTTTCCCATGCTGATTTAAATGCAAAAGGGATAAAAGGACATAAATGCTAAGGATTAGGTTACATAATGAAATAATCCTTTGAAAGTGGCTCTTTTTCCTTCCAAATATTTATTTCCTGAAAAATACACCTTCAGAAAATGTTATAATTTTGTAAAAGTCTTTTCATAGTAGGCTCAATCACAGATCTTCTGTCAAATGTCAGCCTGCCTTACTTAAAGATCAGGTGTGTATGTGAGACAGACAGACACCTGCTGTTCCTCATTAATTTTCTTTAAGAAACTTAACAACATCACATTGGCCATGGAAACAGCTATTCCCTGAGGGATAGAAGCAAGACATCAGTAACTCTAAAGAAAAAATATAATATAAGCTAAATTACTGATCATATTTGAGCTCAAATGAGCATATTAAACACACACACAAATGTAGATTCACTTCCTTTCTGAACATTTGTAGCACTGAACAATGACATGAAGAGTCGAGGTTCTGGAATCAGAAAGCACAGTTTGAATCCTTGTGCTTGTATTTAGTAACTTTGTGCTTTGGGCAATGTTATTTAAATTTCCAGAGTCTCTGGGCAGGGGCCTGTGCTGTGGCATAGCAGGTAAAGCCACCACCTGCAGTTCCAGTATTCCATAGGGGCACAGGTTCAAGTCCCGGATGCTCCATTTCTTTTTTTTTTTTTTAACTTTTTTTAATGAATATAAATTTCCAAAGTACAATTTTTGAATTATAGTGGCTTTTTCCCCCATAACCTCCCTCCACTTCTGATCCAGCTTGCTGCTATGGTCTGGGAAAGCAGCAGAAGATGGTGTAAGTGCTTGGACCCCCCCACACACACATGAGAGACCCAGAGGAAGCTCCTGGCTCCTGGTTTCAGATCAGCCCAGCTTCAGCCATTTTGGCAATTTGGAGAGTGAACCACTGGATGAAAGACTTTCTCTCTCTCCCTCCCTCTCCCTCTCTCTGCCTCTGCCTCTCTGTAACTCTGCCTTTCAAAATAAATAAATAAATCTTAAAAAAAAATTTCCAGAGTCTCAACAGCTTCAAGTGCCAATTGTAACTAATAATACTGATTTCAAACTTGTGTCCTGAATTCTAAAAGAGAAAGTAAATGCCTTCTGGGAATTGATACCTAATAAACATTGTTCTATTTTCTTCTAGAGAACCTAAGTAGCAGAAGCTTAAACAACACAGACATTTATTGTTCCAGAGTAGAAGTAACTTGTTCTGATTAAAGCTCAGGGAATATCTCTGATTTTCTCCATCTCACTGTCTGGGCTATCTACTATTGTACAAGAAAAAAAAAAAAAGCAGCCATGGTTACTACAAATGCTATGGTTAAAACCACAGGAACAACAGGTTTTCAGTCGGATTCTTCTCTCTTTTCCCAAAAAGAAAATTTATTCTTCCTCTTGAGTCTTATTGGCCAGCAAACACTGGATAATCACTCAGAGGGGGAATGCAATTGAAGAGGAAGGCTGGCATAGTCCGGTCATGATTCTTTCCCCAGCCTGTTTCACAATGAAGGATGGAGTTGGAATCATGTGTTGATCAGGAAACTGATAACATCTCCCAGTTTGACGAAAACATAGGACCAAGTTGGTCCTATCATGTAAGCACACCTTACTTAAGTTTGTGTATGTCATCTTTCCACCTAGAAAACATGAGGAGCATGACACACTGAAGACAGGAACAGGTCCTGTGTGGCATCTATTTAACCAACAGATAGCAATGAATACACATGTAGGCATGTCAGTACTGATCAATAAATGCTGGAGGATTCAATTATTGTGATGACTTTAGGCAATGAATTTGGCATAGTTATGTTAAGATGTGTGAGTTTTTTTTTTTTTTTTTTGACAGGCAGAGTGGATAGTGAGAGAGAGAGAGAGGCAGAGAGAAAGGTCTTCCTTTTTGCCGTTGGTTCACCCTCCAATGGCCGCTGCGGCCGGCGCATCGCGCTGATCCGAAGCCAGGAGCCAGGTGCTTCTCCTGGTCTCCCATGCGGGTGCAGGGCCCAAGGACTTGAGCCATCCTCCACTGCCCTCCCGGGCCACAGCAGAGAGCTGGCCTGGAAGAGGGGCAACCGGGATAGAATCCGGCGCCCCAACCGGGACTAGAACCCGGTGTGCCGGCACCACAAGGTGGAGGATTAGCCTATTAAGCCATGGCGCCGGCCAAGATGTGTGAGCTTTTTAAAAGTGTGTATTTACTTTTAGTACAAGGATGCATTAGTACAAGGATGTAATGTAGGTGAAATGCATTACAAATCCAGTGGTTTTTACTGAGTTGATTGGGGTTAGGACACAAAATTATAACTTGTGTCTGCTTATCGAAAATACTGTTTTGTGTATGATTCTCTTCAATAGGTACAAATATCAAGCCAGGAATTACTATAATTCACAATTTACTAATGTATTAACTGAATCTTAAAGGGCCCAAGTCACTTACTCAAGATCTCATATCAATAATCTGTAAGGCTATACTGGTAGAGTTTCTTGTTCTAAGCCTGACCCTTTTTTACTAAACTACTTCAAATACTTTTCTCCTGAAACATAATATCTATCACAAATTACTTGTTGGTTACAATAGGGAGAAGTTCATTTGGAAAAAGACAGAACTAAGTGAAGAAAACAAATCACTTTTGGCATATGTTCCTGGCTGTGGCATGGCTGAGTTTGTATAAATGTAATTATATAGATACTTTAGAGGGTGAACTTCCTCTAAAAAATATAACCAAATATTTCAAAATATATGGATAGGGAAGTAAGCTATACATATATTATCCTCAACTGCATTTCCATTGATTTTTCATATACTTGACATCTTGATTTCCAAAGTAAATAAGGATAAATGTGCTCCAAGGAGCTTCTGCAGTCTGGTACAAGGAGTGGATAGAGGAGCAGGCATAGTCGCTGAAAGAGCAGACAAGGACTTTTCCCATCAACACCACTAAGACATCAAACATTTCTAGTATACCTACTATGTATCCTGAAGACTCAAACACTAATCAAGACACTGTGCAGAGTTCGGGATATAAATTGTATGAACAGAAACATCACACAGTAACTATCAAAGACCTCAAGAGAGACCAGTAAAATGGGTTTGAATTTAAAAAGTTGCCTGGCCGGCGCCACAGCTCACTAGGCTAATCCTCCGCCTGCGGCGTTGGCACCCCGGGTTCTAGTCCCAGTTGGGGCACCGGTTCTGTCCCGGTTGCTCCTCTTCCAGTCCAGCTCTCTGCTGTGGTCCACGAAGGCAGAAGGATGGCCCAAGTGCCTGGGTCCTGCACCCACATGGGAGACCAGGAGGAAGCACCTTGCTCCTGGTTTCAGATCAGCACAGCGCGCTGGCCATAGCGGCCATTTTGGGGGTGAACCAATGGAAGGAAGACCTTTCTCTCTGTCTCACTGTCTAACTCTGCCTGTCAAAATAACTAACTAACTAACTAAATAAATAAATAAAGTTGCCAAGGGAATGAAAAGTCCCTGGAAGAGAGGAAGTGCAGTATATGCCAATAGCATGGCAAATTACCAGCTGGCAGGACTACCTGCCAGGAAAAGATGTTCAAATCCTTGTTCTTTTGGCAGCAGGCAGACTACCTGCCTGCTGTAGAAGGTGACTACTTTGATATCAAGGATGAGTCTATTGGAGATAAGTTTGAATTAGAAATAGGAGACAGAAGTAGTAAGGAGACACTCAAGTACGCTTTACTCAACATGTGGCTGAAATGGCCCCAGCCTGATAGCCCACTCAGGCCAAAGTCTGCCTTCAGTATCTTAAGATTGAGCTTCTTGTGAAGGCAGGTACGCCTAAGTCTGACCAACACAACAAGCTGCTTTGCTCAGAGTAACTCAAACCTCTCAGCCCCCAAAGAGACAAGAGCTACTTTATGATGCCAACTGCAAATTCTCTCTCCCAGAAGAAGTGATCATTGCCAGCTAAAAACTCCTCCATCATTCCGATCTGAGATACTTGGCATGCAAGCACATGCTAATTTGTATTGTTCTCTTAACTTGTTATATATATAAAGATGTATTTATTTGACAGTCAGAGTTACAGAGAGAGAAGGAGGTACAGAGAGTGAGAGAAAAACACAGAGATTTTCCATCCACTGATTCACTCCCCAGATGGCCACAATAGCCAGGGCTGGGCCAGGCTGAAACCCAGAGCTTCACCTGGATCTCCCATGTGGGTGGCAGGGGTCCAAACACTTGGGCCATTTTTGCTGCTTTTCCCAGGCCATTAGCAGGGAAATGGATCAGAAGTACAAAAGCCAGGACATGAACCAGTGCCCATATGAGACACCAGTCCCACAGATAGCGACTTTACCAGCTATGCCACTATGTCCTCCTCTGTTATCTTAACATTTTAATGTATTTAACATCTTATTTTTTCTGACATTTCTTGCATTGTGAGAGCGATTGTTCTTATTTTTTCTGTTTTCTACACCTTGCATCATATTATTGGCTATACACTATATAAAAAGGGGGGGGGGGTGGATGAAGAAAAAGAAAATAGGGCATAAAGAAAAGGGAAAATAATTAATTCAATTTTCTGCCTCAACAATAGTTTGAAAATGATCTTGACAAGACAAGTTATCCTCCAATCATTGCCTTACACCATAATATTTGAAGGAGAAATGACCCCAAAATACTGATATTCAGAACAGAGTGACCTAATGTGATCATATCCGGATCTTCTATTATACATTGCATTGTCCATAGGTTGTAGTGACTGTTACCTATAAACGTCTAAAGACAAAGGAAACATGGAAGGAGGATTTCACATTCAGAGCCTGATGGGTTAGAGCTGTTCATTCTGAAGGACATTTACCATGTTTCTCCTTAGGATCCCATCAGTAAAATGAAGATGGCCAGATATACTTTCTCTGGCTTGTGGGAAGATCAGAAAATCAATGATGTGAGCCACTTGTGGAATATGCAAAAGATAAGGTTCTATGTGATGAATGATTCTTTTTTCTTTGTTCCATGAATGGTAAAGAAGTGGAAGTGGGAACCAGTGTTGTGTCACAGCAGCTTAAAGCCCCATCTTGCAGCACCAGCATCCCATATAGGTACTGGTTCGAGTTCCAGCTGCTCCACTTCTGATCCAAATCCCTGGCAATTTTACCCGGGGAAAGCAGTGGAGGATGGCCAAATCCTTGGGCATCTGCACCCACATAGAAGACCTGGGAAGAAGCTCTGGCTCCTGGCTTTAGATCAGCTTATCTCCAGCCATTGCAGCTACTTGGAGAGTGAACTAGTGAATGGAAGGGAGAATCAGACAATAAGACATGATCCTACCAATCTCATTTCTTAAAAGATTTATTTATTTGGAATGTATAGTTAGAGAAAGAAAGACACACACACACACACACACACACACGTGCATAACTGGTTCACTTCCCAAATGGCTGCAAAGACCAGAGCTGTATCAGGCCTTCAGGAACCAGGAGCTACTATTGGTTCTCCTACATGGGTGGCAGGGGCCCAAACACTTCTGTTGCTTTTCCCAGGCACATTAGCAGTGAGTTGGGTCAGAAGTGGAGCAATTGGAACATAAACCAGCACCCATGGGGATGCTGGAGTCACAAGGGACAGCTTAACCAACTGTGCCACAATGATGGCCCCCCTACTTCTTTTTTTATATTAAACTTTCACATAAAGTTGGGCTTGAGAATATGTCCAGATTTGTCATTTTAAAAATTTTTTGACAGGCAGAGTGGACAGTGAGAGACAGAGAGAAAGGTCTTCCTTTGCCGTTGGTTCACCCTCCAATGGCTGCTGTGGCCAGCATGCTGTGGCAGGCACACCGCGCTGATCTGAAGCCAGGAGCCAGGTGCTTCTCCTGGTCTCCCATGCGGGTGCAGGGCCCAAGGACTTGGGCCATCCTCCACTTCCCTCCCGGGCCACAGCAGAGAGCTGGCCTGGAAGAGGGGCAACCAGGACAGAATCCGGCACCCTGACTGGGACTAGAACCCAGGGTGCTGGCGCCGCAGGTGGAGGACTAACCTATTGAGCCGTGGTGCCGGCCAGAGATTTGTCATTTTAAATACACATCTTTAGGATGTCAATTACCCATTTTCCCCCACTCCCTGTTAGCGTTCTGGCTGTTCTATCTATGCAGAAAGCTGAAGCCTCTTCAAAACAAGTGTGAGTTACTCACTATGGAGTGACACAGGGAGAAAAGGGAGCTCACTCAGTTTCTGCTCCACCCTGTGTAAGGTGGATTTATCAGAATTAAAGCTTTACAAAAGAATTTTAATAGGTAAATATCAATCCGGCTGAAAACTGTTTTAATAGTGATTAATATCCTACTCCTAATAAAAACTTGCTGCCAAAATGCCCCCAGAAGATGGCATTGTTTACACTACTGTCTGAGAGGAACAGCTGTTTACCCCTCACGACTTTCAGAGCTGCAGTATTCTTACTGAAATGTTAACAAATCTTAAATAAATGTCTACCATTTAAGGCAGAAAGTTGCTCTGAGAACAGGTGTGTTCAAGAGAAGGAAAAAAGCTACCACTGTAAATACGACTTTAAATTAGGTGCCATTTATATACTATACACTGAGAGTGCATATGGACATCTAAATACACAGTTCCAATATTTACTAATAAGTTAAAGATAATTTACAGTTTGGGGACTTCATGGTAATAAATTTCCCTGACTTCCTTTTAGTGTTTATTCTGAGGCATTTTGCTGGCACACATAATTCATTTTAACTCATCTGCCAATAAATGAAGTCAACATGTGTATAATTTTGGGAATATTTTATTTACTCAAATATTTTTGGAAAGGTATAGAAGATGAGATGGTATCGTGAGATATTTATCTCATTGTTCCCTGGCTATCATTTTCCTATACTTAAAAAGTAAGTCTTTAATGTTAGCAAGGATGTGAAGGTAGGGGAAATCTCACAACTGCTGTTAGGGAAAGGAAGAGAAAGAGCTCATAGCACCAATTTATAGAATAATTGGCAATACTTAGTAAAGCTGAAAATAATCATTTCCTATGACCCAGAAATTATTGCAAGTGTATGTGTGAGGACAATTAAGTATTTGATACAAGAGTATATAATTTATCATATGAAAAAACTGGAAAAGCTTACAGAGTAATAAACCAAAGGATTTGTGAATAAATGTTGACATATCTGTAAAATGAAATACAATACCACAGTTAAAATGAAAGGACTAGGACTCCATGTATTCAATGCATTAAATGTCAAAAATAAGTATTATATTGCCATGTACAGAATGGAACTGTATGTTACCATTTATATATAGGTTAAATACAATCAAAGCAACACTACACACTGTCTAAGGATGTAAATATGTTTCGTAAAAATAGAGAAAATGTATCATGCATAGGTATGAAATGTACCAAATGGATTAAGTAGTTACTTCTACATATGTGGGGAGACCAAGAAGGTCAGACAAGAATTCAAAAGGCACTTAAATTACATCCATAATATTTTATTTCTTTTACCGACATCCGAGTGTCACATTCACCTAGGACATTCAGACGTGTGCCATGGTTGATTATATTTCCTTTAGATTTCCAGCACATTAAACATAGCCCGTTAGGTGTTTACCACATGGGGTCCTCAAAGGCCAGGACTGAGCTGCACGGCCAGCCCCTCCAGGCCCTCACTACAACCGCATGCAGCTGGATTTTGAACCTCAGATACCCCACTCTCTGTTAGCCCCCTGCCAACAAAGCAGCTCCTTAAGCCCCCTGAAGTCTAATGTTTCAGGTTGTGCCACCCCTTGGGTGCTGCCTTTCCCCTACAACTAAAGCTTTAGTGGAGGATATCTTCTGGTTGCCCCCAAATTAGTGACTTACATAATTAATTTCAGTTAGAAGCTTAAAAATAGCAGAGGGTCATTCACTTACAAGGTATAGAACCCTCAGAATTCTTACTTCCCTGAACAATACTGAAGTCACTAATCCAGTTGCCATTCAACTCTCCGTTGGCATTCCAAGGATCTGAGCCCAGCTCTATTTAAAACCACAGGGTTAACCTCAGGACTCACGCAGAAGCTGCCTGAAACCCAGCAGAAGCTGGATGCGGTGGGCGGCAGGAACCTGGGTGTAGGTAGCCTCAGCCTGCACAGCTGCTACCGCTGGGGCTAGGGGTCCGGGGAGGTGGGGGCATCAAGTTACCCTGAAGTGGTTAGAGTCCGCTGAACCTAACTGGATTGCAAGCTTCACATCGGACAAATCATTAGGGTCCCTCATTTTGTTGGGATTTGACAGCTTGCAATAAAAACAAAGTAAGTTGATTTATGGCAAAGCAGAGTCCCCAGATACCCTCCTGGAAGTCAGAGACAAAAACAGGGTTCCTAACAGAGAGCCTCTAGGAAGAATAAAGACCATCCTTTTCCTCTATTGAATGCAAATCGCTCCAGCAGAGCCTCCGGATTTCGCGTTGCAGGGCTTCCACGGCGACCCTCTTCCCTACCACACCCAGCCGGCTCCCCACGCCGCCCCTCGGTCTCCGGAGCCACCTGGAGCCCTGTAGGGCTCTCCCGAAGCAAGGCACCCATTGCGAGGAAGGAGGGAGGAGACCTGGGTGCCGAAGGCCGAGGGACAGGATGCGGGGTTGGGGCAGCCGGGGAGCGGCCGTTCTGTTGGATCGCTACGTTGGAAATCCCAATCAACCATCATGCTTCCCTACTAGAAACTGAACGCAAAGTGAGGATTTAATAGCACAATTCAAACCCTACTCGATCTCCCTTCCAAATGGGGTGGTGGTGGTGAGCGGGGCAACTCCTTAGCGCATTTCAAATCTCTCCACGGGAAATGCTCTCTTCCTAACGCGTCCTGGCTTCCAACTCCTTTTTGCCTTCTTTCAGCAGCGTTTTGGGGAAAACCTGGTTTAAATTTCTCTCTACCCCAAATGGGAGGACGAGAGAAGGAGGGAGGGGGCAGAGAAAGAGAATGAGAGAGAGAGAGAGAGAGAAAAAGAATCTCCGTTTCCTTTCCCTCCCAGGTAGCCCAGCCAAGGCGCACCGCAGCGGCGCGGGGAAACGCACCCGAGCGCGGCGGAGACCCGCCTAGGCCGCTCTTATAGGAGAGTGCGGGGCGGGCCTGGCCGGGGGCGGTGCCGCGCGGCCGCGCTCGCCTATAAGGAGCTGTCCGCCACCCCGGTGCTGATTCCAGCTCTGGCGCCCGGCGCGGTGGATTCGGCCGTGCCGCGGGATCGGCGCCTTGTCTTGGCAACCGAGTCTGGATCGGCCCCGTTCCGGAGGCAGGGGTGGGGGGCAGAGGAGGAAGAGGCGGGCGAGGAAGGCGAGGACAGTCAGCGGGCGGCAGGTGCGGGACTGTCGCCTCAGCCGCAGCTCCGGAGGAGCCCTCGCCACGGTTTCGGTGGAGCGTCTGGGCGCGGGATGGAGTGAAAGAGCGAGTGCTTCTCCAAGGGGGGGTGGGAGGGGCCAGGCGGTGCGGAGGAGAGAGAGCGAGAAAGAGAGAGAGAGACAGAGAAGAGAATAAGCCGCGGCTGACGCCTGCGAATTTGGAATTCGATCCGGAGGGACCGCTCACTCGCGGGAAATGGATTCTGTACCACGGCTGACCAGCGTTTTGACTTTGCTGCTCTCTGGCTTCTGGCATTTAGGATTCACAGCGACAAATTGTAAGTACCCGGAGCTGGGGAGTGGGGGCTGGGGGAAGATAGTTGAGGTGGGAAACCATAGCTTTCAGAAAGACAGATAAATGTCCAAACGCACTCGGTGTTGTCTGCCCAGGGCAGAGGAAGAAGGGGTGAGAAATGCTGATTAGTGTGGTTACATCGCTCCAGCCATCCCAAAAGTTAGCGGAGCTCGGTGGAGCCACCCTGCCGGATTTCCTGCCCTTCTCACGGAATTGCAAAGTTCGAGGGCGCAGGGAAGCTTCCTGCTTGCTCTGTGGTCTCTGCCTGCCTCTTCTCGCCCAGGGTTTTATCCCGGGAAAGGGCCCCCACGCAGACAGGATGCATTGGCAGCGAGCTTCCAGGGATAGAGATGCTCCCTGCCGCGCGCAGTGACAGCGACTAGTCTCTCCCCTGCCTCGGATTTGCTGTATGCCCAGCGCTTCACAATGCGAGGTTCTCCGCTTTGCCCTAGGCAGAAGGCTCCAGTCGGGTATCTAGCAGCCTATAGGCGTCAATTCAACAGGAGTGGGAGTTTTGGCCTAAGAGTCATGGCCCGCTGTAGTCAACCACAAGATCAATGGCTGCCCCCATTACAGGAGGAAGAGCCTTGATACGTACCCCACCCCCCAAATCTTTGTGCCAGGAAACATAATGAGCATGCACTAAGGGTGCCCTCCGTCGTCCAAGTCCTCACTTCAGCGAGCGCAGGGCATTTAATTTAACAGGCAGGAAGGCTGGACACCCGGGGATGCACCACCTGCACTGTGTATTTAAAGAACCCAGTTAGTCAAACTTGAATAAATCGCTGGAGCAATCAGAGGTTCAAGCTCAATTGCTCAGCTGCCTCTGTAGACAGAGGAAGGGAAGTTTTTCTAGCTCTGGGAACTCATAAATGATAAGGAATGCAATTAAGCCATCTGTGTTTTTTTCCGAAGATGGTTTTTCAAGGTCCCTCAAGTTTCTGGGCTTGCTTTCCTATCACTATCCCTACCACCAACCTCAGAATTCCATACATACTGGAACAGTTTTATTTTTTGTTATATGCATCATTGATAATAGGAAGAGACAGGACAACACGTACTGTTCAGCAGTCCTCATAGCTCACTCCTCATGCTCGCAAGTCCAAGAGGAGGTTGAGCATCTCTTTGCCCGAGAGTTATGCCTCAAGGAAAGACAAGACAAATTTAGGTGCTGGGAACTGTAGAGAAGAACCAGTATTTCCATCTATGATCAGAAGTTTTAGAGGTCCGGAATCCTTAGTTAGCAGTAATGCCTGGCAAAGGTTTTGCTAAACTTTGGGTTGTAAAGCAGGGCTGAGGAGGTCAACTGCTCCAAAAGGGAGGATATAGAGGGACCTAGCTTGGAAACTATTTCAGGGATTTATGTTGGGGCAGATTAGACTCTGGTATTTCTTCTCTTTCTGTCTTCCACCCTCTCCCTTTCCTCCTCATCCGTCCCTTCTCCTTCCTCTCCTTTGAGATTGTTCCCATGGTGTTTCAAAAAAATGACCTGAGTGGTTAGTAGAAGGAAGTTAGGCAAAGCACTAAACTAGTTTCTCAACCTTCTAGAACACTAGAGGTCAGTATTGTCCTAACGATTCAAAGGAGTGGCCACAAACTGCTCCCCCCCCCCCCCTTTCTAAAAAGTGAATACTTTGAAGACCCACAGGGTGGGGGTTAGGAATAAGGTGAAATAGAGATATTCCATAGGCATATGATGTGGGTTGCTCCATGTAGCATCTTTGCTAAGGACCAGGGGGAAAATGAAATTTTCTGTAAATTAATTGAATTATGGTTAATAAGTTTTAGTAATACTCATAAAAACTAAGCATGCATTTAAGATGTATGTTTATAATTATTGATACAGTGATAAAGCTAATTCTGAACATTTAAATGTAACTTTGTGATAATGAGCTTTGGTGTTTTATCAGCAGCAGTTTAATTTCCCTGTTTCCAATCAACATTTCAATTGAAAGAATGCTGCTTGCTAAATATTTTGAGGTCAGTGTTGTTAAAAGCAATGATAAAGTGTTTATTATGCTGTACAAAATTCATCAGTTCAGTGAACAATAGAATGGCAGCAGAAAATTACTTCTCAACTCTGTACCAGAATCTGTGATGCAGAACCTCCATGAAAAAAGCATTAACATTACAGTTCCTCAAGACTTCCTTTGTCCAGTCTTTCTTCATTAAATATAAGGGTTGGATTAACTGTTTATCTACAGTCTATTAACATGGGTTTGCATATACTGAAGAATATCAATTTCTAGTAAAATTGGTTTTTAAGCTTTTTTTGTTAAATATTTTTTCAAGATTATTCTTCCTGTAATTTGAAATAATCTCATGTCATTTGGGACAGTAGCCTTGAAAATCGATCATTTACTCAAGTCATTCTATGGTATTTAGTTACACCTCTGGACTTTGTTCAAGTGAAAAGAACTTTTAGTTGTTTCTATTCTTCTGATAATAATCTGTGATTATTATTGTTGTGTGTGTGTGTGCATGTATGTATGTGTTTAATTTTCTCATAATATGACCAAAACATGGACATGTATCTCCAATGAATAAATGAATGCATACCCTATTATAGATTTTAAAAATTTCTAATTAAACAAAATTAAAATAAAGTCACGTTAGAAGGGCAAGCTACAACATAGCTATTATAAATGTGCAGAGAACATAATTACCTAACGGTAATGAAAACTCCGGAAATTTCCCCATTCTAGATTTTCAGGATATTATATTACTACAATACTTCCTTTGCGTTTACCCAGGGGGAATTAGTTAATTTCAAATGTAGATATAATAGGCCAATGTTAAATGAAAAACCCATTTTACATATCCTATCAACTCCTCTGGCACCAACAGAAGCATGCACCTTGAGAGCTGGTTAAAGGGAATCCAGGAATTGGAGTAGCTAATGAGTTCTAGTCCCAGTTATACTATAGCTCAGGAGTCAAGCACTCATCTGGTTATTCAACCTTCCAGCGCTCACATGCGTGGGCGAAAAGCAGCAACTGTGATATGTGTCTACCCTAAAACAGAAGAGTAGCTAAGTATGTAACTGAGGAGGGACTTCTGACTATTACGATGAGAGAACTTGTATTCAGGAGATAATAAGAAAGCACTGGACACATATGGGATCACTATGTGATTTTTGAGAAAAACATGTATTATGTTATCATGAAAAGCTTTAGTTTCGACCAGTAAATCATGCTGAATGATCTCCAAATACATTAAATATCTGAAGTATCTAACTAACTTATTGTTGCCACATATTATGCTCACACAGATCTTACCCTGGGAGAGGAATCAAACATTTTATTCTAGCCCTTTCTCACAAGCAAAATGTCATCTGAAGTATATGAAGATGTCAATCATATTCATAAAGATCTCCAAATAAAGAGATGAACTGTATCTTGAATTATCTAATGCTTGTGCACAAACTCAATCAATAGGTAATATTATAAATATGAAGGCCAGTCTGATTTTTCTCAGCAAGAGACTGTCTGTGATACAGTTCTCATGGTGTTTATGGTTAGCATAACTGAAGAAAGCACTTATAATGCACATATAAAAGAGTCCTAAAGATGTTCTCATTGTTGAATTCACTTATTTTCAATAGTACATTTGAATTATCTTTGCCCTCTTTTATCACAGCCCCCTATCTCCAAACCAGATTGATATTTCTACAACTGGAATATGTAAATTAAACACCAAGCTAGTAATTTCCACACAAGTATCCAGAATTATGGCAAAATTTGTTTTCATTTGAATAACTTCCTCTTCCTCCCCTTGGTTCTTGTTCTAATGAGTGATCGTCTTCCAAACTGCAGTTTTTTGCTCTGCTCCTCTGCCTAATATCATTCCCATTCTTTCCTGGATACCAGATTTCTTTACTGAATTGCTTCACTTCTCACCACTTGTTTGTTACAAAGAAAGCAATGTAATATGGCATTATCTGAAATGTTTGTAAAACCTTTTGCTGGCAATCCAAAGTATTTTAGTTCCTAAGACAGAACTGTCAGAATATGAAGTGTATAGACAATAATAATTATTCTCACTAGACAGGAAAGTGGGGACAGGATCTTGTTAAGATCAGAAAACAAGAAGTGATCCACTCAGTAAGACTTTATTGAGAACTTGCAGTTTTCTCATTTGGAACCAATAGGGAATGACAATGTCTTCATTAATGGAAAATTTGAGGCTGGTGACCTGTGAAGGTTATTTACTTTGATAATCTTGGTATATTAAAATAGGAATTGCATCAATTGATCACATAGGCCCTATCTACCCACAATCTGTTTTTGTCCTTGTCGTCAAAGTTGCCTATTCCACTTGTATATTTCTGAAGTGACTTGCACTTTGAAACTTATAACAAAATTATAATTAGAATGCCAACATAATAGGGTTATAATTGCTACCAACCACTATGCATTTATACATCTCACAAATTTGCACAGCCTGGTAGACTTTTACAAATTCAATTTACAGATGAGTAAATTTAAGGTTAATAAAAGTTAATGATTTCCTCAGTATCACAAAGATAAGCAATGAAAAATTCAAAATCTGGACCTACTCATATACTCCTTGCAAGATAGGTACTTCATTGTAATGCATCCAGTTAGGTCCTCTGGATAAACATCTGTGGAAATTTTGTATGAGTTCTCTATGATATTTGTCTGCGTGGTTATATCCACAGCAGAGAGCATGGAAATAGCTGATCCCACCAGACACAGCCTGATTTATACCTTAAAGAACCATGATGAAACATTTGAGATTTAATAGTGATTAGTAGATTTAATGCAATATGCTAAATATCATAATGGACAAAGTTAAGTGGCCGGCCGGCGCCATGGCTTAACAGGCTAATCCTCCGCCTTGCGACGCCAGCACACTGGGTTCTAGTCCCGGTTGGGGCACCGGATTCTATCCGGGTGGCCCCTCTTCCAGGCCAGCTCTCTGTTATGGCCCGGGAAGGCAGTGGAGGATGGCCCAAGTCCTTAGGCCCTTCACCCACATGGGAAACCAGGAGAAGCACCTGGCTCCTGGCTTCGGATCAGCACGATGCGCCTGCCACAGCGGCCATTGGAGGGTGAACCAATGGCAAAAAGGAAGATCTTTCTCTCTGTTTCTCTCTCACTATCCACTCTGCCTGTTAAAAAAAATAGTTAAAAAAAAAGTTAAGTAGCTTCATATTTGGAAGGACACCTGATAATTTAATTTTGTATTAGTTTTGATTTAGAAAATCTTAAAAAGCAAATGACATGGCTTAATGAAGACTTGTGAATCCTTTTCCCATAAATATACAAACATAACAATGCCATTAGTGGCACTTCTATGCGTACTGTGTCATAAATCTATAGATGTGATACTAATATTAACTGAGCAGCAGTTATAAATTCCATATCCCAGCAAAGGACTGTCACTGATCAAAACCTCAGCTATACTACTCCCACACAACATTATGGAACTCTTTCACACTCCACAAACAAGCCATACAGGCTTACATACCCTAACATTTATTTCACTGGCTGCCTACTTGTTCTAGAATACTCTTCAGATTTCATCTTCCCTCATTTTCTTCCAACCAACCAACCAACCACACACACACACAGAGGGGGAGAGAGAGAGAGAGAGAGAGAGAGAGAGAGAGAGAGAGAGAGAGAGATGCAACTATTTTCCATGGACTTGATCAAGTGATCCTACCTACTAATTTTCCATAGCACTTATTGTAACCCTCATCTCCCCAACTAGAATGCAAAGTTTCCCAATGTTCATATTTTAATTGAGTCTATACCCAGCACCTAAAACATTGGATAGATGGATAGATGGATGAATTAATGGATGGATAAAGGAATAAATCAGTGATTTTTTATTAAGCATTTTAATTTCTAAACAATTCTAGGACCCTGTAATAAGAGTCTTATTTTTAAAATGTATTTATGGGGGCTGGTGCCACGGCTCACTTGGTTAATACTCCACCTGCGGCACTGGCATCTCATATGGGCACTGGGTTCTAGTCCCAGTTGCTCCTCTTGCAGTCCAGCTCTCTGCTGTGGCCCAAGAGGGCAGTGGAGGATGGCCCAAGTGCTTGGGCCCTGCACCCACATGGGAGACCAGGAAGAAGCACCTGGCTCCTGGCTTTGGATCAGTGCAGCCATTTGGGGAGTGAACCAATGGGAGGAAGACCTTTCTCTCTGTCTCTCTCTCTCACTGTCTATAACTCTACCTGTCAAATAAATTTAAAAAAATGTATTTATTTATAAGTAATAAGAATTACTTATCCCTGTTTTGGAAATGCCAACCAAATATTAGTTCTGAAAGGGCAGAAGTTTGGATGACTTGATTGGATGCGGGAGCTGAGGAATTGGTCTCTTGACTTTCCGTGATTTCATTGTAGAGATGGTCTTCTGTTTTCAACACACAGCCATTTGTTTCTAAAAGAGAAAATGTCTCCATCCATCTGATCTTAGCACCAAGGTGGAGCTGCTATTTATCAAGTCTGCTTATGTA
Source organism: Lepus europaeus (assembly GCF_033115175.1). Taxonomy (NCBI): domain Eukaryota; kingdom Metazoa; phylum Chordata; class Mammalia; order Lagomorpha; family Leporidae; genus Lepus; species Lepus europaeus. Next base: position 57,902,792 of record NC_084827.1, read on the forward strand.
GTTTTAATGAGTGTTTCCTATCTAGTCTAAAAAAATGCATCATCACATTTCTATAATTTTTTTGTAGCCCAGGGTTCAGTATGAAAAGGAAAATTTTGAATTCCACTCACTAGAGTTTTAGTACACAATTACTGGAAATATTTCCTTTTTAATTACCACACTTCAACACTGTCCATGTTATTAGGATAGAGAAGATGCCACTATTCATAGTTTGTGTGAGTCTGAACTGCAAATTCTTTTTCCTAAACTCAAGTTTTTCTGTGTGTCTGGAGAAACAAAGTTGAATAAGGAGATGTATTCCATGGCATCAAGAAGCTTTGAACACTAGGCAACAACAACAAAATTACCTCATGTCAGTGTGCTAAATGTTATGAAAAAGGGAAACCCAAGGTACAATGGCAGGCACACAGAAGCAGGTCAAGCTGGCTGGCACATTAGTGGATACTCTTAGAGGAAAATGACGTTTAAGCACAGTTTTAAACAAGCACAGACTTTGCTAACTAGAGAAATAAGGGATTGTTCCTTGCCATGGTGATGGAAGCAGCAAACTAAGGAAACAGGTAGGCATGGGAATTTCTTATTTTTATTTTTAAGCTATGACAAGTCATCAAAGATTTTTACACATTTAATGATCATAATCAGATTTTTGGCTTAAAAGGATCACTCTGTCAAAAACAGATTGAAATAGGCCAAGACTAGTGGCAACAAAACTGGTGAGGAGACCTGAAGGACCCCAGAGAAAGCTGCTTTAGAATCTGCAAGAGCTGTACAGATTCAGAAAGGAAATAATGGCCAAGTAAATTCAAGACACAGGGATGCATGAGTCAGTAAACTCACAGAAGGCGCAGATTTGTGGTTAAAATGCATTCCATGGCTGCTTCCATTGTTTTTGACAAATGAGAGCTATCGATGCTGGAAAAGGTGCTGTGTTCCCTGAAATGAAGTTCTTCTCTGGGAATACAAAACGACCATATTCTCAGTGCAGTATATTTCATATTTGCATGACATTGTATAGCACATGCTGTCTGTATCCATCTTCCTGATGCAACTTCTAGTCTGTAAATTATGCTGGGTTTTGTCAGGAGAGTGAGAACTAGTCATTAAGGAATGTGTGATTAAACCTCAACATCCCAGTTCTCACTCCGCCTCTGACAGGGGAGTAAACCAGAGATCATGACCACTATCAGAGGCTGCTCAGTAGGCAGAGAAACAAGGGGATGTAGGGTGTGCCTCGCTGATTTGCTTTCATTGGTGATTGATCTACTGGCATAAATTCGTTGTCTCTACATTTCTAATTGCTTTTGTGCATATTCTTGGGAGTTGATTAATGCCATCTGCTCACTGGATCAGCTGAATTGATTGAGTTTTAAAGGATGACAACAGTAATGTTGAAGATAGAAGGCAAGTGGAGGGAAATGCCAAAACACTGCTCATGATGTATGTTATTTTTAACTATCCACCTTTGGAAGCAAAGATCTTCCTTTGAAGACAGTCCAAGGCAAATCACAGTCTAATGTTGTGTGCCTAGCAGACAGATGTTTTGTAGGTGTTAGTCTAGGCCACTGCTTGCTTAATGCATGTATCTCTTTCCCTCCCTGTCTCCTCCCACTTTTCCTTCCTCTCATGCCCACTCTTCCCCTAGATCATAGGGACATGCAGTTTTTACATTAACAATGACTTTTCCCATAACTCCTGGTTCTGCTAAGGATGTATGAATAGAGAAGTAAAAAGCCTGATGAATTTAAGTGCTTCCTTGCTAAGCTATGTGGGCATTGTTACCAAATTTGAATCTTCCCAGCAAGGCTTGTTACCCATGTAGACCTGACACAGATCTGCCACCCATGGGGTACCCCAAAAACCCACGTGATTCCCACACGCCCACCCATCTGTCCCCACACAACTCTTCCCAATTCCATTAATCCCTTGAATCATTAAATATGAGGGGGAAATCTTCCAATTCAAGGAGATAAGCTTTAACACTCAGAGCCCCACTGAGAGAGCAGCAGTAGAAATGTAAATGTATACTTTACTAAGAGTAACAGACCCATTGCAGAAAAAAAAAATGCATGGAGGAGGGGGGAGAGAATGCTCTAAGTTGTGGAAAGGCAAAGTATGGGAGTATCCAGGATGCTCATGGCAACTATTGCCAATGTCTTGTTGTTGTCCAAGCCAACCTTTCCTTTCCCAATATTACAAAGCTGATGAGAACAAATCAGATGGGAAATAGGAGATCTTAGAATACAATGGGGGCCAGCACCGCGGCTCACTAGGCTAATTCTCTGTCTGCAGCGCCGGCACACCGGGTTCTAGTCCCGGTCAGGGCGCCGGATTCTGTCCTGGTTGCTCCTCTTCCAGTCCAGGTATTTGCTGTGGCCCAGGAGTTCAGTGGAGGATAGCCCAAGTGCTTGGGCCCTGCACCCACATGGGAGACTAGGAGGAAGCACCTGGCTCCTGGCTTCAGATCTGCGCACTGGCCATAGCAGCCATTTGGGGGGTAAACCAACGGAAAGAAGACCTTTCTGTCTTTCTCTCTCTCTCTCTCACTGTCTAACTCTGCCTGTCAAAAAAAATTATAACTGTTATTGTAATGACTGATGAATCTCAGCATGAATTCTTTCATGATCACTTATACAAAGTAGGGCAAGACCATCTATTTATTGTTTCATGTGCAAGCAAAGAGAGAAAGGCACATTTCTCCTTCATTTGGGTTGTTGGAGAACTGAGCCAATGCCACTGCAAATAGGAACTTGCTCTTGATGTAGCTCCAGAATTTGCCTATACCTTACCGAAAAATGCAACCATTTCAGATTCCCCACTTGGCCCCAGGCTCTGTCCTCATATGATCGCTGCTCCTGAGGCTTGGTGGGTAAATCTGTGTGCTGAGAAAATCTCAAGGACAGCCTCATAGGAAAGTGGACAAAAAGCTCCCTCCAAAGAAATAAGCAGCACAGAAACCTGAGCAGCCCCTTACAGAAGACAGGAGGGGAGAAGGTCCCCGTCCCAGGGAGCCTGAGCAGGGATATGGGTGTCGTGTTTCCTTTTCCCTTTGTCCACCACTAGCAGGGGATGTAGGCAAACAGAGGAATAATTGGAAGGTCAAGGAGAGCTTCACTTCTCTTCTGTCTACTCCCCATGCCTGCTGTTGGTAGATAAATGGCAAAACTGTTCTCTTCATGTTGATTTTGAGTTAAATTCAGGATCTAGTGCCATGATTGAGAAATTATAAAGGATTGTTTCATCTCTATTCAATCATTCATTGACTTCACAAAAATTTATGAAAGGCTTACTGTTCATGTCTTTCTCTGTACCATCAGGAGAGCCTTCTTGTCATGACAAAACAATTGACAGAAGGGTTAGAGTTGCTGTCCAAATAGCTCCAGAGAACAGCCTCAAAAGGTAACTATGGCTTTACAAGGAAATTTGACCCTGTGACTCTCACAACCTCTTTATTCTTGCTCAGTATTTTGAAAATTCTTAAAAATATTATTTTGCCATTGGTGTTGTGGCACAATGGTTTAAGCTGCCACTTGTAATGCTAACGCTGCAAATTAGAATGCCATTGCAATCCCTGGCTGTTCAGCTTCCAATTCAGCTTCCAGCTACTGTGCCTGGAAACCAGCAGATGGTAGACCCCTGACACACATGTGTGAGACTTGGATGGCATTCCTGGCTTCACTGTGACCCAGAGTTGGCTGTTGCAGCCATTGAAATGTGAACCAAAAAGTAGATCTCTCTCTCTCACTCTCTCTCTCTCTATCAAATAAATTTTTAAGCATTTATTTGTTTGAAATGCAGAGCAGTAGAAAGGGAGAGAGAGATGAGAGAGGTGAGAGAAGAGAGTGAGAGAATGAGAATCTTCCCCCTGCTAGTTTACTCCTCAAATGCCCACAACTAGGCCTGGGTTGGAGTTGACATTGGGAAACCAGGAGCACAATTGAGGCATCCCATGTGTGTGACAGAGGCTCAGTTACTCAAGGTATCACCACTCCCTCCTGAGGTGTACATTATCAGGAAGCTAGAGTCAGGAGCAGACCTGGGTATTGAACCTGGACATTCTGTTACTGGATGCAAACATCTTAACAACTAGGCCAAATACCCACTCCTCGGCTGTTACATTAAGCAAGTCTTTCATTTTCCTAAGTCTTTGCTCTCTGCTTCTTTTTACTTAGAAAACTTTCCCTTTACTGCTTTCTTTCTTATACTCTTTTTTTTTCTTTTCTCTCTCCCTCATATTTTTTTATCTCTTTTTCTTTCTTATCCATCTCTGCCTCACTCTTCCTGTTTCAATGGACTTTTTTCTAGGTGGCCTGTTTCTCTGTTTTATGGACAAAGCTAAAGCTTTGCAACTTTTCCACTCAAGTTCCGCTCACTGGAAAAACAGAGTGCATTAGAACCCAAGGGAGTCTGAGAGCTCAGCTTCAAGTCGCCACCGAAGCATGTAATTTCTTGAATTTTATCATAAGCATTCAAGCAAATTTGCATTTAGCTTCATATTATATCAATATTTATATTATGAAGAAAAATATCCCCAAACCTGTAATTAAAACTGGCTAACCAAGTTTATTAACTTAACCCATAGCAGACGGACACCTACATAGAGGGACACAGGCTTAAGAACTTTGGTTTTTTCCTAATTTATGCCTTCCAGTATTCTTGTTTCTTTCTTTCTTTTAAAAGATTTATTTATTTTACTTGAAAGGCAGAATTACATAGAAAGAGAGGCAGAGGCAGAGAGAGAGGGAGAGATCTTTCATCTGCTGGTTCCCCAAATGGCCACAATGGCTGGAGCTGAGCCAGTCCAAAGCCAGGAGACAGGAGTTTCTTTCAGGTCTCCTACATGGTTGCAGGGGCCCAAGAACTTGGGTGATCTTCCACTGCATTCTCAGGCACATTAGCAGGCATCTGGAGTAGAAGTGGAGCAGCCAGGACTTGAACTAGCATCTATATGAGATGGTGGCATAACTTGCTATGCCACAACACCGGCTCCCAGAATTCCTGTTTCTAACAGAATAACTTCAGTGTCTCTCAGAACAACAAGCTTGCTTTTTTCCCCATTATCAACAAGTACTGAGCAGAAAGCTGAGATTATGATTAATCAATAACAGGAAGTAAGAATGACATTAATTCACAACAGGGAATGAAACCCACAGGCTGGCTTAGTGAAGAGTAATGGAGATTTTTGGAATGGCTGTGGACAAGAGGAATCCCTTGTTCTGTCCTTAGTCTGTGCTGCCCCTGCTCTTACCATCTGTGTGTGTGTGGCTGCATTCATCCACATTTACCTTTGGATGAAGGACACCTGTCAGGTTACAGGACTGATGTCCACCAGGGCAGATTCTTTCACACTGAGGACAGGTAGAAACTGCCAGGAGAGTAAAAGAACAATTAATGCCTCCTATTCTACAATAATCAGGAAGCTTTTGACACAGTCAAAAGAAGAGAAACCAATAGACTGGAATCTTGGAACACTTGAGATTAGAGAGAGCATTAATATGCATTTTCCATGAACTTTTTGTTTTTATTTTTTTTTAACTTTTATTTAGTAAATATAAATTTCTAAAGTACAGTTTATGGGTTACAATTGCTTTTTTCCTCCCCATAACTTCCCTCCCACTTGTAGCCCTCCCATCTCCCGCTCCCTCTCCCATTCCATTCACATCAAGATTCATTTTCTATTCTCTTTATATACGGAAGATCGATTTAGTATATATTAAGTAAAGATTTCATCACTTCGCACCCACATAGAACATAAAGTGTAAAATACTGTTTCAGTACTAGTTATAGCGTTAATTCACATTGGACAACACATTAAGGACAGAGATCCCACATGAGGAGTAAGTACACAGTGACTCCTGTTGTTGACTTAACAATTTGACACTCTTGTTTATGGCATCAGTAATCTCCCTAGACTCTAGTCATGAGTTGCCAAGGCTATGGAAGCCTTTTGAGTTCACTGACTTCAATCTTATTCAGACACGGTCATAGTCAAAGTGGAAGTTCTCTCCTCCCTTCAGAGAAAGGTACCTCCTTCTTTGATGGCCCATTCTTTCTACTGGGATCTCACTCACAGAGATCTTTCATATAAGTCATTTTTTTTTCCAGAGTATCTTGGCTTTCCATGCCTAAAATACTCTCATGGGCTCTTCAGCCAGATCCAAATGCCTTAAGGGCTGATTCTGAGGACAGAGTGCTGTTTAGGACATCTGCCATTCTATGAGTCTGCTGTGTATCCCACTTCCCATGTTGGATCGTTCTCTCCCTTTTTGATTTTATCAGTTAGTATTAGCAGACACTAGTCTTGTTTGTGTGATCCCTTTGACTCTTAGACCTATCAGTGTGATCAATTGTGAACTGAAATTGATCACTTGGACTAGTGAGATGGCATTGGTACATGCAACCTTGATGGGATTGAATTGGAATCCCCTGGCACATTTCTAACAGTGACTTGATCAGCCCTTGTCTTGACTGTAGATGTACAATTTAATCTTTATCCCTTTTAGTATTTTTTCTTGTTCTAGTTAATACTATTGGTTGAACTCTGTAATTAACACACAATTATTCTTAGGTGTTTAAATTTAACTGAAAAGTGATCCCTGTTAAATATAAGAGTGGGAATAAGAGAGGGAGGAGATGTACAGTTTGGGACATGCTCAATCGGACTTGCCCCAAATGGTGGAGAGATATATATTCTTTTTTAATTTCATACTTTAATTTTTAATTTTTTAATTGCATACTTCCTTATTTGTTGCCGCATTATTTACAGTGGCCAACTTTCGGAGCCATCTTAAGTGTCCATCAGCGGATAAATGGATAAAGAATATATGGTATAAACACATAATAAAATACTGCCCAGCCTCAAAAAAGAAGGAAACTCTGTCATTTGCAACAACATAGATGAATATGGAGAGCATTATGAAAACTGAATAACCTGGAGTCAGAAAAACAAAATACTGCCTAATCTCACTTAAATATAGAACCTAAAAAGATCAAACCCCTAGAAGCAGAAATGAGAACAGATGTTGCAAGTAGCTGTTAGTGTAGGAAGAAATGGGAAAATGTTGGCCAAAGATTTAGAAATATTCACTTAGGGAGAATTCTGAATTTCCAAAAGATTAAGTGTTAATTGTTCTCATCATACCTAAAAGAATGATAACTATGTAAAGTGATGCTTTTGTTAACCAACTTGATTTAACCATTTCATAAAATGAACACATTTTATGTTTCACGTGTACAAAAATGTCACATTCTGGGGCCAGCACTGTGGCACAGTGGGTTAAAGCCCTGACCTGCAGCGCTGTCTTCCCATACATGTGCTGATTAGAGTCCCAGTTGCTCCACTTCTGGTCCAGCTCTCTGCTATGACCTGGAAAAGCAGTAGAAGATGGCCCAAGTCCTTGGGTCCCTGCACCTGCGTGGGAGACCTGAAAGAAGTACCTGGCTCCTGGCTTCAGAACAGCTCAGCTCTGGCCATTGTGGTCATTTGGGGAGTGAACCAGTGGATGGAAAATCTGTCTGTCTCTCTCTGGCTCTACATCTCTCTGTAATTATTTCAAATAAATAAAATAATAAATCTTTTAAAAATGTCACATTCTACCCCATAAATATATGCAATTATTTACATTTGTCAAACAAACAAATTTTGTACTTGTGAGAAAGACTTCAGTTGTGGTCCTTAGAATCACAGTTTTGATTCAAATCTCTTCTCTTGAGTTACAGTGTTCATCCTTTAACCCAGTACAAAGCCTTCTTTCACCCAGTCGGAGTGGATGGGAGGTTAGGCTTGACCAGTGTGCTTTCAATACCATTGTTGTTCACCATGGACTTGGTACAATATCAGACACAGCCCTGCCAGCTCCACCAGCCTTGGGGAACCTGCCTGATAGAGAAAGATTAGCCGTTGTACCAACTTATTTTCATTAACAACTGTTGGAAAGCCAGACTACTAAATTCTTTGCTTGATTCTAAATCTCCTGAATTTCTGCCCCTGCCTTCATCCTGGGTGCATTCTTGGTTTAGCTGTGAAGTCTGTATTTGTATTTCCTATATCTTCTTTCTCAGATATTATCTTCGTGCAGTGGACCTTCTTGCTTAGGTTTAGAGAGGCTACGTGATTTTTTCAATGTCCAGGGCCCTACAGTCTTCTCTCTTCCTCACCATTCCTGTTATCAAGAAGCACATAGAGTATCCTGAAATAATTCACACTCAGGCATTTACTGAACTCTGGCGTAGCTCCCAAAAAGAATTAGTGTTACAAAAAAGAAGTCCTTCATTATTTAAACTTTATTTTAGAAACAGAAACTTTGCATTTGGTAAATGTAGTCTTAACATAGAATTCTGGTATGTGATATGAATGACAAGGAGAGCGGTGTTGGGGAATTTGAAGAGGGGAACCCCAGAACCCTCATTCTGCAGCCCCTCTATTCTTCTCCCTCTGGTTCTTCATGGAGGTTCTGCGTGTAGACGTCTGCCTTATTGTTCATTGCAAGAATATCCATATTTATAGATTCATGAAGAAGTGATAGACACAAGAAGGTGTTGAGGAAGAGTGAGGATGGCATCCTTCCTCAGCCATGGCCAGTGCCTGGCTGGCATGCAACAGCAAGGCTGTGCTGGGTGAGCACCACCTGTGTCTGTTTGCATTGGTCAGTGAGCTGATGCCCAGTTTATTCAATAGCTTATGTATTTGCTCTGCCTTAAACCACACTGAATAAGCAGATAAATATTTTAAAGGTATTGATATTGACACAAAATATTTGTACAGGTTAAATAGGAAGAATATTGTATTGATTTGACATTGAATGTATATTGATTTGATATTGACATAAAATACTTGTGCAGCTCAGATAGGAAGAATAAGTTTTGTGTTTTGTTGCATAGTAGCTTGGCTACAGTTAACAACAGCGCAGTGTATATTTTCAGTTGTTAGAAGAGGTGCCTATTTTTAACCCATTGTTAATCTGACTTTTCTTGATGTTATTTCATGAGTATCAGGGCAAGACAATCCCATTGATAGCTACTGATTTGAAAAGATGGTAGCTTGCCAAAAAATTGCCTCTTTATCTTGATCTCCTTAGTTTGTAGTCAATAGTTATTTTTATGCTAAGGATTTATCTTATAAAGTGCTTTGAATTATGTAACCCCATCCCAGATTTCTCCTTTGGGATCTCCTCAAAAGAAGGGACCCCCATGTTAGCTGTGATTAAATTGCCCATGTACAGCACAGTGAATGGCAAAATAATTAAATTAAAAAATTAAAGCACAGGTAGATCAAGTGAAACCCATGCACAGACAGCAAGCCTGAATTCAGAGCAGTGTAGGGGCAAGTTACTGAATGTTGGCACACAGCCCAGTTCCCTCTATCAACTTGTGTCTTTCTTCCTTTCTCTCTTTCCTTCCTTCCTTCCTCCCTTCCTTCTTTCTTTCTTTCTTTCTTTCTTTCTTTCTTTCTTTCTTTCTTTCTTTCTTTCTTTCTTTCTTTCTTTCTTTCTCCCTTTCTTTCTTTCTCCCTTTCTTTCTTTTTCTCTTTCTTTTTTTAAAGATTTATTTATTTATTTGAAAGGCAGAGTTACAGAGAGGCAGAGATAGAGACAGAGGTCTTCCATCCACTGGTTCACACCCCAAATGGCTGCAATGGCTAGAGCTGGGCAAATCCAAAGCCAGGAGCCAGGAGCTTCTTCCAGGCTTCCTACTCGGGAGGAGCCCAAGCACTTGGGCTATTTTCCACTGATTTCCCAGGCCATAGCAAAAAGGAGGATCAGAAGTAGAACAGCTGGGATTTGAACCCGGCACCCATATAGGATGCTGACACTGTGGGCAGGGGATTTACATGCTATGCCACAGCGCCGGCCTTCTGTTTCCTAACTTTCATCAGAGAAATACACCCTTGACTTCCATCAGTTGTCCCTCTCAGTTCTCTGTAATATGAATTAGTATGACTAGAAGTGGGGAAAGTATCTTGGTTTCTGATTCTTGTTGGTAACATTCTTGAGTATTTGCTTGGAACACCATCCATAGAAAATCTTCCCATTAAGATCCTCCTTGTGTTCACAACTGCCACAAGTGAAATCCTAATGTTCCTGTTGTTTGATTTACTAAATAACACAGTATATAATCTATTTAATAAACCATATACAATAATTTTATAATTAAAATATATGTAGTATATAGTGCATAGACACAGTTTTTGATGAGTTATTATGAGCATTTTTCATGACTACTATACCTGGTAAGATTGTATATATGTACATCCTCTATGTAAAGCATTTATTTCAGTGACCATCAAGATTTATTATTCCCCAAGGTCAATATCGATCTGAGTGAATATTTATCTCTCTAGATAATGAGTTGAAATGGACAATTGGATGGAAATTAATATCTACTTATTTTCTGAAGTAAAATGTGTTTTTCCAGGAGGATGGATACATTCTCTTAGAAATACAAAGGCATGTGCTACTGCGGCTGCTCTGCTTCAGGGTGGTATTCCATAAATGTACTTTGCAGTCCTACTTATGTGGTTATTTCTATTGTTCTTTCTCAGGGCTTTTTTATCTTATGGACAGAATGTGAACTTTACATATATCCAACTTGAAATTCCAGTGCCATAATCAAGAGATAGTGATCCTTGAACATATTAATAATAAGTATATGTTGGATTAATGAGCACCTTGGTCTTGAAACTTATTTAAGCCAATATACTGTTACCTGAGAAACACAATGCTCTTTCAACCATGAGATAATTAGATCAAGAATACAGGAAAGGACGTGGAATTACAAAGTGGTTCCTGTGGTTTTGATTCCTTGTTTTGAGAAAGCAATAATATGATTTTTGTGGCTTGGAAATATGATGTATGTGACTGAGTGTATACTTCTGTCTATGTATCTGTACGAATGTGTACTTCTTTATTCACAAAAGTCAGCACCACATGTTTTTAGCAGACATATTTGGTAGCTATCTTTCAACCGAGGTGAAATTTCTTCTAAAATTATGAGCCTGCCATAGAAGTCTGTCCTGGTGTTCTTGTCGTCACTGCTCTATCGATCTTGGGACTGATTCACTCTCGCTGTATATGCTAAAGAATGCATCAGGTTAAAAGGAACTGATAAAACATGAACTAGAGGTATATTGGTGACAATTTCTGTATTCTCTTGTATCTGTATTGAAGTCATATATATCTGTATTGAAGACACACATGTTTTTCTGTGCAAATTTTCACTTACATTCCATATTGGTAATTTCCTTTACAAACAAGATGTATTAATCTAACTGTTATCTCAGCAAATCTTATCCAGTCACTAATGGTCTGATAAAAGACCTGGACATAAGAAAGAATATCATAATTAAATATAGACCATGGTTTATAAGTCATGGAAATAAACACTGTGACGATTCATTAGTAAAATTAATTAAACTAACATCTAAGCAAGTGAAACAAAATCAATTCAAAGGGAGAATGTGTAACTTTAATGATGGTCTCACCCTCATTGATACATTGTTTAGGGTAAAGATTTCTGTGTTTTCTGTGTAGATATCAATTTTTGTTGGCAAATTGACTTATTGAGTTTCTATAGCATAGTGTTTTGTGACTTCCTTGGGAAATGATATCATTTTGTTTATGGGGAAATCAGAATATCTCACTGGATGGCCAATGAAAGTCACATTTTACACACCATCCAAGCTATTCCACATTAGGATCTAATGCCAGGATGGAACCTCTGCTTTTCTGGGCTAGGATACTTTGATTCTCTGAAACAGCCAAAGACACTGAGATGTTTCCTTGACCATCATTTTCATGTGTGTGTATGCACACGCATATAGATATTACCCATGCACTCACTGTTAATTCATTTAGTTTCGTTTCTCTTTTAAAAGGAACTAAATAGGGCCGGTGCCGTGGCTCACTAGGCTAATCCTCTGCCTGCGGCACCGGCACCCCAGGTTCTAGTCCTGGTCAGGGTGCCGAATTCTGTCCTGGTTGCTCCTCTTCCAGTCCAGCTCTCTGCTGTGGCCCGGGAGTGCAGTGGAGGATGGCCCAGGTCCTTGGGCCCTGCACCCGCATGGGAGACCAGGAGGAAGCACCTGGCTCCTGGCTTCAGATCAGTGCAACGCACTGGCCGTAGCGGCCACTTTGAGGGTGAACCAACGGAAAAAGGAAGACCTTTCTTTCTCTCTCTCTCTCACTGTCTAACTCTGCCTTTCAAAAAAAAAAAAAAAAGGAACTAAACAGGATAGTGTTAGACCAGTGGTTTTGCCTGAGAAAACAGATGGAAATGTCTGGAGACATTTTTGGTTGCTGTAACTGGGGGCTTGCTACTGGAATCCAGCGGGTGGAGACTGAGGATATTTTAAAGCAATATCCTAGAATGCACAGGACTTCCCTTCACAATACATGTTTTTTTCACTGAAATGTCAAGATAGCCAAGATGTCAGAAACTAGTTAGATTTATCAGTCACTTATACATCATCATGTGTTAATTAAAGGTCAAAAAGAGGCTTTCTTCTAACATCTAGTCTGTAGAAAATATCTTAAACTAGCAACTGCTGACTGTATGATTTCATTCTCATCATTTCATGTTTTTCCAGATACAGGCAATGATATTTGCCCCAAATAGCTGCTATTTGTGAATAACAAATAAGATAACAAGTGTTTCCTTGAGAAGGTACAAGAACATTTTTTGAACATAGTGACATTTGTTATACTTTTTATTATTTGAGAAACTAGTGGCTTGATTGTGTTCTCATCCTGGGTTTTAGATAATGAGAATGATTGGACACAGTGTGATGAGGCACTGAGGGCACGTAATCTGGACTGAGAACTGCAAAAGAAATTTTTATATCAGTGTTCAGCTTTTCCAGACTTCTTGAAGCTCAACTTTTTCAAAATCATCTTGTTAGGATAGTTTTGTCAAGATATCATGTACTATCATTTCATAGCTAAAATCTGTTTAAGAATTTTATGTCATTTTTTCTTTTCATAGTCCTTTCTCTTGCACACACACACACACACATGTATATGAAAATACTATGACTAAAACCAAATATACCAAAGTAGCCACAGATCTCAGAAAGGCTGTGAACCAATCTATTCGGATGACATTTTCTACTTCATATAGCAGCTCAACATTTAGTAAGATGGGGATCTTACCTTTGATCACTTATCTACTACAATCTGACTTTCAATATTTGAAATCCATTAAGTCAGTAACACTGGCTTTAGACCGCCTGTAGTGGGACCAAAGTGATTGTCCTTGACCTCTAGTGGGTGTCTGATTTTGGAAAAAGCAGCTCATTGAATGAGAAGGCAGAAGATGCACAGTAGGAAGGCAGACCTTTGCAATTCTGTTATCCAGCCATGAATATGTAACCTATGTTGGTGGCTATATTCCCTAAGAACATTTCTGACACTTGATGTATCTGTCCTACTTAATTTCATTGGTGTAGAACTATGACCTCAAAGGATAGCTCATTTGCTGGGAAAAAGTTACATCTGTCTTCAAAGTACTCTCACCAGCTCTGCCCACTAGAGTGTGTCAAACCAAATTTCTTCCCCCATCCTCATGATTCTTCTGCAGATACCTGAGATCAGCTACCATGTTTCTCTCAATTCTATCTCCTTAAGTTTTCCTGTGACATGGCTCCTGCCATTTTGACACTCCATCTTCACATCCCCTTACTTTGTGCATGTTTCACTTTCTCAATGTTATATTTAAAATGTGAGGTCTAGAAAAGAACACAACTTTTATTTGTTCCTACTAATTTATTATGTCCACTATATGATGTCCATGTATTGGAGAAGAGATTCAGGATGGGGATGGTGGTTTACCACAATAGAACCCCTGATATGTAAGACTGATCTAACTAGAAATCACCAAAGAAATATGCTTCCAAATATATTAACCATTTTTGTCTCTGCTTTGGCCCACTCACTCTTTCATTTTTGAAAATTTATTTTTGGGGAGAGAGGGAGAGAGAAATAGATAGACATATAGAGAGATGGCTGCAGAATGCTATGCTCCCATCTATTGGTTTACTCTCCAAATGCCCACATGGTTGGGGCTGGAATGGGCTGAGCCAGGAGTTAGGATCTCCAGCTAGGTATTCCAGTGTGAGTGGCAAAAAGCCAACAACTTGAACCCCCACTGCTACCTCCCAAGGTCTGCTTCAGCAGGAAGCAGGATATGGAGCCAGGTATTCAACTCTGGTACTCTGATGTGGAACACGGGTTTCTTAAGTGCTGGGACAAACACCTGCTCCTTGCGCTGTCACCTAATTGGTCCTTACACTGATGTAAATAGCTCTCTTAACTTTGCTCAAGGTTATCTGCCAAACTTCTTGTTTGTGGTTTCTTCTAAACAGAGTGAACTCTAAACTCTCACCTTCCTTTTGTCTAAACACAGCTTCCTCATGGGCCAGTTCATGCTGGCCTTTGCATATTGTCTTTCACTGGCCTCTATGTTTCTCATCCAGAGTTTGTCCAACTACAACTTCATGTGTAGAATTACATTTTGCATTGTCTGTGTCTACAGCAATAGGAGCTACTATTAGATACTGCATACTGTGTGCCTGATCTTATCATTAATATACATTGCTGCTAATCTTTCCCCAAACCCTTTGTGGTTTAAATCATCACTCTTACTCGTTAGATGTAGAATCTTATGGCTAGAGTGCCTAAGTCATTTGCCCAAATCCATTCAGCTTTAAGTAGTTGGCCTGCCATCCAATCCTGGCCTTTGATTTTTTTCTTTTTTTAAGATTTAAAAATATTAAGGACCTTTCGCCAGAGCAGCATGGAGGGGGGCTTCCAAGAGAGGAAAACCCAAAGGGGACTGGTCTGGCCTTTGATTCTGAAGCAACGCGTCTGTTCCATTGAAGAAGGGATTTTATGACCTATCCAGGAAATGAGCTCCAAGAAGGTCTCTATATATCATTCTGGTTGATTGGAAGAAATTGCATTCCTTTCACAAATATATTTTGAACACCAGGTCTTTTTAAAAGATTTTATTTTATTTATTTGAAAGATAGAGTTACAGAGAGAGGTAGAGACATAGAGAGAGGCTTTCCATCTGCTGGTTCACTCCCCAGATGACCCCAACAGCCAGAGCTATGCCGACCCAAAGCCAGGAGCCAAGAACTTCTTCTGGGTTCCCCATGTGGGTGCAGGGGCCCAAAGACTTGGGCCATCTTCTACTGCTATCCTAGGCCATAGCAGAGAGCTGGATTGGAAGAGGAGCAGCTGGGAATAGTACCAGCACCCATATTGGATGCTGGTACTTCAGGCCAGGGCTTTAACCTACAGTGCCACAGCACTGGCCCCAGAGCAACAGTTCTAAACAAGGAACTGATCATAGATTTGTAGAGGAACATATTCAATGAATAATTATAAATCATGACTCTTTTTCACAGTGGAAGACAGAGTCCCACAGGTCTGGGGTTCTGCCTTCCAAAGGCCATCCTTATGGAGATAAAAGTTTATATTAGTCCCTTGTCTGAGGTTCTTCTGGATGCTTTTACTGTTGCTTAAAAGGTTCCTAATGCCATGTAGTTTCTGTGTCTCCTCAACTGTCAAGATGCTGGGTACAGTAAAACAGTCCCAAGGTTTTTAGAAATGTATTCCCCCAGGGTGAGCTCATCTCTGAACTCAGCCTTCTCAATTGTAGCTCGGCACTGTCATCTCTACCACAGAAGGAATGAGTGAGGAAGCATGTACACATAGACATGAGCACATCAGTTAACAAGGCTCATCTTCCTGGAGCGTCAGTTGCCTTCAAAGTTTAAGGAACACACATTACTTTAATATAAAAGAAACTGCAGATATAGAGAGCAGAATACAAAATCTCATGGAATTTTCTGATTAAACACGCAACTTCAAATATGTCTCTGATTTCCAATTCTGTCCCCAGAAACTCATAGTCAATGAGTTTATTCTTTTCTGACTTAAGAACATTTCAGAACAGTGTACAGTGGGCCTAACTTGATTTCCATGTAACTGAGTGAAGTGTTTCGGTTGACAGTATCATCATCCAGACTTTGTTTTTTCTTTAAGGCAGAGCTGGTGGAATCACATTACAACACAAAATATTATAGTTATGCATAAATCTTAATTCTTGGCACACATTGATTTTTTAAAATGTGCTATGTGGCAATAATATTAGTACTCAACTTTCTTTTTATTCTCATGCCAGTTTTGAGCCAATCTCCATTACTGGCTTTATGTGTTGGAGAAGAAATTAGAATGAGCTGATATGGACAGTAGGTCCTCCATCAACTCTGCCTTCTCCGGCTACTCAGAGAGTAGTGCATGGCTGCTGCCTAGGACCCTTGAGGATCTCTGTTTTGTGTTTCAGAGGTGCTGTGAATACCCTGCAAATGTGCATGTAGTGTTGTGCATCTGTGCAGTTTTTGTGGATAAATGTCTTTATATTTCACCGAATTTCCCAAACCCATCTATAGTCCAGAAAAATTGAAGAGGGAGAAACTCTGTGCCTCCTTCCTCTGAACGTCTTCTGGAGGGAGAAGGGGGGAAGTCTTATTCTAGATCCTGGAGATTTTGACCTGACTGTGCAAGAGCAGCGCCTACCCTTGCTCAGCTCCTGACATCGTGGATATTGAGCTCTTGGGAAGCTGAAGGGAGTGAGGAAGAACCCCGCCAAAAGGGACAAAGTCTTACAGAATATCAAAGACAAGGACAGGAAAAGGAAACTGTAGATTTCATAATTTTACCAGTGACCCTGTAAGCACCTTGCCAGCAACCTGTAATCAATAGGATGAACAATGTTCTTAGGGAGAGAGGAGATTTTTAAACAAATGTATTCAGAGCCTATCCCTTTGCCCTCCCCCACCCCCCACCCAACATGTCCCCATCTACTCACCCAAAAAAGAAAGACAAGAAAAGCTTAATGTCTAGAATTTGCAAGTCTCTGACTATCCACCAGAGAACAGCTGCCGCCTACTGAGAAACTACTGAAGTTTAATCATTTCCCATTGCACCAGAAGAAAGATATCTGAGGATCCATTTTCTTTTTCTCCAATTATCAGGTTCCCATGGCAATTAACTAATCACACTCCTACTAGGTCAAGTTATGGGATAAGGTCATTTTCATAGGAAAAAGAAGAAGATTGGATTATCAATGCTAAGGGGACAGTTTAGAGAGACAGGGAGGCCTTTCACAAGAGGCAGAGGCTCTATTGTGTGCCTCCATACCCCCTGAAGAGTCCTGTACCTTGTGTGCAGGAAACAAGGACACCAAGATGAGCTGGCCTTGAGCACACTTTCTTTTAGGTTACAGTTGGACTAGTCTTTAAAATTTCCAACTTCAAAATACTTCTTTGATACTGAAATCTCAAAAATCACTACAAATGAGTTTCAAGAAAGCAGTGTCTTCAAATGCTTCTCTACCAAATCTACTGTGGCCTCTGCCAGTGCTTTCTGGTCAGTGATGCTGTCCTTCTTCGGGAACATTTATGGTGATCAAGTGGGTTTCAGTAAGTCAGTGGAGGTTGCATATAGGTGGTATTTTCATCTTCCCAGACCTCAAATTTCCCTGTCTGGACCTAAAATTCCCTCAATAAGGACCCTTTTGGACAACTCTGGCCCTTGGCTCCTGAGTCTGCTGATTAGAATCTCCTAGGGCCAGCTGCCCCACTTCCTCAATTCAGTGAATTACTTTAGCAATCCTAAAGGAAAGGCAAGGACACCCTGGGCTGAGGGTGGGAGACTGGATCCTGGGGATATCTTGCCAATGCTCTTACATACACTTGGATACAGGTTTGGTTTTTAACCTTATTCCTAGACATTCACTAGAACATTCATTCATTTTACTTAGTACTAGCTCTCTATGTCACTAAAACATTCTGTGTCTGTATTATAGTTTTCTTACCATATGCCCATCTCTAATCTTACCCTGATAGATTGCATTTTGAAGCCAGAGCCCCTTCTTACTCATCTTGGTTTTCTCTATAACCTGGCAGTATAGCCAGTGCATGTTTTAGATAGTCAGACAGAAGTGGAGTCCAATACTAGTTCTGCACTAGGAAGGTGATCATGGGAAACTACTTAACCTCTATGCTTCTGGTAGTGAACTAGAGCCAGTACCACCAATGCTTTTGATGTAGATTTTTAAAAATGACTTATTTATTTACTTGAAAGGCAAAGTTTACAAAGAGAGAAGGAGTGACAAAGAGTCAGACAGAGAGAGAGAGAGAGAGAGATTTTCCTCCTGCTGGTTGACTCCCCAAATAGCCACAATAGTTGGAACTGAGCCAGTCCAAAGCCAGGAGCCAAGAGCTTCTTCTGGGTCTTCCACATGGGTTGGAAGGGCCCAAGGACTAGGGTCATCTTCTACTGCCTTCCCACACACAGAGCTGGATATCAGGGTGGAGCAGCCAGGACTCTAACCAATGCATACTTTGGGATGCCGGCTTCAGGCAGCAGCTTTATTTGCAATGCCATAATGCTGGCCACTTGAAGTAGATTTTATCTCTCCCATAGCTTTCAGTTCTTCTGTCTTCTCTTTGATAATTACAAATCAAATCCTTGTTAAAAGTGAACTCATTAAATTAAAAGAGGGACACCAATATAAAGCCCCAGCCCACAAGAATCCATTCACAAAGACTCAAAATTTAATTGTTAACATCTCAATGTTGGGCTTTCTTCTGAAAGCGTTGCAGGAACTCAGCAGGCCTTGATCAAACACAATAATGTCCAATCTACTCACAGATCCCAGACAAGCCAGAGCCCACTTTTAATACCACAAAAGAAACATGCTGGTTTCTGTCATTGACCGATCAAAGAAAGACCAGGAGCTTATCATGCACAGCTCAACCCCAGATCTTTAAGATTTACCACCTAATCTCTCTGGAAGTTAGGAAATTGGACTGACAGTTGCCTGATTTCCTGCTCTGTGCATTGCAAAATAAATTCCTGCTTTCTTCTTCCACCCTGCTCTCAGTAATTGGGTTGCTCTGAGTCAGACAAGCAGACCCAGTTTTGAGAATTCTATAGCAATTACTCTGAGCAGTTTCGTGGGTGTTTTATAACTGTAAAATGTGAATTATTTTCTTCCTCACAGATTTCGAACACATTCCTGCTACAGAAATACTCACATTTCATTTAATGGTGTTTCTTTCCTTTGACTCTGCATTTAGTATGTGCTTGTTACCAGAAGCCTGGTTCCTGTCCATGTGGCCAAATCAAAATAATGAGGACAAGGTTTAGGAGTGAAGGACAGAGGACATTTAATCTGTCAGCAGATGAGAGGATAGTAGGCCTCTAGGACTCCCTTAAAAGAGGGTGTTTTGTGATTTTTCAAGAGGCTACAGGGGAAATCAGGATTAAAGAGGGTGAAAGATAGGGGTAGGTGTATGTTGCCTCTGGCCAGGTGCCCAGGCTTGTACATTCCTTCTCTGGTTGCCTGCAAATTCAATTGAGATAAGGAACAAGGTGGTGTGCACCTTCGGTGTGCATGAATAAGAGCTGTTCATCCCTGCCACATCAATAAGATGCTCTGCTGCTGTGACAGTCAAGTGGCCTCCAGTCAGGCTGGGGGTTGCATGCCCCAGACCTGGAATTCCCCTGCCCAGACCTGGGAGTCCCCTAAACAGAGCCCCTTGAGACAATACTGGCCACCAGTGTGTCAGCCATTGGAGAAGAAAAGAGCCTTTTGAATCCAGTGATAAGAATCTTGCAAGGCTGGCTGTACCACACCCTCAGTTCAGTGAGTTAAGCCAAGGGAGGGTGCTAGGAGACTGGAGCCTGATGTTGTCTAACATTTGCATTCAAGGCACTGTTTTGGGGCCTAGCTCCATGCTTAAGAGTTTATTTGTTCTTCTGAAGGTGTTATCAGAGAGTTAAGTCATAATTCTCTTGTTTGACTCTGATTTCTATTTAGCGGGTTGTTAGCTAGGTTGGGAGAAGAGACCAAGCAGCAGCTAGGACATGTCTGAAAACTTCCTTAAATGGTTTGCAAAATTGTTTTTATCCTGTTGCTCTCCATGAGACTTTCCAAGGAGTAAAAGTTATATGTGTTTCCTCTTCTCCCAGCCTTTAATTTCCCCTTTAACCTGGTTCACTTAGACATAAGTGTTGACAGTAGAAATGTGCAGGCAGAGAACTGGTGATGAATGACAGATGCCCTGGTGGTTAGGTCCCTAAAAATCTAAATCCTTTCAGGTGTCCTCATTGGCCTAAGGCAGAAATTGAGCTTACTTTCTTAAAGAATTTCACTATCACAAGCATTTATGTACATTTACTTTTATGATCCCTATCTAAGATTTTTAACTACATCAATTATACATTTTTTCTGCTTAATGGCAGGACTTCTCAGCTTTTTGATGTACTTATAAGCAAGAGAGAATCTCTGAAGCAGAATACAGCAGTGTTGCCCCCATTTGCTTAGCCACACATCTCATTAGCCAGACTCACTGCTCTGCAGATGTCCCTGGGAGAATCAGGGGTTTGAGGCTTTTTGATTGTGTTACTGTCCTGATGACCTCCTTTCTCTGAGATATCACGAGCCTTTAGATCTGCTGTGGGGGCCCAGGGAGCTTCTCCTCCCTCTTGGTTAGTAAGTCTCTGAAATGAACTGACAGTAGACAAATGAAGAGAAGACGGAAACATAAATACATATTATCTTGCAAGGGAGCATCACATGAAGGAAAGTGACTACTCAACAACTCAGTGTAGGCTGGAGGTTTATGTGAAGAGAAAGGGGAGGAGGTGACTGCCAGCTGAGGCTGCCTTGTTCTTCAGATGACTCTCCCGGGGGATAGCTACCTGTAAATCTTGGTCTGGATCAGGTGCCAACCGGCTCCCCCTGCAATCTGTTTTTGCAGTGAAAAGATCCTTCCTAGGATCATTACAAAGGGGGGTTCAGATGGAAAAGCCTATGCCTGCGTCCTGTTTACTAATGTAGTAGACGGACATTTATTTTACAAAAGGAGAACTTTTCAGTCATTCCTGTGCCTTCAGAGGTTTGCAGTGTCTTTGCATAACTGACTTGAACTATGGCAGAAACTTATATTTGGGGATGGTTACTTTATTCCCCAACACTGTCTTTGCCTTTCCTTTGACTTTTTTTGGTGACAGGAACGAGAAGACAGAACACTCTTCCTGCCATCAAGTCACCCTCATCTTGCTCTGTCTTTGGACAGTGCCAAAAACTGAAGAAGGCACAGTGCTTTGTCTGCATCCCAAGAGTCTGGCAGGCCTGGTGGTCATTCCTGTCCTGAATCTAAAAGCTGATGTTCTCAGAAAGAATGGCTCTGGGTGTTTATTTTTAACCTGAAGAGCCAAAAGTTTGACTGAGAACTTTGGCTTTTCAATGCATGGACCTGTTGTACTTCCTATTAGAGGGAAATAAAAGAATACTTAAAGCATACCAGGTGAGAGGTCAATTGGATCTGAGTATAAATACCTGCTCTATCATTCGCTAGCCTTGTGATGTCCTGAAATTAATTTTCTTAAAAAGATAATTGAGGAGTATGTTAAAGGAGCTGACGTTCACTTTGAACCTGACTCTGTCCATTTAGTAGCTGTAACAGAATGCCACAGACTGGCTGGCTTAGAAAGAACAGGCATGTATTTCTCAAGAGCTGTGGAGCCTTAGGAGCCCTGGGTCAAATCACCAGCATATTTGGCTTCTGATGTGGCTCCAGTGTTTGAGTCACCATCAGAATCTACTCACTGTAATCTCACCTGTTGGAAGGAGCATTGGAGTTCAACAGGGTCTCTTATAAAAAGGATGCTAATCTCACTTAGGAGGACTCTGCCTTCTTGATCAATCACCTCTCAAATGCCCAACCACCTTCGGTAGGCAAGGGAACAAACATTTGGGCCATAGTGATACCATTACAGCAAAACTTCCCAAAACTATTTGTTTTTTTTTTTTAATTAAACTTTTATTTAATGAATATAAATTTCCAAAATATAGCTTATGGGTTACAATGGCTTCCCCCCTCCCATAACTTCCCAAAACTATTTGGAATCAATGTTATAGAACCCCCAAACCTGGGTCTGATTGCCCAAGCTACAGAAAGGCAATCACTGACGTCACAGTGGTGGAAGAAAGTAGGCGTTTATTGCAAAGTGCAGAGCAAGGACTGCACAGCTGTTGCTTAATTCCCAGGTTCCCCAAGGAGTTAGTGGTGAAGGTTCTTATAGATTGAAATTGGTCCTGAAGAGTGTGTGTTCAGCTCATGTTCAAGTTCTTGGTTGATCAAGGATGCTTGTGACCTTCCTTTGGTTGATCAGTGATGCTGTGCTCTTTAGAGAATTTTTATAGTGTCCAGGTGGACTCTGGCTAGTCTGGGGTAGGGGTCACATCTAAGTGGTCATTACCTTTTCCCAAGATCTGGAATTTATCTGCCTGTACCTGGAATTCCCCTACACAAACCCCTCTAGAGAATATTGTCTTCAAGGTTTTATCTATTGAAGAAGCAAATGACTTCTTGATTCCAGTGATTAGAACTTTATCGGGTCAGCTGTATCACTCCCTCAACTCAGTGAATTCCCTTTGATAAAGGACAGGCAAGGACATCTTGGGCTAAGGGAGACAGACAAGAAGCTGGGTCCTGCCTTTACATTATAGGTGTTCTGCCTTAATACTTAAAGCATAGTGCTTAATATCTACCAGGGACTCACTCACTGTGAGGTATTCCTCATATCATTGCTTATTAGCACCACGCTCTAACCAACTGAGCTAACAGGCATGATGTTAATCATTGCTTATTACTAATATAGAAATAACTAGGTTGTACTCACGAGATCTTGAAACAGAAGATGGGGAAGTGGGGACTATCACAACGATAAGTAATATATTTCCATAATTTCTGCAGCTGTCTTGATCTCAAATCCTCTAATGTCTGTGAACTCCTTCACTTATTCCTGGCCTGTGACTGCTGCTCTTTGTCCTCATGGAGGTCTTTGTGCACACTCACAGAGGAGTTGAGCAGCTTGAGTATCTGGAAGCTCTGAGATTCCAGGGCACAGTTTTCTTACTTGGATGAAAAATACTTCCCCTTGACTTTTAATTTCTCTGCGATATCAACCTCACAAACTGCCTGCAGCTTTAGGGACAATTAGCAACCCTTCCTGGGGGCACTGGCAAGTCCTGAAACATAATTTGTATCTGGGGTCAGCCCAGAGACACACGCTGTTTTCAAAGTGAGAGCTGTGAATGAAATAGGTACCAGGAGAGAGTCTGCAGTGCTTCATCTTAGCTATGTGGCGAAATCTCCTGAATTGTAGCAAGTTGCTGTTCACCGTTGGAGCCCAACAGAGAAGTAAACTCAGTCATCCTGTTGGTCTAGCATTACTGAGGGCTGGCGATAGGATGAGGGGCAATGGATGCGAAAAAATGTGGCCCAATGATATCACAATCTCAGAATACATCTGCAATAGCGTCAAGTCTTAAAATGTCAAAGTTTAGCTTTCTTCCCATCTCTTCTCTCTTAAAACAAACACACATAATCACAGTTCTCAAAAATTCAAACAAAACACCAGGAGGTAGTAAGGTTTAACTGTCTCTAGACAACAATCTGATATGGAGACCCCCTCCCCAACAGAGCTACCATTGCCTGCTTAGGAGAGGCCCTCACTTGTATATCCCTGAGTATTGCCTTCCAAGGGAGTCTATTAGTAGCAAGGGTCACTGGAGATGGCACAAATCCTCCAGAAGTGTTGCAGATTAAGGCTGCCTCTGGTGCTAGGCTAGAAACGGTGAACATTAACAGAAGCGTATAAGGGAGTGTTGTGATGCAGTGGGTTAAGCTGCCTCTTACAACACCGGCATCCCCTATGGGTTTGCCATTTTGAGTCCTGGTTGCTCTGCTTCTGGTCCATCTCCATCAATGTGTCTGGAAAGACAGAAAAAAAAGTGCCCAGTACTTTGTCCCCTGCCACCCACGTGGGAGACCCAGATGGAGTTCCTGGCTGCCGGCTTCAGCCTGAATCAGCTCTGGCTGTTACAGTCCTTTAGGTAGTGAACCAGCAGATGGAAGAGTGCTCTCTCTCTCTCTCTCTCTCTCTCTCTGACTATATTCTATCTGCTTCCATTCTCTCTATGTCACTGTTTCCCAAATGAATTTTAAAATAAAATGACATATGATATGTACTGTGATCTTAATGAACTTTCTACCACTGGAGGAAGCTAAGTGTAATTTTAGCATTGAATTATAGTTGTATGCCTTGTAATAGAGAAGCAGGCAGCCTTAAAACAATTATGAGTTTGGGAGTTGCACAGATAAGCTGCATAAACTGTCATAGCTTCAGTGTTTCCCTGGGCCATGAGACTGTGCTAATATCCAGATCATAGAGCTTTGATAAATATAGAATGCAACTTCTAGTTTATCTGATCACTATATCATAATGAGTCAAAAATTCTAGGACTAGATTGCTTTGTTTTCTTTTGCATGAACTAGAACAAAGTTTTTTTTGTCTGTGATAAAGGCACTGTCTCCCAAATCTCTCTCTCACTCTCTGGAGTCATTTATCACAAATGCTTCAGGGAAAAATATGACAAAATACTGGAAATGTGGAATAAAGGAAATACCAAATACAAAGCACATATGCACACAGATACACACACACACACACTCACACAAGACAATACTTTACAATTTGATTCAATGTAGGTAAGATTATACAGCCATCATGCTGCAGGTTTCTAGGTGTCTCCCCTCAGATTTCTGCTCCTGTCTTACTCTGGGCTGATGGCAAAGGATCCCTCTCCAAGCTCATGCTGCTGTGAAAATCACACTTGCAGCAGCTTGACTGATGTGTTTTTGGCCCTAACCATTCAGTCTAAGAGTAGAAGTCACTGAGTTGTTTCAAAGGAGCCTTTGTTTCAAGCCAACATGGACAGAAAGAGCAGTGACCATTTGTAGAGGATGATAAAAATAAAACCAAAAAACAAAAACCAAGGATCATCCTACATACACAGGCTTCCAGGGCAGCACAGGGGAACAATCAGATGAGACTTAATAAGATACAGCCCCAGGGGTAAAGGAACAAGGAGGAGCATGAACGTGTCTCAGTGGCTGTCAACCAAGCACCCAGGTATTCACAGAAGAGAGGAAGTGGAAATTAATGCAGATATTTTTGCAGTGTAGAACTTTCATTGTTTCCTAGAATTCCATTTAGCATTATTAATAATCCTTTTGTTTTCTTGAGGGGTGGAGTTCACTGGGCTTGTAGCCTGAGCTTCTGCCTCCTTCTGTTCACGCTCCATCCAGCCTCTACTCAGAATGACCTATGTGAAATGCACACCTGTCCATGTCTGCTTCGCACAGCATGCAACACCCTCTTTGGCCTGAACTCTTGAACCTTCCTACCTCTGAAAGTGCCTTGCAGTTGATGTCCTAATTGGTCTAAACTCTTACTGGTTCCCTGTGTACACCTCACTTTTCTGTGCCTTTGTGCCTTTTTGTTTTGTTTTGCTTTTTTCTTCAAGCCATTTCCTTGACTGGGCACAGTTTCAACCACTCCTTGCTTGGCTGACTTCTAGTTATCCTTCAAGAATTAGCTCAGGAAGTCTTTCCTGACCCTGCTTTCTACAAACTGGGCTCCACATTCCTGCTCTGTGGGCCCATGCTTTCCTCTGCATACCTTGACCACTCAACCGGACACATTATTCCAAAACCATCTGTTTGTCCTCATTTCTTATTCATCAACAAATGCCCAATAAACATTGGAGAACTGATCATTACTGAGTTAGCTGTCCTGGCTGTGTTGAGAGGCTCTCAAGAATAGAGCTGCATACTGATAAGCAAAAACCAATTTTTTTGTGTGTAAATTTGGCTCAGACAAAGCAGAACCAAAATCATCAGATTTGCTCATCAGTAAAACAAGAAGGGCAAAATCCAGCTACTCTCTGTATGCACCCCTTCTATCTTTTTTAAAAAAAGATTTATTTATTTATTTGAAAGTCAGAGTTACACAGAGAAAGGAGAGGCAGAGAGAGGGAGAGGTCTTCCATCCGCTGGTTCACTTTCCAGATGGCCTCAATGTCTGGAGCTGTGCAACAAGTGATGCAGTTATGATCAGAGGTAGCTATTCATACTCTACTTAAAAGTTCAATTAGTGATCCTCTGCTGTGTAATTTCTCACATCCCGAGATAACATCTGGGGAGAACCAACTTTAGAAGACCCATCAAAGAACATCTTTACTCATCTTAAAACCAACCCTAGAAATTATAACAAGCATCTGATCTTAGGAACAGTTTCTCAGTCTGTCCTGTGGCAACATAGATGCTGGGAAATCTGAGTTTTCCCAAATTGTGGCAGGCAGGACTTGGAACCCATGCTGAGGAAATAGGAAAGAAACAAAATAATGGCACAAGAAGATCTCAGAATGGCTCACTGGAGCAAAGCAACTTCATGTTGACAACCTGAGCAGAGAGACATAGAAGAGTGTCTTTATGATATTTGCAGGTCTAGAAGTGCCTCTACTTACTTAGAGAAGGATCAAAGAAGCAAGGCAGAGGGACAGAGAAATCCTTCAACCTGAGCACTAAAGAGATATATGCCCTCTGCTGTCTTGTGAGAAGCTATTTGGTCTTGGCTTTTTGTTCAGATATTTGTGTTGGTTGCCTTTAAGCTGTCCATTAGGGGGAGAAGAAATGTGGGCATTTGGGCAATGGGAAAATACTCTTGGTTTTTACAAGAATAAGATGAGGACAATTAAGCAGCATTAAAAAACATCAAAGCTGCTGCATTATAGTTCCTGGACTCCCATACTAAAGGTAAACCTAGATCATGCTTAAAAAAGAGCAGGAGTCAGGAGGGGATGTGGCTTAGTGGTTGTCAGTTAAGATGACTATATCCCATAATGGAATTCCTGGGTTTGGTTTCTGACTCTTTCTCCAATCCTGCTTCCTGCTAGTGCAGACTCTAGGAGGCAACAGTGATGCATCAAGTAACTGAGTTTCTGTTACCCATATGAGGGATCTAGATTGTGTTCCCAGCTCTCAGCTCCCAGATTCAGCCTTGACCTAGCCCAAGCTGTTGCAGACATTTGGGAAGTAAAACAAAGAATGGGCTGTCTGTCTCTCAAGTAAATAAAAGCTACAAAATAAAAAGAAAAGAAAGAAGGGGATGGAAGCAAGAGGAGGCACAGAAAAATGGAAGAGGTTGAAATTCCTTAGGGCTTTCTTGTTGCTTAAAACCCAGGAATACTGCAGCAGATGCTGGCCTCAGGTGCTTGGTCTCCTGTGATTGACCTTTTAACAACTCTGAGGCCTAATGAAATTATTCTAGGGGCCTTCACAAAGGGAGTTATTTTGGTGCAAAAAAATTCTGAAATTCAACCATAGACCTTCAAAATACACATTTTTCCACCAGGTTGTTGAAGGCCCCTTGTATAACAGATAGTACTCCAGCTCTTTCTTGCCAACCCTTAGTTAAATCCCTTATCGTCACCTATCCTGGTGAGAGAAATATTTGCCTTGTCTTTTTCCTTGCTTGTAATAGCTCCAGAATTTGTTCTTTGATTTCCAAAAATTATCCCTCCCATTAGGACAGAGGGAGGAGCCATTCTTGCTGTACATGGAGGTATTTGGGCTAGGAAGTTTATGTTGATGTATTCCCATTAATTACACCTTGGAGTGGAACCCAGTTGGTGGGCATGTGGACTCTGCCCCATCTGCTTCCTCTCTGAGTGACCTTGGCCAAAATGGGCATAAATGCCCAAATTGCCAGTGTGTGGAAATATTTCCCACATGGAGAAGAAGCCAACTATGTGGTCTCATCCTTGACCTCCAGAGACACAGCTGGATAGGAGCATCTCTGAGTCTAGGGACAGATACTTAATGATGTCAAGAATGGTGTAAACTGTTGAAATTTTTACTTAAATACTAAGTTGACCTTCTTTATATAAAGATAGTTGAAAATGAATCTTGATGAAAAATGGGATGGGAGAGGGAGTGGGAGATGGGATGGTTGTGGGTGGGAGGGAGGTTATGGGGGGGAAAAGCTGCTATAATCCAAAAGTTGTACCTTTAAAATTTATATTTATTAAATAAAAGTTTAAAAATAAATAAATATAAATTAAAAAATCAGTCGGCAGAGGAAGACATCCAACTTCTTTAGCCACCAGAGTGTAGTTCTTTGCAGACACTGAGGCTCAGCCACCTCTGCTTTCCAGCACCCCTGCAACATTCTGTCCTCACCCTTATCTCCTTCAATATCCCTGTGCTAAGTTACAGCCTTCAAATGATGCTTTTTTCATGTTTCTTCCTTTTCAAAAATCCTTCTATCTCTCCTCTCCACCTGCCCACATCCTATTCAACTTCCTCTCTCATTCACCACAAAGCTCATGTCTTTCATGAAGCCTCCCTAGAATGTTCTAGGCTAGCGACTCATAACTTGTGGTGGATGATCACAGAGATTGTTATATGAAGTTTTCTGATTAGCTCGTGGTAATCCATGTCCTTTGTTTCTGTAATGAATGAGACCATTTAAGTTGCCTGGCCATGTTTCTTATGACTTTGGTTACCTTTTTGTCCAACCTCCTGTAAGGGGTTATTCCCAGTCTCATTTAATTCTAATTAAACCTTTATTTCACCAATGGACCCCATGATGTTCAAGTGTCTCCTAAGTCATCAAAAACGGAGAAGCCATCTGTCTGGCAAGACCTTCTTGCATTCATTCTCTGCCCATCTAGTAACATGCCCATTTCTATTCACAATTCCTTCTTCATCATTGCATGGCCATTGCTGTGTGATCATATTGCCCCATGTGACTACCCAAGGGAAATCCTGTGCGTGTCACTTACCTCTCTGCAAGCTTATTCTCCTTTGAGCAGAGAACTACTTTTATCTTTTCTCAATTTTATGTCTCATTTTCCATTTTATTTGCTTTCAGAGTCAAGGTTTTAGGAAGGCAGCCTGCAATAGAAGATGGAGTGCAGGATTCCAGATTGGGAAGTAGTTGGCCTGGAGTTGACCTTCTCCTTAGTCACATGAACTCAGGAAATTTAACAAATCCCTTTGTGTCTTAGCATCTTCTGCAGAGCGGGAGTAACCTTCTTTGCCATACAGTCATGATGAGAACACAAAATGATAACACAGGTTGAGTGGAACATCAAGACCATTATATGCTTTCAGTCTTTGTGAATCTGTCATCACAACAGTGTTTTCATAGTGCACAAATCTCTTGGAGTTCACGTTGTTCTTATGTTCAGGGATGCCTAGTTTTCCACCTGTTTTTTTCTGGCTACCACTTCCTGTTTCTTTCTTTTTTTTTTTTTTCCCAAATTGACATCTCTGTCAAAAGCTATGCTCTACAAAAATCTGTTGTGCTGGTTTCCTTTGTGTGTGTGTTCTTTACTTAGTAAGACACTAGTGTTAGTGAACATTGGCTGATTGATGATTGCTTGATTTCTATGTGTAACACTGATCTCCTGAGCTCTAGATCTCATCAGCTGACATCACAATTTGGAAGGAGATCAGGCACAGAATGCTCATTCTGACCTCATCTCTTTCTCAATCAAGCTCACTCATTGTCCTGTATTCTCTCACTGCATGAAGGCAGCATTTTCTGAGAATCACCTATATCTAATAAATTACCAAGTTCATTCTTAATTCATGTAGCTTTAACTTCTTACCTAGGAGTCACTCTGCCTCTTTTCTCAGTATTTATCCTACCACTTATTGAGCCAAAATGAACCTTTAAATGGACCAGTATGGTGTATCCTCCAAGATGTAATACTTTCTATAGTCCCTGCTTGGCAAGATCTTCTAGGATGTGGCCCTGGGCTTACCAGAAGTAAAACAACCTTGAGAGACTATTTAAAGTGCTGCTTCCTAGATGCAAATTCAGACTCCCTAAGTCAGAATCTCCTGTATGATGCTTACACACATGGGAATTTGGGGACATCTAATTGTATAACAAATACCAAATTTCATAGAATGTTGTAGAACAGTTTTCAAGGTCTAAGCTTGAACAGATTCCTATTCAACTCTCTTCTGTGTGATTTCCATGCCCTGTGAACCTATGAAGGATCTGGCCCATCTTACCATCGTATATTTTTACAGTGTCTGGGTCGTTCCACTTTTGATGCATCATCCCATTTGTTCATCCTCCTGGTAATAGCTCATATCAATCACCAATCCCTTGGTGAGGCTTCCCTGGAACTCAACTCATTATCCCTCCAATCTGAGATGAATCCATCTTCAATGCTTTCCTAAATTCAAAGGCATCAGTAGGTCACAGTCCTTTTGCTTCCTTTGCTGTCTCCAAGTCAAGTATATTGGTGTATGTATCTCATGTCTTTAATTATTCGTTAATTTTCCTGTTTTTCTCACCAGCTTGAGAGCCCCTAGCAGTCAAAAAGGGTGCATGATACACATTACTGGTTCAAATATTATTTGTTAATTGAAGGATTATCTCTCTGTAAATCACTGTGTCTATTCATTGTCCCCTACCAGTCCTATAGGTCAGAGCTTGTCCATCAGTGAACTTCTGAAATTCAACTAGCAATTCTGGATAGATGGTTTTTAATCCTCATGTCCAGTCCTGCTACTTCAAAGCAAGGGTTTTTGCAAACTGCTTCCTGCTAATCCAATCTGCTAGGGACATTTAACTGGCCTTGTGCCTATTCCCCTGCTGTTCTGAAAGGGAAATTATTGTCCTGCCTATACTGGTGATGGAATTAATTCTTACCTTGCAGGGTTTTCTTTTAACTTTTAAAGTTATAGAAGTAATGTTATCAGAACTGCAATTGACGACAAAGTCATTGAAATTTTAGCAGCTAATATACTTGTTTTTCCTTATATATACTTTCAGTCCTGGCAATAAAATGTATTTTGAATAATGTTAGTCCATTTTTATTGCATTATATTTATTCTTTAATTTCACCTTAGGCAGCTAAAGTTGTCCTTTGTAATATTATTTAATTTTTAAAAACCTAATTGACTGATTATATTTGTATTTTGTTTCCATTTTTAAAAGATTTAATTATCTATTTGAAGGTCAGAGTTACTGAGGGAGAAGGGGAGGCAGAGAGAGAGAGAAAGAAGGAGAGATTTCCCATCCTGTGGTTCATTTCCCAGGACTGGGCCAGGACAAAGCCAGGAGTCAGAAGTTTTACCCCATGTCTTTTATATGGGTGGCAAGGGCCCAAGTACTTGGGCCATACTCCAATGCTTTTCTGAGGTCAATTAGCAGGGAGCTGGATCAGGGCTGGAGCAGCTGGGACACCAACAGGCACCCATATGGGATACCAGTGTCATAGGCTGTGGCTTTATCTACTATGCCATGACTCTGGCCCCCTTTCTTTGTATTTTAAAGCTATAACTATAAACCAGATTCACTATGATTGGATTGATGTACTTACGTCACATTTCTGTGGACAAGGAATAAAATAACCGAAGACTATTAAATCACTTGAACATACTCAGAAAGCTGTACTTTTATTTTTTCTAAAGGGAGGCCATGTGCTACACTGGAATGAGCCCAGCATGAACCTCACTAAGCAACATTTTTTAGAAAATGATTTATTTGAAAGTCAGAGGTATGGAGAGGGAAGGAGAGAGATCTTCCATTCTTTGACCCACTCTCCAAATAACCACAGTTGCCAGGGCTGGGCCAAACTGAAGCCAGGGATCTCCTCTGGGACTCCCACATAGGTGGCAGGGACCCAAGTAACTGGGCAGCATAGCCTCCCCCAGCCCCGCCGCCAACTTCCAGGTGCATCACCAGGGAGGAGGATCTGAAGTGGAGCAGCTGGGAGATGAAGCTGTGCCCATATGGGATGATAGTGCTGGGGTGGCAGCCTAACCTTCTGAGCCACAAACACCAGTCCTGTGACAAGCACGTTTGAGTTCTGGTCTATAATTGATTAGTTTATATGTGCATGGTAGGTTATCACTCCTGATCTCAACTTTCTTCTGTAAAATGAGTATGATGGACTTTGCAGAGCTGTAGTGGGAGACACAAAATAACTGAGGCACCTATTATGGTACCTGCAACATATTAGACAACAAATACCTTTCCTGGCTTTTAAGAAAACCTGTTTTATATCGTGGTGGGAAGCAGATTTGTTATTCCTCGAACCATGAAGGAGCTGAGAAATCACTATTCTCATTCCTCTGGCATGTTTCTGTTAGCCTCAATTACCTTCTGACTGGCATCTATTTAAAGTGATTCAATATCTGAGTGACTCAAGTCTTCTCAACAAGATGCCACGTTCCTTAAGGGCAAGAGCCTATGCACACCAATGCAGAGTGCATGCTCAGTGAACAAGAATGTCTGCTGATAGATGCTTTAAAGCCTTGGCACAGCATTAGATAAGAGAATCGACACTAGACTTGGAAAAATAGTTTTCGTTTTCACAAATATAATTTCCTTAAAATGAAAAAGTTACAAAGAAGGGCTCAAATCCCTCTGGATTCTAATAGTATATGATTTGTAAGAGCTGTTTTGTCATTGGCTGTTGTTCCTAACCTCCAAGCCTTGACATGTATGAGTAATTTATTGAGAATTTCATTTCACTGTCTAGGGTGGCCTGGTAGCTTTCCAGGACTTGCTACTTTGGAATTGATGACTCAACAGGCACAACATGGAATTAAAAGCTGAGAGGTGCTTGGATCCACTTGCTGTATCAGAAATCCATCCACTATGAAGACATCTGTCATGATTAATCAGGCTAGGCAATTCTCAATAAAGAAAGCATGAGTGAGTTTGTTTTGCTGCCAAGGCCTGCCCTGATCACATTAATTTGGAAAGCAGCTGGAGGTGGCAACCCGGCAGGTGAAAACAGATTGAGGGCCCTATGAAATTATTCAGATGTTCATGGCAACTCCTCTGGGAATTCACAGGAAAGCCTATACTTATGAGTACAACCTAGAAGCCGAGTCACAGAAAATCCCTATCTGACACTGCAACTTCAGGTAGCAGGAAGTGTGCGTTCCAAGCAGCCTACTCATGGGTACACTATGTGAGAATATCTGCTTTGTGGGCCCATAGCCTATACATTACAGATTTGGAAGGTGCCTCAGTGGACATATAGACAGCATGAAATTTCACCTTGTGCAGACTTGAGTTTATTGCATCCTGGAGCAGGTGTTTCACTGACTACATGAGCTTATGCTGTTCACTTTACCTCAGTTTCTTCAGCTATAGGGAGAAATGATAAGCCATGCTTCACAGAGTTAGTGTAAGAATTATAGAATATAGTTTGTTCACAGGTAGTTGACTGAATAGGAAAGTCATCACTCTTTGCCCTCTTACTGATAGGTATCTTGGTCATAAGATTTAACAAATGTTTACATGTTCTTTACCAAGTTATCTACCCTATTATCTTTCAGAGTGTCAGAGCTTTTCACCATAATCATTTTGCCTTTATAATTAAAGGCAAGAATGCTCCTTGTTAAACCTCCAGCATTAGGAGGGCTGTAGTTGGACATATTATGTGATTATAAGCACAAAATTCAGATACACATTTTCGGGTCACCTTATAGATGTGAGGTGCTGTATTTTGTTTATATAAATGAGCATCCATTTGTGTGCTCTCCTCAAAGGCTTGCCCACAGAAAAAGTAAAATATGATGATGGTAGAAATAAAGACAGGTTTAGGAGATTCTCTGGATGCTATCTGAGAAAATTGAGCCCCCCAAAGAATGGAAACATGCATTGGCCAGAGTGGAGGGAGCAGTGAGATGTATTCCTGCCCTGTTGTGTGACTTGGGCTGACTGTCTGGGGTACATGACAGGTGTGTGGAGCTCTGTGCACCTCCACATTGTGAGTTAATCAGGGAAAAAATTCTCCCATATATCCATGTATTACCAGCACCTAGAATAGGACCTGGCATTAAGTAAATTTTTCATAAATGTTTTTTAAACCAGGCCATCAAGAGATGGTTAGTGTAGAAGGAGGTTTTGGTAGAGTTGAGAGATCCTTTATTTATTTGAGAAAATGAAAATCACAACTGACCATAATAGATTGTAGCAAGAGTTTCATATCTGGGAACTAGCAGATTCTCCAGATTCATTTCTAACCTGGTTTCCTCTGAGATTATTTTCAAAGCCAAGGGCTTAAGGTCCGATTTTTCCTCTGGGAATTCAAGGCCTTTTAAATCCATCTCTCCCCTCCTTAGGCAAATACAATCTGCCACATTCTCTTTCAGTCATCCTGCTGGCTACATCATCTGCTTGTTCACATGTCCCTACAAAGCGAGTCTCTGCCTTTGGTCTTCTTTGTCTGGAGTTGCCTCCTCCCCTTCCTCCGGCCCAGCCTTGTCACACACTCCTCTTTATCCACAATGAACTTCTGTTCTTCCAGGGAGTAGCCACCTTATACCAT
Organism: Lepus europaeus; assembly: GCF_033115175.1. Classification (NCBI taxonomy): domain Eukaryota; kingdom Metazoa; phylum Chordata; class Mammalia; order Lagomorpha; family Leporidae; genus Lepus; species Lepus europaeus. The sequence continues at coordinate 57,937,085 of NC_084827.1, forward strand.
GGCAGCAAACACTGCACCTGACCAGCCTCAAGCCACATACCATTTCTTAAATGATTGTTCCCAAACTGATTCACACTCAGCAGCTCTTCCTCTCCAAGTAGATTGGAAACACAAAATGTCTATGTGATGACATGTGGTAATAAATGCGGCAGGGTTTAGCTCAACTCCATAACTCTTCATGCTGATTCTGGAAACAGTCGAGATGCCTAGAAATGGTTTGCTTTAATGCACATGAAGCTGTGTGTTCTCCATCAGTGCTTTTCACGAAGTCGTCATGATCCTAAGTGACTGGCCAGCAGCTTGGTCCCCCGTTTTCTGTTAGAGGACTCACAGTCTGGATGTGATGGACCGTCTACAATCCATTGGTGGTCTTGATTGATGAGCACAAGCTCAGTGTCTTCCTATCACAGAATTCGACCACGGAGCATGCTGACTTTGGTCATCATTTGAATCAACGTCTTCCTCTGTGTCCGTCAAACCTTTGTTTTGCTTTTCTAAAAAGCGCCGTGGAAAATAAATCTAGATAACTCCTCTTTTTAAAACCATCCTCCACATTAAAAATGACTGAATAGGCTCTCAAGGTGCCTCTCCTGGAATGTGAAATTCCATGGTTACCACAGAGCTTCTATTATTGCAAAATTCCATTACCCTAGAATCCCGTCATTGCCTCAAAATCCCACTTACTCCAGAACCCCACAGCTCCTCAAGAATCACACTGCTGCTACAGAACCCCAGTTACCCCAGCACCTCACAGCTACTCCAGCCGTGCCTATGTAATTCAATATTCACAACTCTCAACTCCCTGGCTCATTCTCCTTTCTGTGCATATTACGTATGCACATCAGCTTCTCATCTTTTCAAGCAGGAGAAAATATGAAGAGGAACAGCTGTCACACTGTCCATGCGTTACAGCTGGTCTGTGGCGACTCCTGATTGGTTACAGTCAATAAACAGAGCATACAGAGTCAGTTTTCTTTTGCTGTTGCATCAATTATTACAAACTTAGTGACTTAAGACAAATGTACTACCTGAAGGTTCTACAGATTGCAAGTCTGTCGTGAATCTCATTGGATTAGTATTTTTCTGGAGACTCCAGAGATTTTCCAAGGAAGATCTGTCTCCTTCTCTCTTCCAGCTGCTAGAGGCTGATAGTGTTCCCTTTCTCATGGCTATGTCTCCAACTTCCAGCCTAGCAACCTTGTGCTCAGTCTTATCTACATTGCCATTTCTCTTGTCTCTTGCATTTTAGTGTATCCTTACCATTGTGTCAGACCCAACAGATAACCTAGGATAATCTCCTTATCACAGAATCACCTGATTGGTACCCTTAATTTCATCCACATTGTTAATTCTCCTTTGCCATGAATCCTAACATAGCCATGATTTGAGAAGTGTTATTTAGGAGGTTATTATTCTTCTCAGCTCACAGGGAACTACATAATATGTTGAATCCATGAGCTTTTATATAGATAGATAGATAGATAGATAGATATAGATATAGATATATAGATATAGATATAGATATGCCTCAGCATAGTGCCTATTAAATGATAAGTACTTAATAAGTATAGTTTCATTATTATTAATGTGTATTTATTTCAGTAAGAGTATCCAGATTTTGCATTACATGCAAAAATGCAGCAGTGTCCCTCCTATAATCTCCAGAGCATAAAATAGCTTTCTAGGGATGAACTGGGATGTGAAATCACAAGAAGACTAGTAACACAACCAATAGTCGCTGAAATTCACTGGGCTGTTTTCATTTTTGGCCCTATTTTCAGCACTGTCCATGCGTTAACTTCTCCATTCTATTACACAACCATCCTATGACATACGTATCATCATCACCCCATCTGGCAGATGAAATAGAGGAAACACAGAAAAATCAAGCAACTTACTCAATGTTTCACATCTGTACATCATTGCTGGATTCCAACACAGGTAATCTCTTGAATACAATTGGATATATGAATAAGTGAATGAATGCAGGAATTCTGAAGGGACTTCACTTCAGACGTGGCCTTCCCCCAATGTAACGTATTCTTTCAGAGCAGTGATGTTCAAGACCAGATGTGAACACTCCTAAACATCTCTGCATTATTGGGAGGACAAGTATGTCCTACAGAAGAAAATGCTCATCAGTGTCAATTCAGAAACACACTTTAACTAAAATGAAACTTTACATTTGAATTCTCTCAAGTCGCCCAGGAGTTCTGTCAGTATCTCAGTCAAGATTTGTAACTTGAAGACTTTGTCCTCAGACAGCTTAATGTAACAACCAAGAGAAACTTCTCCAGCTTTTTTATTTTTTTGAAAAATATGCATTTATCTGAGAGACAGAAAAAAGGGTGAGAGGCAGCTGAACACAATAGACAGAACTGTCATCTGCTAGTTCACTCCCCAGGTGCTTGCCATAGCTTATACAGATCTGGGCTGAAGCTAGGAGGCAGCAACTCAATCCAGGTCTTCCTTGTGGACAAAGGGACCCAGATACCTGACTTACCACTGCTCTGCCCCTAAGGGTGTGCATTAGCATGATGCTAGAGTCAGAAGCCAGAACCTGTATCAAACTTAGGGACTCCAAATTGGGATGTAGTCATCCCAAATGGCATTTTTATTTTATTTTTATTTTTTGACAGGCAGAGTGGACAGTGAGAGAGAGAGAGACAGAGAGAAAGGTCTTCCTTTTTCCGTTGGTTCACCCCCTAATGGCCGCTTCAGCCGGCACGCTGTGGCTGGCGCACCGTGGCCGGTGCACCATGCTGATCTGTAGCCAGGATCCAGGTGTTTCTCCTGGTATCCCTTGCGGGTGCAGGGCCCAAGCACTTAGGCCATCGTCCTCTGTACTCCCGGGCCACAGCAGAGAGCTGGAATGGAAGAGGAGCTACTGGGACAGAACTGGCTCCCCTACTGGGACTAGAACCTGGTGTGCTGGTGCCGCAGGCAGAGGATTAGCCTATTGAGCCACGGTGTCGGCCCCAAATAGCATCTTAACCACTAAGCTAGACACCTGCTCCTTCTCATGGTGTTTTTTTTTTTTTGTTTGTTTTTGTTTTGTTTTTTTTTTTTGTTTTTTTTTTTAAGGGAATCCAATTCTAGGAATAATTCACAGATAAAACTGACCAACAGCAGATGCACTAAGTGGCTATCAGTTCAAACTTCCTTAAAATGCCCTGTGGAAGCTTTGGGCTCCCAGTGCCACTGAGTTTTGTAGTTTTCACCAAGATCACGGCATAGCCCCTTCTCAGGTTCCTCCTGAAATCATGTGCTATTTCCATTAAGAATGAATCTAGGGAAGCCCAGAGTAGGCCAATGTCAGGAGTGATGCATCCTAGGTTCTTCCCAACCCTGGCCTGCTCAACAAAGCTGTAGTATTGGCCTCATTATTGCATTTTCCCTTTAAATGTGCAAAAAATTTTTCTAAAATGGTAAGTATAACAATTGTCTCTAATGCATTGCTCAATATTTTTTTTTCTACACAAATCATCCAAAATCTGATTTTGCTTGGACTGGTTTCAGTAATTCTTTTAGTTTATATTTGATCTCTAACTACTATTCATCAATTTGCTTTTTCTGGTGGAAGCTGCTCTGACACTAAAACTGTGAAAATGAAAATGAGGGGGCTTTGGAAAGCTTGTTAGTGTGTGACTTTCAGGCACTACACTGAGCATTTAATTGAAAGAGGACTCTGGGAAGATGCCTACCTAAGCACCCTCCTCTTCCATATGATGATATAAATAAAAGAAGTGTAAGATATTAGGAATTTGACAAACATCACTTGACAAATAAGAAATAAAATATCAATCTCAATAACTACCTTATGGCTACCCAAATAAATAATAATGGATTTGTGTTTAGAGCAATATTCCCAGTCTGCCCGCTATGCCCAAATTTAACTATCTCCTCTTTCAAACCTGCCCTTTCTTCTCTGGGTTTCTGTTTTGATTACTAATATTATTGTCCCTGGTAAAACACATGGAAACTCAAAGCCGTCATTTTCCCTTCCAGTCTAGCAATTGCATATCCAATTAACATGGGTCTGATTGAGTCTATCTATGAAACACCTCTCGCACCTGTCTCAGCTCAGTGTTGTTTTGGTGACTTATTTGGGCTGTTCCCATGGCTGTTTCAAGGAAATCCTGCCTTCAGGCTTACCCCATAATGTAAATCCATGCATCATGTTGCCTGATAATTTTTTTTTGTCATAGAGTTGTTATTATCATTTTTGGTTAGCATTTGTAATTCTGTCTCATGTTTATAACTTGTACGTCTTAATCCTCACCTTGCACACAAGATTCTTCCTACTTTTAATCATACGTTTGTATTATATCTTCCCTTCCTGTATACTCTTTCCCCATTTCCAATCTATTCCTCTGTGCCTTTACTCGACAATTTTCCTGGAATTAAAATGCCTTTCCCCATCTTTACCTAACTGCTGCTGTTGATCTACTTAAAATTTGACTTGGAAATTTTGCTCCTCCAGAAAGCTCTCTCTGACCCCAATATGGGCTACCCACCTCCACTCTGTTGATCCTCGGAACTGTGTGTGCAATGTGACTTCTACGTGAATCCTTATCAAATCATCACCTTACTGAAACATAGAACCCCATTTTAATCGCTTTTTCCACTGGATTTCTTATCAGACTCCAGTACAACAAATATTTTCCAAACATAATGAAAAGCTTCTCATGACATGTGATGTCACTGAGGATAGAATGCTAGCCTCAGACTTGCAACTAGACCAGAAGAAAGTTTTTAAATGTGTGAGGGGGAGTTTTTTATAAAACATTTGTTTGTTGGGTGAGAGTTCACATTTTTTTTAAAAAAATATTTAAAATGTTTATTTTAAGCATAAAAATTTCATGCATTTCTTATATACAGATTTAGGAACATAGTGATTCTTCTCACCATTTCCTCCCTCCCATCCACACTCCCACACTTCTTCCTCCTCTTTCTCTATTTCCACACTTAATTTTTATGAAGATCTATTTTCAGTTTACTTTATAGTCATAAGATTAACCCCACACTAAGTAAAGAGTTCAATAAATAGTGTGAAGGAAAAAAAAAAAAAAAAAACAGTGTTCATCCACAGTAGAGACATGAGCTGTCATCAAATAATCATCAAATCTCAAAATGTCAATTTCACCCCTATACATTACATTTTAGGTACTTTATAAGTTACCACAGATCAGGGAAAACATATATCTGCTTTTTTTTTTACCACTGAGTAGTATTGCATAGTATATATGTGCCATAATTTCTTCATACAGTCATCAGTTGATGGAAATCTGGGTTGATTCCATAACTTAGCTATGGGAATTGTATATCTGTGGGAATTATAAATAATTGTTTATTTGAGGAAGAGAGAGAGACAGAGAGAGAGAGAAAGAGAGAAAATCTTCTAGCCACTGATTCACTCCCCAAGTGACAGCACTGGTCCAGAGGCAGCACTGAACCAGACTGAAATCAAGAGCCAAGGACTCCATCTAGGTCTTCCAACTGGAAGACATGGGCCCATGTACTTGAACTATGTTCCTGTGCTTTCCCAGGCATGGTGGCAGGGAGCTGATTTGGAAGCAAGGAATTTAGGAATGGAACTGGCACTCCAAAATTGGATGCTGGCCTTGCAAGTGGCAGCTTAACCCCCTGAGCTACAACACTAACCCCTAAATGGGAAAATCTTATTTCTGAATCAAGACCCAAAAATAGGAGCCAGAAAGATAGGATCCCTCTCTTTTACAATTCCTTTTTGCTGCTATTTTGTTGTTTGCTTTTTAAAAAGAAAGCTAGAAAGTAAGAGAGGGTTGATTTGGATTTTCCCTTGGAGGACCTAGCAATCACATTTCTGTGTCTCTGTTGTTCACGGACTCTCTGGAGGGAAGTGTCGCATTCATTCATCTGAGAACCCCACTGATTTATGGCCATAAAGTGCTCTAATCTCAGTAATAGAAGTTACAGGTAGTTATGTAGGGATGGTTTAACAAATATATATCAACAAATGTGAGATTTCACATTCACAAAGTGAAGAATAAAAATCATATTGATTACTCTATAGGTGCAGAGAAAGCATTTGATAAAATACAACATTCTTTCATGATAAAAACCTTAAGTAAAATGGGTACAGAAGGAACATTTCTCAACTTTATCAAAGCAATATATGACAAACCCACAGCCAGCATCACATTGAATACAGAAAACTTGGAAGCATTTCCACTAAGATCCAGAACCAGACAAGGAAGTCCACTCCCACTTGCAATTCAATGTAGTTCTGGGAGTTTTAGCCAGAGCCATTTGGCAGGCAAAAGAAATCAACAAGGATACAAATTGGAGAGGAGGAAATAAAGTTATTAGTGTTTGCGGATAACATGATACTATATATAGGGGAATCAAAATACTCCAGTAGGAGAGTTTAAAAAGTTGAAGTTTATAAAATGAACACAGAAAATCTACAGCACTTGTACATACAAACAATGCCATACCTGGGAAAGAACTTGTAAGATCAGCACCATTCACAGTAGCTACAAAAAACTTAAATATTTTGGAATAAATTTAACCAAGATGTGAAAAATCTCTACAATGAAAATTGTAAAATATTTAAGAAGGAAATAGAAGGAGACACAAAAAATGGAGAAGTTTTCAATGTTAGTGGATTGGAAGAATTAATATCTCTGAATTGTATTGTTGCAGCAAAACTATTGAGAAATTTGTGGAAGAGATAATATGTTTGCTTTAAAATTCTCTTTAGAACATGGAAAAATGATACAGCCAAGTTATGAATTCAGATGTACTCATTTGTGAACTGGTAACAATCACAATACACAGCATAGAGTCACTTAACACTGAACTTGAAGTTAGAAAATAAAGCTATCATTTTCAGCTCTGTCACATCCCATTATGCCAACTTACTAATTAGTAAACCTCTCTTCTTATCACTTAAAATAGGAATGTTGGTATAGATAGTGTCTAAGATCCCTCACAATTTTGGTGTTCTATAAAATTCCAAGTTCTACCATTTTGATTTGAATGGTTCTCAACATGCTTTGTGAAAACTTTTTATGCTTAGAAATGGCAACAATGAAATAAGGTTATTTTGAGCCGGCGCCGTGGCTTAACAGGCTAATCCTCCGCCTTGCGGCGCCGGCACACCGGGTTCTAGTCCCGGTCGGGGCACCGATCCTGTCCCGGTTGCCCCTCTTCCAGGCCAGCTCTCTGCTGTGGCCAGGGAGTGCAGTGGAGGATGGCCCAAGTGCTTGGGCCCTGCACCCGCATGGGAGACCAGGATAAGCACCTGGCTCCTGCCATTGGATCAGCACGGTGCGCCAGCTGCAGCACACCAAACGCGGCGGCCATTGGAGGGTGAACCAACGGCAAAAAGGAAGACCTTTCTCTCTGTCTCCCTCTACTGTCCACTCTGCCTGTCCAAAAAAAAAAAAAAAAAAAGAAAGAAAGAAAGAAGGTTATTTAGTCATTATTGAGAAAGATAAGTTTAAATTACAAAAAACATTAAATAGTAATTGTGAAAGTTTATAGGCTGGGTTTGACATATAGCCCTCAACACATATTATGTTCAACTAACACTCCTCCATTCTTGCCATGTGTTGGACTATACAAAGAAGAACAAGGCCATATCTTTGCCTAGGATCTAGAAAATGAAACCAAGCCCAGACTTGATAATGAAAAGGGAACAGGAGTAAGATTCAGATACCACTATGATTTGGATATGATTTAAATGTATTTTCCAGGGGTTCATGAATTGGAAGGTTGGTACCCGATATGGTGATGGGAGAGGTGGTGAAAACTAGTGAAAGGTACTTGTATCATTGGAAGTGTTGCCCTCTAGAGAAATTGACAGAGTTCTCATGAGGCTCTAGTTATTTCTGGTAAGCATGGGTTGTTATAAAAGTGCAAGACTGCTTCTCTTCCCCATTCACTGGCTTCCTGTCAGTCCATGTCACCCATTCCTGCCACTGCAACATAGTCGGCCATAAAAATATTCCCCAGAGCCTAGCAGAAGCTTGTACCATGCTCCAAAATGGTGAGCTAAAGAAACTAAATAGCCTCTTTTCAGGTATTTAGTCACAGCTGTTGGGATGGTGCGATGACGGCGCTCTTCGACAAGAAGCACTGGAGACCATTTCAGTGAACATGTCTGTTTATTAGAAATCAGGTACAAGCTTTTATAGGACAGGCAAAGGGGAGTAGCTAGTTCAGGGTAGCAACACTAATTCTATAGGATAAAGCTGATACTGGCGCCTCTAAGCTTCTCCAATCAGCTTGAAGGTCATGAAGCCCACATAGCCTTTCAGGTGGTCTTATGGGTCTGGGTCACACCAGGGAGCTGTATAAGGCCCTTCAACAGGAAGTGGGGGTGAAGGACATATGCCTGGGGCCACTGCTGCTTGCCAGAAGTCAGGTCATATGTGGGTCTCAGTGTGCTGAGCCTCCAACCAGGATCTTTCCCTGGAGGCATGGTGTGCCAAGCCCTTTTAACCTCCTGAATGGGCTAGACAGGCAGTCTCCCAGCCAGGCACAGGATCATCCACATACAGCAGTGGAAAATGAGCAAATACCGATCTAAAGAGGGAAATAGTGCCATCAAAGCAATGGAGTAAACATGGACATAGGACATTCCATCCTAGTTGTTAGTTTAAGGCAAGCATGGCATTTCCATACGTAATGTTAGAGATTTGCTCAAGGATAGACAGGCTTATGCCTACTGGAGCCAATGAGGTACCAAACAAAATCTCCCATAGTTTATGGGTCAGGAGACAGACTGTTTCTCTTGCTGGAAAATGGTAAGAAAATATGTTTCTCCCACTGCTGTAAACACCTATCTTATGAACACACACAGGAGGAGATTTAGTTCATTCTAAGAGAGAAAAAAGCTGAGAAAGCAGAGAAGTGCGGAAATAAATGAAATATATGTTGTGTGGTAGCTAAATCCACTACCCCTAAAATCTGTTTTTCCTTTGGGTTTCCTGATATCTGAGATAAAAATCCTCGTGTGTTGTCGAAGTTTATCTGAATCAGGATTTCTAATGCACAGAGCAGAAAGAATAAAACTGACCCTGGGGATGAGTCCCTATATGTATTTGTGGCTAAGGATCTGGAGTATAATCACCAGGAGGTCAATATTTGCAGGGTTACCATGACTTATTTTTCAGGTGTGATGATCAAGTCCAGGTAAGTACTTGTGGCTTTTCCTTCCGTCATTCACCAAAGATGATCAGTAATAAATCCTGTGGAACCTGGGGCCTTCATATACCTTACCTATTTCTCTCCATTTCTATTGGCATTAACCCAGTTTGAGCCACCATCTTTACATAATTGAATGTTTGTAACTGGTACCCTGCCTCCATTCCCTTTTCACTGCTCTATTTTATTCTCTACCATAAAAATCTTAATGTGTCTCAACTTCTCATGCTCAGTGATAGCTCATTGCTCCTTGACTAGGTAAAAACTGTACAGATGGCTTAGGAAGAAGTCCATAATCTAATTTCTGTCCACTCCTCTTTTATCATTATTGACCAATATAGCTGAAGGACTGAATCACATGGGACCATACAGAATTTGGTGGATAAACCTGAGCATGCAGATTAGATCAAGTACCAACACTGATGCTAGCAATTAACTAATGCATGTTGCATTCTAAGATTCAGCAAATGAATGGCCAGAGATTGAAGTAGATGGTAAAGGTTATAAGCAAGACTAGAGTTAAGAGAATACACATAGAACTTTGGTGCGGCACCTGACACAGACCTTAAACTGAGCAACTCATCATGACCAATTTCAGTTTGTTCAGCTTGGCCCATATATGGTGCAAAAGTAATGTGTTGAGCCTGATTATGGGAATATGAAGAGCATCAGATCTGCACACCATTAATGATGAGCTAGAATGCTGGTAGCTAAATGAATGAGTCACACAAGATGAGGGTCAGATGGCAGCTCTCCTAAATTCAAGTTCAGTTACACTGATCTAATTTCTCAGTCCCCCTGGATTGCTATTTCTATATCTTTGAAAGCAAAATTGGGATTAGTTCTTTAAAGAGTTGTGTGAATCCACACTCTGAATGCAGAACAGAAGCTATGACTCAAAAAAAAAAAAAAAAAAAAGCAAAACTCATCATTATAATATCACAAAGCATCCAAACTTAGAACACTGGAGAGGAGGTACGCACCAACAGAACCTGTATTCACAGGCTGAACAGTAGCCACCTCAGCTCTCAGTTTATCATGAAGGAGCTACAATGAACGAATGAGATGACTCGTAATCAAAAGTAAAAAAATCCAATTTAGTTCCCAGTGTTGATACTAATGTTGGTCTCCGTCTGGAGATTTATCAGCTTAAAGTCCATCTGCTTTATACAGCTAAAAAAGGACAGTGTACTCACAGTCTGGTTTGGGTTTCACATGGAGAAATGCTTTCTGAAGCTATTCACAGTAAGTGGATATGCTCTCGAGGTAGAATATCAAAGCAGCTGGTGCAGCAAAGGGTGCATGTGCTCCCTGCTAGCATCCTGTCTCCATGTGTAGGGGTTCAGCAGACATAGCATGTTGGTGGGGTGGCATCTGATTGTGTGTTGGATGGTGGGTGGGAACATCATGTAAGAGGCAGATCTTTTTCCTCCCACCTTGCAAAAGGTTAGGAGTACTTACATTCAAACTCTGGGATGCTTCCATGTGATCCCAGTGAATTCTCCTCAGCCTTGAGCAGACGCAAAGCTCAGATTACCTTGTAAATGTTAGCATTCATACCTTCAATCAAAGACATGGCATTTCACATTGCAATATGTGGATACTAAAATATGCACATGGAATCCAGGAATGGGTTTTTCTCCTCTGATAATCTCACGAGATCATTGGAACTTGTATTAGTCAGCTTTCATCAGGTCATGAAATACACCAGACAGTCTCAATTTATAAAGGAGAGATTTTTGTTTTGGCTCATAGCTCTGGAAGTTCACAGTCCCAGACAGGGCAGGCCCTACTGGTTCAGCCTCTAGTGATGATGGCATTCTTGGCAGCAGAATCCTGACACAGTGCAGATCATCCGGCTGCAAGAGGCAGCGCCTGCTTACAGCCCCACCGTTAGTCAGTCACAGTAGCACTGCCCTCATGGCCCAATCCAACTCTACCACTTCCCGAAGGCTCCACCTTGAGGCACCATGATTGGATTACATTTCTGCTCTCTTAGAACCACTACCTTAGCTCTTTGGTGCTTATTTTTTTATTTTTTTATTTTTTTTGACAGGCAGAGTGAGAGACAGAGAGACAGAGAGAAAGGTCTTCCTTTTGCCATTGGTTCACCCTCCAATGGCTGCCGCGACCTGTGCACTGAGGCCAACGCATCACGCTGATCTGAAGCCAGGAGCCAGGTGCTTCTCCTGGTCTCCCATGGGGTGCAGGGCCCAAGCACTTGGGCCATCCTCCACTGCACTCTCGGGCTATAGCAGAGAGCGAGCTGGCCTGGAAGAGGGGCAACCGGGACAGAATCTGGCGCCCCGACTGGGACTAGAACCTGGTATGCTGGCACTACAGGTGGAGGATTAGCCTATTGAGCCATGGCGCCAGCCACTCTTTCGTGTTTAAACTCCTGAGACAGGGGACAACACATGCAACCTGTGGCAGTATCTGAGCATTGAATAAATGTGGTTTACATTCCTGCAATAAGTGTGATTTACATTCCAAGACCACCCACCCATCCTTTAGGAGAAAATGTAACACTCTTCTTTCAAAAGAGCTTATTTTATTTATTTATTTAAAATAAATTTATTTTATTGTGTTTATTAAATGAATATATTAATATGATAAATTATATTTATTTGATATTATAATTCTTAATAATTATCATCTTTCTTAAAATAATATTAATATAATAGATTCTGTTTGTTTATCTAAAAGACAGAGAGATCTTTTCATCCACTGTTTCAGTCCCCAAATGTTCAAAACAGCCAGAGCTGTTTGCACCAGGCTGAAGCCAGGGGCCAGGAACTCCATGCAGGTCTCCCATATGAGTGGCAGGGACCCAAGTACTTGAGTCATCATCTGCTGCCTTCCCAGGGGCATTTGCAAGGAACTGGATAGGAAGTGGACTGGAACCTGTGCTCTGGTATGGTACACCAGTGTTGCTTAATACATTGTACCACAACACTGGCTCGATATAATGTTCTTATTATTTTCAGGATTTTCTAACTGAAAGGACTTCACCTTGTCAGAGCTCTTAAATCTCTCCTTTGTATTCACTTCATAACTTAAAAATGCTTATTTTAGGTAAAAGTGTTCTTGACCCATATAATTTAAAAACAAACAAAACAACTCGTTGCTGTTCAGCTAAGAAAAAGTCAGGACATTGTAAAACACAGATTAAAATAAACAGTACAAACCCGCCACATAAGGAAAACTATGAGTAATGCTTTGGACCATATGCTTTCTAGTTATTTTTTTTAAAGATTTATTTGTTTATTTGAAAGTCAGGGTTACACAAAGAGAGAAGGAGAGGCAGAGAGAGAGAGAGAGAGAGAGAGAGAGAGAGAGAGAGAGGTCGTCCATCCACTGGTTCAGTCCCCAGTTGGCTGCAATGGCCAGAGCTGTGCCTTTCCGAAGCCAGGAGCCAGGAGCTTCCTCCAGGTCTCCCACGTGGGTCCAAGAGACTAAAACTTGGGTTATCTTTCACTGCCTTCCCAGGCCATAGCAAAGAGCTGGATTGGAAGTAGATCAGGTGGGACTTGAACAAGTGCCCACATGGATGCCAGCAATGCAGGCCATGGCCTTACCTGCTACGCTGCAGCACCAACCCCATCTAGTTATTTTTTAACGTGGTGGAAAATGATTCAAGGTATTGTCTTTTCACTGTGTGTGTGTGTGTGTGTGTGAATATATCTTCACATCAGCATATGTGATTACAGCCCATAATATTAAATAAGTAAATATTGGCGCTCTATTCATATTTGCTGCTATTTATTATAGAACGGAAGGGTGATGTACTTTAATAATTGTGTTTACCCTTTGAGCACATGGAGAACAGGAGCCTGGTCATAATCTGTGTCATAGATGCTTTGATCTTAGATAATTTTTCATAAATGTTTGTGGATTTGGATGAACTCAACAAACAAAAAGATATGGACACTAAACAAAATCTAGGAAGATAGTGTATTAGTTTCTTGTGGCTTCTATAACAAATAATCACAAACTTAATGACTTAAGACCACAGAAATGTAGGCTTTCATAGTTCTCAAATTTAAAAGTCTGAAATCAGTACTATTGGGTTGAGATCAAGGTTTTAGCAAGGACAGGCTCCCACTGTGGGCTCCCCAGAGGAAGCTGTTTCTTGCCTCTTCCAGTGTCTAGAAGCTCTTGGCATTCTTTCTCCTTGGCCACATCACTCCAAATCTCCTTCTCCAGGGTCAGTTTACTACCTCCTCTCTAGTGTTTCAAATGTCCCTCTGCCTCCCTTTTATAAGAATAAGTGTGACCGCATTCAGATCCAATTCAGATCACCCAGGATTATCTCCTCATCTCAATATTATTACATTAACCACACCAGCCAAGATCCTTTCTACCGTGTAAGCTAAATTGATAGTTTCTGGAAATTAGAACACAGACATCTTTTGGTCAAGGAGTGAGGCATAACAGTTTCAGTTAGCCATTAAGTATATAAAAATTCAGCTCAATCTTTTCATAGCAGATTTTGCTTTTAGAAAAATTAAGAATGGAAAAAATGAAGGTGTAGTAGTGACTGTTATTTAAAGTATCCTTTTGAATATTCTTATAGTTAGACTGATTTAAGAGCTTCAGTATCACTGTGTTATCCATCTTCTTGATTTTGTTATTTGAAATAACTGCCTTACATTTACTTTACTATAATAAATTTGCAGTCTGGGCATGGACAAATAGTCCTGTGGTATATGAGAGGAGAAAGTGAGAGAAACACAAAGTAGAATGAAACTGTTGAAATTTTTACTTAGTATGTACTAAGTTGATCTTCTGTATATAAAGGTAATTGGAAATGAATCGTGATGGAGAATAGGATGGGAGAGGGAGTGGGAGATGGGAAGGTAGTGGGTGGGAGGAAGGTTATGGGAGGAAAAGCCTCCATAATTCAAAAGTTGTACTTTGGAAATTTATATTTATTAAATAAAAGTTAAAAAAAAAAGGTAACAAGGAGAGGAATGTGGAGATTTGCTGCGGCTGGCGCTGTGGCGCAGTAGGTTAATCCTCTGCCTGCTGCGCTGGCATCCAATATGGGTGCTGGTTCTAGTCCTGGAGCTTCTCTTCTGATCCAGCTCTCTGCTATGGCCTGGGAAAGCAGTGGAAGATGGTCCAAGTCCTTGGGCACCTGCACCCACGTGGGAGACCAGGAAGAAGCGCCTGGCTCCTGGCTTCAGATCGGTGCGACTCCACCTTTTGCAGCCATTTGGGGAGTGAACCAATGGAAGGAAGGCCTTGCTCTCTTTCTCCCTTTCACTGTCTGTAATTCTACCTCTCAAATTAAAAAAAATAAAAATCTTTTAAAAAAAGAAAAAAAATGGGATTTGCACTTGGTATGAGATGCAAGCTTTTCAAGTTGCTTCCTAACCACTGTGCCAAGTGCCTGCCCCTCCTGGAGACTTTTAAATAGGGTTTGCTAGACTATGATCAGTGTGATTGCGTGGAGAATCAGGAATGGGGGAACAGTTAATAAATTATCTCTGAACCCCATCATTTTATGTCTACCATTTCCAACAATTTCTTTGACATGAGAACTATGACATTTGATACCACTACTATTATTATTTTATACAATCATTAGTATTACTCTAATTAATATTGCTAAATCTCATTCACTGTGCACACATACAAAACATCCGCTTTACCTGGTTTAACACTCTTAATCTTCATGTCAATGCAGGCAGCAGTTCTTTCTTTCTCTTTCTCTCTCTTTTTTAAAGATTTATTTGTTTATTTTTTCAAAAGTCAGAGTTACACAGAGAATGAGAGAGAAAGAGAGAGAGAGAGAGATCTTCCACAGATGGTTCACTCCCCAATTGGCTGCAACGGTCAGAGTTGCGCCGATCCAAAGCCAGGAGCCAGGAGCCAGGAATTTCTTCCATGTCTCCCACGCGGGTGCAGGGGCCCAAGGACTTGGGCCATCTTCTACTGCTTTCCCAGGCCATAGCAGAGTTGGATCGGAAGAGGAGCTCTAGGACTAGAACCAGCACCCATATGGGATGCTGATGTTTGAGGCCAGGGCGTTGACCCCCAGCGCCACAGCACCAGCCCCTGTCTCTCTCTCTGTCTCTTTGTGTGTGTGTGTGTGCGTGTGCATATGTGTGCACATGCACATGTAAGTTGAAATTCACAGTAATTACTGAGGAAAAATGCAGTTGCTCCATGAATTTTAAAAATTGATGTAAGGGTGCTGTTTGGTGCAGCAGTTAAGAAGCTGCTGGGGATGCTTGCGTCCTGTGAGATAATACCTGGGTTTGTGTCCCTGCTGAGTATCAGATTCCAGCTTCTTGCTTATGTATACCCTGGGAGGCAGCAAGTGATGCTTCAAGTACTTAAGTCCCTGGTACCCATGAGTGAACTCCAGATGGAATTTCTGGCTCCTGGCTTCAGTGTCACCCAGACTTGGCTATTGTGAGCATTTGGGGAGTGAATCAGTGAATGGAAGATTTTTGTCCATTTCTGTCTCTCTCTGTTTCTCTGCCTTTCAAATACATAAAAATAAATTTGAATTTTAAAATTTGATGTAAAATATTAAACACATTCTTAAAATGGTCACAAATGTATAGGAATATAAAAATAGTAAAAGTTTTTTTAAGATTGATTTATTTATTTGAGAGGCAGATTTAGAGAGAGAGAGAGAGAGAGAGAGAGAGAGAGAGAGAGAGAAAGTCTTCCATCTGCTGGTTCACTTCCCAAATGGCTGCAACCACTGGGGCTGGGCCAATCCAAAGCCAGGAGCCACAAGTTTTTTTTTTTCCCCAAGTGAATGTTGGGGTCCAAACACTTGTGCCATCTTCCGCTGCTTTTCCAGTCCATTAACAAGGAACTAGATTGGTAGTGGAACAGCTGGGACTCAAACTGGTGCCTGTATGGGATGCCAGTGCCACAGGCGGAGGCTTAACTTACTATGCCCCAGCGCTGACCTCTAAAATATTTTTATTCAGTAAACTCATAAGATATTATAAACATTGAGAGAAAAAAAAAACCACAATTATTTGTTTAGTGAACACATTAGAAACACTGAGAGCTAAAGTGTTTTATTTGTAGAAAAACTTGTCTAGAGTAGCCTGGACCATGCTTTCCTTCTCATTGTGTAGCAATACAGAACAAGCATCTGTTCTAAGCTTTGGAGAACTGTCATTCTCCTTTTGAAGTTGGGTTCGAGTTCCAACATTTTCTTTTTTGCTTTCAATGTTATGAGGTCTTTCAGGATCCCTTAATCAGGACAGTTTTGCTTCTGTCTATAGGTTTGACCACTTTGCTTGTTTGTGTTGAGAAGTTCATCTTCACCAGGTTCCTGTGGCTGCATTTCAGGAGACTTTTGATTGACACAGTGTTAACCTTACCCAGATCAGCTGTTTGTTCAATAACTCTATTTGCCTACTGTTTGATTTCATTCCCAGTGTCATCATTTTTCATTTCTTTGTTATACTTTCAACTTCATTTCCCAGTTCCTTTTTTTTAAAGATTTATTTATTTATTTGGAAGTCAGGGAGAGAGAGAGAGAGATCTTCTATCCTCTGGTTCACTTCCCAGATGGCTGCAGAGGCCAGGGCTGAACCAACCAGAAGCCAAGAGCCAGGAGCCAGAAATCAAGAGCTTCTTTCAGGTTTCCTATGTAGGTGGCAGGGGCCTAAGCACTTGGGCCATCTTCTGCTGCCTTCCCAGGCTATTAGAAGGGAGCTAGATCAGAAGTGGAGCAGCCAGGATATGAACTGGTACTCATACAGGGTGCTAGCACTGCAGGAGGCAGCTTTACACATTATGCCACAATTCTAGCCCCCAATTCCTTTTCTTGATGATCAATTTTTGTAAAATGTCACACAGATTTACCACTGGGAGACAAGGAAGCCATACAACTGCACAGTTTGCCATCTGTGTAGAACCTGAATAGCAGATGTTCTGTGACCAATCATTGAAAGAGGCAACTGGCTGTGTCATGTCTCATTTATTCACGTGGTGTTAAAGGAAGGTAAAAGCTACTAGCAGAGTTTTACTTTATATAGTTATTCAGGTAATATACTATGGCAATTGAAATTTGAACTATGTGAGAGAACATTCTTAACTAAAACACAGAACCTAAAATTTGGTTTTAGATTTTATTTGAAAGGTGGAGTGACAGAGAAAGTGGCAGGGGGAAAGAGAGAGAGAGAGAGAGATTCTCCATCCACTGGTTCTCTCCACAGGTGCCTGTAATAGCCGATCCTGTGCCTGGCTGAAGTTAAGAGCCCGGAACCACATGCAGGTCTCCCACTTTGCTTGCAGAGATGCAAGTACTTGTGACATCATCCACTGCCTTTCCAGAAACATGAGCAGGAATCTGGGATGGGAGTGAAGCAGCTGGCACTTGAACTGGGACTTTGATGCGAAATGTGGGACTCGCAAGAACTGGCTTACTTTGTTAAGTCACAATGCCTGCCCCAGTAAATAAAATTTGTGCATCTTAGGAATGCCAAAATGAAAAGTGCCTGTTTTGTGAAATAAGGACTATTAGTTTGCCCATTTGATAGAGAAGTAAATTGAGACAGAAAAAGATTAAGTGATTTGCTGAAGGTATGAAGTGGTGACACCCAATTTAAGATTCAGGCAGTCTCAATCCAAGTGTCACATCTTCACCCTGACACCTTGGCTTCACACTTGGTCTGGTCATACTTGCTGACCTCCGTCATCTGTACTTCATCCTGCAGCATCTCTACACCAGCAAGGACAACCTTCTGCTGACACCAAACATAGCAGATCCTCAAGTTTTTTTGAGATTGTTTTTAAAGACTCTAGCTTGAAGAAACTGTGGTCCACATGCAAAAATGTTTACATTTGAAGCTTTTTCTTGTATCCTCAACCACCTGATATGGCTACTTGGTTGGGAATTTCAAGGTTTCCTTGTATTCCTTCAATGGATCATTGTGAACCCTCTCTCACCTCCTCTTCTGCTCTCGGTTTTATCCATGAATGTCTTTAGATGACTTCGGGGTTTTCCTTCACAAATCTTTGCCAGGAGAAGAGAGCTATATGCAATCCCTTCATCTTGTGTAGCCCTTTTGCATTTGTGCATTTTCAGGAGAGTTTTCCAACCCTCATTCTATAAATAAAGGATGGAATCAACATGAGTGTTCAGGACTGGTGCACAACTGTAGGGAAGACTGGATGGGAACCAACCTGTTTCTTCTGTGTAGGCAGCAAGTTTCAACTCCAGCTTTACTTCTTTGATGCTTGGGTTTTCAAAAATTATTGAGATTCCTCAAAGGAAAATGCCTTATATACATACAGTCCCATAAAATGTCTGATAAACTCAGCACATAGGCAAAGACAAAATTGTCAGCTCTTATCCACCAAAATATTCATTTAGAGGAGAACTGCTCTTCATCACCCAATCTCAGACCTCAAATCCCTTTCCCATATTCTCTGAGCTTTTTTTTTTTTCTTTCTCTCTGAACCTTCATACCAGTTTGAACTGGTTTTTCTGATTGTCTTCATCTCTGTTTATACAGATGGGTAAATGAGATCCAGGAGTAGGATATCAGCTTCACAGAAAACAAGTAGAACCAGGCAAGACTCTCTTGGGTTAGTCGTGTGGCTTGAATCAGCTTTGGGGAGCTAGTAATTTGATCTTTATTCTAAAGCAATTGAAACTAGCAACTATTCTGCTGGTTTACAGTGCTGTGTGGGCCACAGAACACAGTGGTAACATTTGGATATGGTTCTCCCCCTCAGCTCAGATCCTACTGCAGAATTGGAGCAACAGAAATGGAGTCAAATACATTATTTGTTGAGTCACCTTAAGCAATGTATGCTGACTCCAAAAATAAAGTACTAGAAAGTGTAGAGAAAAAAATAAGTAAGAAAATGAGAAATAAAACCTAGGATCCTGTCCTTGAAAGGGCAACTACTCTTCAAATTGTAGTATGTAACCACAAAATTGCATTTTCTTATGATACAACTGCATTTTTATTCATGGAGAAGATATGTTTACAAATAGAATCATAGTCTAAACATTGAATAGCAATATGTTGTTTTTATTCAGCAATATGTTGTGAACATCTTTCTACATCTGGAAATATATTTTTATAGGTTTGTAACAGTTTATTGTATATAAGCACACTGATTTCTATTTTATACTTCTTTAATTATACCGATCATATAAAGTGCAAGGGGAAAAAATTCTGGGTTAAAATCCATAAAAAGTATTTTAAGTTGCAGATGCATATGGCTAAGGTTTGAACTCCAATTCCCCCACTTACTGGCACTATTATTTTAAATATTAATTTAAAATTATGTTTTAGGGCTGGCATTTTGGTGCAATGAGTTACGCCACCATTTGCAATGACTGCATCTCATATGAGAGAGCCGGTTTGAGTTCTGGCTTCTCTGCTTCCTACCGAGTATCATTTTTTCTCAACTTTTATTTAATAAATATAAATTTCCAAAGTACTACTTTTGAATTATAGCGGCTTTTCCCACATAATCTCCCTCTCACCTGCAACCATCCCATCTCCCACTCCCTCTCCCATCCCACTCTTCATCACAGTTAAATTTCAATTATCTTTATATACAGAAGATCAACTTAGTACATACTAAGTAAAGATTTCAACAGACTACATCCACAAAGACACACAAAGTATAGAGTACTGTTTGGGTAGTAATTTTATCATTAATTCATATAGTTCAACACATTAAGGACAGAGGTCCTACATGGGGAGCAGGTGCATGTTAATGTGCCTGGGAAGGCAGCAGATTATGACCCAAGTGCTTGGGTCCCTACCACCCATGTGAGAGAGCCCAGAGTTCCTGGACTTCTGACTTCAGCCTGACCCAGATCTTGCTGTTGCAGCCATTTGGAGAGTCAATCAGTGGATAAAATATCTCCCTCTCCCTCTCTGTATCTCTCTGTCACTCTGCTTTTTAAATGAACACTTAAAAAGTCTTTAAAACAAATAAAATTAAGTTTTGGCCCCAAAACATTGGTTTTACCTTCTAAAAGATCATTTTCACACTGTGATAGAACCTTTAGCTTGAATGAATTTACAGTTTTTTGCCATCTCTGCTATACTAGGCATAGAAATAGAATACAGCTGTCACTGAATCGTCAACGCCCCATCACATTAGTTTGTTCCTTTTAATTTGTGTCAATATTGATGGCAGATACCAAGACACAGCATTAGATCTGAGAGTTTATTGTTGAGTTGATGGCCAGGGGTGCAGTAAAAATCTGAAAAGAATAATGCAGGGAAGAAGAATACATCAATCCAACCCAGTCACTTCTTAAGACAACAGGGTCTTGATTATGTGGAGAGGTAGAGAGTGATTTCCAGATTTGCCTGCTCCAAGAGGCTTTTCTGGGAATTTACTCACTGGTTGTAGACTGTTTCCTTGGGCAATAACTCCTCTGAAGGTGTGGGGTTGAAATCAGCAACCCCAATGGCTTCAAACAAGACACATGGATAGACATAGAAATGAGACTCCTTTGATAGGTATCTGGACTTAAAAGAATCTGTCCACTGTGCATGTGGCTGAAATCATAAGGAGAACAAAGATATAAGGTTTGGCACAGCAGAAACACCTGCCACGTTATTCCAGTACAATAGACAGGAAATTTGATCTCAGATTAATTTGCCTGAGAACAACTAGCCAGTAATTTAGAGATCCAGTCTTCAGACTGGTTTTCTGCCTCCCCAACACCTGTTCTTCCTGTCACCCCACACTGTCTCCAAGAAAGTTACCATGCTCTGTGCTGGTGTAGAAGCTCCAGGCACTTTGCTTTCTCCACAGCTGCTTGGAAAGAGAATAGTGTCTTCCTCTGTTCCGCACCCCTGTCAAACTTTCCATTCCTTGCAACCTCAGTATGTGGCCATAGTATTTGCTTCTTTTATATCTTTTGCAACTATTAATTTCCAACTTCACAAAAATAATGCATTTAAACATTTTCTTCCAAACAGTGAATTGAGATATATTGATGACTTATGAATCAGCTTAATGAATGCTAACTAGCACTTTAAAAAATCAAATAGATAAGATAACAACACCAGCATTGCATGGTTTCTCTCAGTCTTCCAAAGGAAGAAAAATATTTCATGTATGTATTTATGTGTGTGTGTGTGTGCGTATGCTTAGTTTCTATGGGAATTAACTTCATATGATGACTGATGGATAAGAACACTTGAAAGTAAATGAATCATGGGTTGAAAATGTAGGTTTGATCATATTCCAAATGCCTGTTTTTGAATTCCAGTTCCACTACACACTATCCAGATACATTTCGGTCTTCTATCAATAAAATATTATTCACCTCAAGGCTTTCGGGAAAAATAGATTGCTACACATAGCAAATCGAGAACAGTATCCAGCATACTAAGATCACTCAATAAATGTTATATATCATTGTTAATGTATAATCAATGTATAAAGTGTAAACCTAGCATATAATCTTTTTAATATGGAACAAGAAAGAAGGAAATTACCAACCTGTTCATGTATTTGGAAAGACATACTGGGGGGGGATTGAATTAAGACAAAAATTTCTTGCAATTTTCATTGTATTAAATTCCAATCACCCATTACTAGCTATGTTCTAGCTCTGTAAATCCAGTATTTAACATTTTACATCACAAATGTCTCAGGAAAATTAGTGTTAAATGTTGACAAATGTGAGCCAAATTTCATTCAAAGATATGCACTTTGTCCAGTGCTCTAAAGGATAAATGAACTCTCTATAGATAGACAAACAGACAGACAGATAGATAGATAGGGCATCCCTCAGAATGGAGGGAATAGAGAGTGCCCAGTCACTCAGACTGCAGGAAAGCAAGGCTACATGGTTTTATGCCACACTGTTTTCAGGTTAAACAAAAAAACTCTCAAATTGCCATGAACTAAGGATGATCATATATTCTAGCTCAGAAAGAACACTGTTATTGGGGCTTTGTAACAGTGACAATGACTTTGAACTGCTGCATAACCATGGCTTTGTTCTGTTTATATAATCTGGAGTACTCATCCCCCAATTGGTGATACGTTAATTTCTTCTGGAGAACTTTAAAAATCATTTTCTAGTTGTATGCAGCCAATTGTTTAGGAAATACTGAGAGTTCCCCTGAATCCATTCTACAAAAATTCTCTGGAAGAGTGACAGTGAATCCAAACACATGCAATTTTGAGCATGTCTGTACTAGGATTTGCTGACTGCTTTTTCTTGGCTTGAAATAATTCCATTATAATTATTTTTAGTACATCTGCAGAAGCTACACTGTAAGTTGATTTCTACTGCTGTTTCAAAAGCAGTCTCAAGAAATCATGTACCTGAGCCTCTGAAATATCAGGAAAAGACCTAAAAGAACGCTTTTTTCAGACTCCTAACCATGATAAAAGCTGTTTTCGCAACATCCTGATTTGTTTCAATAGATATGACTGTAGAATTCTGGTGATAAACATGTGGTGGTCACTAGTGAAAGCTTGTCATATTCTGACATCCTTCAAAATTGTGATAATGAATGATTTATACTTTTATAGACTTACATTTGTCTTTAACAAATTTGTATTTTACAAATTAAGTATATTTTAATAGATAATATGTATCTTATTGTACATAAGATTTTTGTATTATTAGATGCACTAGTTTTATTTTTTTCAATATATGTTGAAATGAAATAATTATGATTAATAAGAAATATGGTATTTCTGACACCACCTAAAAGCAGAGATTACAATAATCCTTTTGGAAACACTTTTCATGAGTAAAAGAAAATAAGCTTCCTACTTGTTTCATCTAAGAGCACTACATGTATCTGTTAAATATCCATCACTTGCTTAACTGCTTCTTACAGAAAATGATTTCCTGTATTCCATCCTAGCAACCTTCTTTTAGGTCCTTTCTGTTTTTTTACAACAGCTGCTCTAAGGTGCTACTTTCTAACTTGTCTCTGGAAGATATAAGCATTCCACTATAGCTTCTTTCTTGAGCCCTAAGCCTCAGGGGTTCTTTATTAAAAGCATATAAGAACCAGATATATGATGGGGAATTCTTGTGGTCCTTGAGCATTCTCTTGGTGTTTCTCTGATAGGGAATTCAGTAGTAAAAATTCATCATTACATAAAGACATTGAACAAAAGTATTGAATACCATTTCTCCCAGCCAGCCTCCATTTAATTAAACTTTTTATCTTGAGATAATCATAGATGCACATGCAATTGTAACAAGGCTGTGATCTTTTACAAGGTTTCCTCATTGGCATCATCTTCCAAAACTGTAGCATGTCACATCTAGGGTAATGATAATAATGGAGGCAAAATACAGAAAACTTCTATGATCATGAAACTCCCCATATTGCCTTTTTTAGGCAGCTCTAACTTCAATCCCTCTTTAACCCCTCAAAAGTACTAAATTATTTTCCATCTCGTAACATGTGTCATATCATGAATGTTATACAAATATAACCAAACAGTATGGAAACTTTGGGATTGGCTTTCATCACTTAACATAATTCCCTGGACATTCATGGAGTTGCATGTCTCAACTCCTTTCTCAATTATTCTTTTTCTTTTTCTTTTTCTTTTTTTAGATTTATTTAAATATTTGAAAGACAGAGTTATAGAGAGTCAGAGGCAGAGAGAGAGAGAGAGAGAGAAGTATTCCATTGCTGGTTCACTCCCCAGATGGCCGCAATGGCTGGAGTTGCACCAATCCGAAGCCAGGACCCAGGAGCTTCCTCCAGGTCTCCCACATGGGTGCAGGGGCCCAAGGATTTGGGCCATCTTCCACTGCTTTCCCAGGCCATATCAGAGAGCTGGATAGGAAGTGGAGCAGCTGGGACTTGAACCAGTGCCCATATGGGATGCTGGCACTGCAGGAGCTGGCTTTACCCAATATGCCACAGCGCTGGCCCCCTCATTCATTCTTTTCCTTTTTATTGCTGAGTAGATTTCTATGGCATTCTCCAGTTGAGGGAGAACTGGGGTGTTTCAAGTTTGGTTATTATTACAAATAAAGATAACACAAAATTTGTGTACAAGCTTTTATGTGGATACATTTTTTTTTCAGTTCTCTGAAATAAATATCAAGCAGTACAACTGCATGGCTAGGTGATAATAGCATGCATGCTTCAAAAGAGAAGTAATTCCGCACAGCTGAACGTAATTGGAGGTAGTTAGCAGGCAAATGATATACCCACAGGAGCCAGAGATCGGAAGCTTACCACACCTAACCTGGGAGTGTCATCTTTGACACACCCTCAGCCCTGAGGAACCAAACACAGCTCTCAGTCCACACTCATCTCAAGCCTCTAAGGCACCACTGAAAGCAGACAGTCCACTTAATATAGAGCCATAGTGTAACAAGAAAAAACACCACAGTGAAGAAACCAAGTATCTCCAACATGCCAAACAACAAACGCAAAAACCAAGCTAACAAGAACAAGGAAGACACTATGACACCCCCAAATGAAAAAGACATCCCAATTCAAGATTATGAAGATGAGGAGATTGAAGAAATACAAGAAGCATATCTCAAAAAATTGATAAGAACATTAAGAAGTTCTCAAAAACAAATTCTTGAACTACAGAAATCCTTAGTGGACAAGATAGAAAATCTCTCTCGTGAAAATGAAATATTAAGGAGGAATCAAAATGAAATGAAACAACTAGTGGAACAAGAAATGGTGATAGTGACGAGAAATCATAATGAAATGAAGAATTCAATGGATCAAATGACAAACACATTAGAGAGTCTTAAAAACAGAATGGGCGAAGCAGAAGAGAGAATATCAGACTTAGAAGACAGAGAACAGGAAAGGAAACAATCAAATCAAAGAAAAGAAGAAGAAATCAGAAATCTAAAAAATACTGTCAGGAATCTACAGGATACTCTTAAAAAACCCAACATTCGGCTTCTAGGAGTACCTGAAGGCATGGAGAGAGAGAAAGGATTAGAAGGCCTTTTTAGTGAGATACTAGCAGAAAATTTCCCAGGTTTGGAGAAAGACAGAGACATCCTAATACAGGAAGCTCATAGAACCCCTAATAAACATGACCAAAAGAGATCCTCACCACGACACGTCGTAATCACACTCACCACAGTGAAACACAAAGAAAAGATCCTAAAATGTGCAAGAGAGAAACGTCAGATTACTCTCAGAGGATCTCCAATTAGACTCACAGCTGACTTCTCTTCAGAAACCCTACAAGCTAGGAGAGAATGGCGAGACATAGCCCAGGTGCTAAGAGAGAAAAACTGCCAGCCCAGAATATTATATCCTGCAAAGCTCTCATTTATGAATGAAGGTGAAATAAAGACCTTTCACAGCAAACAGACATTGAAAGATTTTGTCGCCACTCGTCCAGCCCTGCAAAAGATGCTTAAAGATGTGTTACATACAGAAACACAGAAACATGGTCACCAATATGAAAGAAGGTAAAGATAGGAAACCTCACACCAAAAGATCACAGGAATCTCAAACCATATATTAGAAAGTATCTTTGGCTAATGGCAGGGCAAAGTTACTCCTTCTCAATAGTCACATTGAATGTTAATGGCTTGAACTGTCCAGTTAAAAGACACCGATTGGCTGATTGGGTTAAGGAACAAAACCCATCCTTTTGCTGCTTACAAGAAACCCATCTATCCAACAATGATCCATACAGGCTGAGAGTGAAAGGCTGGAAAAAGATATACCACGCCAACAGAAATGAAAAGAGAGCGGGCGTAGCCATCTTAATATCGGACAACATAAACTTTACCACAAAAACTGTTAAGAAAGATAAAGAGGGGCACTCTCTTTAATGATTAAGGGATCCATTCAACAGGAAGATATAACGATTATCAATGTATATGCACCTAATTATAGGGCACCAGCTTATTTAAAAGACTTGTTAAGGGACTTAAAGGGAGACTTAGACCCCAATACAATAGTACTGGGCGACTTCAATACTCCACTCTCAGAGATAGACAGATCAACAGGACAGAAGATCAACAAGGAGACAGCAGATTTAAATGACACTATAGCCCAAATGGATCTAACAGACATCTACAGAACATTTCATCCTACATCTAAGGACTTTACATTCTTCTCAGCAGTACATGGAACCCTCTCTAGGATTGACCACATACTAGGCCATAAAGCAAGTCTCAGCAAATTCAAAAGAATTAGAATCATACCATGCAGCTTCTCAGACCACAAAGGAATGAAATTGGAAATTGGCAACTCAGGAATCCCTAGAGCACGCGCAAACACATGGAGATTGAACAACATGCTCCTGAATGAACAGTGGGTCATAGAAGAAATTAAAAGAGAAATCAAAAATTTTCTGGAAGTAAATGAGGATAACAGCACAACATACCAAAACCTATGGGATACAACAAAAGCAGTGTTAAGAGGAAAGTTTATATCAATAGGTGCCTACATCAAGAAATTGGAAAGGCACCAAATAGATGAGCTTTCAAGTCATCTCAAGGATCTAGAAAATCTGCAGCAAACCAAACCCAAACCCAGTAGGAGAAGAGAAATAATTAAAATCAGAGAAGAAATCAACAGGATTGAATCCAAAAAAACATTACAAAAAATCAGCCAAACGAGGAGCTGGTTTTTTGAAAAAATAAACAAAATTGACACCCCATTGGCCCAACTAACTAAAAAAAGAAGAGAAAAGACCCAAATCAATAGGATCAGAGATGAAATGGGAAACGTAACAACAGACGCCACAGAAATAAAAAGAATCATCAGAAATTACTACAAGGACTTGTATGCCAGCAAACAGGGAAATCTATCAGAAATGGACAGATTCTTGGACACATACAACCTCCCTAAATTGAGCCAGGAAGACATAGGAAACCTAAACAGACCAATAACTGACACAGAAATTGAAACAGTAATAAAGGCCCTCCCAACAAAGAAAAGCCCAGGGCCAGATGGATTCACTGCTGAGTTCTACCAGACATTTAGAGAAGAATTAACTCCAATTCTTCTCAAACTATTCAGAGCAATCGAAAAAGAGGGAATCCTCCCAAATTCTTTCTATGAAGCCACCATCACCTTAATTCCTAAGCCAGAAAGAGACGCAACATTGAAAGAGAATTACAGACCAATATCCCTGATGAACATAGATGCAAAAATACTCAATAAAATTCTGGCCAATAGAATGCAACAACACATCAGAAAGATCATCCACTCAGACCAAGTGGGATTCATCCCCGGTATGCAGGGATGGTTCAACATTCGCAAAACAATCAACGTAATACACTACATTAACAGACTGCAGAAGAAAAACCATATGATTCTCTCAATAGATGCAGAGAAAGCATTTGATAAAATACAACACCCTTTCATGATGAAAACTCTAAGCAAACTGGGTATGGAAGGAACATTCCTTAATACAATCAAAGCAATATATGAAAAACCCACGGCCAACATCCTATTGAATGGGGAAAAGTTGGAAGCATTTCCACTGAAATCTGGTACCAGACAGGGATGCCCTCTCTCACCACTGCTATTCAATATAGTTCTGGAAGTTTTGGCCAGAGCTATTAGGCAAGAAAAAGAAATTAAAGGGATTCAAATTGGGAAGGACGAACTCAAACTATCCCTCTTTGCAGATGATATGATTCTTTATTTAGGGGACCCAAAGAACTCTACTAAGAGACTGCTGGAACTCATCGAAGAGTTTGGCAAAGTAGCAGGATATAAAATCAATGCACAAAAATCAACAGCCTTTGTATACACAGGCAATGCCACGGCTGAGGAAGAACTTCTAAAATCAATCCCATTCACAATAGCTACAAAAACAATCAAATACCATGGAATAAACTTAACCAAAGACGTTAAAGATCTCTACGATGAAAACTACAAAACCTTACAGAAAGAAATAGAAGAGGATACCAAAAAATGGAGAAATCTTCCATGCTCATGGATTGGAAGAATCAATATCATCAAAATGTCTATTCTCCCAAAAGCAATTTATACATTCAATGCAATACCAATCAAGATACCAAAGACCTTCTTCTCAGATCTGGAAAAAATGATGCTGAAATTCATATGGAGACACAGAAGACCTCGAATAGCCAAAGCAATCCTGTACAACAAAAACAAAGCCAGAGGCATCACAATACCTGATTTTAGGACATACTACAGGGCAGTTGTTATCAAAACAGCATGGTACTGGTACAAAAACAGATGGATAGACCAATGGAACAGAATAGAAACACCAGAAATCAATCCAAACATCTACAGCCAACTTATATTTGACCAAAGATCCAAATCTAATCCCTGGAATAAGGACAGTCTATTCAATAAATGGTGCTGGGAAAATTGGATTTCCACGTGCAGAAGCTTGAAGCAAGACCCATACCTATCACCTTACACAAAAATTCACTCAACATGGATTAAAGACTTAAATCTACGACCCGAAACCATCAAATTATTAGAGAGCATTGGAGAAACCCTGCAAGATATAGGCACAGGCAAAGACTTCCTGGAAAATACTCCAACAGCACAGGCAGTCAAAACCAAAATTAACATTTGGGATTGCATCAAATTGAGAAGTTTCTGTACTTCAAAAGAAACAGTCAGGAAAGTGAAGAGGCAACCAACAGAATGGGAAAAAATATTTGCAAACTATACTACAGATAAAGGATTGATAACCAGAATCTACAAAGAAATCAAGAAACTCCACAACAACAAAACAAACAACCCACTTAAGAGATGGGCCAAGGACCTCAATAGACATTTTTCGAAAGAGGAAATCCAAATGGCCAACAGACACATGAAAAAATGTTCAAGATCACTAGCAATCAGAGAAATGCAAATCAAAACCACAATGAAGTTCCATCTCACCCCGCTGAGAATGGCTCACATTCAGAAATCTACCAACAACAGATGCTGGCGAGCATGTGGGGAAAAAGGGACACTAACCCACTGTTGGTGGGAATGCAAACTGGTTAAGCCACTATGGAAGTCTGTATGGAGATTCCTCAGAAACCTGAACATAACCCTACCATACAACCCAGCCATCCCACTCCTTGGGATTTACCCAAAGGAAATTAATTTGGCAAATAAAAAAGCCATCTGCACATTAATGTTTATTGCAGCTCAATTCACAATAGCTAAGACCTGGAACCAACCCAAATGCCCATCAACAGTAGACTGGATAAAGAAATTATGGGACATGTACTCCATAGAATACTATACAGCAGTAAGAAACAACGAAACCCAGTCATTTGCAACAAGATGGAGCAATCTGGAAAACATCATGCTGAGTGAATTAAGCCAGTCCCAAAGAGACAAATATCATTTGTTTTCCCTGATCGGTGACAACTGAGCGCCAAAGGGGAAACCTTTTGAAGTGAAATGGACACTATAAGCAACGATGAACTGATCAGCTCCTGTCCTGACTTTAGATGTACAATGTAATACTTTATCCTTTTTAGTATTTGTTGTTGTTGTTGTGGTTCTAGTACTATTGGTTGAACTCAGTAATTAACACACAATTATTCTTAGGTGTTTAAATTTTAACTGAAAAGTGATCCCTGTTAAATCTAAGAGTGGAAAAAGAGAGGGAGGAGATGAACAATTTGGAACATGCTCAATCGGACTGGCCGCAAATGGTGGAGTTAGAAATGTGCCAGGGGATTCCAACACAATCCCATCAAGATGGCATGTACCAATGCCATCGCACTAGTCCAAGTGATCAATTTCAGCTCACAATTGATAGCTCTGATAGCTCTAAGAGTCAAAGAGATCACACAAACAAGACAAGTATCTGCTAATACTAACTGATAGAATCAAAAAGGGAGAGAAAGATCCAACATGGGAAGTGGGATACACAGCAGACTCATAGGATGGCAGATGTCCTAAACAACACTCTGGCCTCAGAATCAGCCCTCAAGGCATTCAGATCTGGCTGAAGAGCCCATGAGAGTATAGCAGGCATGGAAAGCCAAGATATCATGGAAAAAAAAAAAAGACCTAAATGAATGATCTCTGTGAGTGAGATCCCAGTGGAAAGAACGGGGCCATCAAAGAAGGAGGTCCCCTTCTCCGAAGGGAGGAGAGAACTTCCACTTTGACTATGACCCTATCGGAATAAGATCAAAGTCAGCGAACTCTAAAGGCTTCCATAGCCCTGGCAACTCATGACTAGAGCCTAGGGAGTTTACTGACGCCATGAACAGGAGTGTCAAATTGTTAAATCAGCAACAGGAGTCACTGTGTACTTACACCCCATGTGGGATCTGTCCCTAATGTGTCGCCTAAAGCGAAGTGATGCTATAACTAGTACTGAAACAGTATTTTTATACTTTGCGTTTCTGTGTGGGCACAAACTGATGAGGTCTTTACTAATTATATACTGAAGTGATCTTCTGTATATAAAGAGAATTGGAAATGAAAAAAAAAAAACAACCTGGTGTTAAAATGGAAATGGCATAGAAAATTAATTAATTTGAAAAAAAAATTATGTAGGATCTCTGTCTTTAATGTGCTGTACATTGCTATTTAATGCTATAATTAGTAATCCAATGGTAGTTTTTTCACTTTATGTTGCTATATGGGCAAACTGTTGAAATCTTTACCTAATATATACTAAACTGATCTTCTGTATACAAAGAGAATTGAAAATGAATCTTCACATGAATGGAAGGGGAAAGGGAGCGGGAAAGGGGAGGGTTGCGGGCGGGAGGGAAGTTATGGGAGGGGGGAAGCCATTGTAACCCATAAGCTATTCTTTGGAAATTTATATTCATTAAATAAAAGTTTAATAAAAAAATAATAAAATTTAAAAAAAATAGCATGCATGCTTTCTAAAGAACATTTTGTGGTAGGCATTATGACACAACAGGGTAAGTAACCTGTTGGGAATCTTGCATCCCTCATTGGATCACCAGTTGAGTCCTGGCTTCTCTACTTCTAATCCAGTTTCCTGCTTTTGTGCCTTGGAATGCAGCAGATCATGGCCCAAATACTTTGGTCTCTGTCATCCATGTGACAGAGCGGATAGAATTCCTGTTTCTTGACTTTGGCCAAGTGCAATCCCAGTCATTGTGGGTATTTAGGGAGTTAATCAGTGGATGTAGATTTCTGACTTTCAAATAAGTAAATTAGTCATTTAAAAAAAATAACAAAGCACCTTTCTGATGCCTGTACCATTTTACATTTCCACAAGCAATATGGGAGATATGTAGTTTTTCTTTATCCTAGAGAGCATTTGATGTCATCACTACTTTTCATTTCAGTTGTTCTGATAGCAAGGTATCACTGTGGTTTCAATTTCAATTTCCCAACTGGCTGATGATGTTGAACATTTTTCATGGGTTTGCCATCTGAGTATCTTGTTTGGAGAAATTTCTCTTTATGCATTTTGCCCAATTGTGATTGGATTATTTACTTGCTGTTGAGTTTTGACTGTTATTTAACACTAGATATTAATCCTTTGCTGAACACACAGCTCAGAAATATTCTCCTCCACCCTCCAACTTGTTTTTCAATTCCATGAGCAGTCTTTTTAAAGCAAACTTTTTAAATTTGGATGAAGTCTTGTTGATCATTATGGATTATGCAATCTTTGTCTAGTCTTAGAAGCCAAAGATTTTCTGCCATGTTTTGTGTTGTTTTGTTTTGTTTTCCCTAAAAGTTTTAAAATTTCAAAAGGTTATCTATCCTCCAATGAATTGATTTAAAGCTCCGTGAAAAATCAGTTGGGAATGTTTGTGTGGGTTTATTTCTGAGTTTCTATTCTGTTCCATTGATCTCTGTGTCTATCTCTCCAGCAATATCACACCGCCTTTATCACTGCAGGTAGTAAGTCCTGAAATTGGGTACACTGATTTCTCCTTCTCAACCAACACCTTTTTTCCATCCTTCACATCCTTCATAAAATGAGGGATTTGTGACAATGATCAGAGAGCATTTTTTCTTTTATTATGAATAGCTGTTGAATTTTATCCAGTGTCTTTACTGTGCTGATTGATTTATTTATGAGACTTATTTCTTCTTCAGCCTGTTAATGGTGGCTTATCTTGAATGGTTTTCAAATATTTAACCAGCTTATTATACCCAAGTGACGAATTCACAAAGTGCATATTTTCTAATAGTGGGTAATTACTTTAATATATGGCTGAATTCTATTGCATTTTAAAATATTTTACCTCCTGCATTAAGTAAATGGTAAAACATACATATCTCCAAAAAGTTCATAGAAAATACATTTGTAAGAAAAATTACATTTGAATTTCAAATTTTTGTGAATTTTCAAGTTTCATTTTCTATAATCTCTTTAAAATATCATTTTATGTATCTTTACAACATGAATTGTGAAGTATTTGCTCCTCCTCTATATCTCTATTTTCATTAACAATAGTTTAGATTTAGTATTAACTCAAAAATTGTTTGTGGGAACCCTGCAGGGAAATAGAGTACAGATATTTCTTTTTAAGGAGAATGTTAAAAATTATGAATAGAAGTTCCTTAGTAATTTTAGGATTATCCAAATTACATATATCTGTTTTGTTGGTTTGGGTAGTTTTTTTTTTTATTTTTTAAGAAACTGAAGTTTCACATCATCAAAGTTTCACATTTATAAGGTACAGTTATTTGTAGTACTCCCTTACTAGCCTTTTGATGTCTGTAGCGATATCTTATGTTTCATCCTGATATTGGTTTTTCTCTCTTTCTTTTGTCAGTTCTACTAGGGTTTTGTCAATTTTATTGATTTTTTTTTTCAAAGAAGTAGCCCATGCCTCATTGATTTTTTCTTTATTGTTTGTTCTCAAATTCATTAATTCTTGTTCTTCCCCTTGCCCCTGCTTTCTTCTGCTTTTATTTTCTCTTGTTTTCTGAGTTCTTAGGACTGAAGCAGAGATGACTGACTTAAAGTCTTCATGGTATGTGAAGTTAGATCTATAAATTTCATTCTTACCATTATTTTAGTTATGTGCCATAAACTTTGATGTGTCGGATTTTCATTTTCAATAACTCAATATATTTTTTATGACTTTGAGACTTAATCTTTGATCCAGTGGGTTATATAGTAGTGTTCAGTTTCCAAGCATTTGAAGAATTTCCTATTATTATTGACAACTGATGCCATTCCATTGTTGTCAAAGAACACATACTGTTTGTGTTCAATTATTTTAGATTTGCTGCAGTTTGTTTTAAGGCCTGGTCCATCTTGGTATATGAGGGAGTTTTAAAAAGTTTGTGGAAAATGGGATTAAAAGATCATAAATGTTCTATATGTTTTTTGAAGTCCCCTGATATATTCAATGAGAACTTGAACATGCAGTTGTCTGTCATTGGGTAGAATGTTGGTGGTGTGCTTGAATTTTTCCATCACCTTGCTGATAGTCTATTTAGTTGCTCTATAAATTTTGTAAGTCATGTTGAAGTTTCCAACTACAACTGTGGATTTGTCTATTTTTCTTCTCACTTCAGTATTTATTCCACAAATCTCGTAGCTTTGTTTTTTGGTTTAAATGCTGTTATGTTTGTGATGTCTAATTTATACTTTTACTCTTTAATCATTATATCATGCCCCTCTCTGGTTCTGGTAAAGTTCTTTGTCTTGAAATCTACTTTGTCTCATATTAATGTAGTCAGTCCTGTTTTCCTTTGATTAATGCTTCTGGGATAGATCTTTCTCTCTCCTCTAACTTTCAATCTTCCTATTTTGTTAATAAGCTTTTGTAAATATCATGTGCTTGGGTAATAGTTTATAATCCACTTGGATAATTTCTGTCTTTTAAAAGGCCATCTACATTAGATTTCAATATTGATATATTTGAAGTTAACACGTATTGATATGCTTGAAATTAATATTTAATATTTTTTCTTGTGTGTTGCTCCTTTTTTTTCAACTTTTGTGTGATTTTCTTCCTTTTCTGTGGATTACTTGAATGTTCATGTAGAAGTGCATTTTTATTTATAGTGCTTTTGAGAAGTTTTATTTATACAGCTTTAACATTGATTGCTATTCTATTTTATATATAAATAAGTTTTTTTCACAGTTTACTGTGGACTAAATGTCATCGTTTTACCAATTTGAGTGAAACGTTTAAAAGTTATTTCCCTCTATGCTCCTTTATTACCCCCTCCATAATGTAATTATTTAAATATTTTCTCCATACACATTTAGAACCACATTAGATGGTGTTACTTTTTCTTCAAGTGTCAAATATAATTTAGAAAACCTGAGAGGAGAAGAGACACTTCTTGTTGATTCTACCTATATTTTTGCTTACTATGTTCTTTCTCCTTTCTCTATGTTCTAAGGTTTCTACTTTTATCATTTCTTTCTGTTGAGATAATACAGGTACAGCTATTGTTTTAGGACAGGTCTGCTGGTGACATGTTTTCTTAGTTTTCCTCCATCTGAGAATATCTGCACACTTTATTCTTGAAGGCTGTTTTTGCTGGCTAAAGGATTGTGTTTGACAGTTCTCCTGCTAAGCATATTGCAAATATTTTGCCACTTTTCTTGTCACCTCCATGGTTTCTGATGAAAAATCTGTCACTTACGTGTTTTCTTATGGATAAGGTGCTATTTCTCTCTGACTGTTTTGAAGATTGCTTCATCATCTTTAGTTTCCAAGGTTTCATTATGAGTATCTTAGTATGCATTTCTTTGGGTCTGTCCTGTCTGGAGTCTATTCAGCTTCTTGCATCGACAGGTTTATGTCTGTTGTCAAAAGTGGGAAATTCTCAGCCATTATTTAGGCTTCTTTTTAGCCCTTTCTCTTTTGCTTCTTTCAGCGTTTGTGTCTTTTCCCTGACTGTCTCCTCCTTGTTTATCAGAGTAAGTAAGCTTTGCTGTCTATTTTTTTCCCTCTGTCTTTTCTCTCTGTTTGTTAAGCTTGTCCTCTGAGAGTTTTATATATATTCATTATTATATCCTTCAGGTTTGATATTTTCATTTTGATAATCGTTATCCTTCCACTCCTTTGCAGGATTTTTTCCACTCCAAAAGTGTTCACAATTGATAATTAAAGCATTTTCATCCTGGATGCTTTGAAATTGTTGTCAGATAATTCTACTACTTCTCATTTGGTGCCAAAATTTATTCCTTTCTTCATTCTGTTTGAGATTTTCCAAGTTTCTGCATAATTTTTTATTTTAAATTCAAACGAGTAATTTTATGTTATGTTATGAAGCTCTGTTGTTGGTATTGTTATTTTTAAGATTTATTTTTTTATTTATTTGAAAGGCAGAGTTACAGAGAAAGGAGGAGAGACACAGAGAGAGAGGGAGATCTTCCATCTGTTGGTTCATTCCTCATATGGCCATAATGACTGATGCTGGGCCAGGCTGAAACCCAGAGCCAGAAGCTTCCTCCGGGTCTCCCACGTGGATGCAAGGGCCCAATCACTTGGCCATCTTCTGCTGCTTTCCCAGTTGCATTAGCAAGGCTCTGGATCAGAAATGGAGCAGCTCAGTCTTGAACTGGTGTCCACATAGAACACATCATAGGCAGAGGCTTAACCTGGTACACCAAAGCAACAGCCCCTAAATTTGTTTTAATTAACTTTTTTGATATTGCTGTAGGAGTCATAGCGGGTAGCACCACCTCATAACTGTCAGGTAGATGACTCCCCACCCCCAACCCCCGGTGATGGGATTCATTGCTCCTACTTCCCTTCCCGCCCCTGGCAATGGTTTAAGAGGACCTGTTCCTGAATATGTGGCTCTCTGTTTCTCTCTCACTCTTTCTCTCAATTTCTCTCTTATGCTCTCCTCCTGCTTTTTCCTTCTTCGTCCCTTCTCTTGGTCTGTTGGGTTTCCCCATTAAAACCTTTCCCTTACTCTGGTGTTTGATGTGTTTTGTGGCAGCCTTACAGGCATGGGAGGAAGGGAGACACACTACTGCCAGTATGAAATCCTGGCTGCCTCCATGGCCTTCTCTGACACCACTCCTGGGCTTCATTGCTTTCACACGGCTGGAAGTCCAGGTTCCCCACTCTGCCTCTGCAAGGGTGGAAATGCAGCCAGTTTTTTTTCTGTGATGCTTGACAGGCAAAGTAGTTATTTTAAGGTTTCTGACATCTCCCTTTGCCCAGGGATAACAGGCTGAGGGTGGGGAATTTTTGTCTATTCTCATTGGTATTTCCAAGTCCCAGTTTCTACTGAGTTTGAGATATGTGAGTCCAAAAGAGAAGTGCAGGCACTCACAGTGTGTCCTTCCTCCGTTCCCAAGCTCCCTAGCCAATCTATGTTGCTCTCTTCAATTTTCAGTCTTAAGCTTATTTTCATTATAATTTCCAGTTGTACTTAGTGAAAAACACAGAGAAGACCATGCCTGCTTCACCTTGAACTAAAAACCCGTGTCTTGTTTTAAGGATAAAAAGCACAGTTCTGTGGGACCTCCATAGCCCCGGGCTTTTGATTAGCAACAATCCATGTCATGTTTTCATTCCTCCTCTGCTATTTTTCCCAAAATTATAAATGAAGTATTCAGGCCCCAGAAAGCTTAGAAAACATGCGTGAGATCACACACACAAATCTGAGATAGCTGGAATTTTGGGTCCACCTGTGGCTGACTGACCTGCGCCAATATGCTTTTTGCCCTCTTTCAATATTGCTTAATATTTTCAGAGTAGCAACAGCTTTTCCAATCAATTGAGGGAAAATAATTTTCAAGTGTCAAAACAGCGGTGTGTGGTTAGTTAGAGGAGGAATTTTTATAATGATTATAGAGTTTGAGAATAAAAAACCAAAATGGCTGTTATTTACCCCCCCCCCAAAAGCAATGATTTGGGCTTGAAATACAAGCCTGCACATTCAAATCGCCTTGCTCCATGATGCACTTTATGCTGGAATGAAGAAAGGACATGAATTAATCCACTTTTACTGAAGTGAACACATCTTAGTTGACCACAGCTCTGAAATGAGAGCGGAGTATTAGAGGCAATGGTGCTAGAATGCCCTGACTCCGCTGTTCCCTCAGTCTTCCTACTGCATTCATGCATATCCTTCAGATCTCAGTCTCTGGGCTATGAAGCATTGCCTGAGTTAACCACACACACACACACACACATACACACATGTCCTCATGATAATATAGTCATACCACCAAGCCTTCTCTGCAAGTCTGTCTTCCAGCTGAGGGTGGAAACACTGAAAAAAAAGGATAAAAGTTTTTCGTCTTTTCCTTCTTAACACCTGTAACAGCCATCCAATAGCAGTGGCTCAATAAACAATATCAAGTAAATGTATGGATGAGGAAAGAAAGCATAATAAGCAAAAAATGCCATCTTTATTTGTGATACAGTATTTCATGCTTGAATAATCCTTTATTAAATAAAAACATACTGCCAATATTGAAAAAGAACTTGAGATGAATTACAAAATCCTACAAATTGTTAGTGCAGCATATTCTCATTCTTTTTTCTACCTTTTTTCAATTAAAACAAAAACTACTTTCAATGAAGGCAATTTGTTTTCACTCAATAAAAGTATGAATAAAACGCATTTCCAAAGCACTGCCTGAGGGTACGTTTTTCCATGAGATTCCATTGATTGCTATAGCTGGGGTTGAAGGTAAGACCTTTGACTTTGCCCATTATCTATGAAACTCTAATCAATCGATATCAAATATGCACTTATTAGCTCCTGTATGTCCAACAAAATCCCAAAGTCTAAGATAACTAAAGAAAAAACATAATAAATGATGTCTTTTTAAAGTTACTCACATTGGTCTTCAAACACCCACTTTTCACAGAAGTAATAAGGAAAAATGTAAGACTATGGGAGTGGAGCACTGGCTTGCATAGTGTGTGTTATATAATCACATTGGCAGCTTGGATAAGAGAGTAAGGAAATAGGCATTGATTGTCTAGTTTGCATTCACCATTATATTCCTAGGAGACACTTTCATATGTCATCTTCAGAAAAACCTTCTAAAATAGATACTATTAGCCCCAATTTT
Source organism: Lepus europaeus (assembly GCF_033115175.1). Classification (NCBI taxonomy): domain Eukaryota; kingdom Metazoa; phylum Chordata; class Mammalia; order Lagomorpha; family Leporidae; genus Lepus; species Lepus europaeus. The sequence goes on from NC_084827.1 coordinate 57,975,185, forward strand.
TCCATATAAGAAATCTGAGACATTAAAAGGCTGAATAGCTTGCTTAATGCTAAACACTAATGGAAAGAAATAGGACTCAAACGGAGCAAAATGGGTGCCCTGTCGATACATTTGGCCCAATGGGCTAAATGAAGAGTAAGAGTTTCTTAACTAATACGTGTCTTAGAAATTAAAAGGAGAAGGATAAAAATGAGAGGATAGAAAGGAAATCTACTTGGGAAGTGTAGAAAATAAAGATGTACAGGGTTAGGATGTAGAGAGAAGAGGAAATGGGGCCCTGGCCAGAGGCACAGTTGCCCAAAGAATGGCAAACAGACCAATGTGGTCAGCAGAGGCACAAGGAGAAAAGAAGCTTCGCATGGCAGGGTGAGGAATTGAAGAGAAGGTTGCACCTTGGATAAGCAGGAAGGGACCTGCATTATGCCATGATTTCTATGAAAGAAAGACGTAGGGCTGGGTAGTTTGCTCAAGCCTGGATTTAGATAAAGTACAAGGGATTGCTTCCTACCTCTGGACCCTGGGGGAATGTGAGACAAGGAGGGAATGACTTGCATTGCTCAGACAGGGGCGACGGCTGTGACAGGAGAACATCACGGTGCAGAGCAGGTTGTGATTGTGACCTCGGCGTGTGGTAGTTTGGTATTCCGGAAGAATTATTTTACCATTCTGATCATCAGTTTCATCATCATGCAAATGGGAATGTATGATTCACTCCACAGGATTACCTTGAAAATTAAGTGAGATAAAATATGAAAAGCATCTGATCCATAATAGATTTCCAATAACTGAGTTTCTATCCCTGAATGAATGGCAATGCCTTTCAAAGTAAGTGAGGTAAGTTTAACCTGGGAGGCCTTGAAGGTTTTCATGTAGAAATCTCACTCACATTGGAGCAAGGCCTTTGACCTAAAATACAGCAGATGTCCCTCATCCATTACATCAGACAGCAAGCTCTGTGCCTTGAGGTTCTCAGGCAAACAGCTCAGAGCTACTGTGCCTGGTGCTGCAGGTAGCTTCTGCCGAGCCAGCTGGCTGAACTGAGTACCCAAAGTAGGTCAAGTGCCACTACCTGGAGTTCCTGGGAATGCCTGGAAGTGCAGAGCCTTCTGTTTTGAGCGTGGGATGCCCTGGGCTTCTGGGCGCTCTTGGTGTCAGTTGAGGCTGGTGCCCTTGTGAACTCAGATGGATGGTGTTCCCTGCACCACCTGTGATGTCCCCTCATCTCTCATCAGGTGCTTACTGAGCACTGCCTCCTTTTTTACCACCCTATTCTTTCTAGACTTCAGAGCTTACAATGTCAGATTATGTTTGTGTCTATTATACAAATGCAGGGTAACAAATGAAGACACAGGAAGGTTGAGGGATTGATTCAGGACCAACAGTCATTAGAGTAAAGCCACAGTTATGGAAATGTGGGGGCAATTAGATCTTGAAGAGTCTACTAGATCAGAGGTTGACAAACTTTGCAAAGGTCACATGGTAAATATTCCAGGACTTAAGAGCCACAGTCTGCCCTAATTAGTGGCTGAGGACAGAATTGCTGATGCTCCCGTACACAGCAGGTGGCAGTTCATCTTGCTGCTTACTGATGAGATCACAGCTAGTCTTTGGGATACCTGAGCCAAGACACCTGCCTCCTCTTCCACCTCTGTATCTCCATCCTGACAACCCAGTCTCCTTCCAGGCCTGCTTCTTCCTAAAGAAAGATTCTCCAGTTTCTTCTTTGTCCTGCTTCCTTAACCGCGATGCATACAAATCCTGTTCATCCCTTGTCCTAACTCAGATAACTCATCCTGGAAGGCTTGGTTGCACTGGTGGAGGTCATAGTTTATATTTTTCCCCATCAGAGTATCTTGGCAAGCTTTTTCTCAGAGCCAAACTTCATATTATGTGATGTTCATATTCTAGAAATCGACACAGAGATTAGTCATTCTTTAGTGGGTATTTATTGAGAGCATTCAGCATCCTGGAAATAAAGTAGTGCACAAGACCACAACTACTGATCTTCTTATCACATGGATAGTATAGTGCTATCCATGGTGGTATTTTTTATACTGTATATTGAACTATCCACCTGTCAAAGTAGTGAAATAATGGAGATATGACTTTTACTTATTGTGTCAACAATGTACATTCACTTCATGGGGTGGTTTGCATGCCTGTTTCCATTAAACAGGTATTGTGACCATCTGGCTTTTAGTGTATTCCCAGGAATATCTGCAGTATGGGCTCATTTCCACTCACAGAATGGAAGGCATGGTGTCTTGATAAGAAAACCTTGCCAACACTTAGGAAAAAATGAAGGAGATGAAACTTTTCAGAATGGGACAAAACCAGTTCTGATAATGGCTGGATTTTATGAGGTCTTTTTTTTACTTTATTCATGATTTTTATTTCATTATTAGGTTTGTACAGGATGCTGGGTTTTCTTTTGTTCTTTGTTTTGTTTTGTTTTTTTGCCTAGACCATGCTGTAGAGGTAGACAAGTCTGTGTTGAAACCTATTCTGGTACATTCTTGCTCTGTGCTTTTGGCAAATGAGTTGACCCTTCTTTGTGAAATAGGAAATAATAATAGCCATTCAGGAGTGGACATTTGGTCTACAGATTAAGATTTCTGTGTCCCACATTGAAGTACCTGGGTTTAATACCATGTTCAGGCTCCTGACTCCAGTTTCTCATCAATGCAGACCCTGGAATACAGCACTGATTAATTACTTAAGTAATTGAGTCTTGGCCACCCATTTGGGAGACCTGGATTGAGCTTGTGGTTCCTGGTTTTGGCCCCAGCCAGACCCAGGGTATTGTAGGCATTTGAGGCTGTAATCAATGGAATGGAGTGTTTTCTCTCTCTCTCTCTCTCTCTCTCTCTCTCTCTCTCTCTTTCTCTCTCTCTCCCCCCCCCTCTCTCTGTGTGTGTGTGTCCTTGTCTTTCTCATAAATAATTAAAAGTAAAAGAACAGCCATCAGCAGGCTTCTAGTGAGGAGTTGTAAATACATGTGAAGTCTCCAATGGGGCCTAGCATGTAATTGGTGTTCAATTAAGAGTCCCTATTATGATCACCGTCTATATAGATTTTGAACATGTAGTTTGAAGGGGAGATTATTGTTGAAGCAATGGTGAAAGGTGAATGTTTGTTGACTCTTTATAAAAACCTATATTTAAATGATGAGATGCTAGATGTTTCAGGGTAGTGTGTGAGATGATGGGATTATTTTTTTTGTTTAAGTAAAGATGAAAACCCATAGTCACTTTAAAAATGAAAGTACTTTTGACATTGTTAAGGCAAAGCACAAGCCACAACTAATATTTCATTTTCAAAATCTCTGGTTTGAACTTTTTATTTTCACATGCTCTCTAATCTCCATCCTTGGCTATAAGGGAAAAATATCATGGAATTTGGACAGTAATAATGGCATTGCATCTGCATGCCTGCTTGATGAGAGTGAAAATGAAGATGCTTATTTCAACTCAGTATTATCTTGCGTGACTTGTGTTACTGATATTGCAGACTTGGTGTTCAAAACCAAGCTTGAAAATTTGCAGATGTCACTAAATTATGGGGAACAACAAATAATGAGGCACAGTGCATTCTGATGGAGAAATTTGCTCATTTGGACACCTCAGGCTAATAGAGAGCTAATGGATGGCATACATTTTGGTGCAGATAAATGTTGAATAATGAGTTTTGAAACTCAGACTAAAGAGAAGGAATGCCTAATGAATTGGAAGTGCTTCAGCACAATGAATCACAGAAGATTGGTGAGTTATTAGAGGGGATGGCCTAGACGTGCAAAATCAATTTTTGTCTTCTTTGCATAGAGAGGCAGAAGTGGTCACCAGAAGCATCTAACACTTTCCAGTCGTCAGCATTTCAGAGAGCAGAAAAAACAGGGGCTTTGATGTCAGGCCCACATGCATTTAATTTCTGGGAAAATTTTCAAAGTTATATGGTTTGGGACAATTCTATTGATTTCTTTGAACTGTATTTCCTCCAATTGCAGCTGAGAATAGTAATTTTTGTCAGGGTTCTTGGTTCTGTGTTGCCTGGTGAATACCCCTTCAGGATCCTTGAGCTGAAGGGATATATAACCCACATCAGAGACATCACAGGTTTGTTTCTTTATTACAACAATGTTTTTGATCAATAGACCCAAGTTTCATGACTGTTCTAATTTTTAAGTTTTTTTTTTTTCAGTGTGTGTGTTTCAAAAACATTATTTATTTATTTGAAAGACAGATTAGCACAGAAAGGAGAGACAAAAAGAGGACACTTTCATTCCTTGGTTGACTCCCAAATGCTTGCAATAATCAGGGCTGGGCCCTGCTGAAGTTAGGAGTGAGGAATAGTCTAGATCTCCCAACATGGGTGGCAGGGACTCTAGTACTTGCATCATTTTCTGCTGCCTTCCCAGGCACCTTAGCAGAGAGCTGGATCAGAAGCAGAGCAGCTGGTACTGAAAATAAACTGGCCCTCCCTTATGCAATGGTGGTGTTGCAAGCAGTGGTTTAACCCACTGTGCCACAACACCGGTCCTATTCAGTATGTTTAAAAGTATATGGTAGCAAAATAGGTTGAGAAGAGTGCCCATTTTCCCCTAAATTTCCAAAGACACCATCATAATTGGTAGGGATCCTGAAGACAGTCCTTCACACTGGCAGAAGATGCCTAGTGCACGGGACCTTTTTTGGAATGAGATGAGCACAAACTCCAATAACAACTGCCTCAGGATGGATGTTATCCATAGGCAAAGGGAGGGCAACCTTGCCAGAGGTTAGTGTGAATTTACAGAAGAGTACAGGGTAAATTAACCCATTGGGAGCCACAAGAATAATCAGGTCCATGCCCCTTCAGGATTCTGCCTTTACAATTCTGCACTGCAATTGCAACTTTACTTATCTGGCTCATTCCCTGAGTATGACATTCTTGAAAGGCACGGCGTGAATTGTACTATCTCTGTTTACACAAGAAGGTGCCTAAAGTGCCTGTGACACTTGGTGCATTGTTTCTGAAAGAGTCAGTCTTCTGCTGTCTACCATTGAAATCAGTGCCTTACTTTTAGAATTAGTTCTTCTGACTTGTCATTTTTAAAAATTTTCATATGAGCTCTATTCTTATTTATTTATTGAGTGCACACTGAGCAAGCGTTGTTGTAGTAAACACATTTCCTACTTCATTTGATCTTTAAAATAAACTTATAAGATACACAACATGGAACTCTTTCCAGAGGAGTAAATCAAGCCTAGATAGGAAAATGATAATTGGTTCAATGCTTTATCCTGATAAATAACAAAACAGAGATTTCAAACTAAACCTATCTGCTTCCAAAAAACATTCAAACTCTTTAGGATCTCTGGCAGTGCTATCCTGGGCATTCTCCATTCCTGCACTCAAAAGTTATGCTTATGTTTTACCATTTTCCTTGACACACACAAACTTGAAATATTTAGATCTCATTTTGTTTTGTTTTATCATGAAACTTCCAAACAAATCCAGTATCCTTGCCCTGTGAGTAACTTTTTGGGGTTCCCATTTGGGCTTGGATGAACAACCTATGCAATTAGCCTTAATATTTTTCCTTTACATGCCTGCCCATCAAAACTCAAACGTAGGGCTATATGTGGTCCTGCTGAAAGCGTTATAGGGAAATCCCTTGGACAAGAGATGCACATGTGAAAATAGTGTGATTCCATCATTCCCATGCAAAATCCCCAATAGCTCCTTCTTACTGATTTAATCAAATGTCATTGCTTGCAACTTTGGATTCATTCCTTTGGGAATCTGAGCATCCATTTCCAAGCATATTTTATTCGTATTTTCCAACACAAACATCCTACTTAGTCCTCACTTGTTTATCTCGCTGTTTAAGCCACACACACTTCAAGGATAGGAAGTACATCACATGCATTCCAATGAACTATTGGGGGATTTCAGTTCACTAGCTCAGAGCAGATCCTTTTCTTCTCTTTGTCCCAAATAAGGTTAAGCTTTTCATTTATGCACAGTATTTGTCTGATTGAACTGCCCATCTATTTCACTACCATCCAAACATCTCTAATAGTAGCTCAAATGTAGTTTTTGAGAGTTTAAGAAGCATGCCCATGTGTCTCATCAAACCAGATTTCCACAACATCCCTGTGCACAAACTAGAATGAGTGCTCCTAGCCTTCACATGAGAGGTGTAGTAGTTAGGTGCCTTACTCAGAGGAAATTCTCAACTAATACTGGCTAATCTGTGCTCATTTGGCAGCAGCACATGTACTAAAATTGGAACAAGCCAGAGAAGATTAGCATAACCCTTGTTCAAGAATGACTCCCAAGTTTGTGAAGCATTCCATGTTTATAAATGAAACATTTTTAAATTAAAAAAGGCTAAACTGGTTGGGATTTTTGACCCGAATATTATGAATATTATGATTCTTTTTTTTTTTTTTTTTTTTTTTTTTTTTTTTTTACAGGCAGAGTGGACAGTGAGAGAGAGACAGAGAGAAAGGTCTTCCTTTTTGCCGTTGGTTCACCCTCCAATGGCCGCCGCGGTAGCGCGCTGTGGCTGGCGCACCGCGCTGATCCGATGGCAGGAGCCAGGTGCTTCTCCTGGTCTCCCATGGGGTGCAGGGCCCAAGGACTTGGGCCATCCTCCACTGCACTCCCTGGCCACAGCAGAGAGCTGGCCTGGAAGAGAGGCAACCGGGACAGGATCGGTGCCCCGACCGGGACTAGAAGCTGGTGTGCCGGCGCCGCAAGGCGGAGGATTAGCCTAGTGAGCCACGGCGCCGGCCATGAATATTATGATTCTAACATCCACTTTGTAAAGCTCAGCCATACTGCTTCATCCCAATTCTACCCCTTCCATGAAACTTTACTTCTTATCATTCTTTCTTCTGCGTTCTTCTATCTTCTGATGACATCCAAAAGCAACTGTGCTCATCCTTGTTATTATATTAATAGCCAAATAGATGTGTGAAATACAGCAGCATGCATATTCTTCAAAAAGAGATAAAAACAGTCCCTTCCTGCCCCACATCGTCCTCCCACAGCTTAGACTCAAGCCTCTGTAAGATACCAGAGACTGCATGGTCTGTACTGGCCTGCAGGAGCTTAGCAAGCACTGCCTTGCTTTGCTCTGCTCTGTACATGAAGCACAGAAGAAAATTTGAGACACATATCGATCATGGGGGTGGAAAAATCAACACAACTTAGGGCATTAAACAGCAATTGTTTCATGAAGACCTACTGTATGCAAGAGATTGTTCTAATGAGTCATCTAATCCTCAAAATAGCTCTAAAGAATGCATTATTATTGTACCCACCTTACAGATGGAGAAACAGAGGTACATGTTAAAATATCTTTCCAGGTGCAAATCTAGTGTTAGATTTGAGATCTGTTTCCAAACATCCTCACTCCCAGATTGTGCTTTATGAAACCATCCCCACCGGGGAGTTAGGGAGAGAGCCTGGCAAGATGCCAGCTTAATGAATGGTTGAAAGCCTTGAAAGAGCTGACTTGGTTTGCCTGGGCCTCATCAGAAAGGGATATAAAACATTGGGAGCTCTGTTGGTACAGTATCAGACACAAGAGCATCAAGCCTGTGCAACAATAACAGTTACCAGCCATTGCACCGTCTATTAACATAATAGCATCTTCCATTTAGTGACAAATTCCCATGACTTTGCTTTTTTAAAGTTTTTTTTTTTTTTAATTTATTTGAGAGGCAGAGTTACAGACAGAGAGAGGGGGAGACAGAGAGAAGGTCTTCAATCTGCTGGTTCAATCCCCAAATGGCTGCAGTGGCTGGGGCTGAGACCATCCGAACCCAGGAGCCAGGAGCTTCTTTCGGGTCTCCCACGCAAATGCAAGGACCCAAGCAATTGGGCCATCTTCCACTGTTTTCCCAGGCTATTAGCAGAGAGCCAGATTGAGAGAGGAGCACCCAGAACATGAACCAGTACCTATATAGAATGCTGGCACCACAGGCAGAGGCTTAGCCTACTATGCTATAGTGCTAGCCCCATTGCTGTGACTTTCAGTCTCTTTAATTTTTTTTTTATTTGACAGGTAGAGTTATAGACAATGAGAGAGAAAGAGAGAGAGAGAAAGGTCCTCCTTCCGTTGGTTCACTCCCCAAGTGGCTGCTACGGCTAGCACTGAGCCGATCCGAAGCCAGGAGCCAGGTGCTTCCTCCTGGTCTCCCATGTGGGTGCAGGGGCCCAAGCACTTGGGCCATCCTCCACTGCTCTCCTGGGCCTTAGCAGAGAGCTGGACTGGAAGAGGAACAGCTGGGACTAGAACCGGCGCCCATATGGGATGCCGGTGCCGCAGGCGGAGGATTAACCAAGAGAGCCACGGCGCCGGCCTCTCTTTATTGTACGTGAATACAGCTCCAGATCCTGGGTCCAGCACCCAAGGCTCGCCAAAACACAGCACTTGCCTAAGTGTTTGGACTCACGTCCTACCCTATCCCGTCTCACAGTGGAAGCCGCGATTCTGTCAGTGTATGCATTGTCTTCCTACACCCTTCAGTTTCAGGGCTTCACTCACAATTTGTTCCACCTGAGTTGTCCTTCAAACTCTCTCTGCCTGAACAAGTCTTTCAGCCTTGATACAACTCTTTCTGAATTCAGGAGGACTCCTCTCTGCTCATAGCTAGGGTGAGGCAACACTCCTCCTAGTGCTGAGCATCAAGACATAAAATTGCCTGGACTGGGGCCGGTGCTGTGGTGTAGTGGATAAAGCCGCCACCTGCAGCGCCAGCATCCCATACTGGCACCAGTTTGAGGCCTGGCTGCCCCACTTCCAATCCAGCTCTCTGCTGTGGCCTGGGAAAGCCTTAGAAGATGGCCCAAGTCCTTGGGCCCCTGCACCTGTGTGGGAGACCTGGAAGAAGCTCCTGGCTCCTGGATTTGGATCCGCGCAGCTATGGCCATTGCAGCCAATTAGGGAGTGAACCAATGGATGGAAGACTTCTCTCTCTCTGCCTCTCCTTCTCTCTGTGTCAAATAAATAAGTAAATCTTTAAAAAAATTTAAAAAAAAATTGCTTGGATTTGCACTGACTGTGGTGGCCTCCTTAGGGTCACCGTAGGGACATCTTTAAGGGAAGAGTGTGTCATAGTCACCTCTGTGACCTTATGTCTAGCACCGCACTTGGCACATGCTGAATGTCAAAAACCTACAAATTGAATTACATATCAAACCATGATTATGGTTCTTTAAATCCAATTTTATTCTCAACATAGCTTTATGAGTTTGAGATTATCAAGTCTACTTTACAAAAGAGGACATTTAAGCTTCGAAAAATAAAATAACATGTTAAGAGTTTCATGTAATGAGCAATAAGTAGAAGTAAGTGATAGATTCAGGATCAAACCCATTATTGCTCAGAGCCTGGCTTTGATTCTTGGGTTTGTACATTATACCAAACAGAATTTCTTCCCAAGAATTAGATGCAATTAAAATTTTAGAAACTTAGTAGAAGAATCAAGAATTAGGAATTTTGGTTCGTGATCTATGATGCAGGATTCTTAAATCAGTGGAGCTGAACAAACAGAATAAGGAGACAGGTTTGAAACATCTCAAGTATTCTCTTCTTGTCACCTGTTTAGCTAGAAATCAACACAACTCACAAAACTGAGTCAAGGCTTGAAAGTTATCATGGGAGATAAAAGAATCCTAGGATGAGCCACAATTATGATGCTGCTCAATATTATGAAAATAATCATAGCTAACGCTTTTGAAAAGAAAGATCAGATGGGGTTGGTGCTGTGGCAGTGGGTAAGGCCACTGCCTGCAGTGCCAGCATCCCATATGGGTACTGGTTTGAGGCCTGGCTACTCCACTTCCCATCCAGCTCTCTGCTAAAACCTGGGAAAGCAGTAGAAGATGGCCCAAGTCTTTGGGCACCTGCACTTTCATGGGAGACCCAGAGTACGATCCTGGATCCTGGCTTTAAATCAGTACAGCTCTGGCCATTGTGACTATCTGGGGAGTGAACCAGCAGATGGAAGACCTCTCTCTTTCTCTGCCTCTGCCTCTGCTTCTCTGTAACCCTGCCTTTCAAATAAATAAATAAATCTTTAAAAAACAACAACAAAAACAAGAACATAAAAGAAAGATTTTTTAAATTATTTCTGTATTTATTTGAAAGTCAAACAGAAAGAGACAGAAACAAAGACAGAGGAGAAACACAGAAAAGAAAAATCACCCATCACCTTGTTTACTCCCCAAATGCCCACAACAGCCCAGACTGGACCAGACCAACGCCACAAATTGGAAACTCAAAGTCTCCCAAATGGGTAGCACTGATTCAAGTACCTGAACCATCACCTGCTGCCTGCCTGGCTGTGCATTAACAGGAGGCTGGAATGGCAAGAGGAGCCACAACTGGAATCCAGGCACTTTATGCAGGAGGCCCAGACTTCGTCTTCTCTGCTACACCAAACACCCACCCCAACAGTTAATGTTATTGATCCCTTGCTTCAAGACTGCTGGTTTTAACTTCTTTGCTACATGTTATTTTGTTCTCAGTGCAGTGTGCACCATCTTTTTTTTTTTTTTTTTGCTTAAGATTTAATTAATTAATTAATTATTTCAAAGTCAGAATTACAGAGAGAGGGGGAGAAATAGAGAGAGATCATCCATCCTCTGATTCACTCCCCAAATGGCCTCACGGCCAGAGCTGGGCCAGGCTGAAGCCAGGATGCAGGAGATTTTTCTAGGTTTCTCACGTGGATGCAGAGACCCAAAGAACAAGGTCATGCTTGGCTGCTTTCCCAGGCTCATTAGCAGGAAACTGGATAGGAAGCAGAGCAGCTAGGACTCAAACCAAGGCCCATATGGAGTCTTGGCACTGCAGATGGAGGCTTAACCCTCTGTGCCAGAGTATGTACTATCCTTAAGTTACTAGATGAGAATACTCAGAGAAATTAAATAAGTTGTGCAGATTCTCACATAGTGAAGCAAATTTCAGACTCCAACCCAGACTGTCTGATTGCAGATCTCATGCTCCAAAAAGAATCCTCACTGTCTCACTAATGCTGACCTCCAATGAGGTACTGATTTGCAGGTACATCAGCCTGTAGGCCCAAAGCTGGGAAGGAGCAACAGAATCCCAGGGAAGGGTTGGCAAAGTATAATGCAAACAGACTGTGCTGGGGAGTACTGGCTGCTCTTCAGTTGTTTACACCATGGGTCTCAGAATCCTTTGAGGTCTCTGTTTAGTAAGTGACTTGCCTCAAGGCTAAATGGCAAACAGCAACTCCAGATAAGGATATTTTTCCCTGCTTACACAAACTCCCCAAGTTTAGTTTGAAAGGTTATTTAATTCTACTGCTCACTCACTTTGGCCCAGAATGTCTGGAGACTGTGCCAATACCCTCCTGATGTTTGGACAGAAGAGAAACAAGTCAATATTAGCAACACCAGGTACCTAAATGGCCACTCCATGTTGATCACTTATTGCAGGCCTTTCTACAAACAGGAGAGGTTGATTGTATTAGACTAGTACACTTTTAAATGTGGATCTGTAGTTCTGGCTCCTATAAACCATAGCTCTCTTGTGCCTGGCTTGTTTCTCTCATGGACTCTTTGGTCTCAGGCAACGTGTCCCTTGCCAGCCACTGTCAGCTCCCGAGACACTCACCTACAAGGCTCCCAGGCACCACTGCTGATGTTAAAGACGACCATGACCCCCATAAAAGAAGCTCTTTCCAAAGTCAAGCCTCCAGGCCCCCCCCCTACCTCTCCCTAAGCCAGAAATAATTATCAAGGAATCAAAACAACATCATCTATAAGGAAAAATGAAGTGACTTCTGAGGGTTTTTTTTTTTTTTTTCAAATATTAAAAGCAATGCCACAGGCACTGGAACTAATCTAAGTCCCTGGGGCCCCTTTTCAAAGAAATAAGAGAAAATATGTAAACCTCTACATGAAATGAATGAAGAAACAAGCAGCTTAAATTGCTGAATAATAAAATAAAGAAAAGTAAGTCTTCCTCAGGGGATAATTATATCCTGGACTCTGGCTGACTCTGTGGAGGAAGGGAGCAGAGGGCCAGCAGTTAAGTGGCCAGGGTCTTCATCCCAACTTTGCCATTCATTGGCTTTGTGGCCTTACCTCGGGAAGACACTCAATCTTCTTGTGGGTCTCTGTTGCTGAGAAATTATAATAATGGTAGAAATCACCAAGGTGCACGCGAAAGCAGTGAGAGAGCAGACTAGAGTCACGTCTCACTAATGATGATGATGTAGTCTAAGAAACGTGTCATCGCCATTGTGTAAACGTTACAGAATACATACACAAACTTAGATGGATGGCCTGCTACCCAACCAGATTACATGACAAATGTGTGAATGCAGATAGGTACATACAGATTTATGTATATTATCCATATATACGTATATATACACATATATATGCACAAATATTAACCTCTTCTGACTTCTATTCCCTAGCTGTAAGCTAATTTTCCTTTCAACTTTCCTAAAGTGTCAAATTTTTTGACTATATGATCAACATTTATAATTCTACTTTTCTTTCTTTCTTTAAAAGGAAAAAAAAAACAATTTCATCAATTGTCAATCCCTGCTTTATCGACTTCTACAGCTTTATCTTTCCTCTATTTCTTGAAATAAACAAATAAATCTCAGTGTGTATAATGCACAGGCTTTGGCACCTATTTCTTTCTTTTTTTTTTTTTTTGACAGGCAGAGTGGACAGTGAGAGAGAGAGACAGAGAGAAAGGTCTTCCTTTTGCCGTTGGTTCACCCTCCAATGGCCGCTGCGGTAGGCGCGCTGCGGCCGGCGCATCGCGCTGATCCGATGGCAGGAGCCAGGTGCTTCTCCTGGTCTCCCATGGGGTGCAGGGCCCAAGCACTTGGGCCATCCTCCACTGCACTCCCGGGCCACAGCAGAGAGCTGGCCTGGAAGAGGGGCAACCGGGACAGGATCGGTGCCCCGACCGGGACTAGAACCCGGTGTGCCGGTGCTGCAAGGCGGAGGATTAGCCTAGTGAGCCGCGGCGCCGCCGGCCGGCACCTATTTCTAAAATTCCTATTCATTTTTCAACATGGGAGTGAATGTGTTTTCCTGACACAGGCAGATTGGTGCTCCTTTCTCTGTTCCCTGGATGGTGCTGCACCATCCTCATGTCTCTGAATCATCACCTCACCTCACCCTATTCTGTCTCACTTGCCCTCACTTGAGGAAAAGTTTGTCCTCCACACCATCAACCCTCACAGCACTTTTCAATCCCAGTTACCCTATTTATTGATTTATTTTTAAAGATTTATATAATCATTTGAAAGGCAGAGTTATGGAGACAGAGAGGGAGACATACACACACATGCACACACATCTTCCTTCTTTTAGTTCACTCCCTTAATGGCCACAATGGCCAGGGCTAGGCCAATCCAAAGCCAGGAGCCTGGAACTCCAACTGGGTCTCCCATGTGGCTGACAGGGAACCAAGCAGTTGAGTCATCTTCTACTGCTTCCCCAGACACATTAGCAGGGAACTGGATCTGAAGTGGAGTAGCTGGGTCTAGAACCCTTGCTTATATGAAATGCCAGTGTTGTGGGCAGTGACTTTATCCACTGTGCCACATTATCAACTCCCATACTTGATTTATTGAGGCTTTTCTAACTACTGTAAGACATATCTGGATTAACATTAAGTTCCCTAGCCTTGTTAATCTTCCATTTTTTTAACTTGTTAAAATGAGAACATTAGAAAGCATGAAGCATAATTCTTGGCAGCAATCACTGTGGAGGTAGAATTAGTTGCATTAATGTTTTCCACTTTCCATATTGCTGACTCTCCTTGTTCATGTCCAGACTCTCATCAGAACTTAAGTCACTGTTCTCAGTCACAGCCCTCATAAAGCTTGATGTCTTCAGCCGTTAAGACCGGATCCTTGTGTTTTAGTATTCTTTGTAATTGTTTTGAGAGTGAGAATAAGAATAAATCTTACTTTAATGTTCTTGCTGATGAATTTCTGATAGAACATGAGCTACTTCTATGGTACGTTTTTAATGCTTCACCTTACACATAGCACTGATTGTGCTCAGTTATCAAACTGTGTATTTATCTGGTCCTTCTAGACAGCTTTACCATCATCACCACCACAACATCCATGAAGAAAGAAAATGTGCCTGTGGGACTGGTTGCTCTGGCGCTGCAGGCTAAAGCCCCAGCCTGCAGTGCCAGCATCACATATGGGCACTGGTTCACATTGCAGCTGCTCTACTTCTGATCCAGCTCTCTGCTATGGCCTGGGATATCAGTAGAAGATGGCCCAAGTCCTTGAGCCCCTGCACCAGCATGAGCAACCCCGAAGAAGCTCCTGGCTCCTGGCTTCAGATCAGCTATTTTCAGAATGAATCAGCGAAGATCTCTCTCTCTCTCTCTATCCTTCTCTGTCTATAACTCTGCCTTTAAATAAGTTAAATAAATCTTTAAAAAGAGACAAAGGCTCTAGACAATAATCAAATCTCAAAATGTAAATCATGCTCAGATACATAACTCAGGACACTTTTCATGTATCTCAGTTCTCCTCCAAGTCTTTTCACATCAAAGAGAATTTTATTAATAATTTTCATAGCAATTAAAGGGTTTTCCTATGCTAAGTAGAAATCTAATAACTACATTTTATGAATAATTAAAGAAGTAAGTAGTTTTATCTTTACAGACTTTTTTTAAGATTTATTTTATTTATTTGAAATACAGAGTTACAGAGAGAGGTACAGCCAGAGAGGGAGTGAGGTCTTCCATCCGCTGATTCACTCCCCGAATGACCACAATGACCAGAGTGGGATGGGAAGAGTAGCAACTAGGACACAAACCTGAGCCCACATGGGATGCTGGCACTAAAGGCGGAGGCTTAACCTACTATACCACAGTGCCAGCACCATTACTTTTCTTCTTACTATTTGTTAAATTCTTTGCTTAATGGAGAGTTGAGCTTATTATTATAAAATAACCTTAAAGTATGTCACTGTAAAAATTAATAGAATAAGAAAAGAAGGAGGATGGAGGGTAGGATGGGAAGTTTCACTGTGCTCCTAAAACTTACATAAACAAAATAATACCTTTAAAAAGAGTGAAAAAATGAGGTGAAACCAAGAATGTGTGCAAATATCAACATAATTCTAAGGACAGACTTCAGAAACTTGGAGGCATGAACCTGGGATCCACCTCTTTCAACTATTTTTGTCTCCTTGTGAGCAAAAGAATGTCTGTGAAAGATGAGAACCGTGTGAGGTGCCAGCTCATTCGTAGCATTAGCCTGCTGTACCACAGACAGAACGGCTCCGGATACGACTTGAAACCCTGGCATTTACTTGGAGCAGTGAGATCCAGGGATGAAAACAGTCTGTGCAAGAATGTCTGAAACTTGTTCCCTGTGACAGACTCAGTGTCAAAGTGTCTGCACTCTCTTAACACAAAAATTGGACAAGTTTTCTATGTTCTATAGTCAATGAGTCATTTCCAGAATAGAAAATCAATTGTGACAAGAATGTCTAGGGAGGCAGCAGTTATGAGATGCAGGAATCAGGCAGGGGTGGTTCCACAGAGCATGTGTGCCCTGGCCTGCAGTGTCGGGCAGGATACTGGCAGAGACAACGAAGGTGGCTGGAAATGGTAAAATCAATGTACGGGCAATGGCATGTGAAATCAGGGATTAAAGACAGCAAAGGTTATTTGACATGAGGTGAGTACTTCTGTGAAACAGAAATGTTAGGTACACGTGGAATGCGATGGATGTTGAGTCTAAATGCACCCGCAAGGCTGTGGGTGGTCTTGAGGAACACGTGAGGTCCATGGAGATTGGAAGATGATGGAATATCAGTATCACATTTGGGCAGGAAAGAGATGTGCTGAAAGTGTGTGTGTGTATGTGTGCAAATATAAAAAGGTTTCAATGATTTGTTAGATTAAGCAAGTCATAAATATTAGAATTATTTACTATACAGTGTGTAGACACATTTATTCAAAGGTACAGCAGTTTTCTAAGATATTTTTTTAATTTTTCCCACCCCATTGTCTAAACAGGCAAAACAGACAGCTGTAGGTAGACTCAGACAGTTGATGCAATTAAAAGTGGACTTTGGGACACTATAAGCAACAATGAACTGATCAGCTCCTGTCCTGACTTTAGATGTACAATGTAATACTTTATCCTTTTTAGTATTTGTTGTTGTTGTTGTTGTTCTAGTACTATTGGTTGAACTCAATAATTAACACACAATTATTCTTAGGTGTTTAAATTTTAACTGAAAAGTGATCCCTGTTAAATCTAAGAGTGGAAAAAGAGAGGGAGGAGATGAACAATTTGGAACATGCTCAATCAGACTGGCCACATAATGGTGGAGTTAGAAATGTGCCAGGGGATTCCAACACAATCCCATCAAGATGGCATGTACCAATGCCATCGCACTAGTCCAAGTGATCAATTTCAGCTCACAATTGATAGCTCTGATAGCTCTAAGAGTCAAAGAGATCACACAAACAAGACAAGTATCTGCTAATACTAACTGATAGAATCAAAAAGGGAGAGAAAGATCCAACATGGGAAGTGGGATACACAGCAGACTCATAGAATGGCAGATGTCCTAAACAACACTCTGGCCTCAGAATCAGCCCTCAAGGCATTCGGATTTGGCTGAAGAGCCCATGAGAGTATAGCAGGCATGGAAAGCCAAGATATCATGGAAAAAAAAAAAGACCTAAATGAATGATCTCTGTGAGTGAGATCCCAGTGGAAAGAATGGGGCCATCAAAGAAGGAGGTACCCTTCTCCGAAGGGAGGAGAGAACTTCCACTTTGACTATAACCCTATCGGAATAAGATCAAAGTCAGCGAACTCTAAAGGCTTCCATAGCCCTGGCAACTCATGACTAGAGCCTAGGGAGATTACTGACGCCATGAACAGGAGTGTCAAATTGTTAAATCAGCAACAGGAGTCACTATGTACTTACATCCCATGTGGGATCTGTCCCTAATGTGTCGTCTAAAGCGAAGTGATGCTATGACTGGTACTGAAACAGTATTTTTATACTTTGCGTTTCTGTGTGGGCACAAACTGATGAGGTCTTTACTAATTACATACTGAAGTGATCTTCTGTATATAAAGAGAATTGGAAATGAAAAAAAACAACCTGGTGTTAAAATGGAAATGGCATAGAAAATTAATTAATTTGAAAAAAAATTATGTAAGATCTCTGTCTTTAATGTGCTGTACATTGCTATTTAATGCTATAATTAGTAATCCAATGTAGTTTTTTTTTTTTTACTTTATGTTGCTATATGGGCAAAATGTTGAAATCTTTACCTAATATATACTAAACTGATCTTCTGTATACAAAGAGAATTGAAAATGAATCTTTACATGAATGGAAGGGGAAAGGGAGCGGGAAAGGGGAGGGTTGCGGGCGGGAGGGAAGTTATGGGAGGGGGGAAGCCATTGTAACCCATAAGATATACTTTGGAAATTTATATTCATTAAATAAAAGTTTAATAAAATAAAAATTTAAAAAAAAGTGGACTTTGGGGCCAGCGCCACAGCTCACTAAGCTAAATCTCTGCCTTGCGGCGCTGGCACACTGGGTTCTAGTCCCAGTCGGGGCGCCAGATTCTGTCCCAGTTGCCCCTTTTCCAGGCCAGCTCTCTGCTGTGGCCTGGGAGTGCAGTGGAGGATGGCCCAAGTGCTTGGGCCCTGCACCGGCATGGGAGACCAGGAGAAGCACCTGGCTCCTGCCTTCGGATCAGCGTGGTGCGCCGGCTGCAGCGCGCTGGCCGCGGCGGCCATTGGAGGGTGAACCAACGGCAAAGGAAGACCATTCTCTCTGTCTCTCTCTCTCTCACTGTCCACTCTGCCTGTCAAAAATAAAAATAAAAAAAGTGGCCTTTGAACTAATGCACAACTCCCCAGGCCAAAGCTCTTTCCACTCCATTACTTTCTCATGCACAAAAAAGCCATGGAATTTACCATAATGGTAGCTTTAGTAGTGGGTAGTAGAATGTTGTTTTTCTCTCCTTCCTCCTCCACTTCCTCCTGCTCCTACTCCCTCCTCCTCCTCCTTCTACTTCTTCCTATTCCTTTTCTTCCTCTTTCCCTTCTTTTTATTTTAAATGTAAATGTTAACACATTTACAGAGTTTACAGTCAGAAATGTGCATACAAGAATGTAGTTAGAGTTTCCTGAAGTCATTTTTCTTTAGAAAACCAGGTCCCCTTCCTTGGAGATTCCACTCTCTGAGTAGCTGTGTGTCCTCCAGAAATGTCCAATACATAACACAAACTTATGTAGGTTCCCTAGTCCTCTCCAGGACCCACATATGAGAACATAAATGAGAGGCTGTTGTGGTGTAGTGGGTAAAGCTGCTGCATGTGACAAGACAGTATCCTGTCTGGTGCCAATTAGAGTCTAGCTGCTGCACTAACACACCTGGGAAAGCAGCAGAAGATGGCCCAAGTGCTGGGCTCATTGCACTGATGTGGGAGATCTAGATTAAGCTCCTGGGTCCTGGCTTTGACCTGGTCTACCCCCATTATTGAAGTCATTTGGGAAGTGAACCAGCAGATGGAAGATCTTCCTGTCTCTGCCTTTGTCTCTCCCTCTGTTTCTCTCTCTTTCTCTCTTTCTAACTCTGCCTTTCAAATAAATAAAATAAAATGTTTAAAAAATTTAAAAAATCACAAAATGACTTGTTATGCACCTTGCATTTCTTCACTTAACAATATATCTTGGTGATACTTTCAGATCAGTAAATTTAAAAAGTCAAGATATTCAATTTTAATTTGTGTGGGTATATCTATTTCATTTAAACTTATCTTCCACCAATGGATATTTAGATTGTGGTAAATCACTCCTATTAAAAACTATGTTGCAGTAAATAACTTCCTGCACTTTATATGCAAATGTCTGACTATATATATATAAGAAATTACTAGGATGGCTTATTGAAAATATATGAACACTATTAGATAATGTCAAATTGTTCTCTAGAGAATTCTTACCAATACTCCAATCAGCAATTTAAAATATGATTTTTCCCAATACTCATACAAAAATACTGCTTTGTTCATCTTTCTGATCTATTCAAGTCTCATTAATGAAAAATGAACTTGCTTTGATTAAATAGCATTTTCTATCAACATTGTTTTATCTGAATCCTTTTAATCATTAGATGGTTTGTGTTCCTCATTGTTGTTTATAGATTGAATTTTTTTTATTTACCACTGGTTCTTCACCTGAGTAGTTTTACATGTTTTTGTCATAGTTGCGTTTTGGTATTGTTATTTAATTTCCAGATGGTGAATCAATTGCTTTACTGGCTTTTACATAGTCTGCATTACTTCTATGCTTAAGAACATACTGATGCTTTCCTACTACTCATGTTTTGAGAAATGTTCTATGAACCATCTGAAAAATGTTTGCTCTCAGCTATCTGGTCACACAGGATGAAATACAATGATTGATCTAATTTTTAAATTTTATTGCTTAAATGGCCTACACATTTTTTGTCCACTTGGTCTTTCATGGAACAAACAACAAAGAGGAATTAAAAGTCTATTCTTATTTTGTTTCTGTGTATTTTTCCATATGTTTCTTTTTGTCTTCTTTCTACATGTTCTCATTATAAGAGTTAGGTCTTATCAACATTGGATGATCTGAGGTCATGATTGGCTAAAAAGAGGGAATGAGGTTCAGAAGGGGTATCTTACTCATCAATTGGTATAATAATAGGTGTATATATGTGTGTGTGTGTGTGTGTGTTATTCATTGATGATTTAATCAGTTATGCACATGTCATATATATAAAATACATACACACATGTATATGTATATATATATATATGTATATATATATATATATATATATAAATGTCTTTGTCCCCAGTTCCTTACACACTGGATACGTTATCTCATCTTTGCTAATGAGATAACGTACCCAGTACTCCCTGATAGTTGTAGGAAAGGGGCTAGGCAGCAGAAAGATCAAAGATCATGATTAGAGTCTTGGAATGTTCACCCATAAGTCCAACCTCTAGGGTGAGATTAGGGGTTGGAGAGCAAGTTGATTGATGATTTAATCAATTATGCACATTTAAGGATACTTCCATTCAGACAGATTGTGAGTGGCACTCCCTGGCCAGTCATGGGAGTCCCAGGCCACTTCCTTGTACTTTACCCCGTGCCTCTCTTTTCATTGGCTGTTTCTTAATTGTACCCTTCATAATCTGATCACAAAGGCCATCCCCAACTTGGAATTGTTCACTAAATAATTTTTCAATTTTATAATGGTGTGAAAGCTATACACATTCCATAGAAACCATACTTGGTGTTTAGGGTTTGGGTGTTTCCCTGGGCTAGTGATATGAGGTCCAGTCCTGTTTTGCAATGCTGGACAGTGTCAATGAGCACAGCTCCCAGATCACAAAGGGAACAACTGGCCATCAACAGAATGCTGTGTTGCTGAGCTACACTGAATGGGTTTTCAATTTAATTACATTTTCAATTTGCTATGGTGCATTGTCTCTCTTTTTGTCCATCTCTCAAATTAATAAAATTAACAATTGTTTAAATACATTTTCAGATTAATAAACAAATGAATAAATATAAAAATACTATATATACATATATATACATATATATATATATATATATATATATATATATAAAATCAGGACATTATTCCTTTGTGAGTTGAGGGGCAGCTGAGGGAAAGTGCCTATCTGAGTTCTGCAAGTAGTTTTAATAAAGTATTGAGATAGAGGAGGACATTATAGGAACCCCCAAACATGTGGTTCAGCAGTCAGAATACCAGGTGAATTGAGACTTGAGACTGGCATCTGAAGGGGGACAATGTTGTGGAATGGAGCCCTCAACCTGAGTGAGGGCTTTGTACTAAGTTTCAGAAGCAGTTGTTAGAGTTTAATTGACTTCCAGCTGTGGGCTGAAAAGCTGGAAAGTTCGTTGGTGTAAAGAAAATTTCCACTAGAAGTGCCAGAAGTCTTGTGAGCAGAAAAGTTGAGGCTAGCCCTCTGGAAGCACCAAGTGACAGCTTTATGACTCCTCTGAGAAGCCAAGTGCAAAATCCACGGTCAGAGAGAAGGAGCTGGTGCCCTTGTGTAATGATCACCTTGTGGTCTGTAGATGGTTTCTGGGAAGATGCTAGGGGGCCACTGTCAGCTAACTGGGCTATCAGTGAGAAAGAGAGTGGGGAAGAAGGTAATGAGCTGCATTGGAATTATCTGAACCTGTCTGTGTACCTGACCAGGAAGCCCTTCTGGAAGAGTACAGACCATTCTTCAATTTTCCCCAAGCCATATAGAAAATGGAAATCTGGAAAATGTATTTTCTGAATTAAAGTCGACTAAGTATAATATAGCTCCTTTTGTTCATCATCCTATTTCCAAATTTTCTGGGTCATTTGTTATAGATATGACTATTACATATAAGGTAGAGTTAGGGTTTGGTTTTGACTAATCTTGGATGATCTCCTTCAATAGGTGAATTTGTCTATAATAATGTGATGTGTGTTAGAAATGTTTGTTCTTTTATATTATACTATTTTGTTATAAATTATTCTCTTATGGCTCTGTATAACTATTTTTGCTTATAGTCTGTATTTTCTTGATTTATTTTAATGATGTATATGTATGTGTGAATGTTTGGGGATTTATTTATTTCAAATTGGAAGGCTAATATTTTTATTCTTGTAGTTACCTTAGAGTTGTAACTTTATATTATGTGCTCAATCCTCTCTTTCTTTAGACATTGTGAATTGACTGATGGCTGTAAGCAATGATTAAATTGATATTGTTGCTTTGCTTTGTCCCTACCTGTCACTGAATATGTTTATGTTCTCATCCTTAGAGTTTATATTTAAAACATTAAACATATTTATTTCTCTGTTACTTCAAGAGGTAGTATTGAATGACAGACCATGGCAAAAGGAGGTGCTTGTCAGTTACCTCCTCATAGCTTCTAACCCCTTTTCTCTCTTGCTATTTCCCTTCTATTTCATTTCTAAATTGCTAGAGTTTGCATTTATGATACTGTTGCTCCTTAGCTCTGCTTCATTTCTCAGAAAAGAAGGATCAAATGCCTGCTTCACTTTCTCCCATGTGCATGGGAAGTATACATCACTTTTTCATGTGTTCAAAGTAAATAATCCCCAAATTTAATCCATTTGGTGATATTAAAAACAGTTAATTTGCCACATAGCATGTTGTTTTAGTCACATGCAAGTTTGTGGGACATACTCTGAGAACCACTTCTTCAGTACGGACATGACAACAATTTCCATAATACATTTCAGGAGCCAAAATAGTAATCACACTTTTTCTCACTATGGTTGTGAGTTCCTTATGGGAGCCGTCGTTTGGCTTTCACTCAGGTTTGTATCCCCTACCTTCCCACAATTCTAACAAATCAAGTGGTTACCACACAGTCATAAAAATGAATGTATCACATGAGAACTGGGAAGGAAAGTACTGGCAGAAAGCAAGGGGTCTCAGGAATCACAGTGCAGACTTAATGGGGTTTTTCCTGGTTCTTGAACAAGGAACTCAGATTTTATTTTGTATTGGGTTCTTGAAATTTTGTAGTTGGTCCTTAGAGACAAGCCAATCATTAACAGTGATGACTCTAACCAGTATGTATCATTTCCTGATATTATAAACACTTGTCCAAAATACAATGAGTGTCATGAGTTATTCTCAGTTAGCTGAACACATGAAGTGTTTAGTAAGGGACTTCTGTTGCTTGTTATTGTAGTTCCACTAATTTTCAAACCTTACCAGGTTTGAATTTATTGCTGCCAACTAAAGGCAGCATCTGTAAACCTGTCTGTGACATCTTCCAGTGAGGTCATCTTTGCATATGCGTGGTCTGCCTCCTTTGCACTGAGCACAGGAAGTTCTATTTAGGAGCAGGGAAGTACATACAAAGAAAAAGCAAATTGCTCAAAGGAGATTCCACTTTCAAGTTTATCTGTGGACTTCCACAGGTGATGAGTTCATGTGTACTCATGAAACATCACAGTAGGCCCTGGGAGAAAGGGAAGTTAAAATAATAAAGAAAGTCTGGCCAGCACTGTGGCCCAATAGGCTAACCCTCCACCTGAGGTGCCGGCATACCAGGTTCTAGTCCCGGTCGGGGGTCAGGATTCTGTCCCAGTTGCCCCTCTTGCAGGCCACCTCTCTGCTGTGGCCCAGGAGTGCAGTGGAGGATGGCCCAAGTGCTTGGGCCCTGCACCCACATGGGAGACCAGGAGAAGCACCTGGCTCCTGCCTTCAGATCAGTGCGATGCGCCGGCCGCGGCAGCCATTGGAGGGTGAACCAACGGCAAAGGAAGACCTTTCTCTCTGTCTCTCTCTCTCTCATTGTCCACTCTGCCTGTTAAAAAAATAATAATAAAGAAAGTCTGTCTTTCTAGATCTAGACTCACATTGGCAACCATGTACACATTCCCTCTAAAGAAAAACAGACAACAAATAATGATATTCATGATGGCTGTCAAATGAACAAGGCCATCAAAGAGCCATAGGAGAGAGAAGACTGACTTTATTGAATATCTGCCTTCACATACCTGATTTATGTTCTTCCTTCCATTCTTCTGAGTGAGAGTTAACCACCTCCTTTCACAGTCAGTAAAATTGAGGTTCAGATGGGTTAGATTGTTCTCTTAGGTTACACAATTTGCTGGCATTCAAAGGCAGGGCTGTACGACCCAGACACATTCTACTGTAAGAACGCACCTCCCAAGAATAATGGTCTCTATGTATTCAGTGCATTTGCCATTCAAAGAACCTTCACATCTATTGCCTCCCTTGATCTTCACAAAGGCCCTTGATAGGGAGCATACCCCCAGAGAGGGTACTGAGGACACAGAGTGGGGGAAGCGCCCAAGTTCATTACAGATTCACGAGGGTGGCTCCTCTGCTCTCCCGTGATCTCCACTGGTCTGGTAAACGAATGGACTGAAAAGTGACTGTATAATCAAAGTGTGATTTGTCCAGGGTGGTGCTGTATGAATAATTTATATAGCATAAATACTGCTGGATGGAGCTCTTAACTAAACCCTTGATCAGGCGCCTGTTATTATCTGGCTGGCAGACAATCAAAAACTGAAATGAAATTTGGGCAAATTCCATACACAGAGAGAGCAAAGGAAGAACACACACAAACAAGAGGGGGAAATCTTGAAAGTTTAGAGTGAATTTGAATTTCTGAAACTGCTGGAAGCCCATTGTGGAAACAGGCTGAAATGTAGCTGCCTACTTTAGAGTGAAACACTGGGTAATAACTATATTATGGATAACTGGAGTCTCCTTCATGGTTGTAATATGGTGGGTGGGTTTCTTGTACATTTCCAACCTTTCCTGATAGTGGCTGACGTTGCTAATGTGCTTACCATCACTTGTGCAGTGATGCATATGGGCGTGTTGCCATGCTTATTTGCCAATTTAAGGGTCATAAAATCATTGATCTCTCCTAGAACCCAGCCCTCACAAGGAAGCTATAACATAATTGAAACAAATCCAGAGGGCAGCCACAAGAAGAAATAATAAGCAATCAAAACTCCAAGGCCAAAGACAGATGATGCACTGAGGGCGACACCACGTTGTCTTCTTCCCAGCCCTTCTTTGCTTTCATCATATAGTGGCCCTGGTCTCACTTCCCAATAATAGCTTTAATTCCTGACCACAATTTTCCCAATCACCAAACTCTGAGTCATCAGAATATTCATGCTTTGTCATCACTCTATAATTCTGCATACGCACTGCCATAGTGCTGGTCCAGTATCTCCCACCCCATCCCATTAGACATCATTGACTCATAGGAATACCTATATTGACTCCTCCCTAGCTAGGCTGGGTCATGTCACTTGATGAGAGTATGCTGCCACTCTCATTGCCAATAGCAGTCTTGTGTGTCCTCCCCAGCAGATTTTAAACTCCTTAAAAGCAAACATAGAGAAGATTTCTGTTCTATTCAGGCATACACATAAGTCTGCCTTGACCAATTGCCAAGATGAAGGATCAAAGCAATGCCCTTCACTGGCTGACTTCTTAAATATCCATGGTGATTACCTTCTTGGCTATTAATTCTGGCTTGTTATTCCTTGATATCTGTCTTTAGTTCTCAACGACATTACTTTCTGACTCTAGTTCCTAATTCCCACCTCACATTCTCTTTGAGTTGGCCTTTAAGACATGGGTGTCCAGAATTCTGGCTCAAACATCATACATGGTTGTCCCCTTGTTTAGCAGTCCCATGCATTTGGGGCTGGCATTGTGGCATAGCAGGTTGAGCCTCCACCTGTTGCACCAGCATCCCATGTGGGTGCTGGTTCGAGACTCAGTTGCTCCACTTCTAATCCAGCTCCCTGCTGCTGCACCTGGAAATGCAGCACAAGATGGTCCAAGTGCTTGGGCCCCTGCACCCACATGGGAGACTCAGGACCCTGGGCTCCTTGCATCAGCCTTGTCTAACCACGGCCATTTTGGACATTTGGGGACTGAACCAGCAGATGGAAGATCTCTCTCTCTATCTCTCTCTCTCTCTCTCTCTCTCTCTCTCTCCCTCTCCATCTCCCCTCTCTCCCCACCTCTCTTTGCCTCTGCCTCTCCTTTCAAATACAGAAAACTGTATTTCTGTATTTGAAACTCTTCCTTTCAATACAGAAAAAACTCAGTATTTTTTTAAAAAAAGAAGTCCCATCCATTCATCTAAGAGTTGTTCTGGCCACCTGTGTTGCACAGAGGAATCGGGTTAGTGGATCCAGCTTGTGACACTCCCTGAGAGAGGATGGCAAGTGTTATAGCTCGGTTTCTCTCATGGTTAGTAGACATAAGCACAGTTAGACATAGCCTTCCCGGAGTGTATCAACAGAGCTCATTTATTGAGAAGGTTTCTTTTTTCTTTTTTACTTTTGATTACATTTCATACACTAATACATGGATCCACAAAGCAAAAAAGCATTTGGCTTAATGAGTGATTATAAACTAACTGTGTAGGTATGCTGCTTATTGAAAAAAAAAAAAAAACCCAGAGACCTCTGTCCAAGTCATCATAACCTCCTTCCCCTAAATGAGAAACACAAACTTTTGGTTACAGGAACCATTTGTATGTTGTCCTTTATAATTTTACCTTGCAGCAAATGTAGGTAAACACCGTATGTTTTTAGTTTATAAGTGCACTGATTTGCTTTTTGATTAGCTTCTATTTCTCAATTGATGTGCCTTTGAGATTCTTTCAAGTTGTTGTCTATGGCAAAGGTCCATTATTTCTATTAGTAATCAGAAAAAACCTACTCAAACCAAAATAAGTTTACACATACAACAGACAATGCCTAAAATTAAAAGAAACCAACCAACCCTGACTACATCAAGAGTTGACAAAAGCTGATGCATTGCTGTGGGAGTGTTAAGTAACAGAGACTCTTTGGAGAACAGTTTTCCATTACCTACTAACATTTAAAATATGCATAATCATGTCTTGTGACTCAGGAATTCAACTCCTAGATATGGATACCTCTAAAATGCATGCATAGAATTCTACCAGACTTATTCATAGTAGCTGAAAAGTGGCAATGCTTCAAATTAATATCAAGTCAATTGATAAGTTATTCCATATTCACACAGTGAATTATGATATATGACCAATCTTTGATTTTTAAAGTTTGTTGTGAACTTTTCTGTATGTGCATTACTCATTCAGAAATTTTAGAAAATCCTGTTTAGCAATTTAATTGGAAAAATCTTTTAAAACTCTGTTCTTGGTAAATGAAATACTAGATGTGTTTAAGACTTTAGTACAATTTTCTTTTTTTCCCTCACTTTTTTTCACTTTTTAAACTTTTATTTAATAAATATAAATTTTCAAAGTACAACTTTTGGATTATAGTGGCTTTTCCCCCCATAACCTCCCTCCCCATAACTTCCCTCCCACCTGCAACCCTCCCCTTTCCCGCTCCCTCTCCCATCCCATTCACATCAAGATTCATTTTCAATTATCTTTATATACAGAAGGTCAATGTAGTATATACTAAGTAAAGATTTCAACAGACTGCACCCACACAGAAACACAAAGTACAAAGTACTGTTTGAGTACTAGTTATGCTGTTAATTCACATAGTAGAACACATTAAGGACAGAGATCCTACATGGGGAGTAAGTGCACAGTGACTCCTGTAGTTGATTTAACAACTGACACTCTTATTTATGGCATCAGTAATCACCCTAGGCTCTTGTCATGAGCTGCCAAGGCTAGGGAAGCCTCTTGAGTTTGCCAACTCTGGTCTTATTTTGACAAGGCCATAGTCAAAGTGGAAGTTCTCTCCTCCCTTCAGAGAAAGGTACCTCCTATATGCATAGGAATATATATATATATATATATATATATATATTTATACATATACATGTGTTTATATTTGTGCAAATTCTTTTTATATTCTGAATTGGGACCCTTGATCTATCATGTGTTAACAAATATCTTTTCCCATCCTATTGAGTAGTTTTTTACTCTCTTAGATTTAAAGAATTAACCTTAATGATCTAATTCAGGAATATTTCTCTTAAGGATATTGTGTCTTGTTTAAGACATCATAAGACAGTCTCTTATCATCTAGAAGTATTATTGTTTTACCTTTCATATTTGTATCTATAATCCTTTTGGGATTTTCCTTGGTAGTGTGGACTAAGGTCATATTTTATTATATTTTTCCAGTTGTCCCAATGCCAATGAAAAGGTCATTTTCTCATTGCATGGCAGTGCCAATTTTGCTATACATCCAGTGTCTCTATCTGATTCGATCTGTAGGTTTCCTATTCCATTCCACTTGTCTGTTGCATAACCTTAAGCCATATTGTATGGTGCTAATTTCTGTAGTTGTGATTCTTGGCAGAGTAAATCTCCTTATTCAAGAGCACCATTAACTGCTCCTTCTTAAAAACTGTGCATATAATTTTTAGAATGAGCTTGTCAAATTCCACAACAAAATGTGTTGGGCTTTTGATAGGGACTTCACTGAGCTCCATGGGAGTAACTGGCATTTTTCTAACATTAAATGACCAAAGATGCTGATCTATCTTGCACACTGTTCAAACGCTCTTCTATATTTCACTCAATAATAGCTTAGAATTTTCAGAATAGAAAACTGTACACTTTTAGTTAGATTTATTTTTAAATATCTTGCATTGTTATGGTATATTATAAATTGTACCTTATTTTCAAATATAATCTTCTAATCGCTTGTTGCTAGAACACAAAAGTAAATTTATTGTAGTACACTGACCTTGAGTCTACCAGCCTTGCTAACCTCATGAATCCTAATAATTTATTTATGGACTTTATCAGATTTTCTATGTGTATAATCATACCATCCATGATTAATGGCATTTATATATTTTCCTTTCTGATCCTAATGTTTAAATCATTCCCTAGCCTTAAAACAGTCCAGTGTGCAGTCAACTGAGAATTGTCCCCAGCCATTTTCCTTCTTGACCCCAAAACAAAAGTTTCAAACTTTCATTAATAAATATATTTTTTTAGGGGCCAGCACCATGGCTCATTTGGTTAATCCTCCGCCTGTGGCACCGACATCCCGTATGGGCACCAGTTCTAGTCCTGGTTGCTCCTCTTCCAGTCCAGCCCTCTGCTGTGGCCCGGGAGAGCAGTGGAAGATGGCCCAAGTGCATGGGCCCCTGCACCCGAATGGGAGACCAGGAAGAAGCACCTGGCTCCTGGCTTCAGATTAGTGCAGCAACGGCTGTAGCGGCCATTTGGGGAGTGAACTAACGGAAGGAAGACCTTTCTCTCTGTCTCTCTCTCTCTCTCTCTCTCTCACTGTCTATAACTCATTGTCACAGGAGTGTCAAATTGTTAAGTCAGCAACAGGAGTCACTGTGTACTTACACCCCATGTGGGATCTGTCCCTAATGTGTCGTCTAAAGCCAAGTGATGCTATGACTGGTACTGAAACAGTATTTTTATACTTTGCGTTTCTGTGTGGGTGCAGACTGATGAGGTCTTTGCTAATTATATACTGAAGTGATCTTCTGTATATAAAGAGAATTGGAAATGAAAAAAAACAACCTGGTGTTAAAATGGAAATGGCATAGAAAATTAATTAATTTGAAAAAAAAATTATGTAGGATCTCTGTCTTTTATGTGCTGTACATTGCTATTTAATGCTATAATTAGTAATCCAATGGTAGTTTTTTCACTTTATGTTGCTATAAGGGCAAAATGTTGAAATCTTTACCTAATATATACTAAACTGATCTTCTGAATACAAAGAGAATTGAAAATGAATCTTTATATGAATGGAAGGGGAAAGGGAGCGGGAAAGGAGAGGGTTGCGGGCGGGAGGGAAGTTATGGGAGGGGGGAAGCCATTGTAACCCATAAGCTATACTTTGGAAATTTATATTCATTAAATGAAAGTTTAATAAAAAAAAAATAAAAAATAAATATATCTTTAGATACATTGTAGGCCCAAATCACTTCCTAACTATATACTGAGCTATATGTAGATATATACAGATATTATAATGATATTATGATAAAAGCACATGATTAGCATAGCATTATGCAATTAAATATAAAATCAGAGAATGCACATTTATTTTCAAAGATTACCAGATTTGGTTGATTAATATAGTTTGTTATTTTATGGAAGCCCAACACAGATATAGAAAAATGTAAAAAATATAGATTTATATATCAATGACAAACCACCAGATGCTCACCTACATATAATTACATTTGCTTCAGGTGTTATTAGGTTACTAGCACTGGCATAAACTGTGAACATGTTAAGAGTTCAATGATTTTTTTTCACTTCACCCTACTTAGACATCTGGGACTGAATGCAAGGGGGCTATGGGGGTAAATACATTGGACACAAAGGTTATTGGCATTCTAACCAGGCCCCCAAATTTAGGAAGAGATTGTCAAGAATAATACATTTTGAAAATAAAATGGGGTGGGATCCTGGCAGAGCCACAGGCAGTCTTCAAGGTAGGAGACTATTAAGGACTCTGAAGTCAGATAGACCTGGAGTTGTCTGACACTGATGATCTTTTCTGAGGGACATGTGACTTACCCAGAGTTCAGATCCCTCATCGGTCAAGCAGTCATTGCCTTCCTCACAAGATGGTTTTTTGTTTTGTTTTGTTTTGCTTTTATTTATTTATTTTTTGGTTCATCATGTAAAATTGAATAACATTCAGATTCACAACAATGTTAGACCTAGGTGTCAATAATGTATGTTAGACCTAGGTATCAATAATGCTCTAATTCAATGATCTATTTCTTTCTGCTAAACTTTATTTGATGTTGGTATTAACTTACTCTACAAATGTGCATGTTGGGAAAGCACAATGCTGAACACATAGTCTATGCTCCACCAAGGTTCATTTCTCTCTCTGTTCGTCTTGTGTAAATACAGGGCCACTTTTTGTTGTCATTTTGCTTTATGGGCAGACAGAGAACTCACAAGGAGGTAAACGTAGCAATAGATTTCTCAGAAGGAAAATCTTTACTAAATAGTAGCTCTGGCTATGTCTCCTCTCCATCCAGTGTGGGGATGAAGTGGGCACCAGGTTGTAAAGCCTTCAATCATAGTCCCCCCAGCTGGAGCAGATCACCTGCTACTCTCTGTGGGAAGTAAAGCAGTACAGATTGAAGTTCTTTTCTGACAAATTTTGACACAAAGGAATTGAAGACGAGAGAGAGGGTGGCGTCAATGAACAGCTCTGTGCCCATTGCCTCAAGTCATTTTGGGCATGCACTCAGTGTCTGGAGATGAGCTCCGGGTTTTTCCTCCTCTTGGGGACTCAGTGCTGGCACATAGTGTGTTCATGAAGCCTCACAGCCAATCTGCGTTACATCACAGAGACTCGACTTTTCTTAGAGCTGTCCTATTTCTACAAGAATTTAAATGTGCAGCCTAGATCTTCTGGACATTTTAGGCACCATTTCTACCGAGCATTCTTGATCTGTTAACAGTTTTCACATACCAGAGCTTCTGTGAAGGTGACATTAAAGAAATGGACAGCATTCCTGGCAACGTCCTCTATGATGTTCCTCCTACAACATCTTCTTGAGCCACTGGTTTCAGAATTGCATATGCTGCACTGTCACATTTCCCCTTCACTCCAAAAGAGCTTCCTGCCTATGAAGAAGAAGGCAAGCCAGGCCTTTTTAAGCAAATGAAATATGGTTACCATTTTATGAATAGATCTTTGAGGTGGTCTCTGCCATATTTTGCCAAAGCTTTCATATTTTCCTGCTCTTGAAAAATGAAGGTTGGTGAAACACTCTCCCTCTCCCACTTCCCCAGAGTGCTACAAACTAACAGTGTTAATACTACACTCAGAGTTATTTCAGCTTACATTTTTTTTTACCCCTGTTAGATTTCTTGGTTCAACTTTCAGAGGACAAAAACCGAATCATGCATTTACTGCAGGAATCTGAGGCTCACTCTGACCACATCACCTAAGACTTCCCTTGTCTTCATACTTCCTAATCCCACTTTCCCACCCTACATTTTTCTACTCCTCCAGGGCACACTATAAACTTTATTTGACTAACTTGTCTCTTATCTGCTGTTTTACCAGGATATGAACTCCACAGAAGCAAAGGGCTTACTATGTGTACTTTTAGTGCCCAGAGTAGTGTACAGCATGTAGTGTGTGCTCAACACATTTTTGTTGTGAAATTCATTGTCTCAATTTATAAAAGGGGCACTGAATTCTGAATTATTCAGGCTGATTTGGGGTAAAAAGTTAAATTGGATGGTAATGGAAAACATATTCAAAGAATCTGTAATGAAGTACTCTAATTTGATTAATTTTACCATTATGCATTCTTTTTTTTAAACTATATATTGGTTTTCTTTTTCTATAGAAAATTTTTATTTAATAAATATAAATTTTGAAAGTACAACTTTTGGATTATATTCACCCCATAACCACCCTCCAACCCACAAATCATCCCACCTCCTACTCCCTCTCCCATCCCAGTCTTCATTAAGATTCATTTTTAATGATCTTTATATACAGAAGATCAACTCTATACTAAGTAAAGATTTTCACAGTTTGCACCCACACAGACATAGAAAGTATAAAGTACTTTTTGAAGACTAGTTTTACCATTAATTCTCATAGTACAACACATTAAGAACAGAGATCCTACATGGGGAGTAGTTGCACAGTGACTCCTGTTGTTGATTTAATAATTGACACTCTTATTTATGACATCAGTAATCACTCGAGGCTCTTGTCATGAGTTGCCAAGGCTTGGAAGCCTCTTGAGTTCACAAACTCCGACCTTATTTAGACAAGGCCATAGTCAAAGTGCAAATTCTCTGCTCCCTTCAGAGAAAGGTACCTCCTTCTTTGATGGCCCGTTCTTTCCACCAGGATCTCACTCACAGAGATCTTTGATTTAAGTCATTTTTTGCCACAGTTTCTTGGCTTTCCATGCTTGAAATACTCTCTTGAGCCTTTTAGCCATAACCAAATGCCTTAGGGCTGATTCTAAGGTCAGAGTGATGTTTAGGTTAGCATTATGTATTTTCTACTCAAATGGTAATCATATCAAAAAGGTCTTGTTCAGAAGAAGTAAATTCCTTTCCATAATTTTTACTCCTTCACAAACACTTGCCGACATACTCTCCTGCTTTGTACTCAAACACAAACCTAACTAAGTCACGTACAACAGTGGTTCTTAAATTCAAGTTCTGCACCCCAAACCCAAGCTGATTAAACCAGAAACTCTGGTGTGTGCAGTAAACTGCAAGGGTTGCTAATGTGCGGTCTCACTTGGTCCACATCATCATTTTAAAAAGAGACAAGTTTTAAATTTAAATCATTTCTCTTTTTGTTCTGAGATAATATGAAAATTTAAAGGGTCATTATTGTGGCATAGTGGATAAAGCCATCACCTGCCATGACTGCATCCCATATAGCCACCAGTTCGAGTCCCGGCTGCTCAATTTCTGATCCAGCTCCCCGATAATGGCCTGTAAAAGCAGTAGATGGCCCCAGTGCTTGGACACCTCCACCCATGTGGGAGACCCAGATGGAGCTCCTGGTTCCTAGCTTCGGTCTGCCTCAGCACTGGCCATTGCAGCCATCTGGGTAGTGAACCAGTGGATGAAAGATTCTCTCTCTCTCTCTCTCTCTCTCTCTCTCTCTCTCTCTCTTTCTCTCTTTCTCTTTCTCTCTCTCCATAACTCTGCCTTTCAAATAAATCAATAAATCTTTTAAAAGGCATTGAAGATTAAGATCAGGCAACAATTAATTTGGAATACAAGTTGTCCCTTGGTGTCTGTGAGGGACTGGTTCCAGGACATCCTTCTTTTTCCCCTTTTCCCATACCCAAGTCTGTGGATATTCAGGTCCTTATATAAAATAGCATAATATATGTATATAGTCCATGCACAGACTCCCATATCAACTAATGATCACTAAATTATTTATATCTGATAAAATGTGAAATCTATGTAAATTGTGGCTGATTATACTGTTTCTGAAATAATGACAAGAAAAAGCATCTGTGCCTGTTCAGGACTGATGAAAGTATTTTTTTCCAATTGGTTTCAATTCATGTAACTTTGAATGCAAGGATGTAGAATCTATGAATACAGGAGGTGAACTGTATACTGCATCTCTCTCTCTCTCTCTCTGTACATACATATATATGTATATATTTACATGTAAAATATCTGTATACCTGTAATGTGCAAGAATATATGCACATACACTCAAATACAGAAAAAGCGTGTAAAGACCAAATGTGTGTCCTTCAATGTTTTGATCACCAAAAGCCCTTGAAACTCCATCACCTGTCTCAGATTGTGATTTGAATGCCTGTCTGGCATTCAGCTTAGAAGAGTTGACAAATCATTCAGAGACCCATCCCTTCCAGGGGACACCTCTATCACTGGGCAGATTGAAGGGACTGTGTGGAGGAGTCACAAGGAATAACCCTTATTTTTCAGTAAGGAAGTAACCTGATAGCAAGCCAGCTCACTTAGTAAGCCATTATGACTCAACCTGCTTGTAGGGATTCTGGACCTGGGGACAGCATTTTGCAGGAGAAAAGGTGAGTGGAAGTTCAGAGGAACCAAAGCACTCTGATAGCAATTTGTGATTTTTTTTTTTTTTTGACAGGCAGAGTAGACAGTGAGAGAGAGAGAGAGACAGAGAGAAAGGTGTTCCTTTATCCGTTGGTTCACCCCTCAGTGGCCGCTGCAGCCAGTGCACTTAGGCCGGCGCACCACGCTGATCTGAAGCCAGGAGCCAGGTGCTTCTCCTGGTCTCCCATGTGGGTGCAGGGCCCAAGCACTTGGGCCATCCTCCACTGCACTCCCGGGCCACAGCAGAGAGCTGAACTGGAAGAGGAGCAACCAGGACAGAATCTGGCTCCCCGACTAGAACCCCGGGATGACAGCGCCGCAGGCGGAGGATTAGCCTATTGAGCCGCGGTGCCGGCTGCAACTTGTGATTCTTAATCTAAGCTGCCTGTTACAGGACTTGCAGGTGGCAGGTGGTGGAGATCAGGGAGAGGAGGGGATCCAGCATCTGACAGGTGCTCTCTATGGGCTGGGAATTTACCTGTGTATCTTATTTAGTCTTAAAAATAACCCTTGTGTTAAAAAATACATCTGGCTGGCGCCGTGGCTCACTTGGTTAATCCTCTGCCTGTGGCACTGGCATCCCATATGGGCGCCGGTTCTAGTCCCAGTTGCTCCTCTTCCAGTCCAGCTCTCTGCTGTGGCCCAGTAGGGCAGTGGAGGATGGCCCAAGTGCTTGGGCCCCTGCACCTACTTGGGAGACCAGGAAGAAGCACCTGGCTCCTGGCTTCAGATCGATGCAGCGCCAGCTGTAGCAGCCATTTGGGGGGGGGGGGGGGGGGGCTGTGAACCAACGGAAGGAAAACCTGTCTCTCTCTATAACTCTACCTGTCAAATAATATATATATATATATATTAGAGAAGGGAAGTGACATTCAAAAGGTCCTTGTGATTTTTTTAAAGATTTATTTTATTTATTTGAAGGGCAGAGTTGCAGAGAGAGAGAGAGAGAGATGGGGGGTATCTTGCATCTCTTGGTTCAACCCACATTGTCCAGGGCTGGAACAGACAGAAGCCAAAAGTCTGGAACTCCACCCGGGTCTTCCATCTGGGTACAGGGGCCCAGGAACTTGGACTGACTTCTGCTGCTTTCCCAGGCCTATTAGTAGGGAGCTGGATCAGAAGCAGAGCATCTGGGACTGGAACTGGTGCTCTGAGGCATGGGATGCAGGCATCACAGGTGTGGCCTAACCCACAATGCCATGATGATGATGAGTCCATAAGTCCATATAACTTGCCCAACATCATTTACCTAGAAAATAGGGTTGAAAAGTTTTGGTTCAGGTGTACCTGACTCTAAACTCTCTGCAGCAGAGTGTTTGGAGTCAGGTACACCTGGACCAAAACAAAGCTTTCTTTCTGTTTGTGGAGTAGCCCAGGCTCATTATGGCCTTTACATTCAATGGTGTCTGTTCTTGGAGCACTGCCCGCTTCCAGTCTTCATGAGACAGGTGTTTATCTCTGTTTTTGTGCCAGCTCCTGTGTCATCTATCTAAAGAGCTTCCTGATTAGCTGGAGAAAAGGAGTCATCCATGATCACTACTATGTACTCAGTGTGGGATGCTTACATTGAGAGGATGACAAATCACTTCTAATTTTTACATAAATATTTATTTACTTGAGAAATAGTGTGACAGAGGAAGAAACGAAGAGACAGAGATCTTCCATCTGCTGGCTCACTCCCCAAATTACTGCAATAGCCAAGGGCAGGGCTAAGTTGTAGCCAAGAGCCTAGAACCCCATCCTGTTTTCCAATAAGCATGGCAGGGACCCAGAGACTTGGGCCATCTTCCACTACTTTTCCAGGTACCTTACCCAGGAAGTGGATTCAAAACAAAGCATTTGGGATTGGAATTGGTGTTCATATTGGGATGCCAGTTTCTTGGTGGTGACTTAACCCACTGTTCCACAATGCTGACCCAAAAACACCTCTAAGTTTTAAAAATTTTGCCTGTAACATATATTCATTATGTTGACTGATTGCAAGTTTTATTCAAAACAAGTTTATGAGTGAGATTCCACATGGATGGTGTCAGGCCATGTGCAATAATAATTTAAGATAGACTATAGTATACTATTTCATTTAATAAGGTGAAAAGTTCAAAGTAAATGAGCAAGAACTGCAATGAACAAAATAAAAGGGAAGAAGCTATTGTAGGATCGTTTCTCCAGGGAATAATTTATTCATTCAAGTAATTACTGAATACTTTAGTTCTGGACAGTATTGAGATTTTGGTTCTTTAATTATTTATTTATTTGAAAGGCAGAATGACAGAAAGAGAAGGAGAGACAGAGAAAGAAAGCGGTCTTCCATTCACAGATCCACTCCCCAGATAGCCACAAACACTCAGGCTCCATCAGGCTGAAGCCAGGTACCTGGAACTCCATCCAGGCCTCTCATGTGTGTAGCAGGGACCAAGTACCTAGGGCCATACTCCACTGATTTCCCAGGTGCAGTAGCAGATAGTTGGAACAAAAGTGCAGCAGCTTGGACTTGAAACGTCGCTGTGATATGAGATGCTGGTGTCCCAGAGGACAGCTTAATTGGCTAGTTCTCAAATTTGAAACCACTTGGAGAAGCTTAAAAATGTTACTGGTTGGGTTCTACCCTCTAATAATTGATTTAATTGTTCTGTGGAGTGCCCTGGGCATTGGGGTACTTAAGGGCTTCCCAGTTCACTCTACTCTGAAGGTAGGTTTGAGAACCACCACTCTGGGGACAGAGCACCAGCCATTGTGGATGTGAGAGTCTGACATAAGTGAGTGACACCACAATTACAACATAAGACTAGAACTCACCTAATGATAACTGTGGCTGGACGTACTGTGGGAGCACAGAACTTCTCAACCAGGCTGTTCATTACCACCCAGAGCTTAACCGGAGCTATAAAGGACAGAGAGACAGAAGACAGAGGAAAAGGGTGTTTGAAGCAGAGGCAAGGAAGACATGAAAGGGGAAGGAACAAAGGTGAACTAGAAAGAACTTAGTATTCTTGGTGCATGAAAAATTGGCAAGGAAGGAAAAGGAAAACAAAGATTTGACAAGTCTGCTTGTAAGACTCAAGACATAAGCCCTTAAAACTATCTTAAAAGATGATTAGAATATGAAGAGACATAGAGAGCAAGAGGATATTCTTAGAGATAATCAGAGTTCTAAAGAAAGAGTTAGAAACTGGTCTAACTAGTGAACATAATAGATGAAGACATTGGCATGCAGAACATTTTCTCAACTTTGCCAAATGAGAATGCAAGTGATGCTGTCAACTTGGAGCTTTTGGCTACTTCAGGGCAGGTAGGATAAATGACATCAGTGGAAACCAAGAGAATGATGCTTGAAAGATTCAACATACTGATCTGGCTTGAGAGAAACATGGACATGCATGCAGCTTATCTTGTCCCTGGTCATGCCATCATGCAGTCTTGCTTTCAAAAGTGCTTTTCGGCCAGCGCTGTGGCTCAACAGGCTAATCCTCCGCCTTGCGGCGCCGGCACACCAGGTTCTAGTCCTGGTTAGGGCGCCAGATTCTATCCCGGTTGTACCTCTTCCAGGCCAGCTCTCTGCTATGGCCCAGGAAGGCAGTGGAGGATGGCCCAGGTCCTTGGGCCCTGCACCCGCATGGGAGACCAGGAGAAGCAGCTGGCTCCAAGCTTCAGATCAGCGTGATGTGCCAGCCGCAGCGGCCATTGGAGGGTGAACCAACAGCAAAAAGGAAGACCTTTCTCTCTGTTTCTCTCTCTCTCACTATCCACTCTGCCTGTCAAAGAAAAAAAAAAAGTGCTTTTCAAGATGAAGGTATGTGAGGCACTGTCTATGTGGAATAGTGGTTTAAGCCATTGCCTGCAGTGCCAGCATCCCATATGTGTGCCCATCCAGCTCCCTGTTAATGAACCTGGGAAAGCAGTGGAAGATGGCCCAAGTCCTTGGCTCCTGCACCATGTGGAGACCTGGACGAAACTCTTGGCTCCTGAGTTTGGACCAGACAAGCTCCAGTAGTTGCTGCCATTTGGAGAGTGAACCAGCAGATGGCAGATCTCTCTTCCTCTGTTTCTACCCTCTCTCTCTGTAACTCTGTCTTTCAAATAAATAAATCTTTAAAAAATAAGATGATGGTATGTGGAATTTACCATTGGATTTCCTGTCTTGGTGCTGTTTGAGGCTAAGTTTTTGAGTAAGTTATGGTGGGAAGAATCACTATATTCCTAAAGTTGTATTTATGAAATGCATGAAGTTCATACACCCTAAATAAAAGGTTTCTTTGAAAAAAAAAAAAAGAAAGAAAAGAAAGGTGTGGGCATTAAAGATAGTGTCACCATAGTTGTTTAACCACGCAACAGATTTGGATCATTCAGGAGGCTCTGTGTTTGCCTTGCCTTAGCAACTTCTGTCTTACTGGCAGCAGTTCTAAATCATGAAATAATAGAAGCTTTTAGAATTGTTGCACTATGCACACACAGAGACACATACACAGATGGATTTTCTTCTGCATTAATTAAGTGAAAACCTTTCATACGCCTCCTCTGAGCATCTTAACTCAGCCTCAGTAGGTACAGACTAACCCTTTAAATCAGGCTTCATCAGTGCAAACCATTGACCAGAGAGCACGATGCTTCCTCCCCAGCTGCTCTGCTAGCACACGTGTATGTATTTTCCTTCCCTGCTTTCCGCACTGATTTTCCTTCCTGGAATATTTCAGAGGCTTTCTCCTTTTTCTGTATTTTGGTTTCATTGAAGTCAGCGCAGTCAAGGCAATAGAGCTGTAGAAGAGAAAGCTGTGTGTGATTGGTCCTTCTGCATCGTCAACACAATTATTGCTTATGTCTGGCTTCCTGGACTTTCATCATCATTGAGGAGAGATGTAAAACTAAATCATGTTGCCTCTGTGGTCAGCTGCTGAACTAGGATTTAAGGGAGTCTACAGATGGGGAAATGATGAGGTGTTTTGAGGTCTGAGCTGTACCATAGGAAATGAATGGAGGAAGTCATAGCCCCATCTCCCAGCCCCCATGAACCATCAGATGCACCCAATTTTTAGCCCACACCAACACCTGAAGCTTCCCCATTCACTGCAAACCACTCTGCGCTTTCCCTTATATGAACATCAGCTGAGTTTTATAGTGTGTACCAAACAATTTAGCACTTAACGCTAATTAAATGAGGTTAAATAAAATCACTTCTGCAGAAGTGCCTGCTGTGAACTGTACGAGACAGATGCATGGTACTATTACCACCATTAATTAGATTAATTGACTTTTGTATGTTCATTTTTCCTCCTCAGCTCTTTTGCAAGCTTTCTACTGGAGGTTCCATGTCGGCTAATTCATGATGGGAAGAGAGGAGATTCTAAATAGCTGTGGATTTATTAGCAATGGAAGGACTTGGCTGGCCAGACTCAGGGCTCCTTATGCACAGCGGTCTTATTTCTTCCTTCCGCCATTTTCTCCTTGAAAACTCTCATGCGTCTTTGTGAAGGGAACAATGCCAGCACCCTATCCAGCTATATTTAGACAGCCAGAAATGAAATAACTGCAATGTGATGGATAACCTAAGTCCAGGGAAATGATATTGCTAATTAAGTTGTGAAACATTAGGCTGGCTGTCAAGCCCAGATATATTTAAAGCCATAACGGCCCTTGCTTATTTTTAAACTGTTTGCATATTGAATGATTCTGGTAAAATTGTTTCTATTTATCAGGCTAACTATAAAGTGTTCATCTCCATGATATCTACAAGCATAAAAGCTAATCTGAGATAAATCCAGGCCCCAGAGAACAATGTCTCCTCTTCTTACTCTCTCCTTTTCTGTAACCCTTCTGTGAATAAGAGCTATACTCGATTTTGGAACTCACTGATTCTAGACTTTACGACTTCTAGAAGCAAAAGCATATAGTGAGGTAAAGTAGCAGGAAAGGCAGAAATAACAGCTGCCATCCACTGAATGCCTATTTTGTGCCAGATTCATTCTGTCTTTGGGTTATGAACCTTATCAGCCCCTTTTACAGGTGAAAACACATGCACACACACAAATGACCTGTTCCATCATTGCCCACGAGACAACCAGGGGCTCACTGATTGAGGTGCCATTGTGTCTTCTACTAGTCAGATTTTGTTTTCTCTGGGTTATCTTTTCTTCCCAGTGTCTCTACTTTTACATCTGTTAAAACACTTCAGCCTGATGAGAAGGAAGGCTAAGAAAAATTTTCTCACATGAAGGAGCAGATGAGGTCTCGGGTCTTTTCCAGAGGTGTTCACATTTGTGAGTTAAATTTTCTC
The DNA here is from genome assembly GCF_033115175.1 of Lepus europaeus. Lineage (NCBI taxonomy): Eukaryota > Metazoa > Chordata > Mammalia > Lagomorpha > Leporidae > Lepus > Lepus europaeus. The sequence goes on from NC_084827.1 coordinate 58,015,610, forward strand.
AAGTGATAACTCCGTAAAGCTGCTGAAGAGTGACAACAACTCTGGCTTGGGGTCCAGCAGATCTATCCCACTGCCAGGTGGTGCAAAGCACTGTGTGACCATGAGCATTTTCCTCCCTGTCAGAGCAATAAAATAGGGGTGCCCACTTTACTTGTGCTTCTTTAAATTATTTTTTATTTATTTCAGAGAGAGACAGAGCACCAATCTGCTGGTTTATTCACCAAATGCCCACAGAGTTTGACAGAGCCCAAACTGGGAACTAAAAGCTCAGTCCATGTTTCCTGTGTGGTCAGCAAGACCCCACCCAGTTGAACCATCTCTGCTGCCTCCCAGCATCTACATGAGCAGAAAGCTGAGTTAGGACCCAGAGTCAGGTGTAGAACCCATGTGCTTTGATATGGAATGCAGCATCTTAAACACTAAACAGCAGTTTCTTTACGTATTTGTAAAAAGATTGAGTGGAGAAAATTTTAAGATATCTACAAAAAGTCAAAGAGAAAATGGGGAAAGGGCAATGGTAGGACTTCCCAATATTTCCCAAATTGCATTCACCTGAGTCCTCACTTATTCCCTGCTTGAAGGTAGTCTTTCCTAATGCATATTGTATATCTTTTTGCAAGCATAACAAACACATCTTGCTCCAAAATGAGGTATTAGAATGAGCACAATAAAATTGAGGTTTAAGATGAAAAGCCTGGAAGTCATGTTCAGTAGTATTAAGGAAGCCTTAATTGGAGCTCCAAAATGATTGCTTTAAAATCTCTTTATCTTGGTTTGTTGTTCTGCAGTCTGATCACAGAGGGTAGGGTGCCCCCAGCTGACCTACCTTGCATTCTAAAAGGCTTTCTGTCACTTTAGCAAATGAGTAAACTGATACTGTCCTTAATCCTGAGAGCCCTGTACTAATCACAGTAAATTACATGCACAGAGGAATAGAAATGCCTTCTGGCATGAAATCCCAGTCTGGAAGCTCATTCCTTCCTTCCTATCAACTTGCCTAATTCAGGACCACAAGCTACTGTTGTAATTAGAGTTCGAATACTTTTTCTAACTTCTCTTTTTCTTTCAAGGAGGATTTACTACTTAAAATTACAAATTGTGAATATATTGTCAGGCTCTGCATCTGGTCACCTTCTATTTCATTCCTAAGCTCCAAGACATTGCCTCTGTTTTCAGTGGAGAATTTGAGTGGCCTCAAAGTGCTAACTGTGATGTAAGTGACAAGAGGAATAAGAAGGAACTGCAGACTCCTCTGTCCCTGGAACCACCAGGGTCCCTGCAAGATCAACACTGCAGAGTAATCCCTTGGCTCACCAGACTCCAGCCTAAATTTCCACTGTACTGCTGTGCAAGCTTCTGGCAGCCACATCTGTCTCTTCCCTCATGCAAGCTGAATCTTTCATTTGTAATGACTACTTTTTGGCCTATATGTGGAGTGCCAGTGTAACTTTTCAGAGTGAAAAAAATACAATTTATGGTGACTCAACAAGATGATAAAATGAGACTGAGCTAGACCAGGTAGGAATCTGGTCTCTATCCCTATAGAAATCTACCCTCTTTTAGGGTACAGCCAGGGAGTGCTTCAAGAATTCTTTGCTGGTGCCCCCAGTTCCTGTAAGCTCCTCTGACACTAACATTAAGCCCATATCCTTTTGATATATGTTTTTCTTTTTTAGCATGATTTATATACCTTAAATACATGCTTTATCTCACTAAGTAGGCTCTGAACATTGTCATAGAAACTGTTCCTTTATTGTTTAGGGATGTGTTAATCTATGCATCAACTAAAAAATGTATGATTTACCTCACTTCTATAAATGAGAAAAAAGAAAGGGTGATGATGTTATAATATTATAGTCACAATTATCAAAAGTATAGATTTCAAGAATAATATTCCCATAAACATTAGTAGAAAAAAACATTTTTGAATATTTTTTTTAGACAAATCTAAAAATGAGGGTGTCTAGTTACCCAGGGATATTTTAAAATTTTTATTACTATAAGGAGAGCAGATTTCATGTATTTCATAGGTATAATTCTCAGAAGATAACCATACTAAACCACATGAGCGGCTGTGGTTTAGTGGCAAAAGCATTGGCCTAGGAACATTAGTTGTGATGAGTTATAGTCAGCTTTGTTGGTGGACTAGCTGTGCAGTCTTAAATGTATTATTTAAAAGTTGATGGAGCTGGCCAGCGTCGTGGCTTAACAGGCTAATCCTCCGCCTTGTGGCGCCGGCACACTGGGTTCTAGTCCCGGTCAGGGCGCCGGATTCTATGCCGGTTGTCCCTCTTCCAGGCCAGCTCTCTGCTATGGCCCGGGAAGGCAGTGGAGGATGGCCCAAGTGCTTGGGCCCTGCACCCGCATGGGAGACCAGGAGAAGCACCTGGCTCCTGGTTTCAGATCAGCGAGATGTGCCAGCCGTGGCAGCCATTGGAGGGTGAACCAACAGCAAAAAGGAAGACCTTTCTTTCTGTTTCTCTCTCTCTCACTATCCACTCTGCCTGTCAAAAAAAAAAAAAAAAAAAATGGAGCCCCAGTTTTCTGATATATAACTTGGGTTAAAAAAACAAATTTTTGTCCAAGTGGTAGGCAGCCTAAGATGACAGATGTGAAAACCATAACCTCACTAAGATCACATTCTGTAAGAGAGGTACCTTATTGTTTATCCTATGAAGAAATGTGACAAGGTACTTCCCCCCAGGACCAGAAAGACTTCTCAGCAATAATGTATCCTAAGTACTACTAATTTCATTTGCAGATGGGGAGCAGGAGATAGTGAAAGGTTAAATCACTTCACCAAGTTAGGAACTGCCAGGGCTTGGATTCAATCTCAAGGTGGGATTAAATTGTGTTGCTGCTTCAGAGAATCCAATGATCTCCCTACAGGTAAGCGATTGGGAGGCACCAAATTGGGAACTGATCTCAGGAATCCTTTTGCTTTGTTGGCTCTATGCAGTCTCCATCCAAATGGGTTTTAATAGTGCAGCTGTTAGACATTCCTGTTATTTCTCCATTGAGGGAAGTTGGTGGTTTCCATGTGAGAAAAGTGAAAGACAATTATTGGGAAAAGAAAAAGGCCCACAGGTATTAATGTCCTTTTGTGTATATATTTCTCCTTCTCATTACACAAGATTTAGAAAGAAATGGACTCCTTTTATGAACTGTGTCTTTTAGGTTAGTGAGGATAGCACAAGAGTTCAGGCAGCTTTGTGCCTTAGTCTTGGGCAGCACACCTAAACAGGTGCGTGTGAAAAGTGGATAAGAACCAAGGCTTCCTCTTCTCCAGGCAAGGTCATCAAAGAGAAATGAGAAGAGGGATACCAATTTTTAGTCTAGTGAATATATTCATGCACTTTTGAGGAAAAGGGCCACACAGAGAGGTTCCCATTCTACCTTGGCAGGGAGAAAGGAAACTGTTCACAAGGGCTGCACAGGCAGTGCCATTAGGTTTAAAGGGGGCTCATTTTCAGATCCCTCCTGCAGGATGGACGTCTGCATCCCAAAGGAGCACTCAAGCCTCTCTCCCATGGTGAGGGTCAGAGAGACACTGCTACAGACCTGGAGGCTCAGGGAACACAGGGAGAGGAACATGAAGCTAGAGAGACCCAAATCAGTAGTAGTAGTAGAAGCAACAGCAGCAGCCCTTCCTGGGCTCAGCCAAGAAGAACTCAAAAATTATGTGTGATCAGCAATCAGGGTCCAGAGAAAGGACCATGTGTCTTAGTGCAGAAGAGACCCCAGGCACAGAATCAAGTGTACCTTGCTCGGAATGGTAACAGTTGTCATTTGTTCCTGGGTGGACAGGCCTGGGGATATGGAGCCGTCACTTCTTTTTTTTTTTTTTTTTTTTTTTTGACAGGCAGAGTGGACAGTGAGAGAGAGAGACAGAGATAAAGGTCTTCCTTTGCCGTTGGTTCACCCTCCAATGGCTGCCCTGGCTGGCGCACTGCGGCCAGCGCACCATGCTGATCTGATGGCAGGAGCCAGGTGCTTATCGGAGCCGTCACTTCTTGACAATGATTTGCTAACTGTGGGAATACATAGCATTGTATACTGTCCTCACATGGTGGATGGGCACAGCCATTCTCAACAAATCCATTTGTTGTTGTCATAAAGTGACTTCTACCTCTTCCTGGTTGTGTGACCCGAGATTTTATGCCAGCCTTTTGGTTTCCTCTTTTGTGTAATTGACATTTTAAAATATCTATTATACAGATTGTTCGGGAAATTACATTAAAATGAAATTCACCTGTATTATTGAATTTAGATTCTTGAGTGAGGTGAGCTAAGCTGCACTGTTAGGGCTCAGATTTGCTTACATAAATCAACAACTATCTATGAAGACATTGTCTTACTGCAACTTGCTTTTATCTGGCCATATGACATAATATGCAGGAGTCATCAATCAGTGAGGTAAATAAAATCAAACATATTAGCCATATAATAAACAAAAACAATATTGTTATTGCTTCTGTGGATACCCAAATATTGAAGCCTTATGAACATTCAATATTTTTAGTACAATATCAATAATGCTAACATGGCAATAGTTAACATTTAATAGTGCCCTTTACATGTTAGGCAGCTAGCTAAGAACCTTTTCAATTTTGTCACCTATAAATTGGAGCTATGACTACTGTTCTATTCTCATCAGGGGATTGTGCCAAAGTAGATACAGTAGTGTGTAAAGCAGTGCCTTGACATGTGAAACGTTATGCAATAGTAAGTCTGTATTTACCACTCTGTCAGCTGGACAAATTGACTCTTGTCTATAGCTCACTAAACCACCTGCTTCTGGCATCCTTTTCTATTCTACTGCTCTTACACATCCCCACTTACATTTCCCTCTTTAGTTCCTTAATAATAGTCAAAGGAAGACCTTTCTCTCTGTCTCTCTCTCTCACTGTCCACTCTGCCTGTCAAAAATAAAATAAAAAAGTAATAATATGAATAACTGCAATAATAGTAAGATAACACAAGTGTTTCTTCCATGGTAAAAACCCACCTGGCTTAGTAAACTACCCCCATGAAGAAGATAAATTAGGTATCATGATTCTCATTTTTCAGAAACGATAGTTAAAATTCAGATAGATGGAATTTTCAATCATACCCCAATGGCAGAGTAAAACTCATTCTCGGATTGCTTCCTTCCCCTCCAGAGCTGCCTCTGGTTCAAAGGAGGGCTTCTGTCTCTTTCAAGACGCTTTTGTTCTTAAAAATTGCTCCTCCACCTTCTTCAAAGTTTATTCCATCAGTAGCCTCTGCAGGGTGGTTGCTGCCCTCAGGTGATCTGAGTTCCCGTCCGGGCTGAAGAATTTCTCCTGCTACTATCACCTCATCACCTCCAGCTCTGCTGTCTTTGGAGGACCTGGGCATGCAGTTGGAGCCCAGAGCACATGTTGTTCTGTCTATGGGAAATGCTCTTGCTTATCTTGCTCGAGTAATAGAAGTTTCATTTCCAGGATCTCGTTTCCCATGAAACCTTTGCCAACACCCTTCCTGAAACATTGCTTTCTCTGTGTCCCTCCTATATGGAGCACTGCCATTCCACGAAGAGCCTGCCCTGCTTCTTATCCCCATACAGTCACGGATGCTGCCAGATGGCAAACTGGGAATCTCAGCGAGCCAGAACCACACTGTGGGTTCCGTTTGTGTGTTCATATCATAGCACACTGGATGGCAAAGAAGAAGTCCAGAGCACAATTTTGAATAAGCGAACAGTTACAGAAAAAAAAATACCTGGTGCATCTGTTAAGGGCAGAGTGTGCAGGGCGGCTATGAGGCAGCTGTGCTCTGATGGAAGCTGAAGTGGCTGGAGGAGCTGCCTCTGTTCCTGGGTCCTTAATTGCTGTTCTTTCCTGCAACATTACCAGTGTAATGTGCTAATTCTTCCTACGCGTCACCCAGACACATTTTGCAAATGTGTGTGGAGCCTAATTCTGGGTTTACTCATTTGTAAAGGCCAAAGTTGAGACATTGTCAAAGTCACACCTCTGTGCACCAGTGGGTTTCTCAGAAGCTCATTCCATGGGGCCATTAGTTGCCTAATCCGACCCTTGTTCTCTTCCTGGAGTACAAGAGGAAAAAAAAAAAAAAACTAGGATGAAGAGACTGTCTCCATTAAAGACAAAGGTGGTTGATAAATTAAGGGATATGCCCCAGACTAATTATCCAATGGAAAGAAAAAAAAAAAAATGGATGAAGCTTTTCTTGCCAATTACATTAATGAACTTAAGTTCCAAACGGAACTGTAGGAACTATTAATAAAAATTACTTTGAAAACGACCATGCCGTGGGTTCTATTATATGGCAATATCTTTTTCAGAAAGCTTGCTATTAGTAAAATACCCCCAGCAAGGGGTCTGGCACAGTGCTATTTTCTACATCATAAAATCCATATCATCTACTTCTAGTCAATAAAACCCACTATCTTATAAAACCCAATTATGCATGGTTCTAGGGCCCGGAAATCATGTAGGTAATTGAAATGAAAGACACAGAAATACAAATAATTGGCTGCAGTCAATAGTCTTAAGTGCCTCTCCCACCTAGCTTTTTAGGTATCCCTGCATTGATCTGAACTGTTCCCCTTTCTGAACAGCCACCATTGCTTAACACTCAAGACTTTATCTTACCAGGAGAAATGTTGCATCTTAGAAGCCTCATTGAGGTCTCTAGTTAGACAAACCAGTTTTTAAATTGTGACTTCTACCTCTTCCTGGTTGTGTGACCTGAGATTTTATGCCAGCCTTTTGGTTTCCTCTTTTGTGTAATTGACATTTTAAAATATCTATTATACAGATTGTGGGGGAAATTACATTAAAATGAAAGGGACTAGGTATGCTAATGCGGCCAGAATGGCTCCCTATTAAGTCACACTCCTTTCCTAAGAAATGCATGGAAAGATGCAAGGACTAGAAGCTGGAGAGTCTGGGTAACTCAGAAACTGCTCCATGGCTCCCTGCGTGAGCTGATGAATGCCCATGCCTTTCACCTCTCATCGAGTGTTAACATTTGCCACATTTCTGAGAATTTATTTCTGCAGCAAGCAGGATGTTTTCCAAGCCAGATCTTGTTGAGATCCAGATGTACATCGAGAAAGCAATGTGGGCTCTGCAATCCACTTCCCACCAGTGCTCAACCACAGGGAAGAGGAACCCTGGGCTGTCGCGTTCCTCTTCTCACATACAGATATGGAAGGGCTATGAAAGCTCGATGACTTCATTTCCTCTGTATTTCTATCATGTGTGTCTGCACTCTATTATTAAGAATGCACTTGAAGAGAGTTTAGAAAAAAAATTAACATCAATTCATGTGCTTATTAGAACTCAGATTTATCAAAGCAGGGCCCATTTCCCTTTGAAGCAGCAAAACTTCTGTTTCTTCCTGTGAGATTTTAGGCTTGTCTGGCCTTCTAGCTCTTTCCCCACTCTTCCCTCTCTCCATAGCTACCAGACACCAACATCTACATGTAGGTCTCTATTCTGTGCACAGCCATATCCACATCAACATCCTTCTCTCTGCCAAAAGCTCACTATGCAGATCTAGATTCTGTTTACTCATTTTTTTGTTTTGTTTTGTTTTATTTCTACTGTGTTTACACAGACTGGAATATGTGTCCATGTCTCTTAATTCGTGGTGTTCTTTGCCATATAAATGTCATTTATTCCTTTCCATCCTCCAAAGCTAGGCAATCACAGCATCCTCCATAAAGACTTATTGATGACCTTGAACTTTATTCATCATGCTGTTCTCTGAACTCTTGCACAATGGAGGATTGCAGTGACAATGAACTCTAAATCTAATGCACAGTCGAATAGTAGATAGCAAGTGTTGAAGTTGTGTTATACGGATAATCTAGGGCATGTGGCTTTCATACTCAAAGACTGATGTTCAATTTTTAATGAACTACATTTGCCCATTTTTTTTTCCTAAGGGGATAATCTTATCTGGTAACCCAAGTTTAGGGGCCATGTCTTTTCCAATGTATAAATCTCTAGAGCTGTAACTGAATCAGAACAAGCCTGAGAAATGCTCCTGACCTTCATGTATTGAGCTTTCTCACTGCTGAGGCCATAGAATGACAAGAATGAGAGGAGGAATGAAAAGAAAGGATAAAAAGTGAAACAAATAGTGCTAAATGCAAGACTAAGGAGTCCATTTGTGCTTTGTGGGTTTGAACATGTATGTGAGTTGACACTGCTAGATTGCTTAGATTAATTGTCTTGACATCTAGGAAGCTGTTGCAAACAACATTCTCTTCTTTGAACACCCTTGTGTTAGTCTGTTGTGTGCTGCTCTAATAGAATCAAAGTATGTATAAATGAATAGAAATATGTTGACTCGCAGTTTTAGAGACTGGAAAGTCCAGGATCAAGGGGTAGGATCTTCTTGCTGCATCATCCAATAGTGAAATGTGAACTGGCAGGAAAGATTCAGAGGGAGGGAGGGCGAGAAGAAAGAATAAGAGAAGGAGGAGGAGAAGGAGGGAGGGGGAGAGGTTGAGGAGGAGGAAGAGGAGGAAAGGAAGAGGAGGTGAAGAGAGGGAAGAGGAAGGGAGAGGAGGAGGAGGGTGAGGAGCAGGAAGGGAGAGGAGGAGGGGGGTGAGGAAGAAAAGGAAGGGAGGAGGTGGAGAGTGAGGTGGAAGAGGAAAGGGAGGAGGAGGAAGAGGAAGGGAGAACAGGAGGAGGGTGAGGAGGAGAAGGGGAGGGAGGAGGAGGGGAAATATAGGAGGGAGCAGGGGAAGAGGTCAAACTCAGTCTTTTATAATGAATCCCTCCTTCAACAATGGCATTCACCCTTCATGAGGAGGGAGCCTTCACTTCCTAAACCTCCTCTCAGGCCCTGCCCTCCCTCACAACACTGCTCCACTGGCAATCAAGTTTCCAAAACACGAATGGAGAGGGACTTATTCAAACTGTAGCAATATGCCACACTCTTTTGCCATTACATGATAGTATTTCAAAAAGTTTGTGGGAAAATGAAATTAAAAAATAAGTGTTTTGGCACTAGAAAATTAAAATTCATGTAATCTTTTTATAATAAACATTTTCTTAAACTTTCTGAAGACTGCTCCTATATGCTGTTTTGTTTTGAGGTGTCCTGTCCCAAATTCTCTGGAGACTTAGATATGACATCCTTGATGGAGGTGACTCTTTTTTATCTATTCTGGGCGAGACACCCTTGCCCTGAGTTTTCCTCCTTTATTCTTTCCTTTAGACTGACTCATATTGCGCTGAATTCCCTGTATACATCCCCCATCAGTTACTCAGGCCTAGATTGTCCTTTCCATCTCCATCTCCCATCAAAAGGAACATGGCTGACTCACCATTCACATTCCTTCCATGTTTTCTATGAATGTGTGACCCAATGAATGAATGAAACAAAATTGCAAGATATATTTTGTGATTTTTTCTTTTTTCCATTTTTTAAAAAAATTGATCTCTATGTTAATTTGTTAATTTTAACCTGGCTTTATGGGTATATAAATGAAGAAAATGGAAAATATCCATTGTAACATATCCAATTAGGACTTGCTGTAGAGAAAGTTTGAGCAGTAATGTGAAATAATCTCCGAGCCCATTCACTGACATTTAGTAACAAAGACACAAAGTGCAAGAGAAAAGTCCAATTCTAGAGAATTATTTTCATTTGTCAATACTTATGTATTGAACACACACAAGATATTGCTATTTTAGATGCTTTAAGAAAATAAAATATGGAATAAAAAGCAGTCTTTAGCTTTGAGGAGTACACAGTCAGGTAAGGAGTGTGTGACAGTGTGTATTTAAAGTGCCTTGCAAATTTCAGTGTCAGTGTCAGAACATGCAGAGAAAGGGGTGGATTGGTACCTGCCATTGGCGAGGTGGCCAGATGCCCCCAGGTGGAGCCATGGGAAGATCCTGCATGCAGGAGCCTCTGGCTTTGCAGACTCTCTTGACTGGCCTTAACTACCTGGTAGAGTACTGTGCTGGGTTGTACATCCTGAAGGTGTACTTAGGAATTGTCCTGACCATGTTTTCTCTATCTTGCAAGATCCATATTGGGAACAGCTAAAATTTTCTGGACTTCATGGAAGATTTCAACAGTAATCATATCTTACCAAACTGAGTTTTCTTACACAGAAAATGAAAAAAAAAAAAAATGTTGCTCCAAGAGAAAAGTTGGAGGTGGTCCTGTATAGACATGGAAATTTAGGGCAAAAGGCTGGTGGAGTTGCAGCCAGATCCTCAGGGTCCCCTCCCCACCACCAGTGTTTTATAGGCTGTGTTGTCAAAACTGGGTAAGACGGAGACACTGCCTTCTCAGCACAAGAGACAGAGCAGAGGAGGAGGAAAGCTGATGCTGAGGTCCACTGGTTTAAAAATGAAAACGTTGTGTTATGATTCCCTATGGAACACCTTGTGATTTTTGTTTTCACTTAAGACTTCAGCATTTACTGTGTTAGACCCTACCTTCTTAGTGCAGTGTATTAACTGGGTGTGTCATTCACACCTGTTAGTGACGGTGACATTCTGAATAAGTATGCATGTCTTTGCTGGAAGACCTTAAGCTCCATTTTTTTTGTCCACCTGGGTGTTTTTTTATGATTCGCTCTTTTGTCCCTCGAAGGTTATGCATTGAGATTTCAACTGTACTGGTGTGGGCAGAGCACTTGTGGCTGCAGGAAAGCTGTGCTCTGCACTCAAGTTCAGATTGAAGAATGAGTCCCTGAGGTTGGAAGGAAACCTATTTAATTTGACTATTGACAGAAGAATAAGTGGCTCTATTACAACTAGCTAATCTCTTTAATAAGGCCTTCGCAAAGCCACACGGTGGGGCTTCTCTGGCTGCTTCTTCTCCACTCTCTTTCTGTCTCTCTCATACACGCACCCTTATGTGTATGCTCTCTATATTTTCTCTCTAGAATAATCTATATTCTGCCTCCACCACATCTTCACTACACTCCTGGTCTAACTATTATTAACCCCTCAGTCTCACTTGGGGGTTATTAATCCTGAGACTGGAATAGGTCCCCTTCTGGAATATTCCTGCAGCTGTCTGGATCTCCTTTCATCCTGGACATGGACTGAGGCGGAAATTCCTATTGACTTTTGCTTTTCATTCTATTTTCTATAAGACCACGAAATACTCAAAGGCAAAGGCTTGACCTTTGTCTTTAATCAAGAAACCCTAGTCTGTCCCCAGCAATACAAATGACACAGCATGAAATATTTCATACATGACCCCCCTATCCCACTGTATACGCATACTATAATATATAATATATGTTATATATACTATATAATATTATATATGTTATATAATAATATATATATAATATGCATACACACATGAGTACATACACATTGTTGCAAAAGCTGAAAAACTTCCCAAGAAGCCATCTGATCACTAATATCACATTAGACAAAGACTGACTCCTGAGGCTGGCGCTGTGGCAAAGTGGGTAAAGCCTCTGCCTGAGGTGCTGGCATCCCATATGGGTGCTGTTTTGAGTTCCAGCTGCTCCACTTCTGATGCAGCTCTCTGCTATGGCCTGGGGAAGCAGTAGAACATGGCCCAAGTCCTTGGGCCCTTGCATCTGTGTGGAAGACCCGGAAGAAGCTCCTGACTCCTGGCTTCAGATTGGCACAGCTCCAGCCATTGTGACCAATTGGGGAGTGAACCAGCGGATGGAAGATCTCTCTCGCTTCACCTCTCCTCTCTCTGTGTAACTCTGACTTTCAAATAAATAAGTAAATCTCTCTCTCTCTCTCTCTCTCTCTCTCTCTCTCTCTTTCTTTTGGCCTAGCAGAGTTAGACAGTGAGAGAGACAGAGAGAGAGTTATAGACAGTGAGAAAGAGACAGAGAGAAAGGTCTTCCTTCCCTTTGCTCACTCCCCTAATGGCCGCTGTGGCCGGTGCTGCCCCGATCCGAAGCCAGGAGCTCGGTACTTCCTCCGGGTCTCCCATGCAGGTGCAGGGATCCAAGCACCTGGGCCATCCTCCACCGCCCTCCCAGGCCACAGCAGAGAGCTGGACTGGAAGAGGAGCAACCGGGACTAGTACCCGCCACCCCAACAGGGACTAGAACCCGGGGTGCCAGTGCCGCAGGCAGAGGATTAGCTAAGTGAGCAATGGTGCCGGCCAAATAAATAAGTAAATATTTAAAAAAAAAAAAAAAAAGATTGACTCCTATTTGAAGGCCACTAAAGGCAAGGATGTTAAATGCGGCCTCCTGGGGGGGAATCCAGCTCCTGAAAAAGCACTGGTGGTTTGCATTATGATCGCCCTCTCTTCTTGTAGCCTTCTCCCCACTACCTTCCACGCCCCCAGGGGATGACAGCAGGAGTCTCCTGGTCAACACTCAGAGATACAGCACTGTCGCATGAGCCATGCTCAGTGTTCAGCATTCTTCAGAGTGGCAAAGGCAGTTCTACTCTATAATTACCCACTTCCTCTGGTCTCTCATTAGCTCATGTTGTTGCTGAATAGAGATAAGCCTGTCTTTGAGAATTCTGTGCCCAATCATTGTTTTTAATTACAGGGGAGATTTAATATTTTAAAGTACACTTAATGAGATTTTGTGCTTTGAATTTCATGGGAAGGATTGAAATTTGCTGCGTGTGGATAGTGACTGTAAATAGCATGAAACTGACAAAGGGTTTCATTGCTGAGGTGCTGAATGAATAACACCTTGATCTGTGCAGCAGTTTTTACTTTCTAAGGCCTTTCATGAACATTTCATTTGTTTTATCTTCAGAACAGTCCATTTGGGCAGAGGCTACCCAGTCTCTCCCCAAGGAGGATGGAAGTGGAGGCAGAGAGGAGAGACAGGGATTGGATGCCAAGAAGCTGGTGCCTGAACCTTGACTCCAGACAGATGCACTAACCCCTGGAAGCTGCCATTTCAGTTAGGTTTCACGTTGATAAATGCACAGATTCCCCAAGTGTGCCAGAAATCACCCAGACTGCTACATTTTGTTTCAAAAAGCACCACTCATAAAAGAAGAGTGGCAGGTTGCAGGAATATTAGAAATTTTCTATTCACATCCAATTTCCTTTAATACTAAACACTGTAACACTCCAATCCTTTCACCTGGGAGTCTTATATCTGGGAACTTATCCTAGGAAACAAACAGGCTGTGCATAGAATTATTTCGAGTAAACGTGCGCATCTCAAAATTATGAACACAAACATTTGAAAATGATATAATTCTCCAACATCTTAAGAATACTTAAATATTTTATATTGTGTCCATATGCCAGAATTTTATGAAGCTGCTAGAAATCAGAGAGACAGTTTTAGCAGGTGGGGAAAGCTTGTGATTTTACCTTCAAATAAGTAAAGAATATCCTCAGAATTGTGGTGGGGATCCTGGCAGGATGATGCTGGTGTCCCATATCAAAGTACTATTCAAGTCCTGGCTGCTCTGCTTCTGATCCAGCTCCCTGCCAATGTTCCTGGATAGGCAGCAGATTATGGCCCAAGGGCTTGGCCCCTGCCACTCATGTCAGATATCTGGATAGAGTTCCTAGTTACTGGCATTGGTCTAGCTCAGCCCTGACTCTTATGGGTATTTGAGGAATGAGAAAGTGAAGGGTGGGTGGGTGGCTTGGAGCCTGAAGGGAGAGGCACAAGACAATCAACACTAAACAACCAATGAGAAGACATAGTGCTTCTTTATGTAACAAACGCTTTATAATATTTCCGTGTTCCAGGTACAACCCTAAGTAATTAGAAGGTGATGTGGAAACCAAATCAAAACAGAGCATGAAGGAGGAGGGAGCTGTAGTTTCAAAGGTGATCAGAATAGGACTCATCAAGAGGAATAAGACTTGAAAGAGACTAGAGCCTCAGCTGGGATGCAACTGTTGATTGGAAACATTAGAGCCAAGTTTGTTTTCAGAATATTTTCAAAATTTAAATAAGTAGTTTGGTGCATGGCTTGCATGTTTGTTAACGTGCTTGAGGTCTTCAACAGTGCCCTTAATCAAACTCACTAAGATTTTAGTAGGAAAACATGAATATTAACACAAAGTGGAATGAATAAAGTGTATACTAGCCTGAATTCTTTTGGGTTAGGTTACTCCATCAAATAAATTATGGGGAAAATTGATTTCAGGTTTTTGGATTTCAGACATGGAGACGTGTTGCAAAATTGTAAGACAGATTCACATAACGAAATGATGCCAGTGGAAATAACCCTTTGCATATATGGCCATCAGGATTTGCTCAGCTTGTACTACACATGCTTCTGACAGCCTAGCAGCCCCTGGGGCAGCCTTGCAGTAGTCTAGACGCTGTTTGATGGATGGGCTCCTCTGGCTGTGCTGGCCAGCTTACTTGCTCCCAAGGGATGTTTGGCCCAAGCTTCCTATCAGATGGAATTCCCACATTGTAAAGAGGCCTGGGCAGGTAGCCCCTCAATGCTCCTGTCCTATGAGGTATGGCAAGTCTATCAATGCATAAATGCAAGACAGAAGCTTCTCAATGTTGGACTTAGTACCTTACAGCATCTTCCAAAGAGCATAAACACAGATGTATAGTGTTGGGTTGTCTGGTTGTTTGCACTGTGATCGTGATGCTGATCCATGTAGGGATTCAGTCAGTGTGTGTGGAGGGCGAGGTCGAATGCCTGAAGGCACCTGGCTGTGTGCACACTCACCCACACTGCTTGTGCCTCACCTCACTCCCAGGGTGACTGTGTCCTGCTTTTAAGGGTTATAAACTGCTTGATTATATGATTTTCTTAGCAAAATCACTCTAGAGAACATAATTTGCAGAACTTCTAGACCATGGCATGATTTTAAATATTTTCATTTATTGGTTTACATTTCCCTAAAGCTAACTCAGAAAATATTTATGATGAAAATGTAGAATGTGGTACAACAGGGTCTGCTGGTGTTTTATTCCTTGCTACAGTCTCGGGTCCCTGAATTGTGTCTGTAATAAACCAGGTACTGCATATATACTTATGGATCTATCTATAAACATACACACCATGCACATGAATGTACATATCAAGTACATGTATCAAGATATTTAAAAAATTCACACAAAGTGGAATAAGACAAAAATTTGTTTTGGTGCAAAAAATGTTTGAATTCCATAGTATGTTTCATAATATGCATTTCCCATATACTTTTAGAAGTACCTTTACATATACAATTGATCCTCCCTAGCCTTTCCTTCTGTATCCCAGGATTCAACCAGCAATGGATAAATATACTTTAAAACAGTAAATTACATCTGTATTGAACATGCTCATTCTTTCTTATTTTTTTTTTAGGTTTATTTATTTAAAAGACAGAGTTACAGAGAGAGAATAAGAAGTAGAGACAGAGAGAGAGGTCTTCCATCTACTTCCCAAATGGCCACAACAGCCAGAGCTGAACCAATCCAAACCCAGGAGCCAGGAGCTTCTTCCAGGTCTTCTATGTAGAAGCAGGGGCCCAGGGATTTGGGCCATCTTCCGCCGCTTTTCCAGGTAGATTAGCAGAGAGCTGGATCAGAAGTGGAGCAGCTGGGACTAGAACTGGCGCCCATATAGGATGCTGGCACCACAAGCAGCAGCTTTACCAGCTAGGCCACAGTGCTGGCCCCCACAGTCATTTTTATATCATTTAAATTTCATTACCTATTGAAGTAATCTAGACATTACTTAAAGTATACGGGAGGAGAGCGAGTGTTTGGTGCAACTGTTAAGACACTGCTTGTATGCTCATGTCTCATATCTGTGTTTGAGTCACTGTTCTGGTCCCCAGTCCAGCTTCATGTTAATGTGCACCTTGGGTGACAACAGTGGTGCCTTCAGTATTTGGGTTTGTGCCCCCTAAGTGGGAGACTTGAACTGAACTCCTGGCCCTGGCTTCAGTCTGATTCAGTTCCAGCTGGCATTTAGAAGGTGAACTAGCAAATGGAAGATTGTTGTACATAAGTCTCTCTGAATTTCTGCTTTTTAAATAAATTAAAAAATTTAATAAAGTGCATAAAATGATGTGTGCAGGTTATGTGCACATACTATACCATTTGCACACCTGGACATTTTGGTATTCTGGATTATTCTGGAATCAATCCCCGATGGAAAGTAGATATCTAAATATCTGTGTGTGCATGTGTGTTGTATGAAATTAGTGAATATTATCAGTAGTATGGAATTCCCATAAAATTGAGGGCAAATATGCTGTCTAAGTTGTGTGTACTCCATGTTAATTGCATTCATTACAACTGTCCTTGGAACGCTTCAAGATTGTGAATGTTCCATTCAATTTGTGTCCATTTCCAATTGGCCTACTCATAGCCAATCAATCTTGTCCACATCCCCCACCCCACTCACCAATCATGCCATCATCTTATTTTGGGACCATGTATTTCACATTTAAGTTTGATAAATGAGTACAAAGAGAATGTGTCTTATTGAGACATTAAATCTTGATGCTTTTCATTACAAAGAAGAATGAGATGAAGGAAGTAGAGGAAATGCAAGTTCGTTACCACTTGACCCAAAATGCTATCTATTATAGGGAAAAGGAGCCAGGGAAATCAGCTGGGAGTCTGGGAAATCACAAACAAGCTGGCCTAGCGTTTGTGTTGTCTGCATTCAGAACGTCTTTTCATATGCGAAAGCAGTAACTAGCCTGATTCTCTGCAGTGCTTTTTCTTGGCTAAGAAACTTTCTTCAAACAGAAAGAAAAAAGCAAAATAACTGAGCCTTTGAGGTTGTGTGTGTGTGTGTGTGTGTTTTATTTATTCATTCATTTGTCTTTAGTGGGGAGGCAGATAAAGTATGAGCTCCCATTTGTTGATTCACTCCCCAAATATTCTCCATCACCAGGCAGGAGCCAACAATGCAATCCAGGTCTCTCACATGAGTGGCAAGAATCTCCTCACTTGATCCATCACTACTGCTTCCAGAGTCTGCCAGGACTTGAACCCAGGTTCAACTATGTGGGACACAGGCAACTTAAATGCCAAGTTAAAAGCCTGTGGCATCATGTCCTAGAGATCTTACAGAGACAACAAATGCTAAACAACTCACCTGTCCAGGCCACCTGTGCTTCTTTGGTTGCTTCCAAAACAATCCCCATAGCATCTGTAAGTGGTCTAGAAGCAGCTTCTTGATGCCACTAGGCCATATATGACAGGGTAGAGGAGGTCCCAGCTTTTTACCTGAGTACAATCTCCTGTCCTTGGAGTTGCAAAATCCAGGCTTCTGTCTCTTATGCTATTTCTGCATCAAAAAAAGAAAAAAACAAAAAACGACCAAACAAATAAAAAAACTCTGTCTTTGGTAATGGTGGAAAGCCCTTAATTTTTTATTTTTTCAAAAATACCCTATAATAAGTAAAATTAAAGTAATAATTTAAACACACACTCACACACACACACAGGAAACCGAAAAGAAAAGCCACAAACTATGACAAAATATTTGCAAACCAAATATACAATAATCGATATTCAAAATATCTCAAGAATTATTTTAATTCAATATGCAAGACAATTCTTCAAATCAGAAAACGACTTGAATGACAAAAAAAATCTATTGAAATAAAGGAATCAACTCACGATAAGAGTATCTTCTTCTATAATTTCCTGTGAAATATATTGATGATTAAAAAGGAACAATGCTATAAAGTATGTTTGCTGTTATATCAGAATCTTTAAGTTTGTTGGCATCTACTTATGTATTTAAATCAGTATATTAAACATTTGAGACGTGAAATGCAGTGACACACATAGATCTAAACATGCCTAAGGTGTACGCATTTCAGCTTCTGTTTGTAATCGTGTGCATTTATTTATTACTCACGAATGCTGTGGAGGTTGTAGTTTTACAAAGTAAGTCTCAGCCAGTAATTTATAAACTGACTACAGATATGAATAACGAGAGAAAATAACCTCGAGATAGTGGACCATGGATTGCTTCTGTTAGTTTGGCTGACATAACAAAAATTCTAATGACTCAGTGACTTAAACAACAGACATTTATTTCTCACAGCTGTTGAGACTTGGAATTTGAAACCAGAATGCCAACAGTTTCAATGTTTGGTAAGAGTCTTTTTCTGGTTTGTAGCTAGTTGTCTTTTCCTTGTGCCTTGTGTCTTCACATGAGGGATGTGTGTGTGTGTATGTGTGTGTGTGAAGGGGTAAGAGAGGAGAAAATTCTCTTATGCCTCTTCTAATAAGTGTATTAATCTCAACATGGAGTCTTTACCTATATAACCTACTTACTTGTTAAAGGTCATGACTCCACATATACCACATTGGGAATTAGAATTTTAATATATGCATCCAGTTCATAAAATAGCTATTGGAGGGTCATTACTCTCCAACCCATCCCTGCCCTGTGAATAGCAACCTATCCTATTTCTGTACATCTTTCAACATACTAAACTATATTTAGTCATTTAGAAAAAAGACTGTTTAACACCTCATTGCCTACCACCCAGGTATGAAGCTCTGTGCAAGAGGTACATTTGTGAGAGACAGAGTGTTACGGTGCTGTCTGTTTCCAGAAGAGGTACACAAAGAGTTCTATTTGGGGGATCACATATGGTCTAGGATGTGACTTCCATGCTGAGATCACAAAGAGGGGAACAGAAAGGAAGTTTCCAGAAAGTAGGTTGAGCACATGCATGAGCCCTTGGGAGAGAGACGGTGCCTGCCATTGAAAGATATTCCAGACACCTGGGTCATTGATGCCAAAGGAGAAGCAGTCCAGGATGTGGATGATCTGAGGTGAAATGGGCTGGAGTTTATGATGGAGAGCCTGTGGTCAGCCTCAGGGAATAAGGTTATCACCTAAGAACAATGCTGAGCCTTGGAGAGTTTCAGAAGGGAGGGGAGCTTTCTGAAGAGCATGCCCTTCCCCTGGTCCACCTGACACATCTCACTCTCTTGGCTCATCCTGTGACTATCCCTTCTCTCAATATCCTCAAGAGCTTCTTTCAGGACTTGGTAATGCTGCTAGCCTTGTCCAGAGGACTTGGAAGCCTGGTGAACTAGCTTCAGAGATCAGCCCTGCCACTTACCTACTGCGATTTTAGGCATTATGTTGCTGAGATGTTCTTCCTTAATCAGCTCTCCTAATGGGCTACGAATTAACTCTATGTTTCTACATTTATTTTTTATTTTTATTTATTTTTTTTTTTATTTTTGACAGGCAGAGTGGACAGTGAGAGAGAGAGAGACAGAGAGAAAGGTCTTCCTTTGCCGTTGGTTCACCCTCTAATGGCCGCCGCGGTAGCGCGCTGCGGCCGGCGCACCGCGCTGTTCCGATGGCAGGAGCCAGGTGCTTATCCTGGTCTCCCATGGGGTGCAGAGCCCAAACACTTGGGCCATCCTCCACTGCACAATGTTCTCTTCCTTTGTCATTGTCATATGAATTTCAATTAATTGTCTTAACTCACTGGTGGATTTCCAAGATGAATTCATTTAAAAAAATAAACACGCATATATTTCAAGGCTGCCGTTTCTGGGAAAGAACACAGGAGCTGTACTGTAGATTTGCATTAGAAGATGAAAATGCACCTTTGTCTCCTTAGCCTCTGTAATCCCTATTTATCTCTCTTCCAAGATGAGTCAAGACTTCAGACTCAGAAATCAATAGCAACCACTAGTAGTTTAGCCCTTAAATGTTGTTTGTCTTTGTACCAAACATATGTGTATCCTCAGGTACAAAATGCATTAATTATCTGGTAAACACCAGGCACTTATTTAAATTACATTTTTTTTAAAAAAGAGATTTATTTATTTATTTGAAAGGCAGAGTTACACAGAAAGTGAGAGATCTTGTATCTGCTGGTTCACCCCCAAATGGCCACAGTGATGAGGCTGAGACAGGCAAAAGCCAGGAGCCTGGACCTCCATCTGGGTCCCCAAAGTTGGTTCAGGGGCCAAGCAAGGTCATACCTTGCTGCATATTACCATGGAGTTGGATAGGAAGTGGAATAGCAGGCATTCAAAATAGCTGCCCATATAGGATGCCTGTGTTGTGTGTGGTGGCCGCTGTGCCACAATACTGGCCTCAGAAATTACAACTTCTTAAGGGCAGGTAAGAGGATAAGTGGAACAAGGTAAATGAGTTTACTGAGCACTCACGAAAAATACCTTAACAACACTTTCTATACAGTGACTCATTTAATTAAGCTTGACCAAAATTATGCAAAACAGATGGTCGCAAATGCATTTTATACACAAGGAAGTAGAGCCTGGGAGAGGTAAAACAACTGCTGGATGTGGTCTAGTTCATAGATGAATGCATTTCAATAAGTTTGTGGGAAATTGAATTAAGAGAGAAGTTTATTTTTATTTTGGTGCAAGAAACTTTATGAAATCCATGCAGAGTTATCTTAAAATATACATTTTTTCATGATTTTTTTTTGAAGAGACCACATATTCCATTGCAACTATGGGCAGGTTGTAGAGCAGGGCTTGTCCACCTTTGCCAACTATGCAGCTAACATGAATATTCCCTCTCCCCCTAGGAAGTGGCATGGAAGTAGTAGTTGATAATGACACAAGTATATTTACTGAATGCAATTTAGATGCCAGGAACAGTTCTAAGTGCATTGTATCTATTATTTCATTAGTCGATTCTATTATTATCCAAATTTTGTAAATAAGAAAACTGTAATTCAGTAGGTTTGGCAAATAGTCTCAGACCTCAGAGTTATTAAGTGGGAGAGCTGGAGTCCCAGATATGGCTTTTGCCTGCACCTGTTGTCATATTGCATATTTCACATATGCACGATCATGTAACCAGTCTGTAAGCTGTGTGATGAGAAAATTAATATGTTATGCAGAGTTTAATCAGTTTATGAGGACTCTTATAAGTTTTGTGGAGGGAGAAAGCAGTAGATATGGGGATCAGTATCTAGAAACAATTCAGAAATGTGAAGTGTAGACACGAGATCATTTCAAGCAATGTAACTTTGTAAAAGAAGGAGTTGGAAAGGAACATGATAAACTTGAGGGACCTTGGAGAGAATGGGCAAGCCAGAATCTAACTTTCAGTTTTGAAAGGCTGTCTGTAGACTTATACTTCTCTGTTTGGCAATCATAATTCTCGTCTAGTTTCCTATTAAAGGAAAGTTGAAACTGAGATACAGACAAATTAAAATCATCCTCATTCATCAATGTTGGTTACTATGGAAACTACTGGTGAGGCTCCATACAGAATCGTGGAATCAAGGTCATCTGGCCCACCCCTAGGATGAATGCTGTTTAGACTATTCCAGGAGTGATTATCCAACCTAAAACTACCATTAAGGTAAGGCTGAAAATTGAGGTCAGGACTACTGGCAGGAGATTTACAAAAACTTAACCCTTCAAAATACAATGACGTGAATTAAATAATTCATATCACCCATTGATTTTCTGGAGAAAGGAGAAAGGATAGTGACCTTTAGCCAAAAATAGGGAAGCATTCAAAACTAGGTTCAGGAAACAGAGACCAAACGTGAGAAGGACATGCACAATTAATAATGCTTAATAAGTATTTAAAATAGTAGCTTCTGGGTACACAAAATGTTGCTTTAGTTACGTGACCTCTGAAACCAAACCATGCTAGGTTCACTCCAGATTAGTTTGCGTGAGAATTGTGTGCTCTGCTATAGCAAAAAAAAAAAAAAAAAAAAAAAAAAAAAAAAATCATAGATTGTGTGGTGTAAAACAATGGGCATTTATCCTTCATAGCTCTGGATGCTGAAAGTCCAAGACCAAGTCAAGATCTGATTCTGTGTCTGTTGAGGGCCCACCTCCTGGCTCATAACCAGCTGTGTGTGTTCACATGGAGGAAGGGTTAACAGAGCTCTCTGACATCTTTTTATATGATGATGGTAACTCTTTATAAGAACTCTGCCTTCATGACCTGAACACTTCCCAAGTGTCCCACTCACCTCCAAATAACATTACATTGGGTGTTAGGCTTCAACCTATGAATTTTAGCTGGACACAAGTATTCAGTATAAAGTAAGCAAATGCGTGAATTCTTCAACCCTCAGTATTTTTACCTGAATGTACGGGAACCACTTTCTTTTAGTCCCCTTGGGGTCATGCACCTGCAGGGTGAAGCCATTGTCATCATTGCTGGGTGGAAGGGTACTGCCAGGGAGCAGTAATTCTCCTGTACTCACCTGCTGTGTGATGTACAAATAGGCAAAGAAAAGTCTCGGACGAGGAAAGGCAAGAACTGCTCTGGGAGGCAGATGTGCTGAAACGCTGACATGGAGGTTATGGTGGGCAACTCCTGAGGCTGCTACTTGTTCCCTATTTCAGAGCAGAGGATCTGGCCTCCAGAATGTGTTCCATGTACATGCATCCAGTGGATAGTCACTACAAACAGATGCACCCTCAAGGCCTGTGACTTGACGTGTCATGTTCAGCATGACAATCAGATGGGGAGTTTCAAGTTTTCAAGTTTCCTAATGTCCAAGCTCCACTCTAGATCAATCAAATCAGAGTCTCCTGGAGGAACCCCAAGTAGCAAAATCTTTAAGAACTCCCCGTATGATTCCAGGTTGAGAATCATCGCTCTTGTTCAACAAATGCCTGCATTCTTTCTACAAAATCCTTGACAGATGGACATAGGAGCCTCGTTTTGAAACTCTTCATGGGGAGACTTTGCTATTCTCAGAAGAAAAGCATGCTTTTTTTTTTTTTTTGAAAGCACTAATTGCTCCTATTTATTTTCCTTGTGCTGAGCCAAATCCCGCCTCTGTACCTTCTATCAGTCATCCTAGCTCTGTGCTTTGGAACAATGCAGAATGAGTCTATTTCATTTTCTACATGACTACCCTTTAGATACTCAAAGATAGTTATAATGTCTCAACTTGACCTCCGTTTTAATGCTCTCAACACTCTGAGCTCCTTCATCCACTGTTGTTCAACATCCTCTAATCGTATTTGCATTTGCCAATGCCACTTTTATCCTGTGAAATTCTCAACTGAACCCATGGTCTGGGCCTACATGTGGAAATATACAGAGGGCTATGTGCTTTAAGTAGAATCTTTGTGCATATGTACTTGTGTAAAATATTGTTTGTCCTTAAATTGCACCTGCTTGAGTTGGCTCACTGGGAAAAGCATAGAATTTTTACTATTTATTTTCTCCATGTCTAAGAATTGGTCTTTTTAAACCATATTTTTCTGTATTGGTTAATTTGCTTGAACTCCTCAATCCTTGTATTGTTTGGCAGGGCAATGAAGATGTATTTTTAATATGTGTGACAAGGAGTGGGCTGGAGAAGATTCACATTTGACGTTTGTCACCCATCCCTTTTATGAGTGCTAAGCCACAGAATTCACAAACAAAAAAAAAATTAAACAAGCAAAACCCAACAAATTTATATTTGAGAGAAACAGAGTAGGTGTCTTCCACGCTTCAGGGAAAGCAAATCTTGTCTCAATGACTAACTCTGTTGCAGATTTGGTAGGGGGTAATTGGGTCCATAGTGGATAAGTTGCAGGACTCAAATTTGTTCCTCTAAAGACACCCAGCACAGAATAGGACAGCAGCTGGCTTTCCATGGTGCTCCTAAGAGGAATAAGGAGAAGGTAGGTTTGTTCCAGCTAATGTAACATGATCTGGAAAATGCAGACAAACAGTTGACAGGTGGCTAGAATTGGCAATCTTGATCTTGAGAAAGGATAAAGACTCTGAGACTCTCATGGTGATCTGCAATCACAACAGAGAAACATGTGAGGACAAGATGAGGTAGCAGGGTGGACATTAGGTATGGCTTGGGGACAAGACAAAAGGTTTGAATGGGGAGATCAGTGTGACCCCAGCTCCACCAAGATCATCAGCCTGACATTTAAATGCTGAGTTCTCCTTTCCTAGCTTGGGATTATGTATCTGTGAAACGAAGAGAAGTCAGCCCCATGAGGTCAATGTCCAATGGCAGATGTGCTCTAGAAATGGCATGAACTGGGGCCAGTGCTGTGGGGTAGTGGGTAAAGCTGCTGCCTGCAGTGTCAGCATTCCCTGTGGGAGCTGGTTCAAGTCCTGGCTGCTCTACTTCTGATCCAGCTCTCTGCTGTGGCCTGGGAAAGTATTAGAAGATGGCCCAAATCCTTGGGCTCCTGCAACCACATGGGAGACTGGGAGGAGGCTCCTGGCTCCTGGCTTCAGATGAGCACAGCTCTAGCCGCTGTGGACAATTGAGGAGTGAACCGCAGATGGGAGACCTCTGTCTCTCTCTGCCTTCCTTTTCTCTCTGTGTAACGCTGACTCTTAAATAAATAAATCAGTCTTTTTTTAAAAAAAGAAATGGCATGAACCCATGCCTGCATGAAGTCAGACTTCTGACAGAGTTAAGTGTGAGCAGTCTGCCCAATGGTGAAGAGTTGTTAGAGATGGAGCATCATTGGTAAACACCACCTTCACTGAACACCCAGTAACATGACGTGACGATGTCACATATCATCTCTGCCCTTGAGTTTTTTCTTCTGAAAAAATAGAGGTCATAAGGTCATTGATTATGTGGAGTTGTTATGAAGATCAAATTGTATGATGTCTGTGAATAGCACATAGAACTGGTACCCAAAAAGCATGCAGAGGGAGCTAATATTAAAAGCTCTTTGCTAATTGTTTCTTACTAGGTCTAAAACCTTCTGGCCCAGTGTGTTCAAGTGTAAAATGGAGGGTGAGAACAGAGTCGCTGAAGGTTCTGAGTCTTCTCAGTGATTCTCTCTTGCAGAGCTGACCAAGCAGCCCTGTGTCTCTTCGCATACTTGTCTCCTTCACGGCCACCCTCCTCTCTTGAGCATGGTCTGGGTCTTTATTTTCCAGTATCTTCCTCTTAGATTGTATTTGGTAGGCATCTTTGAATGAATGAGTGAAGTAATGCACATGCCAATGCAGGAACACCTGTCCCTGTGCCCTGGGGTGAGGCTTCTCTACTGTGATGTGGAGAGGGACCTGCATTAGCCCCGCTAGCACTAGAAAATGAGAGGAAAATTATGACTCTTCCATTGCCTACTTTTCCGTACTCTTCTTTCCCAATATTCCATCTTCATAGTTGCTTTATTGAAATTTCCACATTACTTTTTATTTTGTTCAGTCACAGGTAAAATTCTAACACACATTACAGGTATCCTTTTATAAGAAAGAGTGGATCCAGCATTGTGGCATAGTGGGCTAAGCCATTTCTGCAACACCAGTATCCCATGTGGGTACCAATGCAGGTCCCGGCTGTTCCACGGCCAATACAGCTCGCTGCTAATGTAGCTGGGGAAGCAGTGGAAGATGATTTAGGTCTTTAGGTCCTTGGGCCTCTGCCACCTGTGTGGGAGACTCAGATGATGCTCCTGGATCCTGGCTTCAGCTTGGCCCATTCCTGGCCATTGCGACCATTTGGAGAGAAAACCTCTCTCTCTCTCTCTCTCTCTCTCTCTCTCTCTCTCTCTCTCTCTCTCTCTGTGGGTGTCTCTCTCTCCCCATCTCTCTGATAAAAATTGTTATAAACAGTGAAAAGTGAAAGAAAATCCCAGCTTTTGATCTGGAGTAAATTATGTGACTTCTCTGAGCCTCATGATTCATGATCTAAATGGGTCCTTTAGTTGTGCTACTACTGACTTACCCCAAAATCTCTTTCTACCCATGGTCCTTCTTCCCTAAATTCTAACAGTGTCTGGAAATTCATACTCTTCCACCCAGCTGGGTACTGAAGGATCCAGAGAACCCATCTAAATCCTGGCTCCAAAGTCTGAGACAGTCATGGAAGTCATGACATTTCTTTCAAGAACTGCCTCTGGTATAGACACATGACAAAACTGGAGCTGAAAGTTCTCCTTGATCTGAAAGGGGATGCTCGGGAATAAATGGCTCATTTTCTTCATGGATATTGTCATAACTACATTTGTTTTGGCAATTTTGTAAATGAAAATGCCATCCCAAAAATAATCAAGGGGAAATACAGGAAGAACAAGGGTTCTTGATGACATTTCTGAGCCATTGAAGTGAGCCATTCTGGAGCCATTGTCTCTTTTCTTATTGCAGGAGGTGATGGATTTCCCTCTCTGTTTAAGCCAGTCGATGTGGCCTTTAGAGTGTTTTGGGAAGCATAATCCATACCATAGAGTGATTGAAGGAGTGCATGATACAATGTGTAATGTCTATAACTTAGTTTTCAAAGATTTATTTATTAAATTGAAATGCAGAACATCATAGAGAGAGGACACACACACACAGGGTGAGGGAGGGAGGAAGGGAGGGAAGAAGAGAGAGAGATTTCATCTGCGGATTCACTTGCCCAAATGATCACAACAACCAGGTCTGGGCTAGGCCAAAACCAGAAGCCAGGAACACCACCCTGGTCTCCCATGTGAGTAGTAGGGGCCCAAGCACTTGGACCATCTTCTGCTGCTGTCCAAGGCACATTAATATGAAAATGGTTTGGGAGCAGAATAGCTAGGGCTCAAACCAGTGCTCTGATATGGGTTGCCAGCGTTACAAGTGGCAGCTTAGCCCAACATATCACAACACTGGCCCCTAGTGTTCACTTATTTATGCCAGGCATGGTAGGTAACACTTTCTCCAAATCTGGGCAGCTCTCTGAAAGGTTTTGGTTTTCTTCTTGAGAGGACATGTCAGTAGTTCTGGCTTACTTAGTAGTTCTTTGCCTGCTCCAGACGTAAGTTGCTAGTTTTCTTGTTGTTAGACTGCCAGGTAGAGTAAACCGTATGAAGGCATACCATCAAGCTAGCTATTTGGTGAACCTTTGCCTTAATAAAGTGAATGTAAATAGACCCTTGCAGATAAAGGGCAGGCACGCAGAGGTATGGAAATTGTGCAGAATAGACTACTTGTTCTCTGATAAATGGAATCATGAGCAGCCCTCCATACCCATAGAATCCTGGAGTCCTGTGTGCCCCCCTTGAGTAATAACTTTTTCATGCTCAAGGCAAACAGGAGAAAGAGTCCATGTGAAATGGCTTTAAGAGACACTTACATTCCCCACACAGGACCTGTCTTTGAGATGTCTTTATTGTTGACATTGCATTTGTGGCAGTGTGTGTCTCTTGGGATATGAAACTCACTTGTAAAAATGTACAACATTGTTGGTTGGTTGATTTCATTCAATCAGGAAAAAAGGAAGTTTGAGTGCTATTCACTTAGTGCCTTGGTGTTTTAGAATTGCTCTTCTTCTTAGAGATGGCAAACTTTTTTCTATCGAGGGCCCAATATAAAGATTTTTGACTCGGCAGACAAAATGGTCTCTGACAACTACCCAGCTTTGCTTATATATCATAGAAGTCTGTATGAATGTATGATAGTGTTCTAATAAGAACCTATTGACAAAAAATAGGTAGTAGGCCAGAGTTGGACTGCACACCATCGTTTGCCAGTCCTTGTGTTTAATCAGTAAGAAGATCAGTTTGAACACTTTGCCCCAGTTTTGTCGCTAACCAAGTATGTAGCCATGGTTAACTCATTTCCTCTTACCAGGGCCTGGTTTTCTTAATCTGGAAAACAAAAGCACCAGGTGGTGATCCCTTGGTTTCCTTCTACAGCTAATATAGGATATTGTGTGGTTCCACTTGGAAGTGTCAAGGGTACACTACATACTGAGGAAGGATAAATAAAAAATTTATTGCTTGTTTGGAATGCAAACATGCACCTCTGAACTTACAATCAAGGATCAGTAACATGTCCAGTTGTATGAAAGAGTCAGGGACTCTAGAGAATGCAGAAGAGAGAGAAATATTCACTCAGTTTTGAAGAACTTCAAGGATGAATACATTTGAAGGAGGAGGATGAGAAGGCCTACTACTTACTAACAATCTTCCAGGGATGGACATTCTGGTTCAAGACCCAGCTACTGTTTCTGGTTCAAGTCCTGGCTACTCTGCTTCAGATCTAGTTTCCTGCTAATGTACCTCTTGGGAGGAGGCAGAGCATGGGTGGGATACCTGGATGGAATTCCTGGCTCCTAACTTCAGATTGATCCAGGCACAATAAAAGATCTCTCTCTCTCTTTCTCACACACACACATACACACACACACAATTTCAAATAATAAGTAAATAGTGAAATAGATATTTTTAAAAAGCATCTTCCAAATAGAAAGGAATATTCATATATTATACAGATCATGTGTATCCTTACAAATAGCCTACACCCTAGTGTTCACCAGAGAGTATATACACCCTTTATGTCTTTAGTTCCATTCAGGGCTTCCTGTATTGGATGAGGCATGGCCACATTGGAGAGGGCCATCTGCATTGATTAGTCTAGTGATTCAATGCTAATCTCATCCAGAGACACCCTAACAGATGCACTGGAAGATGTTTCAGTAAATATCTTGATTCCCCAAGACTCTGTCTGGTTGACACATGAAATTAACCACTACAAACAGATACCAGTCTTCCTATTTGAGGGAACTCAAATTGAGAGAAATTAAGGAATTGTGACTAGACCATATTCAGTAAATAGCATAGCTCTGAATCCACATCAACTAATTCTCAAAGTCTTTGGTTTTGCCATGTTAGACTTTCTTAAGATGAGAAAAAGACTAATGTTTTTCACTATTGGAATTTTGTGGGGAGAAATTAGTCAATCATTAAATTAGCAAGTTGGGCCCCTCCTGCTTCCTGACAGGAAGTTCTTTACATACCATATACTTTAATTTTCTTCTTCCCAGGAGTTAGTTTCTCATTGTGTGTATATGATATATTTAGGGATCTTTTTTTTTAAGTTAAGAACAATTGACCATGGCATTTAAGGAAGCAAACTATAAAAACTGAGCATGCAGGTGTAGAGAATAGAGAAATAATAAAATATTAAAATATATGTATATATAAATATAAAAGCAATATTAACATGACACGTATTTATTGATATCCATAATGCACTTTTGAGGCATGATAATTAGGTATAAATGGTGAGTCACTGACATAAATGACTGCAATTAGTATTGCTTTTGTACAGGAAAGCTCTGTGTTAAATATTACTTTTATCACTGTGAGTTCTTTGGGATTTATATAAATAATCATTATTTGTTAACAGATTTTATAACTGGAGAACACAAGACTTTGAAAAATCAAGACCAAAAGGCCACCTTTATTTATTTAATTTTATATCGGTGCTTATATTGTTTGTTTGCCTTGTATTCTGCCAATTTCTCAAGGGTACTGGGGATTGCAAAGACCATTTACAATGTAGTAAGAACACACTGCTGATATATTTATTATATACTACCCATTGTATATTTTGTATATCATATACACATACATACTGCTTATGTATAATGTATATGCACACTGCTAATATATATTACATATTATATGCAATACACTATATATGATATGTACATACACACTGTCTATGCATAATACATACACAAACACTACTAATATACATTGTATTTAATATATAATATAGATTATATACTATACATCATATATGTGCACTGCTTATGCATAATATATACACAAACACAAATATATCTATATATAATATAATATATCTATACACTGCTAATATGTTTATTGTGTACACACACTGCAAATACATATATTACATACCACATATTGTATATTATACATATATATGCACTGCTTATGTATAATATATACACAAGCACTGCTTACATGTATATTGCAAATATGTATATACTGTATACACACATTGATAACTTGTTAAAATATATATGTGCCATATACATGCTGTTACTATATTTTATGTTTTATATTATATGCTATACACTATGATCATATGCATATACACAATGTTTATACGTAATATATACACAAATACTGCCTATATATATTTTTTTTAACTTTTATTTAATGAATATAAATTTCCAGTGTACAGCTTATGGATTACAATGGCTTCCCCCTCCCATAACTTCCCTCCCACCCGCAACCTTCCCCTCTCCCCTTCCATTCACATCGAGATTCATTTTCAATTCTCTTTATATACAGAAGATCAATTTAGTATAAAGATTTCAACAGTTTGCACCCACATAGAAACACAAAGTGAAACATACTGTTTGAGTACTAGTTATAGCATTAAATCAAAATGTACAGCACATTAAGGACAGAGATCCCACATGAGGAGCAAGTGCACAGTAGCTCCTGTTGTTGACCCAACAAATTGACACTCTAGTTTATGGCACCAGTAACCACCCTAGGCTCTCGTCATGAGTTACCAAGGCTATGGAAGCCTTCCAAGTTCGCCAACTCTGATCATATTTAGACAAGGTCATAAAAGACAGAGTGAGGATAGTAACCAATGATCCTAAGAGTGGCCTTAACCAGGTCTGAACAATTATACAGCATTAAGTGGGGAAGAGGATCATCAGTACACACAGGTTGGGAGTAGAGCCATTGGTGGTAGAGTAGAGGGTATGATTACAAAGGAATGAGGCCCAAGTACGCTAGACAGGGTCTAGAACAAAGGACAGAGTCATTATTAGAGGAGCTAAGAAAGGTGCTGTCTAAGCTACAATTAAGTTTTCTGATTGAGAGGCAAATAGAACCTGATAGAAGGGCTTGATAATAATCTGGTGGGCTTTAGGCCTTGTAAGTTAAGAGGCCCAGACCTATCTATCTCTTCACATGGGGTACATCCTAAGGGAGGTGTGAACCTCCTAGGGGAAGGCACTCTGTTGACTTTCATTACTTGGCTGGCCTAGGAGGAGAGCTGGCCAGGTCAAGGCAGGGGGCATCTCTAACAAGAAATTTACAGTTCTGCCTGCAATGTTGCTGACCCTACTTGGCTGTCCCCTCAGCTGCAGTGGTCACTATGGAAGTTGGGATGAGTGAAGGGCTTTTCAGCTTAGAGCCAATAAGATCTGTGGCTCTGACCTGGGCATCCTTCGACTCCAGGGCAGGTCCATTTCCAGTGATCCAACTCTTGGCAGAGCTGCCAGGGCTCTTCACAAGCTGACTTCTGCTGAAGCCCAGGCTTACCACATTGAAAGCCACTGCAGTGGACTGGCCTGTTGGGTCTCCTTGAGGGCAAATCACTGTACAGATCAGCCATTAATAGGCCTGCCACCCATTGCTTCTGATGCCTAGCTTTCTTTTCCTCCTGGTTTGTGTTAAAGCAGACCAGAGGATGCAAGTCAAGGGACTGCCCGTGTCCCATCTCTAATCTTCGGTGGCCTGAACTACAAGTCTATAGTCACAGGCATGTTCTGTAGTAGTTTTTCTAAGGTAGACAATGCCCATGAGGAAAATTATATTCTCACTTTAAAACTTTCTTTCCCTTTGGTCTGAAAGGGAGGTTTTTTCTACTTACTGTATTCTTGGCTGATGGTGAAGTGAATCTAGCTATGAGATTATTATTTAAGTTCTTATTTTGGCTATGCTATTACAGAAAAATGTTAGCCATCTCTTTTATAAGGTCTAAAGATTAAATTGTGCGTCCTACAGATTCCTTCATAATAGAATTAGTTTCCTACCTTGAAGAGAATAGAGAAATGAAAGAACAAGTTGGGCTTAGAATAGAGAAATGAGGGAGCAAGTCCTAGATCGCTTGCTGACATTAGCAATATCACATGAATACTTAGTAAACTGTTTCAACCATTAGATAACAACTTAAGAAAACATTTACCAGAAAGACCAATGCCTTCTATAAATTTTAAGAATCATGTATTTGAAAACATCTCTTAAATATCTAACATGGTGTAGTTTGTTTAACCAGTAAAGTTAAGCACAAACATATAAAATGTTTTTAGTTTCTTTCTACCAACAAGTTTAAAACATATGATACATAGATTCAGGTCACACAAATTAAAATGTATCTTTGATTGATTTTAGCAGCTTAAATTTATGGACAATCTTATCCATAAGCCATTTAAAATAAAACCCTTAATAAGGCCGGCGCCGCGGCTCACTAGGCTAATCCTCCGCCTTGCGGCGCTGGCACACCGGGTTCTAGTCCCGGTCGGGGCACCGATCCTGTCCCGGTTGCCCCTCTTCCAGGCCAGCTCTCTGCTGTGGCTAGGGAGTGCAGTGGAGGATGGCCCAAGTCCTTGGGTCCTGCACCCCATGGGAGACCAGGAGAAGCACCTGGCTCCTGCCATCGGAACAGCGCGGTGCGCCGGCAGCAGCGCGCTACCGCGGCGGCCATTGGAGGGTGAACCAACGGCAAAAGGAAGACCTTTCTCTCTGTCTCTCTCTCTCACTATCCACTCTGCCTGTCAAAAAAAAAAAAAAAGAAAGAAAAAAACCCTTAATAAAATTTCCCCATATGGACATACAATGTGTACACACATATAACATAGCATAATAGACCAATATAGCAATTTTAATAATAGCTTTTCAAATCTTAACTCTTTTTGTAGATTGCCAATTGATTTGAATTGCTTTTTGTTTTTAGTAACCTCAGTTAACCATACTTTCTCTCAGTTGGTACTGTTAATACATTATTGGCTTCATCTGTTTACAGAGCCATCCCAAAGTACTGACTACAATAGAAGTGGCTGGAAAAAGTCCATAGGAACCTATAGGAGGGCAGCTAAACACAGAACCAACAACGCTTTAGTTTTATGAGCAGCAAATGATATATAACTGTGGATGACAAAGACTTTAGGTCGCCATGTTTAAAATTATAAACTCATCAACCAACAAGAGGCACTTGCTTACTTCACAGTATTTTTGAAAGCACCTGTAGGATTTTACAAGTATTTAACCCTTTAGGCCTCTGGGACTTTCTCATTAATATAACTATCATGTCTAGTAACACAAGATCATTAGACTTTTTAATTCTCAAACATTTGTATTAATAGCATTTTCCATTATAGAAACTTAAAGTCTGGTACCACATCACATCTTGACAGTACTTCTAATATAATCCAAATAGCCTGATTAGTTGGTGTCTCTATAAGATGAGAGACATAGGTCTTTTGATTTTTTCAGTTGGGCCCAAACTGGAAAAACCAAGGTCCAGGATTTACTGGAAATTTTAGAGACCAGATTGTTTGAAACTTTGATTTTTTGAATGCCTGTCAAGAATGCCAAGAAGGCTCAAAATCCAAAATATCTGGTTGAAATAAGATTCCTTAAAATCATGACATAACATAGACCAAATTTGATCATTGTTACAGGTGATTATTCAAATCTTTGAAAATAAGCACATATTTAAATAACCCATAGCTCTTAATAAAAATTCAGCTGTTTTTGAACAATTAGAATTTAACAGACATCAAGAGAACATAACATTACTTTAACACATTGCTTTAACAGAGCATCAGAGTTTAATTCTATGTGAAAGAGAAATTGAGCTTCCTGTGATCTCTTGCTGTGAGGTTTCCTTCCTTTACCTTCTTTCATATTGTTTCCTATGCATATACACACTGTTTATACGTAATATGTACACAAATACTGTGTATATATATATTTTTAACACACAGAGTTAGAGAGTGAGAGAGAAAGAGAGAGAGCGACAGAGAGAAAGGTCTTCCTTTTCCGTTGGTTCACCCCTCAATGGCCGCTGCGGCCAGTGTGCTGTGGCCAGTGCACCACGCTGATCTGAAACCAGGAGCCAGGTGCTTCCTCCTGGTCTCCCATGCGGGTGCAGGGCCCAAGGACTTGGGCCATCCTCCACTGCACTCCCGGGCCACAGCAGGGAGCTATTATATATATACATTGCGAATATATATTATATACATTATATGTACTCACATGCTGCTTATATTATATATAAGGCTACACAAATACTGCTTATTTATATATACTGCTAATATGTACATTGTAAATACAGACTGCTTATATATATTAAAATAGATGTATTATATATACACAACGAGTAACCAAACAACAGGATTAGAAGAAATACCATTGAGAGGAGGGAAAAACAATAAAGTTAGGGCAGTGCTGAGGCATAGTCAGTTAAACAATTAAAGGGGCTTAATATCAATTTATTTCTTATTACTTTAACAATCCTGAAAATCAGATCTTCTAAGTCCCATTTCATAGATAAAATCAGAGATGGCCCTATGCTGACTGAATTGATTCAGCTAATAAATAAACAGAGCTGAGATAAAATTTCACTTGTGTGACTATGACCTCATAGTCTACTACACTGGGTTGGAGAGGTCTTGGAATGAGGTGAAGAGGAAGATACCAGATCTGGAACTTGGAAAGAATCTCTATGAAGCAGAGGTGAGGTACAGGAAGGACAGGAGAAGTTGGTAGCCTCTCATGGCCCAGACAGACCTTCTCCACAACAGAAACCACACCAAGACCACCCTTCAGAGACTACTAGCCCTTAGCAAGCACTCAGCATTTAGTTAATGATTGACCGATAGGAGATGATTCAAACATGTGTAAAAAATATGGGTGTCAATATACTGACATTATCCTGTTTTCCTTTGGGTATGGACCGCTTCCTCACTTTAAAGAAAAATAATCTTTAAAGAAGATAAAGAAAAATATTCTTGAAAGAAGATGACTCTTGTCCTCACTGCAAACGCAGGCCAACACACACACACACACACATTTGATAACTAAACCAAAAAGAAGTAATGGTTTAGTGATCTACCATTTACACCCTCCCAATTAAATATGAAAATTGTTTAACAGATATTTATAATTAAACATTAGAAATCTGTTGCAGTTGATTCGTTTCTGAGATGAGGAGCATGGTGGGGGCAAGAGACATGGAGTCACCACACAGACCCCGGGAGCTGGGTGAAGGCAGGCCAGAGGCAAGCAGCCCACAGACTCATTTATTTCAGTTGGAACAACAGCTAGTATAGCCAAGACAGCCAATCCGCTCAAGGGGCGGTTTATGCCCTAACCGATCACAGCCTGTTGCCAGGCAGGCTCCGGAGCCATCCGATCACAGTCTGTTGCCAGGCAGGCTCCATTGCCAGGTGGGTTTCAAAGCCATTCCTGAGTAACTGATGCACACTTGCCAGCAGCCATCTTGGCATAGCCTTCTCATTCCGCCACAGAAATCTTCTCAAAATTAATCTGTGAATGTCATAGATGATGATGAGGGTGATAGAAAGATACATCATGGGTAAAATATTTGAAATACATTTTTCATTGTGCCAGAATTTAAAGAGTTAAGAAAACAAAGTGACAAAGAGAAATGATAAAAGACAACAAGAGTAGATGTTTGACCTTTCTCTCTGTCTCTCTCTCTCTCACTGTCCATTCTGCCTGTCAAAAAAAAAAAAAAAAAAAGAGTAGATGTTTGGCACAGTGGTTAAGCAGCTGCTTTGCTTGCTTACATCTAAGTTCCAAGTTACTCTGCTTCCGATTCCAGCTTTTTGATGATGGCTCATATACATGAGTTTCTATCATTCATGTGGAAACCTGGATTGAGGTCTGGACTCTTGCCTTCCTTTTGGCCAAGCCCCAGCTGTTGCAAGCATTAAGGGGATGAACCAGTGAATGGAAGATGTTCCTCTGTCTGTCTCCATCTCTCTGTCACTTTACATTTTACACAAACCTTCAAAAAAGTTTTTTAAAAATTTATTTTATTATTTGAAAGGCAGATTTATGAGGGAGGGAGGGCTGAAGAGAGACAGAGCATGTACGAGAGATCTTTTACAAACCAGATAGCTGCCATGACCAGGGCTGGGCTAGACTGAAGTCAGGAGCCTAGAATTTCATCTGGGTCTCCCACAGGGATCTAAGCACTCAGACCGTCCTCTGCTGCCCTCTCAAGTGCACTAGCAGGGAACTAGATCAGAAGTGGAGCAGCCAGGACTCAAATGGGAACCCATAAGTGATGCTGGCATCACAAGTTGTGGCTTAACCTATTGCACCACTATGCTGGCTCACCCTCTCAATTTTTTTAAAATTTTTTTTTAAATTTATATCAAGGTATACAACTGGAGACCATTATGCTTAGTAAAAAACATTTGTAAAAGCAATGCATGCACAGTCTGTGTGGTCACTCTAGCGGCCAAATTCACTTGACTTGAGTTCTATACCACTGCCATGCTTCAGGCAGATGATTTACTGAATTTCCATACATATTCCCACCTGTAAAATTCCTACAAAGTAAAGGCTAAATAGTGTCGTGCAGTTTAAGTTCATGGCACTCAGCTTAACACACAATAAGTACTCAATAAATGTTGGTTATTTTAACTGGAATTATTGATGAAGTAAAGGGTAGGTTCACATGGACAGTTGAGAAGATAACTTTGCAGATAGCAGGTTAGTAGCTTTCAATCCCTTTCATTGTAAAGGGATTATTATTTGAACAACATAAAAGTATGTAGTCCTACATGTAGTGTGGTTGGACCATTTTGCAGATTTACTTTGTGCCAGGCATTATAGTACGTACATCACTTGTCTTTCTTCATTTAGTCTTGGTGAAAAAATTATGAGGTAGAGCCTTTTACCATTTGCATTTGGGAAATGGTAAATCAAGAAACAATAGATGACATGAGATAAAAAGAGAGCAGAGTGAAGTTTTAAGCTCTAAACAATCCGGTGTCAGCAGGTCCCAACTGCTGCTTTAATTTCTCTCTGGTTGTACAGATTAGCTCTCCTCATTGATTTGGAAGTAAGAGCCACTGTTAGCATTAAAGAAACACAATTTTTCTTTATTACTATTCTACCCCCATCTGTAGTCTGAATTGAAGCTCAAAAAGGAAATATCAAGAGAAGGAGCATTTTTTTTAATTAGGCTTTCATATACAGTTAAAGAAAGAAGAAAACGTTAACAGAAGAAAAAAGCAATTTAGGAGCTGTTTAATAATAATTATTATGCTAAAATAATCATAAGGCAGACATAGCACAGGACTTGCTTTTAGGCACCTTTCCTAAGCATGCCAACCCTCTCTGCATCTCCTCTCATTCTCGCAAATCACTGACCAGGTAGAAATCCCAAAGAGTATGTTGAAACCAAACTTTCTCTGAAGTATATGCTGTCCTTCAAAGTTTACCCGGTTGGGGTTTGGGGGATGATCTGAAAAGATTAGTGATAATGTGGCTCCAAAATATTATTTAACTGCTGTGATCTTGAAATACTCCCCCCAAAACCATTATTAATGTAGGATTGTGTATTTTTAAAAATTTATTTATTTATTTAGTTATATATTATTCATTTGAAAAGCTTCACTCCCCAAATGCCTGCAACAACTGCAGCTGGACCAGGCTCACGTCAGGAGCAAGGAATTCAATCCAGGTCTCTCATGTGGATGGCAGGAACCCAAGTACTTGAGCTGTCGTCTACTGCCTCCCAGGATCTGCATTAGCAAGGATGCTGGAAATAGGAGCAGAGCCAGTAACTGAACCCAGACACCCCAGTGTACAATGCAAGTGTCCCATGTGGCATGTTTACAGCCATGCCAAATGCCCACCCTGGAATTACGGAATTTTAAATTTGAGAACAGACCATATGACTTACTTAGGTTCATTCATTCTCTCATTTCATAGGAGGGGATGCCTATAAATGAGATCATGAGGAACTATTGGCAGAACCAGATCGGAACTCATTTATCCTTATCCTGATGCTGGCTAATTTTCCTCCAACACACTGCCCCGTAGGTTGCAATGGGGATGCTGACATGCTGCCTGCAGCCTAAGAGAGCAGGGCTAGGGGAGTCACATTATCCTCATTGGAGACCCTCCAAAAGAAAGCTTCTTATCTGCCCACTGAGGGAGATTTTCCATTTACTGCAAATGTCAAGATGAGATTAATGGTGCTTTGAGGACTGAGGCCCAGGGGGATGAATCCGATGTATGTGAAGATGCTCCAGGACTGACCACTGGCTTTCAGAGCTCGTCCTTCCACGTGAAATTAAACAAGCAAATGCTAACCACCTTCCTTAAAGGTTAATACAAGCAACCCTGACTTTGCTGCAAGCTCCCATCTTGAAAGCAGTGTGGTTTCCTCCTTGCATCTGCACTACAAAACGGCTCCTGCCTGTGTGACAGCCCTTCAGACTGTGTGCCTCCCCGATCCTCACCTTGATGTCTCCTCTGTCTTTCATCTCATTTTCCCAAGTTAAGGAAAAGAAGGGGGAAAAGTAACATTTACTCTTCTTCCATGAAGAACAAATCTCTGCTTGCTTTTAAATTCAAGTTGTGATCTCTGCGTGCATTTTTGACAGAATTAAAACTTGCTTCCTAACATGCACAGCTTAATCGTGTTCAGTCCTTGTTCCAAGGTCTATGACTCTGTCCTTCATTTCACTTTGTACCTGGAATCCATCCAAAACGTTCCTTTTCTTGTACCTGTGTGTATATCTGTATTTGTTTTTAGTGGAATTCAAAACATGACTATTCTCCTTGTAGTTTTGGCTCTGAAGACATTGAAATGCATGCCAAGGGTTAGCAAGTATACCTGCACCACTGAAGCAACGTAGCCACTCATGCAGAGGTGTGTTCAGTTTCTGACTTATTCAGACATCTCTCTAGATAACACGGCCATGGACGTAACTTTCCAGAGCTTCCAGTCCACGAAAGAAATCAACCAGCAATAAATGCAGGCAATTTTGGAATGGAATTTCAATTAGCCTTAAGTAATAAAATGAATTAGACCCAGGTAAATGGAGGGGCTCTATTTTAAATAGACAGATAGACAGATGATAGTGATAATAGATAGAGATAGATAGTAGATATAGATATAGAGAGAAAATAGAGAGATGATAGAGAGGTATAGAGAGATGGCAGAAAGATGATAGAGATAAATAATAGATAAATGGATGGTAGACAGAGGAGAGAGAGAAATAAACAATAGATACAATGAAACGATAGAGATAAACAATAGATAGGGATACATAAATAGATGACAGGATAGAGATAGATTGATCAGTCAATTGATAGATTTTAAAATATCTCTTTCTGGAAGTGATTTTGGGACAGATATCTGAATGAAATTGGAGAGAGAGAGGGTCATGTAAATTGCATGAGGGCCTTTGAATTTCTTTTTTTTTTTCTTTCTTTTTTTTAATTTTATTTGACAGAGTTAGTGAGAGAGAGAGACAGAAAGGTCTTCCTTCCATTGGTTCACTCCCCAAATGGCCACCACAGCCAGCGCTGCACCGATCCGAAACCAGGAGCCAGGTGCTTCCTCCTGGTCTCCCATGCGGGTGCAGGTGCCCAGGCAATTGGGACATC
Organism: Lepus europaeus; assembly: GCF_033115175.1. Taxonomy (NCBI): domain Eukaryota; kingdom Metazoa; phylum Chordata; class Mammalia; order Lagomorpha; family Leporidae; genus Lepus; species Lepus europaeus. Next base: position 58,054,635 of record NC_084827.1, read on the forward strand.
CTTCACTACCCTCCCGGGCCACAGCAGAGAGCTAGACTGGAAGAGGAGCAACCAGGACTAGAACCGGCGCCCATATGGGATGCCGGCGCTGCAGGCGGAGGATTAACCAAGTGAGCCATGGTGCTGACCCAGGACCTTTGAATTTCATTTTAAGTATGATCAGAAGCTACTGAGGGATTTGAGCAGAGTTTTTATGTTTTTGACCTTACTAACTTCAGCTTTAGAAGTTAGATCTCAGATGGCAGAGAGAGAAGATCAGGTTTTATCTGACCCACTGGGCAGGTGGATGGCTAGGTATGTGCACAAGGACAAGAGGCAATAGTAGGTCTAGTTGGCTTCACAACATGGCGTGTGGTGCAACAGGCAGAACACAGCATGGATTCAAACAGAACTGGGCTCGATGCTCTGGCTGTAAACTTCACTTGGGCTGCCTTAAAGTCTGTGTGCAAGTGGATAAGGAGCTGAGTCTCAGATGCCACGTGTGGGCACGATTGCTTTCCCTGCTGGGGTGTTAGCAGCCACCACGAGATAACACACAGAAAGAGTGTCCGGCACAGCAACTACTGCCTTTATAATAAAAGGCACGGTCTTTCGCATCAAATCAACATTTGAATCCCTAGTGTGAATTACCTAGTGTGTGTGATTTTGGTGTGTGATTTTGTGCATTTGGCAAACCTTCTCTGAGGTCCTTGCCTCCCCTCTGCAACATTTCTATCCTGAGGTCTGTCTCACATATTTGTTTCCAGAATGAGAACCTTGTGTGGAAGCACTTAAGATGCAGATGATGCCATTTAGTAGCTGCATGATTTTGGACTGCTTCCCTTAGTCTCCTCTATAAAATGGAGTTTAAAAAATAGAGAAGGTAATACAACAATCAGCAGCAGTATTTTTCTCCCACCTGCCCTGCCCTGCCCTATGCATGTGAAACAAATTTTCGCTTTAAAAGTCTGGCATCTGGGAGCTTGTAGTGTTCATCTGAGTGAATGTGGGAAGCCACCCTTCCCTGTCTTTGCATTGCCAGAACCCAGAGGCTGAGAATGTTATAGGGCAAAGGACACAAAATAGAATCTGCAGGGAGCTGTCCCTGCCTCTATCACTCACTATCTGTTTGGCTAGGGTGTCGTTCTGTCTAGTACCACTTCACCCATTGGTGTCTCCCACTGACTCATTCCACACACATGCAAGGGCCCATTATGCTTCAGTGAATTGAACTTTGAAAAAAAAATATCAAGAACAGTAAAAGAGGGAGATGCTAACACTGACCCCAAATAGTGGCTTTTGGGTGGCTCATGGATAGTCAAGGAATAAAACATATTATTAGTTATGTCTTTAAAATCAGAGATTTTCTAAATAAGAACTCCAGATTGTTGACTTTTTTATTTTGGTAAAAATCTGAATATTTGACAACTTTATGGAGCAGTGTAGTGGTTGGTTCTCCCCATGAGGCATGCACTCTTTATTAATCTTCATTTACACACAACCCCCAGAATCTCTATTGCCTTCATGTTAGCCTGTTCATCTTTGTTACCTAATTGGTGTGCAGAGGATTCTAAGTGTGAGATCCTGGTTGACTCTAAGATAAAGACTATGACCTAGACATGGAGAAACTCCAAATTTCCAGATCCCAGCATTTGTTTATTTTTTTCAGTTGAAACATGAATGTTAATGATCCAGACAAAAATCTTGCAACAGCCAATTGTTTGGTCTCTGATCTGCCTGATTTGCTTCATCATCATCGTTCCTACAGCTTAGCATCTGTGTGTTTGTAAACAGGACATGGATTGAATTACACGGACTGTTGTTTTGTTTAAAAGGATGTGCCATAATCCTGATTAAAGCACCATGTGGGAGATTTTATAATAATAATTATATGCAGTGCTCATTAGTGCTAGAAAGAGCCTAAATCACATTTAATAATCTAAGATTGGAACGAGTTACACTCACATCAGGATTTAAGTACAGGATGAGGAAATGGGCATTGCTGCCCTCAAGTTTTAAATCCACATCCCACAGGTGGATGAACTTAGACCATTTGGTATTGAAGCTTTATCTGGTAGACGTTCAGCTAGTTATCACTAGTTTTCCATTGTCCCTTGTTGTCTTATTGGCTTCCACTTTCATTCACTCCATTACTATGCCAATAACTCAAGCTAATTAGCAGAAGCCATGAAAAGGGGAAAAAAAAACAACCAACTCCCATTTCCAGTTCCTAGGCTGTCTTCCATGCAGCAACAGCCACTAGGAGGAGCAAATAACAATTGCAATATTTTTAATGACAACAAATGTAATGTCATTGGGATGAATTAGGGGTCTACAGAATCTAAAAAGTCCCCAAGGTGAGAACTCAGCCCACTCCTTTTGTCCATTGATCAAATTTTCTAAAATCCCTTTCCAAGACTTCCCATAAACATGAAGCCAGCAGGTCAAGTTCTGTTCAATGCCCTGTTGTTTTATGTGTCTTGTAATGTGTATTTCTTCTTGTAATATCACTGGCATGTGGAGGCAATCTATATAGCTCAGGGAGCAGGACAATGACCACTGGAAGTTTCAGTCTATTTTTTTTTTCCTTTTTTAGCTCACCTTACCTCTTGTATTTATGAATGTAAAAGCTCTTTGAGGAGCAGCAATATAGCACAGTTAAGTGGCCACTTGTCACACCATTATCCCTTATTGGAGCAGCCATTCAAGTCCTGGCTGCTCCACTTCTGATTCAGCTCCCTTGTCATGTGCCTGGGAATGTAGCAGAAGATGACCCAAATACAAATGGGAGACCAGATGCAGCTCCATACGCCTGGCTTTGGCCTGGCCCAGGCCCAACCTATGTGGCAATTTAGGGAGTGAATCAACAAGTGGGAGACCTTTTACTGTCTCTGCCTCTCCTTGCTATCACTCTGTCTTGCAAATAAATAAAATAAACTTTTTTTAAAAAAAAAAAAACATTTTTATTCTTATTTTAACTATTAGTCTTTGTCCTGTTATCTTCCCTATATACTCAAACCTAACTCTTTTAATTCTTTTTTTTTATTAAACTTTTATTTAATGAATATAAATTTCCAAAGTATAGCTTATGGGTTACAATGGCTTCCCCCCTCCCATAACTTCCCTCCCGCCCGCAACCCTCCCCTTTCCCGCTCCCTTTCCCCTTCCATTCATGTAAAGATTCATTTTCAATTCTCTTTGTATACAGAAGATCAGTTTAGTATATATTAGGTAAAGATTTCAACATTTTGCCCATATAGCAACATAAAGTGAAAAAACTACCATTGGATTACTAATTGTAGCATTAAATAGCAATGTACAGCACATTAAAGACAGAGATCCTACATAATTTTTTTTTCATTCTATAAACTATGCTTCATGTATCTTTCTCTTTAAAGATAATGCCATCTATCAGTTAGTATTAGCAGATACTTGTCTTGTTTGTGTGATCTCTTTGACTCTTAGACCTATCAGAGCTATCAATTGTGAGCTGAAATTGATCACTTGGACTAGTGCGATGGCATTGGTACATGCTGTCTTGATGGGATTGTGTTGGAATCCCCTGGCACATTTCTAACTCCACCATTTGCGGCCAGTCTGATTGAGCATGTTCCAAATTTTTCATCTCCTCCCTCTCTTTTTCCACTCTTAGATTTAACAGGGATCACTTTTCAGTTAAAATTTAAACACCTAAGAATAATTGTGTGTTAATTACTGAGTTCAACCAATAGTACTAGAACAACAAAAAGGGAGAGAAAGATCCAACATGGGAAGTGGGATACACAGCAGACTCATAGGATGGCAGATGTCCTAAACAACACTCTGGCCTCAGAATCAGCCCTCAAGGCATTCAGATCTGGCTGAAGAGCCCATGAGAGTATAGCAGGCATGGAAAGCCAAGATATCATGGAAAAAAAAAAAAAGACCTAAATGAATGATCTCTGTGAGTGAGATCCCAGTGGAAAGAACGGGGCCATCAAAGAAGGAGGTACCCTTCTCCGAAGGGAGGAGAGAACTTCCACTTTGACTATGACCCTATCGGAATAAGATCAAAGTCAGCGAACTCTAAAGGCTTCCATAGCCCTGGCAACTCATGACTAGAGCCTAGGGAGATTACTGACGCCATGAACAGGAGTATCAAATTGTTAAGTCAGCAACAGGAGTCACTGTGTACTTACACCCCATGTGGGATCTGTCCCTAATGTGTCGTCTAAAGCCAAGTGATGCTATGACTGGTACTGAAACAGTATTTTTATACTTTGCGTTTCTGTGTGGGCGCAGACTGATGAGGTCTTTGCTAATTATATACTGAAGTGATCTTCTGTATATAAAGAGAATTGGAAATGAAAAAAAAAAAACAACCTGGTGTTAAAATGGAAATGGCATAGAAAATTAATTAATTTGAAAAAAAAAATTATGTAGGATCTCTGTCTTTAATGTGCTGTACATTGCTATTTAATGCTACAATTAGTAATCCAATGGTAGTTTTTTCACTTTATGTTGCTATATGGGCAAAATGTTGAAATCTTTACCTAATATATACTAAACTGATCTTCTGTATACAAAGAGAATTGAAAATGAATCTTTACATGAATGGAAGGGGAAAGGGAGCGGGAAAGGGGAGGGTTGCGGGCGGGAGGGAAGTTATGGGAGGGGGGAAGCCATTGTAACCCATAAGCTATACTTTGGAAATTTATATTCATTAAATAAAAGTTTAATTAAAAAAAAAAGATAATGCCATCTAACTAATACCAAATACTTTCGATTTTTACCTCTCACCAAAAGACTTTCTTGTTTTTTTGTACTCCTCTAGCTTTCCCAATTGGTCACAGTTGACCTATTTTAAAACAAAGTGCCAAAGGTTTTTGTAATATTGACTATAACATAATATTTGTTTGATAGCATAAACAAGTCTTCGAGCTGCATGTTAGTTCACGGCGTTCCTAAATATTCAGGAAGTGATGTGAAAAGCTAGGGAGATGGTCTCTGGGGCCTTAAGTAAAACACTTTATACTACAGGTGAGTAAGAGTAAGAAAAAGGAGATCATCTGTCACTCATTATATAAAGAATAAAAATGATTCAAATTGAGTATCATTTTCTCTCACCTACGGGAAGCATGACGTCCGGCTTCTGAAGCATTGCTCGGGTGCTCAAGGGGTCACTGCAGCTTGCCAGCAGCTTTAGCTCCCTTACCAAGGCCTTCACTTGTAAGTGATGTTCTAAAATTTAGGAAAGTCATACATTTAATTCAAATTGTAAAATGCTGCACCTGCTCCTCACCACAAGTTTGAAGGGTGATTTTTGTTATTTAGCATAACATTGATATTTTAGGGGCTGTTGTAGTGGGTTAAGCCCCGACCTGGGATGCCAGCATCCCATATGGATACAGATTCTAGTCCCAGCTGCTCCACTTCCAATCCAGCTCCATTTCAGTGTGCTTGGGAAAGCAACCGAAGATGGCCCAAGTGCTTGGGCCCCTGCACCCTCTTGGAAATATGGATGAAGCTGCTGGCTCCTGGCTTTGGCCTGGCTAAGCCCTGGCCATCACATCCATTAGGGAAGTGAATCAATGGATGGAATCTCTCTCTCTCTCTCTGTCTCTCCCTCTCTCTATGTAACTCTACCTTTCAAATGAATATAAACAACACTTTAAAAGTTAATATTTTAAAACAAATTTAATTAATTTAAAATAATTATGGGGCAGGTGGTTAGCCTAGAGTTATAACGCCAGTTAACATACCTGCATCTCACATCAGAGTATCTGGGTTCCAATTCTGGCTCCAGTTCCTGACTCAGGCTCCCTGCTAATGCACATGTTGGAAGGCAGCAGTGATGGCTCAACTGACAGTTTCTGCCACCCATGTGGGAGACCTGGGTTCAGTTCTGGACTCCTAATCTCATCTCTAGCCCAGCCAAGGCTGCTGCAGCCATTTGGGCATGAATCAGCTGATGGGAGCTCTCTCTGTTTATCAGTCTCTCTCTCTCTCTGTGTGTCTCCCTCCCACCCTCCTCACTCCACCTCTTTCTCCACAATTAGAAAGAAAAAATATATAAACTAAAACTAAATATATTACCACCTGTGACTGTTGAGCTAAAATCCAGTGTCCATTTTTACTTGAAAATTTCTTTTTTCCTTTTTTTTTTTTTTTTTGACAGGCAGAGTTAGACAGTAAGAGAGACAGAGGGAAAGGTCTTCCTTCCGTTGGTTCACCCCCAAATGGTCGCCACAGCCTATCCGAAGCCAGGAGCCAGGTGCTTCCTCCTGGTCTCCCATGCGGGTGCAGGGCCCAAGCACTTGGGCCATCCTCCGCTGCCTTCCTGGGCCACAGCAGAGAGCTGGACTGGAAGAGGAGCAACCAGGACAGAACCGGCTCCCCAACCGGGACTAGAACCCAGAGTGCCGGCACCACAGGCAGAGGATTAGCCTAGTGAGCCGCGGCGCCGGCCATACTTGACAATTTCAAATCTATTTATCACCAGAAAATTTCAAGTAAAAAGAAAAAAAAAATCATTTTTAATTCTCACTTTTCTTGATACTGTATAAAAGTTTCTGCAAAAAATATTTTTCTCACTTTTTTAAAAAAAAATGTAAACACAAGTTAGCACGTTTTAAGTGAAGAAGCGGATTTCGGTACCTTGGGCTCTCTGAGGATTCTGTAAACAAGCGTGGGCCCTAAGAACAGACTGCAGATTCACCTTTCCTCCTGGGTAGCTGCAAAGTGTCCATGCAGAGGAGAGTCTGAAGGATGCACCCGCTGCTCTCTGCATGGTCAGAGGTCTTCTATAGTGTGCAAGAGCCAGCCCTGGGAGATTTCAAGAGTCCAGCAAAGGCCATGGATACCAAGAACCGCTTTCCCTTCTTTGAGATGATTCATGGTGCCTGAAATTTGTTGCAGAAACTCAAGGAGATCACAAGTTGTCCAAGGCCTAGACAGGGAGTTACATACATTTGTGGCAAGAATAAAGCCAGGGAGGAACACGAGGGAGGAAGGACAGTAGGGGAGAGGGGAAGAAAGAGAGCCAGGAAGGAGGAGAAAAGTCCTCATTCTCACTCTTCTCAGTTTGTGTTGTTTCTCTTTTCTGGATGCATGTCCTAGAAAGGGCATTTCCCTTCTTCAAAGGGGCAGAAAGCAGTGGCCTCATTCCCTGGTCTTGCTGCATTGAGTACATCTACACACTGGGTAGCTCATGATAATCACTTCCCTTCACCTCTTCCTGACTGTGTTTTCCCAAGATCAATCCTACTAGCAAACAGAAAACTGCAGCCTTGTGTGTAGAGCTTACACCATAGTGTAGACAGCACTTTCTGATGGCTCCCTAAGAGTTTATAAGAAAAGGGAAGACTTTGAATAGGCCTTGGGCTCCTGGAGAATAGCAAAGAAAGACCTCAACTGCTAACATGTATTTCTAATTTTCAGGATTTTCTTTGCCTCTATGGCAATAACTGCACAAAATGTAATCCCATATCCTCTCATTCAAAATACTACTATTTGGTAAAAAAAAAAAAAAAAATCCAGATGAGTTTTGAGAGACAAATTAGAGCAAACTTGCCTAGATGACATTGGAGGAAAAAAGGGATAAGTTAGGAAATATGATCTTGACTAATTTCAAATATCTGCAAGACTCTCTTGCATATGTCACATCCAGCCCAGATAGAAAGAAGAACAACAACAACAACAAAAAAAAGCAATTAGAATTGTTTAGCACTAAGGATGTTGCAGACACATTAACATTTATCATCAGATGTCTCAAGTTCTCTGTATCAGAAGATGGAGTGTAAACAGACAAAAATAGCAATGGTTATTATTTACCATTTATTGAAGCATGCATCTCATCCAAAACCCAACGTAAGCATTTATGTATTGATATAGACTTTGAAGGCAAACTTTACAAGGGCGCTGCAATTGACTTCCCTTACCACCCCACAGCATGCCTAACACCTCTATGTTCTGAATCTGGAACCACACATCCGCCATCCTCTAATCTTGACACTCACTTGGGAGTCAAGAGGCTGTTTCTGTACTCAGCATTGCTTCTTTTGCTTGTTTATTCTTGCTTTTCTCCTCTGTTTGATTCACGGACGTGTGTTCTTCCCTACGGGACTGTAAACCTTGAGGGCCCAGGTCATCAATCTTTTCCGCAGAGTACCCTCTCTGTTTGCAGAGGGGACTCTGCATAATGAGAAGAAAGCACGCAGACAACGTGAGGAGGGACTGGGGGCTGCCCTTTCCTTCCCACGGATTGTGGTGGTCTTGGGATTCTAACTGGACCAAGTTCATACAGGCTCTGATGAGGCACCAAGCTGCCATACACTCACACAAAGGACAAATGGACACTTTCAAAAAGAAGGATCCAGTCCCTCCATAAGGGATAATTAACTGTGGAGATGACAGAAAAACACAATAAAGGGGAAAATAGGCTACTTTCTGAAAGAAAAGCTCAATACGGGTAAGGTTTCTGTAAAGAGTCTTGAGTTATGAATAGAAACCACAAAGACTTGACATTTGTTGTGAACTTTCAAGGAATACTGGACAAAACTTAGTGATTTATTTTTAGACAAATACTGACTGCTAAAGCAATGGTGCACTTCTAGCACCATTTCTAATAGTGGAAAACACTATTTCTAACTCTAGCCTGTTAGGTTTCCGATGCTTCAACATAATAAAGTCTGATTACTAATATTGGGTTTTTAAAAGATCTATTTATTTAAAAGGCAGAATGACAGAAAGAGAGAGGGGAAAAAGAGCACTTCTATCCACTACTTCACTCTACCAAATGGCCAAAACAGCTGGAGCTGGGCCAGGCTGTAGCTAGGATCCAGGAACTCCATCCTGGTCTCCCACATGAGTGACAGGGGCCTATGTACTTGGGCCATCATCAAATGCTTTCTCAGGCACCTTAGCCAAAAACTGGAATAAATATGGTAAAGCCAGAACTCCACCAAGTTGTCCAACATGGGATACCAGCATCAGGCAGTGGCTCAACCACCAGCACCACAATACCAGTTCCACTTTATTTTTTCATTTGATTTTAAAGGCAAAGGTAGGATGAGATAGAGGTACAGAGAGAGAGAGGTAAAGAGACCTCCCATCCATTGATTTACTCTCCAAATGCCTGCAACAGCCAGAGTTTGACCACCCTGAAGCCAGGAGCTAAGAACTCCATCTGGATCTCCCATGCGAGTTGCAGGGACCCAAATACTTTAGCCTTCAGCTGCTCTTTCCTGGAGTGTGCATCTGCAGGAAGCTAGAACAGGAAGTGGAGCCAGGACTTGAATCCGGGCACTCAGCTAAGGGACTATGGATGTCAAGAGCATGACTTAACTGCTATACCAGATGCCCACTCCTACATCCTGTTTGTTTATGGTGTTGCACAAACTGATCATCCGGGGTTATTACTCTAGCTTAGGCTCCATGTGACTCTGCAGTTCATATAATGGGAAGTGAGGTCAACGACATAGCCCCTGGTTCTAGATGCCTTTATCACTTGACTTGGGTTAACTTGAGTTAAAGTCTACCAGCAGTTGCCGTATCGCTCAAATCTTTCTTGTTAATTTCCTCATGTGGGAAGAGATCATGGGCAGAATCCTGCTCTGGAAAAGTGTCCCTGTGGAATACATCTACAGCCAGGGCCAGACTGACAGCTGTGCAGTTTGAGAGATGGGCATTGCATTCATAGGGAGAGAGAGGAGGCAGGAAGACAAAGAGCCAGATAGCAAACCAGGACAGGGACATTAAAGGGTGATGCAGGGTCAGAGGATGGGAACGGCAAGAATAAAGAGAGGCAGACAACATATGGACATGGTTATGAAGAAATCCACTTTCAGACTGTACATCTTAAATGTTACTATTTTTCTTTTCCTGAAAGAGCATTGGGTTGACTTCTGTTTCAATCACCGACCTGACCTTTACTTTTCTCTCTGAGGAGAGTTACCTTGGGAGAAGCCCAATATGGATTTGACTTGTTCATTTGGCATGATTTAGTACCTGAGTTAGCTTTCCAGAAGTCTTGCCAATATTAGCATTGTGTGCAGACGCTTCTCAAATGAGTGGCTCCCTGGGACATCAGAGGAGATGTTGCCATTAAATCACACAGCAGTGTCCTCTGCCATTCTACAAAAGGCGACCAAAGGCTACTGTAGCTTCTGGATGTCATCCTCTGAGCTTGCCCTAGGAGGCTCTGGGTCAGCTTCCGGGGCAGTGAGGTATTATGGGGTGGGAGCACAGTAGAGCCGGAGTGGCAGTCCTGGGCCACAGTGGGTTATGTCTACCTTCCCACAGCGAGGGGCTGTTTACCTGCCTCTGTAGCGAAGGATAACTGTGGGTCAAAGTAGACAGATGATCAGCAAGAAAAGTGCAGGAATAGGAAACAGGGCGGGGAATTCCCTCTGAGACAGATAAACCACGGAAGAGCAAATAGATGCAGTGAAAGTGCTCACAGACCCCTCAGCATGTGCCTTCCAGCCGCATGGCTTTGTATCAGTTACCTCGCCTTCCCCGAGCTGGTCTCATCACTGCCATATAGGAAACCCAACAGGCTCTTGTGGCCGTGCTCCCATCCATTAGCCATTTAAAAAGCCCTTACTTCCTTTTGTGCCTCCTCCAGCCTGCCATGGAGGTTGATTTCTTTCCATTTCTAAGTTGCTGAGAACTATAGCAACAAGCCCATATGGCTGTCACTCTGATAGAGAGAAGGTTATTGCTTTTTCAAAGCAGGATAGAGTTACAGCAGGGATATAAAATGTTGGCTCCCATAGAGTAATTTCAGATGTCCTGTTGGCTCTTTTGCCCTCTGCAAATGCTGTGTCTCTGCCCGCTGGCCTGGAGCTGCCTTGCATCCTTGAGCAAGGTCAGCTAAAGAAGCTGAAAGATCATCTCTGCAGGTTATTGAACACACAAATCATGGCACCCAATTGGCTAGCTGCAGAATTTCCTTCCATAGTTCTCGATCAAGGGAGGAGGGTAACATCACGAGATTTGCATGAACCTTTGGCATGGAGCTAAGCGGAGCTGTTCCCTAGATATCAGGGAAAAGAACGGCTTGTGACGACAATTCTCGGATGAACTCCAAGTGTCACAGGGGCAGAGGAATGTTAGGATTGGCTGTCAGCTCTTTTCAGAGTCCTTGGGCTCATCCCACTGGCTTGGGAGGTCCTTAGAAGCCACATTCCACTCTCTCGACCTCCTCTGTCTCTGGGGATGGAAATTTACTATTTCCTTAGAATCAAATCCTGCCTAAGAGCAAAGAGAGGTGTCCTTGCCACAACGGACATTCAGTAAAGGACAAACCTCTCTCTTTCTCTCTCTCTCTCTCTCTTTTTTTTTTTTTTTGTTACACATGGTAAATACTGAGAGTTCTTCGAGGAAAACAGTTCAGAAAGCTTTTCTATCAGCCAAATGTGATTGTATCTTACATCCTGTTAATACTATAGACTTTCCCTCACATAGGTGAAAGCCACAGTCACTTGTCCAATCTACCCATCCAGAGGCTGCATTCCTCTGCCACTCTGTTCTCAAAACCTTCAACTGGTGGCTGGAAAAAGAAAATGTAGTATATATACATTATAGAATATCCCTCATCCATAAAAATGAATGAAATCCTGTCTTTTGCAACAAAATAAGATGCAACTGGAGAAAATAATGCTTAGTGAAATAAGCCTTGCCCCAAAAGACAAATATATGTAGCTAATATTTAGAGTAGCAGAAATGTAATGTATATGAGTGAAATTATTATCTTGAGATTTTATCATTATTTACAGCCCTTGTCTATACTCCTGTGGAACAATGGTCTTTCTAGCTTCTACTTTTTGAATTTTTTGTTTAGTGGAGGATTTAGCCTATGATTGTAAAGTAAATTTAAAGTACATTATTGCAAAAATTCAAGGGAAAAAAAGAAAGGAAGGAGGGATGTGGGAAGTATCAATATGGAATTAAAATTGTATATATGAAATGCTTGAAAACTGTTATTTTTATATAAATAAAAAATAAGTATATGTAAAATTAAAAGCAAACCCACTAGAGAATTTACCCATGAATGACACGAGTGCTTCTTGAATGAGAGATCAGTGCTTTAAGTCCTCGGTACGGCTATTCTCCATCATGATTTGATTCAGAATGGTTCATATTTCTTTTACATTTGTAAGATTTCATGTCCCTGTTGCTCATATATTAAAAACAAAAATTATGCCTTGGAAATTTGCATTCTCCCCCTCAAAACGGCAGACACAGTAGTGGAACCTTTGAGAATGCTGGGGAACAGATGCACATTTAGATAAATGTGATTATTAGTTTAGGATAAATCAACGTTAAATAACTAATGAAATGTTTGTGTATTTAACTGGTTACAAAAGTGGTACATGATCAGTTTAAAAGTTTACAAATCACAAAATAATAGAAAATATGTAATTCCAGTAAGTGACTCACTAAAAGTGACTTTTAATAGTTTTGAGATCATGATCTTTATTGTGTTTTTAAATGTTCTTTCTCTCTATGTACACAGTGCTAGATGGAATGAATGAATTACAATACATTTATTTTGTTACAAAGATATTTTGACATCCATGCATAGTTTGTTCATATTAAATTCCATGTACTTTTTTAGGCTCCTGTGTGTGTATATAAATGCATACTATATTTGCATATAAAGATATGTGACTGCATTATAACATATACACACAAATGAGATCTATATACAGATGATCCCTGACTTAACAATGATTTTACTTAATGATTTTCCAATGTTACTTTGATATGAAAGAGTACACAAACAACCATTCTGTTTCTATTTTCAGTACAGTATTTAGTATTCAATATTTATTATTAATCATGTGTTTTCTTTGATGATTTTGCCCAACTATTGGCTAATGAGTTGTTATAGGCATCAATCCATTTTCAATTCGTGGTATTTTCAAATTATAATAGGTTTCTTGGGATATAAACCCACTCTCTGTAAGTTGAGGAGTAACTTTATTTTTATTTTATTTTTCAAAGCTTTATTTATTTGAAAGGTAGAGTGATACAAAGGAAGAGAAAGAGAAGAGGGAGACCTTCCATCTGCTGGTTCACTTTCTAAATGTTCACAACAACCAAAGCTAAGCTGATATCAGGAGCTGGGAACTCCATTCAGATTTGTCACATGGGTGGCAGGAACTCAAGCATTTGAGCTGTTCCCTAATGCCTCTCAGGAGCATTAGCAGGAAACTGGATGTGAAGTGGACTAGCCAAGGCTCACAATAGCACTCCCATGTGGGACACAGGTGTCTTAAGTGGTAGCTTAAACTTCTGTGCCACAACATATACCCTAGTATTTTATTTTAAATTTTTTTTATATATTTGAGAGACAAAGAGATAAATCATTAAACAGATATGGCATCCATCTGCTGGTTCACTCTTCAAACGCCTGTGAAGGCCAGGTTGAGCCAGGCCAAAGCACGGGAATTGCATTGCAATTCAATCTCCCATATGAGTGGCAGGGATCTGATCTCTTGAGCCATCACCATTGTTCCCTAGAGTCCACATTAGCAGAAAGCTGGCATCAGGAGTCAAACTCAGGTACTCGTATTTAGGATACTGGTGCCCCATCTGTTTCATCTTTATTTTTTATACTTTAACTTAAACTGTCATATGTAAATGACCCTCAACAATACATATTAAAATATTTACACCTTGCCATAATGAAAGCTCACTCTAGATTGACAGTCCTTGAGATTGAAAAGAGACTATAGGAGAGATGTCTGTTTGTTTGTTTGTTTTTTTTTCCTGTCTCCATTTCCAGAATCTCTCTCCTCCTTCCCAATATTTTCCTTTCTCACTCACAACGCCGATCTAAAGAAGTGATTGCACTTGTCCACGTATGCTCGCCTAGGTATCCATTCCCTTAAGAAAGCAACAACTGATCATTCAGAGGGGAACAGCTGCTGGAATAGTTATCTAGGTGTGTCATTCCTTCCTTTTCTCTGGGTCATTTTCTGCTTTGTAAAAAATAGCAAGATATCCTATTAATGTTGGTATCTGGGAGGAAATTATGCACAGTGCCGTGAGCAGTGCCTGGCATGAGGTGTATATTTGTACCCAGTGTCCTTTCTGTATGCTGGCAATCCCCATCCCCAACACACACACACACAAATGCACAAACATTTCCTTAGAAGCAATAAGGAGCTATCTGGAGTGAAGCTACCAGTGCTTGCATTTTTACTACTTTCCTTTTTTTTTTTTTTTGGACAGGCAGATTTAGACAGTGAGAGAGACAGAGAGAAAGGTCTTCCTTTCCGTTGGTTCACCCCACAAATGGCCGCTACGGCTGGCTTGCTGCACCTGGCGTGCTGCACCGATCTGAAGCCAGGAGCCAGGTGCTTCCTCCTGGCCTCCCATGTGGGTGCAGGGCCCAGGGACCTGAGCCATCCTCCACTGCACTCCTGGGCCATAGCAGAGAGCTGTGGAAGAGGAGCAACCGGGACAGAATCCGGCGCCCCAACTGGGACTAAAACCTGGGGTTCCAGTGCTGCAGGCGGAGAATTAGCCAAGTGATCTGTGGTGCCAGCTACTACTTTCTACAATAGATTTTTTTTGGGTATGTTTATTTTGTTTTCTTTACAGTTTATTTTCCTTTTTTATTTTTATTTTTTTAGTATTATTATTATTATTTTTTTTATTTAGTAAATAAAATTTCCCAAGTACAGTTTATGGATTACAATGGCTTCCCCCCCCATAACTTCCCTCCCACCTGCAACCCTTCCCTTTCCCGCTCCCTCTCCCATTCCATTCACATCAAGATTCATTTTCAATTATCTTTATATACAGAAGATTGATTTAGTATATATTAAGTAAAGATTGCATCAGTTTTCACCCACACAGAAACACAAAGTATAAAATACTGTTTCAGTACTAGTTATAGCGTTAATTCACATTGGACAACACATTAAGGACAGATCCCACATGAGGAGTAAGTACACAGTGACTCCTGTTGTTGACTTAACAATTTGACACTCTTGTTTATGGTGTCTGTAATCTCCCTAGGCTCTAGTCATGAGTTGCCAAGGCTATGGAAGCCTTTTGAGTTTGCTGGCTTCGATCTTATTCCGACAGGGTCATAGTCAAAGTGGAAGTTCTCTCTTCCCTTCAGAGAAAGGTACCTCCTTCTTTGATGGCCCCGTTCTTTCCACTGGGATCTCACTCACAGAGATCTTTCATTTAGGTCTTCTTTTTTATTTTTTATTTTCCCAGAGTGTCTTGGCTTTCCATGCCTACAATACTCTCATGGGCTCTTCAGCCATATCCGAATGCCTTAAGGGCTCATTCTGAGACCAGAGTGCTATTTAGGACATCTGCCATTCTGAGTCTTCCGTGTATCCCACTTCCCATGATGGATCGTTCTCTCCCTTTTTGATTCTATCAGTATTAGCAGACAATAGTCTTGTCTGTGTGATCCCTTTGACTCTTAGACCTATCAGTGTGATCAATTGTGAACTGAAATTGATCACTTGGACTAGTGAGATGGCATTGGTACATGCCACCTTGATGGGATTGTATTGGAATCCCCTGGCACATTTCTAACGCCACCATTTGGGGCAAGTCTGATTGAGCATGTCCCAAATTGTATAGAGGGAGGAGATATTTTCCCTTTTTTACTCATGATCTCAGAACACAGTCCTGTCAATACATGGCTTCTTGTATATGAAGGGGACTTCAACATGTTCATGGAAAAAATGAAATAAAAGATAAATTTATTTGTTGCAAAAATTTGCACTTTTTAGAAATTTTTGTTATTATTAATGTAACAGATTTAATACATTTAATAGACACCATTCTAAGAAGACAATCATATTTCCCTTCCTTCCTCTTATTAATTTTGCAAAAACATAATTTCAGTCCACTCTATAATCGTAGTTGACTATTTGATTTCCTCTGATACACTAAGGAAATGAACTTTCTTAGCAATGTTTTTCTTTTAATTGAACTCATTATACTTGTAAAAATTAACAACCTCACCCAAGCCAAGGATCTGCCAGACTGCAAAATCAGTTCCTTTACTGTACCTCACTATCTAATTGCTTTGTCTTTTAAGCATGAACATTGCTTTCCACTACAGTCTATCCACTTTCATAACAGTATGATTCAGTTGCTAGAACTACAACTGGGCTGAGCAAATCTGACCAAAGTTTGGGAACTAATTGTAGTCCCTGCATGCAGAGATCCCCTTTAGCAATCTCAACATCTTATTTATGGCAGCATATAGCTGCCATATGCTCTTGGAAGCTACGGTTTTGCTGATGTTCTACCAAGACTGTTAGGTCCACATTGGTCTCATCATCCATCTTGGATCTGAAGTGTTTTTGTTGTTGTGATGCTGGTGGTGGTAGTTGATTTGTTGTTTTCAGAGTTATATTTATCTCCTTAGAATAAGAATGACTTTTAACGACTCTTATGTTTTTCCTTTTTAAACTCTTGGTAGTTTGCATAGTATCATAGGATTCATAGAACCTTTAAATCAATGTCAACAGCAGTAGTTTGAATAAGAGGAAAGTACTTGTGATAAAGCTCTCCTTATTTCAAAGCTTTTCCAAGAAAGCTTGTGTGGAAATTAGACTTCTGCCCACACAACACCCACTTCCAAATTTACCCCAGCCCCCGACATGTACCTACTCACTCTCTAACTTCAGATATTGGTACAATTTATATAAGATCAATTTCACCTTGAAAAATGTGTGCTTTTCATTCTTTTTTTCCATCTTTTTAAATCACAAAAGAGTGAAATGAAAGCATTTCTTAGAGTGATTACATTGTTGTCAGATGGTACATTCCACAAAACCAGGAGTTATCTGCATTTGAGATAAAGATGCTTTCTTTAATTATATGAAATGTCAATTTGCAAGTTACATGAAATGGAATTATTCCAATTCACCCGAATACAAATGCATTTTGCTTCTCCAGCTATTAAAATCCAAACCCTATGACTTTAGCAGGATTAATAGGATTTCAATGCATTCCTGATAGGTTTGACTTTTTGATTTCTGAATCTGGCCCCATGCCTGTGCTTGACGCTACTCATCTGCTCTTGTCTGCTCCCCAAGGACAAGGCTATTTCAGAACACACATTTTGTATTTCCATCAACACCAGGAAGGGAAACTGAAAAATCAACCTACAATGCTTTTTCATTTTAGTCACTACCAGCATGATTTGGGTAGTTGCACAGTGAATGAAAAAGATGAAAAGACATGATTTGAGAAAGATTACAACTGTAAATATGGATAAAAAAATGTTTGGCTTTGACTCTTATCCAACAATTAATTTCATGAAAGAGTATTCTGGTAGCTTACAAACAATGCATGAAAATGTGCAATGGTCTTTGACAGGACTTCAAAGTGTCTGCAGGACTGAGATGATTTCCATCACAGAAAATCAATTTCCTGTAAATGGTGAAGAAGCAAAGATTTTAGGCCAACATCAGATATGATTCTCGGGAGTCTATTTTCTGCTTCTTTTCTGGAAATGCTTGATGGAAATTTGAAATAGATATTTTGCCCCATCATTTAATTCCTCTTTATTTCCATCATAATCAATGACATCAAAGTTAATAATTTATGTATAGTTTTAGGTTCAGTTTTGATCCAACAATGAATTCTGTATAATTTTAAAAATGAACAATGGCTGTGCCTTGTTTGTAATCTGAATTTAAATGCTGGTGAGATGAAGAAAAGATAAAGTTTCAGTAATAAGTTCTCATTATTCCCTTCCAGCCTTCTGGTTGGCAGAAACCAATGTCGGAATATATACAAGTTGCAACAAAAATTGATCAAAGTTAGGGATATTTAGTTTCTGCAATTGATAGAGGTAATATGTACTATGAAAATTTAGCATTAGGAAATGCTTGCATTTCCTTAGTTCTGGAGTTCAGGAAATGAAGCCTGCCCCCCTGATAATTCAAGCTCTGCTATGTAAGTGACAGGAAATGCCCTCCCTTGCCAGTTCATTTTCTCTAATTGTTACCTTTGAATGAGCCCCACAGCTACATTTTTGTGCCTCCATTTCCCAAAAGATTCATTGAACCTATTAAGCTCCAATGGCTTCCAGAGGAAAAGAGCTGGGCCAGAGACACCCATGGGCACCAGGAATTCCCCCTCTAAATGAGAATGTAAATAAGAGTTTGGCAGAAGCTGTAATGCTTTGTCTACCCTGGAATACTCATTTAGACTGATACAAGATCAGAAAACAGAACAGATCTTCTTTTTACCCATCTTAATGTATTAATATATTTTATTTCATTTAAATGTTAATCATATTTATATTAAGTTTTTTACTTAACACTTTATCTTTTATAAAACCTTTGATATTTTATTAGTAGTCATAGACATTAGTTTGGGGTTCACTGAATTATAAGTGGAATGAATTAGGATAAAGTATATATAAAGTATATAAAGTATTCCCGAGAGTGATTATATTATGTTTCCTGGTAAACATAGCAGTTATTTTATTGGGTAGGACTTTCTCCCCTGATATATAATCAAGCTGTGATACAACAAAATTCAATTTAATGTATTTAACATTATGAAGATATTATTGGAATATGTATTATTTGTGTGCAAATAAACCTATATCCAAAATTTCCTCTTTTCTTTCTTTTTTTAAAATTCTTGCTAGCTGGCCAACTACCTATCTCATAATATGTTTTTCTTCATCTAATGAAGCTGTATGATCTAGCAAACAGGTCAAGTGAGAAAATGTCTCCGGGAACTATATGAAAATCACCCTAGACCAAATGAGAAGGGCTGTCTTTCCTACCTTGTGTATGTGCACTTGGGCCAGTCACTTCTTTTTTTTTAATATTTTATTTATTTATTTGAGAGAGAGAGTTAAAGAGAGAGAGAGAGAGAGAGAGAGAGAGAGAGAGGTCTTCTATCCACTGGTTCACTCTCCAAATGGCCACAATAGCTGCAGCTGAGCCAATCTAAAGCCAGGAGCCAGAAGCTTCTTCCAGGCCTCCCATAGGGGTACAAGGACTTGGGCCAACTTCTACTGCTTTCCCAGGCCATAGCAGAGAGCTGGATAGGAAGAGGAGCAGCCAGGACTAGAACCGGTGCCCATATGGGATTCCAGCATTGCAGGCAGAAACTTAGCTCATTACGTCACAGTGCCAGCCCCAGTCACTTCTTTTTACATTTGCTTTCATTATCTGGCATTTGAAAGTCACTATGCCCATAAGGTTCAACATTCATAAATCAATAAATGGAATATATCAAATTAACAAACTGAAGAAATAAAAACTGTATGATTATCTCAATAAATGCAAGGAAAGCACTTGATAAAATGCAAAATCCTTTCATAATGAAAACTTTAAGCAAATTATGTATAGAATGAACATTCCTCAATACAATCAAGACAATTAGTGACAAACCCAAAGGGAGCATCCTATTGAATGGAGAAAAGTTGGAAGCATTCCCATTAAGATCTAGAACCAGTCAAAGATGCCCACTGCCACCATTGCTATTCAATATAGTTCTGGAAGTTTTAGCCAGAGTCATTAGGCAAGAAAAAGAGATCAAAGGGATACAAACTAGGAAGGAGGAATTCAAACTATCCCTAGTTTCAGATGACATGATTCTATATATAGTGGGTCCAAAAGACTCCACTAAAAGGTTATTGGAACACATAGAAGAGTTTGGTTATGTGGCAGGATATAAAATCAACACACAAAAATCAATAGCCTTCATATACAGAAAATGTCATCACTGAGAAAGAACTTCTAAGATCAATGCCATTCACAATATTGAGAAAAATATTAAATACCTTGGAATAAATTAATCAAGAACATCAAAGATCAGAAAGAAATAGAAGACACACACACAAAAAGGAAAAATCTTCCATGTTCATGGATTGGAGGAATTAATACTTATCAAAATGTCCATACTAGCAAAAGCAATTTATAGATTCAATGTGATGCCAATCAAAATACCAAGGACATTCTTCTCAGATATAAAAAAAATGATGCTAAAATTCATATGGAAACACAGGAGATCTTAAATAGCTATAGCAATCTTATGCAACAAAAACAAAGCTGGAGGCACCACAATATCAGATTTCAAGACATACTACAGGCCACTACAGGGCAGTTATAATTGAAATACTCTGGAAACAGCTGGAGAGACCAATAGGACAGAATAGAAATTCCAGAAATCAACCCATTCATCTATGACAAACTTACCTTTGACAATGGAGCTAAAATCAATCCCTGGAGCAAGGATAGTCTCTTCAACAAATGGTGCTGGGAAAACTGGATTTCTGCAATCAGAAGTATTAAGACCCTCTCCTTACATCTTAGACAAAAACCCACTCAAAATGGATCAAAGGCCTAAATCTAGAACCCAATACCATCAAATTATTATAGAGCCTTGGGAAGGTGAGATCTTTTCCAAAGCTCACACAACAGTCAGGAAATTGAAGTTTGACATCAAGAGTTCCTTGACTGCATAATCCATGCACCTCATTCTCCATTGTGCCCTGAGAACTCAATATTTCTGTCAGTCAAGTCAAGTATACTGACCTGGGTACAAGGAACTTTGAAAGCTGCTTCATCAAACCCAGTACTCAATCCTCTTTTCCTTTCTCTTCTTATGCAACCACATGCTTCTACTTGAGTATTTGTCAATTACTTAAAAGAGTGTCCACCAAAATTCTTTGATGTGTTTACAAATACCAAATATCTCTTCCACAAAATGACATTCACATCCTTGTCATTAAGCCATTCTGTCTCCATGATGTCACATTTTCTCCACACTCTTCTTTTGGTTGTGTCTTTAGCACAAATAGAGCCATCTTGGTTCCACCATCTTCTCCCCTTTCAATCAGAAGCTTTCCCTCATTTTGTACCAAGCCAGTCCAAGCTCTTTCACTTTGAGAGTTCCAAATCACTCATAATTAAATTTTGTTTTGCCATGGAAATTCAACATCAGATGTGTAGGAGTTCTGTGCTTCATTATCATGAGAAGCAAATAAATCTCTCAGAATGGAAGATGGCCTGCATTTTGCTATTCATTTTTGTAACCTGTATCAGCCCTTAAATATTTGCTGGAGACATCATTTTTATCAGGAATTCTATCTGATACATCAGGAGGGTTTAGATTCTACTTCTCTGTGGCCACCAATTTTGAAATATTTTTGAATATATTGGGCATGGTGACTGCCATTTTATAAACATTCAGTTAACAAAATGATAAAGTAATTTAATGAATAAATGACTTGCATGTCTAGAAATGAGGGATTGCTTAAAAATTCTGTTCCTCTAATCCATGTTACAATATCATATCCCAAAATAAACACAGTCTGTGCTAATTACTTGAAAGTAACCCTGTAAACCTTAAATGGATTTTCTTCTTAACTATTTTCAACATATAGTAAAAATGTCTATTTTCCTTTGAAATATTTTCAACTCTTTTGAAAACCTGAAAATGAAATGTACTTTCAATGTGTTATAATCTGTGGCATCAATTGATATTGAATTTTTGTCATTGTGCTTATGCTAGGTTGAATAGCTTCCTTTCTGAAATCATCTTCCATGCATTAATCAATCCAGCCAAATAGAAAACCACAGTTGATTCCTTCTCAGATAAAACACAGTTAATATATTTCATTGCAGCCCCCCTTTTTCTAATGTTTACTCTAAGAAAGGTTATAATAAACTTGACTTAATTTATTCATACATTCACTCAAAACCAATTTTTTCAGGTGTAAAATGCAAGGGATATCTCAAAGGCTGGGGACAAACAGATGAAAGATGGCATCCACCTCCCCTCAAGGTGTTTCCTATCAAATTGGGGAGGCAGAGTAGTAGATAATTATAACAGATTATGTTAATAGCTCTAAGACACCCGGGGTTTCGGTTTCTGACAAAGAGCGAGAGGAACTGTTACTCTGAATAGGGCATTTGGAGGATTCCAGAGGAAGTTATACAATTGTTAAGGGTACAGGAGTTGTTGATAGAGAAGTCCTGTAGAGGAATCTGAGGATGAGCCCCATCTGCAAAGACACATTCACAACACTGGCAGAGAAATGTTTTGGAGATGGATATGCTTTGGCTGGATTGTAGAGCATTGTGCTTGCATATCTGAGAGAAGAGAAGGAGGTAAAACTGAAAATAAATGCAGAAATTACTTTAGAAAGGCCATATATGTCTACTCTTGCCTTGGGGAGGAGGGGATTTAAATGAAGTATCCTTGTGATCTGATTAGCCTCCAGAAACTGCACTTGGGTATAAGGTTGTCAAATAAAATGTAGTTAAATTTCAAATAAATAATAAAGACTTTTTAAAAATTGAAGAATGTTCCAAATCTTGCATTGGACATATTTACACCAAAAAAAAAAAATTTATTCCTTGCCATCTTGCAATTTAACTGGGTATCTTGTATTTCCATGTGTCAAATCTGTCAACCTTAATTGGTGGCAATGTGAATGAATTGGAGAACGGAACACAGG
The DNA here is from genome assembly GCF_033115175.1 of Lepus europaeus. NCBI lineage: Eukaryota > Metazoa > Chordata > Mammalia > Lagomorpha > Leporidae > Lepus > Lepus europaeus. Next base: position 58,077,079 of record NC_084827.1, read on the forward strand.
CAGAGAAGACCAATTTGGGGGGACAAGTTATGAAAATCTAGATTTACCATGAGAGTCACAGCAGCAGCGCTAGGTTGAGGGTATGGACCACTTTGTCACCACAGCTGAGATGCAGTGGGGCACAGTCAGAAGAGAATGTCTAGTGTGGGTCTTAGTTGGAGGTCTGTGGATATTTTGAAGTGAGTAGGTGATTTTAGTGCCTCAGGACTTATTGAAATGGAGGCCCATCACAGAAATATATGACAATATGAGAAACAGATGGGTGTGTTCATGTCTGCCATGGAGACTGCAAAGGAAGAATAATACAACTGAAGACCTACAGATCCAATGCTTTTATCCTGGATCTCAAGTATGCATGTGTTGTTGTTTATTTACATTGTAATATGAACTTTTCAATTTTTCCTCATACCCAAGGTATCCTCTCTGCAGGCAGGGGACAGTTATCATGAACCCAAACCAACATGTAAGAAAATCTGTCCATAATGAAGTACTTTGCCTTAGTTCTCCTGTTAAATACTCTTTGCCATTCAACTTCTCTGAAATTTCACATTTCTTACCAGCATTTTCACTGTCCTCAATTTATGTCCATCGCCACTTACGATGTCAGCATTACTCAGCTCAAGACAACATCATGTCTGAAACCTTGTTTGGTTTTGTCTTCTTCATTCATCTTGCCACTCACTGGACAGGAGGAATGCCAAGCACAAGGGTGGATTCTTACATTTTTTTCTGCAAACTTCCAAAGTATCAGTGAGTTCTGGGCATCTACAAGTCTGCTATAAATACTTGATTATCAGACTAGCAGTGGCAGAGCCAGATATACATAGATAGACTTAGTATCTTTTCCTTTAACTCATTATTCTACAGGCAGAAAGACGGAGAAAGAGAGGGAGAGAAAGAGAGAAATATTCCATCTGTAGGTTTACTTTCCAAAATCAGGAACAAGGAATTCCATCTGGGTCTCCCACATGGGTGGCAGGGGCCCAAGCACTTGGACCATCTTCCACTGCTTTCCCAGGCATATTAGCAGGGAGCTGGATCCAAAGAACTGGAACTTGAACCAACACTCTGATACAAGATGCCGTTGTCGCAGGTGGCAGTTTAAACTGCTGTGCCAAACCAGCAGTCCCAGTATCTAACAACTTGATATGCAACTTTTTGCTCTTTAGGTTTTCCTCACAGCCCTTTTTTCAGTTCATCCCTCCTGGAACCACGCAGACATCCATTTGCAAGCGGAGCAAACACAAGGACCGCAGGTGCAGTGCTATTCAGAGAATGTGTTATTCCTTCCCCAAACTTAGTGTGAGACTGAATGTATGCTACACTGAAGTGGTAGCATCTACACGGACTGCAGTGGGGCAGGTTAACAGTGTGATGGAGTAAAGGGTCTGATCCCAGGCAAAGGAGATGCCCTGTTCTGACCTTTGCCTTTCTTGTACCTAATCTGGAGCTATGAGTTCAGTCTGCTGCTACCACAGCCTGGGTTCAATGCTGAAGAGGAGTCTGTAAGCAGAGTCTTTCTGCATGTCAAAGAATAGAATTCACCTGTGGGCAAATAAAATATATGCAAAGTGCATTCCCTATGATTGTATACAAAAACCCTCTTATAATCATGCCCACATATCAATCAGAGCACTTGTTAAAATATAGTTTAGTGGGTGTCAGAATCTCTTTCTCTCACTCTCAATATTGTTTTCTTTCTTTCTTTTTTACAGTGTATGTAAGTTTATTTTCCATATCATGAATCTTTATTTCTTTAATTCACAACTAAACCATCTTATAATGTTTTAAAATCTGGAAAAAATATGAAAATTATATTATATTTTTAAGTATTTTTAAGTATTTTTAAGTATTTTTAAGTAACCCATAATCTCACCCTCTGTTGGTAAATACTATTAAAACTGCATGCTGAATCTTTCTATCTTTTCTCCATATATGTAAATGAACTAAATATTTTGGGCTTGAGGTGGACTGAGAATTTGCATTTCACAAGTTTCCATGTGTTGTATTAATCCAAAAACCACACTTTGAAAATCATGATTCGAAAAACAGTCTTATATTTTTCTGCATATTTGTCATGCATACACTAGTTTACATGTGTACACATCTATTCTGTGGTTGTGTGTTATGTTTGGAAATATATTAATATAAATATGCTTAAGTATGTATTGACATATACATAATACATAACTAATATACTTATTCATGAAAGTTGTTCATATATGATTATAAATATAAGTACATTTTTAAGACAGGTTATAAATCCAAATATAGAATTGTATGTGCGTATATACTCATAAGTGCACTTTAATAAGTTCATGGAAAGTAGAATTAAAAGACAAGTTAATTTTGATGCAAAATTTTTAAATACATGCATATTTTTTTCAAAACATAAGTTCTACAAACTTTTTGAACATGCTTTTTATATGCAATGTTGTGTATAGAGATATAATTACACTGCTAGCTAATACTTACACCGTGAACATATATGTATATATCACCAACATCTTTACTTTTGACAACAAAATCCATGTTAACTCTGATATCAAAATCCATGGGTACGCTAAACTCAAATATCAAAAACAGTGGTTAAGTGCTCCAACCTAAGGGCATGGGTATCATATTGTTGGCCCTGTTGAACTTTATTAGTTGGATGATCTTTCCTGTTTTCAGAGTCTCTGGTATGTTTGGCCTATCTCATAAATGGGGTGCCAAGTTAAATGGAGTGCACATTCTTTCAGAACTACCAGAATCTTCCTACAGTCAACTTCTTTACCTTCCTCTCTAAGAACCAGTATGATTCTTGTGGCACTTCACTGGTAAAGTAATTAAAATTCAGTTACAAACTCAACATGTTACATGCTTCTAGGGGCTATCATCTCCCACGACCCAAAGTTTCTGTTGTCTTCAAAGGCAAGCTTTGTCTTTAGAGTAGGAAAGAATGTGAACCATGAGTTCAGGGCCTGACCTGTAGGAAGAGAGAGAGAAATGCAAATGAAATGAAAGCTCCGGTTGATCTCAGGTCATGGGACACTCAGTATAACAGCAGCTTCCCTGTCCCCTTCACCATCGCTCTTCTTGCTCTCTAGGTCTTAAAACACAATGGGAGAAGCCGGCGCTGTGGCTCCCTAGGCTAATCCTCTGCCTGTGGCGCCAGCACCCAGGGTTCTAGTCCTTGTTGAGGCGCCGGATTCCGTCCTGGTTGCCCCTCTTCCAGTCCAGCTCTCTGCTGTGGCCGGGGAAGGCAATGTAGGATGGCCCAAGTCATTGGGCCCTGCACCCACGTGGGAGACTGGGAGGAAGCACCTGGCTCCTAACTTCGGATCTGTGCATCGCCTTGGCAGTACTGGCCATTTGTGGGGTGAACCAATGGAAAGGAAGACCTTTCTCTCTGTCTCTCTCACCGTCTAACTCTGCCTGTCCAAAAAAAACCCAAAATGGGAGAATGAAATGTGGAATCTGGTAAAGAAAAGTGGGGAAAATAAATGGGCATGCATTTCTAACCCCAGTGTTTCTCAGATGTAATCATGCTTACTTTGGTACCCCTTAATATCATATGTAATACATACTGCCCCCCATCTCACATGAGACCCGGAGTCTTTTAGCAGTACATTTAAGGACTCTCAGCTAAAAGCATGCCAACCAGAGTTTGAGCTAAGATCTGATTCCAATACTTTGATTCAGGAACTGAAGTCAATGTTTTCCTAAAATTATCTGTGAGAAGAGTTAGCTACTAATTCTATTAATAAAAATTCTATTTAATAATCTGAGATAATGTTAAATGTAAATAATGCAGAAAAAGAGAAAATACATTGACTCAGAAATTGAAAATATGGATAATTAATGGTGAATCATCTTCTGAGATTGTGGTTTATTCCAGAGGTTTATTCCAGAGGTCACTGAGAACTTATCAGAAGCGGGGATTCCCAGGACGACAGAATCTGTTAGAATCAGACAGAATGTGCAGATTCAGTGGTATCCTGGCCTTCTGTGCAGATCTTCAACACAGTGAAGGCATGGGGTGGTTTGGGCTGGGAGACCATGCGCATTTGGGAGTCTCTATGATAGTTCACTTCAGGGTCCATCCTCTAGATAATAAGCAACAGAAAGGTTCAGTTTAAATTCTTATTATTCAGACAATAAATATTTGTCAAACACTGGTGTCAGGCACTTTTGTAGATGTTGAAGACATTTACATATAGTAAATAAAACAGAAGTCCTTGACCTTGTGAAGCCTAGTCTCCTGCAGGGAAACAAACACAGTAATCAATATAAGCATTTCCCACTGATTATCCTGTATGTGAAAGGGTATGAATGTACCTATTAATGAAGAGAGCCATAGCTGCTCTAGCTTCACCTGCTTTCATCAACATAATTAACTCAGATTAACTACAGAGCAAAATCTCTTCTATATTGGGAGACTTTTGTTTCATTTGTTTGTTTACTAGGCAGAACACAGGTCTATGAGAGAACTTCAAAGATTCGTGGAAAACTAAATTAAAAGAAATTATTTTAACACAAATGCATACACAAATTTTCAAAAAGTTGATGGAAAAGTTGTGTTATGGAAAAATTGTGTGTGGATTTCAAATTTTTTTGGCAACAAAATAAACTGATCTTTTGATTCTGTTTTTCCATGAACTTTTAAAAGAGCCCTTGTACATTTTAGAATAGGCAGAACTTTTTTCATTACATTGTTAATAAATTTCAAAACACCTTGCAAGGCATCGAGATTGCTCTTCTGAATATGAGTGATGACACATTCATGAAGAGGATATAGGGATGCAGGTGAAGGAGGCTGAGTTGTACTTAGCGCTTGCACTTCAGAGTAGATCAGGCAATGCCTCTGTTTGCCTTTTCATCTGCTTCCATCACAGCTTTAAACAAGGCTTCTAATCTCGTTGAGCATCTTTGCCTCTAGAAAATTGGAAAATACATCAGCTCACCTGACTCTATGTGGAGGCTGAGTATTGAATCTTCTCTCTAGAGGGGAAGGAAGATATAAAGCATTCATGCTTGAATGAAAAATTTTAATTGTCACTTTTTTGCTAAAACATTTTTACGAAGTACTCTTAAGGGCGAGCTTTACTTCTCTTCTTCTATAATGTGTATGTTATTTAAAAAAGTATTGCTTCAAAAGTCTGAAGTGGGATACGATGTAAGCTACTATTACACTAACAATTGGTAGTAGCATTCTTTATGAGCAGACTTCAAGGGTAGTTAGAGAAGAAGTTGATCAGTAGGTAAGTGTTTTATGAGTTACACTCTATAATAAGTAGTAACCAATGGTAAAGTCTCTATTTGGGGAAAAGGGATGAGTACAGTTTCCAATAATGCTTTCCCCACCCATGACTTGAGGGCTTAATTGACAGATTTTATCCTGTGGGCCCTATCTTAAAATCAGACATATCTCAACTTTGCAAATAGCTACTTCCTACTCTATCAAATAATCAAAAATGTATGCAAGAAGAGAAATAAAGCTCAATCAAGGGACTCACAATCCTAGAAAAGAGCTGTGAGAAAACAAAGTCCTCACTCAATATCCACTTCTCTTTAAAGCTGCCTCTTCTTTATCAGAACAGAAATAAGGGTGTTGGGAAAAGAAAGTGCATGTCAGCAACGTGATCACATGATGCCTAATAAATAATAGTCATTAACTACATATCATATAAATATACATTTGTACCATAAATATACATAGACAGCTAAATTCTATCGTTATGGATAGCTGTTTGCTAAGCATTTCCCCACCTTTGTTTATTCATATAAACTATTAACTAGATTATTTTCCCTGTCATGGACTTTTCAATTCCTCTTGTTCTCTGAGGTGACACCTTTCAGTGTGTTTATTATTTGCCCTGCAAAGCAGACTATGTCCACTGAATGAGAGTGACCCAAGCCTGACTTTTTGTGACATATTTTTTTGGAACTCCAAGCATTAAATGCATAAAAATGTACTTCAAAAATTCACAGAAATGAGAAGTTAAAACATAAATTTATTTTGGTGTAAAATAATTTTGAGATCATCATGTCTTTTTTCATACTATGCAGCTTTCATGAATTTTCAAAGAGCACTTGAATGTATAGATTTAAAAAATTTTGGCCTTATAATAAATTTCAATTAATCCTGTTTTCCATGAACTTTTTGAGGGCCTTTGTACTGGTATTTCTGTGGTGTGCATTTTATTCCTGCTAATGTCTTTGAAGAAATAATGTGTTCAAGAGCAAACATGAAAATGCCTGAAAAATAATTTCGGTGGCCATTTTATTCTCTCCTTTTCCTCATAGCAGCAAATGTATATGGCAGAGCCATGGTTATGCAACACACTGTTGGTGTGTGGAGGGAAGACCACAAAGCATGGGGATTCCATGAACTGCACGGATGTGTGTTTCAGAGCATGCTAACTCAGGTCTCCTTTCTGGACTTAGTAACACTGCCTAGACATAGACTTTTATTTTATTTTTCAAATGCATTACTAATATAACCTATTCTTGTCTTCGCTTCTACTGCCCTCTCCTGCTCCTGAGCTTCTCCCCTGTAAACCGTGGTTGTCACAGAGACTCTGAGTAAAAGGTACAGATATCGAGGAGATGGGCAGGCAGAGAACATCATAAGTGTTTCATGGAAGGAACACAGCACAGTTCCAAGGCCAAGATTGTTTGAGGGAACTGGCGCCTTTAGAAAACTAAATATTATTTGCTGTGACTGATCTACCACAGGAAAGAACACGAGAGACCTGACCAGTGGGAAAAGTAGGGCCGTAGTTGTTGTGGTAAACTGTTGAGCTTTTTGTTTAAGCTAGAAGGGACCATTGATGAACTTCAAGATGAGCCCCACTCTCGTGGGCAGCTTATAAACCCCCTTCCTTGGCATGGTGTAAAAGCTCCCGTCTTTTTAGTCTGGGATGTTTCTAGGATCTGGTAGATGTTCTGGTGATGTGAGCCCTGCAGAGATTTCTCACTGGCAAAAAAACATCCCATGATATTGCTTCACGGTTAAGCAGGATACTTTTAGTTGACTTTGAAGATCCGTTTTGCTTTACTCCCCTGCTCAGAACCAGAGGGGCTAGACTTCAACAGCTAGCTTTCCTTCTCTCTGGCTCCTCTCCATGGGAGGCACCAGGAGGAAATAACAAGGTCACGAAGAGAGTGAGGTCAGAATATTTGCTGTATATTTCACTCTTGCCTCTGACTCTGCACTTGGCTGCTTGTCCCTAGAGAATGCCATCGCTGCGATCTGTCCATCACTCCAGTTACCCTTCGTAGCCTTGGATCCCATTCAGGGACATGTGGTGGCTGGCTCAGGTCAGGCTTCCCTTCACCTTACCTACATCCCTACATCCCAGGAAGAGTTCCTTTATTCTCTCCTCTTCTGTGGTTTAGGAAGTCCCAGTTGCATCCTGCAGGAATCCAGTGATGTTGATGTCTAGTAGACATCTGAGACTCGACACGTCAACACTGAACTCCACAACACTCTATATCCTTAAGTTTCTGCATACTTCTGTGGTGGTAGTGCCATCCTGCTCATTGTCAAACCTAAAACCTTGGAGTCCTCCCTGGCTTCTCTCTTCTGCAGTCTGATAAGACATTACATTGCCTCCACCTTCCAAATCCATCAGCACCTTGTGTCTTCTCACCAGCAGCTCACCTGCCACTCAGGTGCAGCTATTCTTACTCCATGTCCTGATTAGTGCAGTGATGACTCAAATGGTTCCCTTGGCCCTGGTACCATATCTCCAATACACCACTTATGTGACTGCATGAAAATATGAAGCAGTTCATGCCATTCCTCAAAAGCTCCAAACACTGGCTTCCATTGCAAGAACTCAGGACCCTACAGTGATGGAGAAGCCCCATGCTCTGGCCTGTGACTTCATGGACTTCTTTACCACTCCCCTTGCCTCACTGCCACCTGGCCCCATAGCAGTTCTCATACCTCATATCCTTCTCTGAGATACCCTTGGCCTACAGTCCTCAACTCTTGGTTGAATGCTATGATCTCAGGACTCCTACCCTGACAGCCCTATTTGCTATTGACTCTCTATCCCTGCATCCTCCAAGATTGCTTCTCCACTCTGTCTAGCTCTATTTTTTTTCCTTTGAATCCTAGCATTTGTCACTTTCAAGGACGCAAGCAGAACTAGTTCTCTCAAATACCATAACAAATTACCAAAATCTGAGTGGCATAAAACCATAGAAAAGGTATTTGTCTCACAGTTCTGGAGGCAAGAAGTACAAAATCAAGGTATTAGCAAGGTCCTCCTTGTCATTTTCATGACCCTTGGCACATCTTGGCCTGTGAAAGTTCTACTTCAATCTTTGCTTCATTTCACCTTGCCTCCTCTCTGCATGTCATCACATGATGCTTTCCCTGTGTGTCTGTGTATATTAATTTGAATCTTCCATTTCCCATAGTTCAAATTTCCCATTTCCTTTTTTTTAATTTTTGACAGGCAGAGTGGACAGTGCGAGAGAGAGACAGAGAGAAAGGTCTTCCTTTGTTGTTGGTTCACCCTCCAATGGCCGGCGCGGCCGGCGCGCTGCGGCCGGCGCACCGTGCTGATCCGATGGCAGGAGCCAGGTGCTTATCCTGGTCTCCCATGGGGTGCAGGGCCCAAGGACTTGGGCCATCCTCCACTGCACTCCCTGGCCACAGCAGAGAGCTGGCCTGGAAGAGGGGCAACCAGGACAGAATCCAGTGCCCCATTTCCTATAAGGACCCTGATCCTACTATATAGAGGCCCACCCTGCCTGATGATCTCATCTCAACTTGGTGAGATCTGCAAAGACCCTATTTCCTATTGGTTACAAGTTCATGGTAATAGAACTTCAGATTTCACTATATCTTTTCTGGAGGAGAGCACAATTCAACTTCAAATATACGCTGGTCTATTTGTTATATCCACTGTTTATTGTCTATCTCCACTGGCAGAGTTAGGATTGTTTAGGGCATGGGACTTTGTCTCTTTTGTTCAATGATGTATCTACTCTGAGCATCCAAGGTTGTGTAGCAAGAAATGGTTGTTCAATAGATATTTGTTGAATGGAGGGAAAGTCTGAATAAAAGGCTGTTTTAAGGATTAATGTGACATGGAACTTTATGCAGCATGGGAAAAATGTCTTTGAAGTTCAGCTTGGATATTCTTGGTTTTGAAAAGCAAACATTTTGTGATGATTTAAAAAGACACCCAGCTACTAACCTTTCACTTAGAAAACAATACCTCACTGGGCATGTGGAAAGCCACATTTTACTCTAATGATTCCTTTTTCTATTCCGCAGCCTGCTCATTGAAACATTTATTTTTAACTTCATGTGTGTAGGATTTGAAGCATTTATTTTTAACTTCATGTCTGCTAAGTCTCCTGAATTTCAGACTTGGGGCTTGACTCTTCAGCAGATGGTTGTGGTGTTCCTTGGGGAGGAAGAGAGGGTAGAGAGGGAGATGAACAGAGGCTGCCAAATCTTAACCCTGAACAGAAGCCAGAAAATAGATGCAAGTGAGACACAGTGGGACCCACTGGTGCCGGCTTTATTGCTATCCAATGGCTCTGGGTCATAGGAAGACTGAGCCACCTTAACTAGCATTTTCTGCCAATTGCTTTGCTCACTGAACATGGCCCAGGCCTTGATGGACATGTCTGGATCTTTTAGTGGACTCTGGGCCACAAGTGCTGTAACATCCATTAATTTCTTCCCTTCTTTTTAAACTTTTTTATTTGAAAGGCAGAGAGAGAGAGAGAGCAAGAGTGAGAAGAGGGACACACACACACACACAGAGAGAGAGAGAGAGAGAGAGAGGAGAGAGATTTTCCATCTACTGTTTCACTCCACATGTGGCCACAACAGCTGGTACTGGACTAGACCAAAGGCAGGAACTCCATCTGGGTCTCCCACATGGGTGGCAGGGGCCCAAGTACTTAGGTTATCATCCACTGCTTCCCAAGCATATTAAAAGGAAGCTAGATCAGAAACAGAGCAGATGAGACTCCAATGTTCTGATATGAGTTGGTGCTGTTAATGTCAACAGCTCAGTTCACTGTGTCAAAACACCAGCCCCTATCTGCCTTCATTTCAAAATACCTCCTCACCTTTGACCTGTGAAATTTAAGGACAATGTGCATTATCTTCTCACTCCATTTCCCCACAAATGTTTGAAAATGTGTCAGTCTTCTCTCCTCAGTTGTGCAGAGTCCTTCCAGCACTGAGTGTGTGAGCTCTTGCCCTGTCCCCAAGGGACTCTGTGGCATCTCACATCAGAGGAACCACAGCTGGGAAGCAGCCATCTGTCATGTTTATTAATAAAAGTTAAATTGTACCAAGTACAGACATGAGCCAGTTCCCAACAAATATGTGGTGCTATGTGGTGGGATGACCTGATGCAGCCTGGTTTCTCTTCTTTAGAACAGGGGTCACTGGGGGCCGGCACTGTGGCGCAGTGGGTTAAAGCCCTGGCCTGTAGCACTGGCATCCCATATGGACACCGGTTCGAGACCCGGCTGCTCCACTTCCTGTCCAGCTCTCTGCTATGGCCCGGGAAAACAGTAGAAGATGGCCCAAGTCCTTGGGCCCCTGCACCCACCTGGGAGACCGGGAAGAGGCTCCTGGCTCCTGACTTTGGATAGGCACAGCTCTGTCCATTGCGACCATCTGGGGAGTGAACCATCGGATGGAAGACCTCTCTCTCTCTCTGACTCTCCTCTCTCTGTGTAACTCTGACTTTCAAATAAATAAATAAATCTTAAAAAAAAAAAAAAAAGAACAGGGGTCACTGGACAAGGGTACATCCACTGGATGTATCCTTGCAGTAATGGGGAATGCCCTGCCTACAGGCCATATAAGGTTAGTGAAATTATCTGGTCTGGCCCTGCCAAGGCAACCACAAGTGGGACTCAAAGTTCAATAAATCTATAGCAAGCTCATGTTTACGTTGATAATTGTGTATGGTCCCAGAATGATCTTTCTAAATATCCATTTGGCACTTGGTAGAAAACAGTTTCACCACCCCTGTGAATAGGGGCTGTCAAATAGTTACACATATTTGAAAGTAATTTATTCCCAACCAAATCACTTATTGATCTGTATTATTTGAAAATAAAACAGTGTTTTCATGAAAACCATTTTACTTAGAAAAACTTTATTGCTTTTAATTTGTACATTATAATAATCATATAATAATATAAATTATATGTAAAATCATATATTATATGTAATATTGCACATTACATAACATTATTTATAGTTATGCATGATACAATACCATGTTTACAAATAATTAATACTACTAATAACGATGTAATAGCTCTACTAATTCAGCATGAATCCTCCAATAAAAAGAATTTCCTTTCAATATTGAATAAAATGTCTAAATTCATAGAAGCATTACAGGATACAAGCAGGTAACTTCTGTGTCCCAGTATGGTAAGGGATTGCTGTTAGAATATGTAAGCAATCCTTTAAACTAAAAATTATCACCAACAGGGTTCAGACATTTGGCCTCACAGTTAAGACATCCATGTCCAATCATCAGGGTGCTAGATTTTATGCTTATTTTTGCTCTTGACTTTACCTTTGTGCCAAGGCAAACCCTGGGGGTAAGGAGTGATGGCTCAAGTAGTGGGTTCCTGTAAGCCAGGTGAGATACCTGGATTGAAATCTTGACTCCTGGCTTCAGGTCTGGCCATTGTAGGCATTTGAAGAGTGTCAAAGGGACTGGAGCTCTCTCTGTCTCTCTTCCTCTTAAATGCATGCATTATTATTATTTTTTTAAAATCACAACTAAAGGGGCAACCTCATAAATAAAAAAACGACAAAAGAGGAGTAAAAGAAATCACAGGCACTTTCAGAGGCAAAAATGTTGAGAAGTATAAAAAAAATATGAAGACCTCCACTGATGAAAACTCAATAATGCAAATTTAACAATTATGAGATTTCACTTTGCATCTGTTCTTATAGCAAGAAGCCGACAGCTGAGCCGGGGATTGGCATGGGATGATGTGGGAGGCCTAGGTGGTACAGCCATTATGACCAAACAGTTCCGGTGTGAGCACAAATTCTAGAGAAACTCACGGTTACCTGGGGAAGCACTCCTGGGACTCCTCATTTTAGAGTGACTGGGAGTGCTGGGGATCATGTGGCAGACAGCAGGCATGGTTGTGAATGCCCAAGCACAGGGGTCCTAAGGGCCCATGAAGTCAATATCAGCTCTAAGCATCAGCTCTGTGACCAGAGTCTCTCTTACATGAACTTCGTATGGCCCCAGTGAAAGCAGCTCCATAGACCTGATGCAAATGAGCAGAAGAGGCTGGAACCCAATCAAATGCCTTTTACAAAAACATGCAGCAAACTTGACCTATCCTGGACTACTCTTTGTTGTTTATCCATTCCTTTATAACCCACAAAAACTGAAGAACATTGCTGCAGACATAATAAATATGTGCACATGCATGTGTATACATGAAGATTAAATATAAAATGCATATCAATTATATATGAATTATTTATTAAGAATAGAAAGGTAACAAGGATGATATAAAAGAAAAAATAGGGGCTCTGTTGTGGGGCAGTGGATTAAGCTGCTATCTGTAACCCCAACATCGCATATTAGAGTGCCAGTTGGAGTCCTAGATGCTCTACTTCTGTTCCAGCTCCCAACTATTGCCCCTAGGAAGGTAGTAGAAAATGTCTCAAGTCCTGTGCCACTACCACCCATGTGGGAGACCCACATGGAGTTCCTGGCTCCTCGCTTCAGCCTGTACTAGCCCCAGATCTTGTGGCCATTTGGGAAATGAATCCACAGATGGAATATTTCTCTCTCTCTCTCTCTCTCTCTCTCTCTCTCTCTCTCTCTCTCTCCCACACACACACTCTTACTCTGCCTTTCAAATAAATAAAATAAATCTCAAAAAAAGGACAGTGAGAGATGGTAGAGGGAGAGAATGATGAAAATGGACCTAGAAAAACAAAATATAATTAAATTATTGTTCTGTGAATGAATCTGATTCTAATTTTTATAAACAAGGGTGCAAAAGTCATGGTTCAGGGTAGGAACTTTAGTTTGTTCATAGCTTTCCAAGAATGAAGGTTCTATATAGAGCACAAACAAATGGCTTGATATTAGCACGAAGTGTGTCTGTGGTGTGATGATACACATTGCTGTGTTTGGGAATCATGGTACTTTGTGCAATATCTTTCTTAGTATTCTTTTTTGGGGTCTGCAAATCAATGGTACCAGATGCTTTTTTTTTAAAAAAAAAGCTTTTTTTCCCCCATATCAGAAAGGTAATAATGATTTGAAAAATGCCCAAGGAAAGAAAAAAGTCAAGTCACATGTACAATAGCTTAAATTGTTCCAGGTGTTATGTATGATAGAAAAGAAACAGAGTTTTGTCTTACAAGCAAACTCTGTTTCTAGAGAAGAAGGAGCAGGGGTAACCATGCTACTGTTCACAGCAGTGGATTGTAGTGGATTTGGGGTCACATCCTGGCTCTTCCACTTTGAAGCTAAATCCATTAATTTTGTCAGCCTTGGTGTCCTTATGTTGCCATAGGATGCTAATATCTACCTGAAAGGGAAGTGTTGAGGATTAAGGACTCAATTCTTAAAATACAGGGTGAGTACACAGGAATAACACCAATGATATTCTTCTTAATTGCTTTAATGATTAGCAATTCCTAATTTCTATTGCTTTCCACATTCCTATAATGCTCATTAACCCATATAATCATTGACAGAGTTCTACTTCCACAACTGGTTTAGAACATTCCAAAAGTGATTGGCTGGAAGAATTGCTGTAGGAACCCCAAATCCGGTCCACTTGCCCAGTGTTCAGCACGCCAATTCCTGATACCAGAGTGGTGGAGAAAAGTAGGAGTTCAATTGCAATGTGCAGAGCTAGACGTTGCAAGCAATGTTCCCAAGCTCCCTAAGGGATCAAAGGCAGTGAATCTTATAGTTCAAAATAGGAGGTGAGCAGTGATGGTCAGCTCATGTGGGAGGCCTCTTTTTGGTCCACAGTTCATGAGATCTTCCTTTGATCAGTCAGCAATAGAGTTGTAAGCAAAGGTGTATTCTAATTTCTATTGCAGGATTCTGTTTCACACACAGATCAGATTTCTAAGTGGAGATATAGTAGGGTACACTGATAGGAACAGGATTTCTTTAACAATGAGAGAAAAAAACATATATTCACCCATGAGTGTGGGTCACCCCACATAGAGAAATACCTGTCATGACTGGGTCAGAGGCTTACCCAAAGGGTAGGAGGGAGGAAGAGAGAGAAAGAGAGAGAGAGAAACCTGGGTAACGACACCAACAGTTGAATGATTTTCCTTGATAATAATATGCAGCTGCTTACTTATCCATTCTATAGCTAATGGATACTTACGTTACTTGCACTTTTCTGTTATAACCAGAAAGGCAATCGTGAATAATTTTGCACATATCCTAGTTTATGTGGGCACATCACTGGTCTACAATATTCCTAGCAATGAGATTTCTTGGTCAAAAGGTGTGCATATCCTTAACTTTATTATTATCAAATCATTATCCAAAGTCACCTTTCAAAAGTTGCTGTTTAATCTCATTGAGAGTTCCTGTTGTCAGAAATCTTGTGTTTTGTCAACATGTGTGGTTTGAAGCAGTAATTTCATCACCATTTTTTCATCTCCCAAAATACTAATGAGGTTTTTTTTTTTTAATGTTGTGAACCATTTGAGTTTCTCTATTTTCTTCATGTTTCTCTTCAGATATTTTGAATATTTTTCTACTAGACCATCTGCCTTTTTATAATTGATTTGTAGAAATTATGTATACATTCTGAATTCTAATATTTTGCCAGTTATTTGGTTGCCAGAATTTTTTCCAGTCTGTAGCTAGGATTTTTATTCTCTTTTTATGCATTTTTAATGAGCAGAAGACCTTAATTTTTATGTAGGAGAATTAATCTATCATTTCTTTGACAACTTAATTCTCTGTACTTTGTTTCAGAAATAAGTTACAAGCCTAAAGTCATAAATGTACTATCATATTATTTTCTGAAAATTATTCAGTTTAGCTTGTTTCATTTACTCTTTATCTGAAATATATTTGTGTGTGTGTGGAGTGACATCAAATTTTGTGTATTTTCACAAAGCTATTTTTAACACAATTAATTGTAAAGTCCAGTCTTTCTATATTAATCCACAGGACTAATTCTGTTATAAATTGAATTTCCACATATTAATGTGTTTTGAAAAGTTCATGGATGAAATGGAATGAAATGAAATAAAAAAAAAAAAACTTTGAGACCTATAGAGTTTTTTTTTAAAATACCCATTTTCCATGTTCTCTTGGGAGACTCCTAATATTTCTAGAGCTGTGTTTGTTTACATAGTATGTGTTGGTAATATTCTATTGAATGCTTTAGTTATTATAAGTCATTTTATGATTGTTTATAAATATGAAGGGATTTCCATTCACTGTTTTCTTATTAAGTATTTACTCCTCAAAATAAACTTTAGTGTCAACAGAGTTAAAAATTAAAAAAAGGAGTCAGACAGGAAGGAAGGGAGGGAGAAAAGGAAGATAAAGAATTCAAACCTGGCCTTTGAATTGACATTTCAGTGAATTTATAGTTCCTTTTAGGAAGAGTTATGATTCCAAACTTCTCCACGTTGAATCTTCTACAAGAACAACGAATTTCTCTCCATTTATTCAGAACTTTTAAAAGTTGTTATCAAAATGATTCAGAGTTTTCTCACATGTTGTTTTTAAAGATTTATTCATTTATTTGAAAGACAGAGTTACAGAGAGGCAGAGGCAGAGAGAGAGGTCTTCCATTAGGTGGCCGCAATGGCTGGAGCTGTGCCTATCCAAAGCCAGGAGCCAAGAGTTTCTTCCAGGTCTTCCATATGGGTGCAGGGGCTCAAGAACTTGGCCCATCTTTTACTGCATTCCCAGAGCGTATCAGAGAGCTGGATCAGAAGTGGAGCTGCAGGGACTTGAACTAGTGCCCATAGGGGATGCCAGCACTGCAGGAGGTGGTTTTACCCTCTATGCCAGAGTTGCTGGCTCCTCTCACATATTTTATTAGATTTATTCCATGTTTCTTGAAGCTGCTGTGAACTTTCTGTTTTTAAAACCATATTTTCAATGATTTGCAACTGATGTGTATAAACACAATTGATTTGCACATTGACTTTATGTGGAGTAAATTGATGAACAATTTCATTAATTGGAATGATCTCTGTGAGGATTGCTTGGGGTTTTCTAAATACACAATCATATCATCTGCTAATAATGAGAGTTATGCTTCCTGATTTCCGATGATGGGAATCAACACTCAGTGGTTGTCAGCTGGAACAGATACCAATAATAAAAGATTGTTTAACAAGAGAAAAGCATAACACGTTTATTTTAAGTGACAACAGAAGCTTCAGAAATAAGTTTCAGAGATGATGGTGCAACTGTCTGTGTTCATGCTTGGGTTTAAGGTTTAAGAATGCAGACATATGATTGGACTGAGGAAGATCTGTGTGTTAGATTCTTCTTGGTCTCTTCTGTGTAGCATTGCTTCCTCCAGATTTGGGCATGACCCTTTTGCAATGAAAAGTTTCAAGGGAAATAAGAGTGACTTTTCTAGGTTGGATGGCTGATTTGGGGAGGGGTGGGGTTCTCATTTCTAAGGCAGTCCTGGAAGGGAAGGGATTCTGGCTCCTCTGACTCCCTGACAGGACAGAGATCTTGCTTTTGGGGCCCCTCCAATGTCCTATAGTTGAAAGAACTAATCATCACCGAAGTATGGTGCTTTGGGGGATTCTGTTCTCAGCCCTGATGCTAATGATCAGAAATTTTCTTTCTTCTGTACACATTGCTAGCTGGGCCCTCCATGCAATGTGGAGCATGAGGTATTCACAGTGGGCTTATTTGTCTTTTTTGTAATTCTGTGAGAATGCTTTCAGCACTTATTACTAAGGATGATGTTTGCTCAGGGCTAGCACAAATATCTTTCTGTTTGTAATTTGCTAAAAGTTTTTGTCAAGAATAGATGTTAAGATATTTTGTTAGATATTTAATTTTTATCTACTGAACTAATCATATTCATCGCATTTTTCCTTTTAATTCTGTAATCAATATTAATCATTTTCCAATGCAAAGCCATTTATGTCATGTTGACTAATGCTTAATTCTCTTTAGGATTTATTCCCTTGATAAATTTCTGAGCTCTCCTTTTTATGTATTCTCAAGACATCAATGATTGGATACATTTTTCACAAAACATTTCTCATTTATGTATTTTTATAATTAATTAACACACATCTGTTAAGATTATCTTAACAACTTTTAAATCCTTTCTCTATCTGAAGTTACACATCATTTTATTTATTTGTTTTTGGCAATATGCTTTTTTTTAAATGTGGTAAGAATTGTTGACATGGCATTTACCCTTTTCGCAGATTGCCAAGTTCACTGTACAGTGTCATTAACAGCAGGTGCAGTGTTATATGGCAGACTTTCAGAGATATGCATCTAGTATCACTGAAAAACTTGATATCCTATGAAGAGCAACAACCTATGTTGTCTCTCGTCTCCTTCAGAGGCCACAAGAACGTCTGTCTGACTTTTCATTTCTTAATCCTCTGTCTGGATTCTGAACTCCTGGTCTGAATGCACACATTGTCCATACCCTGGCCTCTTCCTCCTTCTTCTCTGACACCCAGAGCTGATGCTGAGTTTCCCTGCCAGTCTCCCCTCCATTATCAAGCTCCCTCATCCATCTTCTGGGCCAGATATCAGGTCACCTCTTAGATCCATGAGTCCTCTGGAGTCAGCCCATGTCGAATCAACCATTCTCTCAGCATCTGATTCATCCTAAGAGACAGGCAGTGCCTTGTTCTATTTCATTTCCTCCCTTACCTGGACTGGCTCCTCAGTGTTGAGAGATAGCTCTCATGGATTGGAAGTAACAGCCAGTTGATCTTTATTTCTGTGGCTAACTCATATGTCTAGTAACAGGCAAGGAAGTCTCATGCTTGTCCTACTTGCAGGCCACCCTACTTCCTACTTCCCTTGCAGACTAGGCCACTCTTAGTCACATGCACGCAAATAAACCTAGCCAAGAAAGGAAGAATATAACACTTGGGCAAAAGTTTCTAATAAATATGAAAATCATGTCAATCAGCTAATCAGGATACAGTTGGCCATCACACAGTTGGCAAAGAAAGAGAATAAATGACATAAATGATGGAATATTTAAAATAAGCTAAATTTCTTATATTTTAATTTTAATATATTCAATCTACCACACAGCAGTCATACTAAGAAAGTGTAATTATCTTATTTAATGTCAAAATAAACACTTCAGAGAGGGCTCAGCATTCTGGGTTGGACATTAGAATCTTGTAATCCTGTTGGGGAGCGATAGTAGCTATCTGTAAGGCAAAAAGTGACAGGAGATCAAGAGATCCAGAATGGTTGAAAGAGAGAAGTAGCATTTGAAATTAATCCAGAGGATTAGGATTTTGCATATTTACATGTGTTCCCAAATGTTTTCTATAGAAGCATACAGAAGCCATTTTTCAAGACACATTGCCCGTTCTGTAACACTGGTCCATCTGAGGTACCAAAATTGGCAGAGTCACATACTCTGTCCATGAGCCTCATTGTTAACACATTTGACTTTCGTTTTCCTTTGCTCCCCAAGACAGTGCTTGCATACTTGTGATCTGAGCCATTTATAAATCAATGTGTGGATATATGTGTCTTTACAGCTCTTGAAGCATGTTTTAATTATATATGTTAGAATATAAAGCAGTCTGCTGTCAATTAAAATATTAGTATTATTCTTGTGCATAATCTTAATTTCTGGAGAGACTGAATATGAAAAAATATCAGCACAGTTTTTTTAAAAAATTCTGAAATAAAATAATTATGACCTGTGTAGTTCTGAGATCTCTCCCAATATCCTGTTCCAAAACCAATTGTTTCTGTGATCCTTCAAAATTGCCATTAGAACTATAATGAATGTGAGTTATCAGTGTGTCAAAGCAGCCCATAAAAGTGATTCAGTGACCAGTCTGAGAGCTGTCAAAGGAAAATTTTGATTTTTTAAATGCTGACTTCTTATCGGTACCTCTTAGGTAATCTTAAACTAAGAATCAAAAGCCAACATTAGGTTTGTGAGTATACTCAATGGATCAGGGAGGACTGGGCTGTGGTAGAGCCATCAGGGCCAATCTCAGGGGCAGGTTCTGCTCATCAGTGTTCCAGCTAGGCCAGAAGACAGAATCTGAGGTTCCACAGCCACATTTTCTAGGATGTCTCTTGAAGAGCAGAGTAAACCCGTACTAATATCACAAAGTTCACTAGGGCTTGGCGGTCTAACCACAACTCTTGTGATTGAGGAGACTAGCTTCCCATACTCAAGAAGCTGAAAACAATTAGTAGTGCTGGAAGGTCTAGTCATCTTGAAAGCAGAGGGTAATAGACTGGACCAAATTATAAGTTAAAGGTCACTCTCCTTCATTTCTTCTGCATGTCTTGCTGGCTCCAACAGACCCTGTGTGTGTGTGTGTGTGTGTACTCATGTATATACTCTTGGTGTTTTACAATTGCAGATGAAAGATCTCAAGAAAGAACTCAGATGAAGTCTCCCTTTGGAAACTGTAACAGGGACCATTTGCCCCTACTAGGTGCTCTAAAATTTGATTTTAGCATACTTTCATAGATCCTGTAATAATGCTTCGTAAAGTGTACATAGAAATTACTCGTATTTTTTTTTCTTAGCATTTCAAAATTTGTCTCAAGATTGAAATCAGTTCAATAGAATGGACCAGTCAAGTTTATTGGGTTAATTCTGCAGCATGTTAACTAGGTAGCTCATGTTAATGGACTTTGCACAGGTCTAGTGCCCACCCCCAGTCTGTGAACTTGATCCACTTATTTAAATGCTCTGAAACACAATTTCTTTATAAAATCAGCACAATAAAAGTTGACTTGTGGCCGGCGCCGTGGCTTAACAGGCTAATCTTCCGCCTTGCAGCACCGGCACACCAGGTTCTAGTCCCGGCCGGGGCGCCGGATTCTATCCCTGTTGCCCCTCTTCCAGGCCAGCTCTCTGCTATGGCCCGGGAAGGCAGTGGAGGATGGCCCAAGTCCTTGGGCCCTGCACCCACATGGGAGACCAGGAGAAGCACTTGGCTCCTGGCTTCGGATCAGCGAGATGCGCCGGCCGCAGTGGCCATTGGAGGGTGAACCAGCGGCAAAAAGGAAGACCTTTCTCTCTGTCTCTCTCTCTCACTATCCACTCTGCCTGTCAAAAAAAAAAAAAAAGTTGACTTGTGTTAATTGTGTAAGTCATCTGTCACGCCAGCCTTATGAGCGGTGTGTTAGGTAACAATGATGGTGGTAATGGCAACTGGTCTGCATGGTAGGACATTTTGTTATACAGGAACTTTGTCCCTGTAATGCCCATTGGGGTAATGCTTTCTTTTCTCAAATCTTTTACACCTTTTCCTTCTACCATGGGGCTTGGGCATGCTTGTTCTCTCTGTGTGGGTTATGTCTTTCCAGAGGTCTGTGTAGGTCAGTGTAGGGAAGTTCTATGAAGTGATGAAATGAGGGCAAGTTAGAGTAGAGTCCCAGGTCCCTGGTTTTCCTGACCCAAGTGTGGCTCATGCACCAGAAGCACCAGGAGCACCTGGAGTTTAACCTTGAATTGGTGTCTGCATTGGATCAAGGTAATTCATGTTCCCCATAAATTCTGAGGAGCCCTGTCCTAGGGAGCACCATAGGACATCGGATGCATGCATCAAGTCAGTAGTAGGTAACAAAAGGCAGGAGGATACTGAATGGGATAGGGTACCACAGAATATGACCATGATAGGAATTCCATCAGGGCCTTTCCCTCTTGCAAGCACAGATGACAATCAGCAAAAAACAAAACAAAAACAAAAACAAAGAAAACCATCTAGTTATCATTAGATACACAAAATGACCAAATGATTGGATTCTTAAAAATTTTTCTGTTTTCCTGTATCTTCAGTCCAAATCCGAGTCTGTATGGTAAATATGTTTAACACAAAATGGTAAGCATTCACACTTTCATAGCATGCTAAATTTTCTCCCAAATTAAAACTTCATTTAAGGAAACCACAGTCCCTTCCTAATGTATCTAGTTTTGAAGGAACTAGATTTTGACCCAGTTCATCAAAACATACTAGAAAAATTCTATCTGGAACTCTTAGACCAATGCTATGCATTCAAGTCTTTATTTTCCTCATTTTGTCTTTTCTCTTCCAAAGCTTGACTCCTAACCACTTGAGATAGAGCTAAAGCTGACAGAGAAAATGAAAATCCTCTGCCTTCTTGCCCGGAGGAACTGCTTGGCAGGAGATTTCCAAGTTATGCTGTCATCAAAGCTAAACTTAACCTTGTTCAGGAAAAAAAAAAAAAAAAAAAAAAAACAAGAAAGTCCAGGCCAACTCCTTGTCAGGACAGTTCAGCTTGCAAAGTACAATGTTTGGGAGAAAAAAAGGAAGAAAAAAGTAGCAGAGAATATGTTTCATTTTAAGGTTGTTGAGACGTAAAACGGTGACTTCTCATGTTTTGCACTGACATTAAAGTTAAATGTCTTGGTTCACGGTCACTTAGCGCTCCCTTCATCCCTCTGAGTCTTCGTTCACAGTTTTAAAATACACCACTTTCTGTATTAAGCAATGAAATGTAACTTTCCTGGGGTTATAATTGCTTTCCAGTGTGTCTTTTCTTGTGTGATTTCACTGCTAAAAATTTTCTCCAAAATAGGAGATATTTAGTGAACACAATGCAATATATTTTCCTGCTATTTTTAATTTTTTCATATATAATTTGAAGGGTTGGATGAGGGAAAAAATGGCAACTTAACACATCTGAGAGTGACAGATTCTCAAACTCTAAATACATCTTAAACTTTATTGATGCTTTTAAATTACAGTACCCAATATCTGGACATGTCCATATAATGTTGACACCGTTTTATGTCTTCATAGCTACTGCCAATGT
Organism: Lepus europaeus; assembly: GCF_033115175.1. NCBI lineage: Eukaryota > Metazoa > Chordata > Mammalia > Lagomorpha > Leporidae > Lepus > Lepus europaeus. Next base: position 58,099,098 of record NC_084827.1, read on the forward strand.
TTGCTTAAGAATTCAGATGTAATTCGGGCTGAACAAGAAGAACATTTTACAAGGAAAAGTAGAACGTGCTGGAGCATTTTGCCTGGAATAAGCTTTTATTTTTAGCTTGTCCCCAAAAAATCGTTATCTAGAGGCCTGAAATGTCTCAAAAAATCATTATATTTGAGTGCCTGGTAGGTCATTTCACAGAGGTCTACAGGATCCTACTTGATATCTGCTGCATGTACTCTCTGGACCGTAGGGCAGTAGATGGAATGGATTGTCTGTTGGAACCTACTCTCTTCCTTTTTCTTTCCATGGGCAAACTTCCTCCAGCAGATGGAATTTCAACAAATGGCACACCATGATTTGGCCCACTAAATTACACCCGGGGATTTTATTGAGTTTTATTATAAAAAGTAGAATTTCCAAAACTGAAATCTAATCATCTGAGGATCATTGAATAGCTTGTTTTTACCTCCACAATAATACATAGTCTTCTCTCTAGTGTCTTAGCTTGATTATATTTTAGGGAACACTAACATGTAAAAGAATGCCACAAACAGAAGAACTGGACTTGGATTTTAACCTTGAGCTCCGCCCAGTCCCTGCTCTTTTGGTGAGAAACAATCTTTTCATAAGAGAATAAATACATCAAAAGAACCATCCAGTGTGGACTGCAGAGAACCAGATGGTGAATGTAAAACACTCATGCCAATTTATTTGCTACCCACCCCTGTCCCACAAACAACCTCTGTTTCTAAAATGCAGGAATTTAGACCAAGAGAAGACTAGTGATAAATTGAGGGGAGGGGATGGAAGCAGAGGTGGGTAATTATTGAATATTAGAAAAACTCTTTCACTTCACAACTTTAGGATCCAAAATTTTTAGTGAAGCAAAAACGCGTTGTTATAGTTGTCACTAACCAAGCCTTTTTTATATGCCTAGCTGTGTTCTCTAAGCTGGTTGGTTGTCCCATTCCTCACTTGTTGTGACCCACTCTCACTCTCACCCCCCCCCCCCACCTCCATGTCAGACTGGCACTGTCAACTTTACTTTGTAGGATGGGATGCTGCACCACAGGAAAGGGAATAGACCGGCCTAGATTTACCAAGCCCATCAGTGGAACATCTCAATGCATAAGCAGGGTGGTAGAACCCATTGTTATAAAGTTTTCATTCTACCTTACAGGTTCACACCTAACATAGCTGCTTGCATGCTCATAGAACTTCAAGGTCCTACACACTAAGCTCCCCTCCCTATTTCCTGGGGTATTCTCAGGTCTCTCGGGGCTTTGATTTCTTCAACTGATAAATGAGAGTGTGTAGGTGGGCTCATACAAAGTCTTTGGAGAGAGGAAGTCATTGCCTTCCTAGATAATGTCTGACCTTGATATCTGTACCTCCTCATCTTTCATACGGATACCATCATGGCTGTCCTATGTCCTTCCTTCTTGAGTTATCTTTGTAAAGGTGAAATAAAGAGTGCACTGGATATCATACATATATAAATAATGGTAGCGATGGTCTTATCAATATTCTCTTGCAGAGTTTCCATTGCAGGTTTTAATCAGTCACTTCACTGTTTCCCAGATAATTCCCATTTTAGAAAACTGCCCAGTTCCCGCCCAGATTTTAGTTCCTGTTCCAGTCTGTGTTCCACTTATCTAAGTTCTACTTGAAAGTTAATTATTGAGCAAGTACTCTACGTTCATTGGCGTATAAGATAATGGAAACAGGAAAATGAATTAGACAGAGTCCCCACTCAAAAGAGCTCTAATTCTCACATGACATTATCTTCCAAAAAATGGCCATCACTGTGTTAGTCTTCTTGTTAGTGGTGGAGTCCAGATAGACAAGCTCCAAAGGAGGAAGGGGTTCTCTTGCCTGGAGAGATTGAAGCATACTTCTGAGAGTATTTGCACCTGTGCAGTGAGTGTGAGTGATGGATGTGTAAAGTAAAGGTGACAGAGGGGAACTGATGGGAGTCAAATTTGGAGAAGCACAGTGGTGTGGTACAGCATGCTCACAGCACTGACAATATATTGGCAAGTTTGAGCATTGAGTGAGAAATAAGGAGGGCCAGGACATAAAATATTACCAAGAATGATCATAAACGAACACACAGAAGCAAGGAGTCAGAGTTTTATTCCAAAGGCACAAGGAGCTACAGATCTGGTGTCAGTGATTTTTTTTCTCTGAATACAAAACTTACTGTATTATCTGTCTTTGGACAAAGAGATTGACCACCTTATAACACTTTGTGGCTTTTTATTATATTACATTTAGTCCCATGACATTACTTACTATACTTCTATAAACAAGGAGCTATAATGATGATTCAGAAATCATTCAAATGTATGGTCATTTATCACCTCTGTATTGATTTAAATTTGTTAATTTTAGCAATTGATCTGTGAGCTCCCCAGTTTTAAAGGATGACAAAATAGTCAATAAAACAAGCCATCTTAAAGTAATTCTCCACCTTTATCTTCCTTTCAATTCACCAGGTCATGATGATTCTGGTATAGTATGGCAAAATGCCCTTTTCTTTTCTGAATTCCAATTGTTATATTTTTAGTTCAAGCCTTTATTATTTCTGCATGTTTCCATTGGGTCTTCTTATCACCAGTATTTTATACCTCACCATCCCATCACCATTCTCATCCCAGATACACATACAAACGGACACAAACACATGAGGACATCTCAAAAGGTTCATGAAAAATAGAAGTAAAAGATAAATTTTTTGTGGTGCAAGCTATTTTTATTTATTTACTTACTAATATAAAGAGGGTAGATTTAATGCATTCCATAGGAACAGTTTCCAAGATGACAACATTTCCCTCATTCCTCCTTCCCACTAAATCCCCTCCCCCATCTGCCCTCATCATCAGTTTTTGGAAACACATATTGTAATTCACTCTATATTCACAGATTAAATTCACCACTAACCATAATATTCAACAAGTGATAAATAAGAAAACCACAATTCCATAGAGAGTGTAAACAAGGGCTAAAAATGACAATTAAACTGCAAGTGACCATTTCATTCCTATACATTTTTGGTAGCCTGTATTAACTGTCACATATCAGAGAAAATATATATTTGTCTTTAAATCCATGGGTTTTTTATTATATGCATTTCTCACAAACTTTTTCAAGATACCATAATGCATATTCTTTTCTTCACAGGACAATCAGAGCAAACTTTGCAAAATGCAAATTGGTGTGACTGTCCTGACCTAACCAGTGTTCCCTTGAATTTTAAGTTTATTATCTAAAAGCACAAATAAGCTATGCTCTATTTTAATGTCTAAGATTTAAGGAAAAATCATGTAAGAACAGAAATCTTAACATTTTCTGTTTTTTTTTAAAGATTTATTTATTAATTTGAAAGGCAGAGTTACAGAGAGGCAGAAGCAGAGAGAGAGAGAGAGAGAGAGAGAGAGAGAGAGAGAGATCTTCCATCCTCTGGTTCACTCCCCAAATAGCTGCAATAGCCGAGGCTTCACTGATCCAAAGCCAGGAGCCAGAAGCTTCCTCCAGGTTTCCCACGTGGTTGTAGGGTCTCAAAGACTAGGGCCATCCTCCACTACTTTCCCAGGCCATATCAGAGAGCTGGATAAGAAGTGGAGCAACCAGGTCTCGATCCAGTGCCCATATGGGATGCTGGCACTGCAGACGATTTTACCTGCCATGCCACAGCACTGGCAACTTAACATTTTCTACAGCCTGCTGTCCCCTTATTCTTCATCTCTTGTGATTTTATATAAGAGCCACACTTACACTTCCTTATAATATTTAATAGACTACGTTCCAGGTAGCACGGTGCCTGGAACACTGTGCTGAAGAAGTATTTATCGAGTATAAGAAAAAAATATATGATAACACTTAGGGAGTATACTCTGTTTGTGCTTAGAGCAAAAATGATGCATGCACAGCATAACTCTTGGGAGAGAGTGATGGCTATGACTCTGTAAAGAGGATAAAGTGTTAAAATCTTCTGTATGGGCAAATTCTAAAAGATAGTAGAGGGTAGAAGGAGTATCATTTTTCAAAGACAATGGCTACAACTGGAAATGATGAATCTAAATTTACAGAATAGAAAATAAAGTCAATGGGCATGTGTCACGTTATGTGACAAACACTTAGATAATTTACATAACTTCTCTTTTCATTCCTACAAGAAGGCTATCTATAATTATCCCCACTACACATAGGTAAAACTGAGATTAAATAACTTCCCAAAGGACATGTAATTAGTGAGTTACAGAGTCAGCATTTAAATTCAAGCTAGGCTGGATTTCAGTGGCTAGCTGCTTTCCAAACATTTTACAGTTTGCATCATACACATCCATGCATGCGTGTGTACATGCACACACATACATACGTGAAGCTGGATTATGATCCTGAAGGACCAACCCTTCCACTGCTGGACTTTCATTGTTTTCTCATCTACGAAGCCCAATAATGGTCAATATTTGTCAAATAATCAGCACGGATTTATCCCATCCACTCCTAGGTGGTTGTTGCTGACTACCCTGCTTTTACTATCAGCGAGCAAGGCAGTCCTCAAGTGGAGCCTATCTTTTTAATCAGGCATTTTTCTAAATTCCAATGAGCAGATTGATGAAGCAGATATTCCAGTGTTTCTTTTAGGAACGCTATGCCTAGACTCAGGCCAGATGAGGGTTTTGTGAATGTGTAGGGATTGATTGAGCTGTACTTAAAGATCATGGTTTCCAGAGTAACCAGGATTTTCAGTATAATTTAGAATCACTCAGTGTACGAATGTGATTAGCTATTGGGAGTTAAGCCCCATTGTATTCAAAAAAGAATGGAAATCTCCTGAGAAAGACATAGCTCTAGAAGTGAAATTGTCAACTTTGATGAGGCCTGAATTGACAGGAACAAGACCTTTACAATACATCAGCTGTCTCCTTTCCTTCATTTTCATACTTGATGCATAATCATTTGGACAATGAGCTTTTTAAAGTAAAAGAATGTCATCTCTACTTACAATTTTAAAACTTTTCTCTTCCACATTTTTCTTTATTCTGATCTTATTCTATACCATCCCACTCTTTAATTTATTTAGCTCTGCTTAGAATTCTAATTAATTTTGAACCTGATTAATACTATACATTGTAATGATTGTGTGTATGTGTGTGTGTGTGTGTGTGTGTTGTACAGAATGTTGATAGGGAGGCATGATGGGCACAAGGGTGTGAAGGAGGTAAGATTTTATTTTTTCAAAGATTTGCCATTTTCTCTTCAGTCTTTCTTGTTTATTTAATTATAGGGGAGAGTGACAAAGAGAGAGCAACTGTGAGAGTGAGAGTGAGAGCAAGAGTGAGGGTGAGAGAGAATCTTCCCTCTGTGAGAGAGGGAGAGAGGGAGAGAGGAAGAGAGGAAGAGAGAGAGAGAGAGGGAGAAAGAGAGAGAGAGAGAGAGAGAGAGAGAGCGATCTTTCAACTACTGCTCTCCAATTGTTCATAAAATCCAGGAGTGGTACAGGCCAAAGCTAGGAGCCTGGTCTCCATCCTGGTCTCTCTTATAAGTGGCACCTTTGGTGGGGAGTGGAACAGCCAGGACTTGAACCAGCCCTCTGATATGAGATGCCAGTATTGCAGGCGGCAACATTACCCACTGCGGAGCAACAACAGCCACATCTTTTCAGTCTTTCTAAAACACCCCAAAGTAATATACCTAACACTTCTAGCTTCTCATACTACAGAAATTTCTGATCCCATTCATCTATGACTCTTATCTTTTTCATATCCTGTGATACAAGTTTTCATGTTCTCTATCTAATCTAAATTATGGAGCACGATTAGTAGTCCTAAAGGTTTGATGGTCCACCATGTTTGGGTTTAAACCCCTGTAGAGTGATGCTCTTGGAAATACAGTCCTCTCAGCCTTCTGACAAAAACTGATGCCCGCAGCAGGTCCCTGACTCCTAACCTTTGTCTGTTATGCATATTTTTTGGGGGAGGGGAGATTTATTTTATTTATTTGAAAGGCAGAGTTACAGAGAGAGATCTTCCATCTGCTGATTCACTCCCGAAAGGTCACAATGGCTAGGTCTGGGCCAGGCTGAAGCCAGGAACTAAGAGCCTCATCTGGAACTCCAGTGTGGATGGCAGGGGCTTTTCTTCTGCTGTTTTTCCCAGGCCATTATCAGGGAGCTGCATCAGAAATGAAGCAGCCGGGTCTTGAACCAGCACCCTTATAGGACACTGGCATCATAGGTGGAGGCTTAACCCTATTGTGCCACAATGGTGGCCCTTAGGCCTCATTTTTTCTCTTTAACCATCCTGCAGCACCTGAAATGACACCCTGAGTTGTACTTAGGTGGGCCTAATATATACAAGCATGTCCATCTTTGCTACTTCATTTTCACCAAGCCATCTCTGCAAGCCAAGCTTAAGGAGAGTATACTTAGTAGGTCTTTTTGAAGAAAACATGTTGGCTGGCGCCACGGTTCACTTGGCTAATCCTCCACTTACCAGAGATTTCCTGAAGTGATACAACAGACACTAATGCTAGGGTAAACACCATGAAGCAAATGAAATGAACAAAACCCCTGCTTAGCACCACTCTTTATTTTCTCCACACGGTTAGCATGTTCATGTTGCACAGAGGAGAGGCTGGAGAAGCGTTTGTGGAGTTAGATTAAGTCATTGGTAACTTAGGTTGGAGGATGAAGCAACACAGTCTGCTGTGATGAAAGTATTTCTATCCAGGGAATCAAAACAAAACAAAAATAGTAGCTATTTCTAAGATACCAGTTAAGGAGACACCTGCATTCAATAAAGGAACAGTTGGGTTTGATGTCAGAAAGTAAATCCTGGGATGCACCAGTGATGGCTCAAGTAATCAGGTCCCTGCCTCCCATGTGGGAGACTGTGGCCTAACTCTGGTTGTGGTAGGCCTTTGGGGAGTAAACTCAAAATGTCAGGAGCAGTATGGGGACAATGTTGGTTGAGAAGGCTCCCTCCTGAGAGGAAAGCAATTCATAGAAAGGTGTTTCGGAACCATGGACTTTGGGTTAATGTTGAGCCATGCCTTTTTCAGATGTCCTAAAATTCAAGAAAGAAGGTGCAAGGCAGTCAGTCCAGTGGGAGGTGCCCTAGCCATCCTTTCAACTCACAGGTTGCAATATAGAGACATACTGACCTTGGTTCAAAGGCCAGTTTAGACACTGGCTGCCCTCTGAATGGCCAAGGTGATAGTCAAGTCCTCATTGCCACAATGAAGAGAAGGACCCCCGCCCCCGCCTTTGCTGCAGATGGAGAGCTGCTCCAGGTGGTGCCCAAAGAATCACACAACTGCTGTTGCTTTGTTGTTATGCTTAATGGTTTAATTATGACAAAATCCAAGCTAGTCACTTAGAAGGAAAGTTAGTAACACCAAGTCTTTCCTGAAATCTTAAACAGAATGCATTGAAAGCCTTGGAAGAATCTCTGGACAGAACTAGTCTCTCTTGGATGTTCCTGCAGCCTGCCAGAGTCTCATCTACACATTCCCGATTGCTATCATGGTGCCTTCAGTGATCTGTGTCTGTCTGCACAAACTATGAGCAACTTTTTATTATTGCTTAAACTCTAAAACCTAACAGAAATTCTGACTTAGTATGTTCTCAATTAAGTGTGTTGATAGAACAAATGGACAATAACCCATCTATTTTACAGTTGAAACGTACAAAGAGAACACATTCATGGTGTAACCACACATACCAGGTCAATGGTTTGCTGCAAATCATGGTACATAAGCATAAGGAACTTTAAAATATAAATATATGTAATACACACACACAAATACATATAATATGGATTATCTTCCAGTACAAAGTAGATGTTTGGCCTCTGAGTTTAGAGGCTATATCTGTGATTTTATTGTGTTTTCCCACAGCTAAGAATACAACCATGAGTACCTAGTATGTAGTCAAAAAGCAAGTGCTAGTAGGAAGATGTGGTGCAGCATGTCAAGCCACCACTTGCAAAGCTGCATCCCATATCAGTGCCTGTTCAGGCTCTGGCTCCCCTACTTACGATTCAACTCACTGCTACTGCACCAGGGAAAGCCGTGAAGGATGACCCAAATACTTGAGCCCCTGCCACCCATGTAGGGAGACCCAAATGGAGTTCAAGGCTCTGGGCTTTGGCCTGGCCCAGTCCCAATCATTGAGGCCATTTGGGGAGTGAACCAGCAGATAGAAGATTTCTCTTCTCTCTCTGTCTCTACCCCTCTAACTCTCTGTCACTCTGTCCTTCAAATAAATAAGTACTTTTTTAAAAAGCAAGTGCTACGGCTGGCACCGCGGCTCACTAGGCTAATCCTCTGCCTGTGGTGCTGGCACCCTGGGTTCTAGTCCCGGTTGGGGCGCCAGATTCTGTCCCGGTTGCTCCTCTTCCAGTCCAGCTCTCTTCTGTGGCCCTGGAGTGCTGTGAAGGATGGCCCAGGTCCTTGGGCCCTGCACTCACATGGGAGACCAGGAGGAAGCAGCTGGCTCCTGGCTTCAGATCGGCGCAGCTCACCGGCCACAACGCACCGACCGTGGTGGCCAACTTGGGGGGTGAACCAATGGAAAAGAAAGACCTTTCTCTCTGTCTCTCTCTCTCTCTCTCACTTTCTAACTCTGCCTGTCAAAAATAAATAAATAACTAAAAGGCAAGTGCTACTTCAATTTGAAATGAATGTTAGAAAAGGTTTGATCTTTGCATCCCTTACTTTAGACAACCATTGTTTGTAGGTCTGCTCATTATACAGCAGTTTATCTTTTAGGGCTTCCAAATGGAGAAGGAAGACAGGGTCAGATTTAATAGTTATAACATAGTATTTATTTTTGCTGTTTGCTAGGTGAAATTATAGGTAACATGGGGAAAAACAAATGAAGCTAAAAGCATGAGTTGTCACTTCCACACACCATTTTAGGCACTTCACAAAATGCATATTTTATGTCTTTGCACAAAGTAGGCTATTAAGCGTGCGATGCTAAGAGGAATTTTATCTCATCTATAAATACAAGTGAATCTTTTAAGCTCCAAATCCCCATATACAGACAATTTACTGTGGTAATCAAGGCGTTGCACACAATTTAACTTCAGTACCATGTGTAACTCTATTGGTACTTTAATAATAATGAATTAAAATTTATGTTGGCAACAAAAAATGTTACTTAAAGTAGAATCACCTAAAGAGTCAATGATAATTTTCAAGAAGCTGTGTAAATATCATATTTACTCAGAACCCTCTTTTGTGCCTTTACCTTTTCATTAATGTGAAAGAGGACCTTTCAAATTTAACTGTACACATATTTTGAAGAACAAATTATCCTCACTACTTCAGATTGAAAATACCAGGCAAAATGCATGAGTATTCACTCAAATACTAATAAGGGAATGAATACATTGCTTTTATTTTTCTCTTCATACCTTTTTTAAAAAGTTTATTTATTTATTTATTTGAAAGGCAGAGTGACAGAGAGAAGGAGTGGGGAGAGAGAGAGAGATTTTCCTTCAGCTATTTCACTCCTCTAAATGGTTGCAAGAACTGGGCTGGGGTAGGCAAAGTTAGGAGCCAGGAACTCCATCCTGGTCTCCCACATTGGTGGCAAGGACCCAATTACTTGGGCCATCATCTGCTGTCTTCCTTGACCCATTAGCAGGAAGAAGAATGGGAAGTGGAAGAAATGAAACTTTAACTAGGCACTCTGACATGGGATGCTAGTGTTCTAAGCTGCTGCTTACCCAGGTTGGCCACAACACTTGCCCTACTCTTCCTACTTTTTTTTCCATTAGTTCTTACTTTTTGATTGTTTGGCTTTTTCTGAAGGGAGGAAGTTGGTAGAAAATAGTTGAAAGAAGAGATAAGGCAGGCAAGAAAATTAGAGAAGAAATACACATTATTTTGAAAGTTATATACTATTCTTCATAATGCTTTTCTGTTGACAAGGAAATGAAACTGCCATTCCTTTTGCAGAAAAAAAAGATACTCATCAAAAATATTGTTATGAAGAATAATATAACTGGTAGTTGCGAGCATTATGTAGAAATAGAATGTTCCACTGTAGAAGTCAGCAGGGGACAGTGAAGAAACCTGTGATTTGGTCCAGGCTAGTCCACTAACTGGTAGAATAGTTCTAGGCAGTCTTGCCAGTGCCCTCATTTGTAAAGTGAAGCACTCAAGTTCCAAAATTTCAGAGGTTCCTTCTGGTTCAGAAACTCTTGTAGACAGTGGCTTATGGCTAAGTCATTTGCAAACAGGACGGAGATTGTATGACAGCTAGTGACTGTCACACAGCTGAATTTGGTCATACCCCCGGTGTGGATTTTTATCTATATGAGTATGAGATAGCATAGGCAGTGGCCTTTTTGCTATAACTTATAACAGTAATAATGGCAGTAAAGTGAAGTGTTGATGATATGTGGAGAACTATAAATCACATATGCATAAGGGTTTGCATTTTCTAAATGGTCTTTTAATTTCTTCTGAGTTTTACAACTCTTTTAGAGAAAAGACCCATGAAAAGGCTTTTTAAATTATAATTTGAAAATATCCTACTATACCAATGCAGCTGTGAAGTTTGCTTCATATATGGAAAATGATTCTTAGGGAGATGGTTATGATCTAAGTCAGTTGGAAGTGACTATGAGAGAGCCCTGATTTTTTTCTACTTACACCTGAAACACATCTGGCAGACCCCTGGTTTCTTCACCATTCCTTCTTTTTTCATGAAACACAGACGAATGTCCACACACACACACACACATTTTCAGGAACCAAATGATGTACTTAGGACATGTGCACATACAGTCAGAAGAAGAAGAGGCTAGAGGAGCCTGCAATGCAACAAGAGCTTGCTGAATGCCTGCATGAGCAGGTGGAGCAGATGGTGTTTCCCTTCCTTCATCCCAAGCCATGTGTTCCGGGTGACAAGGATCAGTCCCCAGAATGCTGTTCAGCCACAGATGGAGGACATCCCTGAGCTCTCCTCTTCACTCAACACGTCTCTTTATCTTCTGTGTCCCCCTCCACACTCCCCATTTCTGTCCCTTCTGCCACTCATGAGGATGGGTGCAAACCTTCAGTGCAAAAGATCTCTCTGTGACACTAATTCTTGAGCAGGTTTATGGCCAGGAAACAAGATCCTCAGAAATAAATTGTTAAGGTAGTGGCTTTCCATGGCAGCAGTTGTAAGTAGCAATTCATATACTGCTTTCTGTATTCATTCTAGACTTTATATTTTAAAAGGGAGCTTTTTAACACCTATTCTCATTCTATCTTTTAAAGCATTCTATGGCTAAATGTGGCAGAGGTGGCTTTTTATTTTGCAGACAATGGAACTAGAGGATAGTACACTTCAGTGAATCACCTGGAGTCACTGTGTGAAGAGAAGGAAAAAAAATCTAAGATGGGAATCTCCTAGCTTGAGCTCTCTGGATAATTTCCACTTTCTCAGGCTTCCCCAACTCATCAAACAAAGCAAAATAAAGCTAATTTTGTTCTCATGTATGCTGGTTCATTTCTCATCTTCTTTAAGGAACAGGAATATGTCTAAAATAAGATGCATTTTTGGATGTATGTTGGCTAATTGGACAAAATCTTGATTTTCAATGACTAGGGACAATTTGATAAAATGCCTGGTTTACTCTCAATTCAGATAGGTTATTCACTCCACAGAGAGATGACAAAGTGGACCACCTATGTGCTGGGGGCTGGGGACTTGTTCTTGCTCTCTGATTAGAAATCTTCCCATTCTTTACATTTTCAGGGGCAGAAGCAGATAGGTTCTCCAAAGTCAGTGTTACATGGACAGAGTCTATAAGAAGAGAAGCATTGGAAAAGCTCCTTTGGACTTTCTCATTAGCATAGATCATCTTCAACAGATTTACTAAGTTCCAAAGTGGAACCTCGCAGGCTCACATACCAGGCAGGCACATTCCAGAGTTCAGAGCATGGCAGTGTTGCCAGGAGGCCAGAGGCCATGTGCTCCAGAAGCTTAGTTCTCAGGAAGGTCAGTACCTTGTGGAAGAAGGCAACACATGAGCTCATGGAGCTGGGGGGGGGGGGGAACCCTCGGATTTCCAGTTGGTTGATTTGTTTACATGTTCCCATTTCATCCATGGTTTGGGAGCTCCTTAAGATCTGAGACTCTGTTAAATTCAGCTCTATCCTCAGTGCCACTCCATGGACAAGCACAAAGTGGAGCCTTATAACTTTGTTCTCATCAATTGAAATGAAGTGATGAGGTCACTTCTTTTTTGATTATTCTATGATGATCTTAACAGTTTACATTTTTATCTAAGGACTATATTAATAAAAGGGAAAAGTTAAATTCCAAATTCAAATGATTGAATTGACCTAAAATATATACAAGGGGACAACAGAACAAACATGTTAGGCAAAATAACTTGCTGGTTACACAACAGACACCTTATAAAGAAAAAGCTAAGGGATTAAGTAAGATTGGGGCACAATACTCAAAAATGTCATCTTTGTCACATAAAATACATATCAGGACCTGATCAAAATGGTACTGGTTGTGTACATGTTAAATGTTTAAGAAATGCATAAGCACTACAGTTACTATGGTAGTGTACCTTGGGAAGACCCGTAGTTGATTACAGATGGGTTGTGTGTGATTATAAAGTGGTGGACAGCATTCTGTGCCGGGAGAGGCTGCTTGTAACTATGCCTATGCTTGATTGAGACTTGGGCATCATGTGGTATTTGATGACTGTGTGTATGTGTTGGTAGCAGTTCTGTGTATTGCTGAGGGGCTCATCATTTTGGATTCATCAGATGCCTCTTGATGACAAAAGAAACATTAACAAATGCCAGGCCTACATTATGTTGAAATCATTTCCTAACATAGCAATGGAGTGGTACATATGCACTTTCAAATGAGAGCTGTGAAATGAGCTGTGCCCCTCTTTCACCTGTTTCTGCTGCCAGGACTGAAGCAGCCCCGAGTTCTGTTGTACCATTTGCAGAGTGACCCTAACTGCAGAGGTGCCATTGCTGTGATTTCAGTGTTACTCCTCTTTTACTAAGGATCTGGCTCTGTTAGGTGTTTGTCAAATAACTCAAAATATTTTTCAAACATTTGTGTTTGGGAAACATACAAGCTCTGCATTGCCAGTTGATTTTTTTTTATAAAAACACACAACACATGACAATTTAATCCTTGTGTTACTAATTCATTTTCCTGCAATTAGATGCAATATAGCGCTCTAAGAATTTGCAGAACAAAGATCCTATGTAAACATTACTTTAAAAATGTTACATCAATTTTTCCTGAAAGATTACACTATGATGAAATTTATTTTCAAAATGAATGGCACATTTCAAATTTGTTTTGAACGAAGTATGTCTAGATTTCATGAAGTAATTTTTCAATGTCCTGCAGGATCAATTATACACAAAATGGAAAAGTAGGAAAAGAATGTTGGTACTATTTGTTGACTGACTGATTGATTGATTCCTTCTTCCTTTGTTTTGTGCCTTCATTCACTAGCTCACAATTCTTTAAGGGCCTTTTATATTCCCAATCCTTTGTTAGAGATCTACAAAGAGGGTGCCAGCTAATGGGACATACAAAAAGTGCGTTATTACAGAAACATTAGATGGCCAAGGGTCTTAGCCCGTTTTGTACTGCTGAAAGCAGACTACTTAGAATTCAGCATTGTGGCACAGTGGGCTATACTGCCACCTACAATGCTAGTATCCTACATTGGAGCAGCAATCTGAGTCTTGCCTACTCCACTTCCAATCTAGCTCCACGCCAATGTGTGGGGGAAGGCAGTAGAAGATGGCCAAGTAATTTGGCCCTTGTCAACCACATAGGAGACCTAGAAGGTGTTTCAGGCTTCTGGCTTTCTCTTGGGCCACCCCTATCTCTTGCTGCCAATTAGGGAGTGGACCTGTGGGTGGATAATCTTTCTCTGTCTGCCTCTTCATCACTTTGCCTTTCAAATGAATAAATAAACAAATACATTTTTAAAGATTTTTTTTAATTTATTTGACAGGTGGAGTTACAGACAGTGAAAGAGAGACAGAGAGAAAGGTCTTCCATCCCCTGGCTCACTCCCCAAGTGGCCTCAATGGCCGGAGCTACGCTGATCCGAAGCCAGGAGCCAGGTGCCTCTTCCCAGTCTCCCATGCGGGTTCAGGGGCCCAAGTATTTGGTCCATCCTCCACTGCTTTCCTGGGCCAAAGCAGAGCTGGACCAAGAGAGGAGCAACTGGGACTAGAACCCAGTGCCCATATGGGATGCCAGTGCGGCAGGCAGAGGATTAACCTAGTGTACCAAGGTGCTGGCCCCCAAACAAATACATGTTTTAAAAAAGACTCTCTGAAAGTAGGAAATTTTTAGTAAGCAGAACTTCATTGTCTTACAGTTCTGTAGCCTGCAAAATCCAATATCAAGGTGCCAGTCTCTGAGAAGGGACTTCTTGTTACATCATTTCTTGGTTAAATAAGAGAGAAGAAGGAAGAAAGGAAGCACATTTCTTTCTTTCTTTCTTTTTTTTTTTTTTTTTTTTGACAGGCAGAGTGGACAGTGAGAGAGAAAGAGACAGAGAGAAAGGTCTTCCTTTACCGTTGGTTCACCCTCCAATGGCCACTGTTGCCGGAGCGCTGCAGCCGACGCTCCACGCTGATCTGAGGCCAGGAGCCAGGTGCTTCTCCTGGTCCCCCATGGGGTGCAGGGCCCAAGCACTTGGGCCATCCTCCACTGCCCTCCCGGGACACAGCAGAGAGCTGGACAGGAAGAGGAGCGACCAGGACAGAATCTGGCACCCCGACCGGGACTAGAACCCGGTGTGCCAGCACTGCAGGTGGAGGATTAGCCTATTGAGCTGTAGCACCGGCCGAACTCATTCCTTAAAACCGTTTTACTCAAGCATTAAAACCATTTGGAAGGCTGAACTCTCATGGCCTAAGAACCTCTTGAAGGCTCCATCACTTGATATCATTACAATGGTAATTAAATCTAAATATGAGTTTTTGTAGGGACAAACATTTAATTCCCAAGACCAAAATGTACACACCTATGTGCAACTGGATGATTTTGGCATCTATGTCAAGTCCAGTATCTTTGCCCATGGCCCCATTCTTCCAAATTTGGTATCTTATCACAGAAGCCTTAGAAAATATGCTTAACTACATTAAGGAAGGTTAAGAGAATAGTTATTGACATGAATATTAGATTCAAGATTGCACAAGCTCTGGGAATATTCTCTATTGCTTCGTGGTAAAGAAACCAGCGTTTAGAATGACTAACATATTTTTAAGTGCCTTCACAGAACTACAAGTATGACATTGTAAATTATATTATTTTTCTAGATACAATTATTACAACAGTGCTTGGAGAGTGAAGATAGAAGAGTAATTAAGCAGTGCACCTCCCTCATTAATGGTCTCCCTTTTCATAGAATAAGTTCAATAGCAGTAATTTAGTAATTTGCTTGTATTGTTGGTTAAAATAATGAATGGGCAGCACTTTTTATGAATCAGCAAACCTGGCAAGAATCTTGAGTACACTGTTTTCTAGTGTTGTGACTGCGGACAACCTATTGACATCTCTGAGCTTCATCTTCTCTGTCTGTGAAAGGAAGTTACACATGTCCTTCAGAGTGGCTGTGAGGAGCAGGTGCAGGGATACTTATTCCTTGGTTTCAGAGCAGGTGGTGAATAAATGAGGGTAGTAGAAGTCATGACGTCTTTCTTCACGGCATATTTCTTGCTAACAGAACTGGGTCTCTCTTTTCTCTCTCCTATCATTTTAGACAACTGTGATGACCCTTTAGCATCTCTGCTCTCACCGATGGCTTTTTCCAGTTCCTCGGACCTCACTGGCACCCATAGTCCAGCGCAGCTCAACTGGAGAGTTGGTAAGTAGGGGTACTCAAATACAAAAGCCAGCATATTGGTATGTGGAACAAAGGGAGCACTTCTAGTGACCAAGTTCAGGACCTTGAGTGGAAGGGTTAACACTTAATGTAATTACACTCCCACTATATGGCAGATAAGCAAGTTATGCTGACCTTGGTCCCTGCAAAACACAGGATTCATTTCTAAAAAGTTATGTGTCTGCTGATTTATTTATTTATTTGAGAAGCAGAAAGATAGAAACACACACACACAGAAGGAGAGAATGTTCCAATCAACTGGTCACTCCTCACTCCCATCAACTGGTTGACTCCCCAAATGCCTGCAATGACGAGGATTGAAATGACTCAAAGCCAGGGCCAGGAACACAATCCAAGTCTTGCACATGGATGAGAGGAAACCATTTGCTTGAGTCACCACCTATTGCCTCCCAAGGCAAGCATTAGCAGGAGTTGGAGCTATACAGCATACCCAAGAACTCTGATGTGGGACATGGGTGCCTTAACTGATGCCTTAACCACTAAGCCAAATGCCTGCCCCCAAAATTCCATTTTTTTAATAATCCTAAAAGGCTTTTATGAAAATTACTTTTTAAAAAGTATTTACTTTATTTCTACATTTCATGTAACACAAATAGCTACTAAGGCACATTATTATGAATATGTGTAACAAGAATATTTACTAAAATTTTCCTCACTAACTTTCATTTCAATAAAAAATTAACATTTCTGATTTAAAAAATATATAAAATATTTATTTAAGGGTTAGAAAATCCAAACAAACTGTAATCCTACCAGCTACAGGCAACTGTGGTTAAGTGTCTGATGCTTGTTTCCAAAATATATGATTAGTACCAGTAAATACTCTTAACTACTCCCTGGTGTGAGGTACCTCGAATAAATATGAAGTTGGAAATGTAGACAGTTATCTTTTAATCAGATTTGGATGTTGACTTTATAAATCATAGATAGATAAGTACAAAGAGATATTTGAATAATTTTGATTTTTTTTTTTTTTTTGACAGGCAGAGTGGATAGTGAGAGAGAGAGACAGAGAGAAAGGTCTTCCTTTTTGCCGTTGGTTCACCCTCCAATGGCCGCTGCGGACGGCGCATCTCGCTGATCCGAAGCCAGGAGCCAGGTGCTTCTCCTGGTCTCCCATGCGGGTGCAGGGCCCAAGGACTTGGGCCATCCTCCACTGCCTTCCCGGGCCATAGTAATGAGAGCTGGCCTGGAAGAGGGGCAACTGGGATAGAATCCGGCGCCCCAACCGGGACTAGAACCTGGTGTGCCGGCGCCGCAAGGCGGAGGATTAGCCTGTTAAGCCACGGCACTGGCCAAGACACTTTTCTAGGTTGAGAAAAAATGCTATGCAATTTCAGAAAATCCACTCATCAATTTGTTTCTACTAATTACTGTTAACTGTATCTCCCATTGATATATAGGCCAAACACATTAGTAGATTTCCTTCAAAGTTCTTACTGGTGGTTGTGTTGTTGATATTACGTTTTCAAGTGCCAAATTAATTAATTTGTTGACGCAAACTTATAATTTTGATTCTCCATTAATAGTAAGATTTATTTGTGGTTCTTCTTTGCAAGTTTATTTTGTTTTATACATTTCACAGATTTTCTATTATAATGAGATCAGTAATTTAAACGTTAACCAGTGTTATGGTTTTGTAAAAAAAAGTTGCTTAAGAAAAAGAACAGCCAATCAAAGACCCAACAGGAAAGTAAAAACAATTTGGTATTTATATTGCCCTTTGCTAAATAGTTTTTTTTTTTAGTTTATTTATTTATTTGAAAAGCAAAGAGAGAGAGAGAGAGAGATCTTTCATCTGTTAGATCACTCTCAAAATGTCCCGAACAGCCAGGCATGGGTCACAAGGAAGCCAGGATCCTGGAACTCCATCCAGATTTCCCACATGAATGGCAGGGACCCAAGTACTTAAGTCATTATCTGCTGCCTCCCACACTGTTCATTAGCATGAAAATGGATCAGAAGCAGGGGCAGGACTCAATCCCAGACACTCTGATATAGGATGAGTATGGCCCAAGCAGCAGCTTAACCTACTGTGCCACAACACCTGCACTCACTTTGCAAAATATTTTATGCCCAAAATGTTATTGAACATTTTACCTATAATGTAGTATTTAGACCTTATAAAAGTATAATAAAGTAAGCATTATCACCTCTACCTTCAGGTAGGATTCCTGAGGCTCAGAAAAATTGCATAATTTACCCAGGATCACATAACCAGGAAAGGAAAATGCTTGGATTCAAACTTAAGTCATCTGAATCTAAAGTTCATTCTTATAACCACTGCATTAGCAAATCAATTCACTAGCACAGGTTGAAGAGGGGTATAGTAAGAAGAAAAACAACTCAGAAACTAATCAGCCAGAGTTCTAATGCTGACTCTAACACTTAGAAACTCTATGATCATCTGCAAGTCACTTACCTGCTCTCAACTTCAGTTTTTCATCTCTAAGTAGCCCAAGAATGCCTGCCTTGCAGCATTTGTTCAGCTGAGACCAGACCTGCACATACAAGAGACCGTTTTCACTGCAGGCTAGAGAACTGGACTGTAACTGACAGGCTCACTTTTTGTTTCAGAGAAGTGCAAGCTGGCAAATTTTAATACCACATCCAACTGGGCCTCCTCAGATGTGGTTCTGTCTTGATGTGATGGCAAAGGCCATTAGGACCTAGTCACTCCTCAACAGTTTCTGGGCAGCACCACCCCATCCCCCTTCATAGACAGGTAGTGGCTGTTACAAGTAACTCTGCTCAAATGTGTGATTATTGTCTGCTCATTGGAGGCTGGGCACCTGAGCCCAAGCCTAGTTTGGGAATATATGGAGAGGAGGTTGGCTTCCCTTCTGCCTCCCAACAAGAGTGTCTTGGAGAGGCCAAGAAGAAGACACAGTCATAGATTTGGGATGCATTGGCTCATCTTATAGCATAATGTCCAAGGTACTGGCAGCCTGCCCTTCTGCCCTCCTAGGCTGAACAACTGCAATCAGGACAGATTAAACACAGGTTCAACGATGCGTTAGGACACTGGTTCTTCCCCCAGGGCTGAATGTTTAAATCAGGGAGAATTGCCTGAGCCCATCTCCCAGACATTCTGAGTTAATCATCTGGGTGAGACTCAAGCAAAGATATAGATAAAATAGTAAACAAAAGCTTCCCCTGTGATTTTAAACTGCAAGAAAGAGGGCAGGTATAGTGGTATAGTGGATAAAGCTGCTGCCTGCAGTGCCGGCATCCCATATTAGAGCCAGTTCAATTCCCAGATGCTCCACTTTCAATCCTGCTCTCTGCTAATGTGCATGGGAAAGCAGCAGAGGATAGTCCACATGCTTGGACTCTTGCACCCCTGTAGGGGACCCATATGAAGCTTCTGGCTCCTGGCTTTAGCTTGGCCCAGCTCTAGGTACTGTGGCCATTTTGGAAGTGAACTATAAGACAGAAGATCTCTCTCTGTCCCTCTCTGTCTGTAACTCTGCCTTCAAACAAATAAATCTTTAAAATAAATGAAAGAAGGGCTACAAACCTCAATATTGTGTAAATTCCTGAACAACCCATTCTTCCACTACAACTTTTGAATATTTGCACTTACTGTGCAGCAGGCATCATGCAAGAATTCTAACACAAATTGACAAAAAATAGGCATAATCACTATTCATGAAGTTGATACAATAAAGCAAATTACCACCTGATTATACAAACTGTAGCACTAATGAATAGAAAGCATTTGACATTAGTGATGATATTGATGTTCTTACTTTGTTTCATGTATGTGTGTGGGAACAATAAGAACCAGACATATGTTATATGGAGATGTATACATATATACACATACATACATATATACGTGCATACATATATATGTATATATACATACACATATATGCATATACATATATATGGCTATTTAGGAAGAATCAAATATATTTGGATATTGACATTGTCAAAATCATACATACCTATGTGTATACATATATACATATATATATATATATATATATAGAGAGAGAGAGAGAGAGAGAGAGGAAAGAGAGGTATATTCAGAGTTGTGTATTTGAAGGCACTCCCAAAAATGGAGTTGAAAGAGTTTATTTTAGTGTAAAATATTCTGAAATCCTCACATATAATGGTCCTCTAAAGGTCCATGAAAATATGTATCTTAAACACACACACACACACACACACCTTTGCAGGGGTGGGTATTTGGCACAGCGATTAACACATCACCTTAGAAAACTGCATTCCATTTTGGAACGTCTGGGTTTGAGTCCTAGCACGCACTTCTGAGCCCAGCTGCTATTCATAAACACCCTAAGAAGTGAAAGATGATGGCTAAGGCACTTTCCCTTCTATCCTTGTGGGACACCTGGATTGTTCCAGCCTCCTGACTTTTGGTCCAGCTGCATCTGTTGTTTATTTTGGGGGAGTGAACCAATGGCTGGATGATCTCTCTCTGTCTCTGCTTTTCATTTTCTCTCAGCAATTCAAACGGAATTAAAAAAAAATAAAAATATATTTTATAAATCTCATAATGGATTTGTTTTTTGCATGAAAATAAAATAAACATCTTTTAATTACAATTTCCACCAACTTTTTTTAATATTTATTTTATTTATTTGAAAGACAGACTTACAGAGAGAGATAGAAACAGAGAGATCTTCCATCCACTGGTTCACTCCCCAGATGGCTGAAACGGCGGAGCTGCGCCAATCTGAAGCCAGGAGCTTCCTCAGGGTCTCCCACGTGGGTGCAGGGGCCCAAGGAGTTGGGCCATCTTCTACTGCTTTCCCAGGCCATAGCAGAGAGCTGGATTGGAGAGGAGCAGCCGGGTCTCGAACCGCTGCCCATAAAGGATGCTGGAGCTTCAGGCCAGTGCGTTAACCTGCTGCGCCACAGCGCCGGCCCCACCACCAACTTTTAAAAGTAATTTTGTCGGTTGCTCCTCTTCAAGTCCAGCTCTTTGCTGTGGCCCAGGAAGGCAGTGGAGGATGGCCCAAGTGCTTGGGCCCTGCACCCGCATGGGAGACCTGGCTCCTGGCTTCGGATCCGCACAGTGCGCCAGCTGCAGCGCACCAGCTGTAGCGGCCATTTGGGGGGTGAATCAATGGAAAAGGAAGACCTTTCTCTCTGTCTCTCTCTCTCTAACTCTGCCTATTAAAAAATAATAAATAAATTTTAAAAAAGTAATTTTGTATATGATATCTTGCATAGAAGAATATATATGTATTTATATATATATGGATGACTATAGTAATACATACATATACAAACATGTTAAGTATACATATGGATAATATGTGTGTGTGTATATATATATATAGATATAGATATGTTAGTGTTAACAAAGACTTTGTCACATGAGTGGGTAAACACATAAGAAAAGGAGGAAGTTTGGGAGCGAACTTGTAGTTGTAATTTATAGTGGAATTATCTCTATAAATTGATGACTCGTTTCTCTACTCTAGTAGAGAGCTATGTCTGGATCTCTATTGCCATGATCTGGAAGCAACTATAGCCCTCTTTCAAGAAACATGACTTTTCTACTTGTCTTACTTTACAACTTCCCTTTTATTTTAGACAAGTGAAGACATTAAATAAACTCCAGAAAGCAAATGGTACCACAAAGTTTGAAAACCGGCATGCTCTCAGATTCACATGCTCAGATATTAAGAGCACCTCTTTAACACTGCAGAGTTAACAATTGTGTATACATGGTGGAGAACCTAAGTTCCACTCTCTTAGCAAATTTCAACTGTACAGTAAGGTATTATTAACTCTATGCACTACACTGTACTGTTAGATCCACTGAATTTATTCATCTTATAAATGCAGGTTTATACCCTTTGATCAATATTTCCCCAGCTTTCCTGCCCTTCACCCCTGTAACCACTATTCTATTCTCTGCCTATGAGTTCATCTTTTTAGATTCCATATATGAGTGAAATCAAGCAGTATTGGTATTTCTGTGTCTGGTGTATTTCACTTGACATCTTGACATAATGCCCATGAAGCTCATCAGTGTTGTCACAAATGACAGGGTTTTCCTATGCATCTGTTAACAGATATTTAGGTTGTTTCTGTGTCATGGTTACTGTGATAATGCTGCAATGAACATGGCGGAGGCATCTCTTTGAATGCTGGTTTTGTTTGCTTTGCAACCAGAAATGGAGTTGCTGGACCATACGATTGTTCTGCTTTTAATTTTTTGAAATCTTCCCATACTGTTTTCCATAAAAGCTATACCAATGTATATCCCCACCATCACATAGAAATTCTCCCTTCCACATTCTCACCAACACGTATTTCTTTCTTTATAGCCATCTTAACAGCTACGAGGTGCAATCTCTTTGTGGTTTTCATTTTCATTTCCTCGATGGTCAGTGATGTTGAGCACTTTTTCATGTGCTTGTTGGCCATTTGTATGTTGTTTTTAGAAAAAATTCTATATGTCTATTTTGCTCTTTTGACCAGTTTTTAATTACCTTATCTCTTCTTTGCTTTTGAATTGTATGTATTCGTTATATATATTGTATATTAACCCCTTAAAGATATGTGGTTTGCAGGTATTTCTCCCATTTCATAGGTTTACCTTTAATTTTGTTGATTGTTTTTCTTCAAATGCAGAGATTTTTAGTTTGATACAGTTTCACTTTCCATTTTTAGTTGTTATATGTGCTTTGTGTGATATATCCCAAGTATTTTCAAGTATTTGAAAACTTACTTAGAAAAGCAACAGGTATCACTATGAGCATACTGGGTGTTTCTATACGTTGCCTTTTTCAATACCCAGAACCTATTTCACTGTAGCCTCTTAGCCTCTTAACTCCAAGCATGTACATCTCCTTAACATATTCCCTAATGCAATATAATCACAATGGATTGCTTTATGTAGCCCTGTTTGTTTCCCTCCAAGAGGAGGGGTCCTACAAACCTGCCTCCTTCAGTTCCACTGTACAAATACCAGTTTCTACACACTCTGTATCATATAGATAAGCATCTGTTATTAACTAGATATAAACTCCTAAAAGAGAAGAAACAAAGATGTATATCTACTGTTTTTGATTCCCAGAAAAAGCTCAAAGTAGGAGAAAAATAAATACTTGTCAAAATATGACTTGGAATAAGTTAAAACCACAACTATCTTGCAAATTTAAAATGAATACATCAAAGAAAAAATGAATTCACTAAGGGCAGATGCAGCAGTATGACCAAGGTGATTCAAGGAGTTTTGTTTTTGTGATTTGTTTATTTATTTGAAAGGCAGATTTACAGAAAGAGAAAGGAGAGGCAGAGAGAGACATCTTCCATACTCTGGTTCCCTCAAAATGGCTGGAGTTTGGCAAAGATGAAGCCAGAATCCAGGAGCTTCATCCAGGTCTCCCAAGTCCTTGGACTATCTTCTGCTCCTTTCCCAGGTGCATTATCAGGGAGCTGGATCAGAAGCTGAGCAGCCAGGACTCAAAACAGTGCTCTGATATGCAATGTCAGCATTGCAGGAGATTGTCTAACCCACCATGTCACAATGCCAACCCCTCAAGGAGTGTTTTGAGAAAATGGATGTTCAAAAACATTTTTAAAGCAAAGATTGTTAACATGAATATTAAACTAGTTAATGTCTATTTAGTCAGGGATCTATAGAGACACAGAGCCAGTAGGATAGTGTTATATAAGAGATACAGTTACATAAGAGGATATTCATTGTGAACATTGGCTCATGAGTTTATGGATATGACAGGTTCCACAGAGCGCTGTCTCAAGGCTGGAGAACTAGGAAAGCTGTTGGTGTAGATCAGTCCAATTCCAATGGCCCAAGAACTGTAATTCCCAACCTGAGGCTGAAGATCTAAAACTGGGGAACCACTGGTCCTTGAATGCTTACTTCAGGAACCTGGAATCTGTTGCCCAAGGGCAAGATAAAACAGTTGCCCAAGCTTTGGAAGACAAAGTCAAAACTCAACTTTCTCTACCTTTCTCTTCCATCTGGACCCTCAACTGATTGAATGGTGCCTATTCATAGTGGTGCAGGAAGATCATCCTTATACATATAATGATTGGAATGCCAGTCTCTTCCAGAAACATCCTGATAGATATAAGAAAAGTAACAATATACCAGCCATCTGGATATCCCTTAACCCAGTCACATTGAAACAAAATTAACCATTACAATGTCTTACTGGGTAATAAACCTTAGAGGTTATAGCTCCTCTATGGAAAAGACATTTATAAGTTGACATGTAACTTCATAGTACCTAAGACCTCATTAACCAGTGAATGGTAAAATTAAATGACAGGTCTATTCTCATAGAGAATTAAATAATCACTCAGTACATTTGTTTAAAAAAAATGCCTGAGGATGACATTGAAAGGGTATACTATACTTTCTTATGACTTCCAAGCTTCAGATAATTTTATATTCATTCATTTATTTAGTATCACAGTGATTAACAAAATTATTCAACTCCGTACCATCCAGTTTTCCACACTCTTGTCAAGACACTTCTTGATATTATACCCCATGTGTAAAACCACTGGCATCCATAAAATTAAATCCCTTTCTGGAAAATGGAGTGTGCTGGTGACATCCTTGCAGCTCCTCGGGGGAGTTCATTTCACATAGATAAACTCCTCTACATGTCCCATGGCACTCTGTATTATCACTGAATGCCCTGGGATTCATAGAAGCCGCTGGCATGTGTGGAACATGAATGGTTAAGGAAAACTTGACTTCCGGTGAGTACAAGGAACTCAAGTATGCCTATGTCTGACCTATACTCAGGATGAAAGGGGGCACAGCTGGTAAATCTCCCATGACAGATGTGACACTCAATTGCAAAGCTGAAAGGAAGACCAGAGGAAGGCTCTGCTGGGCAAACAATGTCTGATGAGCCCCCTCCAACCTGGAGAAAAGCAAGTTTAATGAGTTTCGTCAATGACACTAATCTTTCTGAGAGTCAACACACACCCTGAGAAACAGCTGTTGACCCAAGCTGTTGCTGTGCCAGTTAAGATCTGGGCAACCCACCCCACAGGGAGGGGGATCAGATGGTTAAAGCCTGATAACAGTCTCCACACTGCTATCTCATCTACAGAAGGGATTTGCCAAATGGAATTTTTGTTCTCTCACTTCCACATACCCTTAAGTCTCCATCTCCTCACACACAAAGAAAATAAGAAGAGAGTTAATTTGGGGGAAATGACAAAATACATTAAGCCGAGGGTCAGACCACCATTAGCTTGGGTTGCTAAGTCAATCTATATAATTGTGGCTTAAGAGAGATCTGTCTTTGTCAAGTATGATTTGTTTTGTGGCAAGAAAGCTTTTGATGTGGGCATTAATTTGGCTGGGCTTTGGGGAAGCACTTTTTGTCAGCAGGAAGTGTAGGAGCTGGTGGCACAGCCTGAAGCCGCTGAGCTGTGGCTTAGACTTTCTTGAAAATGAGGAGAAGGATTTAAGTTACTTTGTATGAGTAAACGGCAAATAGGAAAACACATTGGTGGCCCCATGAAAGGAGAGGCTTGTACTTTTCCACCTTTTTTATTTCACATACAATTTGCAAACAATTACATTTACCATTTGTTCTTTGGAAATTTAATCCTTCTTCCTCACTCAATACATATATTTTTGAAATGCTTGACTGTGTAAGTTGAGATGGTGTGTTTCTGGCATGACAATTTTGTTGCCATGGAGAATCTGATTTCCTCTGTCAAGGCATTTTCAGCTTCCTGCACTCATCAATGGATGAAGAGGCTTGAAGCGCCTGCCTTCCCCATGGCACGGAATCCCTGCATATTTGCCACACTCCCGCCCCTTTGGGGAGCACTGGTTACTAAACGTTGAGCATCCATAAAGGTCTTCGGAAGTTGTTTTACAATTTTGTGCCATCAGGCCTTCAGTGAGGAGATGGGAATTGGAAACAACACAGGAATCAGGGTTCATTCAATTAGCATGATATCAGCTGTGTAGGGACTTGTTCCAGGTAGCCAGGTGAGCACACTGAGGATCCAATTTCACAGGCAGCACTACAATATTATGCTCTAAGGACAATATCGTTGCTCAAAAAGCAGGATTGATTGAGCCAGGCGTGATTCAGAAATAATCTAATGTTAAAAAGAGAGATATGCAGAAATACTCTCTCATTGGAATGTCATTTCCATTCTTTTGTCCTGTCTTAATTACCCCAGCCAATGCAGACGTCAAGGACTGTGCTTCTCTTGTTGCCTCACACTTACCCTCACTACTCCAAGAGTAGATGTGGGAGGAAACATGGTCATCACCCATGATCTCAGTTTCCACCCAGAACCATTGTTTCAAAACCTGTACATAAACAACTATTGCATTTACACCTTCAAAATTGAGATGCAGTATCCTAGAGCCTCCTGGAACTCTGCTTCTTCTATTCTTTATTTTTTTAAGATTTACTTTATATATTTTAAAGTCAGAGAGAAAGGGACCAACAGAGAGAGAGAGAGAGAGAGAGAGAGAGAGAGAGAGAGAGAAAGATCATCCAGGCACTGTTTCACTCACCAAATGGCTGCAAAAGCAGGAGCTGGGCCAGGCTGAAACAAGAATACTAGAAGCGGCCAGCACCGTGGCTCAACAGGCTAATCCTCCGCTTAGCGGCGCCGGCACACCGGGTTCTAGTCCCGGTCGGGGCACCGGATTCTGTCCCTGTTGCCCCGCTTCCAGGCCAGATCTCTGCTATGGACTGGGAGTGCAGTGGAGGATGGCCCAAGTGCTTGGGCCCTGCACCCCATGGGAAACCAGGATAAGCACTTGGCTCCTGCCTTTGGATCAGCGTGGTGCGCCGGCCGAAGCACACCGGCCGCGGCGGCCATTGGAGGGTGAACCAACGGCAAAGGAAGACCTTTCTCTCTGTCTCTCTCTCTCTCACTGTCCACTCTGCCTGTCAAAAAAAATAATAATAATAATAAAAAGAATACTAGAAGCTTCATCCGGGTCTCTTATGTGGGTTCGGGGCGCAAGGACTTTGGGCCATCCTCTGCTACTTCCATAAGCACATTAGCAGGGGGCCAGATAGGAAGCAGAGCAGCCAGGACTCCAATGGGTGCCCATATGGGATGCCAGCATCACTGGTGGCGGCTTAACTCATTACACCACCACAACAACCCCTCTTCTATTCTTAACAATTCTTTTTCATTCTGCATTTCAGGACTAGGGCAGGTTGGGAAGATATAAAAGTGAGCCGATTCATAATGTATGAAGAACCATGCTGGAGACTTCAACCATATAATTTTATCCACACATCAGTACTCTAATATACGTGGTACTCTCATTTTTAAATATGAGGAAACAGAGGAGATAAGTTACTGGACCTAGGATACACAGCTAATTTTGGGAGGGCTTGGGTTTGAATCTAAGACTATCTACGCCATGTTAACTGATTTCTTTGTTCCTGTTGATCTGGGATCTTAATCTGAGTAAAGATGTGTTTGGCATAAAGTTACCCTTTCCAGGTGATTTTTGCACTTCAATTGGAGATGGTAGTGTTTTAACCATATAACTGGATTTTCAGATAATGTGAGAGAAAGCATAATTTGTAGATCTGTGTATCCTCAATATTCCCCAAATCATACTGTGGCCTAATATGCCTGTGGGAAACTATCTTGACCTAGAAATTGAAAATATGCCCTAAGCCTCTTCTCTTACTGGGACAGCTATACATCGCTGAAAGATACAGAGCAGAAATTCCCTGCTATTTAATAGGAGCTTTGGGACTTTGTCTCATTGCAAAACAAAAGATTGGAAAGGGGGAGAAAAGAAGAATTGTATGAATATTTTTGCTTACTTGCTAATGATATAATTCTTCAAAGATTTCAAACTACACCATTTGGCACAACAAAGGTGACAGAGAAACCCATGGACCTCACGCTTTCATATTGTTCCTAATGACTCTTGACCTCCTTTGAAAGGCCAAGTTGAGATTATTTCTAGGGGTCACTCCATAAAACACTGACTCAGTGTACCCCAACCTGACACCCCTAGTACTTTGCAAAGACATAAGGGCTCCTTCAGTTCATCAGTTCTGTTTGTTTAACATAAATTAGTGCAGTTTAAAAGTATAATGATGGAATTAAGATCAGGACTATTATTGACTTTTATTTGTCTAGTGGCTAGCAACTTACAACAGTGTTTACCATGTGTTTAACATTCAGGAGGAAGTAAAATATGGTTGTGTGTTGCTTAACAACCAAGATATGTTCTGAAAAGAGTGCCATGAGCCATTTTGCAACGCAAAACACTCCTAGATGGTACAAGTCAATCAATAGGCAATTGATACAATCAAGAAGAGCAGTAAACATGAGATGTATGAGGCTGCTGTAGGCGTAATACAGTATATAATTTCACAGTGAACTTTTTAAATAAAAGGACTATACTCTAAAATAACTTGTTGTTATTTAAGTATAGTAGATTCTATATGTTATAGTCAGCCAGTAAGATATTCATTTTTATCATTAGCAAATATTATGCACTGTACACATGTCCATCTTATATATAGTTATATACCATTGGCAATGCAGTAGGCTTATTACACCAGCATCCCCACATAAACATGATGTGTTGCCCTATAACTTTAGGATGGCAATGTCACTAGGCAATAGGAATTCCTCAGTTTCATCATAATATTATGGGATTACTATCCTTTACCTGGCTTTTCATTGACTGAAATGTTTCATCTAACCTCAGTGTAGTGAAATTGTTTCTAAATTGCATTCTAATCTCTTGTGAGACATACCTTCTGCCTTGTCTCCAAATTTATTGGATTATATTGCTCATCTCCATGTCAAAAGAGTAACCTTCCAATGCCAGAGTTTCTCTTTGGATCAGAATATATCTAAAATGAAGCTTTTGTGGTAACATAATTGCATACATTCATGTTTAATCATTTTTTGTCCATAGTATATGTCCATAGTATATGAATATTCTATTTTTTTTGTCCATAGTATATGAAAGGGGTCGCCAATTCATTCATGAAAAATGTATATGATGACAAACTCTGCATGGTTTTTATATTTTTTACACCAAAATAATCTCATAACAACTGGCTATAACATGTCTGAACAGTATCTTAGTATTAGATGATAGTAAAGATAAGACACCATTTTGCAAAGATCTTCTATCAAAGCAATATGAATTTTGCTAAAACTGATTAATGAAGAAACATCAAATTTATGGTGAAGCTAGGGTGGAAGAATGGTGAAATCGCTGGTGCTTCAAAAGAATCCATAGAGCAATGATCCAATGAAACCAGCAGTGTACAAGTCAATACCTCGTTTCGACAAGCAGTGAGACAATTTTGAATATGAGCTTCACAGAAAAAGACTTTTAAGATCATTTGAGAGGAAAAAAATTAAAGTTGTTTATATGCTAGTTGAAGAGGACCAACAATTAACAGCATGAATAGTTGTCAACACCATAAAAATATCAATTTACACAATGCTTTTTTTTTAACTTTTATTTTCTTCTTTTTTAACTTTTATTTAGTAAATATAAATTTCCAAAGTACAGTTTATGGAAATTACACAATTCTAATTGAAAACTGAAAGACAAGTGAGTATTCTACTTGATGAGTATCTAAACAACTAGTCCCAGACCAGCTACAGAAAATAATCAGAGATTTCAATGGAAATTTTAAACAAATGATATCAAGATCCTGAAGCATTTCACTGAAGAACTGAAACAGGATATGAAACATGGCTTTGCCAGTTTGATTCTGAACACAAAGCACAATCAAAGCAGTGGCTACCAAGAGGTGGAAGTTATACAGTCAAAGACAAGGTCAAGAGAAAAGGTTATGAGCAAGACAAAGGTTATGAGCTTTTGTTTGGGATTCTCAGGCATTTTGTTGTTGACTTTCTAAAGGAACAAATGGCCACTTTTGCTTATTCTGAGAGTATCTTAAGAAAGTTAGCCAAAGTTTCAGCAGAAAATCATGACAACATTTCTCCAGAGAATCCTCTACCAAAACAATGCTCCTGATCAATCCTTTCACCACACAAGAAAAATTCCTTGAGAATTTTGATGGAAAATAATTGGGTATCCCTCACATAGTCCTGATTTTGCTCCTTCTGTCTTCTTTTATGTTTCTTTATCTTATGTATCTTTATGTTTATTTATCTTAAAAATTTGAATAGCAGGGGGCTGGGGCTGTGGTGTAGTGGGCTAAGCCTCTGCTTGTGGTACCTACATCCCATATGGGCACTGGTTTGAGTCCTGCTGATCGTCTTAGATCCAGCCCTCAGCTAAGGCCTGAGGAAACAGTGGAAGAGAGCCCAAGTGTTTGGGTCCCTGCACCCACTTGGGAGACCTGGAAGAAGCTCCTAGCTCTTGGCTTCAGATCGGCCATTGCAGCCATTTGGGGAGTGAATCAGTGGATTGAAGTCCGTTCTCTCTATCCCTCCCTCCCTCTCTGTAACTCTACCTCTCAAATAAATAAATTTTTAAAAATCTTTAAAAAAGACTTAAAGAGCACCCATGTTTCTACAGTTAATAATGTATAAAAGGTTTCATTGGCATAGTTGAATTCCCAGGATTCTCAATTATTTAGGGATGGGCTAAAAGGCTGGTATGATCACTTGCAAAAGTGTTTTGAACCTGATGGAACTTAACTTGAGAGATAAAGTTTATATCTTTTTAAAATTTTTATCTCTTAATGCTTTTTTCACAAGGTTTTTTTAATTTTATCTTTTATAGAATAAGTAGATAGTAACCAGTTATTTGTCTGAACATACCTTTTTAATCTAAGTGCCAGAATTAAGTTTGATGCAGTCTTTAAATAGAATTGCTCCAAGAAACTATGTTAACTGTATGTAATACTTTCAGTTGTGTGAAAAAGTAGGTTGCTTGTGAGAAAAAAGGTTTTAAATGGTGATGTCAACAACATGAGATCTGCAGTTTCAAAGGATTTTCAATAACAATTCAGCTTTCCTTTGAAAATCTTGGAAGAGTAATATCTTTCTTGATGTGTCTAAAAACAGTAAATCTATTGTATTTGTTGGTAAATCTCTTTCATTGCTCTACTCATGATTAGAACTCCATAATTATATTGTCATTATATAAAGAATAGATAATCCAGTAGGGCTGATGTTGTGACATAGTGGGTTACGCCTGCCTCCAATGCCAGCATCCCATATCAATGCCAGTTCATGTTTTGGCTGCTCCACTTCCAATCCAGCTCACTGTTAATGCCCTGGGAAAAGCAATGTAGGATGGTCCAGCTATTTGTGCCCCTGCCACCCAATGGGAGACCCAGATGAAGCTACTAGTTTCAGTGTGGCTTAGCCCTGACCATTGTGGCCCTGGAAAGCAAACCAATGGATGGAAGATTTCTCTGTCTCTCCCTTTCTCTCTCTCTGTTACTCTGACTTTCAAAATAAGTTAAAAACAAACTTTTAAAATAAATAAATGAATTATCCACTAAAATCACTGAAAATACCCTAAGACTAAGCAGAAGATGGGTGGAGTATATTAATTGGTAAAATTAAAGTAGACCTAAGCTTCCATCAATTTTATAAGAGGAATTTTAGATTAGTGTTACACAACAATTCTGTAAATAAAGAAAGGCTGTATAACTGTGCCATCCAACAAGGTATCTATTAGCTACACAGGGCTACTGAGTATCAAATGTAGCTGATATGACCAAATGATGAATTCTTCATTTAATTTAAGTTTAATTTAGATTAATTTAAATTTATATATTCACTGCCATGTTGAACAATCAGATCTAAAGTCATCAAGTTTTATACACATGACTTTTTCCTCTAAGTTTCTAAAAATACCTAGGTGATTTTGTGCATATGTGAATCAATCAGTCTACAGTTGCCATAACTGTGAATTCTCTTGCTTAAGACTGAATTCCAAATCTTCCAAATTTCAACTTTCCCCTTGATGATCTTCTTGACTTCTTATATAAATTCTCAACTGTGAAGTAGGCAAGCCAACATCCTTTCCTAATGTATCAGAGTCTTGATGGCTTCATCCTTCAAAAGGGAAGATACTTATTGTAAGGCATCATAGAAACACTGTCTGAGTAATGAGCATCTTTCAAAATGACTCAGACACACAGGTCTGTGGCCAGGCATACACTGTGAAGCAAGATGTTAGTTCCCATATCCCTCACTCCATGTCTTCAGTATAAAGTTGGCATCTCAGGAGCTGAGCTGAGGGTTCTCTTGAAACAGAGTTGATACAGGTCTTGGGTTGAAGTACCTCTTAGGCAGTGTAGTCTGGAGGTAGGGTGTGGAGGAAGCAGAATGAGATGGGGAAAGGACCAAGAACATGGTCACTGCTAATGTCCAGATTCCTGCAGACATCAAGAGGATGTTCTAGATCCCATATTGCACGGTGAAGTCAGTCATGCCTGGAGGCAATAGGATCTCATGGAATTTGTTTCAGGCTGACCCTGGCTGAGTTGGAGATGGTGGTGGGGAGTGGTAGTAGCTTTCCAGGCAAGGAAGCTTCAGCTTGGTCAAGGACATATATCTGGAGAAGGGAATAGATCTAGTTGTTAGGGAGTACCAGGAGCTGGGATCAGTGTAGCTGCTACAGAGCAGTCCTGAGAACATCCCCAGCAGAATCATATCCAATCCCAGTGGCAGCCTGTCCAACTCTCAACTCAAAGCCTTTCTGTGTTTCAGATACCACATAGCCCCACCCCAAGAGTTGGTGCACAAAACTCCTGCTCCCCACCGTTGCAGTGAGGTGCCCCTAAGGTGTATCCTACACTGATGGAGTTGAAGTCAGTTGTGGAAGTGAAGGCTTGATAATGCACCAGGTTGGCTTTCCTCTCCTCTATGTCTCATCTCCCATATCTCAGCTGGATTGCTAGGGTCACTTTGCTGATGAATTACTGCACTCCACTCTTTGTTTCGTAAATGACTTTTAAGGGATCCACTAAGTCAAACACATAGCCCTTGGCTATAATAACTGGGACTGCCTCAGGTCTGAACTCTTCCCTTCCTTACCTGGATCTCCTTGTACAAGTCACTTGGGTCTGTTCTGCAAGCTGATCCCAAACAGAATCATTACAGGCTTTCCCACAAGTCTTTATCATTTTTGAATCTCACAGGATATTCAGTCATATTCCTGTTTTTTTTTTCCCCCTGAGAATCTCTCAGTATCTTAATTAATGTATCTGTGAGGTGTAGTAGCCCCTGACAGTGCCAGGCTAAAGCACCTGGTTCTCCAGTATCTACTCAAGAGCAGAATGAAGATACCTGATGTTCCAGCCCACAGCTTTTCTGACCCAGAAGTCCTTGCTCAGATGCTGGTTCTACTACGCGTGGATGCTGCTACTCTAAGGGGAGGAGCAAGAGGCCCTCCTGAGAGCTCCAAACATGTTTGTGGTTGTTGTTCCTACCTTTACATGCACTGGGTAATGTGAAATATTTATAGCATGTCCTATCTTCTTCACTCATTACCATTAGTAGGTAGCTTTGTCCTGGAAAAATCTCAAACTTTGGCTTACAGAGGCACCAACTGTTTAATGATTAATGATGCAGTGAGTCATTCTAGCTACCCACCCATTCATTTATGAGAATGTGCCTGTAGCTGTATAAGGCCTTATATAAACTAAGGAGAAGGGGGGCTGACGCTGTGGTGCAGCAGGTTAATGTCCTGGCCTGAAGCACCGGCATCCCATATGGGCGCTGGTTCGAGTCCTGGCTGCTCCCGCTCTCTTCTACGGCCTGGGAAAGCAGTAGAAGATGGCCCAAGTCCTTGGGCCCCTGCACCGTGTGGGAGACCCAGAAGCTCCTGGCTCCTGGTTTTGGATCAGCACAGCTCCAGCTGTTGTGGCCAACTGGGGAGTGAACCATCAGATGGAAGACCTCTCACTCTCTCTCTCTGTGTGTGTGTGTGTGTGTAACTCTGAATTTCAAGGAAAATAAATAAATCTTTAAAAATAAAATAAAATGAAATAAGGAGAAGCATGAGCCCCAGAGACTTGTTCCCTGTAGGATTATTTTAGGTGGTTGTATTGTTGTTTAAATGATCAGGCTGGGTATTTAAAACAGATTAGGTGTGAAAACGTCATTCATGTGGGCATGTGACTATTTTACCTCCAGGTATTCTTACATGGAGAAACTTTCTTTTTATATTTTTTAAAAACTTATTTATTTGAAAGAGTTACAGAGAGAGGAGAGACTGTCAATGTACTGGTTCACTCCCCAGTGGCCACAACCACCAGGGCTGGGCCAGGACAAAACCAGGGGCAGAGCTTCATCCAGTCCCTCACATGGGTGTCAGGGCCCAAGCACTTGAGCCATCTTCTGCTGCTTTCTCAGGCACCATAGCAGAAAGCTGGATTGGAGCATCTGGGACACGAACAGGTGCCCATTTGGGATGCTAGCATTGCAGGCAGCATCCTAACCCACTGCACCATAATACCAGTCCTTAGACTCTCTTTCTAAGAATAATGGTGGTGAAGTATCTCTACTAGAGACCCATATCTAATTCGTTTTGTGCCCATTTCCAGTATGTGACACCAAACAATTATGTCCATTTCTGCACTGGAAGTGAAAATTACTATCAAGATGGAGAGATTTCTGCATTTTCTATTCTTTTTTGGGGGAAGGGGAAGTATTTTTGGAATCCACTCTTCCATGTAAAGTTGGGAATTCAAGGTAGGCAATAAGCAAGGAATAGGAGACTAAGCAAGGGATTGGCTGAGAGTTATGGCCTGGAGGTCTTATCTTATACAGATCTTATTTAGAATTCTCTTGGCTATCTTCTTGGTTCCTTAAGACTTTGGTCCTTGTTTAACCCATGGACAGAGGGTAGAAATCAGAACTGGTTGGAGAATAGTCTCCAGCTATATATCCTGGATTGGCCAGTTGGTCCTTTCATACTGATTTGTTCTCAAGCAAATGCAAATTAAAAATAAGTACTATTGCTGATTGCCATGAAACCCAATAGGCTACTGAAAACAATATTAAGGATGAATTATTTCAAGTAAAAATTGCTAATGTGAAGAAGAGGGAATAACAGGATGAGAGAGATTCAGTGTTGTTTTGAGGCCTTTTGACAAAGATAAGCATGGACATTGGATTCGGGTTTCCTGGGTTTCAGTCCCCTGCATTGCCACTTGCTGGCTGTACGATCCGGAGGAAGCTACTCAACCATCCTGGCTATATTATTGAGCTCATCTGAAAGCCTCTCGTTTAATCAAACCCTAAGAGCAGAACTGGGTCTTGAATTAGGTCTCCTGACTTCTGGTCCCACATCTCCTCATTCTACCTCTGCCCTACAAATGAAATAGTGTAGCATGTGGTGGATGAGGCTTAAGGAATGCTAGAAATAAGTGAAAACACATTCAGAATAATTTGGAATCCTGTGTTTGAAAAACTATTGAAAAATTCCACAAGCCATAAAAATGTGAGATGAGATTATTTGCACTTTACATTTAAATTTCCATCAGATGCGTTTAAATTTAAGCTGCAGGATTTATGTGAATGTTTTTAGTTAATAACCATTGAGAATTCAGCCACAGTTAGAGACGCACTGCCTGACTTATCATCTTCAGCTTGCCAAATACACATATGTATGCATCTGTTACCACCTACCCTTCCCAACTTAAAGAATAATTCAGAAACAGGGAACTAGTGCATGCCTTTAGAGCAATTACAAATACTGTCTTCAGGTCACTTTCATAATTTGTGAAAATATATTTACTGTGTGCTGGAAAGGATAGCATGTTTATCATGGCAACCATGGCAACCCTGGGTGGCTGTAGTGTAGGGAGAGTTCTCACCAGCAGGGAGAGAGTTGTGGGCAATTGTCACCAGGGAGAGAACCTCCGCTTGAGCTTACACTGTGGCTCTTGGGTTGAGAGCATTCTTAACTTGATGTGTTAATGAACACTGACAGCAACTGTCTCATTTTGGCTCATTTCAGTAGGATTAATAAATTATGGTTTTTACTGGGGGAAAAAGGGAGATGTGATTATTCTGTAGACAAATTTGAATAATTCTTTTCACCATCACTAAACGTCCTTCTATTTTTTGCTCTAATTTGGTTTGTTCTGGGTTGGTTTGTGGTCAATTTTTTGTGATTTTTATTTTTTGTAAGAAAACATTGCTGTCATGTAATTTTCTTTCTTCCATTTTTAACATGTATTCTTATCATATGGTAGCTAAAATAAATGAAGATAAAAAAAAATCAAGCATGACCATGAGGCCCAGCTGTAGACTCTTAGGGTTAAAAGAGAAACAGGTAATGCTTGAGGATGTTTATTTCAGAAACAGTGATGGTCACACAAAAAGTCAAAATTCCCATATTGTACCACCAGCTTTCACATTTCTGTATATATTCAATAAATCACATTGTAGTAATACAATTCTCAGTTTATATAAAAAAGGTGTGCTGGTTACAGAAACTGTTTTATATAAAAGGATAAAATCACTTATACTTCAAGAAATTACCATGTAAATTTATGTTCTATCATGTTTCAGTACTGTGAATAACATCCAGTTTAAACAATTCTGCCCTTTCAAAAGATTTATTCATTTATTTGAAAGCAGAGTTACAGGGAGAGAGAGAGAGAGAGATCTTCATCTGTTGGCTCACTCCCTAAATGGTTGCAATGACCAGGCCTGTGCCAGACCAAAGCCGGGAGCAAGTAACTCCACCCAGTTCTCCTCCGTGGGTGATAGGCACCAGAGCACTTGAGCCATCTTCCACTGCTTGCCCAGCTGCATTAGCAGGGAGCTGGATTGGAAGTGGAGCAGCAAGGATGCTGGTGTTGAAGACACCCACTGCACCACAAGGCCAGCCTCATAACTTTGCCTTTCTTCACTTAAGAAGAATGCAGCCAAGTTCGGTGTCTGGCACAATGGTTAAGATACTACGTGGATACCTGCATCCCATTACTGGAGTACCTGGGTTTGAATCCCTGCCCTGTTGCTCTTGCCAATGTGCACATTGGGAGACCTCAGGTGAGGGCTCATTGAGTTCCTGACTATTGTGGGATACTGGGGAGTCGGTCGGCAGAGAGAAGATGTCTGTTGATCTCGCTCGCTCTCTCTCTGCCTTTCATATAAATACAAATAAATCAATACAAAAAAAGGAAGAAGCTTCATGAAATGGGCAACAGGAGAAATTGGGTGGAAATAATGAACAAGTTCAGCATAGCTTTGGATTTCTTAGAATTATATAATCTCCTTCTTGCCAGTTTTGAGAAGCTGGGAGGTGATGGGGGAATGGTGACTTTGAAGAACACAGAGTTGACACACAAAAAATATACTTCCTGATCTGATTTCTCAGGATCCTTGTTCCAGTGCCTCCTTCTCGTGAATTCCTTCCTAATGATTGAGTTTTTAGAAACTTTTATAATCCTATTACAGAATAATTTTATGAAGAGTCAAGTGTTCTAAGCATGCTGATTCTTAGTTTCTTCAAGTATACAGTGGGGACAATGCTATTTACTTTACAGGTTATTCAAATAGATTCTCATTTTCAATGGCTTAATGGGAGAGGTGCTTGATCCTTATTTATGTGATAGGTTAGGACAGGTACTGCCTTCCATGTGGTGATGCAGGGCTCCAGGGTCCTTCTCTGCTGTGGCTCTACCACCCTCCAGGGCCTTGCTGTCAGCTGCACCCCTCACTTGTGGGAAGGGAGACAATTAGGGATGAGGCTCACTGGCTTGGACATGACACATCTTATTCACTCTCATTTTTTTTTGAAAGAACTTGGCTACATTGCCACAAGTACAATACTGTGGAAAGCTGAGAAGTACCTTTAAGTCATGCACCCTCTTCCCCTTCCATCTCCATAGAGGGAAGAGAGAAGGGTGTTAGTGAACACCAGCAGTATCAGTCATTGCATTCCTGTCTCGCAAAAACACTTAATAAAGCACATTCCCCGGTAGCTATTGAACTGTTATCTTCTCTTCCTTTCCCTGCATTTGAGTTGTCTCAGCGAGAAAGAGGAAAGCCTTTATCAAACAGAAGCCACTAAGGACTAGCTAAGTAATCAGCCATACACTGTAAGGTCTGACGTTCTCTCCCTCCTGTGTCTACGTGTCCTGCTCTTTACAAGGGAGGTCACCGTGCAGGGTCACGGTCAGGAACAGACTGAGTCACTCAGCACAAATCCAAATGACTCCTCCCAGGATGTCAGGACCATGACAGGGGATCCAAACATGATTTGCAAGACAGAGCTTGAGAGAAAAAGGAACTTATTGATTCACTTCTCTAAATAAAACAATTCAGTTCACTCCCCAAACTAATGCCCTGAGCAAGGAAGTAGTAAAGTGGTTGCTCTCCTGCTAACCCTTCCATGATGAATGACAGTCTGTCACAGCCCCCACTCAGGTTTCGGTTCAGTCAACTCTGCTGTCATTGACTTCTTCATTCTTATGTGAAGTGAGAATGGGACGCAGGCCACATGTCTCCCAGCTAAGCAAGAGCAACACTGATCTTTTGCAAAGTTCAAGTGTGACAACAATGAAACTCTGGGCCAGAAGCCTGTTTACATGTCAGAATGCTGCCGTGTGTCAATTACACTGAGCCACATGTGATCCCAGAGTGGAGGGAGGGAGGAAGGAAGGAAGGAAGGAAGGAAGGAAGGAAGGAAGGAAGGAAGATTTCACTAGAAATTTATGTGATAGAAGCTGTAGTGGCTAAGTGGTAAGGGAGGAGGTGTGGAGGATATGGTCTTTATAAGGAGTCTTAAGCCATGAGAGGGGATCCAATGGAGATGGAGGATGGAAAGTGAGCCAGGAATGCTCCAAAGGGTTAAAGACAGGCAGGGAAACATGGAGCCACTTTTTCTTTGTTCTCTGACAGTGTGGGGCATTACTACCACTCTCTCTCTGTTTCTGCTCTCAATCAGGAACTGGTGGTTGGTCTCCAGCTGACTCTAATGCCCAACAGTGGCTCCAGATGGACCTGGGGAACCGAGTGGAGATTACAGCAGTGGCCACGCAGGGAAGATACGGAAGCTCCGACTGGGTGACGAGCTACAGCCTGATGTTCAGTGACACGGGGCGCAACTGGAAGCAGTACAAGCAAGAAGACGGCATCTGGGTAGGATGTCTTCTTTCTTCCAATGAATAAAGCTGGGATGTGCTCATGGTAACCAGTGAATGGCTCTGTCATTTTCCCATGTGCAGATTGTCAGGAACTTAATAACTATGGCGTATACCTCCAGAAATAATCAGACATATGCAAGTGTGCTCTTCAGCACTGCCCGCTCCTCGGGAGGATGTCTCCTGCAAAAACTGCTTCTCCTTCCCTGGAAACTTGGGTAATTCACTGACCTGAGTCTCAGTTCTCTCATCTTCAAAATCTGGACAAACACAAGGGGTCTTTAGAAAGTTCATGGAAAAGTGCGCACTCTCTTTTAAATTCATAGCCCCTTGAACTTTGTGAAGTATTCTGCTAAATATACTGAGTTTGCTTATTTATTTGTTTACTTGTTTGTTTAAGTCTTGTATGCCAGGCACTTTAGATACTTTGTAGCAACTCAACCAGCTCAGTTATGTCACTTGACCAAAGCTTGCCTACCTGTGAATCCTGACATGGAAATCTAACCTGACTTAAATAAAACTAGTGAAAGGGTTAAAATTAGGCTGTCACTGTAAACAACCTTAGTTTGGAGGTGAAGCACCACTTTCTCCACGTTGTGAAGCAGCCCTTTCCTGCCCGGTCCCAGCCCCACACTCCTCAGGCGGCCTGTGAATTACTCAGTGAGAGAAGGGAGCAGGACAGGCAGGCAGCACAAGTCACCTGGATGTAGCTTCAGAAAGACAGTCGCTGACTGAGAGTGTCTTAGCTTATGTTACTTTCATTTTGGGAAAAATCTCACCATTTTTTTCTAAATGCACATATCACGGGAAGATTTGGTACTTGATAGCTCATTCTCTCTTTCTGAAAATCTTCTTAGTCCCCTCTGTTTAAATCAATCACAATGAAAATGTCCAATTACCATTGTCTGAAATTGCATATTTCTGTGATGGTTTCACTTCCTTGAGGAAAGAAAAAAAAGTTTTGATTTTAGATAGTTGTTATTTGTACATTGTCTACTCATCCCTTGAGTTTCTAATAGAAAATAATATGGACTGAAAGTTGAATGTTAGGATAGACTAATCAGTCTTTAGAATATTGCTGCTGCCATATTTATTCTGGATTGTTTATAATATTAGGTTGTAATATTTTGAGGCTTCTCCATTTTAATAATAGACTTTGGGGTACTGTTCTGTGTTCCTCTCAGTCTTGAAGTCCCCATAAATTTGTACAGGCTTTGGTTGGGTTTGTTTTTGAGTTTGAAATGAGAAATAATGACACCTTCCATTTTGAGGGCCAATCTCCAGGTTTTGTCTGTTTTAAAAGGATAAATAAAGGTGGGGCTATTTGTTTTCTCTGGCAGTTTCAATCTGAGCTGATCTTTTTCAGAAAGTGTTGCAGTTTTGAGTTATTTTGTCTCAATTTTTAAAAACCCTCCAGTTTCATTTTCTTTGGAGCCAAATGACCTGCTTTCAACCTGCTCTCCAAGTCAGACTGTGTGTTTCAAGGGTGATAATCTCTCTGAGCTTGTGATCAGCCGGCAGAAGGCTGCTTTCACCGTTGTCTTTGGTGGTGGTTTACTTGTGCTTAAAAAAATATATATCCCAAGCCCCCTAAAAGTGGGGTCTCTTTTACATGCCCATGCAGCCCCTATGCCTAACGTACATGCTGCTAATTTTGAGATGGTCATTAAAAGAACTGAAAATTACAAGGGCTCCTGTAATTGAAGACATAGGGAGAGACCATCTTTAGCCCCTACTTTACACCTCAAATGATATTGACATTGCTGGGCAGGTAAAAGGTGCTGAATGTGTGGCGAGCAAAGACCAGTGGCCACTCTGTGCAAATGGACACTGAGTCCCAGCTGCAGCCTCACCAAGAATCCCAGAAGGTCTGCAAGGCTCAGAGAGAGGCAGTTTCCTGATGAATCCGAAGGGTACAAATACTAGGAGGAAAGATGAGTTGAGGACAAACCATTGTAACTTTCTGTTTGAAGAGCAAAATGCACTCATGTCTTGCAGGAACATCATGATCAGTCACGTATGACAACCTTGTGGGACAAGGAGAGTGTGCTGTAATAATACTGGAGATATTAACTGCTAATGAAAGTGTATCATGCACCACATGCATATGCAAATGTAATTCTGTGTGACAGAGAATCTGTAAACTCTGATGATTTGACACTAACATCTTCATGAACAAGAGGTTGAGGTTCACATAGTCTGACCCAAGCTCCCATGGTGGAAAACTGGCAGTTACTATAATTCAAAGATAGAGTTATTCCTAACATGATGTCACTGCAGAACTGTACATTCTGTTTCTCTTTTACTGTTATAGTTTTTTTAAAGGTTTATTATTTATTTATTTGAAAGTCAGAGTTACACAGAAAGAGGAGAGGCAGAAAGTGAGAGAGAGAGAGAGAGAGAGGAAGAGAGAGAGAGAATTGGTCTTCCATCCTATGGTTCACTCCTCAATTGGCTGCAATAGCTGGAGCCGTGCCAATCCAAACCAGGAGCCAGGAGCTTCTTCCGGGTCTCCCACGCAGGTGCAGGAACCCAAGGACTTGGGCCACCTTCTACTGCTTTCCCAGGCCATAGCAGAGAGCTGGATTGGAAGGGGTGCAGCCAGGTCTTGAACCAGCACTCATAAGGGATGCTGGAGCTTCAGGCCAGGGTGTTAACCTGCTGCGCCACAGTGTCGGCCCCTATTCTTATTTTTCACTTTTCACAGCATTAATTTTCTTTCCTCTCCTTACATGTGAACATCATCAGACCACCTGTACAAATATTAAACCCTATTGTTGAACTCCCATGTTGCTAAATATAAAAGGAAGGTGTTGCTATGTGGGGGCAAACTGTTGAAATCTTTACTTAATATATACTAAACTGATCTTCTGTATATAAAGAGAATTGAAAATGAATCTTGATGTGAATGGAAGGAAGTTATGGGGTGGGGGGGAAATCCATTGTAATCCATAAGCTGTACTTTGGAAATTTATATTCATTAAATAAAAGTTAAAAAAAGAAAAAGTTTGTAGAAAAATGGAACTAAAAGATAAGTTTATTTTGGCACCAAAAAATGTTTGAAACCCATGTATACATGGAAATGGGATCTTCAAAAAAATTCATGGAAAATGTCTATTATACAAGCACTATGCATGTTTTTTTAAAGTTTTTTTACATCAAAATAAACATCTTTTAGTTCCAGTTTTTGTGAACTTTTTGAAGTAGAAAAAACAGAAAGTTGTCACAACAGATAGTTTTGTTATTTTTTTAAATAAATACATAAATAAATATTTTTAAAAATAATTTAAAAACTCAAAAAAGGAAATAAAAACATAATAACATCAACCCTGTGTATAAATATTGTAAATAATGCCAAACTCTCTCTGTGTAGGAATATCCTTCAAAGATTCAGGTTGTTGTACAAATACATCTCAGAATTATGTAAAATATGCTAGGGTACTTCACCAGATTATTCCATTAAATGAGATAGATCACATGAGGAGATCTTTCTTTTCATTTTTATTTTAAATTTCATTTAGAGGTGGGACTGGTGTTGTAGCGTAGCCACTGCTTGCATCATCGGCATGCCTTATGGGCACTGATTTGAGTTCTGGCTGCTCCACTTCTAATCCAGCTCCATGCTAATATGCCTCAGAAGGCAAGGGAAGGCGGTCCAAGTACTTGGGCCCCTGCCACTATGTTGGAGACCCAAGCTCCTGGATTCTATCTTTGGTTTGGCCTACCTCCAATTGGCCAGTGTGTCCATTTTGGAGAGTGAACCAATGGATAGAATCTCTCTCTCTTTCTTACCCTCTCCCTCTCTAACTCTGCTTTAAAATAAATAAATAAATCTTCAGCAATGTTCAATTAGAAGTAAAAATATAGATTTGACATATTTCAGCCTTGTAAGCAAGATGAGGTCAATACCCAAACAAGAGGCTATGTACAACTTTCTAAATTATTCTGTTTACTTTTCAAAAAAAGTTAATACCATGAAAAAAAAAATCAAATATTGACTTAACTAACGCCAGTGTACCAAGGACATTGAGACTCTCTTGAATGCATATTTTCACCTGACCTCTTGAAGATCCCCAGTTTTTAAATCACGTAAAGTTTGCAATGCTTTTGAAAATTGACTTAACAAGTAATGTAAACATAGCCCATTCTGGGGATGAAACATCAATTTGCCAATACTCAAGAGATTTGTCTTACTTTGCAAAGTTCGCTTCAGAACAAGAGCCCTATAAAGCCACCTTCCCAACGTATGGTCGCAAATCTTCAGGCCCCGAAAATTCAATTTGGAGAGTTTCTGATCTGGCACTGAATGAGATGTTCGTGAATGAGGCCACTGAGCAGCCGCTTGATGATGCATCATGATTTATGAACAGGCCTGAGTCCAGGGGCACTAAATAATCAGGCATGAAGGTATCTCAGGGGCAGATTGAGCAACACGTTTTAGAGTCATAGTGGACCCAGGATGTCTCCCTTATTGGTGTAGAGAGCTGACCAAACAGGACAAAGGTTACAGTTCTAACTCTGAGTAAGTGGTGGAGGCAGCGTGGGCTGAGGTGGGCGAGTTGCTTGGAACAAGGAACCTCTTAATTAACCCATGCAGGCCAAATCCTCTTATCACTTATTTTGCAAGAGAGGGCAGCAAAATCACTCATTGTCCCTGCTCAAACCCACA
Source organism: Lepus europaeus (assembly GCF_033115175.1). Lineage (NCBI taxonomy): Eukaryota > Metazoa > Chordata > Mammalia > Lagomorpha > Leporidae > Lepus > Lepus europaeus. Next base: position 58,142,729 of record NC_084827.1, read on the forward strand.
AGTAATCTTTCTGTCCTGTGTTACCTATGTGTGAGATTGTGCAGACCCCTGCTGCCCTAGGTGTATCTACCACACAAAATGAGGGGTTCTTAAAGTACATTTCTTCCAAATGTACTTTTCTTTTATTTCCTGGTATTTATCACTCCTAATTTTCAAGGACAGACTTTTGTGTGTTTTTTTAAAATGTCTGGTACCTTGTTACAATTGGTCTTAGCCAAAAGGCCGAGAAGTGATTGGTGTCTTGTAAAAATATATCCCTGGGCCAGCATTGTGGCACAGCAGGTGAAGTTCCCACCTGCCATACCAGCTTGAGAACCTGCTGCTACATTTCTGATATTTCTCTCTGATAATGTGCCTGGGAAAGCAGCAGAATATAGCCCAAGTGCTTGGGGCCCTGCACCCTCGTAGGAGACCCAGATAAAACTCCTGACTCCTGACTTGCCTGGCCATTACAACCATTTAGGGAGTCAACCAGTGGATGGAAGATATTTCTGTGCATGTATGTTTCACCCTCTCTCTCCATAACTCTGCCTTTAAAATAAAATGAAACAAAAATTAAATTTTGAAAAACATTTTCCATGAATTTTTATAGGTGACTTAAGATCCTTCTCCTCTTCTCCCAGCAGATTGAATGATCTCTATCATTTTCAATCATTTTTTAAAATTTTAAGTCTTATTTATTTGTTTTCATCTACTTGAAAGGCAGAGAGAGAGATAGAGAAAGAGAGATCTTCCATCCTCTGGTTCACTCCTCAAATGTCCTCAGTAGCCAGGGCTGGACCAAGCAAAAGCCAGGAACTCCATTCAGGTCTCCTACATGGTTGGCAGGGACCTGAGCACTTGGGGCATCACCCCTGCCTTCCAAGTGCATTATCAGGGAGCTGGGTTGGAAGCAGAGTAGCCAGGACTTGAACTGGAGTTCCAAGCTGCAATTTCATCTGCCAATCTGTAACCTAACCCCACTCCTCATAGCCTTGATGTAAACTTTGTCTTTTCCTGAGTTGGCAATTCCTGTTTAGTCATTGTGGATTTTTACAATCAACTCCCTTGTAAGGATAAACTGGCTAAATTAGGGGACAAGTATACAGGTGGGGCTGGCCCTGCAGGGCTCAGCCATGCAGGCCTTGGAATTCATCAGTCACCCTTGTCACCGGCATCCTAGTGCTGGGCTCTGAGATGCTTTTTGGGAACTTCAAACCCTGTTCAAAACAAAGCAACAACCAATCTGTCCCACAGGCCTCAGATAATTGAAGCCCATTTTGTCATCAACATATCATCAAAAAATATGCTGGCTTCCTATTACTGACCAATTAGAGGAAGACCATGAGTGCTGGGGACCATCTGGAGACCCTCACTCGATCTAATCATGAACTACTCAATCCACTCCACTTTAATTTTTACTTATTTGGAAGTCAGAGTTACAGAGAGAGATGTGTAGAGACAGAGAGAGAGAGATATTCCATCTACTGGTTCACTATCCAGATGGCTTCAACAGTCAGGTCTGGACCCAGTGGAAGCCAGGAGTCAAGAGCTTCTTTTGTGTTTCCCATGTGGGTGGCAAGGGCCCAAACACTTGGACCCATCTTCCACTTCTTCTCCCAGGTGGTTATCAGGGAGTTGGAAAGGAAGTGGAGCAGCTAGGACATGGTATGCCAGCATTTCAAGCTGTGGCTTTACCCAACCAGAACATGGACCCCACTCCACTCCACTTTAATCTGTGAATTTCACTGCCTTTAATCCCTCCAGGAGTCTGGGAATGAAGTTGCAGCTGCCCAGATCCTTGATCTGTACATTGTAATAAATATTTTTTCCACCATCCCAAGTGTCAGTGATTCTTGAACACTGGGAGAGTGGACCCAGGTAGTGGTTCTATAGAAAAGACTTCAACCAGTTTTTTGGGACATTTTATGACAAACCCAACTCTTTGTCAATTAGCCTAAGCACCCAGTCACTAGATATTAACTTCATCATCGCTGATAGCATGAGAAGTGAAAAGGTAAAGGGCTGACATCTTTGCTCCAACAGGGAAGTTGTTTGCTGAGTGAAACAAATACGAAAACCCAGGTCTCACATTGACTAAACTGGCATGGTGAACCTCAGAGGGAAACATGGTGATCTTGAGATGCCTAGAGCATGTCCCTACTTATTATATCCTGGTTTCAGACTCTTCCTGTGGTGGCTCTGAAACTAATAGTATGGTCATAACTATTTTAGAGTAAGTTAGAATTAATTTTCTGGCCTAAGTCTTCATGTGATGGTTCAGTGAAACCAGTCATCAAGATTGGATTTGAGAGAAACTTGTGCACAGAAAGTTAAAACTGTGTCTCTTTCCAGCACTTACCCATGGACCCCCAGTAGCTTTCTCATGCAAAATGAATGTAAAAAATGTCCACTTCTGGGGCCACTGCTGTGGCACAGCAGGTTAATGCCTTGGCCTGAAGTGCTGACATCCCATATGGGCACTGGTTCAAGTCTCAGCTGCTCCATTTCTGACCCAGCTCTCTGCCATGGCCTGGGAAAGCAGTGGAAGATGGCCCAGGTCCTTGGGCCCCTGCACCCATGTGGGAGACCCGGAAGAGGCTCTTGGCTCCTGGCTTCAGATCAACGCAGCTTCGGCTGTTATGGCCAATTGAGGAGTGAACCATCGGATGGAAGGCCATTCTCTCTCTCTCTCTCTCTCTCTCTTTTTCTGCCTTTCCTCTGTCTGTGTAACTCTGACTTTCAAATAAATAAATAAATCTTTTTTAAAAAAAGCCCACTTCTTCTCTTCCAGAATGATCTTTTAGAATTTCTGCCTACTTTGTGTGCTAATCTTTTCCTGTAAGGTTGCTCCCCTCTAGACCAACGTCTTCATATACTTGGTGTCTTCATCCATTTTCTGTTGTTAAGACAAAACACTTGATTCTCAATAAGGGATAAAGCAACAATATTTACATAGACACGATCTGGAGAGTCAGCAGCACAGTGCCTCCATCTGTTTGTCTGGTGGGGGCCTCATGCTTGATGGCATCACAGTGGCGAGGTGTGTGCAGAAAGGGTCCCAAGATAAAAGCAAGAGATTGTAGAGGAGCTGGGCTCACTCTCAACAACAACCCACTCTTGCAGGAGCTAGTTCACTCTGCAAGACCAGCATTAATCCCTTCTGAGGGCAAACCCCCATGACATAATACCTCCCACTCTTACAAGGCTGCATCATAGCAACAGCACCACAAAAATGCGTACCTAGCTCCCAGCACAAAATCCTTTGGAAGACAAATCACATTCAAACCACTATGCTCAGCTACTCCTCCACGTCCAATATCCAACTCCTCATTGCTGCTCATTTGCTTCTGGGAAGCTTGTATTTTACTAATGTTCAACTTACAATTTTTTGTGTGTGTGTGAAAATCACATGCCCTCTCCCAAAACACGCCATGCAGTCCTTTGTTACAGAATCTCTCACCATATGAATTAGGATATCCATGATTTCCTAAAGCTTTCTGGGTCCATCTAGACACAAAGGGATTGCATTTGTTATCCAGCGCTTTTCTCACAAAGAGCTCAACTGGAGCAATGTATTATACATTTTGGTCATCAGTTCCCCAAGTCCATCCTTGAATGACTTCTAATTTCTCTGGGAGATGCACTACCATCTTCATGATTTATACACATTTATTCTGCCAATTTGGCCTAGGGCATCCTGGGTATTGATCACTGTTTGATACAGTATTTTAAACCTCCCAATTTCAAAAAACAATTTGAGAGTGAGAATCTCATTATCCTCAACATATATCTTTTAAGTTCTCATTATACGCTAAAGCACTGTGCTAGCTGCTGGGCATAGAAAAGAACTTCAGATGTGGTCTCCCACTTCCCTTTGTGTGCAGAACCATTAGGGAGACACATAAATTACAGTGTAACATACTATACCTGTACATGAGTAGCACTGGTGAAAATTCAGATGCAGGGAACTGTCAGAAAGGCAGTGCTAGGGAGTATATGAGGGGGAGGAGCAAGGTGCATCAAACAGGCATGGACCATACTACCAGGTATATTTGCCAGGAATTTGTTAATTTTCTACTATTTGTTCCCTAACACACAGATACTTACAAGCTTCTAATACTTGTGTTGATTTTAATATAATAGTTGGTCATTATTAAAAGCTTAGTTCGCTGGCGCCACGGCTCAGTAGGCTAATCCTCTGCCTGTGGCACTGGCACACCGGGTTCTAGTCCCTGTCGGGGCACCAGATTCTGTCCTGGTTGTTCCTCTTCCAGTCCAGTTCTCTGCTGTGGCCCGAGAGTGCAGTGGAGGATGGCCCAAGTCCTTGGGCCCTGCACCCACATGGGAGACCAGGAGAAGCACCTGGCTCCTGGCTTTGGATCAGTGCGGTGCGCCGGCCGCAGCGGCCATTGAGGGGTGAACCAATGGAAAAGGAAGACCTTTCTCTCTGTCTCTCTCTCTCACTGTCCACTCTGCCTGTCAAAAAAAAAAAAAAAAAAAAAAAAAAAAAGCTTAGTTAAGAACTTAGCATGCCAAGGATCTTGCTGCCAGTTTAAATGGAGGCCACCATTGTCAAAACAAGCAGTCACCAGAGACAAGGTCTAGAAGGGAATGCTGAGGTGCTGAGGCTTTGGATTAGGGTTCGATTCCAGATGCACCTTGATTCCTCGAATGATCTTGAAAATGTCACTTAGCCTCTCTGTGGTGGATCTTGCTTCCCATGCCTGGTTGACGTAAGCATACAGGTTCTTCCAGGTTGTATGCCTCTTGACTCAGAGTGTGTGGAGCTGAACTACCCTGTGAGTTACAAGGGAAAGTGCACGGGCTTCACTATGTATCTTGCTTAGAACAGTCATGCTAAAGGCTCTTAAAGCTCAATATTCCCCTGGATCCATCCCAGTGATTCTGTGCAATGCTCTCCTCCTGACCAGAGGTGCTCTAACTCCTAGAGAAGCTCTGTAGAAGAGGGGGCAGGGAACAACTGGCTGATTGGCTTTGTGAAAGCAACAGCTGCCTTCACCCCAGGGTCAGCAGGTTTCCCTGCAGCCCTCTGGATGCACACTTAGCCCTGGAAAGCTCCTCACTGCGGCCCCATCTGCTTTTCTTGCTTCACACTGGAACTTCTCCACATGGGGTCTCGCCTCTTCACAGAGTAAATGCTCTCACACATTTACACATGTGGCATTTAAACACATCACAGTCAATGTGTCGTCTTCAGGATTAATATTCATGGGGATGCTTTCCAGGGGAGAGCAGATGTGTGTCGTCCCCCTCCCCCTGCACTGGCTGCATCTGTAATGCGATAGAATCCAGCAGCCAATATCAAAGTAAGAGGATGATCTGCTTAAAACTAATTCTCAGATTCCACCACTATTAAATTAATCCTGTTGTTAAGGTACTTAGTGGTTCACAGGAAACTCGACTTCTGATTGCGTTTTCAACATGTGCAAACCTGTTGGGATTGGGAGTCGCACGTCTTTCATTAGGAAAAATCAGTTAGTATCGTGACCTTAGCAAAGCCAGAGGGTTTTTTTCGTGCAAATACATTGAGTTGCATCATCTAGGTATACCGACTGAGAGGAAGTGATCTCTTTCACTACCCTTTTCTCACTGAACTTGGATCTACTGTGTGCAACTTGTGTTTGTTTGTGTTTCTTTGCTATTGTTGTTTTTGTATGTAGGTAATACCCGCTTTGATGTCTGATGGAATCCTGAGACCCTGATAAATAGCTAGAACCATAGGAGGCTCAGTCTGCTCCTCTGTGTAGTGGGCACAGTGAGGGTATGGCCTCCGGTGATCCATCTCTGAAACCAGCATGTGGCAGAATGCCCCAAGGGGCTTGTGGGGGCAGTGTTCTGGCTACCTCTGCAGAACTTCTCAGCCGATTTGTCTAGATAAGCTGAGTATTTGCGTTTCTAATGAAATCCTTGGTACTGCTGGGGGCCTCACTTTAGAAACACTGTACATTTTGAAGGGACTCAGGCATGTAAAGAGCTGTTACATGGTGCAAAAAAATCAGGACTACGATGACCACCGAACAATGCAGGTGATGTGCCTGGTGAGAGGTCCACAGGCACCGGCTCTCATGACTCCTGGAGGTTTTTTTTTTGTTTTTCTTTTGAGCTTCAATGACAAAAGAGAAAGCAAGGATAAAATGTCAGTTTCTCCTCTTCTCCTTTTTATAAAATGCATGCTAAGTGGAAAAAGTAAGATCTCCTTGTGGTTACAGGCAACGGTAGTTACTCAAGTGGGCTCAGCAAAGGCGAGTACCGCTAGGCAAGCAGTAAAAGCAGTACAGCTAGACAAGATCCGAGAGGGAGCCTGCATCCCGAAGTGTCCGCTCGGCTCCAGCTGTGAGTAAAGACTGTAGGCCTGGCAGGGAGGCAGTCTCTCAAGTGTTAAAAAATGAAAACAGAGTTAAAAGAAAGGCAGTCTTCATTAAGCCTATTTTGTTTATTATTAAAGGTTAGCAGTTGATACTAGGCAGTAAGACATAACACAGCAGCCACAAGTTTCTTTTTTTTTAAAGATTTATTTTTATTTATTTGAAAGACAGAGTTACAGAGAGAGGTAGAGACAGAGAGAGAGGTCTTTTATCTGATGGTTCACTCCCCAGATGGCCGCAACGGCCGGAGCTGTGCCCATCTGAAGCCAGGAGCCAGGAGCTTCCTTTGGGTCTCCCACGTGGGCACAGAGGCCCAAGGACTTAGGCCATCTTCTGCTGCTTTCCCAGGCCACAGCAGAGAGCTGGATGGGAAGAGGAGCAGTCGGGACATGAACTGGCACCCATATAGGATGCCAGCGCTTCAGGCCAGGACATTAACCTGCTGGGCTGCAGCACTGTCCCCAACCACAAGTTTCTATTAAGGTTAAGTAGGACTTCCAGTTTTGTTGGCTGCAATATTAAATGAATATAAAGGTAACAGATGCATAGCCGATGATTATGCTAATAAAAGCAGGGAGTGCAAGCAGACTAAGAACACGGACAGAACCTATCTTGCGTTTCACATCACTGTCCAATTGCTTGTGTCCAAGTGGGAGAGTATCCTTCTCTCTCCCTTGTGTCACAAGGGCACTGTGCTGCTGGGATAGCTCTCTGAAGTCAAGAAAGGCACTGAAGGATGCCACTGGATTTGTCTAGCACTCTAAACTTGACTCAAAAATAATTCTTCAATTTAATGACTCAACAACTTTCCAGAAATTAATCCACAAGTATATAGGAAAAAAGAAACAGTTTTTTCCCCTTATTACGAAGTATTGGGAAGAACAGTGGAGGAGAAAGAAAATTTGGCTTTTTATTATTATTATTATTACTATTATTATTTTACTTTTTATTTATTTGTTTGAGAGGCACAGAGAAAGAGAGAGAGACAGAGAAAGAGAGAGAAATCCACTAATACGTGCAATGGCCCCAAGCAAGGGTTGAAGCCAGGAGTAAAGAACTAAATTCAGGTCTCCCACGTGAGTGACAGGAACTCACCTACTTTAACTATCACTGCTCCCTCCCAGTGTCTGCCTTAGGAAGAAAGTAGAGTTGGGAGCTGGAGCCAGGAATCAAACCAGGCACACTGGCATTGTGTGCAAGTGTCTTAACCACAGACTAAATGCCCATTTCTGGGCAGGTTGTATTTTGACCTGAACATCATATGTGAGGTTTTTTTTTTTTTTTTTTGGGGGGGGGGGGACTGAGGGTGGAGTAGATCTACCTGAAAAAAATCTGTCCCAGAGAATCATGGATCCCTGACACCCTGTCTTACATGATTGTAATTTAGGGAATCAAGCATCTGTTAGGCACATTCTGCATGCAGTAAATTAAGGAGGCCTTGCTGCATCAGAGGGAAGATAAATGCATGGAAAGGTGCACACTGGCAGTAGATGCACAGATGGGCAGAAGGAGGAGAGCATGAAGTTCCCGACGTGTCGGGAGAAAAAGTGCTGTAAGTTTTATTCCCAGAAGCTATTTTGATTCAGTTACATTTTTGTCCTATCAATCCCCTTTTATGACTCACTAAAATAATTGAGAGCAGGAATTCCATAATAGACTGTGAAGCAGAGTGGAAAGAATGGATGAGAGAAGGACCATGCTGATAAGCAAGAATGAGTTGGCGCTGTGTTCTAAACAACTCAGCTGGTGTGTGCAGGGCCTTCTATGTGTTGGGAAAAAGCTGAACATAAGTAAGAGACAGGAAAGTGCTGTGTGTGTGGAGACAACCATGTCCCACATCCAGGTCACCCTGAGGGTGTGCTCTGTCTACCTCATGCTGTCTATATTTGGTCTTCTTCCCCAGGCTTCTGCACCCTGGGCTTCTTTCTGGGTGCTGTTGTATTTGGTTTTCAGACATTGTATTTATGTAAATGCTACAAGTACATGAGAATTAAAGCATATGTCTGTACAGGAAGTTACTAAGCCACAGCTTGGGAAGGATGTCCTAAGCCTCGTTAAAAATCAGTTAATGTAAGGGAAGATATTGTGCTTGTCAGAGGTCTCTGCTTGGCGGCCAGGCGTTTAGTCTCCTTCCATTAAACAGGTTGTGCCTGTGTAACTCATACACAAAAATACTGAAGCCGCTTCCTGGTCTGTGTCATATGCACATTCACTTGTGATGATTTGCAACTGGGGACCAGCCCCCTCAGCCCAGCTCAGCTGGGCCATGTTCTCCATGAGTCATATGGGGAGAGAGACCTGCACAAGGAGACTAGTCCTGGGGCTGGCATTGTGGTATAAACAGGCCTGTGATTCTGGCATACTATATTGGTACTGTTACCTGTTATGGCCGCTCCACTTCCAATCTGGCACCCTGCGAAAGGTCTGGGAAAGCAGCAGAAGATGACCCAAGTGTTTAGGACCCTGCACCCACCTGGGAGACCTGGATGAAGCTCCTGTCTCCTGGCTTTGCCCTGGCCCAGCCTTGTAACTCTGACTTTCAAATAAATAAATATGAACCCTGCCCCCTTTTTTTTAAAGAAGACTTCGGTCCTGTTTCTCCTTCTTCACAGGGATTCTGTTGCTGGTGGTTTATATACCCCTCCCTCCTTCCACATGAAGTGTTGAGAGTTCTCTTTCAAGATAGATTTGTCACTCAATTAATAACTTGTGAAGCAATTAAATGACAACTCAATAAATGCTTTGTCAATTTTTGTCAATTTTATGTAATGGAAAGCTAAATTATCCTGTAAGAAATGCCACATCTTTTGTCTTATAGCATTGTACAGACATTTTTAAAATAATGACCTCATAATTATTTTTGAGGTTTATACATTTGCAAAATCAAAGAGAATATCTTACACAATTTTTTTCTTAGAAATGTGAGACCTTATAAATGGCCTTATTGAAGAATAAAGATATGAGTGAAATTGTTTTTAAAAGGAGCTTCCAGGTGCTCGCTTCAGCAGCACATATAATAAAATGAGCTTCTCGTTCTTAAGATGGAGTATATACATTACCTGAGAATATTAGCTTTTGAGGATATATCTGTATATATTTATTTAATTGTATATTTTTAAAATATTCAGTTTAAAAATTGCATGTATTTAGTTTGTTTGAAAGGTGGGTGGGAGGAAAGAAGGGAGGGAAAGAGAGAGAGAGAAAGAGAGAGAGAGAGAGAGAACAAGAGGAAGACGGAGAGGAAGACAGAGCTTCAATCTACTTGTTCTCTCCTAAAGTATCTGAAACAGCCAGCGGTGGGCCTGACCAAAGTCAAGGGTCTGGAACCCAATCCAGGTCTCCCATGTGGGTGACAGGGACCCAGTTACTTAAGCCATCATTGCTGCCTCCCGGAGAGCACATACAGCAGAGCTGGAATTGAGAGCAGACCTGGGATACAAACCCAGAGCCTCAGATAAGAACTGTAGGAGTCTCAAGTGGTATCTTAGCCACCATGCCCAACACCGACTCCTATAGATTTAAATTATATGTACTTATATTTATAGATTTTAACATATATGTTTGTATATACATTTAAATATATGTGGTATACATATATGCATATATGTACATTTAATTTTAAATTTCAGCAGGTTTCATCTTGATTTAGCATTAAAAACAAATTCTTGGGCTGGCACTGTGGCATGGCAGATAAAGCCGCTGCCTGAGGTGCCGGCATCCCATGTGGGTGCTGGTTCGAGTCCCAGCTGTTCCACTTCTGATCCAACTCTCTGCTGTGGCCTGGGAAGGCAGTAGTAGAGGATGGCTCAAGTGCTTGGGTCCCTGTACCCATGTGGGAGACCTGGAGGAAACTCCTGGCTCCTGGCCTCTGATTGGCGTAGCTCTGGCTGTTGCAGCCATCTGGAGAATGATCCAGTTGATGGAAGACCTCTCTCTCCCCCTCTCTCTCTCTTTTTCTTTGCCTCTGGCTCTCTGTAACTCTGACTTTTGAGCAAATAAATAAATCTTTAAAACAATTCTGATTTTTTAACCCTTTTTGTAGTTACTAAAGGATTTAGAATACTTTGGTTTCATTTAATGTGTATTAGAGTCTTGATCTTGGAATCGGATGGTGTGCTATTAATAATTTCTTTTTTTTTTTTTTTTTGACAGGCAGAGTAGATAGTGAGAGAGAGACAGAGAGAAAGGTCTTCCTTTTGCCATTGGTTCACCCTCCAATGGCCGCCGCGGTAGCGCGCTGCGGCCGGCGCACCGCGCTGATCCGATGGCAGGAGCCAGGTGCTTCTCCTGGTCTCCCATGGGGTGCAGGGCCCAAGCACTTGGGCCATCCTCCACTGCACTCCCTGGCCACAGCAGAGAGCTGGCCTGGAAGAGGGGCAACCGGGACAGGATCGGTGCCCCGACCGGGACTAGAACCCGGTGTGCCGGCGCCGCAAGGCGGAGGATTAGCCTAGTGAGCCGCGGCGCCGGCCGCTATTAATAATTTATAAATTATTCCAAATCACTGTGACGTTGTGTTGCTAGTTGTCAACATCCTCCTGGAGTACAGACACAACAGAGTAACAGATCTGTCCTCATGGACACTGGCTGCCTTTGGAGCCCCATAACTCCAGGTCATGGCATAAAGATGCAGCAATCAAGCGGGACTTGAACATTTGTAGAGGAGGTCACCTCAACCTGTCAGTAAAGTCCAAGGAAACTTCATGAGGCAATTCCTGTCCACAGGAATTATGTCCATAAGGGCATGTGGAGTTAGTTTTACCCATGAATCACAAGCAGTGTTTCGTGGCATTGTAAATGAGTTTTTGTTTGTTTTATTTGCTTGAATAATTTTTTTTTTTTTTTGCCTTAATCTACCTTTCTCACTTCAGAAGCAACTGTACCAGCAACATATTTTGAATGTCTACTGTGAGCCGTGTTTGAGCTGGACACTTTCATGAACTCAATCCTGCAAAGGAGAGATTATCCCTACTTAGGGATCAGGCAACAGGGGCTGCTGGAATGAATCATGAGGAGAAGGGGGGCTGGGGTTTGAAAGGGACACTTGTGAACCTAAGCCCTTGTCCTTCTCACAATACAAGGCCCTTTCATAATAAACAAAACACTACCTTCTTACAAATGCAGATCGGCCAGCTGCCTTAGTTTAAAATGGAGCAATCACAATTCTTTGAGACAACTGTAATTCTTTACTTTCTCTAATTAACATGACCCGTGAGGAAGGGACACATTACAGATATGTGTAGCGTCTTGCTCTGTTGTTCTAGGACTTGTATGATTTCTTTATTTAAACAAAACAAAAAAAAGAATGCATTTTAGAAATCACTGGACATGAATTATTGGAGTGCATGATGCTCTGGATATTAATAAGGGTGGTGAATTATTTGCATTCCTTTTAGAACAACCTTTGTTTATCCAACAATGGATGTCATTCTGACAGTAACCTGTAACTGTACTATGCCATTCTGACAGTAACCTGTAACCGTACTTCACGGATTTAGATAAGAAGATGATGGGAGAAGGAGGATTTTTGATTGAAACTGGATCAGGATTATATTCTTTCATCTGAATCTTTTAATTTAAAAGTACTTAATCAAACTCTCCTTTTCGGATGGATTTGGAGCTTGAACTTTGGATTTAGGCAAATCTGAGCTTGAATCCCTGCTACTTACGAACTGTGTCACCCTGAGCAATATTTTGTATCACTGAACCCTAGGGTTCACATCTGGAAAATATTTATAAAACCTCCAACAGAGTGAGGTAAGCAACATATATGTCCCCAACATATAAAAAGTGCTCAGGCCGGCGCCGTGGCTTAACAGGCTAATCCTCCGCCTTGCAGCACCGGCACACCAGGTTCTAGTCCCGGATGGGGCGCCGGATTCTATCCCGGTTGCCCCTCTTCCAGGCCAGCTCTCTGCTATGGCCCGGGAAGGCAGTGGAAGATGGCCCAAGTGCTTGGGCCCTGCACCCGCATGGGAGACCAGGAGAAGCACCTGGCTCCTGCCTTCGGATCAATGCGATGCGCCGGCCACAGTGGCCATTGGAGGGTGAACCAACGGCAAAAAGGAAGACCTTTCTCTCTGTCTCTCTCTCTCATTATCCACTCTGCCTGTCAAAAAAAAAGTGCTCAAATATATAATATCTGAAACATTCCTTGAAGAAAATGTGGATGCTGACTAAGGCTTTGTCAGAATCCTGAAAGGCACTTTTCTGTCCTCAAATGTGCAGCATCAAGTACCTTCAAGTAACCCTACTCAGCACCAGTGTGCATTGTCCTAGGCCAGGGGCTATTACACATTCCAGAGGCCATGGCATTTGGATGCCTGCAAGTAAGAGGAGGCAGGGCCTCCGGGACTCCTGATGAGCTCAGTGTTGCCCTCAGTGGGGTGATGCTGCTCTATTTGCTCCCAGGATGAATGGAGCACCTGCCATTCTGTCAGTGTCCATGGTGACTGAGAGATATGATAAAGAATGTGAGTGGGTCTGAACACTAGGCAATCACCTGCAGGGCTAGGGATTTAACACTAAGCCCGTTTCGAGATTCACATTTTGTTTAAGTCTGTTTCCAGGAGAATCTCCTGAGCATAGCTTTAAAATCAAATCTAAGACCTTGCTGAGGATGGGAGGCTGTTTTGATCTTTCTGTATGTCCAGACTGTCAGTGACATTCTATGATTTTTTTGTTAACACTGGGTCACAGGAGAGCCATTGTGCAGTCATCTCAGCATAAACTGGTTCCAGTTACTACGAGTCACTCCAGCCACGATGGGGCCTGATTCCCAGAGGTATCAGTTCATTTTACATTCTGTCTTACTGCTGACATGGACTCTCACCCTCTTCCCGTACATACAGATTTATTCTAGCAAAGCTTCCCATGCAAGTGGAGGCTCAGGTTGCAGCAAGTTTTGAGAAAACATGAAAGAGATAAGCTCCAATGATAGAAGCAACACTTACAACACCCTTAACTACCCAGAAGGTAACAGAAATGCAATTCCACTGAATGAAACACAGGCCTTATGTTGGCATACAAGGGATAGGATGAGACTGGTGTATTGGCTGATGCTTGCCCTGGGTTGGCTTGGAAAAATGTTTTACTTACCCCTGAGGTTCTAGTATAAATGACTTATCATGCCATGTCTCACTAATAAAAATTATCTCTGCTCAGACAACAACAAATTAAATTGTCATTGTCCTTCTGGGGCTATCACTTCGAAGTTTGAAGATCATTGAAAGGGGCAATGAATGAATGCAGTACCTTTTGGGCATGCGTGGCTCCAAGTGGGCAATAACAGGAGCTGATGTTAAACGAATCAGGAGATGGCCAGTGTTTCCTTAGCTTTAAAGTTGAAGCGTGATGAAAGGATTACAACAGAGAAAATTATGCTTGTCCCGAGTTCCTTTAGAAATTTAATCCCAAGTTCTTTTTTTTTTTTTTAATTTTTGACAGGCAGAGTGGACAGTGAGGGAGAGACACACAGAGAGAAAGGTCTTCCTTTGCCGTTGGTTCACCCTCCAATGGCTACCGCATCCGGCGTGCTGCGTCGGGCGCACCGCGCTGATCCGAAGGCAGGAGCCAGGTGCTTCTCCTGGTCTCCCATGCGGGTGCAGGGCCCAAGCACTTGGGCCATCCTCCACTGCACTCCCTGGCCATAGCAGAGAGCTGGCCTGGAAGAGGGGCAACCGGGACAGAATCCGGTGCCCCGACCGGGACTAGAACCCGGTGTGCCGGCGCTGCTAGATGGAGGATTAGCCTGTTGAGCCACGGCGCTGGCCATAATCCCAAGTTCTTTTAGAAATCTGTATTGTTTTTTTAGAAATATAGATGAACTGGTCATAGCAGAGATGTGTTTGAAAGACTTCAACCTTATAAAGAAGACTGTGGAGTTCATGTTTACCTGTGCCCATTATGTCCTTCAGTTTGGACATTAGGCTGACCTTTTATTTTAACATGGGTCTAATTTATTTTGTTTGATTTTTTTCCATACAGTTCAGTTGATTAAAAGTTCATTTCTTTTGCAGCATTCGGTCAGCAGAGCCACTCGATCAGCAGAGTCCTCATACACTCTGCTCTTCTGAGGTCATTCTCTTTATACCAGGCCATTTGCATGGGTCCCTTTCCCACCTGGGTTCCAACATTTACTGTTACTATGAATATTTGTACTCTTTGAAGACAGCTTTAATGATCTATGAGCAAAAGATAATCCCCAGCAAGTGTTTATTTTATTTGCAAATAAAAATTTGAAAAAGATAAATGTATATGACATTAGAGTGAGCATGAATGCAGTAAGTTTAGAAATCTTAATTTTTTTAAAAAATATTTATTTTTAGTTATTTGAAAGACGGAGTTACAGAGAGAGGCAGAGAGAGAGAAGTCTTTCATACCCTTGTTCACTACCCAGATGGCCACAAAGACTGGAGCTGCGCCGATCTGAAGTCAGGAGCCAGGAGCTTCTTCTGGGTCTCCCACGTGGTGCAGGGGCCAAGGACCTGGGCTATCATCTACTGCTTTCCCAGGCTGTAGCAGAGAGCTGGATAGGAAGAGGAGCAGCCAGGACTAGAACCGACGCCCATATGTGATGCCGGCACTTCAGTCCAGGGCTTTAACCCGCTGTGCCATAGCACCAACCCCAGAAATCTTAATTTCTAAGTTGTCCTAATAGGAGGTTTGTGAAGCTCGTCAGGGAGAGGCTCAGCTAACTCAGTCAATTACTTACTACAGCCAGCATTTGTCTATTTAGGAGAAAGATGCCCCATAAAATGTGCATTAGCAAACAAGAGAAGAATATGCTTGGTTTGCAAGCTTCAGGTAAACTATACCAATCTTCTATGGAAGTTTATGGGCGGGGGGGGGGCTCCAAGAACAAATCCCCTTCTCTTAGACATATTTTTAATTTGTGCATAAATAGACTTGAAGTGAATTAAAGAGCATCCACACAAAATGCACATGCACCCAGATACTCAGATTGTGACTTTAATGGGATGATGGCCTCTGCTGATATAAATTAAGATTTCAAAGTGAACCTCATCTTTGAATTGGGGCAGGTTCTAATTCTAATGAGTGAGGTATTTTTCAGAAGAGGAGAAAGGACATGGAGACATCGAAGAAAGGTAATAGAAAGAAGGAGGCAGACTAGAGTGGTGACGCATCTACAAACCAAAGAACCTAACAACTGTTGGGAGACAACAGAAACGAAGAAGAGGCAGGGGAAGAGTCCTCACTAGTGCTCTCAGAGAGCCCTCGGCCCTGCCTACCCCCCGATCCTGAACATCTGACCTCTAGAACTGTGAGGGAGTAATGTTCATCTGTTTTAAGCTGTCAGTGTATGGTAGTTTGCTAATGGCAGCTCTGGGAAGCTCATACACTCTTTGTATCTTTTGTATCAAAATTCCAGCAAAGCATCTCCCAGGACTCCACACAGAACTGAGCTTCTCTGCTGGAGTGTGGGCCTCTTAACGGCACATAGGAGCTCATAGAAACTTTTCATGGTACTCGAGTAGCACAATGCCATGCTTCTGTATCACTAAGCCTCTGCCCATTGCTAATACCTTCAACCTCAAATTCCGTAACCCTCCCATGCCCCTCAGTGCTCAACTATTCACCTCTGGAGAGTGTTTCTTGCTTATTTATTTATTCATTAAGTCATTTTTATTTTAAAGTCAGAGTTGCAGTGAGAAAAGGAGAGACGGGGAGATCTTCTGTCTGCTGGCTCACTCCCCAGATGGCTGCAACAGCCAGGACGGGGCCAGACTGAAGCCTGGAGCCAGGATCTTCTTCCAGGTCTCCTGTGGGCCATCTACAGCTGCTTTTCCCAGGCCATTAGCAGGGAGCTGGATCGGAAGTGGAGCAGCCAGGACACAAACCGGTAGCCATATGGGATGTCAGTGTTTCAGGTGATGGCTCTAACTGCTATGCCACAGAGTCGGCCCCTATCTCATCTAATTAAACCAGGTTCATATATAACCCCAGGCCCGCAGTGACAGTACCCTGATCCAATTACTCCAAGCACAAGTGATGTCTTGCACATCTGTCTCTTTCCATTATGTTGGGTCGTGTCTTAGCACTTGGAGCAATTCTTCGCTATATTTTGTTATTCTCATAATCCCTCCAGATGTTGCTCTATGACAGCTGGTCTTGTCCATATAATGAGTAGGATAATTCTAGAAAACAAAATCCAATCTGAATTTTATCACTATTTCTCCATTTTGCTTTGTACAAAGTAAATGTTTGATGGTAATTTGTTGACTATTTGGCCTGGCATGCTCATTCCATAGTGAAAAAACTGAAATGTTCTCTAAAATTACTTTTCCATCATTATAAATTTGACTTGAAAACCATGCAACTGATACACTTGCTGGGGATTATCTTTTGCTCATAGATCATTAAAGCTGTCTTCAAAGAGTACAAATATTCATAGTAACAGTAAATGTTGGAACCCAGGTGGGAAAGGGACCCATGCAAATGGCCTGGTATAAAGAGAATGACCTCAGAAGAGCAGAGTGTATGAGGACTCTGCTGGCCGAGTGGCTACAGGTCTGGTCTATGGTAAAGAATGAACGGACTTGCAGGATGCATCCCAGAGTTTCAGAGGAAGGAAGAGGGTACTGCCCCTTATTAATTCATTCTCTGCAAGCAATTTTCAAAGATTAGCCACAAAATAATGCCCCTAGAATATGCTCTTTGTAAATGACCAAAAATGATCTGACAGGCATTTCAAAGCAGTAATTGTTGGATAGATGACAGTGCTGAGGAAAGAAAGCTTGTTATAGCTCATTTGGAAGATCGTAAATATGTTGCCTAGAATGTATTTGTGCCAAAGGGCTGGAAAAATGCAAGATGACATTATGGGTCTCATTGGATATTTTGTACATAGAGTACCCTTTTTTAATTTTTTTTTTAATTTGAAAGACAGACTTACAGAGAGAGGAAGTTTAAAAACCACTGGATTACTCCCTAGGTGGCCGCAACGGCCGAAGCTGGGCTGATCTGAAACCAGAAGCCAGGAGCTTTCTCTGGTCTCCCACGTGGGCGCAGAGACCCAAGCACTTGGGCCATCTTCTACTGCTATCCCAGGCCACAACAGAGAGCTGGATAGGAAGTGGAGCAGCCGGGACACGAACCAGAGCCCATATGGGATGCTGGCGCTTCAGGCCAGGGCTTTAACCTGCTGTGCCACAGCACCGGCCCCATACAGTACCTTTTTTCACATTTGTTATTTGAAAACTATGCAACAATGCTATGTGATTAAAATCACACGTCTAAACTAGGGGCCGCCAGGATACTGTGTAGAAGGAAGACATCTGAATACTGCTGTGTGTTAATCCAAGAGCATGTGAGTTTGTGACTGTGATGATATCCTGCCCTGATTAAAAGGCTTCCATCAGACAAAAAGCAACGGTTCCACAGAGGAGGTTCCATGAGGGTCATCTTTATAGACTCACATGCCTTCCTATCATCAGTGTGATCATTTGACATGAAATATTCTTGAATATTTTTAAATACACTTATTAATATCCAACAAATATCAGTATGTAATTTTAAAACTATCTTAAGGAGCAGTTATAGCATTTTATTTATTTGTCTATTTTCTGAGGGATTTCATTTAAATTGTATAAGAAAATTGGAAAATGACTCTGGCAATTCAGAAAATAAAACAGTCATTTTGAGAAGAAATGCGAATCAATACTAAGATTCATCTGATAATTTGGTTAATCTAATAAAGAGAGGTAGTGAGTTTCCTGTGCTGAGTTTTATTCAAATGCAGAGGTCTCTAAAATATAGATAGCCCCCCGGTGCTAATCTCTTCTGCAGTGAAGGCCTCCTTACCCAGACTGCCAGTGGCATTGTTCCCAGTAGAACTAATCATCTCCTTATTTTCCCACTACTGCTTCATGAAGTGTGTATGGTATAGTTTATTGGAATGGTCTTTTTTATTTGCCTCTCTTTACAAAAGAGAGTGAACTTTAAGAGGAGACAAGAACTATAACTCATATAAAAATATCAATAATGATTGATGCTAATGAGAAGAAGTGGCAGCAGCAGCAATGGCATTTCCACATTTCCTCACCCTTGCCCCATACACTCAGTGTATCTGAGCTCCCAGCATCCAGGTGGGTGTCCATGGAAGCTTTCCTCTCCAGGACTGCTGCCTGTCACAGTGTTAGCCTCGTAACCAGGCCTCTCTGCTTGGGGGCTACGGGCAAGATGCTATTTCTGCAGTGACATTTCCTTCTTATTGGCTGACACAAACAGAGGCTGTTCAGGTACCAGTGCTCCCCCATGCTCACAAATAAGAGCGAAAACTGCTGTACATGCAATTGCAGGGTACAGGTTCAGTCCAAGCAAGGTTTCCTAACTTAAAGGGTCAGGGAGGCAGGGGAAGATTGGGAAAATACAAATTTCAGTTTCCTTATGCTCACTGGGACTACTGGGGAGTTATTTAAAACTGTCTATTTTAAAGTGGAATAAGGTGCCTTTTAAAAGGATATATATTAGAAAATTATAAAGTAAATCAATGAGTGAATAGTATAAAAGAAGAAGCAATTGTCCACAAATAAAATAAATCCTGTGTGATGCTAATACAATAGATCAGATGGAAAGCATAGCAGGTTTTCCTAAGACAAGCATCATCTTTCCTAACCTTGATGTTGTCTATGGAATACCAATATCGTTCTGCAAGGCAAACCAATACAATAGAAATAATAGCTATTTATTCTCCAGTTCCCCTTATTTGTAAGTACTAGTCTGATCATTAAGCTGGCTAGATATTTTTCAGGTCACTTAAAGGAGTCTAGTTTTTTGTTTTGTTTTGATGGA
This sequence comes from Lepus europaeus, assembly GCF_033115175.1. Taxonomy (NCBI): domain Eukaryota; kingdom Metazoa; phylum Chordata; class Mammalia; order Lagomorpha; family Leporidae; genus Lepus; species Lepus europaeus. The sequence continues at coordinate 58,161,910 of NC_084827.1, forward strand.
AGGTAGCATGGAATCTCCCCAAAAGCACTCTGGAAAGCAACAGCGAATGGAGAATTGATTACCACAGTCAGTGGGAGCCTAGAGTGCCCACCCAGGAGGCCACAGGTGGGAAGCTATGGGCTGCAGAAGGTAAAGCCCTGTTTTAAGAGATTCCAACTGTATAGAAGCTCTTGATTTAAAAATGCACAGAACATGAGCCATTTATACTTATTTCATTCACTGCTCTTAGATATGTGTTCAGGAGTCTCTACAATGAAAAACCAAAGACCATCCTTTGGACCCTTACCAAGAAAAAAAAATATTGCTCTTTGTGATACTCTCTTTATACATGGAATGTAAATCCAAGTCACACTGAGAGCACAGTGACACCAGAAATAGCATTTTGTATGTATCCACGAAGCCATGGCCTTGAATCCTAGCACCCACTACCACTGAGTTTCCTCTGCTCTTAGTCCAGTTATTGTACTTCTTTCCTGCCAATTTCCTTTTTGTCATGAAATGAAAATAACAATGTCTTTCTTGTTGAGACTATTGAGGGATTAGAGGTAGGGATGTAGAATGTCATAGAATAGGTGGTCAGCAATGGTTGGCATTATAAGACACTTGGGCCTTACACTAATTTGATTTGTGATATGCAAATAAAAAGAATGTCTTCAATCCCTAGATGTCAGGGTAATGGAAACCAGCTTGCCCTGGTGGACTATTTGGACATCCAAATATGTTGATATGAAAATTCTGAGTTGCCTAACCAAGTGGTATCATAATCACATAAATACTAGAGCTTATTCTTATAAATAACAAGAAGGCCAGTGCCGTGGCTTAACAGGCTAATCCTCCACCTTGCGGCGCTGGCACACTGGGTTCTAGTCCCCGTTGGGGCACCGGATCCTGTCCCGGTTGCCCCTCTTCCAGGCCAGCTCTCTGCTGTGGCCCGGGAAGGCAGTGGAGGATGGCCCAAGTCCTTGGGCCCTGCACCCGCATGGGAGACCAGGAGAAGCACCTGGCTCCTGGCTTTGGATCAGCGTGATGCGCCAGCCACAGCGGCCATTGGAGGGTGAACCAATGGCAAAAAGGAAGACCTTTCTCTCTGTCCTGTCTCTCTCTCACTATCCACTCTGCCTGTCAAAAAATAAAAAATAAATAAATAAATAAATAAATAAGTAAATAACAAGAATAGTTGACCTCTTCCTATAAAACAATATAGTGATACTCTTCTGGCTGAGAGACTTTGAATAAGTAAAGTTATGCCTAAATCTCTATGTTACAGAATTATATACTTGAGAGATGCAACATAAACTCCAAATTCAGAAAGCCAGAAGCAAGACTGAATTTAGGTTGTCAATTGAAGATCTCAGACTCATGTCATCTGGAATGGAAGAGGGAAAGTCAGGATGAAGATGGATGGGTCATGTATGATCATTTCCCATCATCTCCAGTGGTTCTGGGAGCCTATTGAAGAGTCAGTAGCAGAAAAGACCCTAAGAGAGCCAAAAATTTGCCCTAGTCATTCCTGCACCTTTGTTTGCATTCTTGATTGTATTGGAATCTCTCTAGTACTGTGTGTGTCTCTCTGAGTGTGTGCCTGTGTGCATGAGGAGATGCATATGTGTGTGTCTGACTGGGTATGTATTTGGGGGTGAAACAAGTCATTTTCCTAAGTGAGTTTGACTTGTGCTGAAGGCCACATGGACTTTAGTATCACAGACCTCATGAGAGATTATCCATTACTGTTCTCACCTGTAAGTGGTGTTGCCAGAACACCCAAGGGCCCTTCTCCTTCAAGGTGCTCTGGTTGACGAAAAGCAATTCCCTTTTTGGGGTAGGGGGTCATTTAAGTTTTCAGGCAAGGACTCTGAAAAAGTCCATCCAGCCTTTCTCTTAGTTTTGGAACAACACAAAAAAGATGATGAATGAAACTCTTTTCCTGAGTGAGAATGATTTTCTCCCTTTTCCTTCCTCCCTCCCTTCCTCCCTCCCTCCCTCCCTTCCTTCCTTCCTTCCTTCCTTCCTTCCTTCCTTCCTTCCTTCCTTCCTCTCTCTCTTTTTCTCTCTCTCTCTTTCTTTCTGATTTATCCATTTGAAATGGTGGAATTACAGAGAAGCAGAGGCAGAGAGAGAGAGAGAGAGAGAGAGAGAGAGAGAGAGAGAGAGGGAGAGGGAGAGGGAGAGAGAGATGCTCCATCTGCTGGCTTATTCCCCAAATGGCCACAAGGTCTAGAGCTGGGCCTATCCAAAGCCAGAAACCAGGAGCTTCCTATAGGTCTCTCACACTGGTTTAGGGGCCCAAGAAAGTGGGCCATCTTCTACTGCTTTCCCAGGCCATAGCAGAGAGCTGTGTCGGAAGCAGAGCAGCTGGGTCTCTGACCGGCACCCATATGGGATGCTGGCACTGCAGGTGGCCGCCTCACTCATTACACTACAGAACCGGCACTTAGAATGGTGTTTTTCTAGCACAGTTTTCCAATGCTACTTTGTCTCATCTCTCAGTGTCAGCCTTACCTCCTGCTTCCAATAAGGGGGCAGATGGAGGGCAGGCACCTCTGCATTGCATAATTAAGCCAGCAATGGTATGCTGACCAAACTCCTGGGTTCATTGTCTCTCTTCATGTTCACAGGAGTGCAACATACCATTTGGACATCGTAACTTGCATCCTAATCCATCACTGCTCTTCGTCCCAGCCCTTCTTAGAGTCCAAAGAATTCCATCTAAAAGTGACACTCTGTTCTGATGCTTCCCGGAAACAGACAGAAAGGAAAGAGGTTGCCGAGGGAGCCATGCCTGAGAAATGGCAGCAAGTGTGGGAACAGGGAGGCCCTCTGGCAAGGTTTTGTGAAGCAGGCAATGAAACTAATTCAAGAGGAAAGGATCTTGACAAGCAGTTGGAGCTGGTGCTGTGTGTGTGCACACTGTGGCTTATCTAGGTGACAGAGGGCCGGTCTGGGAGCTGGAGACCTGTTTTGTGCACCAGTAGCCCTGGCTGGGCTACACAAAATTAATGGGCCTTCACGTTTCCATTTGCAGCACGAGAATGGTAAAAAGCACGGAGGCAGTCGGTGAGTTCGGGTCAATGCAAAGTCAAACGTCGAAGCAGATGATCTGGTAGCTACCAGGAAGACAAAGCGTGAGGTCCCCACTGTGTCTGGTGGTGACAGTCTTCCCTCTGTCCCCACCACACAGCCTTTGCTTATGAGTTTAGCCCTTGGGGTCCCACAGTCAGGCTTCATTAGCCGTGTGACTTTGAACATGTTGCTTAATCTTGCAAGAGCTTAGTTTCCTCATATATAAAAGGAAACAAAATTATTGCCCCTGAAGATGGATATATTTAGCTTTATTCCCTGAGCCTATTAGTTGGTAAGAATCCAACCAATCAGTTGACATGTGTACTACTTTTATCTATAATCGGAAAGAAGTTTGAGATGTCATGCGCTGAGAGAGCTCAGAACCCCCAAGCCTGCTATCCAATTAGGGTTTTCCAGTCTATATGACTAGAAATGGACATTTTTAGGACCTGAAAGGACATGTTTTTAAATCGGATGGAAGAAATCAACCAGCTGGCACTCTAGATGGATACATTATCAATTTCTTTGCAGACTTTAAAAACTGATTTGACTAGCTATGGCTCTGAGAGAGAGTTAAACTTTACCTTCCAAAAAAAAAAAAAAAGGAAAAAAGTTGGGAAGGCCTCAGTGTGATTTATGAATAGATCTCTGATGCATAAAATCTCATTTTCTTTTATGCATTTGTCAAAAGATTTCCCGATGTGCATCTTGTGTAGGACTTGGTCGTTGTAACCCTCAGTCTCCTGTGTGGAGCAAGGATTTTTACTGCAACTTTCTCTTGACAGGTCTGGGAATGGTCATATTTGACTGATGGGTTGGTGTTCTTCCTTTAACTCCTGCACTATGAACTTTATATCATGTTTTACTTCCCTGCATATTAATGCTTGAGAATTCATGTGCACATGAAGTGACACCATAAAACTCAGCCCCGTCATCCAATTAGGATTCGTCTGACAAGAAGTACTTTGTCTTTTGTGTGCTAACCCAGGAATGGTGAAAAGACAGCACCTTTCTTGCCTCTCTCAAAATACACCCCCATAGAATAGAAATTGCATACACTTTTGCTGGCTTAAGCACAGTATGGATTTATTATATTGGGAAGATAGATGAGCATGCTCTGAAGGCTTTAAAATTATTTACTGTTCTCATTATCATTAGGAAGCAGGCGTTATCTGATCTATCCCTGTTTTTTTTTTTTTATGGTGAAACTATTTTAAGATGAATAATTTTTAAGCATCGTCTGCTCATGTGTGGAGTATACGTGCCACATGGGAGAGACGCCTTACGGATGTCTGATTGCCATCCCCAAAGCACATTTGGAAAGTTGAGAAAATGTTTTCTAACAGAACGTGAAAATTGGATCCTGAACAAAATGCATACTGCTCAGAAGGGCATTTGGGAGGGAATGGCTGCTGAATTTATGTAGTGTGAACATTTAAAGTCAAAATTCAAATCCTCACCTTTTGGGTCACAACGATTAATTTTCGTTCCAAGTGTAACTCTTCTCATAGGCAAGAAATTCAGTAAATATTCCCATGTCACCAACAACCCTGTGAGCTGTTGGCAGAATTAATAAAGCTGTCAGAATTTCTTTTGGATATTGCACGTCTCCCCATATGTCATTTAATTGTGAAGAGTAAATATGCGTGTGGTACATCAGGAAGACTAAATATATTAATCTTTAGGGCTTCAGCTCTTGTTTCTGTACTCATTTTTCAATTTTGATTGAATTAGAGGAGCACATTTTCATACCAAAACATATAAAATTTATGTAGCTTTCTTTGGGAATGACTTGCATTGTTTATATTCCATAAGTATCTAGGGAGAAATATCTATTTTTCTAATATACAGCTTCAGATAATGTGAAATGTTCTATATATAAGATTATGTTCACAGCTCAGGAGAATTGGGGGGAAATATTCCTGGTAAGCAAACTGTTTTTAAGAAGAAAAAGTGGAAAACCCAGGGGCAGAGGAAAACCATAATGCAACTTGTGGTTTCTCATACTTTAAAGCAGGCAACTTCTCAGACTGACTCACTGAGCAGAACTCTTCCCAGGGAGAAGATGCCATGCAAAGGGAGGGGTGTACGGACTGGAAGAGAAAGGCTATGATTGTGTCAGGAAACACCCGAGCTCTTCAAAGCAAGCTTGTGGCACTAAGGAAATATATTGAGAATGCAACTGGCCTGCTGTCACTGTGTGAACTTGGGACCTGATGCAGGAGCTGGTTGGAATTCTTTCTGTACAGTGATACATATTAATAAGATGGGAAGGACTCAGTGCTGTGTGACTGTCCGTGCTGCTGCCAAAACAGCAAATGAAGATGACCATCCTTTTTTGTCTTTATTTTCTTTTTTTAACTTCAAAGTTTACTTATATTTTTGAGATAACACTTTGATTTGCATTACATGGAAAGGCTGAATGGCTCTACTAAATAAAGAGTTCAAAAAATGAAAAGTAGGAAAGGCAGGAAAGACCCGTCAAGGGCTATCAACGATAATCAAATGTAAAGATGTTCAATTTCGTTCATACAAGCAACTTGTAGAAAAGTCACAAAATCATTAATGCTATACTCGTATATAATTCCTATCAATTTGGTGGACAAATAGGTAAAACGATGTTTGACAGAAGGTGTATTTGCAAGGGAACTTATAGGCATAGCTTTCTTTCTCCCTTTCAGCTCCCACATATAATGTGATATTTCTATTTTTTTGAATGACACATAATAACTGTACTTATTTATGGTGTGCAAGGTGATGTTTCCATTCACCTTCACATAGAGTAAAGATCAAATCAGGGTGAGAAGTATATCCATGTGCATAAACTTTTATCATTCTTTATGGTGAGTGCATTCACAGTCCTTCCTTCTAACTATTTTGAGACAAGTCCTTGCCATAGGCAGAGGAGGGTATGGCCAAAGTAGATGGGGAGAGGGTCCTAAAGGGACAATGCTGTAGTTATACAGAAGTATAACTTGTTAGCTAGTGTTCTACTGTGTTCTGCTGCTGACTAGGGTGACTATTAACATAATATGTTGTCTACATCAAAATATCCAGAGAACATCTTTTCAAAAAGCATAAAATGAGTAGAGATTATAATTGAAATTTATTACAAGCTGGGTGTTCTGAGTTTTGTTTGATATTCTTTTGTGTTTTTCCTTCCCTCTGAGTATCAGACTAAGTTAGAGAGTTTGTAATTTTTATTTATGCACTGTATTGTTATAGATGTGATAGAATTAAACTTGAGCAAAAGATAGATACCAGTGTCTGCATTTTATAGATCAGAGGACTATGGCTCATAAAGATTAAGAAGAATCGTTCAGTGAGGCAGTGCTCTCCTGACAATGGTGAGGTGTATAAACGCACTGTGACAACATGGGTGACCTGGAGGACATTATATTAACGGAAATAAGCCAGACATAGAATTGACAAACACTGTGTGACCTCGCTCATCTGTGGGATCAAATAGAGTTGATCTCACAGAAGAGTAGAACAGTGATTAGCAGAAGTTGTGAAGAGTTAGGGGCAGGATGGGTGCAAAGTTACAGGTAACAAGGAGGGATAAACACAGTGTTCTATTACACACTGGGGTGACTATGCTTAGCAATAGTGTATTGTGTATTCCTAAATAGCTAGAAGAAAGGATTTTGGTTCTCACCACAAATAAAGAAAAAGTGTATGAGGTGAAATACAAGATATAGTTACCCTGATTTGATAATTTCATCTACTTATATAGAATCACCACATTGTAACCCATAAATAAGTGCAATTATTATAGGCCAATTAAAAAACAGCAATAATTTCAAAAATTATAAATGGAGTTCAACTTACCCTATGCCAATACATGTAAATTTTATAAATCATTCCAAGAAACTGATAAATAACTTATGTCCTTTTCTCCTTTGTTGACAAACATCCTTGTACACATTGTGGTAGGCATATAGGCTAGCTGCTGAGATGCCAATTAAGACACCTGCATCCTATATTGGACTATCTGGATTTAATTCTCATATCCAGCTTCTGACTCCATCTTTCTACCAATGCAGACCCTGAAAGCTGATGGCTCCCACGACCCCTGTGATCCCTGCCACCCATGTGAGAGACTAAGATTGAGTTCTAGACTCCTGACTACAGGCTGGTCCAGCCATGGCCATAAAAGGCATTTGGGGGATGAACCAGCAAATGGTAGTGGACTCTCTTCTCTCATCTCTCTCTCTCTCTTTCTGACATATATATATATATATATATATATATATAGTATATACATATATGTACATAAATATATACATATGTATTTTCACAAAGATGTGGAAACCTGAGATTGCATATACATATACATGTAAATATATATATATATATATATATATATATATATATATATATATATCTCCTGCTTCCAAACCCTCCACTGAGACCCTAAAACTCAAGTTCTTTACCTTGAATCCTGACAGTCTCACCTGAGATTTGCAAACTCTGCCTACCTCTCCCCATAATTCCCTCACCGGCTTTGTGTCCTGGCCCGTCTTCCCTGATAGAGACCTTCACAGAACCAGGAACATATTGGCAGCCATTTTATTGGGGAATTCTGAGTGTGGACACCTGGAGCACATTCTAGACAGGAATGAAAGGGTGGGAGACAACAGGCTCCAAGCAGGCTGGTCATCCACCTGGCTCCACACAGTGCCCATTACATGAAGACATTCCAGGAAAGAAAGGGGGCAAAACAGCGTCTTTTCAAAGCCAAGAGTCCAGGATTGAGACCCTTCCCTCCCTAGGCTAAGGGGGTGGGAGTGGCTTGGGAGTAGTAACCACAAGGAACTAAATTCAAATCAAGACTGGGAAACTCGCTAAAGCTCCTGTTTTGTCCCCTTTGTTTTGCTCACTTTTCAGTGTGTTCAACGAAAACCTAAAGGGAAAGAAAAAGGTGAATCGGACTTTGTTTTCCTAGAAACAAAAGATTTCAGGAGTCAGACTACAGTGCAGAAACCTCAATCCCTTTGTGCCTTGGAGAAGCAGCTTCAAGTTCCAAAGCAGAGCCCCCATTAGGCTGGGCCAGGTTCTTTCCTTTGGGTTGTCCTTGAGTTGGGCTCTGGGAGAATCCCAGGACCACGCACCTGCTGGTAGCACCTCAGATAAGGCATGCAGGGCTCTGCTGATTTCCCAGCTGTGCCTCTAGTGGGAGCTTTGGGACTTTCCCACCCGTAGGCCCTGGAAAGAGAGCCCTGATTAGCACCAGGGAAAGGATTTTCTTTCCTGCAGTCTGAACACAGAAAGTGATAAGGAAGGGAGGCCTCTGCAGACTGACCCCAAACGCTAGCTGAACAAAAGGGAGCCCTGACTATAAGAAGATAAGGCAGCTGCACAATTGGTAGCTGGTTGTAGGATATCTACCCATTCAAGTCATGAACTTATCCTACAACAGGCCGCAGAGCAAAAGAAAATAATAAGGATAGATAATAATAATTTAAAAAAACTCTCGAAGTTTCCTTCATTACATAGGTCAAAACATGTTCAGATTGTAGGAAACAAGGTTAAGTTTCAAATCGGTTGGGAAACTGGGCACTTTTTGTTTATGTAGATATTTTATTTGTTAATGAGGACAAACTAGTGCTGGGATATAGAAAATGTCAATGGTTTTGCAGTTTTTTTAAATGATATACCAGTATAAATAAGACAACTCTAAATAATTTTTAAAATTATTTTATGTGTTTGAAAGGCAGAGTGTCAGAGAGGGAGAGACAGATAGAAAGAGAAATCTTCCAACTGCTGGTTCAGTCCCCAAATGACCACAATGAACAGGACTGAGCCAGGCCAAACCAAGAACCTGAAACTCCATCTGGGTCTTGCATGTGGGTTGCATGTGGGTTGTGGATTGAGCCATCTTCTGCTGCTTCATCTTTATTCCGGACCCTGCCTCCTTTCTCACAGACCACACCCTGACCGGAATAAAGATGAAGCATGATGGAAGCTGGGTTTAGGAGCATGCACAATTTCACTTCCCACAGGGCTCACCAGAGCAGAAGAAACATACTTGGGAAATGAGAGACCATGATTCAGTACTCCAAACCTACTTATTTCAGTTTGCATTTGAAACTTTAGCACAGAGGAAATACAACTTTAGTTTTCTCTTTCATTTCAAACTGACTTTATGTAGTGCTAAAATATATAATGGTAGCTTTCTGCTTGAGACATTCCTCTTTGCTTTTGTTTTCAGGTTTTAACTTTGTGTGCCTGTGAAACAAACTTATTTTTTCTTTTCCTCTATGTAGGAGACTGAGCTATAGATAGCTATCATCAAAAATTAAGCAGAGAAGAAGCTTATTTTGGAGATATTTTTAGTTTTCCCCATCCTTGATCTACACTTCCAGTTTTCACTTATTTTCTTTAGTTCAGATAAGATGGATAGCGTGGGCCTAGGAAGTAGATGCCTTTTCCCCCCCAAAGAAACCTATTGTTTAATGAGTACAAATTTCATAAGTACAACTTTAGTGATTCTTCCCACCATACATGCCCTCCCACCCCCTAGTCCCATTCCACCTCCTCTTTCTCTCCAATTCCATGTCCCATTCTCTATTAAGACTCAATTTCAATTAACTTTATACACAGAAGACCAACTCCCTACTAAGTAAAGATTTCAACAATTTGCACACACACACACACACAACAACTGTTTAAGGACAAGTTTTTTTTTTTTAACTTTTATTTAATAAATATAAATTTCCAAAGTACAGCTTTTGGATTACAGTGGCTTTTTCTCCCCCATAACTTCCCTCCCACCCACACACCTCCCATCTCCCGCTCCCTCTCCCATTCCATTCACATCAAGATTCATTTTCAATTATCTTTATATACAGATCAATTTAGTATATATTAAGTAAAGAGTTCAACAGTTTGCACCCACACAGAAACAGAAAGTGTAAAGTACTGTTTGAGCACTAGTTATGCCATTAATTCACATAGTACAACACATTAAGGACAGAGATTCTACATGGGGAGTAAGTGCACAGTGACTCCTGTTGTTGATTTAACAACTGACACTCTTGTTTACGGCGTCAGTAATCACCCTAGGCTCTTGTCATGAGTTGCTAAGGCTATGGAAGCCTTTTGAGTTCGCCAACTCTGATCTTTTTTAGACAAGGTCATAGTCAAAGTGGAAGTTCTCTCCTCCCTTCAGAGAAAGGTACCTCCTTCTTTGATGGCCCATTCTTTCCACTGGGATCTCACTCACAGAGATCTTTCATTTAGGTTTTTGTTTTGTTTTGTTTTGTTTTGTTTTTTGCCAGAGTGTTTTGGCTTTCCATGCCTTAAATACTCTCATGGGCTCTTCAGCCAGATACGAATGCCTTAAGAGCTGATTCTGAGGCCAGAGTGCTGTTTAGGACATCTGCCATTCTATGAGTCTGCTGTGTATCCCACTTCCCATGTTGGATCGTTCTCTCTCTTTTTTATTCTGTCAGTTAGCATTAGCAGACAGTAGTCTCATTTATGTGATCCCTTTGACTCTTAATCCTGTCATTATGATCAATTGTGAACTGAAACTGATCACTTTGACTAGTGAGATGGCAAGTTTTACAGTTAATTATCATAATACAACTCATTGAGGACAGAGGTCTTGCATGAGAAGTGCACAGTGACTCCTGTTATTAATTTAGCAATTAACGCTGTTATGTATGACATTAGTGATCACTCGAGGCTCCTGATATAAGCTGCCAAAGCTATGGAAGCCTTGTGAATACACAATCTCCGTCACTATTTATACAAGGCCATAAGTAAAGTGGAAGTTATTGCTTCCGTTCAGAGAAAAGTACATCCCTCTTTGATGGCCACTTCTTTCCACTGGAGTGTCACTCACAGAGATCCTTTATGTAGGATTTTTTTTTTTTTTTTTTTTTTTGCCACAGTGCCTTGGCTTTCTATGCCTGAAATGCTCTCGTGGGCTTTTCAGCCAGACCAGGAAGGCTTAAGGGCTGATTCTGGGGTCATAGCGCTGTTTACAGCTATTGTCCTTCTGTGATTCTGCTGTGTGGACTGCTTCCCATGTTAGAACATTCTATCATTTTAATTTTATCTATCATTATTACCAGACCCTTGATTTTATTTATATGATTCCTTTAACACTTAATCCTAACTATGTGATCACTTTAACACTTAATACGATCCCTTTAACACTTAAGATGGCAGTTTTACCACCCAACTTAATGGGATTTGGGTCTCAGGCAAACTTTTAAACTAAACCCTTATATGTAAGTTGATAATAATATATGCAGTACTATACAGCTTTATGGTTACAAAATTCTTCCTCCCTTTCTTATTCCTACTGTTATGTTTTTACTGAGATCTATTTTCAATTGATTTTATACATATATAATTAACTCTATGTTAAGTAAAGAGTTCAAAAAATAGTATGAAGAATATAAAAAAAAACCTGTTTTTTGACAGTGAAAACATGGGCTGTTAAGTCACTGCTTCTCAAAGTGTCAATTCACTTCTACAGATTTCCTTTTAGGTGCTCTATTAGTTATTACAGATCAGGCAGAACATATGTTATTTTTCCCTTTGGGATTGGCTTATTTCACTAAGTACTATGTTTTCCAGATTCATCCATTTTGTTGCAAATGATTGCATTTCATTTTTTTTTCTGATGTAGACCCTTTTTTCTGTTAATATACTATACTATTAAATAATGTTGTGCACATGGATTGAAAAGGTCTTTAATAGGAATTAGCTGCCATATATATCTTTATATAAGTATAAAAATGCTTGGTGTATATAAATATATATATGTATTTATATACTTACAATACACACAATATATAAAATAAATTTTATGTATATCTATGCATTTATAAAAATATATTTATATACACCAGATATTTTTATATAGAATATGCATAGAGAAAGGGAATCTAAAGACTGAGAAATTTTCAGAAACCATCTGCTCTCTCCTCTATCTCTATAGCAAAGGCAGAAAAGGAATAGAGCAGCAGTTCAAATCATAGCATTTTATAGTCAAGATAATGCAGCTGTGGCTTTATCGTTGTACACAAGAGGAAGAAGGAGTGGATAAATTAAGTGCATTTTAGTGCAGCTTCCTCACCATTCATTAGCTGTGTGTGGATCAAATTGCGCAGTTCTCTGGGACCGCTTCCTCCTCTGTAAAATTAAATAATAGTACCAACTGCTAGAGTGATTACATAGTGAATGTCACACACCCATCAAGAAATAATTGTTCCATAAATTGTAACCCTACATTCTGCAAAAAAAAAATGTGGAACATATCAAAAAGATGTTTAGAATCTAGATGAGGAACACAAGGACTTTAGTATATGATCTGTTCAAATTCATCTCCCAGGATTACATGAGCGAATGCAGGACCTGGTAGGTCATTTCCCCACAAATCTTTGCTCTTGACCTTGCTCTGTAAAGAGAAGTGCTGAAATATAGAAAAAAGCAGTGATAGCCTTGATTCTGACACTGACTAGCTGCTCAGCCTCAAGGAAGTCATTTAAATTTTCCAACGAAGCCATCTACGAGTAGTAAATAAGATATACCGCTGCATGGGCCCAGTATAATGCCTCCCACACATTATGTACCCAACACTTGTCAGTCCACCACTCTGAGCATCTCACCTGTCATGTCAGAACGTTAACCAGGCTTGCCTTTTTCTCAAGCTTATATTGTATTCAAAAGATACAAGGGGTCCTCAAAAAAGATCATGGAAAATGTGAATTATGAAAAAATATGAGTTGGGATGCAATTTTTATTGCACCAAAACAAACTCATCTTTTAATTTTATTATCCATGATTCCTTTGAAATACTCTTGGTATTTACAGCAAGGGTCCAGGTCCTGCCTCATGTCAATTACACCACTCCACCACCATCTCCTGGTTATTGATGGATCCTCTTGATACAATTTTGTCAATTCCAACTTGTTCACCACGGCTTTAATACCTGGTTACTCTGCAATCCATAATCCACCTTCCTTTGGTGATCTTGCTTCTAGCCTTAACTGCTTCCTTTGTATCTGAGAAAATCAATCTTGCTCATGGTCTTGCCTCTGAGCCCTGTACTCTTGGCAATTGTTGCCTGCTCTCTATTCTTCAAGCCTCCACACCAGCATGATGCAGCAATCATTAAATGCCTCCCCAGTGGCCTCCCAGGGACACCCCCCTTGCACTTGCTCCTGAGGCTTTCTTCTCACTTGAATTCTCGGTGCCCTTCTCCTGCTTTGCTACCAATGAAACAGACTCATGTCCACCAAGTGGGAAAGGTATTTTTTTGTTGTTTATGTTGCTGTTATTTTCTTGATTTCAAGTGCTATGAAGTTTCTCAGAAACCTTCCCTCTGCAAACTTCACCTTGAAACCCTCTGTACTCCTGGGAAATATTGTGAAAGCCACAAAAGCCACAGGTAAAGTAACAAATTCTTCAACAAGATTTTCCCTGTGAATTGAGATCTATCCCATGTGAAAGACTGCAGATCCAAAGTTAACAAGTACAGAGGAACTAGGAAAGAAAACGAATTCTCCGTTCTTGAGGCAATGCTAGGCATGATTCTGATATGAAATTCCTTAAAAACAAAAGATTCTGATAGGCAAGATTTTATCTCTGATTTTAACCTAAAGGAAGTATTGATGACTCCAATTAAAAACCTAGCCAAGAAAAAAAAAGTTCACCATGCTATATCCTAGTTAGCATTTATGCAAATATATCACTTCATTTATGAGAATTATACCTGCTTCTAGTAGATGTAAAAATATGAATCTCTGCAAATCTGTATCTATTTTGTTGAAGAACTGAATCCAAAGAGAAGAAAACTGGACATAAACTTCCAACATTCCAACTTTGGAGTCTGGTCAAAGACTGACTTTCCATTTGGAGAACTTTGACGTTTTAATGAACTCTGAGGTTTATATTAGTTAGATATTTGGAAATTCATCCATGAGAAGGTTTTTACTGCTATCCCTATCTGGGGTGGTCAGAGAATAATCTGAATTAGGGTGTTACTTTGCAGCATTACACACTTTAAAAAATATTAAAGGAGTGTGCATCCAGCAGAAAAGTGATGACACAAATCATACCACATGAAAGAGTGTGAAAAACATTATAAAAGTGCATTCTGAAGCTCTGAAGCTTATGTTTTAGTGGGGCTGGGAGGGATTAAAATGTGTATCCTATGACAAGAGTAAGAAGCCAGAAGAAAAGGGGGACTCGGGAATCAGCAGCCAAACTCCCTCCCACAAAAGATGGTGCTGATGTCAGATGGGGGCTTGAACTTTCTGACTGCTATGGGCCCCTCCAACTCTATCAAACAATATTGCTCTCACACAATCACCCATAAAACACAACTGCAGGGCCAGCACTGCGACACAGTGGATTAACACCCTGGCCTGAAGCTCCGGTTCTAGTCCCGGCTGCTTCTCTTCCGATCCAGCTTTCTGCTGTGGCCTGAGATAGCAGTAGAAGATGGCCCAAATCTTTCGGCCTCTGCACCCATGTGGGAGACAAAGAAGAAGCTCGTGGCTCCTGGCTTCAGATTGGTGCAGCTCTTGCCGTTGCAGCCATCTGGGGAGTGAACCAGTGGATGGAAGACCTCTCTCTCTCTCTCTCTCTCTCTCTCTCTGCCTCTCCTCTCTGTGTAACTCTGACTTTCAAATAAATAAAATAAATCTTTATTTAAAAGCACACACACACACACAACTGCAACCCAAACCTACAGCTCTCAAACATGTCAGGAAAGGGGATGTCTATAAAGAGTGCATATTTGACCTGTGTTTGTATGTGTGTGTATATGTGTGTGTTTGTGTGCGGGGTCGACGCAGACTCAGTGCATTCCTTGAACCCCAACTCCTTGTATCTGAAGGGTGCAAAGCCCAGGCCCTCTTTGACCTTCAGCTAGAAAATCTTTATTGATTGCACTTTTCATGAGTCATCTGTAGCCAAAGTAGGAGTCCTACAATCTGCAAGTCCTGGTACTACATTTGCCACATTTTCAAAATGAGTACAATGGACAGTAACTATGTTGAATCCTCACCAGGCTGTATCTTCATTCATATCTCAAAAAAACCCAGTGTGTTTCTTTTTTATATAAATGCTTGAGTAAAGCCAACCCTGACTAGCTTCAACTCTGAAATGCTTTCCATATGCCACTGAAATATTTATGGAAATAAATTTATGGAAATAAATATTGAGCTGTCTCTATTAATTATTATTATAATTACTGTTATTTGCAAAGAGCTTATCACATCACTTAAGAATAGGTTTCTCTTCTAGCAAGAAAATTCTAGTGCAATCAGAAATCTAGGAATTTAGTACTAGTACAGCAAACATCAAGTTACCAGTGGATGCAAGGACTAGAATTTGAACCCCACAGGTCCTACTGTAGCCAGAGTCTTTGTCTTTATGATGCTCACCATATTGATATAGGGAAGATCCATCCCCAGGAAACAAGTCATGTCATAACTGGTCTGGGTAGCTTCCTGCTGAGTGTCCCTGTGTTTTGGCAAAGGGAACAGAGATATTCTTGTGGCAAGCTCTCCATGCTGATCCGTTCTCTAGTGGACAATCGTAGCATCTTCATTAGATGTGATGACTGTTCAGAAAGCTGAACCAGAAGATGTAACAAAGACAGAGGAAGCAAATGCTTAAGGTAGATGGGATAACAAGATCATCAGAGTTGCTCAAAATATCTGATATCATCAAGCCTAATAGACCCACTGCTACATTTAAGAAGAGACTTTGCACATAATTAGTTCATAACAAAATACGCATATACTCTATTCATTTAACTAATCCTCATGAAAGGAATCACACATTATTTACCAAAACAAAAGTACTGAAACAGTAGTAATTCAATAAAAAATGAGACATTTATTCCTACAGAGATGCAATCCAAACAGATTTTTTGAAAACATTTACCTTTGCTTAATTACTCATTATAGTCAACTTAATATGGAAATCTTAGCACCTCAGATGTCTGATTATGTGCTCACTTGTCTGTCCATAATCAAAACAAAGCCCTAGACATGGAGTGACTTACTCATTTTTTGTAAATTAGTGGAAGTGTTGAATAAACAAGCCTTGGGAGGATAAAACAGGCACTTTTATCAAGTGATCAAGAGTTTTAAATGATGTACAATGGTTCCATCAGACCCAGCTGTCTCATTCTAAGCCGTGATTTCTTCTTTTTAATAATTTAGTTATTTTAATTATTTGACAAAGAGAGACACACAGACATGGAGACTTCCAATCCACTGGTTCACTCTCCAAATGACAGCAGTAGCCAGAGCTGAGCCAGGCTACAGCCAGGAGCCTGAAGCATAATCCAGAGTAGAGATTCGAACTTAGGTGCTCAGATATACTATGCAGCTGTCCCAAGAAATGCCTTAACCACTAGGACAAATATCTGTGATTTTTTGACTAAAGAGTGGGTAACCCTTAAGAAACAGCCCGAAATATGCAGGAGTCATGTGTAGCTATAGTGAGCTACAACTGATTTTTTAAAAATTGTGTTTATTTTCACCTACCTGAAAGGCAGAGTGAGAGCGAGAGCGAGAGAGAGAGATTCCACCTGCTATTTCATTCCCCAATTACCCACAAGAGCCAGGACTGGGCCAGGCTGAAGCCAGGAACCTAGAACTGTATTCAGGTCTTCTGCATGGGTGGCAGGGCCCCAAGTACTTGAGGCATCATCTGCTCCCTCCCAGGATGCAGTAAGAGGAAACGTGGTTGGAAGTGTAATAGCCAGGACTTGAATAAGGCACTCAGATATGAGATGCGGGCATCACAAGTGATGGGCTTCAATGCCCACCCTACTGTTGGTTTCCATTCCTTGATTTTACCAATGGATTGAATGAATCTTTCCATCTTCCAACTTTTTTATTCTTTTCCCATTTTTCCTTAAAGTTATGCCCCATGTTCAGAAAATCATATTTTCTAAAGGAATTTTCTAACATAATATGGCTGCTGGTCTTATTCATGCCTCAGGTTATAATGGATAGAAAGTTTGTTTTCATTAAATCATGATCGTTCTCCAGGTGTAAGCAGTTTGGCATCACTTTCACTGCCGAACGAAAAAGACAGTTTTTGGAAGCACCTTTGTATACTGTCCTGTAGCCCTGATAGAGCAAAATCTGGGTGACCTCATATGTGGTGTTCCTGGGACAGGATTAATTTATTTTTAAGATTTATTTTATTTATCTGAAAGACAGAGTTACAGAGAGAGGTAGAGACAGAGAGAAAGGTCTTCCACCCGCTGGTTCACTCCCCAGATGGCCACAACGGCTGGAGCTGTGCCGATCTGAAGCCAGGAGCCAGGAGCCTCTTCCAGGTCTCCCACGTGGGTGCAGGGGCCCAAGGACTTGGGCCATCTTCCAGTGCTATCTCAGGCCACAGCAGAGAGCTGGATTGAAAGAGGAGCAGCCAGGACTCAAACCAGTGCCCATATGGGATGCCAGTACTTCAGGCCAGGGCATTAACCTGCTGTGCCACAGCGCCTGCCCCATGACAGTATTAAATTATACCCATTTATACTGTGCATATCAGTTTCCTCTAGTTTGGAGGATAAAGTGTATGTTTCATCCATAGGCAAGTTAAAATCATGGAAAGTGTGTTTTTTTCCAGTTAGTGATTATGTCAGCCCCTCTGCCCATGGGCAGAAGCCTGGAGTTACAGGCTCTGACAAGGTAGTATTGCTGCATGTGCATTCCACCTTCCAGAGAACAGAGTAACCACCTACAATGTCCTGTGTGCAGTTGTACAGTATACAAGTATACAATACTCGTATGGAAAACAAGATGTTAGGTAACACACGTTGACTGGAATTTATGAACCACACTCTGTGCTAGGGGTAGAACCTCATCTTACCCTCAGCAGCAACCTTACAGGGTGGATGAATTTGTTTTCTTTCTTTTTCTTCTTCTTCTTCTTCTTCTTCTTCTTCTTCTTCTTCTTTTTTTTGACAGGCAGAGTGGACAGTGAGAGAGAGAGACAGAGAGAAAGGTCTTCCTTTGCCGTTGGTTCACCCTCCAATGGCCTCCGTGGCTGGCATGCTGTGGCTGGCGCACCGCGCTGATCCGATGGCAGGAGCCAGGTGCTTCTCCTGGTCTCCCATGGGGTGCAGGGCCCAAGCACTTGGGCCATCCTCCACTGCACTCCTGGGCCACAGCAGAGAGCTGGCCTGGAAGAGGGGCAACCGGGACAGAATCCGGTGCCCTGACCGGGAATAGAACCAGGTGTGCCGGCGCCGCAAGGCGGAGGATTAGCCTAGTGAGCCATGGCGCTGGCCTGAATTTGTTTTCTTTTTCTTACTGAGGACACTGAGGTTCTACTCAATGGAGTGAGCTGCCCAGGATACTCAACTATGACCTCACTGGAAATGACCAAGGAGGAATACGTATGAGTTTGTTGTTTAAAAAAAAGTACTCTTTAGAAATTACAGAGACTTTGTCCATTAGGTGTGGATAGGGTGGGGTAAATGACCAGAGACAGAGGCTTGGGGCTGGAGTCATAACTGGTGTCTTTGATGAACTTGTGGGACTCCCCACTCTGATGCAATCTTTGGATTCAGGAGTTCATCCTATTGTAGGGAGAGAGATCCTCTCACTGCCCCTATAACCCAAGTCTTATGTAAGCTGTTTGTTTGCGTGTAAGAACCTAAGGTAATATAAGAACTGATTAGCAAGGGAGATGCATAAGTTTTTTTTTTTTTTTTTTACTTTACATGTTCCTGGGGATCTTCACAAGACAGTGAAGTCTCAAGAAATGACCAATTGGGATTATTTCACACTCTTTTGATGAAGAACAATAAATTTGTGAAAGAAACAGGGCAGATGAATGTCTTGATTAGAGTAGTAAATTCTAACAATATCATTAAGAGATCTAAATGTGAACGGGATGTAGAAGCTAGTGGGAGATAAGATTTAGTATGATGAGTTTGTTTATTAAAGTTCATTACAGTCCTGGTTACCAGTTGCTAGAGACCAAGGCTATTTTCTGGCTGTGGTTAGGGAAGGACACCCTTCCCAAAGACTCGTTTTGGCTTGTTGAATATAGGAGGAGACAAGCCAATGGCCTTTTTTGAAATTACAGCCCTTTGAGTGATTTCATCTTGGAATAATCAATACAGCGATTCAACATACTTTCAGATGGCACATCCTTAATTCCCTCAACATCATTCTCTTTTACTACCTGAACCCTTCCTTGTTACCTTCACATTCCCTAATACAGCATTTGTTTGTCACAAAAGTATATGTATTTAGCCATTTCTCTCTCTTTTTTGATCTTCTAGCATTCTCCTTCCCTTTATACATGTAACTTAAACACCATGTACCATCTGCTCATAAAAATTTTACTGTTCATTGGGCTGGTGCTGTGGCACAGCGGGTTAAATTTCCAGCCTGCAGCATCAGCATCCCATATAGGAGCTGGTTCAAGTCCTGGCTGTTCTACTTCCAGTCCAGCTCCCTGTTAATACACCTGAAAAAGCAGCAGAAGATGACCCAAGACCTTGGGCCCCAGCACCCACACAGGAAACCCGGAAGAAGCTCCTTGCTCCTGGCTTCAGATTGTCTCAGCTCTGGCTGGTGCAGCCATCTGGGGAGTGAACCGTTGGATGGAAGACTTCTCTCTATCTCTTCTCTACCTTTCTCTATAAATCTGTCTTTCAAATAAAAAAAAATCCTTTTTTAAAAAAGTACTGTTATCCCATCTAGAGCAGAGAACTCCTACATATATTATTCAAAACCTGATTGTTATCCTTAACCTCCAACTCTTTGTAAAATACACCAGATCCTTCCTCTGGGTCCCCTTTCTACAGGAAATTTCTACCACACCACTTTCACGTGTGTTTAATTGCATTGGTTCTTGCTTAATTTTGGATGACAGTGTAGATGGAGCACAACCCCAGATGGAGACAACCAAACACTGTACACTGATGCCACTCTGCCAAGTATTCATCGCTGTCCCCCAACCCCGGACTGCAAACTGACCTCTTCCTGAACAGCCTCCAGGCCTCTGTAAATGTCACGTCTTCAGTCCCTTCCCTTAGCTCGTTTTTTACATGACCTCAGCTTCCTGAAAACAAGCAAACAAAAACATTTTTATTTCATCTAATTTTTAAGTAATTCTAAAAGTAATAAAATGTCTGTGCAACTGAACAAACTGCTTTACCAAGAGAAGGAAGGCAGCTTTGTCTGTTACTATACTGTGGCTCTTAACTACATTTGTCTAGACCTTTCTACAACAAAAATACTCTTTAAGCTGTTTCCTTAAATAGAAGAGCAAGCTCATTCCACTGCCACTCTTAGCTGAAACCAGCTTCCCAGCTAACAATTTTATCCCAATGCTAAAAATGAGTTGTATTGAATTAATCATTTAAAGTGTATTTATTGAGTACCTTCAACACCCCAGCAATGCAGGGAAGATTATGAGGTAATAAAGCAACATAACAGATAGAGCCTTAAGGAGCTTTCAAGTTACTGGAAGAGGAGAGGTTCTTGAAGACAGATAAAAAGGAGAAAGAGGTTGACAAGGCTGGGCCTGTCTTCCATATCCCGTTCTTCCAGCTCAGGAGGAAATGGGTTTGAAAATTAAAAGGAGTTTATGGGGCCAGTGTGTGGTGCAGCTGGTTAAGCTGTTGCTTGTGGTGCCAGCATGCCACACTAGGGTACTGTTTCTAGTCCTGGCTGCACTTCCTCTAATCCAGTTCCCTGCCAATGCACCTGACAAGACAGCATTGGACCCCTGCTACACATGTGGGAGACCAGGATTGAGTTCCTGGCTCCTGGCTTCAGTTTCTTGCCCAGACCTGGCTGTTATAGTCATTTGAGGATTGACTCAACAGGTGGAAAATCTTTGTGTCTCTCCCTACCTCTCTGTTGCTCTGCCTTGCAAATATATAAATCTTTTTCAAAAATAGAAAATAAAAGCATTTTATGGAAATAAGCATGTTATTTAATCTTTAAGTGAATGAATTCAAATTAATTTAATGTTTATTTACTTCCCAAACCCCTACTTTTGAGTAAGTGGTGGCATCCACAGATTTTGCAGAGAGAATATTGTAAATTTCTAGTCTGTGCAACATAAGGGTACCTCAAAACTTCATAGGAAATGGAATTAAAAGTGTATTTTGATAGAAAGGTTTGAAATCCATGGCTATGAGGAGGTCTTCGAACAGTCATCTAAAATATGTGTTATGGAAAGAATATGCAGGTTTTAAAGAAATTTTCACCAAAATAAATATCTTCAATTTCTTTTATCCATGAAGTTTTAAGTTTTTATTATTATTCTAAATTGCAATTATTTGAAACACAGAGACATACAGTCAGAGATCACCAATCTGCTGCTGTTGACTCCCCAGATGAACACAACAGCCAGGGCTGGGCTAGTCCAAAGTCACACAGTGGGAACTAAATCTGGGTCCCCTGTGTGAACTTTCTGAAGTAGTCTCATGTCTGAGTATGTCAACAGAGAACACACAGACTGATTGAAAGCACTTTATCATGGAAAGTTTGAGGAGAACAATGTGTTGCTCCAACAAGATGTTGTTTTGTTTTGTTTCTTCCATGGCGGTGTTTCAAAAATCACCATTCTCATAAAACTAGAATCATCCTGCAAGTCAGCCCCAAGGAAAAGCCAGCTAACCAAAGACTCAGCCAATGTGGATTCTCCAGGGACCAATTAGTTAAATGTAGGTGAAGTGAGTTTTGGCTTGCTTCCTTTAGTTATGGCTTCACAAACCTGCTGCAGGTTTATTGCTGGCCAAGAACGGAAACCAGTTGGGGCCTTTTAAACAAGAAAGGGAAAGGGAACTCAGAGCTCTCCTTTTCTTTTCTTTTTTTTTTTTTTTTGACAGGCAGAGTGGACAGTGAGAGAGAGACAGAGAGAAAGGTCTTCCTTTTGCCGTTGGTTCACCCTCCAATGGCCGCTGCGGTAGGCGCGCTGCGGCCGGCGCACTGCGCTGATCCGATGGCAGGAGCCAGGTGCTTCTCCTGGTCTCCCATGGGGTGCAGAGCCCAAACACTTGGGCCATCCTCCACTGCACTCCCTGGCCACAGCAGAGAGCTGGCCTGGAAGAGGGGCAACCGGGACAGGATCGGTGCCCCAACCGGGACTAGAACCCGGTGTGCCGGCGCCGCAAGGCGGAGGATTAGCCTAGTGAGCCGCGGCGCCGGCAGAGCTCTCCTTTTCTGGGTTCGGACAAGACAGAAGGTACTTTCTATACCCAACCCAATCTCTTCTCTATGAAAGCAGGGGATTCCTCTCAGGAGCTCAGGGGCACTTGTCTGCAAGCAGGTTACGGCTCACTCTCTTGCCTATTCTTTCCTATGTTCCCAGGATGAATTGGCAGTCCCCCGTGCTGACATGCTGAGATCCATGGCAGTATGATTTTCAGACTTTCAAGATAGAGTTTTTTGTTTTTTTTTTTTTAAAAGAAAATATAGTGTATATATATTTTTTCAACTTTTATTTAATAAATATAAATTTCCAAAGTACAACTTTTAGATTATAGTGGCTTTCCCCCCCCCATAACCTCCCTCCCATCCGCAACCCTCCCATCCCACTCTTCATCAAGATTCATTTTCAATTATCTTTATATACAGAAGATCAACTTAGTATGAACTAAGTAAAGATTACAACAGATTGCACCCACACAGATACACAAAATATAAAGTACTGTTTAAGTAGTAGTTTTACCATTAATTCACATAGTACAACACATTAAGGACAGAGATTCTACATGGGGAGTAAGTGCACAGTGACTCTCATTGTTGATTTAACAACTGACACTCTTATTTATGACGTCAGTAATCACCCAAGGTTCTTGTCATGAGCTGCCAAGGCTATGGAAGCCTTTTGAGTTCACAAACTCCAACCTTATTTAGACAAGGACATAATCAAAGTGAAAGTTCTCTCCTCCCTTCAGAGTAAGGTACCTCCTTCTTTGATGGCCCATTCTTTCTACTGGGATCTCACTCACAGAGTTCTTTCAGTTAGGTTTTGTTTCTTTTTTTTTTTTTTTTTTTTTTTTTGCCAGAGTGTCTTGGCTTTCCATGCCTAAAATACTCTCATGGGCTTTTTAGCCAGATCCGGATGCCTTAAGGGCTGATTCTGAGGCCAGAGCGCTGTTTAGGACATCTGCCATTCTATGAATCTGCTGTGTATCTTGCTTCCCATGTTGGATCCTTCCCTCCTTTTTAATTATATCAATTATTATTAGCAGACAGTAGTCTTGTTTATGTGATCCCTTTGACACTTAATCCTATCATTATGATCAATTATGAACTTAAACTGATCACTTTGACTAGTAGGATGGCATTGGTACTTGCCACCTTGATGGGATTGAATTGGAATCCCCTGGTACGTTTCTAACTCTACCATTAAGCGTAAGTCCAGGTGAGCATGTCCCAAACAGTACATCTCCTCCCTCTCTTATTCCCACTCTTAGATTTAACGGAGATCACTTTTCAGTTAAACTTAAACACCTAAGAATAATTGTGTGTTAATTAAAGAGTTCAACCAATGGTATTAAGTAGAACAAAAAAATACTAAAAAGAATAAAATACTAAGCTGTTCCTCGACAGTCAGGACAAGGGCTGATCAAGTCATTGTTTCTCATAGTGTCCATTTCACTTCTACAGGTTTCCTTTTAAGTGC
This sequence comes from Lepus europaeus, assembly GCF_033115175.1. Taxonomy (NCBI): domain Eukaryota; kingdom Metazoa; phylum Chordata; class Mammalia; order Lagomorpha; family Leporidae; genus Lepus; species Lepus europaeus. Next base: position 58,185,625 of record NC_084827.1, read on the forward strand.
TCAGTTAGCTGTCATAGATCAGGGAGCTGTTTTAAAATTTGAGCAAGTCACATACAAAGAGATTCCTGCAAGCATAAGTGTGCCATAAAAAATAGATTATCAATGGCAAAAGACTTTGAAATCAGATGTACTGTGTTTGCATTTCAGGTTTTGGGTATCACAAGCCTCAGTATACTTATTTATAAAATGGGATAGTACTGCATTTCAAGGTTTTGGGCTGATTAGTATGAAGAACAGCTGCTCACTGCACCATGGTAACACATCTGAAATGAAATGATACACCTGCCTGGAGCTGTTCTCCCTTCAAAGACCCTGGCAGTTGACTGTGATGGATAATTTGTACCACGTGTGCCAGTGAGTGTTCATACCCAGCCTCCTCCAACTGATGCAAATCTCTCCAGCATGGGTACCTGGGATCTTCAAACCATTAATGAAAATGTGCACTATGAAAAAACTGCATTGATTTCAAAAAGAAATTTGCACCAAAATAAACTTATCTTTTAATTGCATTCTCCACATACTTTTGAAGTTCTCTCTTGCTCATCTCATCAAGCAGTGTTCCCCAGCTGATCAAAGTTGCAATTTTCTTTTTGCCCAAGTATGTAATTAAATGAGTCTTCTCCAAGATTGCAAACTTCTTCAGAGCAGGTACTTTTTTAAAATTCTTTTGGATGAGTATCCTCAGTGCACACAAAGTTGCCTAGTGCATAAATGGCACACAATTGATATTGACTAAGTTAAATCTAAAAACAAACCTTGCAAAAATCATGTTTTCCTATTGAACAGGTGAGAAAGCTGAGGATCTGAAAGAAGTTTTGCTAAACTTAGCATAGGGATAAAGGGAGGACTGAGACTGAAACCTAGAAGTAGTTTCTAGAGTCAATATAATTTCTAGGGGCCAGCGCTGTGGGGCAGCGGGTTAAAGTCCTGGCCTGAAGCATTGGCATCCCATAAGGGCACCGGTTCTAGTCCCGGCTGCTCCTCTTCCGATCCTGCTCTCTGCTGTGGCCTGGGAAAGCAGTAGAAGATGGCCCAAGTCCTTGGGCCCTTGCACCCACATGGGAGACTCAGAAGAAGCTCCTGGCTCCTGGCTTTGGATGGGCACAGCTCCGGCCTTTGTGGCCATCTTGGTAGTGAACCATCAGATGAAAGACTTCTCTCTCTGTCTCTACCTCTCTCTGTAACAGTCTTTCAAATAAATGAAAATAAATCTTTAAAAATATAATTTCTAGTAAGATATATAGCATTGCGTTATTGTGATGGTTTTATGGTGAATAAAGAAAACCAGTGGATAGTAAATAAATTTCCCAGAGTCAAGACTCAAGCCCAAGCCTCTAATTAGATATATAGGATCCCTCACTTTTACCCTGCTTTCTGGACACCATAAATCATTTCAGGAAACTCCTAGAGCCTTCATTTGCTTGTCCCAGGTAGAAACAATCCCTGCCCTTCACTGCCCATTGAATGGGAGATAGCTGTCTTGGTAGAATCTTGGTTTGGTACTGAAAGGGGAAGTAGGATTCCACTGCCCATGCTTGCTTGTTCAAGCTTTTTCTGGGGAGCATTGCATCTCAGTGATTCTGATGGGCAGCCAGGACCTTTTTGTCATGTGGAAATGTGACTCAGGATTTACTGCGGTGGAGTGCAGAGGTATGATGTTTTGGAGAAGTTAAGTAAAAGAGGTTGCAAGGTTGGCCAGCTCAGGAGTGGACAGGGGAGCCACCCGACAGAAGCAGCTGAGGCACTGCTGTGATTGCTGTGGCTGGAGTGGTCCTGGCAGGTGTGCCTCTGGGGCCTGCATGTGGGCTGTGTGAGTCACCAGATGCAAGCCAGGCAAGATACTGGCTTTCGTCACGCATGTCAGAAATAAACTCAGAAGACAACACTATTTGGAAATACAAATTTTGGTGGGAAAATATTCCTTGTCCACTGCAAATGGAAGAAGAGCTTGGTCTCTGCAGGTTGCTATAATCAAATGTCATATACAACAGATTTACTTATTCTCAGATTTAGAGACTGGGAAATCCAAGAATGAGATAGCAACCAATTCTGTCTCTGGATGGGTCATTCTGGTTTATAGATGGCACCATCTTACTGTGTCCTCATATGGTAGGAAGAGGGAGAGTGCTCTGGGCCTAACTTATAGAGTCACTAATCCCATTCCTGGTTACATTTTCTCTTGTGGGCCCCATCTGCTAAAACCATCACCTTGGTGATTAGCTTCCAACATAGGAATATTGGAAACTTCATAGGAATATTTAGACCTTTACAAGGGGCTTTTCCTCTGGGCTACCCCAGTACCTGTACTTAACCTTTATTCAAATTTGAAATGTCCCAATATAACTGACTGTACATCAGTGTATCTCTTTGTCCATTTATAAAATACTCAAACTATGCAGAGTCCCCATGACTTTATGGCTATCCTGACCCCTCCCTTGGAAATCTCCCCACGATCATGCACCACAAGGTACAACTAGCAGCTTCCATGTCCCAGCTACAAACAGGTGCCCATGATGTAATATCAGCATCTTAGTGAGAATGGATGTGGCTATGTTAAATATTGTGCTTGTCCCTTTTGTAACAATTAACTGCACAGTTGGAATTACTTTTACTTACCTGGTGACCAAAGAAATTACACATTTCTAGAACCCGGAGTTTGGAACACTTTGTGTTCTCAAGAACTTAGAAGAGGCAGACAGAGCAGCTTTTTAGTAGTTTGCTATTTCAAAATGGATTGGTGGTTGGAGTGTGAATACATACTCAATGGTGTTGATGTGATTTCCTTTCCATGACTACTTTGTAAGATCCCAGGTAGCATTTTCTTAATTGATGGTTATTAAATGAATATTGTGTAAGTATGTTTGTTTATTCATCTTTATTTGATAGGCAGAACCATAGAGAGAAAGGTAGAGAGAGAGAAGTACCTTCCATTCGCTGGTCCATACCCAAATGGCTGCAAAATGCAGGGCTGGGCCAGGCTAAGACCTGGAGCCAGGACCTCCACTTGGGTCTCCTTGGTGGTAGCATGGACTCAAGTATTTGAAGCATCAACTGCTGCCTTCCAGATGCATTAGCAGGAAGCTGGATTGAAAGTGGAAGCACGATTTGCCAATTCCAGGCACTTTGATGTGGGATGCAGGTGCCCCTAGCGGCAGCTTAATCCACTGTGCCTCGGTGCTCTCGCTGTCTTAATACTTGTGTAATACCAGAGTCGGTGCCATTTCCAAGGGCTCTCCATGATTACATGTAGGCACTGTGGCCGCTTTGGCAGCTTTCCCCTCCCTTTGTGCTCCTGGGAAATTCTGGAAGATGGGTTGAGCTGTCTTTTCATAGAGTTTTCTTAAGGCGTGGAATGAACTGTATACTGTGTGATACATACATTAAACAGTAGGAGACCCCATTATAGAGTCATTTAAAATTACCGGCTTTCCTCTCATCTACTTGCTGTCTTTCCAAGAGCTCGTTGGTGAAATCCTGAATGTGTAGAGCTTGCTGAACAATTTCAAGTATGTCCATTTTTCCAGAACATCGCTGAGTGCAGTGAGTTTGATCTCAATTAAGACCTCATGCAGATACCTTCTCATTGAGAATAATAAATCATATTGGAATTAATTATGAGGAAGGATAAGGTGAGAAGTATCTTTATGCTCTTAAAACTATATTTATGAAATACATGAAATTTGTTTCCTTTTCATCAATAAGAATGAAAATAAAAATTGTAAAAAAATATTATTTTCTTAGCAATACTTATTATTTTTTGACCGTCCCACCATGTGGCAGGGTACTTTAAATACATAGCTTTTAATTTTGTTCACAGCGCTACAAACCAGTTATTTGCATCTTCATTTTTCCCTACAGGGAAAACAAAGCCAGAGAGATTAACCAATTTCCCTGAGGACATAGTACTGTTAATTGGTGGTCCTGGGATTCATCTCAGGTCTGCATGGCTTCAGCTCTTGGAGGCTGAGGGAAAAGCCCTGGGTGGCATCATCACCCTGATCCCTCACCCACACCTGCCTGCACAGGGAGAGCCTGCTCCTGCCACCAGAAGCAGGTGGAACATCCTCACCCTCATGTTCTGGAAGAGCAGTTCTCCATTGCTGTGGCACCCTAGCACAATGGGGGGAACTGCAGAAGTCACAGATACTGAGATCTACTTCCAGATACCCTGACTTTATTGGTCTGTACCATACTGCTCATAGGGACTTTAAAAGTTTTCTAGAGGTGCATCTGTTAGAACCGCTGTTTTAGGGCAGTGCTACACAAACTTAATGTGCATATGAATCCTTGAGGATTTGTTACAGTAGATCCCGAGTCAGTAGAATGAGGATTGGGCCTGAGTTTCTGTATTTCCCAAAGGCCTCACAAGCCAATATGTTGCTAAGCAAGGCCCCAGAATTCCCCCTTTTCTCTGCACAACCGGTCTCATCTCTCATAACCGGCAGTTCACTCTCCTGGGAGAAATTCTCCAGGCCAGGGGTTGGCACTGTGCTCACCATTTGTCTCTTCCCCATCCTCAGGCTCAGTAAGTCATGTGAAACTTTTCTGATCTCAACCAAAACATTCTCTTAGCCAGGAGGAATGGGAGTGGCATGCCATGATGTCCGGGTCACAAGTTCAGAACCTGAATTCAAAGCCCACAGGGATCAGTTAGTTTTTCCCAGCCCTGAGCCATCATCTCCAGGCCAGCCATTGCTCAGATGCACATGATTGCCCTCAAGGGAAGGCTGCTGCTTCTCCCATCACACACAGAACTCTCCCCAGGAAAGCAGTCTCAATCTGAATCCTACTCACACCAAGATGCATCATCTTGCTAGAAAATGAAAATTCAACCATCTTGGCTATAATTGGGTATTTATTTGTGTCACATACTGCAATACACATTGAAGATATTCTGTTTGTTTATTTGAGAGGCAGGGTTGCAGACAGAAAAGGAGAAACAGAGAGAGAGGTCTTCCATCTGCTGGTTCACTCCCTAAATAGCCACAACACTGGAGCCAGGGCAATCTGAAGCCAGGAGCCAGGAGCTTCTTCCCGGTCTCCCACATGGGTGCAGGGGCCCAAGCTCAGGTTCATCTTCCACTGCTCTCCAAGCCATAAGCAAAGAGCCAGATGAGAAGAGTAGCAGCCAGGACACAAACTGGTGCCCATATGGGATTCTGGAGGCATAGGAGGTGGCTTAACCTACTACGTCATAGCACTGAGTTCTGCAATAAAATTTTAAGAAATTTAATAAAATTTAATTAAAGTTTAGAGGTTTTGTAATGATCTGTGATGTAGGTGGTCTCATTATCCATTTGAGGGATGAGGAAACTGGACTCAAGGCTTCTACCTTCTGACAGCGCACTTTCCATAACTGATCTGGAAGGCAAAGACCTAGATCGGTGTGCTGGAATACAACAAGTGTGACTTAGGGATCATAGATCATTTGCAGACTTTTAGAGTTGGAAGCTTAAAAGTGCTTCTCAGCTGGTCCATGTCTTGCATTCTTTCCTCAACTGATAATGATGATGACAGTCTCAATAATTCATTGTGTTCTTAGAGAAGCATGAATCCAACCATCCCTGTGTTTAAGCAAAACAAAACAAAACAAAAACTGAGCCCCCCAGGGCCACTGGCATTATGGCACAGCAGGCTAGGCTGCTGCCTGTGATGTCAGCATCTCATATGGCACTGGTTTGTGTCCTGGCTGCTCCACTTCACATCCAGCTCTCTGCTAATGTGCCAGCAGGCAACAGCAGGTCGCCAAAGTCGCTGGGCTCCTGCCAGCCATATGGGAGACCTGAATGAAGCTTCTGGCTCTTGGTTTCAGTCTGGTCCAGCACTGGCTGTTGCTGCCATTTGGGGAGTGAACCAGTGGATGGAAGAGTTCTCTCTCATTCTCTATTTTCCTCTCTCTCTCTCTCTCTGTAATCCTGCCATTCAAATAAATAAATAAATCTTTAAAAAAAACTAAACAACTCCATGATATTTGGAGTACTTGCACTATATACCAAATGGGCACCAGTTGTACCCACTATAATATGGGTCTGGTCTTTCCAATGCCCTCATCCTTTGATGTATTCCCCATTTATAAGGCAATCCTTTTAGGCCAGCAGCCTGGGAGCTTTCCCAGCCAGTTTCATGTTTGCTTCTGAGGTACCTGACCAGAGGAGGCTGTGATATTTCTTTAGGTCAAAGGAATACGAATTGAATAGGCATTTGAGCTGTAAGTAAAAATGTAAGGATGATGATGGATGCATTTTACTATAGTGCCTAGAAATACAAATTTCTGAAATTTACAATGAATATTAAAGAGCCAAAAACATGATCAAGTATAATTAGGTGGGAGGAAGCAGTTCTATAGCACTGTAGGGTAACCTCGTGTGTAGAAGTTTATAATGGATTTCAAGAGAAGAATGTGAAGATCTCTAACACAGAAACGATAAATGTGGGGCAGGCGCTGTGGCGCAGCAGGTTAAAGCTCCGCCCTGCAGTGCTGGCAGCCCATATGGGCTCCAGTTCAGTCTTACCTGCTCAGCTTTTAATCCCGCTCTCTGCTAATGTGCATGGGAAAGCAGTGGAGAATGGCCCAAGTGCTTGGGCCCCTGCACCCACGTGGGAGACCCTGAAGAAATTCCTGGCTCCTGGCTTTGACTTGATCCAGCCCAGTCATTGCATCCATTTGGGGAGTGAACCAGCAGATGGAAGACCTCTCTCTCTCTGTAACTCTGCCTTTCAAATGAATAAAAATAAATCTTTTTTTTTTAAAAGAGAACTGAACATTTAAGGAGATGAAGTTGATTCATCACGCTGGCACTGTGGCATAGCAGGTAAAGCCACTGCCTGCAGTGCCAACATCCTGTATGGGTTCCGTTTTGAGTCCAGCTGCTTCACTTCCAATCCAGCTCTCCGCTATGGCCTGGGAAAGCAGTAGAAGATGGCCCAAGTGCTTGGGCCCCTGCATCCATGTGGGAGACCTGGAAGAAGCTCCAGTCACCTGGTTTTGGATTGGTCCAGCTCTGGCCACTGTGGCCATCTAGGGAGCAAGCAGCGGGTGAAAGATCTCTCTCTCTCTTTCTGCCTCTGCCTCTCTGTAACTCTGCCATTTAAGTAAATAAATAAATCTTTTTTTTTTAAAAGCAATTGACTCATCATTACACATTTACCAAGTTATCGTGCTGTGCCCAATAAATATTCATACACATTTGTCTCAATTAAAAATAAATAAATTTTAAAAGAAAAAAATCTTAATTTTGGTAAAGGTTGAAGGGCTGCATAATTTAGTACTAACAGCAAATGGCTAACAAGTAAGTTCCAGGTTAGGGCAAGGTTTTGGCGATATCGGCATCACCTCTCTCTGTTCAGTTCATCTGCTATACTCTCATTCTCCATCAAGCCAATCAGCCAATAGATTCTCACCGACAGCTCCAACTCCTGGGAATTGAAAGAGCCAGACAGGGGGCCTGCACACATGGAGATTTAACCCTGTCTCATCAATACAAATTTTATTTTATTGTTTAGCTGAATGTTTGATGCTTCCTCCAAGAAAGTCTTTATTCCTCTTTGAGTGGGAGACCTATAAATTCTGATAAATAGTTTGTTTTTGAGTTAGTGTCCTTCTGTGTGCCTTGACAAAAAAGGGAATTCTATGAAAAAAATAGATCTTAGAAAAAAATCTAAAATTCATGGTTACCCTGCAGTTAAGTACAGTACTTCTCTAAGCCTCCCCCTCCCACCTGACTCTCCTTCCCTTTGTCCTGCCTTGTTTCCTTGGGGACACTCCATCACCCTCTGATGTTGCTTATTTAAACCTTTGCAAATCCTGCACTGTATGTTTATGTTCTTTGACCACAGAAGGTCGTGTCTGGTTTGGTGTTATGTCATCAATGCCAAGAACAGGGCATGGAAAATAGGAGACACTCAACAAATATCCCTCTAATGAGTGAGTGAGTAAATGAATATTGGTCATGGATGCAGTGCAAGAGAATTCTGCACTAAATAAGAGGTCAGAGAAGGCTTTTTGAGTCCTTATCAACCCGTAGCGTGGCAGGATTTTACAGTCCACTGTCCCGATTAACAGAGTCCTTGTTTGAGATGTCTGTGTGTGATCACGGTGACTACGTGGCTGCTGAACTGAAGAAAAGTGTTCACAATAAACATCACTCAGGAGTGCTGTGTTGTCTGCTGTGGCTTCAGAACGTGGGGTGCATTTTGTTTTTCTGGTTCTTCTTTAGATCATCTCATTAATTACAAACATTTTCCTTGTCATTGGGGACTTGGTTAATATTCACTGAATGCTTTAATGAAGATCGTTTTTAAGGGAGTGGATGACCAAATTATTCCCAGGAACAAACTCAGGCAATGAAAGTATGAAGGGTTTTCAGCTGCCTAAAGTGCAAATGGTAATAGGTGGAAAATTGGTTTCACATGGCTTAAAGTAACGAACATTTAAAGGAGTATATTCAGGGGGTTTGACAGGGTATAAGTTTGTGAATACAAACTTGTCATCAGTCCCCATAATATTTTTAAAAGGCAAATCACTTATACTCTAAGAAATCTGGTTTGGTTTTTAAAGAAATATAAAGAAATGAAATCCTTATCATTATAATTAGTTTCTATTTGTGGAATCTACTATGTAGTCAGAGAAAGATCCAGGCATTCAACATACACACTCTCCTAAACGATACTATAATTCTGTGAAAGAGATACGTCATCACCATTGGACAGATGTAGGAAGTGAGAATCAGAGAGACCAAGAGCTAATGAGATGCTGAGTCTGGAGTTTGTGCCACTTGTGCTTCCTGTATGTTGCAACACTGCCTCCTATGGACACACACAGTGTGTGATCATTCAAATGTTTAGTAGGTGCAACCTTTCCCCCCGTAGAGTGCGTGCATCAGTGTGCACATTTATAACAGCTTTACTGAAATGCAACTCATGTAGCATGCAATTCACCCATTTAAAGTGTGCAATCCAGAGAAGGCGTTTAGCCTAAATGTTAAGACATCAATTAAAACATCCATGTCCACATCACCTGGGCCACTACCCCACTCCACTCCTTACTCTAGCTTCCTACTAATGGAGACCCTTGGAAGAAAAAGTGATGACTGAAGTAAGTGGGCTCGTAACACCCACGTGGGAGACCTGGACTGAGTTTCCAGTTCCCAGGTTATGCCCAGCTCAACCCCAGTCTTTTGCAGGCATTTTGGAAGTGAGCCATCTGATATGAGTGCTCTGCCTCCCTTTCTTTCTTTCTCTCTGTCCCACTGCCTTCCAAATAAATAAAAATTACATAAATACGGCCTACAGTTCACTGGCTTTTAATATATTCCATGTTATGTAAGCATAACCATGATCAATTTTAGATAATTTTTCTCAATTTAAAAAGAAGTACTGTATGACTACATGATCAAAATGTATTATATATAGTGGAGCACTATTCAGCTCCAGAAAATATAGAAATTACCATGCATGTCACAACAGGTTAACCCTTGGAACACCTTACCTAGTGAAATAAGATTATATATATCAGTATGTACACTCAGGAGGTGAGGTTATGAGTGCTTCTTTATTTTCCAGTTTATACTCACTGCTGTAAATTTTTAGCACAAACACGAATTACCATTTAAGATTGCCATTAAACAATATCTATTGGTGGTGATGGTGGGGGGAAATACTAGCATTTAGCCCAGCAGTTAAGTCAACTGAATATCATATTAGAGTGCCTGGGTTTGATTCCCAGGCCCAGCTCTACCTGCTAATGCACATCCTGGGAAGCAGTGGTGATAGCTCAGTCGTTTGGATTTCTGCCCCTAATATGGGTGCTTGATTGACTTTCCAGCACCCAGCTTTGACCTCAGCTGGAAGCCATTGTGGACATTTGAGGAAATGGATCAGTAGATGGGAGCTCGCTCACTCTCTCTCCCTCTCGCCCTCTCTCCATCTTCCTCTATCCTTATGCCTCTCAAAAATTAAAATTCAAAAAACAACATATCCATTGGGTTTTAGGAAAATATCTACACGTCTTTGGAGACTTTTTCCAAAGGACACTAACAGTACCTTTGTCAAGGGTCCCAGAACTGCTATGAGAAGCGGAGGATTTCACTGGGTGCATCACTGGTCTGACTCAGCAAGGCATATCTGAAGATTAAGTACTCATCAAGTCAAATGTAATGTGCTTTTCAATCTTGTAGCAATTCTTGAATCTCAGTAGCTAATAGGATGCCATATTCAAAAAGCATTGAGCTATCTAATGCATTTTCCCCAGTGCTTTGAGTTTGGAAATCTCTACATAAGTTATTACTACAATTATTTCTCACCTTCATCTGCCAAAAGAAAGGAAAATCAATTTTGTCCACATCTTGACTGCAAGGCCGTTGTAAAAGATCCATTGTTTGCACCTACCCTGGACATGGATCTCTGAAATTGGACCCAACAATGTAACATAAATTTTAGAAAATTGATCTTCCACTGGCAAGTGGGCCTGGGGCCTATTGGAAACAGAATTTGGAGACCTCCACTTCAATGTCCGTGACTCCTGGGTCCTCACCTTTGTGTAGGCAGGTCTAGACCTCCTGTTCTCACAGAATAGCTGTCATCTTCTGCAGAATACCTGGCCTGTCTCTACTCCAGTTTCTTCCATATAAAGCAGGAGCCGCCCCATCTACAATGCACTCACTAGACACATTGTGATTGATGTTGGTTGTGGTGCTGTCATGAGTTCATGAGTGTCCCTTGGTCTTAACGAGCCAGGTGTGCAAAGCTACAGACTTGACCCACTTGTGGCTCTCTTACTACAGGAGCTGGTGAGGCCCTAGACCACACTAGGCTTGAGTTTCCCTAGTATTAAAGTAGGGGTAATTATAGATATTCCTCATAGTGGTTTGAAAATAAAATAATATGTGCAATATAGTAGTCACAGAGTGAGTTCCTCATGGGCAGTAGGTGCAGCTATGAGAAGGTATAGAGACAACTTTCAGTATTAGTAATTGTGTTTATTTTGTTATTATTTGGAGTTTTCTATTGACAGACATGATAAATATATATATATATAATTTATATATTTATTTATATTTATATATTTATAATTTATAAATTTATAATATATAATTATAATTTATAATTATATATATAATATATGATATATAAATATATCAATCCATTACTCTAAAAAAGAAAATGGGGGTGTAAATCTATAATTCTATCATGGCTATTACTACTATTTAAAAATTACTTACTTGTTTTCATTTTATTTGAAAGGCAGAGAGACAAAAAGGCCAACAGAAAAGATAAACAGAGGGAGGTTTTCCATCCACTGATTTACTCCCCAAATATCTCCAACAGCCAGGGCAGGGCCAGGCTAAAGCCAAGAGCCCAGAAGTCATTCTGGGTCTGCCCCAAGGATTACAGAGACCCAATTACTTGAGCCATCACCTGCTACCTCCCAGGCAAGCTGGAAAGAAAGCAGAGTAGCAGGAACTCATCCCAGGCATCTGGAGAGGGAACCAAGGGTCCCAAGCAGCAACTTGACTGCTGTGTCAAGGTCCCACCCCTATTAATACCATTTAAAATCAGTTGTTGGGGCCAGCTCTGTGGCATAGTGCGTAAAGCCTCCATCTGCAGTGCCAGCATCCCATTTGGGCTCCAGTTCAAGTCCTGGCTGCTCCACTTCCAATCCAGCTCTCTGCTATGGCCTGGGAAGGTAGTAAAAGATGGCCCAAGTCCTTGGACCCCTGCACCCACATGGGAGACCCAGAAGAATCTGGCTCTTGGCTTTGGATTGGCCCAGCTCCAGCCATTGTGGCTATCTGGAGAATGAAACAGGGATAGAAGACTCTTCTCTCTCCCTCTCTCTCTCTTTTTCTCTCTCTCTGCCTCTGCCTCTCTGTAACTCTGCCTTTCAAATTAATAAAATAAATCTTTTTAAAAAATAGATAAAAATACTGAACATTGGTGGGTTTTTGTTTTTTCTTTATATTAATTCTGTAAGTATATATATATATATATATACACATATATATTTATTTATGCATGTTTTACCTTCTCCAAATCAGTAAGAAACCCAAAGTACCTAATCTGGATATTACAAATATTATTTATTATTAACTAATATTCTGATTTTAAGTAATTACATTTCATACATGTTAGAGCAACTCTGTAGGTTTCTCTCTTAGAACTAGAGACAAATTAATGAAATTATTAGCCTTTGTCCTTCCATAACCCACAGATAGTCCCTAATAATGTTTTAAGATATTTTCTTCTAGTCTTGTCTTTTAATATGCATAGACTTATGGTTTAATCTAATCATGTGCCAGTGATTGTAAGACCAACTGTTAATTTTTAAGAACAAAAAAGAAAATTGTTGCCAAATAAACACTGGCATAACACGTTCTTATCACTTAAAACTTTATTTCGTGTTTTGAAATGTCTCTCTTAAATTATATAGGCAGAGGTTTTATCATAGTACATTCTTGTGCACACATAGAAAGAAAACAGATGCAAAATAAATTGGATACAGCATTCCTAAAATTCTTTTACTTTCAGAGTCTGTCTCTCTGGAGCCCTCTTTGGCCTGTCCATGTATTGTTACACAACATAATGCATCCACTGTGTTTCCACTGATCCCCATACACAAGGCTTTCTCCACGATGAATCAGAATCCATGCTGGTCTACTTCCTATCCAGCTCCCTGCTAATGTACCTGGGAAAACAGTGGAATATAGTCCAAGTGCTGAGACCCCTGCCGTTCACATGGGAAACCTGGATGAGGTCTGGGTTCCTGACTTCGACATGGTCCAGGCCTGGCCTTTGTGACTATTTAGGGAGTGAACCAGCAGATGAAAGATCTCTCTCTCTCTCTCTTTGTCTCTGCCTTTCTGAAACTCTTTCAAATAAATCTTTCTAAAAGAAGACCTTAACCCCATTGTAAACAGCAAATGAACTGGTGATATCAACCATGCACATAACCCACACAGTGACAAAGACTTGTTCCGCTCTGGCTCTGTCCAAGGCTCTGAAACTTCACGCAGCCAAGCACAGCTGTATGAGGGCCACAGGGTGGACCTAGTGCAAATGAAGCATTTATGTAATAATTCTTCTGCAATGCTTTGTTTCATTTTTAAAAAATTTACCTTCAAAATTAAATTGGGAACATTTCCCAGGATCTTTTAAATTCTTCAAAAAACTCATTTCTTTCAAAGTTTTTAAAAAATATACAGCCAAAATAGCTAGTATTTGATGCATAAGAAAATTTTAATTATCTAAGACAAAGCTTATAAACAGGAATGCACTGAAATTACTCCAACAAAAGCAAGAGAGGAACTGAACAAATTAAGTGATGAACACTCAAATATGTACAACATTTAATTTCAAGAATCCATACCTGCACGTTGTGAACTTTTGACTTCTGGGATGAATGTTTTAATGGGGCTTCTGTTTTTAATTAGAAAAATGCATATTTTATATCAGAAGGAAATGAAATTGAGAAAGCCTATGTTTTCACATAAATCTAAATCTGATGAATCAGTCAAGGGAATTATAAAGGCAATTTACTTGAGAAGGTTTATTGTATAGAAATATTTATTATAGACAAAAGTAAAAGCACTGCATATATGAAATATTTTGGATAACTATTGTTAAAATTCTATACAAAAAATGCTAGGCTTAGGAATATCCTCCATTTAGGTAGTTTAACTTAATTTGCCAGACAATTCAAGATCTATAGAGAAGTATTTTCTTTTTTTTCTTTTTTTTAACTTTTACTTAATAAATATTAATTTCCAAAGTACAGATTTTGGATTACAGTGGCTTTCTCCCCCCCATAACTTCTCTCCTGCCCGCACCACTCACATCTCCTGCTCCCTCTCCCATTCCATTCACATCAAGATTCATTTTCAATTATCTTTATATACAGAAGATCAATTTAGTATATATTAAGTAAAGGTTTCAACAGTTTGCACCCACACAGAAAAACAAACTGTAAAGTACTTTTTGAGTACTAGATATAGCATTAATTCACATTGTACAACACACTAAGGGCAGAGATCCTACGTGGGGAGTAATTGCACAGTGACTCCTGTTGTTGACTTAACAATTGACACTGTGGTTTATGGCGTCTTGTTTATAGGCTCTTTTCATGAGTTGCCAAGGCTATGGAAGCCTTTTGAGTTCGCCAACTCTGATCTTACTTAGACAAGACAATAGTCAAAGTGGAAGTTCTCTCCTCCCTTCAGAGAAAAGTACCTCCTTATATAGAATTACTTTCAAAATTAAAAATAAGTGTTCTATAGGGAAGTAAATAGATTAGTCAACAATTTTTAATATATAAAGTGTAAACTATAATATTGAAGAAGGCCATATCCAATTTTATGTTAAAAAGCAAATCATATGGCTATATTAAAAAATGACTTTTTCAGAAAAATGCAGTAGCAGAGTTTTCAGAGACACAGTTGCAATACTGATTAACGTCCAGAATAAGTCATAAGAATAGCTATTTTGTTTATGTTTTTTAACATTCAAATAATCCATGTGGAGCTTTTTCAAAAAAATACTTAAATCCACTGTCACTTTTTTAAATAAATACTTTATTATTGAGAATAGTTTCAGTTCTTAATTTTGAAAAATCCAACAAGAAAATAAAATAAATTTGTTAATTAGCAAATATTTAAGATATTTTTTCAGTTTTTTAATTCTTGAAAAATGCTATATAATTTTAATGTTATGGAATGAACATATAATAATTAAAATAATATAATAATGTCTCCTTTGATAAATAATTTTTCACCTCTATCCTTACTATAAAGCATGTAGGGTGGTGCCACTACCTCTTGTGAACTCAGTTCTAAATGAGTACCTCTGTTTCTGCCATTCTGATCATTTTGTTAGGGTACAGTCCAAACTGTGGGGCTCCTGAACCTTATAATACACAAAAAATCCAGCTAAACTGCAACAAAATATTTTAAAAGATCTCCCTGAACATCAGGAAGTAAGATGAAAAAGGATCCAGTATGTAATTTTCAAATATTTTGAAATAGATTATAAATATCTAACAGTAGCAATAGGGCTTTATAGTTAATGTTTGGCAAATTATGTCAATGGTATTTGTGAAAATGAGAGAACAATCATATGTTTGTGTTCAGCCACTTGGGTTTAAACCACCAAAGCCAGTTATCAGTCTTTGCCGTGTTCAGGGTGCTGTGCGTGAAGCTCTGGACTTCACGGCCTTCAGGGTTTTGTCCTGTAGCAGCTGGAAGGTACACACAGAGGTAACTACCAGCAACACCTAAGGTTGTTCTAACAGAGTGCCTGAGGTCAACGAGGAACACAGAGGGTGATGATGGGGTCCCACCTGCAGGAGGCGGTGCTGGAGGTGGCATGAGTGGGTGGATTTCCTAGAGCACATGCCAGTGGGGTGAGTCTGCGGGGAAGAGGAGTTCAACGGCAGAGACAAGAGAGAGAACAGATATAGGGAGAAAATGTGCACACGGTCCTCAGTTTGGGAAAGCACGGTGTAAGGCCATCGTGAGGCTGGTCCTAAGGTGCATGGGACTGAAAGAGAAGCTAAGGCAGGATGCTTAGGGTGACATAGACTAAGGTGGGATAAGTTAGAGTTGTCCTCTATAGATGCTCTCGTATCAAATCACACTTGCAGATGAGGCACTGGTGCTCCTGGCTCACGTAGTATAGTCACTCAGAAAGTATGTGGTGTGATCTTATTGTCTGTGTGCCACACATTGTGCAGAAACAGCATCTTATGCCCAACCGACAAGCATAATGACAATCAACAAGTAAACCCCTGAGATTATTTTAAATAATGACAAATGCTACGAGACAAATACAGCAGGACAGAATCTTAAAGAATACCTGGGCTGGTGTTAAATGTGGAAATATGGTGGATTAAGAAGTTAGGGACTATCTCCCTGAAAAGTAGACTTTGCATAATTCTAAGACTAGTTCAACCATCAGTGCCAGAGGAATAGTCCAGTCTGGAGGAGTGACAAAGTGGCAGGTGCAAGTGACCTGGTAGGTTGAGGAAGCCTAAGGTTCAGAAGCAGAAAGAGATGCATAGGTGAAGGAGATGCAAAGACAGGAGTCAAAATATATGTTAGCTTGCAGCTCTCAGTGAGGAGCTTGAATTCTATGCTAACAGCAAGGGGCAGTCACTGGAAGTTTCTGGAGGGAAGTAGTGTGATTGCAGAAGCCTCTGTGTTTTCCTGTTATAAAAGTTGAGTTCGTTCACACTATCACTCTAATGTGGAAAGAAGTACATGCCATACAGATTTGTATCAGTATAGTGCATCCTTTGTTTAATATGTTCAAATAACAGCTTTGTCTAAAACTGGAGGCAGAGCTTGAGTGGGATTCTAGAATCTTTTTTCTTTTGAGTAGCTGTGAGGTCATTTTGAATTGATTTTTGTTGTTGTTGTTGAGGATACTATTGTCTCTGGGTACCTGTGGAGTGGGCCACAACAGTGATCTGATGTAGAACCAAACCCCAGTCCTTCCACAGGGGGACCTTGTGCTCAGCCTCACAATAGCACAGCATGGAGCCTTTCGGATGACTCTTCTTAAACTCCTTTATTGTTTTGGAAGTGAGCTAATTTTCCTTTTGATTGTCCTTCTGTCAGTGGTTGCTACCGTTTTGACTTTGATTTTGCTGGAGCCTGTTTCCAGGAGGTAATCATCTGCAAGATATGGGCAATGAATGGAATTCTGCAGGCATTTAAAACACAACTACAATGCGTGGCTAACCCTCTCCAGAGTGGTGCATTCTATCTGCATATCCAGCAGAAAACTCAAAAACCGTCCTATTCATTTATATCAGACCTTTTCCTGGTTTTATACTTTGAGTGATTATCTTCATGTCTAATCTATTTGTGCATTTTACTAGTTTTGTTCACATAGTTTTTAATTTAATTTAATTTAATTTAATTTAATTGAATGCGAGTGGGGATTTTTTCTTGCAAATTGTCAAGGCAATTAATAATAGTTGTGCAAACACCAGTGAAATCTCAGCAACTTGATGCCACAAAGATTTATTTCTCAAGTTCCCTGAGGTGTGACATTACACTGTGTCAGGTATTTATTTTTATTTGCAAGAGTGATAAGGAGAGAGAATGAGGGAGACAGAGAGAAAAAAAGAGAATGAGAGAGAAAGAGAGAGAGAGAGAGAGAGAGAAAGAGAGAGAGAGAATGAGAGATACATCTTCTATCCGCTGGTTCACTCCCCAAATGGCCTAGAGTTCAGAACTGGTCCAGACCAAAGCAGGGGCCCAAGCACTTGGACCATCTTCTGCTGATTTCCTAAGTGCATTAGCAGGGAACTGAATCAGAAGTGGAGCAGCCAGGACTGCTCATAGGCAGCAAATTTGCCACAAAACAAGCCCCATTTATTTATTTATTTATTTATTATATATTTTAGAAACTTCATTTTAAAAAAGCACAATTATGAAATTTTATATTTCATTGTTAGAAGTTTTAACATTCTTTCAAATTCAAAATGAAAACGTGACACATCTATGAGAAAATTCACATCAATGTCTTCGAATATTATGATACTCTAAAAAGGATATGTAGGAAGCAAAATTATGAAAATGTGAGATTGGAAATCACAAGTTTCAGAGAAATTGCCAACTTTTGAAGGGTGAATCAGGACGCGAAGTCAGTAAGCGTGTGATGTAGATATACAATCACACAGAATCTGTTATAAAGTCTAAGCTATTATAACAACCATTGTACAAATGCAGTACAAATCTTATTTTGAAAATATTGTCTAGCAATTCTTTTTAAATCTCCTTTGCATAGCTAATTCAACCAGTCACCATGGTGCCTAGTATTTCGAGTACTTCTGTACATTAATCCGTTCCTCAAATATCCACAATGGTTGAGGCTGTCCTGGGGCAAGAAACTCAATGCAGTCGTCTACATGGGAGACAAAAACTGTTACTTGTGCCATGGCTACTAATTCCTAGGGTATGTTTTAGAAGGAACCTGGAATCAGGAGCCATAGCCAGAAATCAAACCCAGGGTGGGTTTGAGAGTGATTTAATCCTTAGGAGAAATGCCTGTCCCATGCCATGCCATTTAGAACAAGTACCCTGCAAAGCTCAATGGCAGGGAAAACAGGCCATACACTGGCTCTTACCCATCCAGAAACAACGCCCGATACTGATCCTGACCGTGTGCTGAGCAGATCCATTATTGTGAATGATTAAAACGGAGGAACACTGTCTTTGTCACCTCTAGTTCTTCTGTCACTGCATACGTGCTGCCCTGTGTACTCGTGCACACCACCCCCCGCTCTTTGTCTCCACTCATTCGACATGTCACACCCTGCTTTCATTATCTACACTTCTGGAAGGCATTTCAAAAATCCCAGCCAATCTCAAGTGTGTTTCCCAATCCAGGTGTCTGGCTGTGCTTCCATGGAGTCTGAATGAGGCCTTTCCTGGTTCAAAGAGCTTGAATTTAAAAATAAGTAACAACAGTAACAACAGTTATGAATAGTGTCTCCTCTTTTCGACTTACCCTCGTCCCTCCTCCACACAGACACTTGTGCATCTACTGTGCAATGATTCAATCGGAAGAGAACAGCTGCGAGAGACACAGCTACTGATTCAGAGATGGGGAGACTAGAGGGAGGACAGGGCCACACAGCACAGCTGTGCAGTCAGCCCTGGCTGCAGTGACTACTCCCATCCCTGGAAGATGGCAGCCTGACTTGCTCTGTGGGCAGTTCCGTGTCTATCATTATCCAGGCTCTTAGAGCAGTCTCTGGAAGGTTCTTCTTTTCCTATTACCTTCCAGGTGTCCGTCAAAATGGAAGCTGGAGGATATGGCCATTTCCAGAAGGAAGCAGCTTTCTCATCTCGTTTCCTTTTCCCTCAAAGTTGTAGTCACATGGGATATCTTAAGCACCTAACATTAAAAGGCTGTTTTGCCCCCGACCCATAGCATGTTTGGTAAAATATTTAGCTCATAAACTGAGACGTGAAGTTTCAATCACAAAATCTTCCACTTCCTTCTGTGTGCCAATAACCATACGCAGAGTTCTTTCTGCAAGGTTGATCTTCCCTCTTAAGCTTCCCTTAAGCTTTTCTTCTCCATTTTGTTGCAGTCTCTTAAAAAAAAAATGCATGGGAATGCCACACCTTAGTCAGATCTTTGCACTGAGTTGCTTTAGTTGGCTGAGAACTTTTATTGGTTCTTTGGTACTCAAGATCTTTGTAAAATCCCAACAGTTTTCCTTTGGGTATGTAGACACTGAGCTCTGTTCTATTTTGTTTTGTTTTCTAATCATGAAGCCCCCAGATTTCTGTAATCTTTTTTTGTTTCTGCCTATAAACTAACATATTCTTTGCTGAACAGTCTCTCTCTCTCAAGATTTATTTATTTATTTGAAAGGCAGAGTTACAGAGAAGCAGAGGCAGAGAGACAGAGAGAGAGGTCTTCAATCTGCTGGTTCACTCACCAGATAGCTGCAATAGTTGGAGCTGTGCCAATCCAAAGCCAAGAGCAGGAGCTCCTTCTGGGTCTCCCACATGGATGCAGGGTTGGGCCATCCTCTACTACTTTCCTAGGCCATAGCAGAGAGCTGGATTGAAAGTGGAGCAGCTGGGGTCCAACCAGCATCCATATGGGATGCTGGCACTGCAGGTGGTGGCTTTACCGGCTACTCCACAGTGCCAGGTCCACCCTTTTTTAAAAAGATATTTTAATTTATTTACTTGAGAGGTAGAGTTACAGACAGCGAGAGGGAGACACAGAGAGAAAGGTCTTAACATCCTCTGGTTAGCTCCTCAAATGGTAGCAAACGCCAGAGCTGGGCTGATCTGAAGCCAGGAGGCAGGAATTTCCTCCAGGTCTCCTACTCCAGTTCAGGGGTCCAAGTACTTGGGCCATCTTCTACTGCTTTCCCAGGCCATAGATGAGAGCTGGATCAGAAGGGGAACAGCCAAGACATGAACCGGAGCCTATATGGGATGCTGGCGCCTTAAGCAAAGGCTTAGCTCACTATACCACAATGCCGACCCCTCTTTCTTCTAAATCTGACTAAACACAGTCAGTGTGCACACACTTCTCATATTCTGACGCCCAGCATCTTCTCTAGGACTTAAGTCCTCTGTGCCATGATTATGGCCCACCTACCAAGTGAATGATCTCACTAAATGTCTTGCCACTGCCAAGCGTTCATCTCTATCTTTCTACATTTGGGTATCAGACTCCTGTAAATGAGTCAAAGAATCACTAAGCCAAGCCACCTGCATCTGACTATTGATTTTGCTTTTTTATTTTGCTATGTTTCCTTTTGCAAAAGCACTTCACTTCAGGATACCAATTTCTTCATTAATCAAAATGATTGATAGTAACTGCACATGAAAGGCAAGCCTCCCAAATCTCACTGCTAAATTCATTTCAGATTACAGCTCAATGTGGATAGGGAGTCCCTCCTTCATATTAAAGCTTTGCCACCTGGAATGCATGGCCTGTAAAATCCCAAAGGTCAGAGTGAAGGGAAGAACAGATGAATAAGGTGTCATTTCTTTTAGCCATCTTGGTCCACAAATGGTACACGATCTCCTACTAGTTGGAACTAGTTCAGTGTCTCCAATTTAAATTCAAGAAAGATAAGGCATGTTAGGGGAACAGATGTAACATTTGGTAAAGTTTAAGTCTCTGTGCCACTATCATGAACCAGTTATCGTTTGTGAAACCACTTTCATATTCATAATTTAATAATAATTTCAACATTTTGTTAGAAGTGAGGCAACAAATTCATGACACACTCACTCCAGCTTTGTGGATGAGAACATCAAGGTGGGTATGCATTCCCTTTTGTCTTAGGTTTAGTGCACACAGCAATCTCTTCTTATTCTCCAAACACAGTCATTGAAGCCAAATATCCTTGCAATCACAAAGCAGGTCATTGAAAGGAATGCACATACATCTGATAAACTATGATAGGTAGGTGACAGCCCATGGCAGAGTCATCTCAGCAAGACTAGGATGTGACTGAGCTGGAGATGTGAAATAACAGGTTGAGCCACCACCTGAATGCCAGCATCCCTTATGGATGCTGGTTCGAGTCCTGGCTGCTCCATTACTGATCCAGCTTCCTGCTAATGCTTCTGGAAAAGCAGTGGAGGATGGCCCAAGTGCTTGGACCCTTGCAACCATGTGGGAGACCTAGATGGAACTGGTGGCTCCTGGCTTCAGCCTGGCCCGGCCCTTGCCATTGTAGCCATTTGGGGAGTGAACAAGCAGATGGAAGATTTCTCTCTTTTTCAAGAAAGATAGATGGATAGATAGATAGATAGATTTCTCTCTGTAACTCTGCTGTTGAAATAAATAAAACAAATTTTTAATAATAAAAAAGACTAAGATGTAACACTGCTAGAGGGAGGGACATTGAAGATGGAAGGAAAGGAGTCACATGAATACAGGAAAGGAGGAATGTGACGGCAAGCACAGAGGAGAGAGTAGTACATACTCAGAGGAAGAAGAGAGCATGAACCCTTAGTGTAAGGCAGTGACATCGGGGCTGCCATTCTGAATGTGCAGGAGACAGCATTGGGACTGGACAATGAGTGGCAGCAGAGGTGGGGAAAAAGCTGTTTGACAGCAACAAGGAGTTTAGAGTTCATCCTAAACAACTGCCAGACGTTGTTCCAAATGTTTGCCTTCTTCCAACACACTAAAGGCCCCAAGGACTTAGACTCATGTCTTTCCCAAGGGCCAACAATCAGGCAAGTTTTTCAGCTGGTTCCTCAAAGGTGACCAGAGTGCCTGAGGGTGTGGCTCTGCTGGAGCTTATCTTGGGAAGACTAGGGGGATATGCCTACCCACCAGGTGGATTTGCAGGAACTGTAAAACCTGGGCACTCCATGTTTTTCTACCTTAGACACAAATACATCCCAATAGCTTTGTATAAGTAATCACTGTGGAGAAAGAGAGAGAGAGAGAAAGAGAGAGAGAGAGAGAGAGAGAGAGAGAGAGAGAGAGAGAGAGAGAGACTGCATCTTTTTAAACAAAATGAGCAAGCTAAAGAAAATGCAGTAATTAAAGGAACATCAGTTATGTGAGGCATTGCTGTTTCACAAAGACTTTAGTCATTGCACTACAACTGCTAACTTTTTGTTTTGAGGACTGACTATATAACACAATTAATAGTCTCAGAATCTTTATTTTCATTACAGAGGCAATATGTAATCTCCAATTCTGACAGCTGTACTCCCTAAATAAGGTGTAGTATTGACTAGTCTTCAGCTACCATGAGTTTTGCAGCTTGTGAGCTAACACTGCTCTATGCCTTTTGCCCTTATCTTCTACACTTAACTCTTGTAATTTCCACACCCCTCCCATATAAGGAGGAAAATGATTCATGAAGGACTTAAGCATAGTAGGGTATTTTGACTCTCCTAATCCTGTTAAATTTAACTCATATTACTTGACAAATGATATTCTGCTTATTACATATATAGGTTGTGCTGCTCAGCTTGGCTGCCTACTTCCAGTTCTGCCTGACACTGATGCACAGATTACTCCCTCAAGGCCGGCAGGGCACCCAGTCATTGCCCATTAATCTAGGGCGACCCCAAATTTTGTTAATAAGACCTTCTATTCAGACTGTTTTCCACCCTGACCCAGTTCTGGGTTCCACATCTGGCCTACAAAGGAACTCTTGACTCCTTTCTCTTGCATTTTATCTTTGCCTCTTGTAATTAGTGGATCTACCTTAAGGACTCTATATTACTTGAGGGAAGATACCCACCAAATATGACCAGGAAGGAGAAATTTCACTGAAGTAGACTATTATCGAGTGTACTCTGTCCTCAGAAAATTCACAGGATGAAGCTGTATCCCCTAATGCAGCTAAATATAGAGTTCACCATATGTGTATAAAGTTAATTGAAAATAGATCTTAGTAAAAAAAATAAGAATGGGAATAGGAGAAGGAGTAGGAAGAGGGGTGGGAGAGTAAGTAGGAGGGCAGATACCGTGGAAAAATCACCATGTTACTAAAGTTGTAATTATGAAACATATGAAGTTAGTATTCCTTAAATAAAAGGTTTCTGGCTGGGGGAAGGCTAGATTAGGTCATAAAGTGAGGCTGTAATCCAATGGGACTGGTGTCCTTCTAAGAAGTGAGAGACACACAAGGAATCCACACACAAACAGAGCAAATCTAAGAGTGACAAATGCCCAACGCCTCACTGTCAGTTGTTCCTCCATCAGTTGATCTATCTTATATTTAAATGGAATTCACCAGGAATTGTTTCCCTCAATTCCTGCCATGTCATAGAAAGGCCCTTAGTTTTTCTCATTAATATTTGGGAGGTCAAGATTTCATTTTACCTAAGGCCTGCTGTGTTGTTTTTCTGTGTATGGGGAAGAGGGAGGCAGAAACTGACTATCTCAGAATTGACTCAAACAAGACAGGGTTTGTTTGAAGACATTTCCAGAGTGTTAAGCCGGTGTATGGATTCAGTCATGGCACACATTTTGTAAGTGGTGATTTTCAAAAGTGGGTGATTCCACCTTGCAAACGCAGGTGCAGATGCGTATAACAGACAGATGAAGCAGTAACAGTTCACCCAAAGCAACAGCCACAGAAATGCCTGACCCTTCCTCAGAGGCTAGAAACAGCTGTCGATGGAAGTTGCAACAACTGCGACAGGTGTTCTCTTTAGAACAAACCGTTGGCAAAATGCTTCTGTTTCTTTACAACATCAACACATTACTGTAGATTGTAGTTTACAGCTGTTTGAGGATGCTAAATTATCTGAAAAAGCTGAAAACATTTGAAAGAATGTCTTCTTTGTGCTCAATTATTTTGATGCAGTGAGGCACACCCTTCCTAACCTCTCTGTATTGTCATCATCTTCATCATCATCATCATCCATTGTATTAGCATCAGATCTATGCTGGGTGCTGGTGATACTGAATAAAATAGCAAGAAAATACTCTAGTTTTATAAACTGTAAGCTCTAAAAACAGAAATAATTAAAGAACTCAATAAGCAAATCATTGGGAACATAAGTAATTGCAAATGCTATGCTAAAAAGTAATTTTTGAAAGGCGAATTCATGCTTAGAGCATTTGACCTAGGCTTGGGGGTCAAAACAAGGCTTCTTTGGAACAGTGATATCTACACCAATGACTGCCAAATTAGAAGGAATCTCCACATGGAGAGGAGCGGAGGAGCAGACCCACAGAGGGCCAGACTGTGAGAACCCTGAACCAAGAAGAGCTCACTAGGACTGCAGAAAGGTAACCGAGTCTAAGCCTTCAGGTTACTGATAGCAGTCATAAGTCATTGGTCCCTTTGTGTTGCTGAGCACATTGGACAGCTGTCAAAGTGTCATAAGCCAAGAGTGGCCTGCTCATATCCCCCCCTTTAAAAATAACATTCTGCTATAGTACCAAGAACGAATTGGAGGGAGACAGAAACAGTTAAGAGACAAACAAGGAGGAAATGAGTATCAGCCAAGGAGGAGCTGGGTGTTACTCAGTCTATGCCTCTGCATGAGAGCGGCCAGAAACTTTCTAATTTGGCGTCTTTTCAGGGCATAGATATTTCTTGGAAGATGATCTCAGTCATTGACTCACTTATTCAACTTCCATTTAATATACACCAAGCTTCTGGGAGAAACTAGGGCTAAGGGAGGAAATGGACAAATCAGGCACCCAAGGAGTCCTCTGAGTAGTGGCGGGCAATTGCATTGTGCTATGATGAGTGTTACCCCAAGCGTGGGCCTGATAGCCAAGGTTACATTGCACAGGACACTCACCCA
This sequence comes from Lepus europaeus, assembly GCF_033115175.1. NCBI lineage: Eukaryota > Metazoa > Chordata > Mammalia > Lagomorpha > Leporidae > Lepus > Lepus europaeus. The sequence goes on from NC_084827.1 coordinate 58,210,398, forward strand.
GAGCCCTGGAAATCAGGAATCTGTACCACAGCCAATGCAATAGATGCACAGAATGGAAGGAATCATTTCCTGTGTTAGAGACTGGGGACAATTAAATCAAAACCTTAAGTACTATCTTCAATTATTTATTTTTAGAGATAAAAAGATATGGCTTAAATTCTTTTTTTTTTAAGATTCATTTATTTACTTGAAAGTCAGAGTTACACAGAGAGAGAAGGGTAGGCAGAGAGAGAGAGAAAAAGAGAGAAAGGTCTTCCATCCCTGGTTCACTTCCCAATTAGCTGCAACACCTGGAGCTGCGCTGATCCGAAGCCAGGAGCCAGGAGCTTCTTCCTGGTCTCCCACGCAGGTGAAGGGACTCAAGGACTCAGGCCATCCTCTACTGCTTTCCTAGGCCATAGCAGAGAGCTGGATTAGAAGTGGAGCAGCCGGGACTCAAACTGGGATGCTGGCACTGAAGGTGGCGGCCTTACCCATTATGCCACAGTACCGGCCCATATTTATTTAGAAAGTCAGAGTTAACAGAGAGAGGTAGAGAGCTATCTCCCATCTGTTGGTTCACTCCCCAGGTGATCACAATGGACAGCTCCTGGCCAGGCTGAAGCTAGGAGCCAGGAGTTTCATCTTCATCCAAGTCTCCTTTGTGGGTGGCAGGGGCCCAAACATTTGGGCCATCATCTGCTACTTTCCCATATCATTATCAAGGAGCTGGATTGAAAGTGGAGCAGCTGGGACTCAAACCATCACCAATATGGGATGCCAGCATTGAAGATGGTGACTTTACCTGATGCACCACAACACGAGCCCCCAAAAGGTATGTCTTTATGTTTGTATCCCTTATCTTGTATCTTGTTAGTTGCCCACACACACTTCTGCTGAGCTCTCAAAACATTTGTAGACAGGCTTCAATCTTTCATACCTAAACATGTTTCTGCTTCTTTTCACCCCTCCTCTTTCTTATTTATAGACCTAACTTGCTAGTCAGAGATGCATGAGACTATAGTTGACAAAATCTCAACTCCAGTGACTTAGTAAGGAGAGGAGTCATGATTATTCTAGCTAGCTGATAATTTTGGATTACACCTGTTACAGGCAACTCTGGACACAGAATTCAAACACATATCACATACCCATAAACCCATCACAACCTATAAACTGATCATCCAATGAAAATATCATAAACTGATAATGCAGTTAATACAACTAAACTATTGAACATCTATCTTAGCTTAGCAACATGGCACATTGTAAAATATCATACATTGGGGATTGCCTATAAGGACCTAGCACTGGGTCTCTCACTTTCTTCCTCAACTGCTTCTGTCTCTCCCATCCCCATCTGGCTTCTTGTCTGCTTCACTGCCAAGTAGATCATCCCACATGTAGGGAAGCTAACTGCATGCAACCCTAGGATTACAGACTAACAGAAGAAAACGGTCTTTTCTTTCCCAGTAACTCTACTAAAGTACAGAATCGAGTTTCACTCAGTCATATCCTCATCAGAGGATTAATAACTGTAGCCAGAAATATGGCCTATGTTGGGAGGCCAGACCTTAGGCACACATATGCCTAAGCATGGGATGAGTATGACACCTGCTGCCCACAGATGGCATGTGCTAACAGCAGGCCCAGTGCAAGGTCTCCAGAGAGGGCTGAGGAGCCACGGCAAGGAAGGGAACGATGCAGGAGCCCCAGACCACACCGGCTCATACTCACTGCTACCTGCTTAGGGTTTATCTTGGGCCTGAAATTGTAGACTGAAGGAGGCTGGGATTTGATTCTAGGCGTTATTTTTCTTGTTGGATATGTTCTGATGATAAGAATACGGGAGGTTCTTGCCATTTCTGGAGAGAGTGGCTATATCCCTTTGGGATCAATTCCAGGTACCAGAAGTTAGGAAGACAGGTAGAAGGAAACTAGGAAGAAAATCTTCCTTCCTTTTTGGGCTGAAATAACAGAATGAAGAACAGGATTATATGGTTCCTGGTACTTGCTGCTTTATTTCCCCATTGGTTTCCAAGGCTTTAGCAGAGTCTTCACTAAAACCTGGTGAGGAGATGGTTAGAGCTAGTTAGAGAAATCTAAGTTCCTATTCCCCTCAGCTCCTACTCCCACCCAAGGCCTAATGAATTAGGACCTGCAGTGCATACCAAGGCTGCCAGGTATCAAATGACAAAGCTGCTGTTGGGGAAATACTGCTGTGAAAATTTCAGCACCAAGTTCACTGTGCTTCATCCTGTAGGGAAAGATCAACGTAAATACTTGGCCATAATGTTAATGGGGTAGAACGCTTCAGCCGCTTCTTCCCACAAGTTAATTTCAAGGGAGACATGTTGGGCTCACATTAATGCTCCTTTCCTGTGTGAAAAGTCCTCTTCCCAAACCCTTTGCCCACCTTGTCCTGGTTTCTAACATGATCCTTTATCATCTGTTCAATAGACTGATTTATTCCATTTCCATTTACTTTGGCCCAGAGAGCCAATCTCAACATTGCAAACTATAATCAAACCAGATGTGCTAAGAATTTTATTGACTATTCTATGTAACAAGCTGAATTACCAGCAGGCTCAAACCAAATTAATCGAAAATTAAAGCATAGGAGATTGAAGCCAGAAACTATTTAAACAGGCTTAAAAGGTTACCAGAGGAAAAGAACAGGATGAGTTTGTTTGAGTGATAAAATAAGAAGTTAAGCTGAATCAAGGAGAGAAAAATTTGTCTCTTGACCTGTAAAATTATCACTTCAATGAAGTGTCAGCTGTTTCACTGGTTTGCAATTAAAAAATGAACTTATATATAAATAAGCATAAAGGCTCTGAATTGGCAAACTCTTGTGTGTTTTACTGAATAATTATCTTGGAGATTTGTAAAATGTGAAAACAGGTTTTGTGAAATAGGGAGAGAGAAAAGGTGTCTTGTAGATCAGGCTGAATTGGCTTCAATCCCCATGAAACATATGCTTGATGTGATTCATAGAGTTAGGTAAGCTTCTTAGCTATACAATGGGAGCAGGAATGGCAGTTATAAATGACTATAGTGTGGATTAAATAATATTGTTTATTTGTAGAGCAAATAACTACAAATATTTCAGTGAAAGAAGAATTCATGATATTTGAGTGAGAAACACTCAAATGTCATAGCAATAAGGACCCCAGTGGTTATTGAATGCCTTTCTAGACCACCAGGGGCATATTGGAGACTTATTTACCAACACTGTTCATTTTATTCCAAAATTATTCAAAAAGCAGAAAAGAAACTGTCCAGAAGTGAACTTACTTTAGAGTACACAGGCAGGTGCACAAGAATGGGTGAGCAGGTATCAGGGCTCAAACCCAAGGCCATGTTCAACAGCCATGCACAAGCCAATCTCACACACCAACTAGAATGAGAGATTATATACTGCTAGGAAACTAATGTTTGTCAAATCCTCTTGAATTGAAAGAAATATAGTCACCTCTTTGCTCATATTTAAGCTTCACAGCCAGCCTTTGGAGTAGGAAAAGCCAGATATTGTTCCAATGCAATAGATGCAGAGATGTGAACCAAGCACTTTTTATCTGAAAGGTATCTTAATTCTTTACATTTAAAAAATAGTGCTTGGGGCCAGCTCTGTGGCATAGGGATAAAACTGCCACCTGCAGTGCCAGCATCCCATATGGGCACCTGTTCATGTCCTGGTTGCACCCAAGTGGGAGACCTGGAAGAAGTTCCTGGCTACTGGCTTCAGATTGGCCCATCTCTGCCACTGCAGCTATTTGGGGAGTGAACCAGCAGATGGAAGATCTCTCTCTCGCTCGCTCTTGCTCTCTATCTCCCTCTCTCTCTGCCTCTCTGCCTCTCTATAACTCTGACATTCAAATAAATAAATAAATCAAAAAAATTGTTGTTTGGCACTTATTTATTTCAAAGGCAGAGTGATAGAGAATGGGGAGAGTAAGAGCAAGAGTGAGAGAGATCTTCTAGTCAGCTGGTTCATATTCAGGACTGGGCCAGGTTGAATCCAGGAGATTGGAACTCCAACCAGGAGGCTTGCATGGGTAGCAGGGGCCCAAATATTTGGAACATCATCCGCTTCTTTTCCAGGTGCATTAGCAGGAATCTGGATCAGAAGCTGAGTAGCCAGGAACTGATCCAAGTTTCTGATATGGGATGCTTGAGTCACAAGTAGCTGCACTACAATGCTACCCCTGATTTTTTTTTTTTTTATCTTTCATGAGCATTAATTTCAGATCCATGAGTGGTTCTCAAATGTTAGTTTGTGTTAACAATCCTCTAAAGTGCTTACAGAAACTGTAAGGTTTCATTTCCAGCATGGGCAAGGTGGTGTCCAGGATCCTAGGTTTTTGTTAACACTACACACAGCGATCCCTGGGTGAGATTCTATGTGGAGGTGTGGGATGTGTGTTTATACACATGTGTGTGCATGTACACTCGTGTTGGGTCTTTGTGCTTTGGCGGTTTGGGGAGGACAGAGTAGGAAGGTGCAGAGTGAGGAAGAAAAGAAGTAAGTGCATTGGAGTTCCTGCTTTGAGGGGTGGGAAACTCTTTTCCCTCCAGTAAAGATTGGTAGAATCATAACTTCCCGTTGTAGTTTAATCTCTTCCTTCCTCCACTGCCCCCTTTACAACACCCCACCCCTCCTTTAATAAGCCCTGGGAGCCAGTGAGGATAGAAAACAGGCCTCATCAATTTCCCTAATGACTCTTTCAAAATGCTATTTTTTCTTTGTATTTTTAGATCTTTTCAAATAATATTCCTATTAAAAAGTTGTCAGATCCCATGAGGATTTATGAAAAGTTTCATTAAGAAAAATAGGGAATGATTTCAAGGACAGTGTCAAATACCATAAAAGGGACTATTTTTAAAGCCACAGATAAGTAGACAGGATTGCATTATGTAGTTCACTGCACCTGTAGTTGGTGTGTGAGATTGGCTTGTGCATGGCTGTTGAACATGGCCTTGGGTTTGAGCCCTGATACCTGCTCACCCATTCTTGTGCACCTGCCTATGTGCTCTAAAGCAAGTTCACTTCTGGACAGTTTCTTTGCTGCTTTTTGAATAATTTTGGAATAAAATGAACAGTGTTGGTAAATAAATCTCCATATGCCCCTGGTGGTCTAGAAAGGCATTCAACAACCACTGGGGTCCTCGTTGCTATGACAATGCAGTAGAATTTCTTGTCTAAACTGTGCCTCTCTTGAGAACCCCTCAGATCAGCAGGTTCTTCATCTTCAGGTGAGAAGATCAACCTTGTTTTCTTAGACCATTATCTAGTAAACCATCCTTTTGATATCTGCATTGATTAGCTAGGGCTGGCTGCTATTACACAACACTATAGACTGGAGGCTTCAACAACAGGCAGTTATTTTCTCAGAATTCTGAAGGTTGGAATTCGGATATCATTGATTTGCTTCTTGGTGAGAGCTCTCTTTCTGGACAATGGATGGTGGCCTCCTCACTGTGTCCTCACATGCCCTTCCTTAATTGCCTGCTGTAGAAGAAAAAGATAAAGACAGAGAAAGACAAAGAGAAAGATATCTTTCTCTTTTAATAAGGCAACCAGTTCTATCACATTAGGGTCCCACTTTTTTTTTTTTTTTGACAGGCAGAGTGGAAAGTGAGAGACAGAGAGAAAGGTCTTCCTTTTCCGTTGGTTCACCCCCCAATGGCTGCTGCGGCCGGTGCACCGCGCTGATCCAAAGGCAGGAGCCAGGTGCTTCTCCTGGTCTCCCCCATGGGGTGCAGTGCCCAAGGACTTGGGCCATCCTCCACTGCACTCCCAGGCCACAGCAGAGAGCTGGACTGGAAGAGGAGCAACCGGGACAGAATCCGGCGCCCTGACCAAGACTAGAACCCGGGGTGACAGCGCCGCAGGCGGAGGATTAACCTATTGAGCCATGGCGCCAGCCTAGGGTCCCACCTTTATGACCCCATTTATTCTGAATTACCTCCTAATAGCCCAAATATAGTTACATCAGGGGTCAGTCCTCAGGTTGGCCAATTCTCTAACATTCCTGGAGAAAGAATCAAACCATTCATGCAGATCAGCTGATGGCCACATGTGGACTCATTCATTAAAATTGGATTACTAGCCTGCTGTCCAATGGGCTCTATTCTTTAACTAGGCTCCACGTTTATCAAAAGTAATCAAACATGATCTCTGCTCTTTCAGAATCTAATCAGGAGAAACCGACACTTGAAACTACAACAAGAAAATACTAGATGTGATCATAGAAATGGGTTCATGATACTGTGGAGTCCAAAGAAGGAAGTCCTCACTTTGGACTGGAAAGATGATTCCAGGAGTCTCAAACTAATTTTAGAAGGATGAGTGGGTAGGAACTGGCAGGCAAGAGACATCCTGGTGCAGGACATATAGTAACCAACAATTTGAAGGTTCTGAAAGTTCGATTGGAAGTTGGTGACCTGGTGAGCCAAGAAACTCGTTTCAGGGGCTGGTGTGATGGTGTAGTGGGTAAAACCTGACATGCTGACATCCCATATAATCACCAGTTCATGTCCCTGCTGCTCCACTTCCAATCCAACTCCTTGCTAATGGCCTGGGCAAAGCAATGGAAGATGGCCCAAATGTGGGCCCCTGCCACCCACATGGGTGGCCTGCAAGAAGGACCTGGCTCCTGGCTTCAGTCTGGCCCGGCCCAGGCAGTTGCAGACATTCGGAGAGTAAACCAGAGGATGGAAGAGATTTCTCTCTCTCTCTCTCTCTCTCTCTCTCTCAACTCTGGCTTTCAAAAAAATAAGGCCGGCGCCACGGCTCACTTCGCTAATCCTCCTCCTGTGGTGCCCGCACCTGGGGTTCTAGTCCTGGTTGGGGCGCCAGATCTATCCCAGTTGCTCCTCTTCCAGGCCAGCTCTCTGCTGTGGCCCAGGAGTGCAGTGGAGGATGGCCCAGGTCCTGGGGCACTGCACCCCATGGGAGACCAGGAGGAAGCCCCTGGCTCCTGGCTTCAGATCGGCGTGGTGTGCCAGCCGCAGCACGCAGCGCGCTGGCCATAGCGGCCATTTGGGGGGTGAACCAATGGAATGGAGACCTTTCTCTCTGTCTCTCTCTCTCTCTCACTGTCTAACTGCCTGTCAAAAAAAAATAATTTTTTTTTAATTTTTAATAAAGAGATCAGTTTCAGATGGGACTGGATCATCCAATAACATATATGCCTTGGTATAGAGCAACTTCTGTGTCCTTGAAGTGATCGAGTATGTATCTTATCAATAACATATGGGTACCATGCCTGAAATAATAGTTGGGTTAGAGATACATGGGATTGAGGCAAAAGTGGATTTTGTGAGTGAATATTAGGCAGTAAGAATGCTAGTTAGTTAGTCCTCTCACTAGCAGACTATTGGATGAACAGGACTCAAGGCTCTGGCTGGACTGGAAATTAGTATGACTGAACTTGTAACAATGAATCAAGAGCATTTGCCATTGTTTTTCAATTAACCCTGTGCCTTCATCAATATAAGAATGTCACTCAGGCTTGCACATTCCATTCATGCTTAAAATGGTTTTTGAGGTGACTATTCTCAATTTTTATATAATTAATCACCAGTCAGGGTGGTCAGAAAAATTCTCTGAAGATATATTCCAACTTACATCAATTCATTAAATTTATTTGGAACACAAGAGACAAAAATTCTAGAATCTCCCACACTACTATCATAAGTTGCTCAAGGACTTGTTCCCAGATTTTAAGATTGATTAGTGAATTAGACCAGATGCCCATGCAACAAAGATGGGAAAAGCATACAAGAGAAAACCAGCCTTTAGGCAGGTGGATGTGGCGCAGCAGTTTAAGCCTTTCCTTGCAATGCCAGCGTCCTACATCAAACCACAGTTCAGGTCTCAGTAGCTCCAGTTCTGATCCAGCTCTCTGCTAACGCACCTGGGAAAGAATTAGGAGATTGTCTAAGTACTTGTGGCCCTGCTACCCACTGGGGATACTCTGATGGAGTTCCAGGCTCCTAGCTTCAGCCTGGCATACCCCCAGCCACTGTGGCCACTTGGAAAGTAAACCAGTGGATGGAAGATCTCTTCCTTTCTCTGTTGCTCTGCCTTTCAATTAAATAAATATATATTTTTTATTTTTATTTTTTGACAGGCAGAGTGGACAGTGAGAGAGAAAGAGAGAAAGGTCTTCCTTTACCGTTGGTTCACCCTCCAATGGCCGCCACGGCTGGAGCGCTGCACCACGCTGATCCAAAGCCAGGAGCCAGGTGCTTTTCCTGGTCTTCCATGCACGTGCAGGGCCCAAGCACTTGAGCCATCCTCCACTGCACTCCCGGGCCACAGCAGAGAGCTAGCCTGGAAGAGGAGCAACCGGGACAGGATCGGTGCCCCGACCGGGACTAGAACCCGGTGTGCTGGCGCCGCTAGGCGGAGGATTAGCCTATTGAGCCATGGCGCCGGCCAATATATATTATTTTAATAAAACAGAAAACCAGCTTCTAGGGAGTTTATGTTCAGATAATTTCCTGGGAACCCAATATTCTGTCAAAAATTTCTTACTTTCTCTGTTTTAACATGCATTTATTTTTGTCACTTGACCTAAAAAAAGAAAAGCAAAATATCTGACTCCATTCTTAAGTCCCTGTGACCCTTGTCTTTTGGTCATGAATTTGTATTTGTGCTATTGTCTGGGTTACTCCATCTTTTGGGAACCCTACATATACCCCAGGCAGGCTGACCCCATAAGAACAACTTAGAGTCCAACAGAGCTATGAGGCAGGCAAGGGAAGGGGTTCCAGTGGGAGAGGGGACAGAAACCCGTCTACATAACTCCTGTTCTCAATTCAGCTGTGAGAGGTTTGCCTAGGATACCCAAATCACACCTGTAGATGAGCTCAGTCAGTCCCTGCATAATGTCATTTTCCGAGTTAGAGCTCAATTGCAGACTTCAGCTGCTTTGCTTAATAACCGAACATACACCATATTATATTTCTTGTCCTTCAAAGTCATTTTTGATGTGCTGCCGCAGTGGATCTTTTCAGTAATCCTCGCCTGGATGACTTTCAGGAAAAGTGGAAATGCTGTCTGTTTTCTGAGTGCTGGATTCACTAGGAGTAATGTGATAATGATGCCTTGTTTTCTCGAGCTTTCAGAGTTGGAGGGCTGGGGCTGGCAACATGCAATCTCCTGCAATGTCCTCTGAATTGCTGAAATGGGGAACTTGTCTGCATTCTATCGCTGACGTTCATGTCTCACAACCTGCCATTTCCTGGTCTTCATGGGTAGAGAAAGCATAGCTCAGAAAGCACCGTGCCAAAGCCAGTAAGCAAAGCCATTTTTCCTTGATTTGCAGTGACTGGCTTGAATCTCCATAGTGAGCCCTGAGAGACCCACATTTTGTCTTTGGGAGCAGGTGCAACACAGACTTGATTCATGATTTTTGCTGAGGGGACATGGTGAGGCACCAACTGACTGATTTTCACATGGATAATGTACTTAGAGGCCTCCGCTTGATCATAACCAGGCTCTCCCACTCTGCGTCTGGGATTTCCATTTTGAGTTTTAAGTTAATAATCTGTGAATTTGCATTTTTATTTACAAAAGTAAGGCATGCTTGCTTTATAGAACACAAAATGTATTTTTAAAAAGAAAGGAAAAACCCCTTGAAATATTACTATTTTTTCCTTTGATGATTTAAAAACTGCCCATATATAAGGGGTATCCAAAATGCTCAAGGTGGCAGGGCAGGTCTTTGTTGCAGTGGTTAAGACATTGTGCGGGATATTCATGTCCCATATTGGAGTGCCTAGATTAGAGTCCTGGCTCTGCTCCCATTCCAGCTTCCTGCTAATGTGCGCCCTAGGAGGCAGCTGGTGATGGCTCAAATAGTTGGGTCCCTGACACCCCTGTAGCTTACTCAGATTTCATTTCCAGCTCCCAGTTTGTGGTAGGAACTTGGGGAGTGAATCAGCAGATGGGAGCTCTGTCTAGCTCTGCCTCTTACATAAATAAATAGCAATGCATTTCTTAAAAAAAAAGTTCCTGGGAGATGTGCATTTATCATTTAAATGCATTTTCCACAAACATTTTGAAGTCCTTTTGTAAACAGCATGCATAGGGCAATACTACAGGCAAATAGAGCTTTCTGTTTGCTTGGTTGGATTGAGATTTTGCTTCCCTGTCTCTATAATATGCACCACTTGAAGGCGGTGTTGAGAGGGAGCACAGAGATCCTGTGGTCCTGTAATCTGCAAATTTCAAGTGTTCCAAGGAGTTACATCAGGGTTTGCTTTGGGCCAAGGCAGAAGCCAACAAACAGGACTTCTCCTGGCCTATCACAGAGCTGTGCCTCTTCTGGTTTGTAAATAGTGTTGGGTTCCACAAGATGATGTTTTCCTTTATTTTATTTTCCTTTATTGGTGTATAGGTGTCTACTGCTTTAAAAAACTTTTAAAATTGTAATCCTGTCTACCTTCTGACTCTAGTAGCTGCTTTCCTACAGCAGGCCTGGCGGGTGGCTCCTTGGTGGTGGCGGCCTTGCCTCCCATGGTGAGTTTTGGCTCACTCTGCAAGTACAAAACCTCAGCTCCAGGGGGTGGCCTGAATCTTTCCAGAAAAATCCAGTCTTCCAGCCAGTATTACACTCCCTCATGGAGGATGAGGAGCCTCTTTTCTGAAAGAAAAAAAATATAAACAGAAAAGATGGACTCTCTTCCTACTTACCGCTGTGAGGCTTGAAATAACTCCTGTAACACCAGTGAGGTTGGACCAGAAACCAGAAATGGAGAAAGCAGAGCTCAGGGAACCACAAGAACCTGGAAACAGAGCCCTCCCTGCTCAACTACTCACCTTCCACTCTCACCTGGTTTATTTCATGATCACAGGTAGCCCAGTAGCGGGAGCCAGATGTTCTTCTGTCCCTTGGCTAACAGAAAATGTTCTCCTCACTCCAGATGCAGAGCAGAAATTCCTGGAGAGTTAGTAACTGGCTGTGTATTGCAAAAGAAAAGTGAGCTAGGATCAGAGGACTGCGGGTGTGGTTTCAAGTGAAATCAGCTCGTTGGTCTTCAGTGAAAGTTCCCTGACCCCTATCTCCATTACCACCTTAGTGAGTTGGTGATAAGTACGCACAATGCCTAAGTCACAGCATGGCTAAAATGTTTACAAAAAAAGCATGCATTGTATTGATACAATATGGAAGGGAGCTTTCTGTATCTCTTTGTAACTTCAAATAAAGAAATCTTAAAAAATATACATAAGGGGCATGGTTGACACTCTTACAAAAAAGACAGGTGAACTAGAGCAAGGCTTAACCAATTCATGCCATCAAAGTGCTACACTGAGAACCTTCAGGAATGAAGACTGAAAAACCCAGGGAAACAGCTGTGTAGAAAGGTGACCGGGCAGCAAGGGGGTGATCTCAGGGGAAGAGGCTGAGCAGGGAAAACAGTAGGGTATGACCAGTTCTTTGATTCCCTGGGCAGCTTTCTTTCCTCCAGCTGTGGGACAGGACTCCTCTGAAGTGAAGGTCTTCCAGGGAGAAAGGAGGCATGTTCTGGGCCCGTTGACCCACACTGGGGATAAGACATTCTGTTTTCGCTAACTGGCTTCCAGAGAGAAAGAAAGGCTGGAGACAGGAGGCTGGAAGAAAGCCAGGAAAACCTTGGTTTATTTTTTTTAATCCTTTTCCATCATTTTCAAGTCAGTGTTCAGCCTCCACACGCACGGTACTTTGGGGTGTTATGCTCTGAAACCTCAGAATGTCTAAGCCTCCACTAATATTAGTCACAGTTAAAACAAGCCTTCAACTCAAACAGAACATCTGTTTATACCACCCATTCTTCCCAGGCCCTGTGCTAAAATCATGCTTTCATAATCAGTTACTTTCTCCAAGTACGCATGGGTCTGTCTCACACTCCAGGTATGGTGCACAGACTCTCGATCAGGAAATAATGAGATAATTACGTTACTTTATGCTCTACAGTCAGGCCTTATCATTTTTAAAGAATGTCTGAAATTCTATTAAGTTTAATTGTTGAAGCTATTAATAAACCAAGGGAAAAGTTTGGAAAATGACACTTACAGCTTTGCTTTAGTGATTCAGATCATATCTAAGAATAAACAGAAGAAGGATCTTTATAAAATCCTGGGGCAGAATATTTGGTAGGATCTGGGCTTCTTCCAGTGTTAATTGCTGACTACACTCAGTTCCCTAAGCCAGCACCCTGGGGGTCTCCTTCACCCTTCCCCCCAGCCTTCCACTGCTGATTATTCTGCCTCCTATGTCTCTCTCCATTTGCCTACCATTGCATCGCCACCACTGTTACTGCAGCATCCACTCAGCCCTCACTGTCCGTCAGGAATCAGCATTCATGACTGCTTTTTTCTCTGCCTTGGAGGGACTGATTGCTCTGCTCCTTAGGCCCACACACAAAGCTCCTGCCTAGTTTTTATTGCAGCTCCATTTCCCCTGCAAGACTGTGGACGGTCTGGCTTTGGGGAAATGGGATGGTGTCATGTCCACATGTTCCTTCTGCACTTGATGCTGGGCACCTGGCCGGCACATGGCAAACGCTCTTCTAGAGCTTACTGAGAGAGTGACAAAGCACCTGTAAAGGTCTCATTGCTCAGTTCTTTGATTCCTTAATTTCTATAAGAACTTTTTCCTATGAATATGCTTGTTTATAAAAAGGTCCAAGGCAAATTAGTTTTTTTGCTTTTGGAATTTTTAGCATATTGATAAAGTAAATGGCATAAATATGTATTACTGATTTTTCGTGAGATACCATGTGAAGTGTGTGAAAGACTCTTTCTTACAAAGATCCTGTTTTCAGGCTGCATGAAGCTAAGGTACACACCAAACACAGAGACTCTGGAAAGAACTCTAAGCATATGCTTCAGCTTGGACTCTTGTCTAGACTCTCTGTATTCATTTAGGTAGTATTTGTGTGTATGTGTGTGTGTTGCATGCATGAAGGAGTGGCATTGATTCCTTTAAAAATTATACAGTGATCTTGCTTTTTCACTTTATTTTCTCTCTGATTTCCCTTTACCTTGCTACCTTTGTTCAATAGGTTAGATTTTCTCAAGCTTGGCTCTGCTGACATTTGAACCAGATCAATCTTTGTTGTGACAGCTATCTTGCACCTCTATCCCCTCAATACTGGCAGTGCCTCCCCCGAGTTATGAAACCAGAAATGCTTCTAGAAGGCACCCAATGCCCCTGGGACAAGAGGCGGAGGACTGCTCTCAAGAGAAAGCCATCACCTCCAATCACCAGTGTCAAAGGTCTGATGGACAGCCTTTTATATTTCACTCTACACTCCTATGTCCATGTATTAAAATGTGTGCATGGGATTTTTTTTCATCTCTTTTTGTTTTTTAAATCAAGATCCTAATAGAGACCCTTTGCTGCTGCTTCCAGATCAATAAATATACATCAACTTATTCCTTTTGTGATTCCCAGACATAATTCAATGGGACCAAGGGAGTTACAATCATTTTAGCCAGTCCTTCTGTTGTGGACATCCATCTTCATTCTATTTAGATCCAAACATTCAACACTGCAGTAAGAACCTGTGTGGTCATGTCCATATGTGCTAACCCTTTCATTTCTGTGATCCACCTCACCTGGAGTCAGAAGAGCTCTATACTATTTAAAGGAAATGGACATTGATCACCTGCTTTCTTAAAAAAATGTGGGGAGATGTATTTTCCTCTAGCAAAGCATGTGCTATCTACCTATTATCTTACCTGGCCATCAGCACTAATTATCAAGGCTTTACTTTTTAATAGGTCTAAAGGGATGTCCCATGGTCACTGTAATTTGCATTTTTCTGATGAATAGTGGGATTGAAGCACTGGTTTAATGGGATACTTGACCAGAAGAGTGTGACATCAGGCACTTGCAGGGCCTATGTCACTGCTCCACTGCCCACTTGAATTTTAGGACAGCTGCCTTGGACACTCTGTGTATACATGGACTCATCTTACCTGCATCACAATGATGTTCTGGACTGTAATATATCAACCTCTTCCTCCCATAGACTTCTCACGTACCAAAGAATACAAAAGGATTTGGGTATTCAATTCAGCATTACAGAGGAAAACAAAACAAAACAAAAACAAAAACAAACTACTCTGCTCCTAATTAACATTTTTGGCATGTTTCCCACATTTTACTTTGTGCATCTTTGTGAGTTGAGTGTGTACGCATCCTGCAAATAGAAAATTTGATGCATGCTCAGTGGTGCCACATTAAGTAAGCTCAGTTTTCAAAAATGAGCCACCATGGAAAACAATAGCAATGGTGGAATGAATGGCCCCTGGTTTCAGTTTAAGGGAAAATACAATACTCTGTGAGGGAGATGGAGCCACTGTAGTCCAGGACTCAGGTGAGCAGTCCTTTTGGAGTTCTTGGAAAGTCTTGAAAACTGCGATCGCCTTATAGCTCCACAGAGGAAGGGCAGGAGGGAATGGGCTCCCAGCAATTCAGCATGGGAGCTAATCATAAGGCAAGGATTAGTACTTCCTTCACTTGCTACTTTTGTAGTCTAACAACAGTGAAAAACCAATTAATTCCACTTTGATTTTTTGGAAGAGATTTTTTTCCATCATTAAAAGAGTATGTGCCAGTTGGAGAAAATGTGAAAGGTAATTTTCAGCACACATCTCGCAGTGGTGGTCTTGTCATTGTGTTTTGCAAGCAAATATTTTAGGAAATGAGTGGAAATGCCTCCCAGGGGTTACTGATGGATTGATTGACAGTCCCAATATTCAGTATGGATTTTGATGTGTTCCAGATCTGTTGAAATATAAGCATAGAGGAAGTTTGCACAGGTTCTGTTGCAGCAGCCTAAATCTGAGTTTCTGAATTTAAATCTGAAGTGCTTATATAGCTTTATAAGCTGTTTTTTCTGTTGATCTACTTTCCAAAACAAAGTCTATAAAGACAAAAGTATATTTATTTCACAGATGTAAAAGTCATAATTAGTCAGGACCTGGCTTACAGTACATGCATGAATGATGACATATGTGCCCAGCCCTGTGAAAAGTCAGGTAAGCCATTCACTAGCAAGAGATTTTGTGTTATTGGCTTGGGAGTCTCTCCTCTGCAGGTCCTAATCCAAGAAATCTCACCACCACCAAATACCAGGCAGGATAAGCATGTAATATAAAGGAGTAAATGGGTAAGATGTGGGTTTTTGAGAACCTGTGTAAAGCAGAATTAATAACAAATCAGGGCCATAAGCATAAGCATAAAACTGTTATTTTTTAGAACAGATTTGACCTTGACTAGGGATTCTGAATTGAAGAACTATCAGAGATATTATGAGCTGCCTATGCAGGTGGAATTTTCTGTGTCATACTTGTCCATGGAGCAGGTACTTGGGCAGTGAAGGCACTCCCTCCTCCTGAATCTCAGCCTTGACTGGTAACCCCGCAATCTACCCACTTCCCCAGGCTGCATCTTAGAATCCCAGGGATTCAACATTAACCAAGCATCTAATATGTGTACAACATTGTGCAAAGTGGTGCAATATATTAATACAGTACTGGGAAGGAAGAGGCTATACCCTTCTGTAGAAGAGATCAGGAACTTACAAACAAATTATTTGGTGAGCTAGTTCATTTGCAGAGGTTAATATGCAAGACGCAGAGGGGTCAGTTCCCACACATGCCCAGATGGGTCATAGACACCTTCTCAGAGGAAACTTAATCTGGGAATTGGAGAGCTGGTGAAAGCTGGTGAAAGACAGGAATTCATAAAACACAGCTCTCAAGTCCTTACCTCTTAGCATCTCTAGCTGGTCCTAAAGAGACCACGAAACAAAATTCTACAGACTCAAGTCAGTACCGTGGTGCAAATGAGAGAATCTTGTGTATGTTATGACTCCTACCACTTAGCAGTTGTCTATTCCATCAGCCAAGCCACCCATGGGGGTAAAAACAACAACAAAATCAGGTCAAGGGTCCCAGCAGGCTCTGAGAGGCAGAAGCACCCAGCCCTAGATGGAGCAGGGTCTTGTCTGTACTTGGCTCTAACCCAACATCCACAGCACCCGTACATCACAAGCAAGGGATGGGTGTGCATCTATCGAACCTGAGAAGTCAAGCCTGCTTGCCGCTGCCTCTTGAGGAAGTGTAAAAATTAGCTAGAAAATGCTAGTCAAGACTTTGGAAACCATTGTGTCATCTTTATATTGGTTTATTTGACATTCCACCTTCAATTACTCCAATTGAAAAGTGAAATAAAGGGGAAAGATGGCCTCTTTGTCTCTCTCTCCTTCTCTCTGTCTCTGTATCTTTGTTTCTTCCTCCATGTCTGTGTGCATGTGAAAGGAGAGCTACAGAAGAGTACAAGAGAGAAATGAGGTGTGAAGGGCAGAGTGAAAAGGAGAAGAAAGTATTTGTGTTAGGATCTGGAAATCCAATTTGGGAAAAAATAGAGTCAGAAAAATAAAATTACAGAACCAGAAATGAGGACATTCATTAACCTTGGTTAACCTGTAATTGGTAATGTAATATATGTCAAGTGCTGTAATAAACAGTGAAGCAAAAGAAATGGTCCACTTTCATGGCACACTTATTCTCTAGGGAACCACAGGACCCATAATAAGCTCACATCCCCTGGGGTCCCCCACTTTACCCTAGAGCCTTGTACTAATCTTCTGGGCAGGCTGGAAGCCCAAGATTATGACATAGAGGGAGTGGTTTTGAGGCCAGACTGATGTTGATTGTCAAGGCTCAGAATTCTAGTAATCAAATTTTGTGTCCCAAAATCTATGGGATATCTATGTCAGATCCAAATGGGTCCACGGGAAGCCAAAACAAGGTCAGAAGAAAAGGTACTGGAATAAAGATTACAAAGGGGATGAGTTGGTATGCAACAAACGGCGGGAGTTTGGCAGACATTTAATGAACCACTTGAATGTAGGGGAGGGTAATAGTTGCTGAGCCAGCTTGCTATGTGTTTACCTTGGGAGGTTGAGGGTTAGTGAGTATCCTCCCTTGAGCACTTAGACAGCTTAGTCATCCGATAATCCTCTTGCAAAGTGGTTAGTGCATTGGAGCAGAGACCCCACAAGTGATTTATTGACCAAACCAAACAGGCAAGCAGGACTTTCTGGAGGAGACCACAGAAGAGAAAATGAAGAAATTCTCTTTTGCACAATTGAAATGTGTCATTTTGTAAAATACGCTTCCATGAACCTCAATACTTTTAATAATTCAGTGACTTGGAGTGCTACTAAGAAGATCTTGATGGAAACTCTTTGTGTGGGGATGGTAGAAGTACAAAGATTGTGAAATACTGGTTTAACCCAGGCCTAAGTAGAAGAGCTGGGAAAGGAAAGGAATGTGGTACAGAACCACTCATTCAGTAACAGAGCACTATGATCTGAATGCTTGTGTAGCCCTCAAGTTCACAAGTTGAAATCCTAACTATCAACAAGATGGTACTGGGTCCTGAGGGTGAAGTCCTCGTGCATGGGATCAATGACACTATCTAAAGGACCCCAGAGAGTGCTTTTTCCCCTTCCATCATGTAAGTGCACAGTGATATCTTTGAAGCCCTCACTGGATACCCAATCCACTGGCACCTTCTCCTTGACTAACCAAACTCCAGAACTTATAAGAAATACATCTGAGAACTTGAACTAGCATCATAAGTACCAATAAGAACAGGAAGAAGCCAACTCACCACCACCTTATGCAATCCTATAAAAGCTTTATTCATCCGTGTGCCTATGGTAAGGAGTGTCTCCATGAAGTGTTTGTTCATTTATTATTTATTTGCCTGGATGATACTGGTTCAATTGCCTTTACCGTGGAGTGAACCACTTTGGGTGCCAGTTCCCACTGCAGCACTCATTAACATCACTAGAGACATTGACCAAAACTGTTTTTGCTGTTGGCTAGGCCTCCATTTCTCCACATTGAAATAAGACAGAGGGATAAAGCCATTTTTCCTCTTCCTTCCCACTTGAATGGATATTTTACTTTCTGACTGTTCATATACTGAAACTAATGGTAAAGACTCATAACCAGGAATCACTGCCTTTGCCTTAACTCCAATTTATTTAGAGCAGTTGAAGAAACCGTGGATCAAAGCCTTTACCAGGAGGGTGAGCTGGACCCTATTTTCCTACCAGTTCAAGGCTTTGGACAGGGAGTGGTAGCATGAACCAGAGGCTCAAGATGTAATCACAGCAGTGAAAACGGGAAATGAGTATAAGAAGGATAAATGCAGTTAACATACAAGTCATGAATAAGATTGCACATTTGTAGACTGTGCCCTTGTGGAGTGTGGTCATGGAAGCAAACCAGGTGTAGACGGAGGATAGGCCAGGGTGGTGTTTCTTTGTTGAAGGCTTACCATGAAGAATTCCTGATAAGCTGTGTGCACGGCCTGAGCAAAGTACATTTGCTGCTTACAGTTTTGCCATCGTTACAGTTTTCCGAATGCTGTTGAAAGCACTAAATTCACTTTTCAGCCAGCATCTTGTGGTATGTGTTTGTGTATGCCTGGGCAGATGTGTGACAGTTCAGAAACACCTGCAGGAATGCATGAAGCTTTTTCTTTCCTGGTCCCACTGTGAGTACTAAGCCTGTGTGTGATGGAGGAGAGTGCAGGAATCAATGAATGACACTAAATTTGAAAGTTTTTTTATCTTTTTTTTTTTTTTTTGACAGGCAGAATTGGACAGTGAGAGAGAGAGAGACAGAGAGAAAGGTCTTCCTTTTTCCATTGGTTCACCCCCAAAATGGTTGCTACAGCCGATGTGCTGTGCCGATCTGAAGCCAGGATCCAGGTGCTTCCTCCTGGTCTCCCATGTGGGTGCAGGGCCCAAGCACTTGGGCCATCCTCCACTGCACTCCCGGGGCCACAGCAGAGAGCTGGACTGGAAGAGGGGCAACCGGGACAGAATCCGGTGCCCCAACCAGAACTAGAACCTGGTGTGCCGGTGCTGCAGGTGGAGGATTAGCCTAGTGAGCCACGCATGGCGCCTGCTGAAAGTTCTTTAAAGCAGTGAAAAACACGGTCTCCGGAGGCAGATTCCTTCAGAGCAGAAATCCCTGCTCTCAAGTTTAATATCAACTGTGTTACTTAGTAACTGCTTCCGTCTCCTTATCCTCAACAGGAGCATTATACACACTCCTGGCTCAGATGATTGCTGTGTCTAAGAAAAAAAAAATGCACCGAGAACTTAAAGCTTTTAAGGGAAGGAAGTTTTAAAAGAAAAATAAAAAGCAGATTTATAAGGAGAAATAAGTGTTATGTTTGTTTAAGTGTTGCTTAATTTAGATCCTACAACAGAATTTTAGAAGAACAAAATGTTGCTTTCATCTTTCATATTCTTCAAAAAACTTGTGGAAAATACACATAATGAAAAAAAGAACTATGCATAGATTTCAAATTTGAAGGCAGTCTCCACAATGAACTTATCTTTTAATTCAACATTCTACCAATTTTTTGAGGTACCCAGTGTAAGATAAATGAGTTCTAGAAAGTTCTGTCTTTAGAGCTGAAATTCCATATGAGAAAAGATGGCTTTGAAATGGTGGATTTTACATTGCTCTTCTCTGTTCTCCAATATAATGGTTTTGTTCTCATACCTACCCTCCAGATAAGGCTGTGAGCTCATCACCCTGCTCACCTGGTAGGTGTAATTTGTAATAAGAGAATATGAGGGCTCTTAACACAGACTTATTGGAGCCCCTTTATTTCCTGGTCTTATCCCCAGGTTCCATCTAAAATTTTCTCTTTTGTTCTCTAAATTAGTTCCTTCTCCCTTCTTACACCCCAGAGGGTGATTAAAGTTCCCTTCTTTTCATCACTCCCTTTAAATACTTACAAGCATTGTCTTCTGGCCCTGCTACTCTTCAAAGAAATGCAAATGATAAGGCAACTGTTCACTCCCTGCTGAGGACAAAGAGAAAAATGAGGAGTGCAATGTAAGTATCTCTGGGAGAATCAGATTTTTGCTGGAAGGTACTAATAGGACAGGTAAGGCAAGTGTTCCTATAGTAGAAATACAAGCAAAATGCTAGCGTATCTAAAAAATTGAAATTTTCAACTGGATCAAGTGCTGGTTTGAGGATAGGTATGAACTGGTCATCTGGTTGTGGTAGTTCAGGAGAAGCTTCCCAGTATGTGAATTATAATGAGCAAGAACTAGAAGAGACAATAGGCATGGGGGTTCAAGCCACAGAAGAGCCATAATCCTGTTTATCTGAGACATGGGGCTAGAATTAGGTGAGGTTAAAGAGAAAAGACAGAATCATTGTGCAGAGTGCACTACATGGATTTCTATTCCATTTTATCCAATTATATCACAAAGTTGAGGGGTAAATTTTGCACCCATTGTACATGCAGGCAATCCTCCAGTGTCAAAAATCTTGCCAAACTGCTTAGCCAGAAAGCTGGGAACTCACTGGCTCCCATCCCACCCTGAGCAGCAAAGGAATGTTCTTGCACTTTTTGCCACAGTGCATCATGGTAAGTGTTTGACTACTTTTTAGCAGGACTGTAATATGACTAAAGTTATAGAAGAAAAGGAAGACAAATGAAATGGAAGTTTGTGGACTAGATTGGAAAAGAGTAAAAGTGACTTGAGGCCAGAATGAACAATGATATTGTAGTGTGAGGATAAGGTAAAGAACTAGAGTTCAACTAGCTTAGTACATGAAAATGGAAAGTAGAGGAATATTAGGAAAAGTTTTTCAGAGTTACACATGCCCTTGTGTCTGAAACAATAATGTCCTCTGACTTCAAGCTAAGGAATGTTTCATTCAAACTAGCAGGATTTGCCTGCACTTATCTGAAACATTTTAACTATGTCACAGTATGTATTTTCAGTACCTCCATGATGGTATAGTCAGGAAGCTTCCACAAGTTTTCTATCTCTCATATTTTCTCTATTACTGTGACCCAAATAAAAACTCAGTGGAAACCAGGGCATCATAGCAAGCTCATTTTCAGTTGTGTGGAGGTGGAGACCTGCTGTCATTAGCGTGGGGGAGGACAGATGCAAAAACTCTGACTTTCCCAAGGAGGAATCATCCAGCAACAGAGAGCAGAGCTTTGGGATTGAATAGAAATGCAAAGAAGTGTTGTGAAAATGTCATTTTCATAAATAATGTATTGGGCACGTTAACGATGCTGGTAGAGTTCTCTTTATGTCTGTCTTCACTTTTACACGGTAGCCATTATTTTTCAAAATGTTTTTCATATCTGCTTCTCATTTTGTCATCATAACTGACTAGAATAGAGGAGTGAGGGTTAAAAAGTTGAGGTGATTTTGTAGAGATTCTACTGAATCTCTTTGAGCACAAGCAGGATCTTATTTTCTTACCAAATTCAGCAAATTATTTTTGGGCCCCCATTTCCAGCCTTTTGTCTTCTAACTCGCTTACATTTACCCAACACTGAATCAGCAAAAATTGCAAAAATATCAATAGGAAAAATTCTAAGTTGTTTTACCACTGAATTCTCGAAAATTACTGAACATAAATTCCAAATACATTGATCTAAGTGTAGGTTTTAAGTCTACAGTTTGCAACACCAATGATCTGAGATCAATTCTAATGGGTGCTATAATTATTCTGCTATTGTAATAAAGTGTCCACAGCTGTGAATGATTTGCGTTTTAAAAATAAAATAAAGTGGGGTAGGCATCTGGCCCAGCACTTAAGACAGCAGCATCCCATATCAGAGTGCCTGAGTTCCTGTCCCAGCTTCCTGCTACTGCACAAACGTGGCAGCAGCAGGTGTTGGCTCACGTAGTTGAGCCCATGCTATCCAAGTGGGGCACATGGATTGAGTTTCTAGCTCCCTGCTTTGGTCTGGTGGCATTTGGAGGTGGAACCAATGAGTGGGAACTCTTTCTGTTTCTCTCTACATCTCAACTAATAAACAAGAATCCATAAAATAAAGAAACTAGGTGCATTCAAAATTATCCTCATACCTTGAGTAACATACTCATTTGCCTACCTGAATTCCAATGGATATCCTTGGGGAGGCTGGGGTAACATGGCATGGCAGAGAGCAAAATAATGTAACTGCTTAAAACTCAGCAATGCATTGGTAGCAGTCACTGAGGTAACTGTCCAGAAGTTCTCCCTCATCTGTGGTTTCACTTTCTGCCTATAGTAAGCCACAGTCTGAAAATACAAAATGGGAAACTATAAGTAAGGAATTTTTAAATTTTTAATTGCACAGCATTCTAAGAGGTGTGATAAAATCTCTCACTGTCTCCCTCTGCCTAGAAAGTGAGTTACTGGTTTTTTTTTTTTTCTTTTAAGATTTATTTATCATTTATTTGAAATGCAGAGTTACATTCTATGGTCATACCACCCTGAAAGAACCCAATCACATCTGAAATGCAGAGTAACAGGGCAGAGGGGAGAGCAAGAGGGAGAGAAAGGGGATGGGGGAGAGAGAGAGAGAGAGAGAGAGAGAGAGAGAGAGAGAGATCAATCCACTCACTGGATCACTTCACAAATGGCTGTAACATCCTAGGGTGGACCAGGCCAAAGCAGCCTGAAACTCTGTGTCTCTCATGAGGTATCATTTGCCCAAGCACCTGAGTCATCTTCTGCTGTTTTCCTAGGTGCATTAGCAGAGAGTTGGATCAGAAGTGGAGCGGATAGGGCTTGAACTAGCTCTCATATGGGCTGAAGATGATGTGGTTGGTAGCTTAACTCTTTGTGATGCCAGGCTAGCCTCTGCAACATCCCTTTTTCTTTCGTACCCTTGCTTTATAAACTACCCACCTATTAGTCTCTGAGTAAGTGTCTCAGTTACCTGTTCAACTGTCATGAAGTCTTGGTGCTTGTGTTTAATAACTCATTGTTTGAGAGTGGCCCAAAGCACAAGAGTTGTGATGCTGGCAATTCAGATAAACCAAAGGGAGACAGCAAAGTGCTTTCTTTAGTCGACAAATTGAAATTTCTCAACCTAATCAAGAAAGACAAACATTGTATGCTGAATTGTTAAGATCAATGATAAGAATGACTCTTCCATCTGTGAAAATGAAAATGCAAAGAAGAAGAAATAATAACTGTGTACTGGTTTTGTTGCTTATAGCCACAGTTTCAGGCACTTGATGGGGTGATAGGATGAATCTTTCATGGATGGGGGGGGGTGCTGCTCTATTAGCATTAATTCAAAATCCTTAACATTGTTGTGGTTTACTTTGATCTCATATTGTATTTATTTTTTAAAGATTTATTTATTTATTTATTGGAAAATCAGAGTTACACAGAGAGAGAAGTAGAGGCAGAGAGAGAGAGAGAGAGAGAGAGAGAGAGAGGTCTTCCATCCACTGTTTCACTCCCCAGTTGGCCGCAAAGGCCGGAACTGCGCCTATCAGAAGATCTGAAGCCAGGAGCCAGGAGCTTCTTCTGGGTCTCCCACACGGGTGCAGGGGCCCAAGGACTTGGGCCATCTTCCACTGCTTTCCCGGGCCACAGCAGAGAGCTGGAAGTGGAGCAGCCGGACTCGAACCAGTGCCCATAAGGGATGCCAGCACTGAAGGTGGCGGCTTAACCCACAGTGCTGGCCCCTCTCTTATATTTTAAATATAGATGGATTATCAGTCTGAAAACATACAAAAATAAACCAAGAAAGTAAAATATTGTATTTGAGTAAGAACACAAAAACATATCATTTATTAACAGCACAGCATTTATGCCTTCTACATGAAATGCAAATGGATGCTACATACAAAAATTTGTAATAGGGCTTTCTAATTAATAGTATGCTAAAATGTGTAAATTTAATTGATTGCAATTTTTAAAATTAACCACCAATGCTTCCTCTTCCATTAGCTCCCTTAATTAATATTAATAAAGTAGAAAGCTAAGGGCAAAGATCAAAACCTACTTTTAATAATGAAAGTTGTATGTATTTATTAAATAACACATTTTGAAATGCTTTTATTGCTGATTCTGCTACTTCTTATAAATAACTTTGCATGTGCAAGAAGTGCCAATGGCATTTATTAAAAACTACCATTTTGGGGCTGGCACTGTGGCACAGTGGGTTAATTCTCTGCTGGCAGCACTGGCACCCCATAGGTGCCGGTTTTGGTCCCAGCTGTTCCTCTTCCAGTCCAGCTCTCTGCTGTGGCCTGGGAAAGCAGTGGAAGATGGCCCATGGGCTTGGGCCCCTGCACCCACTTGGGAGACCCAGAAGAAGCTCTCCTGGCTCCTGGCTTTGAATCAGCTCAGCTCTGGCCGTTATGGCCATTTGTGAGGTGAACCAGCAGATGGAAGATCTTTCTCTCTGTCTCTTCCTCTCACCGCCTATAACACTACCTTTCAAATAAACAAATAAAATCTTTAAATAAAAGCTACTATTTTGAGATAATAAACTTTAGCCATCAGAATTGTGATGATCTATTGCAACAGCAATAGGAAACTACTATAGGCACCAAAGCTTGAATGGTTCAGTAACTGGGTAGTCCCAACCACAGCCTCCAGGTCTTTAGGCGCATCTGGCAGAAAACAGATAAAAATTTCCTCCCAAGGTGTTTACTGCTTCCCTTCCTTCCTATCTTTTAACTGGAGCACAAGTAAGGGGCAGGTGCAAGGTCTCTTGGTTGCATTACTGATGGCTAGGGCTGATTACTGACCTTGGCAGAGTCTCTCCCAGCCTGTGTCCATGAGGCAGAATGACAGATAGAAAAATTCCTCTACATAGGAGACACATGATGGATGACAGGGGGAAGGCTGACAGAACTGAGCAGAGGCAAACTACTGCACGTTCCCTGGCATGGGCTCATTCCCCTGAGAGTCTGTTCTCTCAACTCACTGTGTGTGGAAAAGAAACCAGGACCTGTGCTCCCAGCACCCTTGCCACTTTCTGTGTGTGTTATTCAAGTTGTATGATTCCTATCAGCTCACACACTTTCTCTGTGCTCAGAATTCCCTATTTGCTAATATTTCTCTTTAATATTACATTCTACTACAAATTGGTAGCTATCATTACAGAAAATGCCACTTGTTGCTATCAGTGGATTTAGTTAGAAAGGTGAACATGTAACTGTGTGCGTGTTTTCCATACACACGCAGAGATGCAAAGTAGACATATATAGTCTATTTCCCTTAAAGCTTTTACACAAAAGAGTCTACATGTCTATGTACCATTTCCACAATTAATTTGGTTTATAGGTCTTCCTAATTATTTTTATTATTTTAAATTATAAGTAGTTTTCTTAATTCAATTTTCAGATCATTTGTGGCTAATACACGAGAACTTCAAAAAGTTGGTAGAAAATAGAATTAGAAGATACATTTAGTTTGATGCCCAAAATTTTGAAGTCTATACAGCAGGTTTACATTATATACATTTTTTATGAGATTTTGTAGATCCTTATTTGCATGGGTTGCAAAAATCTTTGCATCAAAATAAATTTCTTTCAATTCCATTTCCACAAACTTTTTGAAGTACCAAAACACATCAAACTGAAAGTTTGCAAATATGGAGGGTTTCTTATTTCTTCCCAATTTGGGAGAATTTTGTCTCATTTTTTGCTCAATTACTCTGGATAGAATTTCCCAGCACAATGCTGAGTACAAGTGATGAGGGTGGACATCTTTTCCTATGTCTAAATTAGGAACTTTCAGGTTTTTACTGTTAAAGTGTTGTAAATTCCCTTTAGCGATTTGAGAAAATATAAGAAATCTCTGAAGGAACTTTCTTATAAAAATCTTAGTTTTTCTGATGATTAAAAATCTGTAATTAACATATGAAATTTAGAAAAGCCAAACCTATAAAAAGAAAACATTAAATCAGCCATTTCTACTATCATCTATCTACCAATTACCTTATCAATTAATCATCTGTTTATCCATTTTTTTTTCTGTAGGAATAAAAAATTCTATATAAATCTATACCATTATATGGGAATATATATGCTAAATAATGATCTCTCCTAAAGAATTACTGTTTAAATGTATACTTCTCCTACAAGTTTTTGTTCTTTGAAACCTTGGCAATATTGGGTATTATATTCTAACAAATACTTGTTTATTTCTCTAGTGCAAATTGTATAGAATTGCTGCTTTGATATGATATTTCTGAATTAGAATGTTAATGTTTGTTCCATATTTTCACACTTGTTTGTAAGCTATTTAATTTTTTCCATTTCAAGTTGCCAATAGTGTCCCTACCAAGTGTGTAGTTAGTTTTCCAATTCTTTCTCTTGAATTGCTTGATCCCTGTATATTAGAGCAAAGGTGTCATTAATCTTCTGTCTACCACATGTATAAACTGATTCTTTGTAACATATTAGCAATCATTCTTGCAATGGGACATTGCATTTATTTCACAGATGTTTCCATTTATGAAAACATTGTGAGATGCTTTTCTTCTGAAGCTGTCTTAAGAGTTCTCATTTTAATCGAAGAATCAACCCAGTCATTTCTCACCTCTGCAAAGACAACCTAGGGTGGCTGTCTCTGCCCATTCACCTTATTTCAGATATGGTTTTGCAATGATTTCTGATTATTAGAAAACTCAAATCTGCCATGGACGGATAACCACTTACTGAAATTTGTTGTGTCAAAAATATGATATCTTATGTTTAAAATATATGGATTACAAGGAGAAAGAGCTATAAACTCTTCTAAGCTACCTGACAGCTATCAGGAAACTTCTATTTTCTTACACTTATGATTGCTTGGAATGCTAAAATATTCATTATATTTTCTATTGTACTTAAATATACACACAAAGAGACTTACCGCAATTTATGTAAATACAAATAGTTTATTGCTTGTTTTCTTTAATGTTTCATTTCTTCATGGTCAGTTCTTATTCCTCTTTAGTCATAAAATATAATTATCTCTTTATAGTTCTTCAGCAAATTTACTCTAAATTATCAACATTTATATAACCCTTAAAAATAAATTCCAATATCTAGGATTTATAAAGAAACATGACTTCAATAACTTCTTAAAATGGAAAATAGGAAGGTGTGAAATATTACCTTAACTATTATTTCCCCATCAAATTATTAGAAATTTACTGAGGATCTATTATATGGAAGATTCTGTGTTTCCTTACCTAAACATGCATGACCAAGAACCAAATCCTTGGTCCTGAAACACCATGAAAGGAATGACTAGAACTGGCTGTCCCATGGGCCTCTTTTCCAAGGCCTTCACTTTCAGCATTCTGCCTGATATTAAAGACTGTTGGGAAGCCAGGCTTTTGTGTGTCTTCCCAATGACGCTACTGTCCTGCAGATCATTGGAATTGTGTCCCTCCAAACTTTCTGGTTCTCCAATGGCTTGAATTTACACTGGTTTATACTCTTGTATACCATCCCCAGATATCACCTCATCTGTGCACAACAGAGAGTGTCTTTCATAGTTACATTTCTCTAGAGAAGAGAAGTTTTGAGCATCAAACTAAGACATTTACTCCTTTGGGGCTCAAGGAAGTGGGAAAAGTTATCATAGAATGTTTTATAAAAGACACTGCCTAAAACCAAAGCTATCCTTTGCATTCCTTGCCTAACACTGTGCAGATGCCTGAAAGTGCCCTGGTTCTGGTGGTGAACACTTTGTTTTTTCATTTCCTTGTTTTCAGGCATCCTCCTTCTCTCTCCCCTATGCCATGCTTAAAGTCAAGACAGGGGGCTACCTCTGGGTGGTTCTTTTTATTCTGTAACTACCACCGTACCTTTGCTGGCTGCCCACTATTTGTCAAGTCCAGTCTATCAGACAGGCCAGTTGGTTCAGGAATATTCTTGTCAGCATGATAGAAGCATCATATACTCACCTCTGACCTCGGCCACAGTCAGGGAGAGCCATGCAAGGCATAAAGAGTTGGCCCCAGTGGGTGTATCAAAGAAACTCATCTGAAAGCATTTCAAGGAAAGGAGTGCATGTTATGGGCTAGAAATAGGGGAGAGGTCATAGCTCAAAAAATTCAGGATGCAGAGAAAGTAAGAGAGGCAATGGAAGGGAAATCATGGAAGACTAGAAGCATTTCCTTGCATCTAGTGGGGAATCTGGCCAGCTACAGTGAAAATAATTGGCAGCACCAAAGAATATTTTACTTCAGAATTAAAGAAAATCAGTGGTTGCTTACTCATTTTTTTTTTCAAATGTCAGTTGTGTTACTTACAGAGTAATGCACAGTTTAATAACAGGGAAACAGGAGATATAGGTCCTTGGATGATTTTGTCATTGTGCAAATATCAAAGAGGTTAGAGACACAAACTGAGGGCACACTTAGGCTATATGGTGTCATCCTTGTATCTGTTGAGGACTGAATTGTCATTATGAGGTATGAGAGTAATTCCAGAAATTACACTGCTGAAACAAAAATGATAAATACATAGCTTTAACAATTAGATTTGCATGGAGGAGTAAAAAGGTCAATTACTCCAATGATAGAATTGAGAAGGAAGCAGGAAGGACTTCAAACTTAATTTGGGGAGTGCAGGAACTGTTCCTAGAACAGGTGACGACTGAACTACAAAGGAGAAGAAGCTGTCACTTTGGAGAACACTCTTCAGGCTTGCCAGAGACCTTTTGCTGTTGGTATACAATTAAGAGAGTTGCACAAGATAATTATCTACTGCATTGGCCTTGCCTCATTGTTTGAAATAAGCATTGCTGTGAAAATTCATTTGTCTGTGACACAAGAAATTGTCTAGTGGACATCATGTTGAGAATAGAATTACCAAGGGAGAAGGCAGGCGATGAATATTGTTTGCTTTATGTCCAGCACTGCCTCATCCCTAGAGAGTCTCAACCCTGTAACTATTCCCTAGATGAATGTTGCAACTATCTCACACACAAGGAACCGAGTCTCAAGAGAATGAAGTCACTTACTGAGGTTCCTAAAGAGAGTGAGTGCTGGAACCCTTTGTAGACAAAGCAGTGCCTGGAATAGAGAAGTGCCTCTGCTGGGTGAAGAGCCCTGCAATCAGGACAGCCAGTAACAGCTGATGCAGCTTTCAGGCAGCCACAGGACCCAAGCGGACATCAGCAGTCCACTTCAGAAGGCAAGGATACCAACCCAAAGGTTTGACAAATACAGAAGCTGAGAGAATGTTTTACTTTTTGAAATCATTTGTAGTGAAAACTGAAATTTGATAAGCACATTTCTATCTCAAAGTTAAGGCTCCAGGGCTAGACAATACAGACAATACAATCTGATTGGGTGTTGCTTCAGAGTGTGGGTAGAGGTGGCAGGATAATCAAAGACTGAAAATCCATAAAATGGCCCCTCCTTACAGTTCCATTAAGTCTTTGATAAAGTTATCAAGCTCATAAAATACTTAGGCAAAGGTGGATTTATTTTTTACAGAAAGGAATAACCAGTCATCTGGAGGGGCTTCAGGTCACAGAAGGTGTTGCAGACCTGAGGCAGGATGCAGCATAAGTCAACTTTCTGTTACTACAGCAAAATGCTTGAGATGAACTCGTTATGAAAGAAAGACAGGCTTGTTAGCTCACAGATGCCAGAGGCTGAAAGTCCAAATGACCAGATGCAGGCTCCAGTGGAGGCCCCCTGGGGGATGGCTGAGCCCATGTAGAAGAAGACTCACATGGGAAGCCATGCAACAGAGAGAGATCAGGCAAGAGTGGTCTCAGTCCTTTTATAATAACTCACTTACAGGAACCACCAGCTGAGGACATAATCTTGGTGGCCCAAGGACCTCCCACTAAGTCCACCTCCTAAATGTCCACCACCTCCCCAAACCACCACACTGTGGACCAAGCCCTTAACATACAGGTTTTTGAGGCAAATGGAACACCCAAACCATGGCAGATGCACAGCCCAGATGTAAGACATAAACGAAGAATTGATGAACTGATGTGGTGCAGAAGGCATCCCCTGTTAGACTACTGGTCAAGTCCCAGCTACTCTGCTTTCTGATCATGCTTCCAGCTAGTGTGCCTGTAAAGGGAGCAGATGACCAAAGTACTTGAGCCCCTGGCCACCCAAGTGGGGGACCGGGAGGAAGTTCTGGGCTCCCAGCTTCCTCTTGGCCCACACAATTTAAAGAATGATTAACAGGTCCTCTCAGTCTTTCCCTCTGTCCCTGATAGTCTCCTTTTCAAGTAAATAAATAAATAATAAAATTTCTCAAAAAGGGAGGATTAGAGAATTGAGCACTGGACCCTTGAAGACAACAGGACTGATGGGACAGGCAGAGGAGAGCCTTGGCTGGTATCTTATAAAGGGCCACCAAGATTCTAGTGTAAAACAGACAAAGTCAGCACATTTTCACATATCTTTACTATGTGTAAAGATAGTGAATGAGAATAAAGATCCCTGATTCTCAGTTGTTCACGGTATTGCTATGACTCTGAATTCAGTCTTTGAACTAACTCTTCCAACTTCTCACAACAACCAAAACAGAAAGTAAAAATATGAAGATCATCATAGCACCAAAAGAAGAAAGCATGATATTTAATCTGATGGTCCAAACCTGTAGATATTTCCAGAAACTGAGTCAGGTGGAAGTGGAGTATTAAGTGAAATTGTAGAACCATGCATACTCCTCAAACAACCTGGCAGTCTACATGAAGGTGCATGTAGACAGAAATAGGTCAAGAATGCACCGGGGTGGGGGGTGGGGGGCCAATGTTTAGCCTGGCAGTTAAAATGTCAGCATCCCACATTGGAATACTTGAGTTTGAATTCAAGCTCTGGCTCCTACTTCCAGTTTTTTGCTAATGCAAACCTGGGAAGCAGCAGTGTTGGTTCAAATGATTGGATTCCTGTCCCCTACACGGAAGACCCGTACTGAGTTCCTAGCTCCCAGTGTCAGCCCAAACCAGTCCCACTGTAGGCGTTTGATCAAAACAACAAATGATAGCTCCCTGTCTCTTTTTCCTGTATTCCTGTATCCCTGTATCCCTGTTGCAGGCTCAGCAACAACTTATTACAGCCACATTTCATATCAGAGTGTCTGAGACTGAGTTCCCTTTCACTTCAGATTCAGCTCATGCTAACACACCTTGAGGCAGTGGATTATGACCCAAGTCCTTGGAGTACTGCCACCCATGTGGGAGACCCAGATGGAATTCCTTGCTCCTTATTCTGGCAAGCATTGGGGAATGAATCAGGAGATGGAAAAATCTCTCTTTCTATTTTTCCCTCTGTCACTCTGCCTTTCAAATAAATAAATAGGCCTGTTTTGAAAAAGAAAATAAATATTTAAAGATAAATGCAACACATACCTCACAGAGAAACCAATGTACTGCTCTTACGGCAATCTGCTTTCAAGCAATCAGATTCAGGGCTTATGCTATCTTCCCTCTCTATATCTCCAGAGTACAGTGTTTTAATATCTTACCTGAATTTTCTCACCCCTGAACACTGAAGAACAAAAGCTGAAAATCTGTGAAAACTTGGAAAAAAACAACAAAAAATTTTCAGACATGGTATAGTATATCAGCAACCAAATAGTCTACAGTTAAAATTATAAATATAACTTGGGACCAAAAACACATAGCAGGGCATTCTCAGCATGGCAGTCTGGCTTATGCTCCAACTCCATGTCTCACAGAGAGGCGGTGAGGATTGGGCACTCTCCTTCAGAAGATAGGCACTTGATGACAGTGTTCTAGACTGGAAGTTTGTAGAAACACAAATGACAAGATACTGCCCATTGATTGGATGGGAATTTTCTACAACTTGAAGAAAAATGATGGTTCAATGGGATCCAAAAGACATGAGCACATGAAGAAAGACACAAGTATATAAGGAGAAACAGGAGTGGAGAGACACTCTGTTGACATGAGAACAACATGGCTTAATAAAAAAAGATGGAAAGGACATTTAACAAATACACTGAATGCATAGCCTCCTGTAGTTAAAGCAACAAAGAGCATAAATAGTCCTCAGATATTTCAAAGAAAGGTGAACTAGGCAAGTAAATCAGAAAACAAAACCAGAACTCATAAAAAGCTAGTCTAGAGCACGAAGGGCATGCAGCCACTACAATTTGAGATCTTTAGGAGTGTCCACTGGCAACTCTTCTGAAGACAGTGAAAAGCACGCAACATTCAAGAAAAGCCAAATGGGTTGTACTGGCTGATAAGAAGTCCAGTTCGCAACAGATAATCTTGTTTTTCTTTCTTTTTAACATTTATATAAAGGGAACAAATTTCATGTATTTTATATCAACGATTTTAAGAACATAATAATTAATCCTACCCTACCTTCCCTCCTCTTTGCTTTCTTATTTTTCTTTTTGATTTTTTGGAAGGACATACTTTCAGTCTACCTTGTAGTCATAGGCTTAACCCACCCCTGAGCAGAGATAAACCGCTGTTCCTCAAGAGTATAGACAGGGGCTAACTAGATCTGTTTTCTTTATTTTTCTAATTAAAATATATAGCTGAACTGTTCCTTATCGGAAGTTTTTGCCAATCATGTTGCAATAATGTAGCTACTTTTTAATGAGCACAGTAGAATCAATCTTCAGGTGAGGACGTTCCCTCCCATTGTGTCTCAGAGATAATTTTGCCATGAATTCTTCCTTCTTAGGAGTAGTTAAATTAGATTCATGTTCTCTCTGCCACATATCTATTATCCTTTTCTTGTCAGTTTTTCTTTGCTGTATAATTTATAATAAATTATACATTTTTAATTTGTATATGATTGATACTTTCAAAAGTTATATATAGACATTTAAATGTATATATATATATATATATATATATATATATATATATATATATAAAAGGATCTGAGAATGAATACTCCAAAGTCTTTACAAAATTAATTTCTTTGCAAGTAGGGGTCAAGTAGGTGGATTTAAAAAAAATATTATTCTTATTTTCTTTATCCCTTAAGGAATGGGTATATGCTTTGTCATAGAGAGAAACCTTACTTTAATTTTACAAAAAAAAAATAGTATAAAATACGTGTTTGTTTTGAAACCCTCCTCTTCCTGCCTTTAACTCTGTCAGATGTGAAACTGGTACATGGTAAGAGGATATACAGGTAAAACAGAGCCCAATTGGCATCCTCATGTCTCACTGAACAAACACTTCTGTGCCGCCCATTTGTGCTGCATGATCCATCTTGGTTGGAAACTGGGGAAAATCGAGTTACTTTCTCTTCACCTATTTCACAGACTAAACCCCTTGTCCACTTAGGAATTGAGACTTCCTGCTTTCACTTTCAGGACTCAGCTCACAGTTCCAGCAGGCACAGCACCCACATAAGTGTGTGGATTTCACAGTCAGGATCCATTTAATTTTTTCCAAGTGAAGAGATCTAAACTTATAATTGAAAATTGGACACGTATTTATGTGTTTACTGGAGATAGTTAAAAGTCAATGATATCAAAGAGGAATGAGAGCATTTTTGTGGTTACAAAAACTGACCCTGTGAAGTACATTTAGCCTTCGGATTATCCACTGTCAGAAAGGACAGATGCAATGCCAGGATAATACACCTGCAAGAAACGGAAGTGGTTGTACTGTCCCTCATGAATTGTATGACTCCGTGGGTGTTAATAATAGGTGAGATAAACAGTAACTATAGATGAGTTAAAGTTCCCTCTTTCTAAGCCTTCACAGTCATATATTGTGACCAAATGACACAGTAAGAAATATCTCATGATTTGGACACTGTCTTTAGTACAGCTCTTATAAAAATATGATAAAATCATAACAAATTATTTACAAGATGTAAACTCAATGTCTTGCTTCCACAAAAATGTGTTCATTTATAGTGACTTCAATATTTCATGAGAAATAGGCTTTGACAGATGTTGATCCACGGAATTGCAACACCTTAACAAGAAACAGGCAAGTTCTACTGAATGAGACAACCGTGATGTATCTACGAGGCTCTGTCAGCTTTCAGAATCTTCTGTCATTGTTTTGCATCTTTTGGCACATTATAGAAACATTTTTGTCTATGTGTAGATTACTCATCCAGGATCCCACGCTGATCTTTTAAATCATTGTCTTTCTCGGTAACTCTGGGTATATCCTTGAGCTTCTTTTCCATGTATGGCTGTGCATCAAGTTAGGAAGATGAAAATTCACACCTGGGATGTGAAGGAAAGAGCATGATCACACTAGCTTGATCACTCTGCCTTAGCATTGCTCATAGTTGAAATTATTCTAGTCTTCAAGGCTTAGCCTTGGCACCAACCTTCCTTACAACACAGTCTCCCCAATCAAGGTCCCCTCTCTACTGCTCAGCAATGGATTTTACACCAGATGAACACACACCACACTTCCAATAGATAATTGCCTGCATTCTATTTTTTTGGATATAGTTAATCACTATTCAATAATATTTGTTATCACACCTACTGTGAGTCAGTCTGTTTCAGGAGTTTAAAATACAGCAGAAAATAAAGGATGTGGTTTATGGTAACGCTGAGAAGACAGAGTACATAAATGTTTTAGTCTTTACACTTGTAGAAAATGACGCAATGGCCCTGTGGTTGCTATGCCTTACATTAATAGCCCTTTAGCTGGCTACTGATTAGGACATGTCTGATATTTATTCCACTGTCATTCATATCTTATCATTTCTTTCTTCAGTGATATCTTGAACATCTCACCTTTTGCACTGCCTTCTTTACTCAGTGGGAGAACTCTGTCAGATCTGTTTATAGGGTGATGCTTTGGGCACTGACTTGATCTACTCTTATATTCTCTCAGAGAATCCCCACGTGAGCTCTACATCTGTTGACCTACACGCCTTTTGAACTTCTTCCATGCACTTGGGTTGCAATCCCGAACTCATCACACCCAGAACAAAATGACTTTCTCTCCAAACCTGTCCTGCCATCAGACTTATAAGTCTCAGTAGATGGCAGCTCAGTCCTTTCAGTAATTTCTGAAGAGTGGATGTAACCTGCTTTGTCACTTTCTCTCATATCTCAAAACCATCCATCAGCTCTATCTTCAAAACTACATACTCAATCAGCTATGCAAAAGGACCAACTTCTAGAGCTCTGTTATACAGTAGATTGCCTTCAGTTAGAAACACTGCATTAAGGTAGGACTCAGGTTCAATTATTTAAAACAACAAAAACTTCCCAAATCAAAACAAAAACTACAGACACATAAAAGGAGGCTTTTGGAACTGGTAAATATTTCCATTACCTTGATTGTTGCAGTGTTTGTATGGATGTGTACACATCTCCAAATGCATCAGCTTGTATACATCAAAAATGTGCAGCTCTGTGTAGGTGAACTATACCTCAATAAAGATGCAAATACACAAGGGAGCCCCAGAAAGTTCATGAAAATGTTCATTATGAGAAAACTGTGTGTGGATGTAAAAAAAATTCCCACCAAAATAAATGGATCTTTTTATATATTTTTTGAATTGCCTTCATATTCATAGAATTCCACTAGTTTTAACCATCTCTGTTATTGCCCATTTTGCTCCAAGCTGCTATCATTTTCCCATGTGAATGCCCCGTATCTGCCTCTTACTTTCCTAGTGTCTATTCTCAATATAGAAGCCAAAAACATTCTCATAAAGTTTAAATTGAATCAGGTATTAGGTACAGTTGTTAAGACACAGCTAGGGGCCGACGCCGCAGCTCACTAGGCTAATCCTCCGCCTTGTGGCGCCGGCACCCCGGGTTCTAGTCCTGGTCGGGGCACCGGATTCAATTCCGGCTGCCCCTCTTCCAGGCCAGCTCTCTGCTGTGGCCAGGGAGTACAGTGGAGGATGGCCCAAGTGCTGGGCCCTGCACCCCATGGGAGACAAGGATAAGCACCTGGCTCCTGCCATCGGATCAGCGTGGTGCGCCGGCCTCAGCGCGCCAGACGCGGTGGCCATTGGAGGGTGAACCAACGGCAAAAGGAGGACCTTTCTCTCTGTCTCTCTCTCTCACTGTCCACGCTGCCTGTCAAAAAAAAAAAAAAAAAAAAAAAAAAAAAGACCCAGCTAGGGATGCCCAAATCCCATACTGGAGCTTCTGGGTTGGAGTCTTTGCTTCTGATTCCAGTTTCCTAGTGGTGTGTATTCTGGGAAGAAATGGATGATGGCTCATGTAGTTGAGTTCTTATCATTCACTTGGGAGACCAGGTTCAGTTCTGGATTCCTGGCTTAGTTCTGGCCCAGCTGTGGCTATTGCAGATATATGAGGAGTCAAGCAGTGGGTGGGGGAATCTCTGTCTGCCCATCAAATTACAAATAAACAAATTTAAATAAGATCAAGGCTCATTTTACTTAGTCCCCATCAGTGGATCCCTATTGGATTCAGGGTAATAAAAGGTAGAATTGATACTGTGGTCTTAAAATTGTACATGATGCATACAACTTGTTGGGAACTCCCAGACTTCATCTCTTACCATTCCTTCTCTTTCGCCAGCCACAATGGCCAACTTGATGGCATATTTACCCATCACCTCTTCCTCCTGTTGTTCCTCATCACCAAGGTCTAAGCAACATTGTGGGAAGCTCTGAAGCTGGGAGATTCTCTAAGAAAAGTGGAGTGGGCCTTATTCTGGATTCCTCCAAACCCACAGATCAGTCTTGGGTTTCAGGCCACTGAGAAGACGAGTGACCTTGGCTAAAAAAGAATCTTTACTGTGAAGAGCAGTGCCCATACAGACTCATAAGAAGGCCACCACCATCTGCTGAGCAAGCGACAGCTTCAGACCTGGAGGGTCCAAGCCACACATCACAGCACCCACCAGAGGTGGACCTCATGACTGAGGCTATGTCATGTCACTGCCCACGCTTGATGCAAAGTCAGAGAAAAGAAAACAGTCATTACAAGTTCAGTTCAGTTTACACTTTACTCCAAGGGTAATTAGTTTCAGTGAGGGACTGTTGCTGCATGGGCAGAGACAAGTGCATATGAACTGGTGAACACAGGGTGGTCTAGGGCTGAAAGGTCTGCTTCTCTTGTCTAGCTGGGTGCCCATGCTGTGACCCTATGCGAGTTACTAGTCCCTCTGGCCCCTGTTTCACATATGAAAGCCCTATGTTGGCATAAATTGATTTTTGAGAGCCTGGAGGTATAAAGTGTATTCCATCTGAACCATAGAAATGATTTGGTTCCCTGATGTGATGGAAAATTATAAAATGCACAGAACTTTCTAAAATGCTAGCTCTTTTATTGTGGCTGTTTAATGACCTTCATTCAAAATGCAATTACTTAGGGAGAGAAATCAATTTTTGGAAGGGGCTAGTAGATAATTTCTGAATGTACTTGCTATTCAGTACAGTGTATAAGAACAGATATTTTCTTCCTACCAAATATGGTATAGATGTGTGATATGGAACACTGAGAAAGTGAATGCTGGAGACCACATGCTTTCTAGTTGTGTGTATATTACCCAAGTATATGGAACTATATGTGACTTTTTTCCTTGTAAAGAATGTTGCTCATACTGGTTGGATTTCCAGGTTAGCTCTTCATTAGGCTAAGTTTGCATTGAAACAAATAATCACACTAATTAATAGCAAGTCTGGGGCCGGCGCCGCGGCTCAATAGGCTAATCCTCCACCTTGCGGCGCCGGCACACTGGGTTCTAGTCCCGGTCGGGGCACTGATCCTGTCCCGGTTGCCCCTCTTCCAGTCTAGCTCTCTGCTGTGGCCAGGGAGTGCAGTGGAGGATGGCCCAAGTGCTTGGGCCCTGCACCCCATGGGAGACCAGGAGAAGCACCTGGCTCCTGCCTTCCGATCAGCTTGCTGGCTACGGTGGCCATTGGAGAGTGAACCAACAGTAAAGGAAGACCTTTGTCTCTGTCTTTCTCTCTCACTGTCCACTCTGCCTGTCAAAAAAAATAAAAAAAAAATAGCAAGTCTGACTAGTGTGAGGATCATAATTTGTATAAAAGAAATACAGAGGCCCAGCATTGTGGTGCAGTGAGTTGGGCCACCACCTGCAATGCAGGCATCTCATATCAGAGGGCTGGATAAAATCCTGCCTGCTCTGTTTCCCATTCTGCTCCCTGCTAGTTCCCCAGGGGAAGCAGCAGAAGATGGTTCAAGTGCTTGGACACCTGCCACTCATATGGGAGACTAGTATGGAGATCCAGTTTTCTGCCTTTGGCCTGGAGTAGTCCTGGCTGTTGCAGCCATTTGAGGAGTGAACCAGTGGATAGAAGATTCTCTCCTTACCCCCTCCCCAACTTTTCAATCAAATAGACAACTCCTTTAAAGAATACAGAAAAACACAATTTTTAAAAATTAGCCTCTAAAATTTTGATTCTAACAAATGATATGCAAAAGAAAACTACATTAGAATGACATGCCTGCTTGTCTCACTGACACAGAGATCAAAATGTTTTTAGTACACAGTATGGGTGTGTATATGAGGAGAGCGATATACTCAGATATGTGGCTTAGAATAAAAATAGGTTCAAATTTTAAAGAAATCAATTTGGTGGTGTCTATCACTTATAA
Organism: Lepus europaeus; assembly: GCF_033115175.1. Taxonomy (NCBI): domain Eukaryota; kingdom Metazoa; phylum Chordata; class Mammalia; order Lagomorpha; family Leporidae; genus Lepus; species Lepus europaeus. The sequence goes on from NC_084827.1 coordinate 58,248,747, forward strand.
CTATACACATTCTGATCCATCTGGCAATTTCATTTCTAGAAATTTATCTTAAAAATATGTTTTTTATAGACAAACTCATGAAATAAATTTGTTTAGAGCCTTGTCTGCAGTAACAAAGGATTGGGAACAAATCAGATGTCTATCTGTGGAAGAGTGCAATGTAATTGAATACACAAAGACAAAAAAAAGAATGAGGAAGTACCTTGTATAGTGATATAGAAAGAAATTCAAAATATATTTATCAGTAAAAAAAGCAAGATACAAAATATTATATTAGTGTATTATTGGTTCTGTAAAAAAATTATATATATATATATATATATATATATATATATTGATGTAGCCATAAGATATCTCTGGAAAGAGGCAGAGGGCAGTGACTGTTGAGAGTTATAGAGATGAATGGCTGGGAATTGGCAGGGAAGTCTTTACTGAGTACCCATTAAATATATAAAAACTGTAAGAGGCTCTGGCAATGGTAAGTTATTAGTTGTTTATAGTAATAATATTAATCTGTAAAATAACTTGGCAAATAGCAGTTTGGAGGAAAGATAATTCAATCAGAATAAGGGTAAGAGAGTAGGAAAATGAGGTTGTGGGGAAGTTGCTGGGCTTATAGTGAAGTAAGGTGTCTTTACTGTTTCAGAGTACTTGAAGCATGACAAGAAAAGGTGCTTCTTAGGCAAGAGGAATAACAGAGCCATCTCCATCCAACCAATTTTCTCATCAGAGCCACAGACTTAAAACTACCAAGTCTGAAATGCTTTTGTATTTATGCAAGGACAAAGGTCTTGGAGTCCACTGGTCCTAATGAAACAATAACTTGAGTAGAAAGCAGGAGATTCCAGAATGAACTGAAAAAGTCAGTTATCTGGTTTTAGTCAAATTATCTAACCTCATGGCTCTTGTTTTAATTTTTATTTTATTTATTTGAAAGGTAAAGTTGCAGAGGAAGAGAGAGGGAGAGATAGAAAGAGATCTTCCATTTGTTGGTTCATTCCCCAAATGGCCACATCTAGAGTGTGCCAGGCTAAAGCCAGGAAATTTATCTGGGTCTCCTATGTGGGTGCAGGGGCCCAAGGACTTGAATCAACTTGTGCTGCTTTTAAGAGTATTAGCAGGAGCTGGATTTGAAGTGGAGCAGCCGAGACTCGAACTGGCACCTTTATTGGATGCTGGCATTGCAGACAGAACCTTAATCCACTATGCCATAATGCCACCCCTAATTTTATGGGTGGCACATTTTTATATTTTTTATATTTCTTTTTAAAATTTTATCAAAATTATATGAGTTTCATATATTTCATAGTTACAGATGTAGGAATATAGTGACACTTCCTACCCTATCCTCCCTCTTGCCTATGCTCCAACACTTCTCCCTCCTCCATCTCTCATTCCCACTCTTAATTTTTACAAAGATTTATTTTAAGTTTACATAATGATCCTAAAGTTAATCATAGGCTAAGTGAAAGTGTTCAATAAATAGTATGAAGAAACTAACAACAACAACAAAAAAACCCAAACATTGTTCTTCAACAGAAGAAACAAGGGGTGTATGGTTCTTAACTCCGGCTACATATTGCATTTAGCAAGGGAGCTTCTCAAAATCACACTCACGTTTTTTTTTGTTTTGTTTTTTTTTTTTTTTTTTTTTTTGACAGGCAGAGAGGATAGTGAGAGAGAGAGACAGACAGAAAGGTCTTCCTTTTTGCCATTGGTTCACCCTCCAATGGCCGCTGCAGCCGGCACATGGTGCTGATCTGAAGCCAGGAGCCAGGTGCTTCTCCTGGTCTCCCATGCAGGTGCAGGGCCCAAGCACTTGGGCCATCCTCCACTGCACTCCTGGGCCATAGCAGAGAGCTGGCCTGGAAGAGGGGCAACCGGGATAGAATCGGGCGCCCCTACCAGGACTAGAACCCGGTGTACCAGCGCCGCAAGGCGGAGGATTAGCCTGTTAAGCCACAGCGCCGGCCCACACTCACGTTAATGGAGGGAAGATCCCACCCATCCTCAAACGGTATATCTAAGGAAGAGACATAGGTGATGGTATGGCTTTCTTTTTCAATTGATTTCCAATCAGATCTAGAGTTAAAAGTGTTTTATTTTTGGTTTGGCTTCAGCTTTATAACTTGTGAACTTTTGATTTACAAGCATCCAAAGATGGGAAATGACACAGTTTGACCTCATAAGATGCTCTGTGAACAAAGAGAAAACTTTCAAGAAATAGTTGTATGTTTAACACTTAAAAAGTGCTCAAACAAATGGTATGTATGCATACATCATGAGTATGTTTTAAAAATCTCCATGGGACAAATGTAGAGAAGTCCTACTTACACCAGTGGTAATGATACTGTCAGCACATCACCCAGAAAAGGTGATTTCTTGGGCTTAGTAGAAAGGGCACAGAATATTTACAACATTATTTATTTACCTATGAAAGGTAGAAACATGGAGAAAGAGAGAGAGGGAGAGAGAGAGAGAGGAAGAGAGAGAGAGAGACAATGAGAGCATGTGTGTGGTCCCATCTGCTGGTTCAGTTCCTAAATGACTTCCGAGGCCATGGGGGCTGAAGTTTATAGCTAGGAACACAACCTAAGTCTCTCACATGGGTGACAGGAACCCAACAACGTGAGCCATCACCACTGCCTTCCAGTGGCCCCAGGAAACCGGAGTAAGAAGGAGCCAAGTGTTGAACGAGGTGCTGCTTTAAGACAAGAGCATTTTAACTGCTAGGTCAAATGCTCACCCACATGGAAATGTAAAATTAGTCTTACTAGTTCCCCACCATGTGGCCATGGGTATGGTTTGTTAAAAATAAGGACAATACAATTACCCTAGAAGATTTTAAATAAACAGTACTCACTATAAAAAAAGACAATGTATAATGAATATGTAAATAATCCTAGAGAGGCTAAAATAATACTCTGAAGAGAAAACAGCACATAAAGGTTTTGGAAGAAAAAGCAAGCAAGCAGTGGTAAATGGAGAAATATCCCACAAAGGAGAAGAGGGTGAAGCACTAGAGCTGCGGAAGTGAGGGTTGTGCTTCACAAAGCTCAAGCAGACCCAGTGCCACACAGGTTGTGCTCTGTGGATGATGACAGCAGCGTAGAATGGAGAAGAGAAGGGTTATGGCAGCTGGAAGAGAAGTGAAGGAGCCACGGTGGGAGCTTGACGCCCTGAGGAAGGCTCCATGGTACATGTGGGTATTCCACGTCCCTCCACGGCCCTGCTTCCCACACACAATGACGGCCTCCCTCTTCTCAGGGTCTGCAGGAGGATAAAGAAAGCCAACAGAAGGACATCCCAGAGAACAACGAACTCTTGGAGACTCGGGGTATTGTGATTTCCTACCTTCCACTTCCTGTAGAGGGAGAGGGAATTTGGAAAATATAGTTCGATATAGAGTAAACTGCTGGTCATGAATTTGGGATTAGACATTGCAATTTGTCCAGTGTGTGACTCTTAGATGGAGACTGAATGTCTAGAGGGCAGGAACATAGCTTTTCTCTGACTCATCTTAGATTTATGGTTGACATCCCTATAAGAAAAGTCTGACAAGAGAAACACATTCTTGTTTATTTAATGCAACTTTTATTGGACACAGAAACCTTCATAAGGATGACATGGTTTAACAGCTAAACCTGAGTGCTTCATTTTTTAATCAGTTGGATGAACAGTGAATAGCTGTGCACAGATATAACAAGGAAGTAGAAAAATCCATTGGTCATAAACAGAGAGAAATTCCACAAGGCCTTTGTGCTCAGATTATTGCTTGTGGCTCTATATCTTCATGGGTGAGAATGCTCCTTCCTCTTAACACAGGGAGTGGAGTGTACTTCTCACAAGATTTCATTAACCACTTCAGCAAAGAAAGATAGGGAAGAGAAAGGAATGAGTGACTTTCTGCTTGTCCTGCCTTCTCGAATTCTTTAAATATTCTGGGTCAAGATGTCCTGAACTCCATTAGATACGGAGCAACAAATTTGCTCTGACATCTGCAGTCCTATCAGAAGTGTCTCAATCTACCGAAGTAGGGAATGAGCAAAAGAGAATGAAATGACTATTGTCCAACCACTTTCCTCATTGAAAATATTATCACAGTAGTGTTCAAAGAAACAGTATGTACCATGGGACTTCCATGATCATGTAAGTTTGGAAAATGAGGGACTAAATATATCAAAATACTTTTTCATTTTAATCAAAGGATTTCTTACAGAATTTTACATGTCAATATGTTTTATTAATACCCTAAAATAGATTTTCATAAATTTATGGGACTCTTGTTACCAAAACACTGTTGGAGAAATGGTGCAGGAGCTGTTTAGAATAAAGTTGAGTAACAGGATGTGTAAGGAAAGATACGGATGGTGCAGGGAATCATACACATGATCTTGCCCTCCTACAATGTGCTATTTTTTGACCTTTGGGTAAGGAAGCAAGATGTGTCCACAATAACTCCAATTTTGGTGATAGTACAGGAGTTCTGTGTACTGGAGGTGGGCCATGTGTTATGAATTTTCAAATCATACTGCAATGGGGTTTATATCATATTATTGGAGATACTTAGTTTTTCCTACTTAATAAGACCTAGGAAAATCTGAGGACTTCTGAAAAAATTATGTGAATAAAAATTAGAATAAAGCTGGACATACAGATGGTAGTAAAGAGAGTCACCAAAAAGTTGTTACTGAAGATACAATAGTACAATTCCATCAATCTTTAAGCGTGTCCAATTTCAGTATTTATTAATGTGTCAGCTATTAAATATATTTTTATTTAAATCATTTTTTCTGTTACTGCAGATAAAACTCTGCTATCTGACACATCCACCAGAAATTAGTAATATGATATTCATTAACAAACAATGAAAGAGTATATGTACAAAGGAATTACAATCTTAGGAAAGGGGTAGTGAAGGAGGAAGAAGACAAAATCAAATTTGCGTGCAAAAAAGATAAGCCACTGTTTGGAGCCTCGTAGTTTAAGCACAGTTGAGGATCTTGGCATATTTGTAAAAGACAAAGACAACAGAAATTATATCCTTGGGGGAACAGGCTACCATCCCAATTGCAGACAAGGATGTGACAGTTCAAAGATAGGTAACTGAACAACTGCAGATGAAAGGTGCTCTTCTGATAGAGGAGCATCACTGTTCTCGACATTAGCTTGGAGACTCAGCTGAGAGTGGAACATGCGATAAATTTTTGATTTGCCTTACAGGCAACTTCAAACTCTTGGAAGACCAAAGAAAGGATGAAGAGAACTGTTACTTGTTGTTATCCACAAGGAAGTAATTCTTTATAAAATGGAAACAACACAAGACTCAAAAGCATTGACTCCCATCCATAAACAGGATTCTAGTGCACTCATTTAAAAGTGATCACAAACATGAGTCCCAGAAAGAATAATTATAAAATGAAATACCAAGAAAATGAAGATACAGCCTAAAATGAAATTGTGAATTTTAAAATGATCAGCATTAATTATTCTGAATGAACAAATATAAAGTAACTAAAGAAGTTGACATGGTATTATGAAGATTTCATTGATAAATTGAGATTTTAACAAGATGTCTCTTGAAAATATAAAACAAAGAGGTGTAATAAAAATAACAAAGCATGTCCCAGTTCAAAGAAAATATTATCTGGAAGCCTAAAATCCAGAATGACGAGATTAACAAAATAAAATTAACACTTTTAGCTATAGTTAATATTTTTAAAGGTTTATTAGAAGCAATGTGAATTTACTTCTGAAGATCTATCTTTAGGAGACTATTATAAATGTGGAAAAGTGTACAATGTTGTTTACTACAGAGTTACTTGTAATAGTACAACCTTGAAAGACGAGATATAATAGTAATGATTTACTTTATACATTCTAATGAACAAAAGAATGGTATATTATGCTATGATTAAAATTATAGTTATGATTAATTCTATGCATGAGCTTACTGTTATGATACCATGTTAGATGAAAATAGCAGTACACACTGACAACCATGTAGTATAATTTCATTTTTGTATGTGTTGAAATATATGTGTCTGTGTGCCCATTATGATGGTGGTGACATTATGGGAGTTTTTATTCTATAGTGACCTGTATATCACTTTGTAGTAAAGAGATTTGATTTTAAGAAACAGTAGATCTTAAGTTATAAATACATATAATAAGGTTAGATTTATTAAGAAATAATCACATCAGAAATAGATTAAATAATTATATTAGGGTTAAATAACTAATTATATGTTAAGCTTATTTAAGATGGAAGGGTATGTTGTGATGAATGCCAGGCCAAAAAGGAAAGTTTTGTAGTCTTATGTCAAAGATAATTTTCTTCAGACTGGAAAGAATTGAACCAGCACAGGCTGTAGGGAATTGAGCTCTCAAAAACAGGGAGATCATAAAAGAAATTCTAGGTCCTCTAAATGAGTTCCTATATCCGGATCCGGTTCTCCAGACATGTCATCTCTTTTTGTCCTGAGTATAGTAGTAAAAGAAGTCAATAATATTCTGATTAGGAATTGAGAATAGTCATACTGGAACAAATACTGCAAAATGGTCCCAAACAGTCCTTATTTCAAAGAACATAAAGAAAATAGAATCCATGGAGTACACTCTGGGGAATAAAGTATTTATACTAGACAAAATTACAGAGTAACTTGGTTAATAAGTAGTATATGTGTGCCTAGTTAATGAAATAGTACTCACTGAAAGCTAGTAAGAGGACATCTAAAATAAATCAAATATAATCTATGAAGAATGAGCACACCTCATGGCAAGGTCTTGGTTTCTTTTTTCTTTTTTTTTTTTTTTGACAGGCAGAGTTAGACAATGAGAGAGAGAGACAAAGAGAAAGGTCTTCCTTCTGTAGCTTCACCCCGCAAATGGCCGCTACTGCTGGTGCGCTGCGCCGATCCGAAGCTAGGAGCCAGGTACTTCCTCCCGGTCTCCCATGGGGTGCAAGGCCCAAGGACTTGGGCCATCCTCCACTGCCCTCCTGGGCCACAGCAGAGAGCTGGACTGGAAGAGGAGCAACCAGCACAGAACCAGCGCCCCAACCGGGACTAGAACCTGGAGTACCTGCACCGCAGGCGAAGGATTAGCCTAGTGAGCTGCGGCGCCGGCCAAGATCTTGGTTTCTAAACACTATTATCCAATACACAGAATCAGGGAATATTGGAAAAGTGATTGATAATGGATCTGGGACTGAGAGTATACAAGGTGGATCTGGCATATCCTGTGACAACAAGCAGTAAGAAAGCAGAGAGTGTGGCACATCGTGAGGACACAGGGGTTAATGTGAAAGAGTGTCCAAATCTGGGACAATTTGAGAAACAAATCATGGTCATATTATATTACAATCCATAGATTATAGTAATTGCATTAAGGGTCCACTTCATATAAACAAACAGTTGAATAAACAAATATGAAGTGGGAGATGGGATAGTGCTTCTGCACACAAGAATTTTAATGAACCAAAGTAGAATGAGTGAGTGACATAGAACATCAACAACAGAGCTGTGTGGTAATAGAGAATAGTAGATTCTCTATTAATAATAGATAAATAGTAGATTCAGTGAGAGTAATAGATGTTGCAGGCAAGAATCATCCATGGATAGAAAATTACTAGGTAAAAATTTGAGGAGAGATGAGATATTTGTGTAATACATATTTATTAGTTAAAAACTGGAAAAATAGTAACTTTACTATTAAGGAAATCAGTGAGCCCTAAAATAACTAACTGATGAACATGAACTTCACCAATTATAAAACCTATTAGTATCCTGATTTCCCAACATGAGACATACCAACAGCGTGATGCCACTTCTGTGGCACTCTTGCCCTAACTGGAAAACTTCAGTCAAACCATTAAAAAATATCATAAGCTTGTGGGAAGAATAACTATATTCCTAAAGTTGTACTTACAAAATTCGTATTCCTTAAAAATTAATTAATTAATTAAACAAAATAAGAATAAACAACAAATCATAAGCTCACATTGAGGGGCACTCTGCAAAACCACTTAGCAGTAAGTGTTCCTTACATCTGAGGATCATGAAGGACAAGAAAGAGGGAAAGGTCTGTCACACATTGAGAGCCGATGTGACAGCTATTGCAATGTGGGCTGGATCAGAACCTGAAACAGGAAAGGGACCATGTCGGAGAAATTGGTTTTAAAAAAGCAAATAAAGATTGTCATAGAAGAGTATTATGCCAGCATAACTTCCTGGTTAGAGTGTTTCATCACTACTATGCAGTTTCAGCATTCTATGAAGCAGATTGAATACTGCAGAATTCCCTCTGTACTGTTCTTGCAGACAGTTTTATAAATTTAAAAGTATTTCAAAATAAAAAGTTTAAAAACACAACAGATCAGATCAGATTAACATGCAATTGGAAATCCAGGTAGAGAAAATGAATAAAGGTAATAGCATTTGTGAACTGAAAATTGCTGACCACAGAACACCCTGATGCTTCTCTGGGTGCCATCACCTGAGAATGTCCTTGAGAAGGAATGTCAAGGTCACTGCAGGCCTTGTCCTGCTGCTCCACATGGGATTCAAATCATGACATGTCTAAAACTCATACAGTTTTCATAAGAAATGCAATGGAGAAGGAAGAATAATGGGTCCCAAAACTGGGAAGGAGGAACCTAAGTCCCAAAATTAACTGGACAGGTTAGGTTAAAAAATCCACTTTATGAAATACAAGGAAAAATCATTGTCTTAAGTTTCAAACCAATTACTCACACCAGAGTGGAAATGGAAAGACGCTTCCTATCATGAATTCAGGTGAAATGAAAAGTGAGTGACAGCTGTCATTCATTTAAAATAATTGAGCTCTTTTTATTGAAAATCTACACAGAGGAAAATGGAGCTTTGTATATTATTCCCAAAGGCAATAGTAGGAACAAAAAAAGAAGTTAATGGGAAATAAATGCAGGCTCAGAATAAGGAAAATCCCCGTAATGGTTATTTATGAAGCAGGTAAATGAAGGTATTCAGAGAAAGAGGGGTAGCCTTGATAGGGACAGATGGAGTCAAGATCTGTGGGATTAGGATGTCTCTTGCATGACCCTAAGGCTCTTTCTAAACTAAAACACAGAATATCGTGGCTGTAGAGTATGCCTTTTGAGTGTGTCTGTGTGTGATACAAAGTAGAATGTGCAAGCAATAAGCTGCCTTTTTGTGAGCGTGTCATTCCATTCTAGTTCCCAATTTCTTCTATTTTTAACAAGAAATTTACTCTAGTGCGAGCTCTCACAAATGGTTCAGACGGCGCAAACTTGTTTCTCTTAAGCTTAACAAAGTAATGAGAAATGAATTAAAGTTCTTTGATGAGTCAGGCTTCATGCCTCCAGAGAAGTGCCAGGGAAGGTGTTATTGATTTATTTCCTTCAACTCATTTCCTGTATTTAAATGAAAATATTGATACCTGTAAGCAGGTTTCCCTGGAGGTTTAGGGTGGAGGATGTAAGGCTATGTCTTGTATTTGAATCAAAGTAAGATTTAGATTTTATAGCATTAAGTTAGAAGTGTGAGGGATTAAAATAAAAGTCCCCAAGGAGAAAGAAACCGGAAAAATCTTTGCTAATAGCCTTAAAGCTGCCTCCGAGGCAGTTACTGCCAACGTTTGGGATGATAATGTGGAAGGCAAAACTCAAGCTCACCAAGCAGATAAGTTAAGAAGTTGGTTATTTACATTACGAATCCCTTCTTCCACTTGAGAAATAAGGATTTGCTTTAGTGGAAAGATTTATGCTTCAAAAACGGTATCTTTGTATGTATTTAAAGGTTGGCATATAGGTCACTCTTTACTTAAGAGAAAGAATGAGGAGTGTAGAAGGTTGACAGACTAATGAATTACAGAGAAAGCCTGTATTAGGAACCTCAAATCTGCAACCAAAAATAGACAGAGTGCATCATAAAAATAATAATGGATATCATTGGAAAGAAAAATGAAGCTGATTTAGGGAAATTTTACAATTACTAGACAGTGTAGGAACTACAAATTAAACATTCTTTTAAAATTTCAGCAAATACAGAAGATTCTGAGCTCTGTGTATATGTGGTTGATGAAAGGAAAACTTTCATATCCACTTTATGGGAAACTCTTAAGTACCGTCTTCATTCAAGTGGGTCTCTTGGCTGAGTTAATAGACAGTCAGCCTTGGGACCAAGCACCTTTTTCATAGTGATTCTAAAATCCGATGCTAATTCCTGCAAATGTCACTTCAGGATTTTCTGCTTATTGCATTCCCATTGAACATCATCACATTCCATAGCTCCCAGGATTTTGTTAAGGGAGAACAAGGTTTTCTTAGGACTTTTATTAGTTGGTTTGAGAGGATCAAACTAGTCCAGGTGTGGATGTCGCAAAACCTTTCAATACATTTAATTAAGACTTCAGGAGGACAACAGAAAAGACCAAGAAAGGCCAAATTCACTCTCTGAAATACACCAAATGTGATTTACAAATGAAAAATAAAACTAATTGTAAAAAAGATAACATTAGAGAAAACTAGAAGAACAAGAATGAAGTTTCCATTTTCTCCCTCAACCTACCATACTCTTTCTCTAACTCCCATTATAGAGGGGAATGTATTCAATATTCATACAGGTGTTTCTCCAAGTGTATAAGCATAATCATAAATACAAGTCTAAGTGGACATATATTTTAAGAAAACCACTCTTACCTCCACACCTACAAGTGTCTCATGGTTTTCCAAGAGTTGTCCTTTACGATCCCATTACATAGTCTTCTATTTTTTAATTTTTTTAATTTTTTGACAGTCATAGTTAGTGAGAGAGAGAGACAGAGAGAGAGTTATAGCCAGTGAGAGATAGACAGAGAGAAAGGTCTCCCTTCCGTTGGTTCACTCCCCTAATGGCCGCTACAGCCAGCACTGCGCTGATCTGAAGCCAGGAGCCGGGTGCTTCTCCTGGTCTCCCGTGTGGTGCAGGGCCCAATCACTTGGGCCATCCTCTGCTGCCCTCCTGGGCCACAGCAGACTGGAAGAAAAGCAACCAGGACTAGTACCCAGCACCCCAACGGGGACTAGAACCCAGGGTGCCAGCACCACAGGCAGAGGATTAGACAAGTGAGCCATGGCACTGGCCTTACTTCTATTTTTTTTTTTAACAATTCTTGAGTTTTGAATAATTATGTTGATATTCGATTTTCATTCAGCGAAACTGGTACAGACATGGTTTTTTTGAGTTTATTCTGTTGTCCTTGTGAGAGAATATACATAGAATCTATTTGTAAGTGTCAAATTGTTGAGGCACTGAGTGTGTGCATTTGTCTTTCTATTCTTGTTGGATAATGTTCTGTCCTAAGGTATTACTGATCTCAGTTATTATTCACATTCATGGACATTGATTGCCTTGCTTCACTTCTTAAGCAAGAGAAACAACTTTCCACCTCAGAATGGTATGAAACAAGCTTTTTTTAAAAATATTTTATCTATTTTATTTGAGAGTTAGAGTTACAGACAGTGAGATGTAGAAACAGAGAGAAAGGTCTTCCTTCCATTGGTTCATTCCCCAAATGGCCGCAACAGCTGAAGCTGCGCCAATCTGAAGCCAGGAGCCAGGTGCTTCTCCTTGTCTCCCATGCTGGTGCAGGGCCCAAGCACTTGGACCATCCTCCACTGCTTTCCCAGGCCATAGCAGAGAGCTGGACTGGAAGAGGAGCAGCCGGTGCCCATATGGGATGTCAGTGCCACAGGCAGAGGATTAACCTACTGCACCAGGGCATATAAATCTAAATTATTTTGCATAGTAGACTTGCTTCCTCTGACAACCTATGAGAAATGGGTGCAGCTATTTTTAAAGCTGCTTTATGATCACAAGAAAATTCAACAAAAATCAGGGAGGATTGCCATATAATCTCAGCTCTCACATCTAGGTAGCATCCTGTGTTACAAACACCCACCACTAGGGGAGAACGTACAATGGATGAACCTGCGCTGACACAGCATCATCACCCTGAGTCCATAGTTTATATTACAAGTCACTCCTGGTGTTTTGCATTTTGTAGATTCACACACATGTATGAGAGGGCTTCAAAAACTTAATGGAGCCGGCGCCACGGCTCAATAGGCTAATCCTCCACCTGCGGCGCTGGCACACTGGGTTCTAGTCCCCGTTGGGGCGCTGGATTCTGTCCCGGTTGCTCCTCTTCCAGTCCAGCTCTCTGCTGTGGCCCGGGAGTGCAGTGAAGGATGGCCCGAGTGCTTGGGCCCTGCACCCCATGGGAGACCAGGAAAAGCATCTGGCTCCTGGCTTCGGATCAGCGCAGTGCGCCGGCCATTGGAGGGTGAACCAATGGCAAAGGAAGACCTTTCTCTTTGTCTCTCTCTCTCACTGTTCACTCTGCCTGTCAAAAAAAACAAACAAACAAAAAAAAACAAACAAAAAAAAACAAACAAACAAAAAAAAACTTAATGGAAATTTTGTTTGTCTCTTAATTGTTTTTCTTTGAACTTTTGGAAGTCTTGTCATATAACGACATGTATACACCCTTATAGTGTTATAAAGAGTAGTATTGCGCTCTTAAAAATCCCCTGTGCTTCACTTATTTATCTCTCACTGCCCTAGCCCCTAATAATGATCTTTTCACTGTCACCATACTTTGGGCATTTCCAGAATGTTACAGAGTTGGAATCTTACAGTATGTGTATTCCTTTCAAATTAGACTATGTTACTTATCAATATGCATTTAAGTTTCTTCCATGTCTTTTTTAAATTTTTATTTTCTTTTTTTATAGAAAGCTTTTATTTAAAAAATATAAATTTCATAGGTACGACCTCAAACCCACCCCCAAACTGTCCCATCCCCTACTCCCTCTCCCATCCCATTCTTCATTAAGATTCATTTTTAATTATCTTTATATACAGAAGATCAACTCTATGCTAAGTAAATATTTCAATAATTTGCACCCACACAGACACACAATGTATAAAGTACTATTTGAAGACTAGTTTTACCATTAATTTTCATAGTGCAACTAATTAAGGACAGAGGTCCTACATGGGGAGCAAGTGCACAGTGACTCCCATTGTTGACTTGTTGACTTAACAGTTGAAGCTCTTATTTATTTCATGACATCAATGATCACCCAAGGCTCTTGTCATGAGCTGCCAATGCTATGGATGCCTCTTGAGTCCACAAACTCTGACATTATTTAGACAGGGCCATAATCAAAGTGGAAGTTTTCTCCTCCCTTCAGAGAAAGGTATCTCCTTCTTTGATGGGCCCTTTTTCCACTGGCATCTCACTCACAGAGATCTTTCATGTAGGTCATTTCTTTGCCACAGTGTCTTGGCTTTCCATGCCTGAGAAACTCTCATGAGCTTTATATCCAAATCTGAATGCCTTAATGGCTGATTCTGAGGCCAGAGTGCTATTTAGGACATTTGTCATTCTATGAGTCTGCTGTGTATCCCACTTCCCATGTTGGATTATTCTCTCCTTTTTAATTCTATCTATTAATATCAGCAGACATTTGGTCTTATTTATGTGATCTCTTTGACACTCAATCCTATCTTTTTGATCAGTTATGAACTTAAACTGATCACTTTAACTAGTAAGATGGCATTGGTACCTGCCAACTTAATGGAATTTGGATTCTCATGACAAGTTTTTAGCTTTACCCTTAGGGGTAAGTCCAAGAGAATGTGTGCCAAACTGTACATCTCCTCCCTCTCTTATTCCCACTCTTATTTTTTTGTTGACAGGCAGAGTGGACAGTGAGAGAGAGAGACAGAGAGAAAGGTCTTCCTTTTGCCATTGGTTCACCCTCCAATGGCTGCTACGGTTGGCGCGCTGCGGCCAGCGCACCACGCTGATCCGATGAAAGGAGCCAGGTGCTTCTCCTGGTCTCCCATGTGGGTGCAGGGCCCAGGCACTTGGGCCACCCTCCACTGCACTCCCTGGCCACAGCAGAGAGCTGGCCTGGAAGGGGGGCAACCAGGACAGAATCCTGCTCCCTGACCGGGACTAGAACCCGGTGTGCCAGTGCTGCAAGGCGGAGGATTAGCCTAGTGAGCTGCGGCGCCAGCCCCCACTCTTATTTTTAACAGGGATCAATTTTCAATTGGATTTGAACCTCTAAGAATAATTCTGCTTTAAGTAAAGATTTCAACAAATGGTATTAAGTAGAAAAAGAAAATACTAAAAAGAATAAAATAGTAAGTTATTTCTTACTAAGGGAAAATATATGATATTTCTCCCTTTGAAATTGGATTATTTTGCTCAGCATGATGTTTTCCAGATTTCTCCATTTTGTTGTTAATGACCAGATTTCATTTTTAACTGCTGTATAGTATTCTATAGACTACATACCCCATAATTTCTTTATCCAGTCTTCTATGAATGTTGATGGGCATCTAGGTTGATTCCATGTCTTAGCTATTGTGAATTGAACTGCATTAAACATAGAGGTGCTAATAGCTCTTTTGTTTGCCAATTTAATTTTCCTTGGGTAAATTCCAAGGATTGGGATGGCTGAGTCATATGGTAGGGCTATCTGGACATACCCACTACAAGCTTCTATGTCGTTTGATGATTTGTGAGCTTATTTCTTTTTCCGTTGAATAATATTACATTATTACAATAAACCATAGTTTGTCTATTCACTTACTGAAGGACATTTTGATTTTTTACAAGTCTTTTCAGTTTTGAATAAAGTTTCTATAAATTTTATGTTGGTAGGTTTTTTTTTTAAATTTACTATATTTTATTTGAAATGCAAAATGAGAAGGAGGGAGGCAGAGAGAGAGAGAGTGAGCAAGTGAGAGTGTGAGAGTTTTTATCTGCTGGTTCACTCCCCAATCTTTCATCTGCTGGTTCACTCCCAAAATGGCAACAGTGGCTATGGTTGAGCCACATTGAAACCAGGAGCCAGGAACTCCAGCTGGGTCTCCCACATGGGTGGCTGAGACCCAACTACTTGGGCCATCTTCCACAACTTTCTAAGGCACATTAGCAGAGAATTGGAACTGAAGCAGAGCAGAAAAGACTTGAACTGTGCTCCTATGTGGGATGTAGCTACCACAGGTGGCAGTTTATCCCAATGTTGGATGTAAATTTTCAACTCCTTTGGTTTATGATAATTGGTGTTGACAATCATCTATGAGGTCCAGCAGTGCCTCGATGCTGAATGTCTAAAGAATTTTGTACTCACATGAATGTCCTGCACCCAGCCCTGGGATTCTGCTCCTGTTGATCTAAATACAGCTCCCTAAGTAGAGGAGATTGTTGGACAGGAATGGAGATGTATCCCATGCAAGAGAATATGGATATTCAGGGGCAGGAGATGGTCAAGGGGACTACAGTTTATACACATTATTACTGATTGCTTAGTTGTAGGAACTCCTCCTCTTAAGTCTATATATAAATCAGAATCAGAGTAGGACCCAGCAAACCATATTTGTTTGTCTTGTGCCTGTTTTATTGTTTTTCTTAAAAATGATTTCTTATGGTTCTAATACTGTTCATTTGCTATGTGAATCCAGAATTATTGTCCTATTTATTGATTCACTATTGGAATCCATGCCCATTGTGTGTAACTTATAATATATAAATACGTTCTTCTAAATATTAATAGCTGTCGCATACTAAGACTAATCATGTTGCAAGGACTGAATTTTGTGAAGCATCTATTTTGATTCCAAATTCAGTGGTATTCAATAAAAAAGCTCAGGATGGAAAAGATGAGGAAAAGTGGTCAGAGGTGGCACATGGCTAGAATACGATCCAAAGTCAGGTTTCTCTTCCTGCAATGTTCAGGCCTTTGCACTATAATTTTTGCTGAATTTGTCCTTGGGGAGAATGTGGGGTATAATGCTTTCACACTATGGTAGGGAAAGAGACAGATAATTGCTGTAATTCTCTGGAAATCACAGTAGCCAAGATTTAGTCCATTTCTATCACCAACAAAGAAGCATATTTCTCTCAGTACTTGCTATACCCACCGTGTACTTTAGCACTAAATTACATACTCGTGGATTGTTCACTGTTTTCCCTTCTACGGGTTTATACCATCTCTGTCCAGATTTGTAACAAAGCCTCTATCTAATAAATCTTCCATCGTATTCACTCCCCTATGAGGCAGTTCGGAGCTGACAGTAAATATTCTCTGAGAATGTGCTACGATGCATCAGGAACTGTTGTAGACTCTAGGGATAGAGCAGCCATCAGAACACAGTCTGAGCCTTCAGGAATCCAGGTTCTGTTGGAAAGAAAAATGGGAACTCAAAGGCTAAAAGCAGACAAATGACTTTAGACCCTGACCTGTGTCATTAAGAGAAAGTAAACTAGTGGTCAATTTGATGGAAAAAGACTTGGGATCTGGAGGAACTGACATTCCCCTGGGGGAGAGGGGTCTGACATGTCTGAGAAGGTGACATTTGGGAAGCGGATTTGACTGTTGAGAACAGGCAGCAACAAGGAGAGATCTAAGGGAACTGAAAAGGGCAGAAGGAATGTGGACAAATAGCCGGGTGTGTCGAGGGACAGGGAGGGGCCTGATGTGGCTGTGTGGGGGGAGGCAAGTGCTGGACAGTAAGGAAGCCACAGTCATACATTCATACAGATACCTCGAGGGAGCCATGAGGGCAGGGCATTTGGAGGGTTTTGCTTGTTTTAGGATTTCTCTTTGTGGGTGATTGACTATTTTTTTTTCAATATGTATTTATTTATTTGAAAGTCAGAGTCAGAGAGAAAGAGAGAGAGACATCTTCCATCTACTTCTTCACTCCCCAGATGGCTGCAACAACTGAGGTTGGGCCAGGCTGAAGTCAGGAGCTTCTTCCATATCTCCCACATTGGTGGCAAGAGCCCAAGCACATGGGCCATCTTCCGCTGCTTTCTCCATGCCGTTAGCAGGGATTTGTGTAGGAAGTAGAGTAGCTTCCAAATGGGATGCCCATGTTGCAGGCAGTGACTTTACCTGCTATGCCACAGTGCAGGGCACGTGGGTCATTGACTTTAAAGTGTTTTTTTTGTTTGTGTGGTTTTTTTTTTTTTTTTTTTTTTTTTTTTTTTTTTTTTTTTACAGGCAGAGTGGACAGTGAGAGAGAGAGACAGAGAGAAAGGTCTTCCTTTTTGCCGTTGGTTCACCCTCCAATGGCCGCAGCGGTAGGCGCGCTGTGGCCGGCGCACCACGCCGATCCGATGGCAGGAGCCAGGTGCTTCTCCTGGTCTCCCATGGGATGCAGGACCCAAGGACTTGGGCCATCCTCCACTGCACTCCCTGGCCACAGCAGAGAGCTGGCCTGGAAGAGGGGCAACCGGGACAGGATCGGTGCCCCGACCAGGACTAGAACCCGGTGTGCTGGCGCCGCAAGGCGGAGAATTAGCCTAGTGAGCCACGGCGCCGGCCAGTGTTTTTCATGTTTATTTATTTTCATCTCTTTGAGAAAGGAGAGAGAAATCTTCCATTGCTGGTTCATTCCCCATGTGCCCATAGCATCTAATACTGAAGCTGAAGCCAGGAGCCTGGAATATCTGGGACTCCTACATCCATGCTAAAGGACATTCATATGCTGCCTCCCAAGAAGCTAAATCAAAAGAAGAGTACTCAAGACTTAAACAAGCACTTCAGTAAGGGATGTGGGTCTCCAAGCAACAGCTTAAGTCACTGTGCCACAACACCATTCTCGTATTTGGAGTTTAAACTTCATTTATATGGGTTCAGGCAAGAAGCTCAATGTTCTATGTTGGGGATTGTCATGATTTGTTTGACTTCTTAGAACAAATGTGCAGGTCTTGGGAAGATAAACCACAAGAGGAACAAAAATGGAGAATATGTAAACACATAGGAGGTTATTGATATGGCTCAAGAAAGAAATGTATGGTGTGGACAAGATTGTGACAGTGAAGGCATTGCAAAGCAGTCATATTGGGCTAGAGTCAATGGGAAAGACTGTTGCATTGCCTCTAGGTTTGGAGGGAAACTACTGATAGGATGATCTCTAAGATTGAATAGGAAGCTCTTCATACAGTGGTGCATTTGCAGGGATGGGAAAATGCTGAGACAAAGCTGGTTTGTCAGGGATGAGAGTGGATGGGAAGATGAAAGGCATATATATCCAGGTCTATAAAGTTTGAGTTATCTATTAGGAAGATGTTGAGCCAGACAGGCAAGTTTGCTAGAGAGGTAGACACAGAGACATGGGAGTCACTGAGCTCTTATCAATGGTGGTTACAGCTAGGGGCTTAATGAGATCAACTAGGGCAAGATCTTCTGCTGGGTGTCAAAGAGAGCAGGAGATATGACAAAACCCTGGAGCTCTAACAATTAAAAGCAGGAGTGGCAGAGTCAAGAGGCAAATGAAAGAAAGTGAAGGAGCAGGAAAATGACAAAGTGAAATAGAAAAGCAGAGAACCAGGGGCGGGAGCAAGGAGGGGAAGAGGAATCAGGTCAGTTTATTGTTGCTTGTTTTTTGTGCATTTGTGTAGTAACACTTAACGAATGTTCTGGTAGAATAATAAAGCTGAGATGTGAGGGGTAGCTACAGAAGGGAGACGTGGGACAACCTTAAGTATGAACAGGTTAGCCTGTATACTGGAGCAGACACCTGGCTTGGTGCTTTGCACTGGAGGCATGGTGGTTACTTGTACAGCTGACTGCAGGTAGAAGTTCTGGGGACTGGTAGATGAGGTAATTCTAATCTGTTTCTTTCACATTCTAAAAATATAAGGCGTCATCAACTAGGGTAGAACAGGAAAAGAAATATTGGAGATTTGAGGAGAGAGAAGGTTACATCTGCTTGGGGAATGACGGAGTGAGTTTACCTGAGGAAGAATCATTGTGTGCTTTAAAAAATTCAAACAATGGGGCCCAGCATTGTGACAAAGCACATAAACCTGCCACTACAACGCTGGCATCCCATATGCACACTGGTTCATGTCCTGCTGCTCCGCTTCTGACCAGTTCCCTGTTAATGGCCTGCGAAAGCAGCAGAAGATGACCCAATTGCTTGGATCCCTGAAACTCACCTGGGAGACCCAGATGTAGCTCCTGGCTCCTGCCTTCAGCTTAGCTCCGCCTTACCTCAGCTCTGCCCGGCTATGGCCATTAAAGTCATCTGGGGAGTGAACCAGTGGATAGAAGATCTGTTTCTCTCTCTCCTTCTCTCTCTGTAGCTCTGACTTTCAAATAAACAAATAAATCTTTCAAAAAATAAAATAGAAAATAAAAAAATCCAAACAAAAGATTTGAACCTCAATGTATTCCTCATTCCACCTTTGTGATCTTGTACACAATACAGTTTAACTCCTTAAATTGAGTTTCCCCATAAATACAATCAGAGTCACAAGTATTGAAGACTTTTGAAAAATAGTTGTGACGTGTTAGCTGCCTTCTTATATGTACCCTCCAATTTAATGCTTAAAATGACACCTGTAGGAAAAGAAGCTATTTGGAAGAAATGTATTTATATTGCACAGTTCAAAAAACAAGGCTTTTATAATATTTCAAAGCTATTCTTATTTTTCACACACCCTACCTACTGCTATGAAGTACTTGATTGATTCTTAGGATTCCTTCTGGTTTAGTTCCTATGACTGTAGTTTTAAAAAGTGAGCCTGTGTTTCACTTAAAGCAAAAGTCACTATTTTTTTTTTCACTCTTAAAGTGTTCTTAACATTACTCAGACTCTGGCATTTTCTTGAGATAAAATTAGGTATGTGTTTTGAAATGTCAAGTTTTCAAATACTCTCCTGCAGATCAGCTGCATGAGTGTTCCTTTTGCTTTGCCTCCTTCTGCACACAGAAACACACACACACACAACACACACACACAACCACTCTGCTTGTGCTGCAGGCACCCAGCTCCTGCCTCACACTCCCATCCATGCCAAGGACCAGAAGGGCCTTGTGCATTTCTGCATCACCTTGCTTCCAAAGCATTGAAAACATTTGGTAAACATTATCACTGGAGTCATCTTAACAAGCTCTTTACATTTCTATAGCTGCAGCTTTCCCTGAGCTTACAATCTCCATTCATATGACCTGATTTACTTTCCCACCACCATTCTGAAACAGATACCAGTATTAGATCTGCAGGCTGCAAACCTGAGGTCCAGCGTTATTTGATTTTAACATCCCTCCTCTTCCCTCTCCAGCTTCTTGCAGTCATCGGAGGCCCGTTGCAGCATGAAACCTGCACTAAGAAACCATCCCTAATTCTCACAAGTGTAATTGACTCTGCTCCCTAACAACTTCCATCCCATATTGAAAACCCATACTCTTTTGTACTGTTGTCCAACAAGAGATGACGTGGGATGGTAGTGCAGATAGAGCACACAGCAGAATAAACTAGGCCTGCGGTAAACCTCACCCGCTGCTAGCTGCAGTGTGCATCCTCTGAACCTCTACTTCCTTCTTTCCAAAAGTTGCAGGACTATGATGAAGGTTAAGGGTAGTCTCTGCAGCATGCCTGATTCACACAGTCCCTCCCATGATTGGCACTCAGTGAGTTATAACTCATGCATGATAACACATGCTTTCTCATTTGCTAATTGTTTCATATGAGTATGCTTTTCTCTGCTTAATAGCAGTAAGGTTCTGCAGGTTATGGCCCAAGTCACACTACAAGAACACAGTTCTTAGGTTTGACTTTCGTTCATGCTTTTACATCTTGGGGTTGATGTAGTCAAGCTTCAGATTTTCCTCTTAAAAATGCTTAGCTTTGATGTGGAATTCTTTATGTGTTGTTCAGTTGTGAATGTATTGCCATCCCTCTAGTCATCTCTTTCATCTGTAGTTTATTTTATTTTGGATGAATTATGAGCTACCGGATATTCAATATTTGAAACACATTACTGTGCTATACATGGGCTATCATACTGTGCTGTGGTCAGAGAACATAGGCCAACAGGTGGCTAATTGTCTGGAATGCACTGAGGTCCCTTATGTGACATAGCACGGGGTGGATATTTATAAATATTCTTGTGTGCTGGAGAGGAACAGGTGTTCTCACTCATACCAAGGTTGCAAGGTGACATTGCACAAAATTTTATCTGGGAATAAAACTCAGTGCTTTATCTGTTTTATCTTTGAAATATGAATACCTACATATGTGTTGTCATAATGTGAAATTTGGAAGATTACCTGAGTAATTTTTCAGAGATTTTTTTTCTTAACCCATTGTGCATAATTAAATTGAGCAAAAATACAATCCTTGTGGTAACTTTTTAATAATTATGATGCCTTTGAAATATTTGCAAAATTGAAACTTGGGCCTTAGTGGGTTTAATATTTAATGTGGAAGAGAATATATAGAAATGAGGTAAACTTTGGGCAGTAAAGATGGAAGAAGAAATTTATCAAGTAGCTACTATATATGTGGTTCTTTCAGTATGTAGCATCTTAACCCCCATTTGGGAAAGATACATTATCTTCATTTTTAATGTGAGGAAACATGAACTTAGGAAAGATAAATAGATATCCTGAACCCGTAAATCTGTTTTACAGGAATGCTCGAATTTTAGTTTGTCAGAATCAAATACACGTACACTTCCTTTAGATAAGTAGAAAAATGAGTAAGTAGCACCTGTTAAATAGACTATGGATTCTTGTCCCTCAGCTGTGCCCTTCCATGGCTATTTAATTGCCACAGACATAACCGCAAGGGGGAGAGGGATAGGGATGATCTAAGAGGCAGATGCTGCCATCCGTCCTTCCAGTCCTCATGCTTTGCTCACTTTTCCCACCAGCAGCTCCATTCCTGACAGGTGAGCTGTGGACAGCTTGAGGAACCCACAAGGAGACAAGGATGCCATATGGACTCAGAGACAGGACCTGAGCCTTGCTGGTTTGAGTCTTTCTACAGGAGCAGGTGGCACCTAGCAGATGCTTAGAGGTCACTTTACAAGAGGCAGGTACCCAGACATGGAACAAGAGGCCCCCAAACTTAATTCGCTACCTCCAATATTGTCCTAAGAAACA
Organism: Lepus europaeus; assembly: GCF_033115175.1. Lineage (NCBI taxonomy): Eukaryota > Metazoa > Chordata > Mammalia > Lagomorpha > Leporidae > Lepus > Lepus europaeus. The sequence goes on from NC_084827.1 coordinate 58,270,711, forward strand.
TTTCATTTGAATGTGATTGTATGGGTACAAGGAAAGCTCAGCTTGGAATTCAGGAAACGATGCATTAGTGAATGAGAATGGTAGTTGTGTTTCTTCTTATGACAAATGCAGTAATGGGAGAATAAGCACCATCATTATTAATATTAAATAAATAATGTATATCCATCTATCCTTTACTGTTCTAGCCACCATTCCAGCAATGTTGCATCTCTCATTCATGTTGATCCCCACATCAATTCTGTTAGATAGGTGTGCTTTTTTTTTAAAGATTTATTTATTTATTTGAAAGGCAGAGTTACAGAGAGGCAGAGGCAGAGAGAAGGAGAGAGAGAGAGAGAGAGAGAGAGAGAGAGAGAGATCTTCCATCCACTGGTTCACTCCTCACATGCCCACAACCACAAAGGCTGGAGCTTTGCTGATCTGAAGCCAAGAGCCAGGAGCTTCTTCCTGGTCCCTGACATGCATACAGGGTCCCAAGGACTTGGACCATCTTTCACACTCTCCCAGGTCATAGCAGAGAGCAGGATGGGAAGTGGAGCAGCCAGGACTCAAACAGGTGCCCATATGGGATGTCAGCACTGTAGGTTGCGTTTACCCATTAGGCCACAGCACCAGTGGCAAGGTAAGTATTTTGATCGGCCCTGACACCTGTGACTCAGCTAGATTCCCTATACTTATTTAATACTTATAGTGTGTGTGTGTGTGTGTGTCTATATATACATATGGCACCTGTGTGTGTATATCACCTGTGGCCCAACTAGATTTTATACGCACACACACATATACACACACACTGTAAGTATTAAATACGTTCATCTGCATTTAGTGTCCATAAAGCTACATCCTGTGTGGACAGAGTCTGTGTCTTTCCTTTCATAACTCTCTACTATGCCTTGCACAATGCTTGTCCCATGAGTAGGTACTCAAAATTATTTTTTTTGTATAAATGAATCTGCTTTTGCTGATGTTGAAGTAGCAGTAACTGGAACAATCAGTATATAATTCCAGACACATCTGAGCATCTTAAGTGCTGGGATAAACAGACCTGCACTTCTTGAGTAAGGAGAATAGCATGTCCGGTCACCAAGAAGTGTCCTCTGGGGATTCTAGCTCCAGATGAGGGCACAGTACCCACCACATCTCCATTTCTTTCTGTGTCAGACTCTGTGATAACAGAGTCTTTCTCTCCTGTGGTGACAGATCCCTACAGAGTAGATTACTTACCTCGTATCTCCTAGTGTCCAGTGCTGAGAAACAATGGACGCTAGCTGAATGACTGAAGGAGTGAGTGACTGGATAAGTGAACCGCCTGGGGTGCACATACCAGAAGATGTGCAGTCTGTTGACCTTGTGCATTGGATTGTGTTTCCTACAGAGTGATGGACTGCACTCTGCTGTCGTCTCACTCATGCTCTACTAGAACCAAATGCCTGCCTTTGTATGATAGCTGCTCAGAATTTCCTACAGCTGAAGAATGATGCTGAAATTTCTTTTCCATTGTGTGAAGGTCATTGGTCAGTAAGGAGAGGAAATCTTAAAGAGGCTTGCAATGCAAATTTCCTTGAAATGAGGTAATAACCTTGTTTGAAACTGACGATTGCAAGCTCTTCACATTGTAAGAAACCTTGATAACTGTCCAGCGCAAGTCTCGCCTCTGCAGGAATTCCCTCCTGAAATATATCCACCTCTGAAACAGATACTCATAGGCTATCTTCAATTTTTGGATAGCCTTCCTTCCAAGAAAAAGTTTCAGCTCTTCTGAGACAAATCTATATAGTGAAAAACATTGTCCAACTCATATAGCTTACAGCTCTGCCAAATTAATCACTTGTCTCAATATCTACTTGGTCATGATTTTGATTTTTCTCTCCTCTTCCACAAGGTGTGTTTATCTCAATTACATGCCATATTACCTCCAGCATTTTGTGTACAATTGCTTCAAATATTTGCCGTGGGCCCTTTCCTGAGCATGTTCTGTGGGTGTTTCCCTAAAACTGTGCCACTCCCCTGCAGCGGACTGAACAGCCATGTCCTCCTCTTCCGAGTTCATATGTTAAAACCCTAATCTCATGTGATATTGTTTAAAGGCAGGGCCTTTGAGAGGGACTAGTTGTCTTAGAATAAAAGCTAGGAGGGCAACCTTGTTCTTTTCCCACCGTGTGGGGACAGAGCAGAAAGATAGCTGTCTGTAAGTCAGGAACAGAGCTTCACCAAGAACTTGTCCCCAGTGACACCGTGATCTTGAAATTCAGATGTCCACAACTGTGACACATAATTTATAGTATTTGGTTATAGCAACATAATCTATGACACCCCTCGCCACCATCGTGTGTCCATATATACTCCAGCTGAGCCTGGTGAAGATGAGCACAAGTCCAGCCAGAATGGCATCTCTGCTGCTGGGGACAGCACAGTCATAAGTGCACTCCTGTGGCTACTGTGTGCCACTGACAGTTCACTTAGAATTCACTATTTCTTTTTTAAAAAAAAATTTTTTTAATCTGTTTGAAAGACAGACAGATAGTGCCCATGTGCTGGTTCATTCCCTAAATGTCAGCACTGGGCCAGGCTAAAGATGGGCGCCAGGAACTCCATTGTGTCTCTGAATATGGGTGGTAGAAGCTCAAGTAAAATTGAGCCATCACCTGCTCCCTACAGGGTGTGCATTTCAAGGGAGCTGGGACTGGGAATGGAACCAGGACTCAATCCTACATACTCCAATATAGGAACTGAGTGTCTCAAGCGACATCTTGAACAGTATGCCATACACCCATCCTAGAATTCATTATTTCTAACAAAGGATTATTTTTATCTCTGATTGTGTATCCTGAGATAAAAACAAGTAAAACTGAGAGTGTTTTGGAGTTCTTTCTACAATCCTTCTATTTCAGCCAGAACATTCTAGAAAATCAAGCTTGAGACTAAAACTTCTCATGGATAATGCATTCCCAGGGAACCAGGTTGAAGGAGAAAGGTAGTGGGACAGGAAAAAAAGAGAAAACAAAAGTGAGAGATGAGATTCCAAGCTGATTGCAGCCTCTTAAAGGCTACAGAGTGGCCTTGGGAAGCTTCTGTGCTAACAGCATATCAGCTAGTAGAAAGGAAAGAATTCATCCACTAACTCCACCTGTCATCAATGCATTAACCCCCACAATTTCACGGGAGCAGTTGTCGGCATGGGCCATATCCCAGGCATTCTTCTTCAAGGGCAGGCAGCAGGAGATTCAGCTTGACTGGGAGTCAAGGGGCTATGAGGTGGAGCTGGGTGGGGTTGGTTGCTGGGCGGCAGCTGTTGTGAAGGCACTCTGATGTTCAGTGGCAGCAGCCATGATGGGGTGGGGACTGCTGCAGTCACCCCAACAAGATAGGTGTGCAATTATACAGGAACCCCCAAGGACACTATTACACCTCATGGAAGTTGTGTCCTTCCCAGACTTAGCCAAAACATAGGTTTTTAGGAATCTGAGGAAGCCAGCCTCATCCATGCATCAGTTCCCTGAGTAGGCATTCCCCAGACTTTCATTCCAGGCTAGTTTTCAGGATTTTAAGTTCTCAAAGCATATATTTGCTGCTCCTCTTTACCCTTCATGTTAATGCACTTATTTGTGTGAATATTTGCTAACATCTGTCCCCAGCCTGACTTCAGGCGCCAAGCTCAGGGCTTAATTTTGGGCTCAGCAGTCCCCTCTGGGATGCACAGAACCCAGGATACAAAAGGACTCAGGATTCATTCAATCCTGAACCAAAGTGTACCATCTAAGTGAATGGGACCCAAGAGAATGGAGAAATCCCATATATTCCCACCACCCCCACACACCCCTTTGTCTGAACCTTGTTTAAGAGGAGCCAAAGTCAATACAAGTGAATTAAAGGAAATGGAATAAAAAAATTACCTTTTTTATCCTATAATATTTAGGTCTAGATAAGAGGTACAAATAGTTTGAAAATCTAATAAATTGCTTTGCTTAAAAAGAAAGGTATTGCTTCAACTAGGGAGAAAGATTGTCTGCTGGAAACATTCATATTATTCACTGTCCTCCTTTCCAAATTCTGTCTTAAAATTCAGCAAGTTTTTTTTAATGCAGAATAAAAATAAAAGCTATGCACAAATAAGAATTTAACACATTGTATTTTTACAATTTGACACTTTTCATATAGTTCCTGCTGTGGTTATTATGTTCATAGATTATGACTCTTGCCTTTTTTTAAAAAAATTATTTCCTTATTTATTTATTTTCTTATTTTTGTGGTGGAAAGATTGACACAAGAAATAGGGAGAGATAAAGATAGATAGAGATATTGAAAGAAAGAGAGAGAAAGAGAGAGAGAGAGAGAGAGAAATCTGTCATCTATCTTCTGCTTCCTGAAGCCAGGAACATGGAACTCCATTTTGGTCTCCCACCTGGATGACAGAGACCCAAACACTTGGTCATCTGCTGCTTTTCCAGGGAGCTGGATCAGATGGCACTTTGATAAGGGATGCTGAAATCACAAGTGGCTGTTTAAACTGTCATACCACAATGCCAGTTCCTTGTCTTTTTTTTTTTTTAATTTATTTTATTTATTTGAAAGACAGAGTTACAGAGAGAGGTAGAGACAGAGAGGTCTTCCATCAGCTAGTTAACTCCCCAGATGGCCGCAACGGCCGGAGCTGCGCTGATCCGAAGCCAGGAGCCAGGAGCTTCTTCTGGGTCCCCCATGTGGGTGCAGGAGCCCAAGGACTTAGGCTATCTTTTACTGCTTTCCCAGGCCATAGCAGAGAGCTGGATCGGAAGTGGAGCAGCCAGGACTGGAACCGGTGCCTATATGGGATGCTGGTGCTTCAGGCCAGGGCTTTAACCCGCTGTGCCACAGCGCCACCCCGAGCCCCTTGTCTTTTAAAATGCATTGTTTCTCTGTCACAGTAACCCTTGTTCTATGCTTGTGGGGGGAAAAGGCATACATGTGTGTTTAACAAACTGAATTAATTATTCACATAATGGAGATTCTTCTATCAGTTCCTTTAAATAAGAAAGTGTTCTTGACTTCTACAAGTAGATATGCAAATAGAAGGTAGTGCATGTCCTTGGTTGACAAAATAAACAGCAGCAACCAAAATATCAAAACTATTTTGGTTGTTCTCAGATGGGAAGGTCATCCCGGTCTCTTCCAGCTAAAGATCCAGAGGTAAAAGTGCCCCCAGAGTATGACTCGGCATAGTGAAGGGAGGTGAACTCTGCTCTGTGCATTGACAGCCCATATGCTCAAACCTGTCCTGAAACCAGAATCCAGTGGCTGACAGAGGCATCTTCTGGACCCTTCTCTCCCTCCTACTTCCTGTTCTTTTGTGGTTTTGGCTTTTGAGCTCTATCCTTTGACTGACCTCTCAGTGTTTACCAAGCACTTGGTACCCAAACTTGATAAGTGACTTCTGCCTTCCTAAATTTGGTTACACCTCTTCCTGACATGCAGAAAGGGTTACCCTTCAACACAAAATTATCTACTAACAGCCCTCATAGTCCCACCAGTCCTTGCTTCATTTCATTGGGCCACCACCTCCTGGCCCCAATCATCTTATGAGATATAAAACCACGGAAGAAAAAGGTAATCAGAGACAAACCCATGGATGACAAAGAAGAATCTCAAATAGTGGCAGGCACCTATCTGAGCAATGTGGACACTGGGACATGCTTCATTTTCTTCTAGCTGAGACAAAAGTGGTGACATGTTAGGTTGCAACAGAAAATATGTAGCCATCCTGGTCATAAATTAATTACTTTTCATTTGATTACATTCAAGAAGGAACTGTACGAAAACACTGAGTATTGTAATGGATAATGTTTTAAGTAGTAATTTTGCATGAGATGCATAAATAATGTGACATCAAAATGCAAAAACGAGGTTAAACAATACTTTTTCACAAGATTCCATAAAGCATTGCTACCCTCCACAGAGGCAGAGGACTGGGATTGAGGCAATTCTAGAAAGACATTTCAGCAAGAGGGATTTAGGAGGTATTTGTGTTGAACATCATTCACAGAAATAAGAGTTCCTATATTTTTCTTCATGGTCTAGTAGAAGAGATAGATTATGAAATCGAATTATTGTGGGTTCAAATCCCAGTTCTGCAAATTACCAGAGGTGTGGCATTGATTATGTTAGTTTTATTACATGAGTCTATGTTTTCACCTGTTAGACAAGCATAATAAAATCTGCTCCAAAGAAAATGGCTAGTGAATCAACAAAAATGACCTATTTTTATCGTGTATTTTAAAAAATCTGTTACATAATGGCATGTATTAGTCAAAGAGAATACATACAGACTAAGATTTACAGCTAATAGAGATATTTTAGATTTTAATATATTAGCCTGTTTCTATATGGTAACTGGGACAAAAAGGAGTTTGGATTAAAAAAATAGAGAGGAAGCTGGGCACGATTCATTAATTATGCTGAATAAACTAATATGATATGTTAAGAGGGCAAATGAGGTTAAGGGGTTGTGGGAGCTCTTTGTATTTCTGACTCACAATTTTTGTTTTGCAAATTTATAACATTTCTGAAAGAAAATGTTACAAAAGAAAATACAGAAAAAATTTCAATGGAAAGCAGACAGAATTTGATCATGAACAGAACTGATAAAGTCCTCTTGGTGAGTTCAAGGTAAAGACCTGCTCACATTCCCTAATGCAATTCAGGGAATACAAGTGGGATAAAGCAGCCTCCTTTGCTCCCTGTCCTCTGGACACTGCACCTGCGTTTAGCAGGTGCAGAGCTGCTAGACCACTTCAGTGCTTTTCTTTACCACTCTGGAGTCTTTTGTTTCAACTCTTGTGGAGAAAATGCAGACAAGATGGATATAAGCCCTGTTAATCCAGGGCACTCATTGTTCTTATAAAAAAAAAAAAATATGAGACCAGGCACTGGGATGACAGGTGCACAAGACAGGGAGCAAGAATCAAATGTCGCTGAGAGAAAGAAAGTTGAGTGAGAAGCGTGAATGTGGATGAAGGACAGTGCAAAGTGACTTCTCCCATCTCTGCTCTGTGCCCAGAAAATTTAAATTGAGGCATGAAGATATTTATCATGGGAACCTTTTAAAGGGCCAATTAGCATTTACTATACACCAAGATTGCTTACTGTGAAGAAATGTTAGCAGGAATGAAGAACTATAAAAGCTGACAAGGAAAAGGTCAAACAATCTAAACAGGATAAAATGGTATATACTCAACAATTACCCCTGATAATGGAAAGAAATGGTTTTGATTGCCGTGAAAAGGAAAAACAGTTAAAAGATTGCTAATCCTTTAAACCAGTTGTCTTTACAAATCTCTGGAAATAGGTTAGTTAAATGAAATCTCTAAATAACACAGTAAGTAAGTTCATAGAGCCAAAATCTCTTTAATGGAGACAGAGCTCTAATGCATTTTGACAGCCTCATTGAAATTAAGACAGAGATTATATCATAAAGAAGTAAAGCCATATTGAAATTTATTCATGCAACCCTGTCATCTCAGAATCCCTAGCTGCTGCTCTGAATAATTTGTTCAGATATGTTTCCTAAGTATGGTATCTGAATAAATCTGACTTGTGATTTGCATTTTGTTGTTCCTTGCCAAAAGAAAAAAAAAATGAAAGAATGAAATGAGGAAAAGAAAGGTGGGAAGAGAGAACAAAAGCGACGCCATCTTTGGTCAGTTTGCTTTGGCAGTGTGAATCTCCAACTCTGGGTTCATGTCCTGGTTGTGCATCCAATATCAGATTCAAGCTTATGCACACCCTGGGAGGGAGTGGTGATGGCTCAAGTAGTTGGGTTCTTTCCAATCATGTGGGAGTCCTGGATTGGGTTCCTGGAGTGATCCATCTCTGCTCACTGTGGCTATTTTGGGAGTGAACCAGCAATTGGGAATTCTAACAAATAAAAAATAATTCAATAAAACTAAAAAAAAGGCATTGAAATTAATTTATACCTACATGAGATCTTGAAAAAGTTCGTGGAACATGTACAACTTGGTATGCACAACTTCAAATATATTTAACGCTGAAATAAACTTAACTTTTAATAATTTTTACATTTTATTTTATTTATTTGAAAGATAAAAACTGATATAGACAGAGATGTCCTGTCTGCTGATCCACTCTCCAAATACTTGAAATGGCCACAGCTGGGAACTCTCAATCCAGGTCTCCCACGTGGGTGTCAGGGACCCAACTACTCAAGTCATTCCTGTTACCTTCCTGGTGCACATTAGCAGCAAGCTGGAATCAGGAGCAGAGTCAGGAGCAGAACCCATATGCCAGTATGGAAGGTAAGCATTCCAAGCGATGTCTGGACTCCAATGACAGATGCTTAGCCTTGAGCTTACCTTTAAATTCCACACTTTTTTTTTTTTTTTTTTTTTGACAGGCAGAGTGGATAGTGAGAGAGAGAGAGAGACAGAGAGAAAGGTCTTCCTTTTTGCCGTTGGTTCACCCTCCAATGGCCGCTGCGGCGGGCACATCGTGCTAATCTGAAGGCAGGAGCCAGGTGCTTCTCCTGGTCTCCCATGCGGGTTCAGGGCCCAAGGACTTGGGCCATCCTCCACTGCCTTCCCGGGCCATAGAAGAGAGCTGGCCTGGAAGAGGGGCAACTGGGATAGAATCCGGTGCCCCAACCGGGACTAGAACCCGGTGTGCCGGTGCCGCAAGGCGGAGGATTAGCCTTTAAGCCACGGCTCTGGCCTAAATTCCACTTTTTCATAAACTTGTTGAAGTGTCCTCATACTTGAGATGAGCAAACAATTTTATTCTGATGTAATTGACCCCAGGAAACTCCTAGAATTTGCTCAGCTTTTCAGTTTTTTTTATTTTTATTTTTTTGTAGACAATATCCTCATACTATTTTTCTCTTCCATTGTAATCTGGAAACCTTTTTGTAAAGTTCTTGATCATTTCCTCTAGAACTAAAAAGGGAGAATCTTGCTGAACAAACAGTTTTTGATAGGTTGGAATCCCTGTCTGTTCACTGTTGTATATTATAATGTGTGGAGGCTACATATAACATAATATGTGGCATCTTCAAACGTCACAGTTACCTTGTTCCCAAAGGTTTTTTTTTTTTTAATACAGAAGAAATTATCCTTTTTTAAAGATTTATTTATTTATTTCAAATATAGAATTACAGAGAGAGAGAGAGAGAGAGAGAGAGCGCGACAGAGAGAGAGGGAAAGACAGATGTTCCATGCACTGGTTCACTCCCCAGGAGGCCACAACAGCTCCAGGAGGCCACAGCAGCAGGAGATGACCCTAAGTCCATGTTAGCTTACTTGTTGCAACTTCCCCTAGGGGTCTGGTTAAAAGGGGGAGAGAACACCATTCCCCCAGCTGGAGCCTCAGGCAGCCTCTAACATAGAGTCCTGCAGGGCAGCTACATGCCCCAAGCTTCACCTCGCCCAAACAGAGCTGTGGCTTTGTTCTGACAAAATCAAGGCGCACACTGAAGTTCTGGACCTCATTTCTGCAAAACAAATGTCAATTTCTCCCATCCTGCTCACTTCAAGCTATCAATTTGTCCTGGCTCTTAGACATTAAGGTTTAGAAATATTTAGGGGATGTTAAGGAACCCAGTTATTAAAAAAAAAAAAAAAAACAGATACAATGTGTATGGTATACCAGTCATACTTTATACATTTATAACATTTAATTGTAGTGCTCACTTTGTGCTTTCTTAGACCATTAATAAAAACAGACAAAAGCAGGGGAAACAAATCATACACACCATGCTACACACCCTGCACCAGTGCCACAGATGCAGCTCCAGCAGAGTGGTAGGAAGGAGAAGATGAACACTGACTATGTGATTTGCATTTGCTGTATGCAGGAGCTCAGGAATTAATGTACATGACCACCACCTTTCATCTTTATAACACCTCTCTGGTAGACCCAGTGTATATTACCCTCAATTAACAGCCTAGGAAGCTGGGCCGGCACTGTGGCACAGTGGGTTAACGCCCTGGCCTGAAGCGCTGGCATCCCATATGGGCGCTGGTCCAAGACCCAGCTGTTCCACTTCCGATCCAGCTCTCTGCTGTGGCCTGGGAGAGCAGTGGAAGATGGGCCCCTGCACCTGTGTGGGAGACAGAGACCCAAAAGAAGCTTCTGGTTCCTGGCTTCAGATTGGCACAGCTCTGGCTGTTGTGGCCAATTGGGGAGTGAACCATCAGATGGAAGATCTCTCTCTCTCTCTCTCTCTCTGCCTCTCCTCTCAAAAAAAACACTGTAGGAAGCTAAGGCACAACGAGGTGAAGTATCTTTTCCATGGTCTCTGCGATGGAGATAAGATTGAAACCCATCTGGTGGATCTTCTCCCTTCCCTTGACTACTCTGCATCCTCTGAGACCAAGCAATTCTGCTTGCACACAAAAGGAATCTCATCAAACTCAAACTCAGATCAACATTCCATGACAGTGGCAATGTCTTATGTCATGGCAGTCTTTTTTTTTTTTTTTTTTTTTTTTACAGGCAGAGTGGACAGTGAGAGAGAGAGAGACAGAGAGAAAGGTCTTCCTTTTTGCCGTTGGTTCACCCTCCAATGGCCGCCGCGGTAGCGCGCTGCGGCCGGTGCACCGCACTGTTCAGATGGCAGGAGCCAGGTGCTTCTCCTGGTCTCCCATGGGGTGCAGGACCCAAGGACTTGGGCCATCCTCCACTGCACTCCCTAGCCACAGCAGAGAGCTGGCCTGGAAGAGGGGCAACCGGGACAGGATCGGTGCCCCGACCAGGACTAGAACCCGGTGTGCCGGCGCCGCAAGGCGGAGGATTAGCCTAGTGAGCCGCGGCGCCGGCCAATCATGGCAGTCTTTTACTTACGATTTGTGTGTTTTTAAGCCAGCAAAATACTTAATAAAATACTCTGGGTATTTGCCTATGACTTTCTGATAATTAAATTCATTCAAAGAATAGAGACTCACAGATGAAGCAAATGTCTCCATTGTATTCACAAAATGATTTACAAACATATCCATGTATTTACAAAAATGTAAATAAAGAGTGCTGGAGTGGGCTGTGTAAGTCAAACCTTAAGCACATGTTTAGTACATAATTCTGGGCAGGTACAAAGGCTATAGATGGAGGAATGGATATTTATCCATAGGTAGATAGATGATAGATTATATAGATAGATAGAGATATGATTCCTGCTTTGAAAATGTTTATTCTCACATAGTGAAGAGCGAAGGCAAATATATACAGACATCTTAAAATACGAAAGAAAAGGTACTTAGCACCATGAAATAAACATAAAGAAGGAGCAGTGGAGACCCAAGAGAGATCATGCCTCCCAAGAAAAATTACTAATGCACAGAGAGAATGGAGATTTTCACAGGTGGGTGCACCCAGGCTTAAATCTCAATCCCAGCTACACCAAGGCAATTTCTGGAACTTCTAGGTCACATTTCCTCCTTTCTAAAATACACAGAAACACAGTATGTGACCGTCTGATCATTCTCTGCATCCAATAATCTCCACCTTTTGCTTTCTTGAAAATTGGCATTCATTTAATTGAAAGTACAGAACTTGAGGCAGGCCTAAAGAATAATTATATTTTAAACTAAACATGGAGAAGGTACTAAACATGATGGTAGTCATCACTTACATAAATTTTACATTATGCAGAACTTTGTAATTCATGCTAGAACCATTCTAAGCAATATGCAAGCACTTTATGTCAATGTATTATTATTCTTAGGAAGAATTATGGTATAATTTATTAGTATACATTAATAATCACATATACACACAAGCATAAAGTCTTCTGAAAAACTCACTGAGAAATGCACTTTTCTCACCGCTGTAAACTTGAGCAAGTGTCAGGACAGAAAACTAGGTATTTTCTCAGCTTCTCACATGCAGCATGTGGTAGTGCAAGGGTCTGAGCTGAGGACACATGGTCTGGTGTCCATCCTCATCACCCCCTTCAAATGCCCAGAAGTCATGACACAAAGATACTGAAACAAGATTGAGGCCAGTATGCTTGGCCGAAGAGCATGGGTGTGCTAATTTTTCGGAGTTCATAGTGCATGCCAGGACTGTGACAACTAAGACTCATCAAACAGAGTAGGCCTAGCTTAAGGGGCCACACATCATGTGGAGGGCTCAGAATGCCTGGTTAGCCTGACTCAGACAGTATCAGCCACAGAGTGAGACCAAGTGTAGAACTATCAAACTGGAGAGTCTGAAAATCACTCTTTAAACCTAGTAATAATGTGAAATATGAATAGAGCCTGAATGTTCCTCCTTGACACAGCGAAAACAAACCCATTTATTAGCACTAATCCTCTGCATTCCACATGGAGCATGCAGACCTCCCTGCTCCGCGTGCAGGGGGAGCAGCAGGAAGTGTGATTAATGTCAGCTGGGAAGTGCTGTTGCAAACTATTGGAGAAGGCAAATCAATTCACAATTCTAAGGGATCATTTTTTTTTTTTTGGCTATGAAATGCTTTAATAAATATGGTTCAAAGAACTACCATGAAACACAGGGTAAAGCCAGCAATGTTTTTTTTTTGTTTTGTTTTTACATTTTAAACAGTTTTTCAATTCAAAAATAGCTTACTACTTTAAATACAATATCAAGACAATGAACAAAATCCACCACATTTCTGAGCTGAGTAAATTTCCTGGGGATGTGAACTGGGGCTGCTGATAGATCTTAGTATCGGATTCAATGTCTGTGTTAACCTGTTAGCAACATTAATAACAACTATATAACACACATTCAGGGTTGGAACTCAGATTCCCAATATTTCACTCCAGACCTTTTAGTCTTGAACTGTTAATCAACCAGGAAAAGGCAGTCCTAGACTAAAGTGAAGAAGATCTGCTTGGGGTACTGACCCACAGTTATCACTGGATATCACTATCTTCTTGGGTCTCCATTTCCAGTTTTAGATGTCCATTCATTGCAAGGATAAAGACTCCCAGGAATTTTTTACAGAAGGGAATCTGGGTGATGCTCTTGTTAATAGGAGAGACCAGAAAATCTTTGACATTGAATATGCATAGTGAGCAAACTGTCTGGTGAGATGCTTCTTGGTGTGTAGATACTATCTTCTCATCGTATTTTCACTTGGAAGAGAGGTAGAAAAATTAGAGATAGAGATAGAGATAGAGGTAAAGATAGAGATAGACAGAGACAGAGAAAGAGACAAAGAGAGAGAAGGGCGAGATAGAGATAGAGACAGAAATGATAGAGATAGAAAGCAAAAGCTAGGAGACCCCAGTCTCATGAATTAATTCTATCCCCATGACCGCACCTCCTAATACTACAACACTGGGGGTTAGGATTCCAATATGTGAATTTGGGAAGGACATACATATTAGCATCATCACAGATTCGTTAAGTCATATTGAAGGGTAAATACTACTATGTACTATGACTTCAAGAATATCTATATGCAAGTGCCCAATGTACATGGGTCGCTTCATGTGATATTATCTCCATGAAATAAGTGGAGGTGATAGGAATGCTCTAAGAGCATACATGAAATATGGTTGGAGGTGGTTTTCTAGGGTGCCTGTTTGCGAAACTCTTGTCCCGTGTCATGCAGCCAGTGATCTAGAGACATTTATCCTGGGGATCCAGGAGCACTGGGAGAAATGAAGACTGCAGTGCAATGGGAAAATGTCAGCACCCACCTTCACGTCTCTGCTTAGCTCAAGGGAAATAGCTTCATGATAACTGCCACCTGGCGAAGACCTAAGTTCACATTTTTTGTGACTGAAAATTAAAAACCAAAAATATCCTTTAGTGATGTTGTTTCATGTCTTTGTTCTGTGGTTGGCTCGAAATTCCACTGAGTTTATCAGAACATGTGCTGTTCAAATTCTGTAGCTTGTGCAGGTACTCAGGATACAAACTGAGTGATGGCTGCAGCCTTTAAGGCATTTGCCTTTTAGAAGAGGAAACCACTGTAAATACTTACACTCAGCCTTTTTGCTGGTATGCTGCTATGGTTTGGAGATAGCTTGAGTGTGTTCTTTAAGCACTCACGTGTCAAAAGTTTTGGTTCAGGGGCCGGCGCTGTGGCGCACTAGGCTAATCCTCTGCCTGCAGTGCCAGCATCACATATGGGCACTCGTTCTAGTCCCAGTTGCTCCTCTTCCAGTCCAGCTCTCTGCTGTGGCCTGGGAAGGCAGTAGGAGATGGCCTAAGTCCTTGGGCCCCTGCACCTCTGTGGGAGACCAGGAAGAAGCACCTGACTCCTGGCTTCTGATCAACACAGCTCCGGCAGTTGTGGCCATTTTGGGGGGTGAAGCAACAGAAGGAAGGCTTTTCTCTCTTTCTCTCTCTCTCTCACTATCTTTAATTCTACCTGTCAAATAAATAATTAAAAAAAAAAAGATTTGGTCCTAAGGCCTGCACTGTGGTACAGGGGGTTAAGCTACCACTTACCACACCAGCATCCCATATTAAACTGCAGGTTCTAGTCTCATATTCTCCACTTCCAATCCAACTTTCTGTTCATGTACCTGGAAAAGCAGCAGATGATAGCCTAAGAACTTGGGCAACTGCCACCCACATGGACCATCAAGATGAAATTCCTGGCTCCTGACTTCAGCCTGGTCCAGCCCAGCTCTTGTGGCCATTGGGGCAGTGAATCAGCAGATCTCCATCTCTCTCTGTCTCTCCTTCTCACTCTGTAGCTACACATTTCAAATAAATAATTTTTAAAGACTTGATCAATGTGGAGGTTGTAAAATTTTTAAGGAATGAAGCCTGGTAGGAGGTGTTTAGGTCACTGGAGGCATTGCCCTTGGAAGAGATTAACTTAGTTTGCATGGGACTTTTTGGTTGGTTGCTCTGGAAAGACTGCATAAAAGAAAAACCCTGACCCTTGAACTTCATTTTGGCTTCCTGTTTTACCCTGTGATCTATTTATGAGGATATCCACCATGATGTGGTATAGCCATGGGAGCCCTCACCAGAGCCAGCACTGTGCTTTTTTGGGCTTGCAGCCTCCCAAAGTGTGAACCGAATCAGCCTCTTTCCTTTTATAAAGTGGCAGCCTCCAGTACAAAAAAATGGACTAATAAAGTGGGGATGCACCAGGCGAGTGCCACCAGCTTAAACGACAAGTTTGATGAGGAACACAGCAGAGAAGATGCCTAAGGAATGAGTTTGAGGCAGTGCAGGCGGGATCCTCTGGTAGGAGCTGCAGAAGAAGGACACGGTGAGAAGCTGCAGGCAATGATTTGGAAAGCCTTCCTAAGAAAGTTGAACTTGATCTCAGGTTAGCAAACTCTTCTGTCAGACTGGCAATGGGATCAATACTAGAGGCAGAAGGATTGTCTGGAGTCTGTTGCTATACTTCAGGAAGGAGGTGACAATGTTGAAGGTAGAGGCTGTGGGAGATGCATCCCAGACCAAGGCATCTGCTTAGATATTCATTTATGCAGAGACAGGCTTGTCTTGCAGCAGATATGCATAAATGGGGTCCAATTCATCAACCACACTGGAATCAGACATTGATTCCTTTAGTGTGTAAATTATTTTCTCTCTTCTCCTTTATTTTTTCCTACAATTGTTAATTTCTTCAGATGTCCATTTAAAAATGGAAATAATGGAGCTTGCACTATGGCCTAGTGGGTTAAGCCACTGCCTGCAGTGCTGGTGTCCCATCTGGGTTCAGGTTCAATTCCCATCGGCTCCACTCCAGATCCAGTTCCCTGCTAATGCACCTGGGAAAGCAGTAGAAGATGGCCTGAGTTCTTGGGCCCCTGCATTCACATGGGAGACCCCAAAGAAGCTCCTTGCTCCTGGCTTCAGCCTGGCCCACCTCTGGCTATTGTGGCCATTTGGGAAGTGAAGCAGCAAATTGAAGATCTCTCTCTCTCTCTTTCTGCCCCCTCCTTCCCTCTCAAACTCTATCTTTCAAATTAAATAAATAAATATTTTAAAAATCAATACTGATTTTCCTTAGGACAGGACATTGCTTAAGCTACTTACAATTCAACAGAAAAATAAATAAATAAATAAAGTCAGCCAAGAGTAGAAATGGAGTGAAAGAGTAGGGGAGAAGAGAAGATCGTGATGAACTTGGTCACTTACATGGTTTCGTCAAAGGCTGGGGCTGAGCTTTCCTCTCCTCTGCAGAGAGCTGGTTTGAGATCTAAATCTCAGGAAAATTAATGAAAAAACCGAGAAGACACATAGTGTCTGCTTTCATGGTCCTCTTCCTGGTGAGATTCATCTATCTCCTCTAAGATCCCCATTCAGGAAGGTTCAATTATCTTTGGAGAATATTGATTACCTGGCAGGTGAGTTGGGGCTTATCTCTGGTGTAGACATTGATATCTAGCTGTGAGCCTGAAAGGCCCTGTGGAATAATAATATAATAGTGAGAGTATCCTAGAACTCTTGATTTATCACTGGTCCTCATAAAATCAGCACAAGGCTTAGCCTGTTCTCTGACCAATTAACTATACAGGACAGCAGGAACCAGACCCCACAGTAGGTAGGGAGCTTGTGGGGTTAACTATCCTATCTCCTCAGGCACATCATGTTAGTAAGGAAGAAACATAGAAAGCACGTATTGTCTGTTAACTTTAATATATTTATTTATATTTAATAAATAAATAATAAATATATAGTTATATAACATTTGTATATTTATATACATAAAACTTTAAAACATACATATGTATTTATATATATATATTCCTCCTATTTGAAAGGAAGAGAGACAGAGAGAAGGGTGAGGATACAGATGGAGAAAGATATTTCTTTCACCGATTCCCTCCCCAAATGCCTTTAACAGTTAAAGCTGGAGAGGCCAAGGTCAGGAGCCAGGAACACCATCCGAGTCTCCCAAGTGGACAGCAGGGACTCAAGAATTTGTGTCATTGTTGTTGTCTTCCAGGATACACTTTGGTAGGAAGCTGGATCAGAGGCAGAGTAGCTGGGATTCAAACCAGGCACTCCAATATGGATGTGAGCGGCCCAAGGAGTGACTTCCACTGTGCCAACCACTTACCCTTAATGTTTAAAAATACTTTTAAAACAATTTATTATTTATTTTCATTGTATTTGAGAGAAAGAGAGTTAACTATGTGCTGGTTAACTCTCCAAATGCACGCAACAACCACAGCTGGACCTGGCCGAAGCCAGAAGCCTGGAATTCAATTCGGTCTCCCACTTGGGTGACAGCACGCTAAGTACTTGTACTGTCACCAAAGCTGAAATTGAAAGTGGAGCCAGAATTTGGTACCAGGTATGGTGAAAAAGGACGCAGGTGCCCCAAGTAGGGTCTTAATTGGTGCACCAAACCTCAATCTGCATCAACTTTTTTGTTACCTCTGCTTCATGTAGTTTCTGGCAGGCCTGGTAGAACTGGGGTCTGTGGAACCCTGAACATTGAAACTATGTTTGCATCTTTGAAATATTCTAGCCTGGAAATTAAGAGCCTTAAAGTCTAGTAGGTACTAGATGGTAGAAAGAACTCTTAACTCTAGTATCATTCTAATTCTCTCTTGAATAATACCCTCTCTGAGAAAAATTCTTAATACTGCTATCCTCACCAAATGCTGTGAACAGAAACTTCTCCCTCAAGGTACATAATACACATACATAAATACAGGATTTTATAATGAAAAAAATTAGGGGAATAAAGGCTGTGTATCATCCCTGCATTTATGGCTTACCTCTGATGCTTGTGATTCCAGAAGAGTCCGCCCTCATGAAGCTCCCAGTGTGGTGATGGGAAGGACAGGCAGGTGAATAATTATGTATAATAGGGATGTTCTTCTGATGCTATGAAAAAGTTCTTGATCCATGGCTTTTGAAATGGTTTTGCAACAAAATAAATTTATCTTTTAAATTCTCATTTTCCATGAACTTTTGGAGTTCCTTCCCTAGAAAGGGATAATCCAGACTTCAGGCTGCATAGGTCTGTGAAATCATTTTATCTGGCTCTGCCAAAGCATATGCAGGTGGGATTCCAAATCCAATCAATCTATAGCAGACTAATTTTTAAGTTGATATAGTTTTATAATTTGTATTAGTATAAAGAGAACAGATTCCATGTATTTCATAGGTATAATTCTAAGAAGATAATCACACTTCCTTCCCTTCCTGTCTCCCTCCCTCAATCCTTCTCCTTCTTTTCCTTCTCTTTTTTCTTTAGTTTTTGCAAAGACATATTTTCAATCTATTCTATAATCTCCACTAACCATAATATTCAACAGGTAAAAAGTAGGAAGATCACAGCTCCACTGGAGTATAAACAAGTGCTAAGAATTGTGTTTTAAATATCCTAATGGCCCTTGGCAGAAAAAGAAGTTTCCCCACCCATATTATATAGATATATGGTATTGTATGTTATAGATAAACATGAACTTGTAAGTAAATAAAAGTAGTAAATAAATGTATGTAGTTTATCGGTTAGTGACATGTAGAAAGGAACATAAAGCGTAACAGAAGAAAACA
Source organism: Lepus europaeus (assembly GCF_033115175.1). Taxonomy (NCBI): domain Eukaryota; kingdom Metazoa; phylum Chordata; class Mammalia; order Lagomorpha; family Leporidae; genus Lepus; species Lepus europaeus. The sequence continues at coordinate 58,289,152 of NC_084827.1, forward strand.
TTACAGTGTTGGCTTGCAAAAACTATAACACATGCTAACACATAATGGTGCTGAAAAACTCATCAGCTTTTCCATGTAGGTTTTCCTTTTCCCTTCTGCACGAGGGATTAGCCCTGGACCCCAGGGCAGGTCTGGACCTAGTTCTTGCCTCAATATCTCCCTTCTGAAGTTTCTGTAACAGAAGCTCAAGCCTCCCTATCAACTCCCATATTCTATTTCCCTATTTCATAAGAGAGGGACTTGGACAAGCTTTCTATTTATTTTTCAGAAGGGCAAAAGCATTGTTTCTTTTTTGCTTTCATACAGTGTGAAAAGTTTGATCTGCTAAGTGGGTATTTCAGTCTTTCCCAGGCAGGCACCATATGGCGGAGCTGCCATACATGTTGGTGTTATAGCTCTCAGTGCAGAGATGGAAATACAAATATATGACACTGTTGTCAACAGTCACTTAGTTACCTCTCAGACTTAACACAGCAGAAGTCACACAAAATCCAGAACTTTGGAACAAACACAGAAACAGCAATGGAGGAGCTTGGCACCATCTCTGTACACTCCTTTCTCTAACAAGTATTTATCATTGCATTCCCAATGCCTTCAAGAAAAATCAGTATTCTGGATCTTCATCACAGGCAGTGAGCTAAAAAGGCATATTTCTGTTTGTCTCTGAGTCCATATGTTTGATTTCTATATTATTTGGTCATATATTTTTAGCAATAAGGGACCAATTTACAATAATTGTTTTAGGGGCTGGTGCTGTGGCAATGTAGGTTAATTTTCCACCTGCTGTGCCAGCATCCCATATAGGTGTCGGTTCTAGTCCTGGCAGTTCCTCTTCCAATCCAGCTCTTTGTTAAGACCTGGGAAAGCAATAGAAGATGGCCCAAGCACTTGGGCCTGTACACCCGCATGGGAGACCCAGGAGACACTCCTGGCTCCTGGTTTTGGATTGGCCTAGCTCTGGCTGTTGTGGCCATTTGGGGAGTGAACCAGTTGATGAAAGACCTTTCTCTGTCTCCCCTTCTCACTTTCTGTAACTATCTCTCAAATAAATAAATAAAATCTTTTAAAAAATTGTCTTAGAGAAGCCAATAGACTATTTATACACTTAAGGATCTTACTGGTTTAGGAAGAATTTTGAGCAACTTAGTTCAGAGACTTCTTCCCAAGGCAATGATGACTGGGTGTTAAAGCTGTCATCAGGCTGAGCTCCTGGTAATTTGAAAGTTCTTCAATTTCTACTTTAAAATAACTTCTGCAACTCGCTTCCCTGATGCTCTGGACTCTCAACATTTGATGAGCTCTATTTGTGCTGCAGTGATTTTTGAAAAAGTTTTATCTTTTCATTTTTTTAAAGATTTATTTTAGTTACTTGAAAGACAGAGAGGGAGAGACTCCATTTGCTGGTTCACTCCTCAAATGGCCACAAAAGCCAGGAGTGGGCCAGAATAAAGCCAGGAGACCAGAACTCCATGCAGGTCTCCCACAGGGGCAGCAGGGGCCCAAGTACTTGGGTCTTTCTCTGTTGCTTTCCCAGGTGCATCAGCAGGCAGTTGAATGGGAAGCAGAGTAGCTGGTGGTGCAGGCAGCAGCTTGCCCACTGCACCACAGTACCAGCCCCAGTAGAAGAGTTTTAATGAGAATAGTTTACAGGGAATGCCCTGGTTCATCAAACCAGGAGAATAATGTAGAAATGGGATAATGACTCAATCCTTGGCTATGGAATGTGACACCTTTAAGAAGCCAGGTGTTTCTAATTGGTCAGTCTGCAGTGGTGCCTCCAAGTGTCAGGGGCACTTAATTGATGACCTCATATGTAATCTTTGTAGGTTACTAAGTGCCTGTGTGTTCTAATACATCTCACCTCTAGGAATAAAAAAGGAATATAATGGGTGAGGATGGAGTTCCAATAGCATGTTTGGTGACCTTATATCTGATAAGATTTTCATCAAATATAATCTTCATATGGATAAATTAAAATGAACAATGTTAAGATATTCCTTCAAATTAATTGCATTCTCTGGAATGGTCCCACCACATTTCAAGATAATACCAGACATCTTGGGTCAGAACAGGGAGATTAGGAGTAGGATGATGCCTTGGCCACTGACCACACAAGTACACTGGTGGTGCCAGGACTGGAACGGGATTGAGGAAGCACTAAATATCCAAGGAGAATATTTCTGCTATCAGAGACAGAGGGGGAAGCAAATGAATCTTCTGTAGTGCAGCCATACCATCTGAAGTGAGGAAGAACACAGCATGGGCTGTGATGCTTAAGAGTGGGGACAGATCTGAGTAAATGAGTTTCTCTAGCACAGTTTCCCTTGAGTGGGCTGCATAAGTCCATCCCCCTCCCTGGTGGTGACAGTTGGTAAACCCTTCATAATTAGGAAATATAAATTTATAAAATGCATTGGGTGCACCTAACCTACCAAACATCACAGCTCAGCAACACAACACACCATAGGGTCTCAGTGGTTTCTCCCCATGATCATAGGGCTGATGGAGCTATGCCTCTGCCTAACATCACTGGAGAGGATGGAGCCACACACTGCCAGCCTGGGAAAGGCTCCAAATGCCAAATTCTCAGTGCAGCTTCCAATGCAAGGCATCACTTTCACAATATCATCAAGTCAAAATATTGCAAGTGAAACCATTGTAAATCGGTCACTGCCTGTAATGTCTGAAATTCCTCTGTGTTCCTCTGCTCTCAAGGCCAAAACCCAGCAAAAGAGGCCGGATTGGGATGGCACAGATCCAGCATCCTCTTTTGCCAACTACTAGGATACAAGAAGATTTGTACACGACTCTCAATTTCTCAGTTATTTTGTAGTCTAATTACATGACTCTTCCCATGTACTGAGAAGCAGATGTACCCCATATGTACTCAGAAGGACATAATGGACATGGCACCCCTAAGAAGGAGGAGCACACAAGAAATCAGGAGGTTTAGTGCTTATTTCACACCCTAATCTCCATCTTTTCAAAATTCCCCTCAGTCACCTATTTGGCCAGGACCTAACACCTGCCTCTCTCTCAATTTTTTTTCTGTGAGTGCCTATCTGAAATCCATTTCTGCTCTCTTATCCCAGAATAGCAGTTTAGAACATTGAAGGCTGCATGCATTTATCAATTTTAGTTGTAACTCAGTGGTTTGCATGTTAATTACTCTTGCCTATATTAAATACTTCTTATCAAATAAAAACATGCATTTCTAATTAGCTCTGGGCTGCTAGCCCTTCCACAGCTTCAGTTTGTAGGGTTTTTTTGGTGAAAGAGCTTTTTGAATGTCATTCAGAAAATTTAAGTATGATTGGCAAATGTCTTGCTTGGGGCTTGAAGGTATTAGTAGGTCACTGTTTCAGAACACCTTGTCATACAAAGATATTTTCATTAGGTTTCCCCAGTGGAGCTTGGCTTCCCACCGCCTGTCTCTCTTGGCAAGAGTCCAGCTGATATTGCTAAGAGCTGACTAAGTGCAATGCCATTTGCACATGTGTCAGATTTAAGATTCAAAACTGCCCTAAGCTTGTTGTTTTTGCCATTTTCCTGATGGGTAAATTGGGATTCAGAAAATTTATTTACACTCTTTTCTTCACCCAATTATACAGTCATTCAGTCAGTCTCCGAGGACTGTGAGCAACATTTCAACATTGTAAATTCACCAATTTTGAGACAACTCCACCTATTTGATTTGAGTTACTGAAAATCCATTTCTTTTAGATACTTGTAAGGAAGACTGTTCTGTGCACTGGGCAAAACTTGCGGTTTAAAATGTGATTCAATCTACCTCCTGAAGGGTATGACAGCCCAAGTGCTTTGCTGAGGCTGATAAAGCAAATCAGCAGCGATCTTAGGATTTGCACCCAAAGCTCATGTCTTTCTCTCCCATGCTCTTGGTTCTCTGAACACAATCCCTTGGGCAGTGTGATGCATTCAGCAGAACACCAGGCCTGAAATAAAGCTGCTCTGAGAGTTCTCAATAGTCTTTGACAACATTGCTGATGTGGAGTTTGGTGATTGTGCCTGTTATTTCTTGCATGGATTGCAATTAAGCAAATTAATAACACCTGTCTGTTGGCACCTGGATGGTTATAATCTCACTGCCAGTCGGTCACCCTTGTTGGCTGATTGAATACAGCATGGTCATTGAATTCCAATGAGTTGCTCTAGTGGTGGCTAACCCAGACCCATCCACTCTCCAAAGCTAAGTAACAGCACACATCTTCGTCATTGCCTCAAAGTTTATGTCGACACTGTTACCTGCCAAAGAGAATGGGGAAAAAGTACCAGCACCTTATTCACAACCCCAGGTTCATCCATTCATGAAACAAAATGGTGTTGAATGTCAAGGAATAAGGATTGGAGGGGAAGATAATGAGGCTCTTGTATACTCTTCCGTACTGTCAATCATGAATAAACTTCTCTTGCAACCCCTATCTTCATGGCCATTTTCTTTTAGTATATCTGGGCCATATGTAGTGGATAGTTTTCTTTTTAAAAAAAGATTTATTTTATTTATTTGCAAAACAGAGAGAGAGAGAGAGAGAGAGAGAGAAAAACATCTTCCATCCACTGGTTTACTCCACCAACGGCTGCAACAGCCCAGGAAGGGCCAGGCTGAAACCAGGAGCCAGGAGCTTCTTCCAGATCCCCCACATTGGTGTAGGGACCCAAGAACTTAGACCATCCTCTGCTATTTTCCCAAGTATATTAGCAGGGAACTGAATGGAAAGTGGGACAACTGGGACTCAAACCAGAACCCATGTGGGATGCCAATGGGGTAGGCAGCAGTTGAACTTGCCATGCTATCATGCTTGCCCTGTCAGTTTTCAAAAGTGGAATACAGGAGTTAGAGATTTTCTTCAAAGAGCAAATGCCACTACCTCTGAGACCCTGAAAAGAACTCAACTTCTCCAACTTCAGGAAAAGAAAAACCAACTCCTGCACTGAGATGTGCTGTTAAGGACCCAATACATAGTATATTTAATGGCAATAATTCTGGTAGGATTTATTTCATTGCAATCATGTGGGCCTGTGTCCAAATTCTATGTGCTATTGCTTTGAGTTGGGACAAGGGACAAGTGGACAACAAGAAAGCATCTGAGAAGTGATGTATATAATGTCACTAAAGTTGGAAATGGAAGAGGACTTGTGCTGATTTTGCAAGTGTTCATGTCATAAATCCTGTAAATCTTGGGTTTTCCCCTGTGGCATGGTGACACCAACTCAACTGATCTCCCAACATAAGATGTATTGCAAATTCAGGTAGGATAATATTGTGTGCATGTGTGTTATGGGTGCTTCTTTTAGTGAAGAATTTGACTAAAAGCTTCTTTAAGGATACATGGGTCAAAGGAAATCAGATATGTAAAGGGCATAGCACATGGCTGGCATGGAGGAGCATGTTGAAAATGGTAGATATGATGGTAGTCGGCAATTATTTGGTTACAGAAACCTGACATTTCTTACATATGGAGGTCAGAACAGGAGTGAAATAAAGCAGTGACTTGATTTTAATCAGAATCTCTGTAACCTAACTGCGTAGACTTGATTTATGTTTCAGGATCTCACTTAACTTCTCCAAAATTAACTTTTCTCATCTGAAAATAAAAATAATGCAGATTGCCTTACACCATGAACCCAACTACTGAACTGGTTTTGATCATCAGAACTTAGTTCTGCCTGTTGTGGAAGTTTCCCCAGGTAGACTGTGCAGTGCATGCTTTTTGTATAGGGCTCCCTTGCTTAACAGAACCTGCTGCTGCAAGTATCAGGACTTCATTACTTTTTATTGTTGAGTAGTATTTCGATCGATTAAAATTCTGAATATAATTTGTCATTTTTCTAGCTTCTGGAAAATTTCATGTTTAACTTTATGTCTTTCTTCTTATGTAAAAAGCACTGAAGTCATTTTTCTTACAAGTTGTGATTTGGCTATGTTCCACATATTTTGGCCTAGTATCATTATCAACACTTAATTCAAACTGTTTTCTAATTTTCATTGTGATTTCCTTTTTGATCTATGGATTCCTTAGAAGTATAGGGATTAACTTCAAGATATTTTAGGTTTTTTCTAGATAATTTACTATTTTCCATTATTGATTTAACTTAATCATGGCCAAAAAGCAAACTGTGTACTTTCAACTGAAATTTAACTTATTTTGCAGGATGTGGTCTCAGAGAAGGTGCCAAATGCATTTGAAAACAATTTATTCTCTGCTGTTGTTGAGTAGAGTAATCGATGGCTGTCCATTTGATGAGTTTTACTGACAGCGTGGTTTGAATCTTTATAGTATTCCTGATTTTTTCCCACATGAATCCCTTTGTTAAAATATTTTCCATTCTTTATGCTTTTGTTGGCATATATCTTATTTATTTTTATATGCATTGTAAGGATCACAATATAAGGTTTTTTCTTTAAACTATGCTTGACTTTTTATTGTTTAAGAAATTTAAAGAAAATACTCTTTAACATATACCTATACATTTTCCATTGAGGGCTCTTTATTTGTGCATTTACACTGAAAATTCTGTCTGATACTGATTTTTTCTATTTGTGGTAATGAGGAATCCGTGGACAGTAAATTACCTTAGTTTTTGTTTCCATAAAACAAAATTTTTGTTCCAAAAAAGATGTTTATTTTACCTTCATATTTGAAAGCATAATATTTTTGCTAGATACAGAATGCTAGGATGTCAGTGTCCTACTTTCAGAAAGTTTTGGTCTCCATTATTTCTAATGAAAAGTCAGTTGTTATTCCTATTGTTGTTCATATGTTCTGTTTGGCAAATGAGATAGCATTGGTTAGGATAATGACTTTAATATATACAATAGGGCCTTGTAATTCAAGCATGAGGAGACTAAGAATGCTTTTCTTTGCTTTTCATTCCAGCCCTCAACTACCTGCATTGCTACATGGCTGACTACCTTTAATCTTTGGTGAACTTGGGGAGGAACTGGTGTCAGCTTTGTTTAGACTCAATCTGTATCTAGCACAGCACTTAGTGCACATGAAATAACATCAGGCTGCTAACTCTAGAAGATCTTGGGGGGCATGCATTGCAAACTTTAAGATCTCAGATGAGTGAAACCTGGTGTTTACTTGAATCTGAGCCTCTGACTCTATGAAGTTGCAAATGATGTGGCTATAGGATAATAGAACACTCATAAGAGTGTCAGAGAATGAGACACAGGAAGCCTGAACAAGCTGCTAGCCCAAGTCAGATCTGTGTGACTTCCCTTCAGTGAGAATCTAGGATTCCTTCTCCTCAGAGCATATCATACAGGAGTTAAGGGATACATTCTTGTAAAGCATTCCCAGGTAATTAAATAAACCTTACTTTCTGGAGTTACACAATCAGAATTCAAATGCTGTTTAAGATATATTCAGTCCACAAATTACACAAACTCCATGAGGAGCCTCTCCCCCCACCCCATATCCCTCAGTATCAATTCATTCCTGCTGTAGGTATAAGTTAGAGAAGCAATTCTATATACCCAAGTACTGTACATGCCTGGGAAAGTGAGGCTGCAGCACACCTTGTCAATAGGGGATCCAAGTACTGAATCAGAGGCTTCTGAGTTCAGCTACAGGAAAAAATGAAAGGGTTTGCCTCTATCTGAACCAATGAGAGTTACCCAAACCTATCTTTCCCCATCCACCACAAACATCAAAGAGGCATGGGTATAACAAAATATAAAAAGAACAAAAATCCAGAGGGAAAAGTATTAAGTGAGCAAAATATAGGGAAGAACTTCACACCTGTGCCAGATGTTAAAATTGGAAGCAGGGCATATAGAAGAGCAATCTTGCAAAATACAGCCATTTTTTGTTGTTCTGGATATAAAGAAAGTGGTCAAACCTTTGACATGTCTGTGGGCTGAAATGTCGGATATAAATCTCAGGGAAATCCTTTCCACCAGGCCCTTCTCTTGCATGAGAATTTTGCTTCAATACTGGCTACAACTGAAGGAATAAGCTTCTTCCTTCTTTATAAGCCATTCCACAACATATGAGAGTGATCACATCAATTGATATCAGAGTTAATATGCAGTCTCTGTTTTGTATGTAATTGAAATGTCAGAGATTGTTCAAGTTACCCTAGATTCGTAAGTGTTGTGAAAATACAATCAGAGTCACGACTGGGGTGTTTGAAACTATTCCACCCAACAGACAAAATCCTCATGCTTGGTGCTCATTTTAGCCATTTGAAAAAGCAATGAGTCTTCTTTTTATTGGTCAGTGTTGATTGTACATCAAGAAGCAGACTTTCTCTCTGAATGCTTGAGGCTGAAAGGAAGATAGATGATGACTGTTAATGAAGCAAGCAAATTGGTGTTAGCTGACATCCCATCTTAAAGATGAGATATGATTGAGAAGATGAAAATGTTCTGAAGATGGATGGTAGTGATAGCTGCGCAACACTGAGACTGTGTTTAACACTGCCAAATTATTTGAGTATACTTTTAAAAAATTTAAGTGGTAAATCTTATTATATGCATATTTTACTCCAACTTAATAAAAAAAGAGAAAGATTAGATATGGGATTTTTTATTTCATCTGCAAGAAAAATGAAAGCTGTAAGGCTTAATGTTTTTAGACCAGATTGTTCCAATGCTTTGGATTCTTTTACTGAAACCACACAAGACAAGGTGAAAAAAATATACCTGTAGGTTAATATAAGTATGGGTTGTGTTATCTCCCTCTTATAACATTTAACCACAGGACAACTTAAGAGTGTGGGGCTGTAGAAAGAGCATGAGCTTTGGAATAGGAAAACCTTGGAAATGAATTTCAGACCAATTACTAACCAACAGGGTGATTTGGAGACATTTTTCTCTTTCATTTCTCAGTCTATGATTCAGTTTTCCATTTTTTCTATTATTTTATCTATGAAATTGTGGTAATGATAAAGGAAAGAGTTTAGCACAGTGACTGGCCTCAATTAATGATAACAATTGCTTCAATAAAAACCTTTCCTTGTAAGAGGAGATTGTCAATTATCACCCATTCCACAGTGATTTTGGAATTAGGCACATCAGAACTTCATTATGCTATTAGCCTTGTGCATAAAATTTGGAAGTGAGGTGAGGCATGTCTTAAGAGTACTATATAGTCCTTCTGAAAAAAAAATAGACCTAGTGGGGAAGATATATATTATGTGAAATAGTTTGGAAAATTGAAGATTTCTCTGAAGGACTTGCTGCAATAATGTATTTGGATTCTCACAGATATGTGTTGGTGTCACAGAGCTCACCGGGCCTCTTTTTCTCTATGCAGACCTTTGCAGGAAACATGAATGCTGACAGTGTGGTGCACCACAAGCTCCTACACTCCGTGAGAGCCCGTTTCATTCGCTTTGTGCCCTTGGAGTGGAATCCAAGTGGGAAGATTGGCATGAGGGTTGAGGTCTACGGATGTTCATACAGTGAGTACCTTAACATAGCATTTACACTGCTCTGTGTTTGTGACTGGCACTACCCACAGAATATTAGTTTGTCCCCCTTGAAAATGACTATTATCATAAAGTTATTTCTAGATTTTAATGACATGTATACATACTTTAAAAAGTGCAAATCAACCTAGAAGCAGAAAATAAAACTCTTCTATTTAGAGCTGAAGGAACTTGGAGATAATGCGATAAAGACTCAGTAGAATCTAAGTTAAGAGCTCTTGCAGTTGGAGAAACCATGCATCTTTTGGAATAAGAGAGAAATTTAAGCTCAGTTGTTTCTAAGATATGGAACAAGATAGTATGAAATCTTCCCCTCTCGAGAGGAAAAAAGGTTATCTTTCTTCTTTTGTTCTAGAAGGGAAGAAGGAACATTTCAACCCTTAACTCATAGTCTTTCTGTCTTAGAAATAAGCATTCCACTCATTCATATGTTTCTATTGAATTTGAAAGTAGAGCTCTGACTTGCGCAAAAGGAAGTTTGAAAACATAGGTAGAATTGGTGATTTCTTTAGAATCAGGTCAAAATTAGGCAAAGAATCTTCCCATCCCTACTATTCACCACCCTCTGCCGTGGGTTTTACACTAAAACCTAAAAATGCTCCATTATAGAATTTCTGCCTTACACAGTAAAATTCTCCTCCTTATATACTGAACCCCAAGAACCACTAACAAATAAGCACACTTGATCACTAGCATTGTCACCTAAAATATTTTGTTAGGTTCTTGGTTGTGCTTGCAGAAATGCCTAATGGGTGATCTACCATTTTCCACAGAGAGATCAACTGCTCACATTCATGAGAATGAGAAATGCTCAGTAAAAATGCATTTCCCTAGCTCAATCCCACACACACTGGATTATGGTCTCTCGGAACAAAGACTCAAAAAAAAAAAAAAAATGAATGTTAAGAAAGTTCTCCAAGTACACTACGAGCACAGGGTATCTGCTAAAAATAAAGTTCTGCACTGAGATTCACTGGTAAAATGCTTGTATTTATCTGCACAAGCACTTTCAGAAAGCACGTATTTCAGAACACAGGCATCAGTAAGGCATTAGGCCAAAAAGGGAGAGCCTTCTGCTTATATCCTTGCATCATGAGGTACAAGGCACCCACAAAGACATAGGCTCACTATCCCTGGATCTGAGCATCCAGAATCTAACACAACCTGTTTCCTGACAATAAGTGGCCAGTGCATGAATGTTTATTTTTCAAATAAAAAATGAAACTTTCATGCAAAAACTTATCTCTACTATTTTGCCAGTCATTTGTGTTGGCTTGATGATTGTATTACTGCTTAAAATGTCCTCATTCTTGGGTTTTTCCCTAGTCTATTCACATGTCTTTCTTGTTCAACCACACTGTCTGCTTGCATAGAAACACTTGCAGCAGTAGGGTCAAGCACACACAGTGGGGTTGAATCTCAACTTTGAGTTGCATGTCAAGGTTTATGTGATCATAGCCATAAAGGCACTCTCCATTCAGAAAAATGCTGCAGTAACATGCACATTTGTCTACAGAATCAAGTAGCTCACAATATGCTGAAGCCCAATTCTAGACCAAGATAAAACTCCCAACTTAGAGGTAGTCCAGTTCTTCTTCTCTCCAAATTGGTTCCCTATCTAGTAGGTCCCTCCAGGGAATAAACTGCTCCCAGGAAATCATGGCCAGTATTGGGAAGTGAACCCACCTTGAAGAACTCTAGTCACAGAGTCTACAACTATGAGGAATCTCAAGCTAGCACCCTGCAGCCTTTAGTCCCTATGCTGTTGCTTTAGTACTTTGCTCTTTTGGGGAGGAGAAAAGCTAATCTCTCAGTTTCTAAAAATTCCATGTTCTGCCTGTCTTCTGGATCCAATCCTCCCTTCCAGAATCTTCTAATCACTTTTTCACAATGTTGTTCCTATAAATGTAACATTTCATTCTATACACTGCCAAACAAAATGGCAGTAATGAAAATCTTCTGGCCCCAGGAGAAATTTCCATGAGATTAATGGAAAAATGCTAAGCATAAAAAAAAAACTATGCATGGACTTCAAAATATTTTACATTAAAATAAACTTAATTTTAAGTTCCATTTTCCAAGTGCTGTTTTTTGAAGATCCCCTACAGTCCTCAGATATTCAACAAACACTAATCAAGGTGGTTCTGGGGTGTATCTGATTCTCACAACCTGCAGATTTTAAAGAAAACAGCTTGTACTGTATCATCTGAGCCAGCCAGATTCAATACGTGCAAAAGTTTCAGAGCAGGACTGATTTCCCCCAGAGAGAAGAAAGTGCACCTGTGGAGTGCAGCTTCCATGACTTCTCCAATGGAATGCTCTACAGATTTCATGCTTGTTTGGCCAGCCCCAGAACTGCATGAGGCAATTGCTTGCAGTAAATCTTTTGATATGTTCAGGAACCCCATTGGGCCTGTTTGTCTAGAGGAACTTTGACCTGCAGAATGCCCTGTAGAATCAACTTCAGTCAGGACCACCAATGACCTCCACACAGACTAATCCCATGTTTGCTGCACTTTTCTCACTTCACTTAACCTCCCAGTGGTATTTGGTTCAGGAACTATTTCCATTTTTCAAGAACTCAGCTTTTCCTTCTATTTCACCTGTTAAAGTTACTCCTCCTCAGTACTAAGTCTCTACTGAGTTCTGTGTATATGCTACGCCTAGTTGAATGGACAAAATTCTGTGGATATAACACCATCTGTGGGCTGGTTGACCCCACACCTGTCTCTTTTGGCCTGACCTCTGGAACTTAATGTACCATTGTCCATTTGAGATCTTCACTTGAAATTATAATAAAAATCTCAAGTTTCATATAGCAAGAATGGAAGTCTAACTTACCACTACCTTCCACAACCTGCTTCTTCACATTCTCCTTGTCTTGGTAAATTGCATGGCTATCTACCCATTTGCTGAAGAAAAATTCTAGGAAGCAGTTTTATTCCATTCTCCTTCTAGCTTCTAGTTCTACATCATTCACCTACATCTCAGAGTAGAACTACTTTTCCTTCCTCAAAACATATCTTCAACCAATGCACTTCCACCTTTGGAAACAAGCCTCTGTCAGCATCCACCTGTGTTTCAGTACTTCAGCAGTCTCCTACTGAAGTTTCTGTTTCTGTACCACAGTCTCCCCAAATCCATTTTCCACACAGTCACCACAGTGATATTTTTAAAGATTTATTTATTTGAAAGTCAGAGATACAGAGAGAAGGAGAGGGAGAGAGAGAGAGAGAGAGAGAGAGAGAGAGAGAGAGAGAGAGAGGTCTTCAATCCTCTGGTTCACTCCCTAATTCGCCGCAACAGCCGGAGCTGCACTGATCTGAAGCCAGGAGCCTCTTCTGGATCTCCCACGCAGATGCAGGGGCCCAAGGATTTGGGCCATCTTCTACTGCTCTCCCAGGTCACAGCAGAGAGCTGGATTGGAAGTCGAGCAGCCGGTTCTACAACCAGCAGCCATATGGGATGCCAGCACTACAGGCGGCGGCTTTACCTGCTAAGCCACAGTGCTGGTCCCACCACAGTGATTTTTGTAAGTAAGAAATAAGATCTCAGGGGTTGGCATTGTGGTGTAGCCTGTAAATCTACTGGGTGTGACATCAAAATCCCGTATGGATATTGGTTTGTGTTCTTGCCACTTCATTTCTGATCCAGCTCCCTGCTAATGGCCTGGGAAAAGCAGCAGAAAATAGCCCACGTGTTTGGGCCCCTCCTACATGCATGGGAGACCCAGGTGAAGCTCCTGGCTCCTACCTGGCTCAGCCCTGGCTATTATGGCCATCTAGTGAGTGAAAGAGTGGATGGAAGATCCCCTCCTCATTCTGTCTCTGTAACTCTGAGTTTGCAGTAAAATAAAAAAAAAAATAATTAGAAAAGAAAAGAATTAAGGTCTTATCATTTCTTTGTCTTAACACAAAATGTGATTCCTTACAGGAAAGTAAAATTCTTATAGAAAATTTCTATCTTGCTTCTTCACATTCCTTTTACTTCTCTATAACTATACAAGCCTTCTTCCTGTACTAAAATAAGCCAGAATTTTTCTGCCTCATGGACTTTGCACATCCTCTTGCTCAGGCACAGAACACCCTTTGCAATAACTTACGTGGTTGTTTCTTCTGCCAATATAATTCTTACTTCTAATGCCATATCTTCACAGAAACCCATTCTAACTAGTCATCTGCCTTACTTCCGTGCACTCACTATTAATCCATGGTTATATGATATGCCATTATCAATTTTGTGACATGTACTGCAAACAACAATCTCATATTTTTCTCATTTTTTTGTTTTTATTTACTTGTTTGTTGTGTGCATTGGAATATAAGTTCCATGCTGGGGCAGGCATTTAGCGCTGAGGTTTAAACACAGCTTAAGAAATCCACATTCCTTATTGGAGTGCTTGGGTTTAAGTCCCACCTCCACTCCTGATTTTAATATCCTGATATTCATAATTCTGGGAGGCAGCAGGTGATGGCTCAAGCATTTGAGTCTACTACCCCCATGGGGCCCCCAAATTGAGATGTATGTTCCTGACTTTAGCCAGGGCAAACCCTGGCTCTTCAAGGCATTTTAGGAGTGAATTACCACATATTGGATTAACATGGTAGAGTAGGGAGGGAGCTTGCTGCTCTAGTCTAGGAGAAGATAGTATTTTAAAAAAGTAGAAAGAGTACAGTCTCAGGGAAGAGTTAGGGAGAAAATAGCAGAAGAAACTCTTCGTAAATTGGAGGGACACAGTGGACCTACACGGAGGGTGTGGATGTGTACAACTCAGGACCCCAGCAGCCAACAACCTCCACACCAGCACTGGAGAGTGAGGTGAAACCAGACTGCAGCAGCCCAAGCCACTAGCAAAGAAGCTGCAGGAAGAGCATAGAGGGAATCTGGCTTGGAGCCCGTGGAGGATAATGTACCTGCCAAACTTGAGGAGAAAAAACAAAGGGCGGCACATTTTTTCTCTTCTTGATCACACTGCAATGTCTTCCTTTAACAAGCTAACAGAGAGCAGGCACAATTTTGGACATACGTAACAGCTGCACCAGTTCGTGTCTGCACCCAGCAGTCAGCCAAGTGAAGACTCCTGAGTTTAGTGGGGAGAACAGACAGGGGGCTGGGTGCTTGTGACTTTGAGAGGCGTGTGTGCAGGGACTGAGAAAACACTGAGCCTGCATGGAAGGACTCAGGGTATGGTTTGACTTTGGGAAGTCATGATGGGAGGCTTCACATGATCAGGGCTCCCTGGCTACCTGGCAAGGGACATCACAGAGGAATATGAGCTTACACTGTGGACTGCACATATCCTTTGTGTGGTTCTTGTGGCAGAGCAGATGAATAATATAACCACTGGGGCCAGTGCCCAGACACTGGTCTCCTTTAAGGAGAGGAGCTCAGCTGAGTCTCCACCAACAGGCAACAACAAACCTCTCCTCTAATAAAAAAAAAGGAGATTTATCATGCCAAACCTGGGTGTTTCACAGCCGACATGCCCTTCACCCTGTAGCACTGAACAGAGCTCCCTGGCCACACTAACCACATGACTCTAGGTATTCCCAGAAAGCAGACACTCTACTAATCTACATAGATTTAGTCCAAAGATAAAAGCCACCATAGTTTAAAAACAATGAAATCTACAAATATCTCCATAAATGCCAAATAACAAATACATCAATTCAAGAAACCAGAATAAAGAAGACAACACGATGCCCCCAAAAGAACACAACACTTCAATACTAGATTGTGAAGACAACAAGATTGAAGAAATGCCAGAAATGAAATTCAAAACTTGATAATATGATTACTTAGAAATAATCAGGAGCAAATACACAAACTAATGAAATCCATACATGACATGAAAGAATATTTATCCCATGAAATTGAAATCTTGAAAAGAAATCAATATGAAATCTTGGAAATGAAGAATTTAATAGAACAAATTAGAGATGCACTGGAAAACCTTAACAACAGAAGCAGTGAAGCAGAAGAAAGAATATCTGACTTAGAAGACAAAGCACAGGAAATTATACATTCAGACCAAGCATAAGAAGAAGAAATTAGAAGACTGAAATACACTGTTGGTAATCTATAGGATACTATCAAATGGCCCAATACACGGGTTCTAGGAGTTCCTGAAGGGATGAGAAGAGAGAAAGGTTTAGAAGGCTTTTTTAGTGAAACAGTAACAGAAAATTTCCTCAATTTGGAGAAAGAAAGTGACATCCATTATAGGAAGCACATAGAACTCCTAATAGAAAAGACCTTGACCATGACACATTGTAATTCAACTCTCCACAGTAAAACATAAAGAAAAGATTCTAAAATGTGCATGAGAGAAACACCAGATTACTTCCAGAGGATCTCCAATTAGACTCACAGTGGACTTCTCATCAGAAACCCGACAGACTAGGATATAATGGTGAGATATATTCTAAGTCTTAAGAAAACTATCAACCCAGAATACTATGTCCTGAAAACCTCTCATTTATAAATGAGGGTGAAATAAAGACCTTCCATGACAAACAGAAATTGAAAGAATTTGTCATCACCTATCCATCCCTGCAAGAGATGTAAGGATGTGATATACACAGAATCACAGAAACATGGTCATTACTACAAAAGAAAGCAAAAGAACAAAATCTCCCAGTAAAAGTGCAAGGCAAATCCAAAGTAAAAAATAGGAATATTTACAGAAAAATGGCAAGACAAAGTCGGTACATATCAATAGTCTTCTTGAATCTAAATGGTCCAAAGTCTCCAGTTAAAAATCACAGACTGGCTGAATGGATTAAAAATTAAAGCCCATCTATTTGCTGCCTACAAGAAGTACATCTAGGGGTGGGGGTACTGCTCTAATCCAAAAGTTGTACCATTTAAATTTATATTTATTAAATAAAATCTTTCTATAAAAATATACCCACAACTCATCAACAAAGATGCATACAGACTGAAAGAGAAAGGATGACAAAAGACATTCCATGCTAACAAAAATCCAAAAAGAGTTGGGTTAGCCATCCTAATATCAGACAAAATAAACTTTAACATAAAAACTGTTAAAAGAGAGAAAGAAGGGCACTAAATGTAATGATTAAGGGATCAATTCAACAGGAAGATGCAACTATTATAAACATATATGCACCCAATTACAGGGCACCTGGCTATTTAAAAGACATGTTAAGGGATCTAAAAAGAAACATAGACTCAAATACAATAATAATGGGGATTTCAATACCCCACTTGCAGAAATGGACAGATCAACCAGACAGAAAATCAATAAGGAAATAGCAGAGTTAATCAATACTATCAACCAAATGGACCTAACAGATATCTACAGAACTTTTCATCCTACAGTTGCAGAATACACATTCTTCTCACCAGTGCATGGAGTTTTCTCTAGGATTGCCCACATGCTAGGCCACAAAGCAAGTCTCAGAAAATTAAAAAAAAATCAAAATCATATCATGCATTTTCTGGAATCACATGGAATGAAGCTTGAATCAGCAACTCGGGAATCTTTAGTACATATAGAAACACAGGAAGACTGAAAAACATGTTCCTGAATGGACAGTAGGTCATAGAAGAAATCAAAAGAGAAATCAAAATTTCTGAAAACAAATGAAGACAACAATATAACATATCAAAAATGTAAGGGACACAGCAAAAGTAGTGTGAAAAGGAAAGTTTACAGCAATTTGTGCCCACATCAAGTAATTGGAAATGCATCAAATAAATGAGCTATCAATGCACCACAAGGATCTAGAAAAACAACAGTAAATCAAACCCAAAATTAGTAGGATAAAATAATTAAATTAGAGAGGAAATGAACAAATTTGAAACAAAAGAAGGAAAAAAAGATCAGCAAAACGAAAAGCTGTTTTTTTAAAAAAAAATCAACAAAATTGACACACCAGTGGCCCAACTAACTGAGATAAGACCGAATAAAATCAGAATTGAAAAAGGGAATGTAACAAGAGACTCCACAGAAATAAAAAAATCATCAGAAATTACTACAAAGAGCTGTATGCCAATAAACTGGAAAACCTAGAAGAAATAGATGGACTCCTAGACAAATACAGCCTACATAAGTTGAGCCATGAAGACATAGAAAAAAAAAAAACAGACCCATAACAAAGATGGAAATTGAATCAGTAATAAGAGCCCCCCAAAAAAAGAAAAGCCCAGAACAAGATGGCTTCATTGCTGAATTTTACCAGACATTTCAAGAAGAACTAACTCAAACTCTTCTCAATTTATTCAAAGCAATTGAAAGGAGGAAATCTTCTCAAATTCTATACATGAAGTCAGCATCACATTAGGTACTAAACCCTCAAATGATGCAACAGAGAAAGAACTACAGACCAGTTTACCTGATGAACATAGATGAAAAAATCCTCAACAAAATTCTGGCCAATTGAATCCAACAACATATCAGAAAGATCATTCACCCAGACCAAGTGAGATTTATCCTTGGTATGCAGGGATAATTCAACATTCACAAATCAATCAATGTGATACATCACATTAACAAACTGAAGAATAAAAAGAATATGATTATCTCAATAGTTGCAGAGAAAACATTTGATAAAATACAGCACCCTTTGAGATCTGGAATCAGACAAGGATGCCCACTCTCACCATTGCTATAGTCTTTGAAGTTTTAGCCAGAGCCATTATGCAAGAAAAAGAAATCAAAGGCATTCAAATTGAGAAAGAAGAAGTTAAGCTACTCCTTTTTTGCAGATGGCAAATATAAGAGGGATTCTATATAAGAGGGATCAAAAACACTCCACTAAGAGACTATTGGAACTCATAGAAGAATTGGGTAATGTAGCAGGATACAAAATCAATACACAGAAATCAATAGCCTTACTATACATAGAAAATGCCATGGCTGAGAAAGAACTTCTAAGATCAATCCCATTCACAATAGCTACAAAAAATTAAGTACCTTGGAATAAATTTAACCAATGATGTCAAAGATCTCTATGATGAGAACTACAAAACATTAAAAAAAGAAGTAGAAAAAGATACAAAAAAATGAAAAAATCTTCCATGTTCATGGATTGGAAGAATCAATATCATCAAAATGTGCAATCTTCCAAAAGCAATTTATAGATTCAATGCAATACCAGTCAAAATACCAAAGACATTCTTCTGAAATATAAAAAAGATGCTGAAATTAATCTGGAATCACAGGAGACCTTGAATAGCTAAAGCAATCTTATACAAAAAAATACAAAGCCAGAGGCATCACAATACCAAATTTCAAGACATACTACAAGGCAGTTATAATCAAAATAGCCTGGTACTGGTACAGAAACAGAGGGATAGACCAATGGGATAGAATAGAAATGCCAGAAATCAATCCAAGCATCTACAACAAACTTACATTTGATCAAGCAGCTAAAACCAATCCTTAGAGCAAGGACAGTCTCATTAACAAATGGTGCTGGGAAAACTGGATTTCCACATGCAGAAGTATAAAACATGACCCTTATCTACACCTTTCACAAAAATCCAATCAAAATGTATCAAAGACCTAAATCTATGACCCAACACCATTAAACTACTAGAGAACATTGGAGAGCCCCTGCAAGACATTGGCATAGGCAAAGAGTTCTTGGAAAAGACCTCAGAGAAATAAGCTATAAAAGCCAAAATTCACAAATGGGGTTATATCAAATTGAGAAGCTTCTGTACTGCAAAAGAAACATTCAGGAAAGTGAAGAGGCAACTGACAGAATGGGAGAAATTTTTCTAAACTATTCAACTGATAAAGGATTAATAATCAAAATATACAAAGAGATCAGGAAACGCCACCACAACAAAACAACCCAGTTAAGAAATGGGAAAAGGACTTAAACAGACATTTTTCAAAAGAGGAAATCCAAATGGCCAACAGACACATGAAAAAATATTCAGGATCACTAGCCATCAGGGAAATGCAAATCAAAATCAAAATGAGGTTTCACTTCATGGCAGTTAGAATGGTTGTCAGACAGAAATCAACAAACAACAAATGCTAGCGAGGATGTGGGGAAAACAATACCTTAACCCACTCTTGGTGGGAATATAAATTGGTAAAACCACTGTGGATGACAGTTTGGAGATACCTCATCAATCTGAATATAGACCTATCATATGACCTAGCAATACCACTCCTGGAAATTTACCCAAGTGAAAGGAAATCAGCAAATGAAATAGTTATTTGCACCCCCATGTTTATTGCAGCCCAATTCACAATAACTAAGACATGGAATCAATCTAAATTTCGTCAACTGAAAAATGGATAAAGAAATAATAGGACATGTACTCTATGGAATACTACACAGTGTTTAAAAAATGAAATCCCTCATTTGCAACAAAATGAATGAATCTAGAAAACATGATACTTAGTGTTATAAGCCAGTATCAAAGGGGCAAATACCATATAGATCTCAGTAAAAAATAAGAGTGGCAACAAGAGAGGGAAGGGGAAATTTGTAACTGTAAAGCTGTATAGTTCTGCATACATTCCTACCAAACAAGGTACAGTTTAAGAACTTGTCATGGGATCCCCAAATCCCATTAAGCTGAGTGGGAAAATGCCATCTTAAGTATTAAAGTGATTATATTAAGTGTTTAAGTGATTGTATAGATAGGATTAAGTGTTAAAGGGATCATATAAATAAAATCAAGAATCTGATAATAATAATAGATAAAGTTAAAAAGGATAGAATGTCCCAAAATGGGAAGCAGTCCCCACAGCTGGCTCATAGAATGACAATCACTTAAAATAGCACTCTGACCCCAGAATCAGTCCTTAAGGCATTCTGGTCTGGCTGAAAAGCCCATGAGAGCATTTCAGGAATGCAAAGCCAAGACACTGTGGCAAAAAATGCCCTACATTAAGGATCTCTGTGAGAGAGACCCCAGTGGAAAGAAGAGGCCATCAAAGAAGGATGTACTTTTATCTGAAGGGAGGAGAGAATTTCTAATTTGCTTATGGTCTTGTTTAAATATTGATGGAGTTTGGATTCAAAAGGCTTCCATAGCCATGACAGCTCATGTCAAGAGCCTCAGGTAATCACTGATGTCATACATAAGAGTGTTAATTGTTGAATGAACAACAGGAGTCACTGTGTATTTACATCATATGTAGGACCTCAGTCCTCAATGAGTTGTATTATGAGAGTTAACAGTAATACTTGTTCTCAAACAGTTTTTGTTTTGTTTTGTTTTGTTTTTTGGCTTGTGCACAAATTGTTGAAATCTTTACTTAATATAGAGTTGGAGTTCTGTGTATAAAGTTAATTGAAAATGAATGTTAATAGAGAATGGGACTGGAAATGGGAGAGAGAGGAGGAGGTGGGTGGGAGGGGGGGTTGGAAGGACGGGTATGGTGGGAAGAATCATTATATTCCTAAAGTTGTACTTATGAAATTTGTACCCATTAAATAAAAGGTTTCTTTGAAAAAAAAAAAGGAGTGAACTACTAGATGGAAAACATCTCTCTGTTTTCTAACTCTCACCACCCACCCTCTCATTGTGTGTCTCTATGCATTTCAAAGAAAACTAAAATATAAACAAATAATTTTGAAAGCTGTCAGTGCCATGGCATCAGGTGCCTTGTGTACTATGTACCAGCCCCAATAAAGCACGAGAACAAATTATACAAAAGTTTATTGAGTGAATTTACACACATATCACTCCAGCTTCACTCTCTGCATAGGTAATCAAATTTATGTGGAATTACTTGTTGTTTATATACTCATTGTGGTTTCCAGGGAACTAATTTCATTTTAATTTACTTAGACAACTTTTTCTCCAAATTCCATTTGAATATGTTGGTAACAATTGGCAGAAATCTTATATCTGTTTAATGTCTGAAGACAAATCTTTGCCATTTTGGGAAAATCAGCTTTGTTCATTCAGTTGTTCACTAACTCATCTACTCATTCAGTTGACAACCTTTATTTAGCACTTAAAATATACCAAACATCATGCAATGCTCTAGGTACATGAGGAAAAATACAACCTTATTCTGGACTTTAGCTAGTACTGTATTTGTTTTTTGAGGCTCTTTGTTGTGATTGCATTTTCATAAACTAATCATGCAATTGTTTGTCTGATGTCTACCACCCATGACTCAATTCTAAGCTCTTTAAAGGTGGTAACTGTGCTTGCCAGCATTTCCTGGGTCCATCGTGGTACTGAACCTGTAGTATAATTGCACTGAGAATTTGTTGGATCACTGGTATTGCTGATAGGCCTTAAGATAGGGTGACAGTATGTCAATAAAATTCTTCAATCAGGGCTCTAAAAAGGGAACAAAAGGAGAAGAGAAGATAAAGTGAGCTGGTGAGCATCATTTTTGGCATCCTCCTTCTCAGCTGACTCTCCAAATTTAGATGGTCACTTCCAAGGCATAAAGGAGCTCCAAGCAGCAGAAGACTGGCATGGAGGTAAGCAGGAGAGAGCTTACCTGATTTTATGTTTAATGCTCAGGAAGCAAGAAAGGGGAATGTGTGAGAAGAATATATTTGCCTCTTCCTGCTCAACATTTCTCATGATGTCTGTACTTTCTTTCAGTAGCTTAAAATAGAACTCATCTTGCTGGCAGGAGGAAAGTCACTGGTAGTATGAGATTGCCCTTACTCTTTCTTGCAAGAGCAAAGTCATTGGTGGTGTGAGATAACCCTTCTGCTTTACTGCAAGAGTTGAGCCACTGGTGGTGTGAAATAGCCATGACTCTCCTGTAAGAACGAAGTCATTTGTAGTGAGAGGTCACCCTTATGCTTTCCTGCACGAGGAGAATGATTGGTGGTGTGAGATATCTCTTAAGCTTTCCTGCAGGAGGAGAGCCATTGGTAGTGTGAGGCTGCCCTTACTCTTTCCTGACCTTCTTGTATGGCAATGTTCTGTCAATGCAGTACACTCCCTCCAGTCTGGAAAGTACTCTGTGTTTTGGAGAAGTCAAAGAAACTGGAAACTGTGGAATTGTATTGCCTTTCAATCATCTGTCAGCAATGTGTTCTGCTCCAAATGAAAGCTTTTGTTTTCCTGTGTTTTGTTTTCTTTCTTTTCCTTCTTCTTTCTACAAACCTGGTTTAACAATCCTATGTCTGTAGGTTTCTTTTACAATCCCCTGTCATTTGGTCCTGCCAATTCCAATTATGTGCTTTAATTTTATGTACTTGTGTTTCAGAACTTTCTTTATACTTGGGTGACTAGATCAGGCATGCCATTCTCATTAAATATTTAGTGTACTTGTGATCCCAAATGTGGTTGCTTGGCGCTTCATAAGCTTATTTACTCATGAAGCTAGACATTATTTTAAAATACCTATAAGTAAAAATATGTATCTTTTCCCTTAGATATTATGTTTTAAAATTCTTTTTGTTTTCAATTACCTTTGTAACCTGTTACAAATGTTAGAATAACCTGTTCAATCTTACGGAGGTTTCTGTTGCTTTGTGACACAGGGCCATTGTTTTGAGTCAGGCTTCACGAATTGTACAGCAAGAGAGTCCTACTGTGGCCTCAGAGGTTACATTGATCATATGGTTTGCTCTTAGAAAGGTGATTCTTTCAGAAAACACTTTTAACTTCTTTGAATCTCTGTCTCCTCAACTGTAAATGACAGTGGTAATTACTTGAAAGGCAACTATGGCATTCTAGGTTATTATTCATAAAGCATTTAGCAGAGTATATAGGTAATAATCCATGATCAGTAGGTGACAGTTGGCATATACAGAAGTATATATCCCCAGATGAAACCATACCAGGGCATGGCACATTTTGGGAAAACAGTGTCCATATTCCTCAACAGGCGAGGGCCCTGTATCAGACTCAGATATCTGCCTGCTGTGGCTCTCATTTCTGTTGTCCTGGGATCAGGCGTGTCAGCTTCCTGCCACCTCCAGATGCTCTCCTACACACAAGAAGGAAACAAATTGTCATATCCCAGTGCATTCTACAAATACCAAAGCACAAAGTCTTTGATATGAAAGTTAAAACTGCTAATTAATTCCATACAGTAAATAAAACCCCAGTAAAATAGGAAAATGATATTTACATCTTTACAGAAAGTTATTCAGAAGAAGTTAAGCCCTTTTCTTGCTATGTGTCAAGACCATTTTGGCTCTTACTCATCTTCTATGTGTGACTATCTGGCAGCCATGCTTGCTACATTTATTTTCTCATAGGAATCATTGAAGACCACTTCTACCATTACAGTTTTTCCTCTTACATAATCTTCTGTGTCTAACTGGTTAGTCTTTGGACAAATATGATCCTCCTAGTGAACCAAGTAAGTAAAGGACGTGGATCCTGCTAATCCATTGTGTTGGGAAGAGAAATAAGTACAAGTGGAATAAATGTTAATATAAAACTCTGTAAAGTGGTGCATTTCTCATAGAGACTCCAAGAGAAAAGATGGATTATTAGGAGAACTAACCTGAATTATAATTAATGGAATCCTTTCCTGGGGAGAGAGTCATTGTCTCTCATATTTGTGGCAACTTTCTCTGCATTTGATGAGCTATTACCATTGGAAATGCTGCCATCATCATCAATATCCCTCCACTTGCTGTTATTTCATGTGTGCAGTATGTTCAGTACACACTATTAACCTTATAGAGATAGGTAGGGGTTATTATTTATATGGATTATAAGAAAGGAAACTGAAATTTGTGAAGGCAGAATGACTTTTAGAAAATTTAAATAATTTGCTTCTCACACCAGTTATTTCTTCTGAGCCCTAAAAAATTATGTACCCACTTGGCCGAATGTTATTTCAATTTGATTATGATGCAAATACTCAAATTTAATATATTCCAAAGAAAACTCTAAGTCAACTTCTACTTTCCAACTACACTCAGTACATTTTTCGTGTGCTCTTCCTTATCTCAATAAACACTATCAGGTGCCCAGCTAGACTTGAGAGGCCTTCTTAGAATTTCCCCTCTCCCTGACTTTCCACAGCAGTAAATCCATCAATAAGTTCCATCAGTGCTACTTCCAAAAACCATCCTAAATATGTGCATTTCTTTTCATCTTCAGTTATATCTTGTGTCATCTCAATTTCAGCTTTACAATTGGCTTTCACTCATCCCTTCTTTTAGTCCATCACCCCTGCTGCTGTCAGCAGGATCATCATAAAATAGAGTCTCTGCCTACTAAAACCCTTTCAATGACTTTTGACTGCATATAAGGGTGGGGACAGGGAGGAACTCAGCTAGAGTCTTCCGCATGAAACACAGACACCATAGGGTCTATTCTGTTTTTACTAGCCTCATGCAATAAGATCTGGTCCCTATTTGGACTCAAGCTCTATCGACTCTCTTCTCTGACCTCTATCATGCCCTTATGTTGGGCCTTTGTGTAGGCTGTTCCCTTTATATGAAACGTACCCTTCCAACCTTCTTAAAATTAATTTTTAAATTTATTTTATTTGAAAGTCAGAGACAGACAGAGAAGGTTTATCATCTGATGGTTCACTCCCAAAAGCCCATAACACTCAGGGCTGATTCAGGCAAAAGCTAGAGCCAGGAGCACAGTCCAGTTCTCTCACGTGGTGGGTAAGCACACTCATGCTTGAGAAATCATATGTTGCTTCCCAAAGTATGCGTTGTCAGGAAGCTGGGATCAGAGTGGAGCAAGGGCTCAAATCCAAGCCTAATTTCAGATATCAATGTCCCAAGCCATGCTTTTTTTTTTTTATGATTTATTTATGGGTGCCAAGCTGTGGCATAGCAGGCAAAGTTGCCACCTGCAGCACTGGCATTCCATATGGGCACTAGTTCGAATCCCAGCTGCTCCACTTCCAATATAGCTCCCTGCTTATATGCCTGAGAAAGCTCAGGGCTTTGGGGCCCTGAACCCAGGACCCATGTGGAAGACCCAGAAGAATTTCCTGGTTCCTAGCTTCAGCCTTGCTCAACTCTGGCAGTTGTCATTGGGGAATGAAACAGCAGATGGAAGATATCTCTCTCTCTCTCTTTCTCTATTTTCCTCTATGTCTCCTTCTCTGGGACTCTTTCGAATAAATAAATCTTTTTAAAAAATCACTTATTGGCTGGTGCCACGTCTCACTTGGCTAATCCTCCACCTGCGGTGCTGGTACCCTGGGTTCTAGTCCCGGTTGGGGCGCCGGATTCTGTCCCGGTTGCTCCTCTTCCAGTCCAGCTCTCTGCTGTGGCCAGGGAAGGCAGTGGAGGATGGCCCAATTGCTTGGGCCCTGCACCTGCGTGGGAGACCAGGAGGAAGCACCTGGCTCCTGGCTTTGGATCGGTGCAGTGCGTCTGCCATAGCGGCCATTTGGGGGGATGAACCAACAGAAAGGAAGACCTTTCTCTCTGTCTCTCTCTCTCACTGTCTAACTCTGCCTATCAAAAAAAAAAAAATCACTTATTTGCAAAGTAGAGTTACAGAGAGAAAGGGAGAGACAGAGATCTTCAGCTGACTGGTTTACTCCCCAAATGGCTGCAATGGATGGGGCTGGGTCAGGCTGACACGGGGAGCCTGGAGCTCCACCTGTCTCCCACATGGATGGCAGGGCCCCAAGCACTTGGGTCACTTTATTCCGTTTCCTAGGAGCATTAGCTGGGAGGTGGATTGGAAGTGGAGCAACTGGGACCTGAATCAGCACTCATTTCAATGCTGACATTGAGAGCCATCGCTTAACCTACTGCCTCACAACACTGGTCCCCAAGCAGTGTCTTAAACACACATACTTGGATCTGCTCTTAATAAGCTTCAGGCTTAATGTTATTTTCTCCCAAATCAAATTAGGCTGTTCTTGTTTTATTTTTATTATTTTTCTACCTTAAAATACCATCACTTTCTTTCATGGCATTGATGACAAAATATAGATAATACAATAATTTTAATTATATTATATATAATTATATATTGTATACTATATATTATATAATTATATTATATATAATTATATATTGTATACTATATATTATATAATTATATAATAGTCATTTTCAGGTATATTTCGTCGAGTATTGTGTGTCTCACCTACTAGGTTATTAGCTCCATCAGACCAAGGAAAAGATCTACTTAGATACTCAGGATTCAGCACAGAGTAAGGCTTGTTTCAATCAATAGTAGTTGAATTCATTGAATGAATAATTTCTCCTAAGTTACCCAATCAATGAGCTTCTTCTAATTTAGGGTTTGAATCAGTTCTGTGTTGTTCCTGTGTCCTTGGCTCTTGGGCTTCCCTTTAGAACCTATCTTGTGGCGAGTTGCTTTCTAAACAAACATGCATGACATGGAGAGATTTTGCTGCAGGGAAAACTCCTAATCAGTTTTAACACTCAGATTACTTTTATTTCCTTTTCTTCACAAAACCCAAGTCAGCAATCTACAAATCCTGAGCATACACAGCTAATATGTTTCAGGAACAAAGTTTAGCTACTACCTGGGCAGAGAGCTACTGGGCTAACACCTCAACTCATGTGTTCTTCATCTCTCTTCTCAGACTTAATTCTGCATAAGAACCACCTGGGGCGCTCTCTCTCTCGCGCACTCTCTCTCTCTCTCTCTCTATATATATATATATATGTATATATAATTTTTTTTTGACAGGCAGAGTGGACAGTGAGAGAGAGAGACAGAGAGAAAAGTCTTCCTTTGCTGTTGGTTCACCCTCCAATGGCCAACACGGCTGGTGCACCACGCTGATCCGAAGCCAGGAGCCAGGTGCTTCTCCTGGTCTCCCATGGGGTGCAGGGCCCAAGCATTTGGGCCATCCTCCACTGCCTTCCCAAGCCATAGCAGAGAGCTGGCCTGGAAGAGGGGCAACCGGGATAGAATGCGGCGCCCCAACCGGGACTAGAACTCGGTGTGCTGGTGCCGCAGGCGGAGGATTAGCCTATTGGGCCGTGGCATTGACATTGTTTACCTTAATTTTTTTTAAAAATAACTGTTTTTTCAAACTTCACTTGTTATCTAAACCAGAAGTCATTTTATTCTTAGTCTTCTTTGTCATGATATCTCTGTGATTGTAAATCATAAGGATTTTGAATAAAACCTGAAAATTTTTCCAAAGCTGTATAGAACAGTGTTAAATACGTAGACACGTAGACTCCGTATTCAAATCACCAGTCATAGAAACCTGACTTTACCACCTACTAGTTGTGTAACTTTGGGCAATCTTAGGTTCTCTGTGGATAACAGTTTCTTTCTCTATGAAAAGGGAAATAGCCACATGCTTTGTCTAATGCATATACTTGCTTATGAAAGTACTTTTGACATGTGACAAGCATTCAAAAACTGTTAGTGATGACCATCAAGATCCTCATCAGAGATTTAGGCTGCTCAGCAAACTTCTCTCCACTTCTTCCCCTCTTTCTCATTCAGGACCACATCTCTCCAGTACTCCCACTGAAGGGGGTCAACTTTCCTACGTCTCAGGTCCCAAAGGGTTTCAAAACTTTCAACAGGCCATCTGGAGACTCAACATGACATGGAGCTGTCAGGAAGCTTCTATTGTAATTTCTTTAAATATGGGTAGTTAATTAATTGTTAAAAGCATTATGAATTCTGATAATGATCTGCCAGGCTTCCCTGTCTCATTGAGAATTACAGCCATCATTTTCTACCTCGTGTTGCCTCCTTTCCACACAAGGCCTTGCTCCTGTTTTTGTTAATTGCTGACAAGTGCATCATCCAAAACTCATCAACCTCAGAGCTGAGGTCACATCCCCTTTCCCAAAATAAGTCTTGTTGTCATCCTCAGCTTCAGCTGCCCTCTTTATTGTTCTCATCATGCAAGGTCGTTTGTCACATGCTATACAGACCATCATTGTAAATTTCGTTTTTGGCATGCAATGACCCTTATGCCTCTGTCACAGGGGTTGTACATACAGCTGTGCCAGCCCTGGAGCTATGGTGAGTCACCAAGCCAGCCCTCGGACCTCAGGCTCAGAGGTCGGTGGGAGCTCTGAAACTCACTTTGGAAATCACGACATTTTAGAGCTGAGAAAGCCTTAGGATCATTCACTGCTATTTCTTCATTCTACAGATGAGGAAACTGACACCCAGAAATGTCATAGAATTAGAACATTCGGTAAATTGGGCCAGTCAACCTGTCATACCCAAGCGTACCTCAAAATTTGTAAAAATTCAATGAAAATATATGTAAATGTTGGTGCAAAGAATTTGAAATCCAAGCATAGTTTTTTTTTTCAAAATATGAATTTTCCATGAACTTTCTGAAGACCCCTCATACATGTGAAATAAAACCAAAGGTATTTTTAAAAAAGCACTATGATTGGGGCCATTGCTGTGGCACAGGAGGTTAAAACCCTGGCCTGAAGCAGTGGTTCCCATATGGGTGCTGGTTCTAGTCCCGGCTGCTCCTCTTACGATCCAGCTCTCTGCTATGGCCTGGGAAAGCAGTAGAAGATGGTTCAAGTCCTTGGGCCTCTGCACCCACGTGGGAGACCTACAAGAAGCTCCTTGCTCCTGGCTTTGGATCAACGCAGCTCCGGCTGTTGCAGCCATCTGGGGAATGAACCAGTGGATGGAAGACCTCTCTCTCTGTCTCTACCTCTCTCTGTAACTCTGTATTTGAAATAAATAAAATAAATCTTTTTTTAAAAAAAGCGTTGTTGTCTTCTATCTCACATCAATATTTTTACAGATTTTTTGATTCACTTAGAACTCCTTCATCAATCAGTAACCATTACTCATTAGCCCATCTCTTCTAAGCTTTGCAAATAGGGAAATGAGAAAGACAATCCTTATCTTTTAGGAACTCAGACTTTCAGAATCCACAAAAGCAGACAAACAAATGCTTGTGAATGAGGAAATTATGATAACCACATCTTTAGAAAGGCAGGCTATCCTCCTCTAGCAAACTTTCCAAATGAATAAATGCCCAACTGCCCCATGTCTGGCTTGACTTACTCTATTGCTTCATGGCCATGACCTACGTGCTAATAGTAGTGAGCCATAAAAGATGAAATTACCTACTAGTTGGATCAACCACTTTCTACAGTAGTTGGTTTACAGACAAATGTCAAGGCCCAGTACCTGACCATTTGCTTTAGACTTATTGCCTATTGAAGTGGTCACTGCAGAGATTTCCTGGTGCTCTCCATGGTCTCCTTGCCCTGTTAGTTCCTGAGACCGTGTGCAGGTAGAATCATTAGCAAAAAGTGTTCTATTTCCTCCAGACATAACACCATGATAAATCTGTTTGTAGAACCACATGCCACCTAGTATTAGTGGTGAAAACAGAATCTCTCTCCTCTGATTCTGATGCTGCTACTTAAATTCCTCTCAGCGCACGAATGCCCTTCTAGGCAGCAGTCGTGTGTTGTGGCTAAAGACAATGATGATCATAAGAAGTAAGGAATTAGCTGATGATTGCCTGATGTGATTTTAACAACAAAAGTTGGCGTTTAACATCAGTCTCTGCCTTAATCATTCCTTTCCTTCTGTGAATTTTAATTTATAAGATTTGTGAAACCTTATCCTCTAAAAGAAACCTTTGTAGCCTGCATATCACTTACTGGAAGTGGCTATTTGTTTCTTATGCTTACTCTATACCTTTTACCTAGGGTGACCACACGTTCCAGTTGTTTCTATCAGGACCTGCCCAATGCTGTGACCCTAGTTTAGTTATTGATAGCACCTCTTTTCATGCACACAATACTTTGTTTGGGTGATGAGTTATATGGACCACAATAACACCTCCCTTTACTGCATCCTACTCTGCCACAGCGATTCACTTGCCAGGTTGATGTACTGTGTGTGAGTCCTTGGATAGCATGACCCTGTCTTGGTTTCTTTGGATCTCATAGTTCAGCACAGTGGCTCGATATCTGCCAATAAACCTAAGAGTAAATAAATGAAAGAATATCTATAATGACAGTTCCTTGAAACGAACACATAATTTTGGTGTGCTCTTTGCAGTTATTGTAGTAGTTTCCTTTTCACGATTACAACAGAAAACCTGAGGCAGTTCAGTTTGTCAAGAGAAAAGATTTATTGGCTCACTCTCAAAGCCAAGGCAGAGCAGCCCTGTTGCCTTGGACTCTCATGACGGTGGTGGAGGGCAGTCGGGGAGCAGAGAGAGAAGAGGGCCAATGTGGTGAGGGAGGAAGGAGGTAGAGAGACTGGGTTCAGCTTTCGTAGCAATCCTGTCGTGTGGATTACTTTTTGACAGCACATCCCTAACAACCTAAGGACCTGCTTCTAGGCCCACCTCCTAAACACTGTAATTGGATTATTCCCCACTCTCTCAGTAACATTAACATCTTACTTTGGAGTTTAAATACCTACATGAATTCTAAAGTAAAATCATATTCCAACCATAGCAGTTAGTAAACAGTCCAGTTGAATCACAGACTTTAGGTACACTCAGAGATGCCTATGCATCTAAAAATGGCCAAAACAACATATAGCAAGACGGACTGACAGAGTGAAAAGTATAACTGCTGAGGTTAGGATTGGGTTTCAGAAGTTTGACCTGGTTTTTGAACTTTCATTGTTTTGTGCATCGTTGTTTTTGCACTCCTTCCTGTTTTTTCACCTGTCATCATACACAGAATGTCAGAAACTTTGTAAGAACAGCTTTTCTTAGGAGTTGTCACAGTTAGCTGTGGAAAGCCATTTCTGTAGTTTGTCTGAGGTCATCTGAATTTCTGATAAGACCTGAAAAAGTCACAGAATCGGTGGGAGATTCTGCAAATATGAACTGAAGGATGGAAACCTTTGTGGTTTGTGGATTGTCAGCCAAGGCCCCCGAGTCTTCGGTGCAAGTGTATAGTCTGAATAATTATCATTTTTCTTTTATAATATACCATGGGATAACCTTCCAAATATAATTGTATTAAAAGTCATATTTACTGTGCACAACCAGAATGTCTGAGTGGGGCTAATTGTCTCCAGGTTAGGCGATAGTTGCTCCTGTCAACCTGGAGCCTCAGCATTCCCGCCTCGGGGAGAACAGACTCCCTGTCATGAGCCCACCCCAGAGCCCTTCTCAGCTCTCTTGGGATTTGAGCTTGGGATCTTTTATTCAGTGGAGCCTTTTTTTTTTTTCTCACTGCTTTGTTGACAAGCTACCAAAATCCATCACATATGCCAGGCTATGCCTGCAGAACTCTGTCTTCCTCTGAAAACAAGTTCTGACAGCCAGGTCAGCAATTATGGGCCCAATGGGAAGTCAGCTTGCACTGGCACTTCTCAATACCTCTGGGATGGAGGGCAGCATGTGTTGGATTTATCTTGACCTGAAAGAAGAAATTTGTGAATTGTAGGGCTTGTACTTATCCTGAGGACCCTTGACTTATCCTTCATATTCTAGGGAAATCTGCCAATGCATCATGATCTTAACAAACCACAAATTGAGTTGAATGGAGTTCACAATAATGAGATTCTAAAAATCAATTTTGAGAAAGAGAGGGAGATTGTCCACTCCAGGAAGTAAATATCTAACAGCTGTGTTTGGAGTCACTGGCATTTTAGATGACAACACTATTGGGTGGGGTGATTGTTTGGAACAGCAATTAGCTTGTCACTTTGCACACCTGCATCCCTGGGTTTGAGTCCTGGCTCTGCTTTTGAACCAATTTCCTGTTAATATACATCCTGGGAGGCAGCAGGTGATCACTGAATTATGTGGATGCACTTCAGCAGGAAATTGGAATCAGGAGCAGAGCTGGGATTTGAAGCACACTCATCTGGGATGCAGGTGACCCAAGTGGCATTTAATCACTGTGCCAGTGCCACACTCCTTTCACCCAGTGCCTTTCTTGAAATTTAATTGCCATTGTGACATTGCTGGCA
Source organism: Lepus europaeus (assembly GCF_033115175.1). Classification (NCBI taxonomy): domain Eukaryota; kingdom Metazoa; phylum Chordata; class Mammalia; order Lagomorpha; family Leporidae; genus Lepus; species Lepus europaeus. The sequence continues at coordinate 58,321,402 of NC_084827.1, forward strand.
GGTGGGTCTTCTGTGATGTGGTTTGGTTTCTCACAGGACTGGGTGAATTCTCGGAAGCAGTAAGTCCTTGCTCCTGCAAGCTGGATGAGTTGCCATGACCATTAGGTGTTATAATAAAGATATCTCTCCTGGTTTTTCCCTTCTACACACATCCCTTTGTCTTCCACTTTCTTCCAGGAATTGAAGCAGCAGGAAATCCACACTTTTTGACTCCTCAGCCTGCAGAACCATGAACAAATTTAGCCTCGTTCCTTTATACATTCCCTATCTGAGAGTTTTTATTGTAGATAATAGAAAACAACTAAGACAGCAGGTGATCAGATGCATTTTACCAAAAGAAAAAAGAAAAGCCCTTTCTAAAAGCAAAGAGCCCTTTCTAACAATCTAAATCAGTCATGCATTTTCCCTACAGAAAATGCTTTAAGAGCTATTTCTCCTCCAATCTCAAATTGAGACTCACATTATTTTATTTTTCTTGGACCTCCATCCTCAGAGACTTGACCATGGTGCCAACTTGTTTACTCCCCACTGCCCTCGGCATCCTACACTTCAGTGCAGAGTTTGTCAAACCTCCATGCTGTGATTCGAGTATGATTTGTCGTTTCCTTCCAGGAATCGAGTTTAAATTTGTGCAATCGTTGGTGGTGTTGGGACAAATACCCCTTTGTCAGGTGTGGAGTCATGGCTGCAAAGGCTGGCTATCATAAACAAGTCTTCCCTTGCATTTGTTCTCTTCCACATAGACTTCCTTTATAAAAGGCTTTACTTATTTATTTCAGAGGTAGAATTACAGAGAGAGGGAGAGACAGAGAGAAAGGTCCTCCATCTGCTGGTTCACTCCCCAAATGGCCGCAAACGCTAGAGCTGGACCTTTCAGAAGCTAGAAGGTAGGAGCTTCCTCCAGATCTCCCAAGTGGGCACAGGGCTATCCTCTACTGCCTTCCCAGCCCATAAGCACAGAGCTGGATCAGAAGAGCAGCAGTCGGGACAGGAACTGGCACCCATAAGGGATAATGGCGCCACAGGTGAGGGCTTAGCCTATTATACCACAGCATCAGCCCCCTTCCACATATACTTCTGCCCCGAAACCCTCACTGGAACCCAAGCAGATGCCAATAGCACCATGCTATTGGACTTCCCAACCTCCAAAACCATAAACCAAAGCATATTTCTACTGATAATTTACACAGTATCAAATAATCTGTTATAGCAACATAATATGGACTGACATTCCACAAGCATCAGAATCACCCAGGAGTCTCATTGACATGCTGACTTCTGTGGTCCGTGCTCATGGTTTCTATGTCACACATCCATGGTGAAGTTCTGAATCCTATCCTTCTAACAAACTCCCTGGTAGTACCAATGCTGCCGACTCAACGAATATGCTTGTAGGACCACTGCTCAAACATGTCTTTCCTTATAGACCCAAGGTCTGAAGCTACACTCTTCCCCTCTGCCTCAATGCCTTACACCACAACTCATCTGCCTGACTCTCACTCAACCCTCAGGACTCAGGAGAAGTGTTACATCCCTCTGTATGTACTGATATCCTCTCCCAACTCTGTAGAGGGCTGGGCCCTCCTTCCCCAGGTTCCCCCAGCACACAGCACTTTCCTCCTCCCCACAGATGTGAAAGTATGTGTTTGCTATCGTACTTACCCGTTTGCCCTGTGCTGCACACAGAACCCACCTTGTTGAAGGGGTCTCAACAAATGTATGAATGCAAGTATCGGTGGGTAAAGTGAAAACACAAGAATCAATTGGAATAGAAGATTTAAGTTCAGTGGAGTTAGCAGGGGCAGAGAGGGCATCATGTGTGTATCCTACAGGTACACCCCAACCCCAGCTATTTGTGTGATTTTCCCAGTCTTCCTGGGAACAGCCACAGCTCTGGGTGAACTTGATCTGTTAGAGAAGGAGCAGGTGCAGAAGAGCAGGGGCTCCAGGCTCCAGGAAAATTCCTCTCAACCATTAAGGAAGTAAAGCTTCCTGTTCAATATCATCCTTTCTCCAAATTGGACTCTTCCTTCTTACCCACACACTCAGTCGTGTTCGTGCACAGGTGCATGCTTTGTTCTTGCTCCACAAATCTTTTACCTCCTGTGCCATTCTTCCACAATCCTCCCAATTCTTTAATGAGGAAGAATCTAGCTTCAGGGCCAGGCAACTCATTCTCTTGTGTGTGCCTCTGGGCAAGATTCATCATCTTTCCTAGTTTTCACCTTTTAGTAAATGGGGGGATATACAGAGCTCTTGGGACTGTGAAGACCATTAAATTAGTGAATGTGTGTTCATTATTTCATTTTTCCCTCTGGGGAATGGATTATTTCATTCTAAGGAACAAATCTCCTAGAATGTCTTGGAGAGATTGTTATGGGAATATGGAAAGTCCATTAGTTTCGCTGATTATTTTCTTGGTCCCCTTAAAAATGCATTCTGGGGACATCACATGCCTCTCCATCTGCCACAAGAAGCCCATCTCTATCATCCGTGCACCTCCCTTAACACCCCATTTTTTCTTTTCTCTGTTTTTTTTTTTTTGGTTTTTATAAAAGATTTATCAATTTACTTGGAAGGTAGTTACAGAAAGAGACAGAGAGACAGAGACAGATATTTTCTTTTTTTAAAATTTTTTAAATTTTCTTTTTTTTTTTTTTTTGACAGGCAGAGTGGACAGTGAGAGAGAGAGAGAGAAAGTCTTCCTTTTTCCTTTGGTTCACCCCCCAATGGCCGCTGCGGCCAGCGGGCTCCGACTGGTGCACCATGCTGATCTGAAGCCAGAAGCCAGGTGCTTCTCCTGGTCTCCCATGCGGGTGCAGGGCCCAAGGACTTGGGCCATCCTCCACTGCACTCCCGGGCCACAGCAGAGAGCTGGACAGGAAGAGGAGCGACCGGGACAGAACCCGGTGCCCAAACCGGGACTAGAACCTGGGGTGCTGGCACCGCAAGTGGAGGATTAGCCTATTGAGCCACGGTACCAGCCCCAGATATTTTCCATCAGCTGATTCAGTGCACCAGGTCAGAGCCAAGGAGCCCGGAACTCCATCCATGTTTCCCACATGGATGGCAGGGGCTCAAGTATTCAGGAAACCTCCTGCTGCTTTCCCAGGTGCATCAGCAGGCAGCTGAATGAGAAGCGGAGCAGGTGGTATTCATATGGGATGCAGGAGTCCCAAGTATCTTAACCTACTATGCCACAGTGCCAACCCTGCTACTTTTCATTTTAAATGCAGTCTATCTAACAGTAGTTGTGGGTACTATTTTCCTTGTACTGGGTGATACTTCAATATTAAGTATTTAGTGGTGGAAACCTTTAATCCCTCTTTACCCTCTGTTTCTCCAGCTGTGAAAAGGCTGATGCATTGCATGTGTGACTCAATTAACATTGCAAAGATTCAGGATGCTTGGCTGAGTTCTGCACCTGGGCAGAGTGTTGCTGTCATCACAGGTTGGGGGAGCAAGGGGGAATTCATGAACTTGTCCACAAGCCTGGTTCCCTGCTCTGTAGTGCCTCACTCTCCCCTCTGCCCTCATGAGTCCTGACCATCATATCACAGAGGGCTGAGTCGTGCCTTTAGAGGGAGCTCAGTCTCTGAGTGGGATTGGACGTTGTGGCTCTTAGGGGTGAGGCAAGAATGCAGGCACAGTGGGGCAGTGTCTTGCTCAGGCATCGGTACCGCACTGGTCACTTACTCATTTCAGAAGAGTTTCTGGACAGAAGAACCTTCTAGGTGCAGTGTCAATCCATGGAGTAATGTGGCAAACCGCTCCTATCTGGCCTTGTCTTCATGGGATGCACTGACAAGTTGGACAGGTGAATCATAAGCACAAAAGGAAACAAAGACACATCTAATTCCGATGGCAATGTACAGTATGAGGCAATCACAGGAGCTCCGAGAGAGACTGATGGGGATAACTTCTTAGGGAACAGGCCAGGAATCAGGCTGCCAAGCTGGACGTCTGATCACCACAGGGAAAAAATTCTGTTCACTCAGCATTAGATCACACAGGGATAGTTCCAGTTCCAGCTCTGCCGCCCCCTGTGCGCTTCTCCACCTCTCTGCACCATGCTTTTCTTACTATAAATGAGAGTGAAGACAGCACCTTCCTCAGAGAGAAACAGATCCGATTAAATAAGTTCACCCAGGACAATACACTCAGAAAATTGCAGAACTCACAGTGTGGGCTCCATTTATATTTGTCTAACCCCACATACACACACACATACATGTGCACACACACACATGCACCCACTTGTGAACACACTGAAAACATAGTGTATTGGACTAGAATGACAGCTGAAGAGAGACATGGAGGATGCAAGGAGATAAATGGGTAGAGCCATACCATGTGGGATTCTGGAGACTGAAGTTAATTCACAGCATAACTTCTAGTTATTGGGGAACATCCAGCCAGTAGGCCATATGAGGCCAGCAAACTGATTTGGTCTGGCAGGACATGAAATTCAATTAATACATAGCAGGCTAAATTTTAAGTTGATAATCTTATAATCCCATAAATGATGTTACAAATATTCAAATGGCCTTTGGCACAAAACAGGTCCCCCACCCCAGGAAGGAACTTCACTGAGGGGCTTTAACATGAAGTGTGATGCGTCTCATTTTTTTTTTTTTAAGATTCATTTATTTATTTGAAAGGCAGAGTTACAGAGAGGCGGAGGCAGAGAAAGAGAGAAGTCTTCCATCCAATGGTCTACTCCCCAGATGGCTTCCACGGCTGAAGCTGCGCCAATCCAAAGCTAGGAGCCAGGAGCTTCTTCTGGGTCTCCCACGTGGGTGCAGAGGCCCACGAACTTGGGTCATCCTCCACTGCTTTCACAGGATACAGCATAGAGCTGGATTGGAAGTCGAGCACCCAGGTCTCAAACTGGCGCCCATATGGGATGCCAGCACTACAGGTGGCAGCCCTACCCGCTAGGCCACAGCACCAGCCCTCGCTTCTCATGTTTTGTAAAGAGGAAAGAATGGGTCGGAGGGAGCAGCAGAAGTTGAATACAGGAAGTTTCGGTGGAGTGTTGTGGAACAGCAGTTTGAGCCACTGCTTGGGACGCTTGCATCCCATATCAGAGTGCAGGTTTGAGTTCTGGCTCTGCTGAGCTTAGAATACTGCTTCTTGCTAATGCTCCCAGGAGGCAGAAGATCATGGCCCAGGTACTTGGGTCCTGGCTTCAGGCTGTCCCAGAGCTGGCTATTGTAGTGGGCATTTGGAGAGTGAATCAACAGATGGAGGATCTCTTTTCCTCTTCCTTCTCTGTCTCTCCCTCCCTTCCAGCACTCTGCCTTTCAAATAAATAAATAAATAAATAAATAAATAAATAAGAATTTTAAAAATGAATGCAAATGACTAATTATGAGGTTGTTTTTAGAATATGGAATGTAGATGAAGATGAGGAGGAGAACTTGAAAGCATGCCTGCTCAATGTGACAGGAAGGACTGAACTCCAAGCCCAAACAGCATGCTTTCATGCTATGATCTTGTACTATCTTCAGATCATGTTTAAAATCTTCACCACTGAGTAGGCTGTTTGGATTGAAGCCCAGGTCTGTCAGATTCCATATATATATATACACATATACACACACACATACACACACATGTATATCCACTTCTATTAGTCAGCTGTTTGCTACTTTACCTAAAATAACTGAGAGGGGTTTCTTGGGACAGAGCAGGGTTATTTTGGCTTGCAGTTTGTAGGTTCAAGATCAGGTGGCTTTGTTAGTCTGGTAGAGGTTGTCACAGCTAAACAGGTGCAGATAAACAATTTAAGGTGAGCTAGGAAGCAGAGAGAGAGAGAGAGAGAGAGAGAGAGAGAGAGAGAGAGAGGAACTAAGCCAAAACCAAACTCAGATTAAATAACCATCCTTCTTGAGAGAACTACCTTCTGTGAGCAGCCCTCAGTGACCTACAGACCACCCACTATGCCTGCCTCACAGATGCCATAGTTAAACCATGTCTCCAGCCTTAACTGATCAACCCTCAACAGAGACTTTGGAGTCTAAAAGTCTGCATGAATTTGGAGAGCCAAGTTCTGCTCTTTCTTTAGCAGTTCCCTTATACCCAGTGGCTCAATTTCCCAGTGTCTCATGGAGCTGGGTTTTCTGAGCAGTAGTTCTTGTCATCCACACTAACATCATTGGTCAAATTGCTAGTGTGGCCCAACTTTTGAAGAAATGGAATGTAGATCATAACAGCTGTGCTGGATGGGGAGAGGAGATGCAGATCAGTTACAGGAGAAAGGAAGTTCGGCAACCTAGGGCTTGAATGAAAAGGAACTCTGTCCTTTTGGGAGGTGTCCTCTTGGCCAAAGGCATCAAAGTATGGGGTAATAAAATGAAGTGTTGGAGGAAATAGCAAATAATGAGTATTCATGTGTTTCTATTGATACAATTTTTAAAACTATTTATTTGAAAGGCAGAGCTACAGAGAAGCAGAGGCAGAGAGAGAGAGAGAGAGAGAGAGAGAGAGAGAGGTCTTTCATCCACTGGTTCACTCTCCAGATGGCCACAGCAGCCAGAGCTATGCCGATCTGAAGCCAGGAGCCAGGAGCTCCTTCCGTGTCTCCCATGCAGTTTCAGGGACCCAAGGACTTGGGCCATTTTCTACTGCTTTCCCAGGCCATACTAAAGAGCTGGATCAGAAGTGGTGCAGCCGGGATTCGAACAGGTGCCCATATGAGATGCCGGCACTGCAAGCAGCAGGTTTACCCCCTATACCACAGTGTCGGCCCCTATTGATTCAATGTTTAACATGAGCTTTCTTATTGCATCTTTACAATCAGGTGTCACAGTGAATACAACATCACATGCTATTTTTCAAGAAAGAACGTTAGACCCTTAGTATTGACACAGACATGCACTGGTTGGGCACTGTGTCAGTGGAAGAGTTGCTTCAGCAGACAGTCTTCTCCCTTAATTCAGTGCTGCTCACAGGGAGCAAAAGGCTGAGCTCATCCACGTTGTCTTGCATCAGAGGGCCCTACCTGCCCTCAGACTCTTCCCAGTGTGCTGGAGACTCTCATGAGGCTCACAGTGTCACGATGGTGTGAGGGGCTGGATGTAGAACAATTTATGTGCAGTGACTCCAACATGGCACATAATGAGCAACAATGCAGAGGTGTGTCCTGTGCTATACTAAGTTCAAACACCATCTGCATATGGGAATAGGACAAATGTTACCAGGAATAAGAGAGGAATTTAGACTGTTGTGCAAAGGACACAACTTGTGCTTGTCTCAGCTGCAGGAGATAATACTGGGATGCAGATGTCTTTCTGTCCATCCTTTGATCTACGCTAGGTGTCATTTAGGGTGAGAAAGGAATGACAGCCAGCACAGTGGGCTGGTGGTTAGGCATACAAGGCGGCCTCCTTGCATCTTAGTCATTGCTACAACTCCTACTCCCTACTGTTGAATTAATTAGCATAATGTGCCAAGCACAATGGCATCATTTTCTATGTGCTATCACTTTATTAGCGCTTTTAATTCTCACAACAGTCTTCCCTAATGCACATAAGGATCTTCATTTTGTAGACAAGGCAAGCAAGATGTAGTGAGGTAAAGTTGCCTTGGGTGAACAAGGCAGCATAGTTTAACATCATGTTCACTCTTTTCTATACGATGATTCTCATTATTCCCTGACTAATGGTTGCTGGCTGCCTGTAGCACCCATGTGTCTGGGGGAAAAAAATCCATGTCAGACAACAAATGTGGGTGTACTGATGAGGTGAGCTGGGGAGGCTCTGAGCAGGAAAAGAGTTTGTGAAAATCTGTCTGTGTCTGAAGTTTCTCTTACAGTCTAGGGAATCATCAGCAACTTTTGTTTAGAGTCACTTTATTCCACGGGGATTAATTGTGAAGTTGTCTAATTGAAGGAAAGTGTGATTTCATTATTCTTTTGATTTTGGAATCTGAGACTTACAAAGGATGTTTCTAGATCTTTGGTTAGAAAAGTACTTCATTATTGTGTTTGCTCGAGCTGAGTGTTTTAATTGCTTTATGAATAATAAAAAATGTGTTTTATCAGGTGCTAGATTTTAAACAAGAATAATTCCAACCATTTCATACTCCCATTTGCCACCATCTCACTCACATAAGACTGGATATAATGGATCTATTTCAAGTTATCATTAAATAGGCTTGTATTTTTTTTTTATTTTACATGGAATAAGATATCACCATAAAATTTTTAGAATTAAAAAATAGGAAAAATATTGTGGAAATAATATGCAGTAATAATACTCAAAATGCCTCTCAGCTTTTTGATACAAATTTCTCAGATATGCTTATACTCACCTAAATCATGATTCTCTGACCTTCTCCCTCAGCTTTAACAATAATGAATGGACATATTTTTCATTAGCACTAAAGTGACATACATGAAAAACACAGGACAAGAGAGACATCAAAAGGATACAAAGACACATTGAAAAGTTAATGGGAAAATGAAACTAAAAGTTAAAGTTTATTTTAATGCAAAAAAATTTTAAAGTCACGCAGGTTTTTTTTCATGATATATATCTTACATGAAGATTATGATGTTTCTTTGTGCTTGCCTTGTCTGTTCAAATGTCAAACCTTCCTTTACTGGCTAAAGGAAACCTTCTCAACATGAAGTTCTAGAAAGATAGTACTATTCAATCAGACTCGGCATAATAAAGTCTATCTATCCCTTCTGTCTAAGCTTGAGCCTGAGGTAGGAGGTCGGATGGATCTAGCTATCAGAAGCAATTGGATAAGGATGTTAAGTTATGACCAGCTATTACACACAGGCCTCTGCACAGTGAAGCCTGACATGGCACTTGGAGCATTCTCACCCTGTGCCCTGAAGCAAAAGCTGGCATAGCACTAATGAGAGCTTTTTCCTCTAGGCTATGATCAGTTCCCTTTGACTCAGCATGTGGTGTTGCTTGTAAATGAATAATTCCCCTGAGCCTAATTAGGGTTGGTCTAGTCTGTACACTTCCTATTGAGAGAGTATCTCAGAGATCCTGAGAACATTCCTGTGGATCAGACAGCAACTAGGATGGGAAACAGGAACAGCAATGGTGAGAATGCACACTGACTTTTCTCTCCCCTGTTCTCTCCATGCGCAGAATCCGACGTTGCCGACTTTGATGGAAGGAGCTCGCTTCTGTACAGGTTCAGTCAGAAACTGATGAGCACTCTCAAAGATGTCATCTCCCTCAAGTTCAAGAGCATGCAAGGAGATGGGGTCCTTTTCCATGGAGAGGGTCAACGTGGAGACCACATCACCCTGGAGCTCTTGAAGGGAAGGCTCGCCCTGCATCTCAACTTGGGTAGGGCCAGGCATTGCCTCTTTCCTTCTTATGCCAGGCCAAAAGGAACTCCTTTGCTTAGCAGGTCACCATTGCTGGTGCTCCAGTGTGTCAGGTGCATGCCATGGGCTTTCAGTCTAAGTGGCACATTCCCCTTATCCTCGTGGGAGTAAAAAATATATATATTTTGAAATATTTAACCCATTGGTAGATTCTTTTTTTAAAAGTTTTTTAAGCTTTTTATTTAGTGAGAGAAATGCATAGGGGAGTGAGGGTTTTATCTAATGGAGAAAGAAAAGTCTAGAGACTAAGTTGGGGTCCATACTGAGCACAGAGCAGGCCAGGAGACACTTGCAGTGAGCATTTGGTTATGAGCAGCCAAAAGTAGCTTAGCACGAGCAGCAAAGCGAAGGCAGAGAGAATTTTGCAATGTTCCAGGGCTGGTACTTAGGGAGAGCTACAAGCTAATGGTTAAATATTTCTCTATCCTATCTATCTGTTTCTTTTAGTAACTCAAACTCTAAAGTACATTCAGAAAAAAAAAATTTTTTTGTGATATAGAGAGACAAGAAACAGAGAAAGCTAGATAAGTGGAGAAAGATGGCTCTCCCACCTGCTGGTTCTCCCCCCAAATACCTGCAATGAATAAAGGGGCTGAAGCTGAAAGCTGGGAGCAGAATCCAAGTTTTTCATGTGGGTAGCAGCAATCCAGTCACTTAAACCATCACCTGCTTCCTCCAAGGATCTAAATTAGCTGGAAGAGGGGGTCAGGAGTGGAGCTGTGTATTGAAAATCAAGCCCTCTAATGAGGGACATAGGTATGTTAACTGGCATCTTCACTACTAGACCAAGTGTCCACCCCAACTTCAGCAAATGTAAATACACACATATTATAATGGGGCTTCTTCAAAAACCATTCTACTGAGTGCACTTGCAAAAGGTGAATTTCAAGGGAAAAAAAGTGAAGGAGAAATGTTTTAATTGCTTTGTTTTTTGCTTGCTTATTTGTTTTGGTGAGGGAGGGGGATCATATGTGTGAAGGGGGAAAATGTGAGTTCCTGGAAATTCCTGTGTTTCATTAAGGGAGACCTCGTTTTCTTTAAGTGCCCTCGTTGTGTCAGAGTGGGCCTCAGACTGGACAAATGCCGGTTAATGTAGAGCAGAATGCCCTCTTGTGTCCTTCCCAGTCAGGACTTAGCCTGTTGCTGTAGGTTGGCTTCTGTCACCACAGGAAAGCATATTTCCCTGGAACCAACATCCTAGCCCAGGGAAAGAGGTGGGTGGGGGCGGGGCAAGCCTCCCTTATGTGGTCAATGCATTTGGGGGTAATGACCAGTCAAGTGAGAGGGAGTGGATTCCCAGGAGCGCAAAAGAAAACACAAAGACTTGCTGTTGAAAAATAAACAAGCAAAACGCAGGACAGGAGCCCAACTGAGGAAAAGTGGATTTGTTTTTTATGAGAGTGACTTTCTGCTTCCTATTTGATGCGGGTTTATGTTAAGAAGAAGGGAAGATCATTGTCTTTTAGTACCAAGAGGTATCTCAAAATGTTAATGGAAATGTATGATGTGAAAACAAAAATGCTATGCACGTTTTCAAAAATTTCGGGCACCAAAGAAGCACTGTTGAATTCAATTTTATATCAATTTTTTGAAGTACTCTTGTATTTACTATGAAATGCTAAAGGAAAGACATAGCAGAATTCCGTTTGTGAGACGCAGTAGTGTGGAGACTGGAAACCAACCAGAGATATTTTAGCAAATATCAATAGAGACATGAGAATGAAGACGAATGCAAACTCACAGCCCCAAATCAGACAATTCTGGACTTTATGTCAAGGAATTGCTGAGGATCTTCTGGACTTTATGGTGAGTGTGGGCAGGGAACACAGGAAGAATCCCCAGTATTAGAAGAATCTAATACTCAATGTATTCGATTAAATATACAGCAGAGACGGCTTCAGAGAGAATCTCACCCACAAGAGGGAGGTAAGAAGATTCACTGCTGGGCTGATTGGTTTGCTAGCACCTGAGGAGGTGCTGCAGCAGTGAACTGTCGGAAGGCTGGATGCTCTCGCACTAATCAGACAAGCATAAGTCCATTCCCTGCCCTTCAGCTTTCAGGAAAGCAGAATGTGTGGAGTGGAGCTCTTTAATGACAAGGACCTTGTGCAGCCTTGTGGGCAGTGGATGGAGCTGCTATGACCAGTCAATAGTAGAGCAGGTGTCTCTTACTGGTTACATATTGGAATCTTCCAGTTGCTACCAGTTAGGTTTGTTATATGGGTATCTCATTTCTGATCCAAAACTCTGCTACAGTATGCAAAGTCCAACATGGTAAAGTGGATTTACTAGTGGTATAGCACAGTAGGAATAGAAGAAAGAGGCCATTCCACAAATCTTATTGGGATTGCAGACATATGTGATCAAGTTATGTTGCCTATTTATTTTAAAGACATACTTTTATTTATTTGAAATGTGTAGAGACAAAGAGAGGAGAAAGAGAGTGATGAGGAGAGACAGGGAGGGAGAGAGAGAGAGAGAGAGAGAGAGAGAGAGAAGAGAGATCTTCCATCTACTGGTTCATTCCCCAAATAACTGCAATTGTCAGGCCTGCACTAGGCCAAATCAGGAGCCAGGAACTCCAATGGGTCTCCCTCAAGGGTGGCAGGGGCCCAAGTACTTGAGCATCTTTTGCTGCTTTCTCAGATGCATTAACAAAGAGCTGGATTGGAAGCAGAACTGCAGGGACCCAAAGCAGCACTCCAATGTGTGGTGCCAGAGTTGCTTTTGAAAGCTTAAACTGCTATCCCACAATGCCAGCCCGATAATCCTTTATTTATTATAAGAAAGTTATATAGCCTCTGAAACTTGTTATCCTTACTTACTTCTAATTTTGGAATAATAATAACTATCTTGCAAAGTATGCATATAAAAAAAAACAAATTTTTCTGTCAATCAATAAACATGGTCAAATACAAAAAAACAGGAGCCCAATAGCCCAATAGTAACCAATTATTCAACAAGTAATATCTGAAAGATCCATCCTGAATTATATTTTGTTTCTGAAAATAAATGGGCATATGAAGAGGAACAGGACTTGCTCCTAGCAGTGGTATTTGTGATGGCAGAGTAAATCTTTCCATCAGACTCAAATACCTAGCCATGATGGTGATACTATAAAGTCTCACATAGTGGATGAGTCAGCAGAAATATCAATCATGTTTTCTCTGTATTCTATGCAGCTCTGAGATTTCCTTGTATCTGCTTAGGCAGCCCCCTCCTGTCCATCTGTGTTCTGTAGTTGAGTGTATCCTGTTCAAACGTATTTTAGGCAGTCACCAAGCATATCAGTTAAACAGCAAAGCTCTCCAAGTTCCTTCCCTTGGGAAGCACTGCCACAGATCAGTGTTTTAGCCCTCTGTGCCTTGGTTGTAGCCTGCAGATGTCTGGACACTCTAAGTAAAGGGATGATAGAGTTGATTTGTCTATGATGGAAAACTCTGTAATGTAAGTTGCATAAGGACAAAGGCAGCATTTTGTTCCTGTTTGCATCTCTGGAACCCAGAACACTGGCTTAAACCAGGCACATGTGGCAATTAAGTGAGTTGGAAAAGGGAGAGACACAAATATTATCTTTACTGTGCTTGCTGCCTGCCTCCTACCCACACCTGCTGTAATCCTGTGTCCCTGACTCCCCTGGAGCCACTCTCTCCTATAATGTGGCCCTGTTAGTTACAGGATACATATGGTGAGCTACCACCTATGTAATCCTCAAAAACACTCCAATATTGTAAGTAAACATGAATGAATTTGACATCAAAGGGTTTGATTATTGTTTATAGCCTTTTTCTATATTCCTATGGAGTAGTGGTCTTTCTGCTTTTCATTTGTTGAATTCTTTGTTTAGTGGGGGATTAAGCCTATGATTATAAATTAAAATATGGTGTCACAAAAATTAAAAGAATAAAGGAAAGAAGAGGGAGTGAAGTATCATATTTTTTATGTACTACATGAAATCTGTTCTCTTTATATTAAATAAAAAATGTAAAAAAACTTGTTTAGAAACAAGAAGTCTTTATATTATTATTAATATTAATATTATAGAGTAAATTAAATGTATCTTGGTAAAAAAAAAAAGAATCCCTCACCCATGTCTTGCATTGTAATACTATATTATTCATCATTTTTCATCATTCTAAATTATTTAAACTCATTGATAATTTTGTGACCATATTTATATTAGATAGCTTAGTTTTACTTTGGTTTTTGGTAAGCATTTAGGTCCAGGCTTGTTCATATTTCAACAAGGATTTAGTACATATGTGGGTCTTGTTACTGATTTTCTCAGTAAATAGATACTTTGAGTACCTAGAAAAGAGGGGAGGTAATTTACAGATGTGAAATCCTAGTCTCAAAGAAGGTACATAACAAGTTATACAACTATTGGTTAGTATAGTCAGTATAACCTGAACTTAGAGCTGACCAGTTTTCACCTACTATTTTCAGATTATTAAATATGTAAAGGAGCAGGCACTTGATGCAGCAGTTAAGGTGCTGCTTGGAATGCCTACATCCCATATAGGAGTACGTGGCTCAATACCATCTCTACATCTTGATCCTAGCTTTTGACTAATGTGCACACACTGGAGGCAACTGGTGATGGCTCAAGTGGTTGGGTCCGTACCGACCATATGGGAGACCGGTGTTGAGTTTTCAGTTCCTGTCATTGACCTGTCTGTCTCTATATGGTGGCTGAGCTATCTCTGCCTGTCTGTCTATATAGGTCTCTTTCTTTCTCTGTATTTTTTTTAAAGATTTATTTTATTTATTTGAAAGACAGAGTTACAGAGAGAGGTAGAGACAGAGAGACAGAGAGACAGAGAGAGAGAGAGGTTTTCCATCTGCTGGTTCACTCCCTAAATGGCCACAATGGTCAGAGCTGAGCTGATCCAAAGCCAGGAGCCAAGAGCTCCTTCCGGGTCTCCCATGTGGGTGCAAGGGCCCAAAGACTTGGGCCTTATTCTACTGCTTTCCCAGGCCATAGCAGAGAGCTGGATCGGAAGTGGGGCAGCCAGGACAAAAACTGGAGCCCATCTGGGATGCCGGCACTGCAGGCCAAGCACGCCACAGCACTGCCCCACAGAGCTGGCCCCTCTGTATTTCCAATAAATAAAATAATTGAATAGAAGCTAAAAGAAATATATGTCAGCTTAGAAAACTTGGAAAAATGTTTAAACATGGAAGCAAATGCTGCCCAAAATTCTACATCCCAATTCTCTCTCTCTCTCTTTTTTTTTTTTTTTTTTTTTTTGACAGGCAGAGTTAGACAGTGAGAGAGAGAGACAGAAAGGTCTTCCTTACATTAGTTCACTCCCCTAATGGCCGCTACTGCCGGCATACTGCACTGATCCGAAGCCAGGAGCCAGGTGCTTCCTCCTGGTCTCCCATGTGGGTGTAGGGCCCAAGCACTTGGGCCATCCTCCACTGCACTCCTGGGCCACAGCAGAGAGCTGGACTGGAAGAGGAGCAACTGGGACAGAATCCAGCACCCCAACCGGGACTAGAACCCGGAGTGCCCGCTCCGCAGGCGGAGGATTAGCCTAGTGAGCCGCAGCGCTGGCCCCAATTATCTCTTAACATTTAAATATAAATATTGTCTTACTATGAAATTATTTTTAATGTTGATTTTAACTTTATTTGAAGAAAAGCAAGGAGAGATCTCTCATCTGCTGGTTCATTCCTCAAATGGCAACACCAACCAGAGCTTCAGTTAGGAGCCTGTAATTCCATCCCATCCTCCTGCCTGGGTGGCAAGGATTCTGCTTCCCAAGATCACAATTGCAGGAAGTTGGCTCAGAAACACGGATGCTGGAACTTGAACCAGGCACTCCAAAATGAGATAAGGGCATTTCAAGCAGTGTCTAACTGCTGAGCCAAATGGCCAACCATTAGTACAAAATCTTAACAATATTGTTTAAAATTCATTTTCTGTTCCTGTTATCACATAGCTTCCAAAATGGGAAGAGTTAATACCATTATGATCAGGTTCTTTTATTTATTTATTTTTTAAATCAGGAATGAGAGAGGGGAGGCAGTGAGAGGGAAAAAAGTAGACATGAAGTTAACTGACTGGAGACCGGAGTTGGTCCAATGAAGGCGTCATTTCAGCTTTGCCCTAACGGGTTGACATGAAGATTGTAGCAGTGCTTTCTTTACTGACATTCCCCAGTGTGCAATGTGTGTTTGTCATTTAGTCAGTGACTCTGCAGTCCAGAAATTCCAGCTAAGCTTGGGTTGTCAGCACCGCAGCCCGTTGCTGATGGTGCTTGGGGACACACAGTGTGCTGTCATTCTCTTCAAGTGATGGTTTTGTGATTCTCTGATTTCCATTTCCTGGTTACCCTCACTGTGTCTGACTTTGAAACAATCAGTTCTAGGGTGCAATTTAACCAGAAGTTTCCCCTTTGCCTACTTTCTCAGGGAGATTTTTCTAGAACTACTAAACGGGAAAGAGGTTTCTTCTTTCAATCCATGAGGGGTTTAGAGAGATTCCCTTCCCGCTTTTACACGTGTCATTCAGATCGCCTGTGGCTGTCTGCCCTCCGTAGAATTCCAACAGCTTGAACCCAGAGATGCGGGTGGAGGATCAAAGAGCAGAGATATTATGTGACTGGGGAACAGTTGTAAGAACTAAACAAGACATCAATAGTACATGCAGGTCACTCATTCTTACAAGAGTTCAGTGCATTTGAATGGAGACAGAGTTTGTGTCATTCCCGGTATGTGCAACTTCAGTAAAGTGAGACAGACTTCTAGAGTGAGTAAACCCATGCAGGGCAGCAAGTCCCTCCGGGGTCAAGTACACAGGCCAGGGGCCGGAGCTCCTGACTGCACAATGAACTTGTTTATCAGTGAAAGTGCTTCACATTATTCCAAGACTCAGTAAGATTTGCTTTAGCTCTTTTGAAATTTGGACATTTTAGCCAGCGCCGAGGCTCCCTTGGTTAATCCCCCTCCTTGCGGCACTGGCATCCCATATGGGACCCGGGGTTCTAGGCCCGGTTGCTCCTCTTCCAACCCAGCTCTCTGCTGTGGCCCGGGAAGGCAGTGGAGGATGGCCCAAGTGTTTGGGCCCCTGCTCCTGCGTGGGAGACCAGGAGGAAGCACCTGGCTCCTGGCTTCGGATCGGCGTGGCACTGGCCATAGCGGCCATTTGGGGGGTGAACTAACGGAAGGAAGACCCTTCTCTCTGTCTCTGTCTCTCTCTCACTATCTAACTCTATCTGTCAAATTAAAAAAAAAAAAAAGAAATTCGGACATTTTGACAAGACAACTCTCACATATTTATGGAATGTCTGTTATGTTTCTGGAATTGTATATTTTTCAAGTTGCCATTCTTTTTCAATTTTTACTTATGTATTTGAGAGGCAACAAGAAAGAAAGAACTTCCATCTGCTGGTTCACTCGTCAAACACCTACAGCCACTGGAACTGAGCTGACTTTGAGGCAAGACATGGGAAACTCAACCCAGGACTCTCATATAGGTGGCAGGGACCCAAGTCCCTTGATCATTATTGCTGCCCACCAGGGTCTGCATCAAGAAGAAGCTACAGCCAGGTTTCAAACCCAGACACTGTGGTGTGGATGTGGTTATAACAATGGTTGGGTTAACTGCTAGGTCATATGTCCAAACCATTTATGGCTTTATATAAATTTTTTTATAACTTTAGGACCTGGAATAATATTTATAATGTTTTAAGTATACATGTACTTCAAAGAGTTCATAGGGGTAGGTGCATTTGGTGCAGTGGTTAAGCAGTCACCTGGGAGAGCCAAATCCCATATTTGAGTAGCTGTGTTCATGTCCCAGCTCTGCTTCCCATTCCAGCTCCCTGCTAATGCACACCCTGGGAGGCTGCAAGTGATGGCTCGAGTAGCTGGATCTATACCACCCACATGGCAGGCATGCATTGAGTCCAGGGCTGAAGGTTAGGCCAGCCCCAGCACAACCTGTTGTGGGCATTTGGGTAGTGAACCAGTGGGTGAGACATCTTCCTCTGTCTATTTCTATACTTCTGTCTTGTTGCCTTTCAAATAATAAAAAAAAGATTATTTTGAAAGTATATTTTCAAAAAATAAAATAAAGATAAAGTTCATTTTAAGGCAAGAAAAAAAAATTGAAATCACACAGTGAGAAGTTTCTAAAAGTTCTCCTAGAAACTGGTATCATGGAAAAGCTATGCATGGATTTCAAACTGCACGAGAACAAGTTTTCATTTAATTAGAAGTAAGATTTTCTTGATATGCTTCTGACTCATGAGTTAGCTTCTGCACAGCTTCTTTGTTTTTTTGTCCTTCACAATTGCCCACGAGAGTTTTTATCTTGCCTTAATAAATTAGAAACTGGTTAAAACTAGTAATTAAACTTCATATGCCGCTGAGATGAAACTTGAAATAGATATCCTGAGATAAATTGTTTGATAGTTTCTTGAGAACTAAGTTCTTATTGTAATTTCTGATGGTGAAAATTTCCAGGTAAGATGTTCTACAAAATGCCATTTTTCTATTTTTATTGATAGAATCTTAAATACTCTTCTCAATGAATAGCCGAAATTCAATTTTCCGAGTTGTTTAATCACTCTATTTAACTCAATTTGTTTTCATATCAGATATCTGAGTATTAGGATAGAATATTGACAAGCAGTGTTGGAGTTCTCGTCTGCACCTTTTGTGCTAATTAACAAGCAAGCATGCAATTCAGGATTTGGTCAATATATGCACATAGTTATAAATGAACCAGCTACGCCATGTGAGGATTATGTTTTTAATGAAGTTTATTTTTCCCATCAGCAAAAGTAGCTATGCTCATGTAAAACACAAAAAGAAGAAAGAAATTTTGTGTTAAATGCCTTCTTGAATTTTATTTGAATATAGCATTCATGCTTAATCCATACTTGTGTTTAGTTCATATTTAGACTTTTCTATCTGCTTTGTGTATTTTCAATGAGTAAGGTGCACATTACTGAATATTTATTGGAAGTTACTGTTTATTTTATCAAACAATGCAGTCAAAGGCTGGCATTGTAGCTCAGCATGTTAAGCTGACACTGTGACTCAAGAATCCCATATTTGAATACTGATTCAAGTCCTGGTAATTCTCTCAGGAAGGCACCAGAAGACAGCCCAAGTACTTGGGCCCCTACCACCCGTGTAGAGTACCTGGATGGAGTTGTTGGATCTTGACTTCAGCCTGGCCTAGATCTGGCTATTGTGGACTTCTGGGCAGTGATGGAAGATCTCTCTCTCTCTCTCTCTCTCTCTCTCTCTCTCACTCTCTCTTTCCACCTCTAGTGTGTGTGTCTGTGTGTGTGTGTGTTTCCCTTTCTTTCTGCCACTGTGATTTTCAAATAAATGAATGTTTAAATTTAAAAAGGCAGCTACCGCTGAGCATATTTCTGAAGTTGCATAAGTAATACTGTGCCATTTATTTTTATTGTTTTGTGAGATATATGGTGAGGCAGAATGAAAGAGAGAGAGAATGAATCTCTGGGTTAATCTTGAAACACCCTCCACAGTGGTGGGGTGGTCAAAACCAGGAGATGCAAACTTACACCAGCTCTCCCATTTGAGTGCCAGGGATCCAACTACTTCAACCATTACCTACTGATCCCAGGGTGTGCTTTAGCGGAAACCGGAGTCAGGAGGCAGAACTGGGTATTGAACCCAGGTACTCCAATGTAGTATATAGCCATTGTTACCAGTGGCTTAACCACCAATGAAATGTTCACCCCATAAATACCATTCTGATGGCTGTGTAATATTCCATCTGGCAAGTCTAATGAAGTGAACTCAGGGTTGTTGTCTTTTTCTCTTTGTAAATTATTGGATATTGTCTCCAATAATATTCACAACATTTAAAATTGTCATTTTAGAATATACTTCCAGAAAGTAGGTTTTTAGTTACAAAGTTGTGAACATTTTTTCTGAATTCCTCAATATTAATTGACATGTGTTTTGAAAAGATTGGTGGTATTCAATTTTCTATTTTCTTCAGGCAATGAAAATACTGGCTAAGTAAATGAACAGTGTAAACAAGGAGCAATGTTAATCCTCTTTTGAGAAAAGGCCAACAAATTGCTTTAAGTATTCATAAAAATTTCATGAGCTATTTTGCATGAAATGGTAAGTGTGTTAATTAAGGTTTATGGTTTCATTAAATGCACCAAGCAAATAGTAGTCACTATTTATTTAAGAAAATGTGCATTTTTTATTCCCCTAAAATCTTAAAATTATGAGTAGCAAAATTGTTGGAAGGGATGGGAGGAGTGAATGTTCTCAGCTAGGGTGAGGGTGTGGGGAAGAAGGGCTAACTCCAGACCTGAGGGGAGTGCTCATGGACTGAGCAGTGCTATCTCTACTCCCACAGATCCAGCTGTCCTGGACATTAGGATGGTGATAGTGAAAGTGGAGGTGAACACGTGGAGGGTACTGTAGCAATAAAGAATCAGGCAACCTCAACTGGAGAGCTTCAAGTTCAAGGAATTGAGATCCCAGACAAGAGCTGAGAAAGTCTTGATCTAATCCTAGATCTAACATGATAATGTTGCTCCTTACACTTGAAGTGACACCCCCAGTCTACTTTGAAAAATTCTCAAGGGGATTTTAAAATAGCTGGCTTCATCCAATTTGGTAGCCATTATAAGATATAAAACAAAGATACAATTGTGTCCAGAATATACCAGAATAAATTTCAAATAAGTTGAAATAAAAGAAAACTTGGGAGAATTCTTCAGTGACCTCAGAAAAGGGAGCTTTGACACTATCAAAAAAACCCAGAAGCCTGCCATTAAAGAGAAAAAAATGATTACTTTTTTCAACACAAAAAATATATGAATGATGACTTAAAAATTAAACAAACACATAAAAACATCAAAAATCTACTGTGAAAATCATTAAATTGATCTTAAATTGGACTAAATACAGAGTGACAAGAACATTGATAGAAAGATGAGAGGTAATCAAAGATTCCACAGTAAGGGAAATAAAATGAGAAAGCTTTCAACTTCATTCCTATTTAAAGAAACACATTAAAATTACTCTGAAATAGTTTTTACCCATCAAACAGGCAAAATTGTTAAGCTAGATCACATTATATTGGCAAGCTTGTGGTACAAAGCACTCTCGGGAATTGCTAGTAGTTCAAATAGATTCCGCTTAGACAATTTGGTGTTTTCTGTCCAAATTGCAGATGTGAGACCTTTGAATACCAATTCATCATCTAAGAGTACATGCTACAGAAATGCATGCTTAAGCTCATGGAACACGACCTCTACATACAAGGCATGGTTGCTGTCTGTGTAAAGGAGATAGACAAATCTAAGTTTCTACCAACAGAAAACAATTTAAATGAAATCGCACATCTTTCATTCTGGGAATACTATTCAGCTATAAAAATAAGTGGGAAATCTTTCCACCTTTTGGTAAAGAAATATTTCCAGAATAGATTCCATGCTAGGGGAAAATTGAGGATAAATGTGTATTTTACTATTAAACATTAAATAAATGAAACTAAGGAAAAATTCTATTTGCCCTCGTGTATTTGCCTAAGAGTTTTCTGGAAGCACAAACAAGATACTAGGAAGGGGGTTACCATTGGAGTACTGAGGACCAGCACAGGGAGGGAAGGATGGGAGGAGGATTTGGTATTGCACCCAAAAGTTAAATAGAAACTCTCAATTTATTTGTTATGATTAAATTTTTTGAAGCAGGAATCTTAGAGTAGGTAACTATGAAAAGATTTTATTTCAATCATTCTTAGTATTGATCCTTTTAAGGAAATCAGTAGACACTTCAATCTCACAAAAGCAGTGCGTAGAGCAAGCAAGGGGGGAAGAGGTCATGATTGTGATTTCTTTCCCTGCTGTTTCTTTGCTTCAGTGACATAAAGAAACTTTCATAAAGAAAATCTTTCATCTTTTGGATGTATACATAAATCTTTGTTAAATGCCTTTCATCTTTTAAGAAAAAAAGTCAGATACACATCAAATGTAAAGTGAGAACTCCAATATTATATCTATCTGATTTACTACCTAGAACTGATCGTTTATAAGGGCCACTAAGTTTCCTTCAAGCAACGTTAGCTCCTGGACAAGTTTTATTTTATAAATATAAGTTGTGTGTGTGTATGTGTGTGTGCATGGAGACGGGGTGAGAGCACTCGGACTCTGTGCTCTGTTTTTTCTCAGCTCAAGGCCATTCACAGTGATCCTTGTCCTGAACGCTGGTCGCTCTAAGAGATTCAGAGAGAAGGAAGAAAGTGAAAGAGAAGGAAAGGGAACAAAGGGAAGGAGATAGAGAGGCAGAAAGAAAAAGAAAAGTATCTGTTAACATTAGCATAATCCAACAGAACTTGGCACTGCAAAATTTGTGGTGAAAATTAAAACAAATAAATAAACAAAATAATGTCAGCCATTAATTCTCAAGCTTTGTTTGATGCCCTCAACTGTTCATACAGTTAATGAAGCTACAGGTGTGACTCAATGAAGGGTATGAGAGCTAGATCAAGGTGGGAGTAGGGAGGCTGCAGGGCAGAGGCAGCTGCAAGGTCACACAGGCTGCTCTCAACTGTGCTAGAGAGAGAAGAGAAGCCTCTTGCCTTCAGTTACTAAAGAGAATGAATAAAAACATTCAATAACAAACTTAACCCAATGATTGAAAAGGAGTAGATCAGTAATGGTTGCATCCAATTGGTCATTTTACTAAAGTTGAGACAAAATTCTGCAGAGAGAGAAAATTGTATAATCATATTGATGGAAGGAGATAGCTAAGAACTTCCACAAAGTTGGAAGTTGGGGACAGGGGCAGGGAGCCAAGGAGGCTCCATTGACAAAAGCCTTTCCCAGATCCTCCCAAGTGAGTCTGCCAAGCTCTACTTAGTCTGCTTTCTCAACACCCATGCCAAAGTCAGAGAATATACCATGAGTTCAAATTCTGGGTGCCCTTGGAAGCATGTATGCACGAGGTTGCTGAGTCTCAGAATACTTATTTGTAAAACATAGTTAGTTTTCCCTTAGGCGATTGAGGATAGACATGGTAACATCCCTAGTTCAGTGCCATTCACACAGCAGGCAGCTATAATGATGACCTTCTCACCTCTGCCTTCACCCACAAGCTTCCCTCACTGGCTGGCGCACTGTCTTCCCCATCCCATCTCTGCTCCACTGCTGCCAAGCACAGCTCAAAGTCCACTTTCTCCTCTTAAACTCAAAAATAATATGTATTGCGGCCGGGACTGTGGCGCACTGGGTTAACACCTTGGCCTGAAGCGCTGGCATCCCATATGGGCGCCAGTTCGAGAACCGGCTGCTCCACTTCAAATCCAGCTCTCTGCTATGGCCTGGGAAAGCAATAGAGGATGGCCCAAGTCCTTGGGCCCATGTACCCACGTGGGGGTCCCAGAAGCGGCTCCTGGCTCCTGGCTTTGCATCAGCCCATCTCCAGCCATTGTGGCCAATTGGGGAGTGAACCATCACATGTTAATGTTATCATCAAATTAATGTTACCATCTCTCTCTCTCTCTCTCTCTCTCTCTCTCTCTCTGCCTCTCCTCTCTCTATGTAACTCTGACTTTCAAATAAATAAATAAATCTTTTAAAAAATAATGTGTTGTTGCTAAAAGGAAAAACCTTCTTTTTTTTAAGATTTATTTTATTTATTTGAAAGAGTTAAAGAGAGAGGCAGAGACAGAGAGAGAGGTCTTCCATTTGCTGGTTCACTTCCCAGATGGCTGCAATGGCCAGAGCTGCGCCAACCCGAAGCCAGGAGCAGGAACTTCTTCCGGGTCTCCCATGTGAATGCAGGGGCCCAAGGATTTGGAACATCTTCTACTGCTTTCCCAGGCCATAGCAGAGAGCTGGATCATAAGTAGAGCAGCCAGGACTAGAACCTGTTCCCATATGGGATGCTGGTACTTCAGGCTAGGGTTTTAACCTGCTGCACCACAGCACCAGCCCTAAAACCTTCTTTTTAATCTTGTACTTGTGGCCACTAGGCTATTGTTCCTTTATTTACTTGTTCAAGTCCTGGGTCAGTCATTTGGGCAAGTGGTTAGCACACAACTAGGATGTCCATATCCCACATCAAAGTGCCTGGTTTTGATAACAGCTCCTAACTCCAGTTTCCTGCTAATGCAAACTATGGGAGGCAGCAGCTGATGGCTCAGATAGTTGGGTCTCTAGCACTTGTGTGTTGTAAGCTTCAACCTAGATGTTGCAATCATTTGGGGAGTGAACCAACAGATGGGCTTGCTCTATCTATCATCTATGTATCTATGTATGTATCTATCTATCATCTATCTATTATCTATCTATTTATCTATCTATCTTTGCTTCTTTCTGTCTCACAAATAAATATATATATACTCAGTTGAACTAGAACATGGTTCTGGGTCTGTTAGTCCTTCACAACTCCACCACAGCTGGGGGTCTGCAGGGATGGACAGTCTTTGCCTTTGGGATAGAGAATGGTGGCATAGAGTGTGTAATGTTTTCCAAGCTGAGTACCAGCTATACGTAATCCATGAAACCACAAGTGTAATTTTATGTAGTTTATTTAGTGCATTTGCATTTTGAAGGGAACTCAACACAGAAGGTCAGATCATGTGAAAATTTCCTCCTGGGCTATCACATTTGCATTCGAAAAGCTTCAATTGTCCAAGCATTTTGTTTTTGATTTTTCCAGTTAAGGAGGCTCATCTGGTGACACTCAAATCTGCACTGGATACAGATGTCCTCTGCCTTTCTCTGCCTTCACAGATGACAGCAAGGCCCGGCTCAGCAGCAGCCCACCCTCAGCCACCCTGGGCAGCCTCCTGGATGACCAGCACTGGCACTCAGTCCTGATTGAGCGGGTGGGAAAGCAGGTGAATTTCACGGTGGATAAGCACACACAGCATTTCCGGACCAAGGGAGCGACAGATGCCTTAGACATTGACTACGAGGTGAGTTGACCCTCCCTGTTCATCTGCAGACTGCTTGCTCAAAAGTAAGTGTAAAAAAAATGAAAGATCAGTAAACAGAGCAATTGAGAGAAGAGATGGGGAATTGGGAACCTTGCTCTGAGTCTCACCTCACTTCCATCAGTACCTCCTGGTCTATGGTCTACGGGAGGTGGAATCTGTAATGTAAGCACTAGTCATTAACTCTCACCCTCACGCAGATGTTTGACTGACAGAGCTGTTTCTTCCATGCTCTCTTGCAGAAGTGGCTTAGGGAAAAGCATCACCTCTGTAGTCCACAGCTCTGGAAACCAACAGCCAAGAGTTAACCATCATTGTGTGTAAATAGAAGTACACAGTATGCCCCTACTGTGTACCAACCTCTGTGTTGGGCAATATTCAGTGCTAACTGAAGCAGACTCCCTGACTTAGGGAAGCTTAAAGTTCAGTAGCTGAGATAAACCCTTGAAGAACAAACAAGGGGATGCCACAGTGAGGGAAGCCTTGGGTACTGGGCGGGGTTTATGGGACAGAACACCTGACTCAGCCCAGAAAGATGGCAGAAAGTTTCCAGCCAGAAATGCTGCTGTCTTTAAGAAGAATGGGGTTGGCTTGGTGAAAGAGGTAGGAAGGCGTGTCAGGACGTGGGCTTTGATATCCAACAGTCTGGATTTTATGGTGCTCAAAACAGCAAGCTCAGTGCTGTGCTAGAGTCAGTTTGTACTGTTCTTGAGGACCAAACATTAGATTCTCAGAAATCATGTGAGCTAGCAGGTAAAGACACCATCATTAAAAATTAAGCTGTACAAATTTGCAATTAACCTTAAAAGTTAATAAATCCATTGATTCCTAATTATTTTACTATTCTACATCTCTCTCTCTCACTCTTTTTTTCTGTCATCTGTACGTACTCTTGAAATTTTTATAACTATTCTCTCTGATAGTAAAAATACTTTACATTAGACTGCTACAGTGCATCTCTTTCCAATTCCAATGTTAAGGATATCCTTTTAATAGGCTGAAATCCACCATAATAGAAGTATTTATACTACTGATATTTACAAGCACTATAAATTGGGTTTGATTTATTTCTTTGTGAGCTATTGGTGTCAAGAAACTACAAGTCTCCTATTTTCCTACGGTATGTGGTTAAAACTAATTTTTATTTTTGCAATGGTTTGTAAAAGAAATAAAAAATAAAAAGAAGACTATAAGACAGAATGCACTTGACTATAGATAAAATAAGTCTGCAAAAAATAAAAAGCAATCTATAAAAATCAAGTGGTTATATGAAACAATGAAAGAGATTCTATGTTTGATTATTATTTGCAAATTGTGCACTATTCATTGTTTCTATGAGCAAAGCAGTCTTCTGTTTGTTTAAGCAGATGTGCCTCTGTGTGTATGCATGTATGTATGCTCCTTTCCCAATCTGGACAGCCTGTTTCTAAACATTCACCTACATGCCACATGATGCAGTGAGCGATAAAACAAAACACAGACAAGGACGAGGTGATGGAGAGCCATGTGAGCCCTGTTAAAGAACTTGAATTACGAAGGACGAGGAGCCACTCAAGGGTTGTTTTGCAGGATAGTGACATGGCAAGTTTCATGCTTTAGAACCGCAATTCTAAATGCCTGGTTCAGGGACCAGTCCAATTGACATTCCTTGGAAGCTTACTAAAAATGAAAATATTCTGGCCCTATCATGATCCCTCAGTCAGAAACTCTGGCAGAGGACTCAGCAGTCTGGTCTCTATTAGCAGACCCCGGGTGACTCTGAAGCTCCCTGATGACTGAGAAGCATATTAGAGAGCAGTGACTTGGCAGGTTGTGCACAGCCTGGACTTGCGAGTGAGTGGAGAGAAAGAAGGGTAGAGTTGATGAAAGAAGGGTAGGAAACCCTGCTAAATGAAAATTGCAATCACTAGTGGGGTAGATAATAGAACAATGGAGATGGATAGGTGTACTGAAAAAAAATAGGAGCCAAAGTTTTTTGATCACTATTACAAGCTGTGAGAAAGATGTGTTCTTTTCATCCCATCTTTAGTTTAGGATACTGTGGATAAGATATGCCATTCATTAACTTCAAGGGAGCATTTGCCACTCTTTGACTCAGAATTCAAGATAACAGGCATATTTTTGAGATTCTGAAAACTAGAAGCCTGTGAATATCAATAGCTTTCCCTTATCAATCTGTTTAATCAATTAAAAAAACAAAGAATACACAGAATATTAGAATTATTTCAAAGCAAAGAGATTTCTTTCATGAACTTGAAGACAACAGAGAAAAACATGAAATCATATTTAAAGTCTCTTCATTTACCCCAAATATTTTCTCCCTAGTGTCCTATCAGATGTTTCTAAAATTCATCCTACTCTCCGATTTAACACTTACTGGTGAGTCTATGATGGCTTATCTGTGGTCTCCATGTAAGGGATCTGTATGAGATGACAGCTAGGTGACATTAAATTGAATGTCAGTATTGCAGGAAATGAAATCCAATGATGTCACTCAATTTTTGAAACTGGAACTGATTTCTTGAGGCTACACATGCATGTATTGGTGTCTTGTGAAAAGTGCTCCCTTAGAAAGAAACAGCTTAGATAATTCTTCTAAAGAAACTTCTGCTTTAGGGATATCAGGACTTTTCCAGACGGTGTGGCCAGCTTGCTCTGATGCTCATAAAAGAAGACAAGTTAGCTGTAACAGCAGCATGACAGCTTGGCTGTGCCGGAAGACCAGAGTTATATGTCAAGAGAAGTCTCTAGTCTTGAAAACTCACCACTTTACCGTGAACTACTTGTATGAACCTGGGGAATGAACCTGGGAAAACAACCCCTACCTACACCCGGAAGCAAGATTAGCATCCCTGTTGGAACGAATAGTGCTAAACTGGATATCTAAACCTAAAGCCTATTTTATCACAATGATATCTGTTGATCAGAGTCTATGCTATTGATTTGCTTTCTGCCATGAGTCCATTTGTACATACGTGGACCTTGGACACCAACACCTCGAATGACTACTGAGCCTACATCCTTGGTGTCCAGTGACCCAGCAGAACTTGTCCTGGTGCTGCTCTACAGCTGTAGAGTAGCCAATTTTATATCAAGGCTAATTGTATTAAGCAAATCTTTTAAAATTTTACTACTATGATACGGTAGTACTTAACAAAAATGTGGCTGGTGCCTTGGCTCAATAGGCTAATCCTCCACCTTGCGACGCCGGCACACCGGGTTCTAGTCCCGGTCGGGGTGCCGGATTCTGTCCTGGTTGCCCCTCTTCCAGGCCAGCTCTCTGCTGTGACCTGGGAGTGCAGTAGAGGATGGCCCAAGTGCTTGGGCCCTGCACCCCATGGGAGACCAGGAGAAGCCCCTGGCTCCTGCCTTTGGATCAGTGCAGTGCACCGGCCGCAGCGCACCTGCCGTGGCGGCCATTGGAGGGTGAACTAACAGCAAAAGGAAGACCTTTCTCTCTGTCTCTCTCTCTCACTGTCCACTCTGTCAAAAAAATTAAAAAAAAATACTTAACAAAAATGTGATAGCTTCCTTTCTTTTTAATTTTTAAAAAATTTATTTATATAAAGAAACAGGTTTCATGTATTTCATATCTACAGTTATAAGAACATAGTGATACTTCTGCCTACCCTTCCTTGCTCCCACTCTCCTTCCTTTTCCTTTCTTGTTTTTCTCTACATTTTTGCAATGATATACTTTCAATTTACTTTGTAATCACAATGTTAATACTCCACTAGATAAAAAATTGAACAAGCAGTAAGTAGAAAAACATTGCTCCTCAGAAGTAGGTGGAAGGGCTATAAACAACAACCAAGTCTCAAGATGTCAATTTCACTCATATATCATCCCTTTCTTCATCGTAGACTGCACTAAGGATATCAGTCAAGTGACACGATGGCTTTCTAGGAGGCAGCTGTGGGAAATTTGCTACATCATGGCAGACGAAGTTGTCAGCTTCTCTTCCAGCCACCCAGAAGTCTAACACAGACAAGGGCTCCTGAAATCTTCTGTCATGGGGGGGGCGGGGGGAGACAAGACATGTGGATCCTATACTTAATGGAATGTCTTCCCAGCACACATCACCCTACATACGTCCTCCAGAGGATATGAGGAAGACTGTTGTAGGTCACTCTATGTTCAGCCTGCAGCAGAAGACAGATGTTTGTAGGATCTTTGCCCTCCCCTGACACCCCTATAATCCAAGAAGTCCTTTCTTGTCATGAGCACTCAGTGTCCCTATTTTACTCAACCATTTTAAAAGGCTCCAAATTGTTAAAATTGTGTTTTTAGCAATATATGATTCATCTTCATGATTGTATAGATGCTGAAAAGGAATGCTTTTCAAAATACAAAGTGCATTTAAATAAAAATGGTTTATTAAGTAAAAAGTAAAATGAGACTAAGCTAAAACCCTTGGAAAATTTAAAATTCATACATATTCAAATTTTCTAAAAAATAAGTTTTGTAGAAGTTTTAAAGAATACCCTTATTCATTAAGAAAAAAAAAAAAGAAATCCTAATTCATGCTACAATGATATTTTTAACTTAGGTTGTAAAACCCAGCATGTTGGGGCCGGCGCTGTGGCTTACTTGGTTAATCCGCCTGCGGTGCCAGCATCCCATACGGGCCCCGGGTTCTAGTCCGGGTTGCTCCTCTTCCGGTCCAGCTCTTTGCTGTGGCCCAGGAAGGCAGTAGAAGATGGCCCAAGTGCTTGGGCCCCTGCACCCACATGGGAGACCAGGAATAAGCACCTGGCTCCTGGCTTCGGGTCAGCACAGCGCCAGCCGTAGTGGCCATTTTGGGAGTGAACTAACAGAAGGAAGAACTTTCTCTCTGTCTCTTTTTTTTTTGACAGGCAGAGTTAGACAGTGAGAGAGAGAGAGAGAGAGAGAGAGAGAGAGAGGTCTTCCTTTTTCCGTTGGTTCATGCCCCCAAGTGGCCCCTATGGCCAGCACACTGCGCCGATCTGAAGCCAGGAGCCAGGTGCTTCCTCCTGGTCTCCCATGTGGGTGCAGGGCCCAAGCACTTGGGCCATCCTCCACTGCCTTCCCAGGCCACAGCAGATAGCTGAACTGGAAGAGGAGCAACAGGGACAGAATCTGACCCCCGACTGGGACTAGAACCCAGAGTGCCGGCGCTGCAGGCAGAGGATTAACCTAGTGAGCCGTGGCACCAGCCTCCCTCTCTCTCCCTCTCTCTCTCTCTCTCACTGTCTATAACTCTATCTGTCAAATAAATTTAAAAAAAAATTATGGCATCTTTAAAGGCACAGAAATGGAAAAGCAAAGCTGTTTCTCACGTAGATGGTGGTACTATAATAAAGGGTAATGTCATTCAAAACTGGAAATAAGTGCTCTTCAACTCAACAGTTATTTCTAGCTATTTATTCCATAATTATAAGCAAATGTATGTGATGTGATATATGCTCAGAATAACAAAAGATGGAAAATTGCCAAAAAGTCTATCAAATGGTGATGATCAAAAGCTTGGGGAAGCTATACCTGGGAAGAGCTCAGCTACTGTGCCTGGTAAACCACAGTGTGACATAGGCCACAGAGCCAACCTGAGTCTTGGCAGGACAATTTATAATCCTGGGATAGGAGAATGTGGAAGGCCTTGGGGATGTGGTCTGAGGCCCTCCGCCTTGTGCCTCCCTACCCCTGGAATCCTGGCAAGAGACAACTCCTATCACCACCCAGGTTTTGATGAGACATGAGATTTTTCTGACCTCTGCTCTTAGTGAGGGCTGCACCAGCTAATAATGCTTAGCTATAATCTGGAGTTGGGTGCTCAGCAATGGAAATCCCGTAGCTCATGTTGAATTCATCTGACTCATTTTGTTTAAGTGTCATCTCTTTGATAAGTGGGACAAGGACAAAGGGCAGCTCTTCTTTGCTTTGCTATCTGTGTCAGAACCTAAAATGATTCCTTTATATTTATCAATTGATTAGTCAGATTTCAACATGCATAGGGATACTTGACCAACCCATAGAAAAGTAAAATATACTCATTTAAAAGAATGACAAATGGCCAACAGGTGCATGAAAAATGTTCAACCTCATTAATCATCAAGGAAATGCAAATCAAAATCACAAGGAGAAATCACCTCCCTCTAGTAAGACCAGTTGTTATCAAAAAATCAAAAGATAGCAATTGTTGGTGAGGATGTAGAGAAAAGGAAACTTTTGCACTCTGTTGGTGGGAATGTGAATTAATTTGCTAATCCATTGTGGATAACAGTATGGAGGTGCCTCAGAAAACGACATAGAACTACCATATGATCCAGTAAATCCATCATTGGATATACATCTAGGAGAAACTACATTCATCTCTCAAAGAGACGTTTGTATGTCCATGTTTATTTCAGTAGAATTCACAATAATAGCCAAGAAATGGAGATAAACTAAGTGCCCATCTATCAATGAATGAGTAAAGAGTATATGGCAACTGTACACAGTAGAATATTACTCAACCATTAAAAATATGAAATCTTGTGGTTTGCAACAATGTGGATGAAACTGAATATATCCAGCTCACTCATATTTAGAAGGTTAAAACATAGGTGATCTTATAGAAGTTAACAATATAATGGAGATTACCAGGGGTTTGAAAGGGAAATGGGGGTAGGGGACATGGAGAAAAGTTGATTGATGGTGCTAAATGTAGCTGTATAGGAGTAAGAAGTTCTGGGATTCTGTTGCATAGTAGGATGATGACAGATAACAGTAATGTACCATACATTGCTCTATTTAAAAAAAAATAGAGAATAAAATTTAGGATGTTTTTACTATTAAATGCTTGAAAAAATAAGTGTATTTACTCTGATTAGTTGTTATGCAATGGATACATACAACTAAACATCACACATTGCACCCACACAATTTTTGTGACTGTTAAATTAAAAAAAAATAAATTCAAAAATAAAATAAAAGATGAAAGGATAAGGCAGTCCTATTATTTTGATATGAAAACATCTCCAATACAAATTTTAAATGAAAAGAAAAATCAATATGCAATACAATGGTAAAAAAAAAATCTGTGTTTCAAAAACAGGAAAGAAGACACAAACTGGAAAGCAAAGATAAGGCATAGAAATTGCTGGGAAGATACTAATACAGCAGTAAGGCAGAGTTTTTGAGAGCTGGATAACAGAAAAAAAGGATATGAGTTTTTCCTATAGACTCTTTTCCAACTTTTTGAATTTGTACCACAATCAGAAATGCATTTTAAGGAGAAACTGAGGCAATAGAATGAAACTAGGATCTAAAAGAGTTTATGTTTGTTTGCAAAATTGAATGCTCTGATTTATTTTTATTCATAGTGTTTTTCAAAAACATTTATTGCTTTTTTATTTATAATTATGTGTATTCATTTATCATGCCTTCTCTACCCCAGCTTTGGAGTTTAAGCTTATCATAATGGTTTAAATTTTCTTTTGTTATTTTCATTTATTTCTACAGCATTTTATCTGGTACATAATGTATACTGAACAAATATTTACTAACTAAATGAATTAATTTTCTTCTTGTGAATTAAAAGATATAAATTATGCCCTATTTTTCTTTCAATAAGAACCTTTTAACTAGTTCCTCATTCTCAGAGACAACTCATCATTGTAGCCTTTACTTTTGCTGGGCATTGCCTCGTGGACATTAGTCTTACAACTCGGACATAACAAAATAATTTAATTGGTGATCAAAATAATTATAGGTAATTAGGAAACTTTCCTAGATCCTGTGATACTGTAATTGTTATTGATCATTTTTCCCTTTGGAAAAATGCAAAGTTGCAAAGTTAAAGTAGAAGGCTCACTTGATGGAGAACAAATAGAATAAAGTAAGGAAACAGACAATGAATGGATATAGAAAGGAAGACAGAAGGGGAAAGAGAAGAAAAAGAAAAAAGAGTTCCTATTATGTGAGGCATTTTGTGATTTTGTTTAATTTGTAATATTGCCCTATATGGGAATTTATCATTTCCTGTATTATGAACATAAACTCAAGACTCAGAGAGCTTGAGGAGCTCCAGAAACATGATTTGAGCCCATATCTCTATCCACTGTTCCAGAGAATCATCTGATGACCAAGGTTTTTCTCTCCAGGGAGAATCAGTCCCTGGAGACACACACCCAGATCCTGTGCTTACCCTGAGTCCTGTTGGTATATGGGCTGTGAAACTACATTACTTGGTGAATTTTTTCCTTCTGGCTATAAATTTAAGATCACTGTAATTTGTGGAT
This sequence comes from Lepus europaeus, assembly GCF_033115175.1. Taxonomy (NCBI): domain Eukaryota; kingdom Metazoa; phylum Chordata; class Mammalia; order Lagomorpha; family Leporidae; genus Lepus; species Lepus europaeus. The sequence goes on from NC_084827.1 coordinate 58,353,959, forward strand.
TTGCTGATTTTATATTTCCTCAAATTTTATAACAGGGAAATAGGCTATAAAGACTTCGGTTAATGCATATTAAATTAAATGTGTTGAATATGATGGAAGGAATATTTCAATATCATTATAATGCAAAAACCATTGTTTTTATTAATGTGAGCTAAAGGAGCAAATGATAATATATCTTCTCATTTTATATAAAGATACTTCATAATGTTCATGGAAAGTCAAATTGAAAGATAAGTTTATTTTGGTGCAAAAAGCTTTGAAACTTATGCATATGTGAGGAATCTTCAAAAATCCACAAAATGTATGTTATGAAAATGGTGTTCATGGATTTAGAAATCTGTTTTGCACCAAAATGAACTTATCTTTTAATTCTAGTTTTCCACAAACTTTTGGAAGAACACTCATATTAGTGCTATGAGGGGGCCGTGGTAGGTGTTTTTTAAAGATATGTTTTATTTATTTGAAAGGCAGAATTAGACAGAGACAGAGACAGAGAGAGAGAGAGGTCTTCCATTTGCCAATTCACTCCCCAGATGGCTGCATCAACCAGAGCTGAACCAGGCCAAAGCCAGGATCCAGGCACTTCTGGTTTTCCAAGCACTTGGGCCATCCCCTGCTTCTTTCCTGGCAAGGAGCTGGATTGGAAGGGGAGCAGCAGGGACTTGAACTGGTGCCCATATGGGATGCCAACATAGCTGGAGGTGGCTTTACCGGCTCTGCCACCATGTTGGCCTCGTGATGGTAGGTTTTAATTAGCCTGCTATTTATAGCGAAAGTGGCTAATAAGAAATTGGGGGGGCAGGTTGAATTTGGGCTAAATTACTGTAATCATTAATAAAATAATATAGTTATCCAGGTCCCACTGGGATACTTGCAGGGCCTGAGGCAAGAGGAGTACACATGAAGAACCACATACCTTAATTCTAAATATTTAAAGAGTTACAAATCAAGCTAAGGAACTTCTGAGTAAAACATGTTCTATTTCCTGCTTGGAGAATATACCTTCGAACAACATCCACATGTAAAGCTCTGACCGTACTGCAAACAGCTGTCCCTTGGCCACTTCTCAGCAAGGATGGAGAGGGGAGGAAGCAGTGAGGGTCTTCATGGAACTCTGGGGGTTGTTGCAATAGAAAACCCCGAGGTGTTGTGTGGGAAGGTCATGGTCTAGATGCTGGTGGCCTCTTTGTTTTTCACCTCCTCTGAGCTCACAACTGCCTCTTCTTGCAAGATCCACTGGGCCCTCTGGAACACACATCCTCTTGCAGGAGCAACTCTTTTCTGGGTGCATAAGACACTGAATTTATGGTTTCCATTGAGTTCATGGCTTGAATAGGGAAATAAATATACATTACTTAAGCTGCTGGACAAGAAATCTAAGTTAGAAAATATTATACAGTCATTTGCTTAGGCCATTTTTTGTTGCTATGACAAAATACTTAAAGTTGGGTACTTTATAAGGAAAGCAAGTTTAATTGGGCTAGAGATTTGGGAGGTCCAAGATCATGGGCTAGCATCGTGTTCTGGTGAGAATCTCTCTTGAAAGAAGACATCTTACCATAGGATTTTATGGGGCAGAAGGAGACAGGGAGGAAGTGAGAGAGAGGTCAGATGGTGAAAAAAGAAGCAAGACAGAGACTGAGGGGAAAGCATCAGTCTTTAAAGCCCCCCACTCCTGCAGCAACCAACCCTGCCCCGCACGATCTACCCTGTGAGGTGAGCTTTAATCCCTTCTGAGGCTGGTGCCCCTGACTTCATTGCTTTCCATACAAGCCCACCTCCTCACACAGCCAAGCCACATTGAGGAATTGAGCTTCAATGTTGAGTTTTGGAGAGAAAAAAAAAATCACATCCAAACCACAGCGTTCATTCAGACAAAACAATCAAATGAGCTTTGTCTGTGAAAAGTTACCTGTTTAGAGAAAGGAACCACAGTCCAATTAGTTGATCAGATTTTGACCAAGAGAAACAATGACAATGACAAGAATAAAACAGATGGTCTGAATACAGCCCCTGGGGCAAAATCTGAGGGTACATTAAGAGCATGGGTGGCCCTGTAAGAGAAACCAGGAGGGGCTGACAGATGCTATGGAGAACACAACAGCAGCTTCTGTTCCTGTAATTGCGTACCACCCTCCTGCCCTTCTCCTTAAGGCCTGGGCAAGCTCACCCAGTATGGGGGCCCAGATTGTGCCAGATTGCTCACGACTGACAGAGTTTTGGGGTTGTGGAATTTTGGATTCCTAAAAGGGAAAATCTCCAGTAAAGTTGAACAGGTTTGTCACTCTAGCCTAGGCCTGATTCTCTGAGGGTGTTACTCAATGGAAACAGAAATTAGAACCTGAAAGGAGGGAGTCCTTGCAATTGTTAAGGGATGGGATTCATGACCAGAATTGTGGAGCAGCAAATTAAGTTTCCACCTGCAACACCAGTGTCTCATATGAGAGAGTGGATTTTAGTCCAGCTACTATGTTTCCAATTCAGCATCCTGCTAATATACCTGGAAAGGCAGCCGCTGCTGTGAGAGACCCGGATGGAGTTCATGACTCCTGGCTTCACCTTGGACCAGCCCCAGCCATTGTGGCCATCTGGGGAACGAAATAGCAGACCACAGATCTCTCTCTCTCTCTCTCTCTCTCTCTCTCTCTCTCTCTCCCCCTCTGTTTGTGTGTGTGTCCATCTCTTTCTGCCACCCTACCTTTCAAATAAACAAGTAAATCAATTAATGAATAAATAAATAAATATTTTTTTAAAAATCAAAGAAGACTCAAAATATTGCTAAAAGAGATACAGATGGGGCTCTAGGTTAAAGGATGTAGAGTTCCAGCTCCTCTACATGCGTATTGGCTGTGAGTCCTTGGTCAAGCTGCTAAATCTCTGTGTGCCATCATTTTTTCCCACTGTATAATGGAATAACTAATAGCATCCCACTCAAAGGTTAGAGAACAAAATAATAAAATTAAGCTCTAAACAAATGCCTAATTTATAAAAAAGATCAGTAAATTCTACTCTTGCTATTACTAGAAGAAAACCTTGTCTGAGGGAGTGTTGGGTGTTGAACTACAGAGATGAAATCCAGGTGAAGTGCAAAGAGCACCTCTGGCTGGCATCCGGTCAGAAGCCAGGACCAGGCAGTCGAGGGAGGTGTGCAGAGCTGGGGTGCTGGGCAGCAAGCAGGGGCAGACATGAGGAAAGAGAATACAGACACGATGGAAGCAAGGAGAGCTGCTGGGACTTAGGGCAGAGTTCTGTATCCAAGACATCATCAAAAAAGTAATAGGGCGGTTCTCATCAGAAATAAGGGGATGCTGTGAATGTGTGAGAGAATGGATCACGGCAGCAATGAAGATGCTTGTTTTTCAAATACTTCCCTCGACATGTAACTCCGAAGTAGAGGCAAAACAAGACATCATGTGTGCTATAACAGTACTTAATTTACAGGGATCAGAAGTTCCAAGAATCTTGTGACTTGAGCTGTTGATCAGGTCAAAGAGTAGGAACAGAAGTTATCGAATAGTGGTCCTGGGAAAGATTTGGACTGCTTTGATCTCATTTGCTGTTTTCCTTTGTTCTAAAGAGAAGATAATCTGAATTTGGGTTAATAGTTAAAATCAAAAGGTTTAACAAACAAATCGAGGTTTCTGGTCTCGTATTTAACAGCAGAAATTCATCCGCTCTTGAGTGGTATTCCTAAGGCGAAGGATTCACGGAGCCTTCTGAAAGGCCTGAGACTTCCCATATGGCTGCATCAACCCAGAACCAGTGTGAATTTTAAAGGCTGAAAGAGAAAACAGCGTTTGTATTCACTTTCACACCTATTCCATCACAAAGTGGACTACCAGAACAAAATTCAGACAAATGTTCACAAATGACAAATTTCAAAAATATCAGAAAATCAAGTGAGATGTGAGTAGAAAGTGGAATAGACAGAAAAAGGAGACTCTATCCTTAACACGTGGCCAGAGAAGAAGCCAGTAAGGGAGGAATGAACTTATTGCAGAGAAGTAACATCAAAGACTGAAAAAGAGACACGCAGATACCGGACAAAAGAGGAGGAATGAGATCAAAGGAAAAGAGAGTGGCAGATTCTGGACCTCATTCATTTAACATCAAAGCAGGCTTTCTGCTGGTATTCACCCAGTTGGAGTCCCCCTGTGACACCAGCAATTCCATCAGGCACCAGATAGACTCTGTTGCCCAAGACACAGAGACCTATGAGTGAAACTTTGCAATCTACAGTCTGGTGTTGTTGACCATTCAGATCAATGAAAGGCACACCATGCAATTTGCCATGAGCAAGCAAACAAGAAAAGTCAGAAAAAATATGCTGGGTTTTTAAAAAGGACAATAAAGTGATAATCAGATTTAGAAGAATATTGCTAATGCCCTTGTTTGAGCCAATTCAACACACATATGTTGGAACTGTTATGTTTGCATCATACCTTAGAGAATTACATATTCAAAGAAGAGGATATCACGTGCATGTTTGAAAAAACTTTTTAGGGAGATACTTTGAAGAATTCAACACAAGCTTTCTAAGCACCTACTGTATATTTAGTCTCACTTCAAGGACTTGAAATGTCAATGAAAAGAGCAAAGAGCCTCACCTTCATGGTGTTTGAGGAGACAAACTAGCAGGGGATAAGCTGTTATGTAGAAAATGTGACAAATAGGGGCCGGCGCCATGGCTCACTTGGTTAATCCTCCGCCTGTGGCGCCGGCATCCCATATGGGCTCCAGATTCTGTCCTTGTTGCTTCTCTTCCAGTCCAGCTCTCTGCTGTGGCCCAGGAGGGCAGTGGAGGATGGCCCAAGTGCTTGGGTGCCTGCACCCGCATGGGACACTGGGAGGAAGCACCTGGCTCCTGGCTTTGGATCAGCACAGCTCCAGCTGTGGTGGCCATTTTGGGGGTGAACCAGTGGAAGGAAGACCTTTCTCTCTGTCTCTCTCTTTCACTATCTATAATTCTACCTGTCAAATAAATAAAAAAGAGAAAATGTGGCAAATAAATTATAATGTAAACAAGACTCTGACAAATGGTGTGGGGGAGAAGTACCAAAAACACCTAGGTACTGGATTAGGCAGCTCAGGAATGGAGGGAACAGGTTGTAGTTTCAGATGTCAGTCAGCATAGGCATCGTGGAGATGGTAAACCATGAGCAGAGAGTTACAGGAGACACGTGTCTGTCCTTGCTGCTCTCTGTCACCTCTCAGCTGAGGCAAATGAGCCTCCCAGATCTACTCCTTGGCCTCTCAGTGTAATCAATGATGTCTTCCTAATGGTAACTCTTAGTTACCGACTGGAAATCCTTCAGTAACTACTCATGGTTTTCACTTCAGCATTCAAAGCTCCAATTTTTTGTTCCAATTTTGTTTGTAACTTAAACCTCTCTGATTCCCTATTCTTTCAGTCACTAGTATGGGAATCATCAAGCAAATTACCATTGTGTGTGTGTGTGTGTTTTCTGGAGGGTTAACCATATTGCATACACTTCTCTGTAATATCTGTCTTCCTAAATGTATGCCTTAAGATCTGTTCCTCTTCAAACCATGATTCACAGTTACTCTCTCCAGCTCTTTCAAAGTCCCCACTCCCCTCTTGCTCTGTAGAGAACCATCTGTCTCTTTGAACTACTCCTTTTTTTTTTTTATTTGATACATAGATTTATAGACAGTGAGAGAGAGACAGAGAGAAAGGTCTTCCTTACGTTGGTTCACTCCCCAAATGGCCTCTACGGCTGGAGCTACGCCGATCCTAAGCCAGGAGCCAGGTGCTTCCTCCTGGTCTCCCATGCGGGAGCAGGGCCCAAGCACTTGGGCCATCCTCTACTTCCCTCCCGGGCCACAGCAGAGAGCTGGACTGGAAGAGGAGCAACCGGGACTAGAACCCGGCGCCCATATGGGATGCTGGCGCCACAGGCAGAGGATTAACCAAGTGAGCCACGGTGCCAGGCCCTGAACTACTCTTGACACATTTTGTCTTCCACCAACCTGCTGGAGGTTGGTGTTGTCTTCAGAAGTTAGCCTCATGTTTCTAAACGAATGACATGCTGAGTGTGCTATTTCTTTAGTTCTACCACAGAACTGAGAACTAAGAACTGCCATGCCTCACAGAATGTAAGGACTCAACAACTAATTAACGAATTGGATTTGTGCTAAAAACTTGGAATGAATTTTTGCAAATGTTTCTCAGGGCTGAAAGGACAGTAAGAGCAAAAGAGTTTTGATTAACATTAACTGAAAATAGCTCCTCTGATAAGACAGATTTTATTTGGAGTCTCTGTGACAACAGCAAGCTGCCAACCAACAAGCTCTTGTCCTAATAAAGGCTGGGTTTCCAGTTCTGTCTTCTATGTACTGAAGGCCTGTGGGTCACTCCATGTAGACAATGCACCCTAAAATATACTCGGTTCAGTATCCTCAGTATCTCCAGCATAAAGGAGTATGCCAGAATTGTAACAGAAAGACAATATTGTATCAACAGTGTCTTTGACAATGAAATTAGTAGAAGGAATTTTAGAAGTTTTTAAAAAAAAAAAAAAAAACTAAAATTGTGTGGCCAGTGCTGTGGTGCAGCAGGTAAAGCCACAGCCTGCAGTGCCGGCATCCAGTATGAGTACCAGTTTGAGTCCTGGCTGCTCCACTTCTGATCCAGCTCTCTGCTATGGCCTGGGAAAGCAGTGGAGGATGACCCAGTGCTTGGGCCCTTCCACCTGCATGGGAGACCCAGAAGAAGCTGCTGGCTCCTGGTTTCAGATTGGTGCAGCTCTGGCCATTGCAACCATTTGGGGAGTGAACCAGTGGATGGAAGATCTCTCTCCCTCTCTGCCTCTGCCTCTCTGTAATTCTGCCTTTCAAATAAATAAGTAGAAAATATTTTTATTGTGGACAAATATATATTAATTAAATGTATAGATAAAGTTTGCAGTAGTAAAAAATAGTGTCTTTGAAAGAAAAAATTAAGATAAATACGCAGTGTAAAATAATCATGATGTCTAATTAAAACCATGTATAATAATCATATCTTAATATCACACAAAATATTAATAAATGCAAAGAAGTCCACAAAATCTATCCATGTTTACCATGGATACCATGTTTACCATGATTTTTATCATGATTATAGAACCTCATTAGTCCTGCCTGCGACAGCTCAAGTGTGCAAATGCCCAGATACCAGGTTAGGAAGGGTGGTTGGTACTTATCCAGTTAGACTGCCCAATAAATGAATTAATAGGGAGTTCAAGGAGAATAACCAATATTAGAAACTTAGGAGACAGCCAATCGGACATCTGCTGACCTGAGCAGTGTAGCCTGAGAATAATCAATATTCCATTTTTGCAAATAATAGTCACTATAATTTGCCCAATGCAGGTAGGTAATTCACCACTGTGACCCTTATATAGAGGATGACTTGATGGGCAGAGATACAGGGTAGTTCAAGATTTTAAACTTATTCTCAAATTTTTGATAAATCAAATTAAAATGAATATAAATGATCAGGAGAATTAGTTTTATGTATAGAATTATTAAGTAGATACCAATTATAGCATACTAGGTCTTATGAAATATTTAGAAAAATCATTAGTATGTTGAAAATTAAATATCAATATGTGAAGTCAGTTTTCCAACTTATCTGATAATGAACTTAATCTATAATTCAATAGTACAATTATAGCCTCAAATTCTCCACTACTTAAAAAAATCAAAAAAAAAGTAAAGCAGATGTATAAAATGCACACTCACTCGAATGTACATGAATGCCATTTTTCTCCTTGCTCCTAACTGGATTCAGTTTGTTCATCAGCCTCTCTTTCCCCTGATGGAGAAAATCTGAACTTGGTAGTGGTGATAACTACTTAACATCTGTTTAAAACATAGTGCATTATGGTGCAGCTTTAGTGTTACATTGAGCTTTCCTTTCTTGCTGGGCAGATCACTAAGTGGAGGACTCGTGTATTGTCCTGCATCAGGGGAGACATACGCACTTCATCTGTTCCACCAGGAAACATGTTATTGGCTGGTCCGATCTGGGTTGCAGGGCATGAGAATCCTGCCAGCTTCTGAAACCATTCTTTCGAGTGTCTGCCACAGCCTGGGCCTGGGAAGTGTAGTTATCTGGACCCACCTGAACCTCCAAACCTAGCCAACCAGCCCTTTCCATGTGTGCTGAGAGTTTCAGCTCCTGCTTACCCCTTATTCTGCCCTCGTGGGCCTAGGGACCCTGAGCAGCCTGCCTCACCCTGTGCTGGAGTGAACAGGACACAATGATACAGCCTTCAGGCCCTCTGTTGCCACTTTCTCAGCCATTTCTCATGTGTCTCCCCTAGGGCTGTTTTGCTCTGGGCCATGCTGAGCTTGAGGCAACCAGGGTGGAAGTTCTTTTCCATAATAGGTTTCAGGATCTCTACTCCCATTCGTCCCACCTTCACCCAGTTCCAATCCTTCACAGGGAACCAGAGAGCAGGCCTCATACCACTGCCTAAGGCTACCCTTGTCCCCTCCAAAGTCCTTTAAAAATCCTCTCTTCTGAGTCTCTCAATGTCATAGAAAATTACAATTTTGGTATACATGGTCCTCTATAATGTTTGACTTCTGGGACACACACACACACACACACACAAAACACTCTACCCTGAATCCGTCGAGCACTCTTGTTTGTTGTTTAAAACATTGTGTCTTTTTTTTCTTTATTTTTTCTTTTTCAAATACTGACCTGCAATCTATATTTTCCTATGTCATAACTAAGTGAAATAGGCTATTTAAAGATATGTTAGAAATTTTAAAAACCACAAAATATTTGTCATTAGTGAATTTTTTAACATCTTTCCCTTCTAGCGCTTTAACAGTTGCTGACCCTGTACAAGGAACTTTTGAGAGTTTCTGGAGGCTTTGTTTAAGTACTTTGGAAAGCTATAGCTCCTTTGTTTCTGTCACCAATTAATTTTATTTTTTCCATTTTGAATTTTTTATTTATATAAAGAGAACAGACTTCATATATTTTATATATAACAACTTTAAGCTCCTAAAGTTACTTTCCACCTTCCCTCTCTACATCCTCTTCCTTTAATTTTTTTTTTTATTTTTGATAAGACATACTTTTTTAAAAATTTATTTTATTTATTTGAAAGACAGAGAGAGGAGAGGCAAAGATAGAGAGAAAGAAGTCTTCCTTTGGCTGGTTCACTCCCCGGATGGCCACATCGGCCGGAACTGCGCAGATCCAAAGCCAGGAGCCAGGAGCTTCCTCTGGCTCTCCCACACGGGTGCAGGGGCCCAAGGACCTGGGCCATCTTCCACTGCTTTCCCAGGCTATAGCAGAGAGCTGGATCGGAAGTGGAGCAGCCAGGACAGGAACCAGCACCCATATGGGATGCAAGTGCTTCAGGCCAGGGCATTAACCCGCTGAGCCACAGCGCTGGCCCCAAGACATACTTTCAATTTAATTTATAGTCACAGGCTTAATCTTCCATTAAATGACAATTCAACAAGTGGTAAGTACACAGACCATTGTTCTGCAGGAGTATAGTTAAGGGCTATAAACAGTGATCACATCTTAAAATGCTAACGTCATTCATTTTAACAGAAATGTAAATAATACAAAGTTATATTTGTGTTTTTACACTGTAAATGCCATTTGTACAAAATTTTGTAATTCAATAATTTTTAAAAAATGTGAATTGTTGAAATTGAAAACGTTTGAATACTGAAGGAAATCGAAAATATTTTGTTACCAAAATATCTTTATAAAATATTTGTGAAATTAATAAGTTTACCAGTATTCTTTTCTAAGCTTTTTCAAATAGTCTTCAAAATACATTATAATCTTTCATAATAAAAAAATGCTCATTTAGTTTTTCTCAGAGACAAATCTAACCTTGATCTAAATAGTTGACTAAAGAAAGTCAGAGTGATAACTCATGTACTACTTAAAATATCAACACCTATATTTCAAGCAAACAAGAGTAGTTAAAGAAGAGAGAATCTACCAACTTATGAACCAATAATATAATTTAATTAATCAGTTAATTAAACATATAATAACCCATTTTGTCTACTATTCTGTCATATGAATTTTTGAAAAGCCAGTGGATAAAACTAGATATTCATTCCTATTTCAAATAAATAATTAAATAATTTATTGTTGTGTAACAAGAGAGTGGAATAATACATAAATATGTTGTCACAACTAGTGCTATGTATACTTGGAAAATAGTTCTTTTGCTTTATTCTATTTAGTTGTGTGTGTGAGTGTTGAAAGCTCTATGCAATTGTTATTGCTCAAAAAGTTGTGGCTAGACCTGAGGAAGCTTCGGCCAATATAATAATATAAGAAAAATGTATAAAAGTTATTTTGAAAAGAGTAGAATGTTTTAAATCCAATTTATATGACAAAATGTTTAATGAGTAAAAATAATTTACATATTCAGCAAAGTTGCAAGATAAAAAAAATCAACACATAAAAATAAGCAGCATTTTCACACACCATGAATTTGCTGACGAATAATTTATAAGAGCTATTCCATTCACAGTAGCTACAAAAACATAAAATGTCTTGGGATAATATAACCAAGGGTAAGAGTGACCTCTACAATGAAAATGATGAAACATTAATGAAGAAATTGAAGAAGACACACAAAAAAATTGGAAACACCTCTTGTGTTCATGTACTGGAGGAATTGTTCTTACCAAAATTCCCATACTGTCCGAAGCAATATGAAGATTCAATGCAATCCCCTCCAAATACCAATGACATTCTTTACAGAATTGGGGGGAAGGAATCCTAAAATTCATATGGAAACACAAAAGACTCTTAATAGCCAAAGCAATATTTAACAATAAAAAAGCCAGAAATATCAAAATATCAGATTTCAAAATACTCTGCAGGAGTATTGTAATCAAGAGTTTAGAGCCATGGAACAGAATGGGAGTCCCAGTATTAAATTCATACATCTGCAACCAACTTATTTTTGACATAGCTACTAACAGTTCTCCCTGGAGAAAGATCACTTCTTTAATAAATGTACCTTACACCGTGTGCAAACATTGAACTCAAAATGGATCAAATATCTAAAACAAATGTCTGAAACAACTAGAATAAATCACTAGGGAAAACACACCAAACATTGGCTTAAGCAATGATGTTTTGAAGAAGACCCCGAAACTACAGGCAATAAAAGCAAATATAGATAAATAGCATATGTGTAAAGTTTTCTACTTTACACAATACAGGAAACAATTTAAGACAACTGACAAAATGGGAGAAATGTGTGCAAATTATGCATCTGATAAAGGGTTAGCATCCAGAATATATAAAGAGCTTAAGAAATTCAACAAAAACAAAGTATAAACAGTCCAGCTTAGGAATAGACAAAGGATATGAATAGTACTTTTCAAAAGAAGAAATATAAATTTCTGACAATCACATAACAAATGCTTGTTACCATTAGTCATTAAAAACCGCAGTGAAGGGGCCAGCACTGTGGCACAGAGGGTTAACGCCCTGGCCTGAAGCGCCCGCATCCCATATGGGCACTGGTTCGAGACCTGGCTACTCCACTTCCAATCCAGCTCTCTGCTATAGCCTGGGAAAGCAGTGGAAGATAGCCAAAGTCCTTGGACCCCTGCATCCACGTGGGAGACCTGGAAGAAGCTTCTGGCTCCTGGCATCAGATCAGCTCAGCTTCGGCTGTTGCAGCCAATTACGAAGTGAACAAGCGGATGGAAGACCTTTCTCTCTGCCTCTCCTCTCTCTGTATAACTCTGACTTTCAAATAAATAAATTTAAAAAATTAAAAAAAAACACGGTGAAGTATCTCCATTTAGGATGGCTATGATCAAAAAGTCAATAATAATAATAATAACAATAACAACAACAATAGCAAAAACAAATGCCAGTGAGTTGTTAGAACAAATGGAACCCTAAACACTAGTAGTCCAGCCATTATGGAAAATAGTATGGAAAGTCTTCAAAAACTAGAAATAGATATATCACATGATCCAGTTATCCTACTTCTGAGAATATATCCAAAAGGAGTGAAGTCAGAATATAAAAGACACTGGAACCAGCATTGTGACACAGTGGATTAAGTCACCACCTGTGATGGCCAGCAACACTGATAAGCACTGGTTCAATTGAGAATACTCTACTTCCTATCCAGTTCACTGATAATGTACCTGGGAAGGCAGCTAAAGATGGCCCAAGTATTTGGGGCCTGCAACCCACGTGAGAGACTCTGATGGAATTTAGACTCCTGATTTCAGCCTGGTCCAGGTCCAAGGGCTGTGGCCATTTGGGGAGTGAACCAGTGCATGGAATCTCTCTCTCTCTCTCTCAAATAAATAAATTGATCTTTTTTTTTTTAATAAAGTAACCATACTCCACATCTGTTTCAGCACTATTCGCAATAGCTAAGTTATGGAATCATCTTACCTGTATGTCAATGGATGATTGGTCAAAGGAAATATGGTATACATACACAATGGAGCATCAATAATAAAATAAGAATGAAATTATGACATTTACAACAACATGAATTGAATTGGAAATCATTGCCTTAAGTGACATAAGCCAGACACAGACATATTACATGTTTTCTCTCATATATGGAAGTTAATATCTTTCTAGCTATTAATCCTCTATTATCTATCAGTCTTTATCTATATTTATGTATCTAGCTCTCTCTCTCTCCCTTTATATATAATATGAAATATATGTACATATAGATATTTAAAATATTATCGGGCTGGCACCATGGCTTACTAGGCTAATCTTCCACCTGCAGTGCCGGCACTTCAGGTTCTAGCCCTGATTGGGGCGCTGGTCCTGTCCCAGTTGCTCCTCTTCCAGTCCAGCTCTCTGCTGTGGCCCAGGAGTGCAGTGGAGGATGGCCCAGGTCTTTGGGCCCTGCACCCGCATGGGAGACCAGGAGAAGCGCCTGGCTCCTGGCTTCAGATCGGCACAGCGCTGGCCGCAGCGGCCACTTGGGGGGTGAACCAACGGAAAAAGGAAGACCTTTCTCTCTGTCTCTCTCTTTGTCTAACTCTGCCTGTCAAAAAAATTACTATCTTCACTGAATTGCATCTTTTATATAATATTACATCCTTTACTTTTCATGATCTTTATCATGGATCGCATGTTACGTAATATCACTGTGTTCATCCTTACTTTAAAAAATAGCATGTGTGTATATAAATAATGCCTTCATACATAAGCAAATATGGGGAAATATCAATAGGTTTTAAATGTATGTGTGCTTTTTGGAATCTTCATCATGATTTTCTGTATTCTGTATTCTTTGAAATATTTTAAAATTAAAAAAGCACCAGAGAAGAAAATATAATATAATAGTTTAACAAAATAAAATAATAGAATAGAATAGATAAAAATAAGAATTATATTTAAAAAATAAATCTGTGGTCAGTAAGAGTGGACAGAAGGATTAGTGTGTGCGTGTTTGTGTGTGTGTGTGTGAGAGAGAGAGAGAGAGAGAGAGAGAGAGAGAGAGTGCTCAGTACGAATATAGTTTAAGTCCAAGGTGATATTTCTAAGCAATGAAGAAAAACTGATTTACTCTTAAAAGCTATTAATATAAATACAGTTATGGAAACAACTCCACTTCTCTGGATACTAGAAAAAAAATTCATAATAGTCTGGGTTCATTTTTAAAAATAGTATATTCCATTAAAATATAATTTGTGTTAATATTTACTGGAAGTAAAAGGGAGGTACAGCGACTATACTGGAGTTCCAAAATGATAACTTGAGTAAGTCAAAGAACAAAGTATTTTTCTGCTTTCATCCTCACAAGGGAGGCATGCCTGGAGCTACATGTTAATTCAGTAAATATTAATGACTGTGAACTTCAGTGGAGGACATTTGGGGGGAAATTTGAAGGCAGGGGCAGAGGTGGGGAAGCAATCCTGGCTATTTCAAGGCACCTCCAACTCTGATCTGGTTACTTAGCCATTTTTTGACTGATTATGTCTGGTATGTCCCAGGCACTTTGCAGAAGAATTTTCTGTGGTATTTTTCTTTTTCACAAACTTGTCTTTTCATTGCTCTTTGAATTCATAACATCACCCATGCTACAAATCCAAGTCACCTGCTTCCTTTTTGTAACCCCCATATCCAGTCTCCCAGCTAAGTCCTGTTGGTTCTGCCTCAATAGTCTTCCCAGCCCTCCTCCTCACCTAGGCAATTTCAATAGGCTCTCAGCTTCACTTAATCTCTTCTTACTCCAGACAACTTTGTATACAATACTAGATTCATCCTATAGATACAGAGCTCTGATCGTATATCCCACGTGTGTTCTACCTCTCCTGCTAGACTGTCAGCTCTTTATGGGCAGGATCTATGTCTGAATCATCTTTGTATCTCCCATAGCATGTTGCCAATAAATATTTCTTGAGTGAAAAAAAATTAATACCCCATAATCTTCCCACCATTATTGATGAATTTCCTCCCAGGCTGTATTGCATACCTCACTTTTGATGTTCACATAATACTTTGTAGTCCTTTATAACTCTTATGTATTCCAATCAACAGTACATTCATATTCCATTTTATTGCAAATGTTGAATAAGCGTCATTATTGACAAGGCCATAAGATTCCATGGTACTGATTTTTATTTACTTTACAAAACTATTTGGCATATTTGGGCTTTTTCATGCTTTTCATTTCTATACAACATAATAACTTGTGAACAATCTTCGCATGTGTCATTTTGGTTAGGATGCAGCCTTTATCTAGGTTTCTGTGTAACTGAATAGTGGTATGTTTTGATAGTCACCTTGCTTTAGTATGGCCATATTCTCTGAGATGCTTGCATGGATGATAAATATAAAGGCATTGATTTTCTTTTCTTTTTTCTCTCCTTCTCTAAATTATTGTTTTATTTGATATTAAAAAGGTTCAGAAAGGAAATGAAAATGGTTTTGTAAAATAAGACCTTAAGAATCAAGCAATTACAGTTATTTTTACATGGGCTAATCAGTATCCTTTTAAATGTGTAATCAAGTGGCATCTGTAATTATTTGAGCCACTTGGCTCATGTGTGCATTTCAATCTACTGCATTTATTTGCTTTGTTTCCTATTCCTTTAGATCTTATAACTAAGAGGTGATCTTTATTTCTCCCCCATGAAGCTTAGTTTTGGAGGAATTCCTGTACCAGGCAAACCTGGGACCTTCTTAAAGAAAAATTTTCATGGATGTATTGAAAACCTCTATTACAATGGAGTAAACATAATTGACCTGGCTAAGAGACGGAAGCATCAGATCTATACTGTGGTGAGTCAACCCATTTTTTTTTTAATGTTGACAATTTCTTCCACATTGGGGTAAGTTTTGTTCTTGCTATTCCACTCCCTCACCTTTTCGTGTTTGTATCTGCAACTGTTTGAGTCTATGTGAATTTTCCAGTTGACACTGGCCAGCAGGGTAAATGGGTAAATTGCACTATTGGGAGAAACAAACACATTGGAAGAATATGGAGAATTCAGCCTCTTTGGTATGGGTTATAATCCAGCTGTGGGCAGGATTTGATGTCTAGACTGAGTTAACATTTCTTTATTATCTAAAGGAAATGCAACAAGAGAACTAGAGATTCGATTAGGTCTGTAGTTTGGGAATTACACGTTTGTTTATTATGCATTGACATTAAAAACAGGATCCTTTGAATAAACAAGGTGAATTTTGTACTGTTTTTTGAGTTTACTTTTGTAGCATTTATCATATTGGTGAGTTCAATGCTTTTCTACTTAATGAATGTTTGTCTTCTCCAATAGACCTTGGGTGTCAGGAAGCTCAGAATTGTAAATTCTTTTCTACTACTACGTTCACTATGCCTAGCACAGGGCCTTGCCCGTGATGCTTAGTAAAGGTACTGATAATTCCAATCACAATTGTACTTCTGTCTCTTTCTCCTTACAGCTCATTCAGTTTTTACTTCATACATTTGCAGCTCTGTAGTTTAGTATAGACATATTTTCTACTGCTTTGTTTTTCTGGCATATTGGTTGTTTTATCATTGTATAATATAAAACTCTGTTACTTATGATTTTATATATTCTGAAGTCTGCTTTATTTGATATTCCTATAGCTACTTCTGCTTTCTTTCACTTTATAGCAAATTAATGATTCATAATATGCCTTTCACCATCCCTTTCCTTTTTTTTTCATTTATTAAACTTTTATTTAATGAATATAAATTTCCAAAGTACAGCTTATGGGTTACAATGGCTTCCCCCCTCCCATAACTTCCCTCCCGCCCGCAACCCTCCCCTTTCCCGCTCCCTCTCCCCTTCCATTCACATCAAGATTCATTTTCAATTCTCTTTATATACAGAAGATCAGTTTAGTATATATTAGGTAAAGATTTCAACAGTTTGCCCCATATAGCAACACAAAGTAAAAAATACCGTTGGAGTACTAGTTATAGCATTAAATAACAGTGTATAGCACATTGAAGGCAGAGATCCTACATAATATTTTTTTAAAATTAATTAATTTTCTATGCCATTTCCAATTTAACACCAGGTTGTTTTTTTCATTTCCAATGATCTTTATATACAGAAGATCAATTCAGTATATAATTAGTAAAGACCTCATCAGTTTGTACCCACACAGAAACACAAAGTATAAAAATACTGTTTCAATACTAGTTATAGCATCACTTCACCCATTCTGTTTTTAAGGCTTTCTAATCTGTTTGTCATTTGATCTATTGAGTTCTTCATTTCATTATGGTTTCTTGTCACTATCACAGTTTCATGTTCTACTAGTTGTTTCATTTCATTTTGATTCCTCCTTAATATTTAATTTTCATGAGAGAGATTTTCTATCTTGTCCATTAAGGATTTCTGTAGTTCAAGAATTTGTTTTTGAGAACTTCTTAATGTTCTTATCAGTTTTTTGAGATCCGCTTCTTGCATTTCCTCTATCTCTTCATCTTCATAATCTTGGATTGGGGTGTCTTGTTCATTTGGAGGCATCATAGTGTCTTCCTTGCTCTTGTTACCTCGGCTTCTACGTTTGTTGTTTGGCATGTTGGAGATAATCTATGTTTTTTTTTTTGTTTTGTTTTGTTTTTTTTTTTTTTTTTTTTTTTTTTGCTGTGGTGATTTTTTCTCATTATACTATGCCTCTAAGTAGGCTGTCTACTTTGATGGATCCTTAGAGGCTGTGATGGGTGTGGCCAGAGAGCTCTGCTTGATTCTTCAGGTTTAAGGCTGTGCAAAAAGTGACTCACCTTGCTCCTTGCTGGATCTCTCTCTCTCTCCCATCCCTTTCCTTTTAAGCTGTCTATATTATTATATTTGAAGTGAGTTTTTTGTACACCAAATAATTGGATCATATTTTAATCCATTCTTCTGGTTTCTTTCAATTGGTATACATTTAATTTATTATGTGTTAGGTCATAGATGCCTTTTCTATTTCTTTTCCTTGATTATCCTGTTTCATTTATCTCTGTTCTTTTCTCTGTCTTCCTGTATGTTTCTTGAATGATGTCATTAGTTCCAGCTGGATTTCACTGATTTTTGTTAGCATGTTCTTTAGGCATTATGAATAAAAATCTTATGACATTCAATTTCAGCATTTTACCAATTTGAGTGAAGCAGAGGAAACTTGGTTCTTTTATGTCCCTTTATCTTCCTTTATTTATTAGATGATATTTGTGACTGGTATTTATCATCTCTATATTTTTAAATTTTTTTTAAAAAATTTTATTTATTTATTTGAAAGCTAGAATTACAGAGAGAGGGAGAGACAGAGAGAAAGGTCTTCTATCCACAACGGCAGGAGCTGGGCCAATCCAATCCAAATCCAGGAGCCAGGAGCTTCCTCCGGATCTACCATGTAGGTGCAGGGGCCCAAGCACTCAGACCATCCTCCATTGCTTCTTTACGCCATAAGCAGAGAGCTGGATCAGAAGAGGAGCAGTGGGGACATCAACTGATGCCCATATGGGATGCTGGTGCCATAGGTGGAGGCTTAGCCTACTATGCCATAGCACCGGCCAACTCTCAATATCTTTAGAACCAAATAAAATCATCTTACTTTTGCTTCAACTGTCAAACATTATTTAAAGAACTCAAGAGGAGGAGGAAAGTTGTTCATTGTATTTACTTATACTTTTGCTTATTAGTTCTCTGTTTCCTTTCCTGATTTTCTTAGATTACTTCTTTTATCATTTCCTTTCTGATTCAATAATTTCCTTAGTTATTCCATTACGGTACATGTTCCAGTAACACATTCTCTTTTTTTCCCTTCATTCAATACAGTTTTGATTTATCCTTCATTCTTGAAAGATATTTCCAGGAGTATAAGACCCTGGGTTGATAGTTCTTTTCCTTCAGTATTGAAAAAATTGGGATGCTTCTTCCTGGCATCAGTGTCTTCTGATGACAAATCCATTGTTTTCCAATTCTATTTACCTGTTATGAAACACACATTTCTCTCCAACTGCTTTCAAGACTTTTTATCTTTAGTTTTCTGAAGTTTTACTGTGCTGTGTTGTGTTGTGTTGTGTTGTGGATTTCCTCAAATGAATCCTATTTAGATTTTGCAATTTCTTGAATATGTGGGCAATAATGTCTTTTCATCAAAACCAAAAGTGTTTTTTACCATTATTTATTTGAGGTTTTTTCAACAGTATCATCAGATTATTTTATGAGAAAATTATTGATTAGCAAAAATTTTAAGTAGCAAGACACAATAATAAATGAGCATGGTAATCCCTGCTCCTGGAGAACTTTGGTTTCTTTTTTATTAATTGATTTTTAATAATTTTTTATAGAAAGGAAGCAAACTTCATGTACTTCACATATAGCTGTTTTAAGAGCATAATGACACTCCCACTCTACCTTCCCTCACTCCTACCCTCCTTCCTACTGCCTTTGTTTTTTTTTTTTCTTTTAATTCTTACAATGACCTACCTTCAATTTACTTCATAGTCATAATCTTAAATCTCAACTTAAAAAAGAATTCAACAAGTAGTAAGTAGAAAACACACTGGTGTATAGACAAGGGCTATAAACCATAACAAAATCTCAAAATGTCAATTTTGTGCATATGCATTGCGTTTTTGTTACTCTGTTACTTAACATAAATCAGGAAAAGCATATGGTATTTGTCTTTTGGGGGCTGGTTTATTTCATGAAGCATAATGGTCTCCAGTTACATCCACTTTGTTGCAAATTACTAGATTTCATGGTTGTTTTATGGAATACTATTCGATCATGTATATATGTCACAATTTCTTTATCCAGTCATCAGTTGATGCACATCTGGGTTGACTCCATATCTTAGTTATTGTGAATTGAGCTGCTATAAACTTGGGCGTACAGATAACCCTTTCACATGCTGATTTCATTTCGTTTGGGTAAATTCCTAGAAATAGAATGGCTGGATCATATGGTAGATTTATTTTCAGATCTCTGAGAAATATTCATACTCTATTCTACAATGGTGTATTAGTTTACATTCCAACCAACAGTGTATTAGGGCACCTTTTCCCCATCATGTCTGATTTTATTAATTTGACTCTCCCCTCTTCCTGTTATTTTATTTTATTTATTTATTTTTTGGTTAATTGGGTCAATGAAACATCAATTTTATTTTATTTTTTAAAAACCAGCCTTTCATTCCTTTCATTTCACTAATCTTTTGCATCTTATTTTTGTTTCAATTTTGGTTATTTTTCTCTATTTTTTTAAAGATTTATTTATTTATTTGAAAAACAGAGTTACACAGAGAGAGAAGGAGAGGCAGAAAGAGAGAGGTCTTCCATCCACAGGCTCACTCTCCAATTGACTGCAAGGGCCGGCGCTGTGCCAATCCGAAGCCAGGAGCCAGGAGCTTCTTCTGGGTCTTCCACATTGGTGCAGGGGCCCAAGTACTTGGTCCATCTTCTACTGCTTTCCCAGGCTACACCAGAGAGCTGGATCAGAAGTGGAGCAGCCGGGAGTAGAACTGGCGCCCATATGGGATGCCGGTGCTACAGGCGGCGGCTTTACCCGCTACACCACAGCACCAGCCCCGATTTTTCTTTATTTTTAATTATTTGTTTCTTTCTACTAATTTTGTATTTTGTTTGTTCTTGTTTTCTATGTCCTTGAGATGCATTGTTAGATCATTTATTTTATGCCCTTCAAATTTCTTGATGTAGGCACTAATTGCTGTAAATTTCCCTCTTAACACTGCTTTTGCTGTATCCTCTAAGTTTTGATGTGTTGTATTGCCATCTTCCTTCATTTCTAGGAATTTCATTATTTCCCTTTTGATTTCTTCTATGACCCACTGTTCATTCAGGGGCATGTTGCTCAGCCTCCATTTGTTTGCTAACTTCTAGGGTTTCTCAAGTTGTTAATTTCCAGCTTCATTTCAGTGTGGTCAGAAAAGACATGTAGTATGATTTTTTTTGAGACATATTTTGTGGCCTGACATGTGGTTTATCCTAGAGAAAGTTCTATGCACTAATGAAAAGAATGTGTCGTCTTGACCTGTGGGATGAAATGTTCTGTAGATATCAATTAGGTTAATTTGTTCAATAATGTAGATTAGCTCTGCTGTTTCTTCGTTGAATTTTTGTCTAGTTGATCTGTCAATTGATTCAAGTGGTGTGTCGAAGTCCTTCATTATTGTTGTATTGGAGCCAATTTCTCCCTTTAAATCCATTAGTATTCGTTTTAAAAATCCAAGTGCCCTAGTACTGGGTGCATATACATTTACTAAAGTCATATCTTCCTGTTGAATTGATCCCTAATCATTACATAATGCTTTTATTTGTCTCTTTTAACAGTTTTTTTTCTAAAAGTTTGTTTTGTCTGATATTAGCAAGGCTACACCCACTTCTGTTTGCTTTCTGTTACCATGAAATATCACTTTCCATCCTTTCACTTTCAATCTGTATACATCTTTGTTGGTGAAGTATGTTTCTTATATGCAGCAAATATATGGGTATTGTTTCTAAATCCATTTAGCTAATCTATATCTTTCAATTATAGAATTTAGAGCAGTTACATTCAAGGTTATTATTGATAAGTAATTGCTTGGTCCTGCCATTTTTCTGTATATATTCCTGTTGTTAGGTTTGTATTTTCTTTGTATTTTTACTAGGATATTTTCTGCCTTCACATTCTTTCATAATGCTGTCTTGCTCTGTCTCTGCATGTAGCACATCCTTAAGTCTCATTTATAAGTCTGGATGGGTGGTTTTATAGGTCTGACTGATTCTCCTTTTTTTCCTGAACTCCATCAGCTTCAACAGTTAGAATTCCCTTGTTCTATTATTTCAGTCCATTTTCCATGCTGTTCAAATTAGATTATTTCTACTATGTATTCAAGGTCACCAAAGCTTTTTTTCTGTTTCTATCATTCTGTTTTTTGTGTGCCTCTCTCCATCATCTATCTGTCTATGTAATCTGATACAATATTTTTAATTCAAAAATTTTCAGTTCTTCTTTCCATCTTCTATATCCTTGATAGGACTTCTTAATTTTACCAAGATTTTTTTTTTCTTATTCAACTCGAATTGTTATTGATATTTGGATCAAATTTATTATAATGACTGCATTAGTTTACTAGTTGTATAGTTCTAATGTCTCTATCATCTAGATGTTATGGTGAACATTATTGAAGACTTCCGTTTTAAGTATCCTCTTACATTGTCCAAGCAAGGAGTGGGGATTTTCTACTCAACCTCTCTGGGAGTGGAGGATTTATTTGATACTGACAGAATTGTGAGAGTTACACTTTTCACTAGGTCTTCACTGACATTGCTCCATCTGTGTTGTGCCAGAAAGTCTCATTACTGCTCCCCTAGTGCCCTCCATTGACATTATAGTAGGTGTGTGCAGTGAGCATTAGCCTTGTTATTTCTGGTGTATGGTGTAGATGCTGACTCTGCACTAAGTCATTTCCGACATGATCCCTGCAGGGAGGTGATGTGGTTCTCATTACTCTGAGTGTGGCTAGGGCTTCAGGCTCCACATCTTATCTTCACTGGAACTGCTGGGCGAGATTTGATACTGTCTAACAAAGATTAAATTCCAGGTCTCCCAGGATTAGTCTTTCAGATATCAGAAATTCCAAGATGTGTCTTCAAAGATACCACCATGTCCAGAATTTGCGGCACCTTGTGTCACCACAAGTGGCTGAAAGTGTGTCATACCTGATTTTTGGCTTGGGTATTTCAGTTACTGTCCAAAAATATTGGTCTTAATACAATGCCCAATCCTCATCCCTAGCCAGAAAAACAGACTTTCAGACTTTTAATGCCATTTTCAAAAATTTTGTCTGCATCAGCTTACTTCTCTGGATAAGACATGACTATGACATGAGAGGCAGGAAGAAGATCTAGGGAATGCTCCACTCTTCTGGACTTCAGGTCTGAAGTCCCTTAACTTGTTTCCTTATTTAGTCTACTATTCAGACTCATCTTATGTTTATTTTATGCATTTATTTCAAGGGTCTTATAGCTGTACATTGCAGAAAGAGTAGAACACATTATGATAAATTATATTGCATATTCTCAGAATTGAAAATCACTCAAACTGACATTTAAAAATAAAAGGATAAAACATGGCAACACTAGGGCTCCATCTCACTGATAAGCAAAATATGAATCTCTTTGTAATCTAGACACTGAACTATTTGGACAAACTATGGTTTTTATTTATTTTGTGTTTTTTATAAGTATAACATATAATGAATACTTTATGTATTAGGGTGTCCTGTTAACATTTTTTTTTAAATTATCATTGAATTCCAGCATTTGAGACAGGCTTGCTTGAGGAAAACAATATTTAAATCACGTTAAAGATTGTCTGTGTTTTCAAATGTCTGTGTCAAGTTTCTAATTTTTTTAGTTTGGAAGAGTAAGAACGCTCTAAGAAGGACCCTTCATTGGTTCTAGCATATCTGTTGGTGTATATGCTCATCTCTTGCTGGTGCCCAGGTCTCCTGACAGCTTTCCCAGTTTCCCACGTGAGCATACATTATCTGTTTCCTAATTCACTTAAGCACCAGCTTCCTTACTGAATTTTTTTGAGGCTATATCTGAAGGCTTGAGTCATGGGAAGCACATTCTTGTTCTTCCCTTTCTCAATGTTATTTAAAAAAAATATTTCATAAGCTATCAGTTCCTTGAGTTCAATCTATGGAGATAGAGGCACCTACATTGAGGTCATGCACTTAGCTTAGACTCATGTCATGAACTACTTGTCATTGTGCTCAGAGTTGGCAGAGTAACTTGAAACACACTGAGCTTAGAAAAGCATTGCTCGCTTTCATTGTTCATAAACTGTGGCTTGAATGTCTGAGAGCCTGAACCTAGATATAAATAACAAAGATCCCTATGGCAACATCATAAAGGAAATCTCCATATATATTATGTGTTAGAAAATATCTCTAGTTATGAGGTATATCAAACACAATATGTAATGAGCAGAGCAAAGAAGGGGAAATAAGAGAAAACAAAAAGAGAAAACATGAAGTTCTCATCGTTGGCAGCTCCCATCATCTCTTCTGAGATAATCACTAACCAAAATGTTAACAAATGTTTTTGTAATTTTTAGACTTCAATAGCACTTATATTGCTTCTTGAAAGTTTGCTACTGTACTTTATTCCTCAGAGTGTAATAGGCAGTGTTGTTAAAATGAAGCACCAAGAACCCATTTAACACTAATGCACTTGTAAAACATCCCAAGGAAACCGCTCTAATGTGCAGGTAGACAACCTTGGTTTTAACCTTCACAATTTAAAGGAAGAAATATTCATTATTTTTCTCCTAAGCTGCTTCCATTAAACTTGCCTATGTGAGAATCTATAGCACTAAACACACACACACACACACACACAATTTATATAACTAGCCTGTTTCCTTGGAATTCCTTGTGAGAAGGAAAGGCTTGTACTTTTAAATACTGAAGCACAAACTCTTTATTCTCATAGTTTAGCTTACAGTTTTCCCCCAAACCAGCCTTGTTCCACATCACTAAGTCACAGGTGGTGCTAAGTAAGACTTTGGAGATGAACAGTGTTGGATCCTTCCCCAGTATTCAGCCTCTCTCCATTAACGCATGTTAGAAAGCTCAGAGTTGAATAGAATACTTAAGGAATTAACCAATCAGACAGCAAGACCACGTTAATACCCATAAATTACAAAATGTGATTGAAGGATCAAGGAAGCAGCAGCCCACAACTTGTGAAGCTCAAACCTCGCTAGCAGGCAGCATCAGGCGACATCTCCTTTGTAATCTGTCATCCTTTTCTCGTGGGGCCTGCCCACTCCCTGGAGATTTAACAGCTGTTCCATGGGGATAATTCAATTTAGTTTTTATAGCTCAATTGGACTACAAGACGGTCCTCTACATCCCAAAACGCAGTAAAACTAACAGCTGAAAGTAGACATAAAAACACCTCACTATTCTTCCTCAAATCCTCCATCCTATGCTAATGTAGCACCATATAATAAACAATCAGAAAGTAAATGGTCCATTGAAGTGTGTGTACAGTACCTGTAATGTGGATTATTATATACACAATATAAGAAGTATATTGCCACAATAGTTTCCTGAACATGATTAATTTCATAACTTGTACTCTACAAGAAATGTTGCTTTTTTTTCTAGCTGTCCTTGCTGAATGTTGCATCTCTTTTCCCAGAGGCAAGAAGAATAAAGTGATTGGGACTTGGCTGAAATCTCACTCATTTTATTGTAGGTCTTGAATGTTCTTTTTTATAAATTAAAACAAGAGCATATTAGAAATGCTCTTGCAACTTTGCTTTGTCTTCAATAGAACAAGATAAAACAGCAAATGGCTATTAGCAAAACGCTGGCTATAGAATTGGCTTTGGTGCTAATTGACCATGTCAATGGACTTTGATATCTTTGTCTCTGAATAACAGAAATCAAAGGATGGGATAGATGATGGCCAATACAAAGCACATATAAAGATCACCCCAACATTGTGGCTGAAATTACTAAATAATCAGAAAATGCTTTTCCAGTCAACCTGCAAGGAAACATGTTGGACCCAGTCCTCTGTTCCTGGCAACACAGGAGAGTAGAGCCTGCCTGAACTCCCAACTCCCACCCCACATTCAGGTTACTTCAGGGCCTTGGACAAGTTATCAGACTTCAGTATCCTCATAAGCAAAATATGGACAACTACTTCAAAGTGCCTACTTTGAAGTACCTACATCAAAGGGTTATTATGAAGCATACATCTATTTGTAATGTGTTTAGCACAGTGCATGGTCTACAGTAACCACCACATACATTGGAGCTATGACTAAATAAAACATTTATCTATTCATTCAGCTGGAGCAGACATTGCTAGTCAATAATCACTTACCATTTTAGATAGATAATTAGTGAAGTCATACACATTTTCCAACAATAAAAGTAGATTGATGGTAGCTCCCTTTCTTTGCTGAATCTGAATTTTAATGTATTTCCAAACTGCAAATCATGAAGTGTATTTGGAGTAAATATATTACAAACATACCCAGTTTATTCATTTGAAGGATTCAGTGCCGATATCTAGATTTAATCAAGTGATGAACTCATTATTATTAAGTAAATATTTTGTTCCGAAGGAACCTGAGTAAAACAGCCATGCAAATAAATAGTAATAGTGGAATTTGGGGACATTTGCCATCTTTATTACTATCTGTGTCGTCCTGGAAGCCACTGGAGCAGGGTTACTTAATTCTTGCAACTCAGAAGCCAAGAAACACTCTCACTTTGAGATAAGTGAACGTGTACGCATTAGAACACACACACACACTTACATCTGCACCTGCGCACACACATGGAGAGAGCAACCTTTGTCTTACCTTCCTGTGACCCAGAAACTCATGAAAATTGCTCAGAGAAAACTCACTACCGTCTAGTGAAGCCTATAATCTCTTCAGCTTGTCCCGAGGATCATGTTTCATCTCTCTGAGAGTGTCGGTGATAAATGATACTTTCGCTTGATGGAAGGAATCATTTGAAAAAGCAGCTAACATATCATGTCTTCTCCTCACATTCCTGTTACCTTTCACTGCCATCTGAACATCACATCACCTGCATCTGTGCTGTGTGCTCTTCTGGTTATGGAAAAACACAAATGATTTCCAAATTATTAGCTTCCTGAGCAGCTGCCTTTTTTACTTTCCCTAGGAAAACTGAAAGTAAATAGTTTCAAAGTCATAAAGAATAATGTGTCTTAAAGTAAAATCTAAACAAATAAACTAACACTGGTGTGGCTGTTGACTCACCCCATTAGGGCTGCTAAAAAGAAATACTTGGTAGTTTAAACACAGCAAAAACATTTTCTCACACAATTCTAGGGACTTGGAAGTTAGGGAGCAGAGTGCTGGCATTGTTAGGCTGTGCTGAGGGCACTCTTCCAGGTTGTGGGTGTGTCCTCATGTATGAGAGGCTGCACCACATCACACCATCACATCTGAGATTGCATTTCAGCAGGAATTTTGGAGACACAAATCTTCAGCCCCTACTTGTTATCTTCTCAGAAAACTGTTTCCCCAGGGTGGCTAGGTCACATAGCAGGTTAATCCTCCACCTGTGGCACCAGCATCCCATACGGGCGCCAGTTCTACTCCAGGCTGCTCCTCTTCTGATCCAACTCTTAGTTACGGCCTGAGAAAACAGTAAAAGATGGCCCAAGTGCTGAGGTCCCTGCACTCATGTGGGAGACCCAGAGGAAGCTCCTGGCTCCTGGCTTTGGATCACTTCAGTTCCAGCCGTTGTGGCCATTTGGGAGTGAACCAGCAGTTGGAAGACCTTTCTATCTGTCTTGCCCTTCCGTTGTCTGCAACTCTACCTCTCAAATAAATAAATACATAAAATCTTTAAAAAAACACAACTGCTTACCCTTTACTGTTTTTATTTTAAATTTATTTATTTGAAAGGTGAATTACAGAAGGAGAGAGAGAGAGAGAGAGGTGTCTTCCATCTGCTGGTTCACTCCCCAAATGGCTGAAAAAGCTGGAGCTGGGCTGAACTGAAGCCAGGAGCCTAGAGCTTCTTCTGGGTCTCCTACATGGGTACAGGGGCCTAAGGGCTTGGGCCATCTTCTACTGCTTTCCCAGGCCATAGCAGAGAGCTGGATGGGAAGTGGAGCAGCTAGGACTCCAAAGGCCCACATATGGGATGCCGGCACAGCAGGAGGTGGCTTTACCTGCTATGTCACAACTCTGGCCCCTTACTTTTTTTTTTTTTAACTTTTATTTAATGAGTATAAATTTCCAATGTACAGCTTATGGATTACAATGGCTTCCCCCTCCCATAACTTCCCTCCCACCTGCAACTTTCCCCTCTCCCACTCCCTCTCCTCTTCCATTCACATCAAGATTCATTTTCAATTCTTTTTATATACAGAAGATCAATTTAGTATATATTAAGTAAAGATTTCAACAGTTTGCACCCACATAGAAACACAAAGTGAAACATACTGTTTGAGTACTACTTATAGCATTAAGTCACAATGAACAGCACATTAAGAACAGAGATCCCACATGAGGAGCAAGTGCACAGTGACTCCTGTTGTTGACCCAACAAATTGACACTCTAGTTTATGGTGCCAGTAACCACCCTAGGCTCTCGTCATGAGTTACCAAGGCTATGGAAGCCTTCCAAGTTTGCCGACTCTGATCATATTTAGACAAGGTCATAAAAGACAGGGTGAGGGTAGTAACCAATGATCCTAAGAGTGGCATTAACCAGGTCTGAACAATTATACAGCATTAAGTGGGGAAGAGGACCATCAGTACACACAGGTTGGGAGTAGAGCCATTGGTGGTAGAGTAGGGGTTATGATTACAAAGGAATGAGGCCCAAGTGTGCTAGACAGGGTCTAGAACAAAGGACAGAGTCATTATTAGAGGAGCTAAGAAAGGTGCTGTCTAAGCTACAATTAAGTTTTCTGATTGAGAGGCAAATAGAACCTGACAGACGGGGCTTGATAATAATCTGTTGGGCTTTAGGCCTTGTAAGTTAAGAGGCCCAGACCTATCTATCTCTTCACATGGGGTACATCCTAAGGGAGGTGTGAACCTCCTAGGGGAAGGCACTCTGTTGACTTTCATTACTTGGCTGGCCTGGGAGGAGAGCTGGCCAGGTAAAGGCAGGTGGCATCTGTAGCAAGAAATTTACAGTTCTGCCTGCAATGTTGCTGACCCTACTTGGTCATCCCCTCAGCTGCAGTGGTCACTTTGGAAGTTGTGTCCCTTACTTTTAACACACTTTCCTGTGGTGATCAATTTCACTTACATATTTCTTAATATCATCACCTGAATTTTCTACGAAAATTATTCAGAATGTTTAAAAATATTTCTGTATATTTCATAGTGAACATTTATAATTTACAGAATAGAGCACTCAACTAGTCATAGAGGAAAGCACTATTATTGTTTCTATATATTTCATTTTCCACTAAACATGTGTTTTTAAAAAACAGAATATTTTATTGACTCTTTTATATCTTTCTTTTTATGGTTAATGTTTTCCAAAAGATTTATTCACTGTCCTTAAAATTTTTATTAAATTTTCTCTTTATTTTTAAATATCATCTAAACATTAAGTCAATTCACCATTGCCCATTTAAAAGTCTACTATGTTAAAAAATTTGAGTTGCTTGAGTTTTCATTGCAAAAAAGCTTTAAAATTACACCATGATGCCAAAAAGATTTTCTGAGGTGGGAGCTAGTTGACTTGAAATGACGACTTCGGGGTCAAAGATTATGGATTTTTAACTCAACCCATGTTCTTTGAGGCTTCATCAAGTTGTTGCACCTAACTCAAACCCTAACTCTAACCCTAAACTAGCCATAGCCCTAAATCTAATCCTAAGCCAGCCCTAAGCCTAACCCTGTGGGTGTACAAAGGAGCTTGTCTATCCTGCCAATTTCACCTGCTGTTTTCCACTCATTTCAGCATTTAACTCCCTTCTGGAAGAGTGAGGTTAAATGAAATCAACTCAAGTTCTGTTATTCTATGGAAAACTTCTAACTAATGAGCTGAGGATGATCTTTTCATACCCTTCCCTCCTACCACTGATAGTTCCTTCATTTCAAGACATCTGGGTTCAGTGAGCCACCTGATACCCAATGCCAAAGATCACGGGCATAACTGGAGGCACACCTGATGGAGCAATGGCATATTACTTCCTGTCTCCTGACGATTCTGTGTGAGGCAGGCAGGGGCAGACATTAGTACCCATGCTTTCCACTAAAAGGACTTGAAAATGCCAATGATTTATGGTCACTGACTGTGACATCCACGGTCTTCTTCCTCCTCTTCTGGAAAACGCTACATCCTCAGCTTTTATTCATTTTTATTACACATCTATTTTTCACAGGATACTGAATCACTTTTGCATCAAAGTGAAGAACAATAAAACACAAGGTTGAGCAGGTCCATGTGCAGCACTGCATAGCTGCATGTTAAGACTGGTGAGGTGTTTTAGAAATGGCCCCTGTGTCGTTTGCTAAGGGCTTATGAAATCTCTCCCGGGTATCTCTTGCAATGCAAAAGCACTGGGGGCAGAACTCTAGCCTTTGGCAAGAGAAAGAAAGGTGACAGCAGAGACTGACAAATCTAACTCCACTCATCCCATGTGTTTCCAGTACTCTGCCTCCTGGGTTGAAGGAAGTTTCTGAGAGTATTGCACAGGGACTAAGGACTTCCCCTGGAACCAGCTATCTGATTCCAGCATCTCTTGGCACATGGACTTCAAAACATTAAAACTGGGTCTCAAATATGTGAAGTTTGTTCCCCTCATTTTCTCACCAGCACCTCTTTCCTTCTTGGTAGGCCCAGATGATTGCTGTTCCTGGTATTTGTTCTGTACATTTTTCCCTTTCAGCCTTTTCATGTTGTGTCATCCAGACCAGCTGAGCTGTTCTTTCTCCTCCTTCTTCCCTCACCTAGCCCCCACCTGCAATACCTCTCCAAACTCACCACTAGGGTTCACATCTTGAATCAATGTGGTGCCCCAAATATCTAACTGGTTCTCAGAAGTAAAGCAAAGTCCCGAAGTCTCCAGGCTGTGCTAACCATGAGATATCGAGCTGCTGCATAGGGGAGAGGCCCAAGGGGACTGGAAGACAGGCAGAGATCCAAAGTTCCAAAGAACCACTCAAGTTTGGGCTACTGACTAAATAGCAAATAATATGATACTTAAAAATTAAAAAATCGGAGATTGAGCCACCATTAGGGTGTGCTAGTGTGAGCCTTTAGCAGTCCTATTCTTCCTCGTCAACTCTGGGGGATGGTCAGTGGCTTCCTGGAGCCCAGTGCCAAGAATTAACTAGCTATATCTGGACTGCATAGGAGAGGGTACTGTGCTCCATAAACAGAACAGGCCATGGGTGAGCATAGGGACTTGTGTTGAATGTGCTGTGTATATTGACCTTGTCCAAGGGCATCCCTTACTCCACCTTCTACTCAGAGTCCACTTCAAATTATCAGATCCACAATCCTTTCTTTGTCATGAATCTTACACATATGCAGCAAGGCATAACTTAGTACTTGAGTCATTGCCCTCAAAATATCATTATTGAGTATCTACTGTGCTTACAGCATATTTGCCTCCAGAGCTGGCAAACCTTAGCTACTCCCTGCTCTCAGCAACCATGCATTTGGCACTGAGTTATGGCTTCAGAACTCAGAGTTCAAAGCTGATGCACTTGCCTTGGCTATCCCATCACAGCCTCTTTCTTGCTTTGCTGGCCAATATTTTGGTAGCTACCCCTCTTTTCTCCTCTCACTTGCCTTTATGATTTGATACACACTTTTTATTTGTGTCACTTCCTTGAGGTCGCTCAATGACTCTTATTTTCTATAAATCTGCTTCCTTATTTTCACCATGCTTCATCTAACAATCATATCCCCAGCTACTGCGTCCTATTGGCAAGACTTGGAGACATCACAGAGTTGATGAGTTCAGGAAAGACATCCTGAAAGCACAGGCACTATGCTGAGCTTTGAACAAAGAACATTTCTCAGACAATTCCAACATGATTGACACCTAGTACAGGTGGAGACATGTTATATGCAGAAGCTGTAGGTAAGAACATAAGAAATAATGTGCTCCATGCTTGTCTAGTTTTTGGGAAATATACCAATATCACTTCAAGTATTTTATAACTTTCACAAAGGAAATAATCTGTGTCACTCATAATATTGAATATGTGACAGTCAGAAAATGTGTATGGGACCAGCATTGTGGTTCAGTGAGTTAAGCCAGGACTTACAATGCTGTACAATCCTATTTTAAGTGCTAGTTTGAGTCCTAGATACTCCACTAACAGACCAGCTCCCTGCTAATGTGTCTGGGAAAGCAACGGAAGATGGCCCAAGTGGTTGCTCCTCGGCCACCCATGTTGGAGACCAGGATGGAGTTCCATGCTCCTGGCTTTGCCCTGGTCCAGCCCTGACTCTTTTGCCTGTTTGATGAGTGAACCAATGGATAAAAGATCTCTTTCTCTTTGTGTCTCTTCCTCTTTCTCTGTCACTCTGCTTTTCAAATAAATAAATCTTAAAAAAATTGTATATGGATGATGGCATGATGTGTTGAGGAAGACTATGATCCATGAAGATGATGAAACTAAATTCCCGCATTACTACACAACCTCTCCTTGCTCCAGTTTCTTCAGCCACATAGTGGAGCTAATAACACCTACACTCCAAGTACAGAGTGACTTTTAGGATATGATATTCATTGAATCACTAATAGCTAATAATATTATCATAGTTACTTTTATTGGCCCATTTTGCTCACCATTTCTCATTGTGTGTTCTCCATGAAGACCATAGTCCTTAGAAGCACTCATGATTCTGCTCTATGAATGGCCTTTTACAAGTCCAACATTGAAGACTGTGGAGAGTGATCATTTATATCTTATGGGGCATTTACCCTTTTAAGGATATAATGAAAAATTATGATCACAATTTATTTTGTGTATCATTTTTGAGGGTTCTTCTATGCCCCTGAAGTCTCTCCATGGACATCAGCCCAAGAACTTCAGTTTAAATTTTACATGAGAATAAATTACTAAATTTTAGAAAAAATTAACCTTTGTCTATGAATTTTTAAAAACTTATATATGTTTTGGTTGAATAACCAGGACCTGAAAATTCATCTATCTCATGTGGAATAGTTAGGGCTGGTGTCTTAGGAATCATCTTTCTTTGGGGTGGATACTAGGTGCAACAGTTAAGATACCATTTGGGATGTCCACATCCAATATTAGAGTGCCTTGTTTTGAGTCCCAGTTCTGTCCCTAACTGTAACTTCCAGCTAGTGTGTACCCTAGGAGGCACTATGTGATTGTTCAAGTAGTTACATCACAGCCACCCACATGAGAGACCTGGATTCAATTCCAGCTTCTGGCTTTGGCTCTAGCTGGTGTCTATTAAAGGCATTTAAGAAGTGAACCAAGGGATGGGAGCTTTCTTTCTCTGTCTTTCTCTCTTGTTTCTTAATCACAAATAAATACATAAAATGTTTTTAATAAAGAAAATATTAACTTTCTGCTAGCAAGATTTAGGAGGTGTTGTTCTCTGCCAAGGTCCTGATTGCTTGAAAAGGGGAGAGGACAATATATACATATTATATAGTAGAAGGCAATTCATTACTAAAATGGATGAAAGACAACTCCAGGGGGTACAGAAAATAGCAAGTCCCAGAATTCCAGTCCTTACTATAGGTTGAGAGAGAGAGAGAGTGGAAAATAAAGATAAAAACTAGGAACCTGCCTCTGCCCACTTCCAGGCTGAGCTTGAGGTCTCTTTGAGAGGGTGTGGCTACCATGGAGCATGCAGCCTGTGATAGCAAAGTTTGCCAGAGAAGGTGGGTGCAGACTGCCTGGAGGAGCTGGCACCATGGGGGAGAGTGAAGGTGGAGCACAGCTGTGCTGGGCTTGTCCTCCAGCATCAGTGATGGGACACAGGCACCTGGGTGTGTTGTCCAGCCTCCACTTCTGCAGGTTCTCCAGTGCCCCCTACTGACAGAGCCTAACAATCTGCCTGCTGACAGGAGAAATATTAATGGGGGTCCACCTGCATGATCAAAATCAGGACAAAGAAGGTGGTTTTAGAGCAACACTACTAACAAGGTGCCTTAAAAGTATAGGTTAAAAACTGGAGGACATCAGGACATCTGGTAGAGGGAGTTGGAAAGACAAGGGGAGGCCTTTTTAACATTTGTTTTATTTATTTGAAAGGCAGAGTTACAGAGAGGCAGAGGCAGAGAGAAAGAGAGAGGACTTTCATCCTCTGGTTCACTCCCCAAATGGCTGCAACGACAGAGCTGCACTGATCCAAAGCCAGGAACCAAGAGCTTCCTCTGGGTCTCCCACGTGGGTGCAGGGGCCCAAGGACTTGGGCTATCTTCTACTGCTTTCCCAGGCCATAGCAAAGACCTGGATTGGAAGTGGTGCAGTTGAGACTCAAACCGGCACTGCAGGCGGCTGCTTTACCCACTATGCCACAGTGCCAGCCCCAACAACGTTAGTTTGTCACACAAATGTGTGAAGTGCAAATATAGATCTAGACTTGTTGATTAGTAAAATATCAATTCATCGGCTGGCGCCGTGGCTTAACAGGCTAATCCTCCGCCTTGCGGCGCCAGCACACCGGGTTCTAGTCCCGGTTGTGGCGCCGAATTCTATCCCGATCGCCCCTCTTCCAGGCCAGCTCTCTGCTATGGCCCGGGAAGGCAGTGGAGGATGGCCCAAGTCCTTGGGCCCTGCACCCGCATGGGAGACCAGGAGAAGCACCTGACTCCTGGCTTCGGATCAGCGTGATGCGCCAGCTGCAGCGGCCATTGGAGGGTGAACCAACGGCAAAAAGGAAGACCTTTCTCTCTGTCTCTCTCTCTCTCTCACTATCCACTCTGCCTGTCAAAAAAAAAAAGAAAAGAAAAGAAAAAAAATCATTTAATTTTGTTCTCATATTTGCTCAATAAAACATAGACTACAACTACACTCATTTATGAGTCTATGTAATTTATTACATTAAGAAGTATTTTGCCTATGAAAACATCCCACAGGTGAACTTGTGTTGGAGGATTCCTCATATTTCAGTTCCCACAAAAAATTTCCCATGTTTCACCTGAAGATTTTTTTTTTCCACTCAGCTTACCATCATCCTTTGAGATTGCTTTATTTCACTATCAATTCCTTCTACATTTTCTGAACTATCTTATGTCTGCTCATTGCTCCACTGGTAAGTCAGCCCATGAGATGATCCAGGCTCTCTCATGGTGCCCAGAGATTACTTCAATTTTTTTCCCTGTGACTTCAACAAGATCTACAAATTGCCTCTCTTGAGCCAAGAAAACAGAACCTTTGAAAGATATTCGGTTTGTCTCCTTTGTCTCAAAGATATCCAATAGCTAACCAATCATCTTATCTTTGATAATAAGAACAATTTTACACTAAATAATAAAAGAAAGCAACTCTGAGGTCGAGAATCAGGCTAAGAGGATGTATTTTCGGCCAGGTGCTGTGGTGCAACAGGTTAAGTTGCCACCTGTGACACTGGCATTCCATATGGTTGCCGGTTCCAGTCACGGTTGCTTCTCTTCCAATCCAACTCCCTGGCAATGTACCTGACAAAGCAGTGGAGCATGGCCCATATGTTTGAGCCTCTGCACCCACATGGGAGACCCAGAAGAAGCTCCTGGCTCCTGGCTTTTGCCTGGCACAGCCATGACCATCTTGGCCACTGCAGGTGTGAACCAGCAGATGGAAGATCTCTCTCTCTCTCTTTCTCTGAATCTGCCTTTCAAATAAATAAAATAAATCTTTAAAACAAAGGAAAATAAAAATAAAAAATGAGGCTGTGTTTTACCTCCATCGGACCTGTGTCTGATGAAATCTCATGTTTGCACAGATTTGGGGCAGGGGGCATGATCACCCCACTATTTGCTTTAGTTATACCTGCCACATAGTGGATGCTCATGAGCATAGTTCGTCTAGAGGAACCTCCTCTGAGCCCCTTGCACTGGAGCACTCAGTGTTAGCTCCCCAAGGTGAATGGCAGATGGGCAGCCCCAGAAGATGCCTTTAATTGTCCAAGCAGGCAGGTAGGCAGTGGTGAGTGTGCTTCATGCCATGAGTGTGGCACATTTAAGGGCACTGTAAAACATTTATGGAAAATCGAATTAAAATATAAGTGTCAAGGTCTTTGGGTAGTGGTTAAGATACCACTTGAGGCATCTACATTCCATATAGAAGTGACTGGGTTCAAGTTCCTAACCCACTTAGATCTCAGCTTGCTGAAGATGCATACCCCTGGAAAGCATCAGGTACTGGCTCAAGTAGCTGGGACTCTGCCACATTGAGTTCCTGGATCTGGACCCAGCGAGGGTCCATTGCAGGCCTTTGAGGAGGGAACTAGTAGATGGGGAGATCTCTGTTTACCCATTTCTCTATCTCTGTCTCTCTCTTTCTCTGCTCTTGAATAAAAATGTTCATTTTGGTACAAAAAACTTTGAAGTCTATGCATAGAAGAAAATTCAAACAGTTCATGCAAAATGAAAAACATTTATGGGTGTCAATTTTTGACAGTAAAATGTACAACTTTTAATTCTGTTTTCCAAAAACTTTTTGAAGTGTTTTATAGTCCTCCAACATATTTTTCCATAGGCTTTCAGTCAACTAGAAAGAAAGGGAAATGTAGCAGACTTTTAACTCTGGTGGCTGACAAAAACAACCAAACAATCTGAGTCTTTTTGTTATTGTTTCAACCACAAAACTGAGTATTCATTCCAGGGTTTGGCAATCCGTAGCTTGTGTGCACAGTTTCTGGTTCTGTGGCATCTGTGCATAGTTTCTGGTTCTGTGATGTGTGCATAGTTTCTGGTTCTGTGGTGTGTGTACACAGTTTCTGGTTCTGTGGCTTGTGTGCACAGTTTCTGGTTCTGTGGCCTGTGTGCACAGTTTCTGGTTCTGTGGCGTGTGTGCACAGTTTCTGGTTCTGTGGCTTGTGTGCACAGTTTCTGGTTCTTTGGCTTGTGTGCACAGTTTCTGGTTCTGTGGCTTGTGTGCAGTTTCTGGTTCTGTGGCTTGTGTGCACAGTTTCTGGTTCTGTGGCTGTGTACACAGTTTCTGGTTCTGTGGTGTGTGTGCACAGTTTCTGGTTCTGTGGCTGTGTGCACAGTTTCTGGTTCTGTAGCTTGTGTGCAGTTTCTGGTTCTGTGGCTGTGTGCACAGTTTCTGGTTCTGTGGCTTGTGTGCAGTTTCTGGTTCTGTGGCTGTGTGCACAGTTTCTGGTTCTATGGCGTGTGTGCACAGTTTCTGGTTCTGTGGCGTGTGTGCAGTTTCTGGTTCTGTGGCTTGTGTGCACAGTTTCTTGTTCTGTGGCTTGTGTGCACAGTTTCTGGTTCTGTGGTGTGTGTGCACAGTTTCTGGTTCTGTGGCTGTGTGCAGTTTCTGGTTCTGTGGCTTGTGTGCACAGTTTCTGGTTCTGTGGCTTGTGTGTGCACAGTTTCTGGTTCTGTGGTGTGTGTGCACAGTTTCTGGTTCTGTGGCATGTGTGCACAGTTTCTGGTTCTGTGGTGTGTGTGCACAGTTTCTGGTTCTGTGGCTGTGTGCACAGTTTCTGGTTCTGTGGTGTGTGTGCACAGTTTCTGGTTCTGTGGCTGTGTGCAGTTTCTGGTTCTGTGGCTTGTGTGCACAGTTTCTGGTTCTGTGGCTTGTGTGCAGTTTCTGGTTCTGTGGCTTGTGTGTGCACAGTTTCTGGTCCTGTGGCTGTGTGCACAGTTTCTGGTTCTGTGGTGTGTGTGCACAGTTTCTGGTTCTGTGGCTTGTGTGCAGTTTCTGGTTCATGACTCAGCTGCCCCTGTAGCCCCCATGCCTGTGACAGAAAGCAGGTAGGGCCGTGTTCCTCAGGAGTCCTGGGACCACAAGGTCACAGCAGCTCACCTGCTTAGGGAAGGCACAGGAGTCATACAGCCCAGCCACCAATGTGACTGAATGACCAAAATAAGAGCCAGCAAATATCTCGGAAGTATCATTTTATTCCCATTATCCATGAAAAAAGTCAATATTTACAGACTGTGGGAAATTTGGAAAACAAGAATCAGAAAGAAAAAGTCACCTGCATTCCATTAAACAAAAATCAACCCTAAATATGATGCCAATGTAGATTTCCTAGTGCTCACCTGAAAAGTACTATTTTTGTGTGATTCCCTTTTTCTCATTTTCATTGTGCACCATAATGGAAATAATAACTTATTAAACATCTAGTATGTACCAAATAGTCTGCCGGCTGATTGCAAATGTATCTATTTCAATCTTTGAAATAGCCTTTGATGTGAATAACTACCTGTGATTTATTTTGCAATGAGAAAAATAGGGTTTTATTCCATTTTTATGCTTTCATTTTGTTTATTTGAGACAGACACAGATAAAGGTAGAGGGAGAGACGGAAACAGACATAGAAACAAGAGCTCCCATCTGCTGAATCATTCTCCAAATGCCTGCAACAGTGTAGGTCAAAGCCTGGAGCTGAAGACTCTATCTGGGTCAGTCACATGGAGGGCAGGAACCACTTAGGCCATTGCCACTGCCTCTCAGGGCACAGATTAGCAGCAAGCTAGAGCAGGACAATGAACCCAAGCACTCAACATCTTAACCACGACCCCAGCCATCTGCCCCTGGGATCAATAAAATTGAAGTAACTTGTCCAAGATACATAACCACTAAGTTCCATATCCTAGTAACCTTCTTTCATCTTTCTGATGTCAAAGCTGTACTTAACTGCTGGGATACGCTTTTTGCATATTTTATATATCTCTCCAATTACTGGCTTTCTAAATTGTAACTTAAATAAAATTACATTAGGAAAGTATTGATTACTAAAAGTGGAATAAGTAAGTGATATTTTCATAAGAGGAGAAAGGGTAATTTGAATTCTGGTGAAGAAGTGAGCGTATTTCAAACAGAGGTACATAATACATCTTCCTTTCAGCTCATGCTGTGATGATTATACTAAGATCAACTTGCAGGGCCTCAGTAACTGTGAGGGAGTTTCCTTGTGTCACACAAGTGCATACACAAGGGAGCTGGTAATCTCCTCACCTCGGAGTCTTCACATGTCATTAAGAGATCCATGCACAGAGAGACTTTGAGCTTCCAGGAAAGAGAGCTGGAGGATAATCTTGGGGTGCTTCTTCCGGTAGCATTGTCTACTGCTTCATTCAGCAGAGACAGTGAGGCCTTGTTAGAAAGAAAGCGTGTGAGTCAAGGGATGTGGCTTCTCCATTCAGGCGAGTCACCAGGAGCCTGGTGAAGTTAACGGCGTCCATTTCACAATCACCTGCTTCCTTTTGGTGCTGTAAGAAGTATGTCAAATAGATAGTCTCAGGAAGCATCAACACATGAGCTCCAGTCTACTTGGTTCGATCTGCATGCATCTGTTGTCTCACAGTTGTAGAGGCTGAACGTCCAGGATGAAAGTGTCAGCAGGGTGACCTCACCTTAGGACCTCTTCTCCCACTGTCTTCACAAAGTCTCCCCATGGAATGTGTGTGTGTCCTAATAGACTACTCCTTTAAGGCCACCACTCCTATTAGATCTGGTCCCACTGTCATGACATCATTTAACCTAATTACTCTTTAAAGGTCTTGTCATCAAACACAATCATATAATGAGTAACTAGGGGCTGGAGCTGCAACATAGGAAAATGTAAGGGGACACAATTCAGACCAGCACAGAGGGATACCACTTAAATTGCTTTTATCAATATTTCTGATACAAACTCCACCCTCCCCAAATATATAATGAAAATATATGCCTGTCAGCCACATGAAATAGTCCCTGACCTGGATTCTTCTGTCTTCTGCTTACTCATTTCCTCCAGAGTGAGGCATGCACAGGCTGCCAGGAGTTGAGATCGTCTATTTATATGCCAGCCTTCAAAAGAAAGAAACAGGTAAAGCCTAAAGTGACTTTGCTCTGTGATGAGTCAACCCCCGTTAAGGAGATTTCCAGCACATTCCATCCAATGCTTCTGCCATGCCACACCTTATGGATCAGACTCAGTTACTTGGCCACAAAGATCTGTAGAAGTGGGGAAATACAGTCATCCTGCTGGTTATAATGTTACATCACCAAAAAAGGGAAGGAGAGGGAATTTTGAGTAGGTATGTAGGAATCTCTACCATAATCTCTTCATCTGTTATCTGCTGCTATCACAGAATACCTGAGATTGGGGACTTTATAAAGAGCTGTATCATAGTTCTAGAGGCTGGGAAGTCCCAGACATAGTCCTGGCACTCAGCTGCCAGGGTCTCCAAGCTGTGTCACAACATGGCAGAGAATATCATGTGACAAGAAAACATGTGCATGAAACAAAGAGATAATCCTTTTAATAGGAGCCACTGCCAAGAAAAATAAACCATTCCCATAACAATGTCCTTAACCCATTCCTGAAGAGAGTGCCTATGTGACCTAAATGACCAATCACATATAAAGGTCCCACTTTTAGCACTGTTGCATTAGCAATGAGAATTTTTTTTTTCTGACAGGCAGAGTGGACAGTGAGAGAGAGACAGAGAGAAAGGTCTTCCTTCCATTGGTTCACCCTCCAATGGCCGCTGCGGCCTGCGTGCTGAGGCCCATGAACAGCGCTGATCCGAAGCCAGGAGCCAAGTGCTTCTCCTGGTCTCCCATGAGGGTGTAGGACCCAAGCACTTGGGCCATCCTCCACTGCCCTCCTGGGCCACAGCAGAGAGCTGGACTGGAAGAGGAGCAACCGGGACAGAATCTGGTGCCCCGCCCGGGACTAGAACCCAGTGTGCCAGCGCCGCAGGCAGAGGATTAGCCTAGTGAGCTGTGGCGCCGGCGCAATTGAAATTCAACATGCAGGTTGTTTTTTTTTTTTTTTTTTTTTTGAGGTGGGGAGAAATTAATACAATAATAAAGATCAGTATATGGGAGTTTTCAGGTAGGAAGTTGGAAAGCTCGGTTAAACCATCACCATTATAATGATGTCCAAGTTAGTGGTCACTAACCACATGTGGCTATTGTGCATTTAAAGTAAGTATGCTAGTGCAAATTAAAATACATTTTAAAGGTAGTATACATAGAAGATTTTGATGATTTAATATTAAAAATAAAATATCTCAATGATTTTAAGAAATATTTATTTATTTGAAAGACAGAGTTACAGAAAGAGGTAGAGACAGAGAGAGATAGGTCTTACATCCACTGGTTCACTCCCCAAATGGCTGCAATGGCCAGTGCTGAGCCGATTTGAAGCCAGGAGCCAGGAGCTTCTTCTGGGTATCCCATGTGGGTTCAGGGGCCCAAGGGCTTGGGCCATCCTCCAGTAGAGCAGCCAAGACTCAAACCAGTGCCGATATGGGGCACAGCAGGCCAGGGTTTTAACCCACTGCACCATAGCACCAATTCTAATAATTTTTATTATGTGTTTATATAATATTTGTAGGTATTTAGCTAAAAAATTCATAAAATTAAGTTAATCTGTTTCTTTTTAACTTTTAAAAATATGACTACCAAAAATTAAAATCACATGTATGGCACAGACTCTATTTCTTTTTTTAAAAACTTATTTATTTATTTATTTTAAGATAAACAAATTTCATAGATATATGTACATATTTGGGAGCATAGTGATACTCCTTACCCTACCCTCATTCCCACTCACACTTCCACCCTCTTTCCTCCTTCCTTATTCTTTTTTTTTTAATTTTTACAATGTCATATTTTCAGTTTATTTTATACTCATACCATTAACCTCACACTAAGTAAATAATTCAAAAATAGTGAAAAGAAAAAAAGCACTGTTTCTCAACCATGGAGACAAGTGCTATAAACAATAATCAAATCTCAAAATGTCAATTTTGCTCACGTGTATTTCTTTTTTTTTACTCTATTAGTTATAACAGATCAGTGAAAACATATTATTTACCATTTTCAGACTGGCTTATTTCAGTAAGTATATGGTTTGCATTCTCATCCATTTCATTGTTTCTTTTTTTTTTTGGACAGGCAGAGTGGACAGTGACAGAGAGAGAGACAGAGAGAAAGATCTTCCTTTGCCGTTGGTTCACCCTCCAATGGCTGCTGCGGCCGGCGCGCTGCGGCCTGTGCACCGCGCTGATCTGAAGCCAGGAGCCAGGTGCTTCTCTTGCTCTCCCATGGGGTGCAGGGCCCAACCACTTGAGCCATCCTCCACTGCACTCCCGAGCCACAGCAGAGAGCTGGATAGGAAGAGGGCAACCAGGACAGAATCCAGTGCCCTGATTGGGACTAGAACCCGGTGTGCCAGTGCAGCAGTCTGAGGATTAGCCTATTGATCCGTGGCACTGGCCAAGATTTCATTCTTTCTATGCCTGAGTAGTATTCCATTGTGTATATTTAGCACATTTTCTTTATCCAGTCATCTATGGAAGGGCATCTGGATTGATTTCATATCTTGGCTATTGTGAATTGAGCTGTAAAAAACATGAGGGTACAGTTAGCTCTTTCATATGCTTATTTCATTTCCTTCGGGTAAATTTCCAGGAGTGGGATGGCTGGGTCCTATGGTAGATTTATTTTCAGATTCCTGCAGTGTCTCTGTACTATGTTCCACAGTGGCTGCCCCAGGTTACATCCCCACCAACAGTGGATTAGGGTACCTTTTTCCCCAGAGTTTCATCAATAAATTTTCTTTGATGTTCCTTTTAATTAATTTATTATTACATGTGTGGCACAGAATATATTTCTTATTATTATTAAATATTTATTTTCATTTTATTGGAAAGGGGAAAGGGAGAGAGAGAGAGAAAGAGAGAGAGAAATTGTCTATCTACTAACTCACTCCACAAATGCCCATAACAAGCAAGGCTGGGACAGGCTAAAGCCAGAAGACTAGAACTCCATTCCAGTCTTTAATTTTAAAATATATAACTAAAGATTGCCTATATATTAATGTTTATAATGTGATAATTTGATAGATGTATTTATTATTTAATGATTACCACAATCAAATTA
Organism: Lepus europaeus; assembly: GCF_033115175.1. Lineage (NCBI taxonomy): Eukaryota > Metazoa > Chordata > Mammalia > Lagomorpha > Leporidae > Lepus > Lepus europaeus. Next base: position 58,395,986 of record NC_084827.1, read on the forward strand.
TTTGACATATCCATCACCATCTATGTTGTACCAGAACATGTTCATCTCATAACTGCAAATTGGATCCCTTTGATCAACATCTTACTTCCGTTACTCCTTCATGTGGGGGAAGCACTATTCTACTCTCTGCTTTTATGAACTTGACTTTTTTGGGTTCTACATATTTGTCCTTGTGAATATGTTTTTTGTTGAGTATAATGTCCTCCAGATTCATCCATATGGTCGCAAATGGTATGAGTTCCCTCTTTCTTACTGCTGAATAAGACTTAAATTGGAAATCTAAGTTCTTAACAATTTCTTTATCCATTCATCTTCTTAGAAATACTTCGGTAGTTTCCATGTCTTGGTTATTGTGAATAATGTTGGAACAAACATAGGGGCAAGATATCTCTTTGAACTATGGATTTTCTTTGCTTCAGATACATATCCAGAAGTGGAATAGTAGCATTGCATGGTATGACTATTTTTAAGTTTTTTTTTTATTAAACTTTTATTTAATGAATATAAATTTCCAAAGTATAGCTTATGGGTTACAATGGCTTCCCCCCTCCCATAACTTCCCTCCAGCCCGCAACCCTCCCCCCTCCCGCTCCCTTTCCCCTTCCATTCATGTAAAGATTCATTTTCAATTCTCTTTGTATACAGAAGATCAATTTAGTATATATTAGGTAAAGATTTCAACATTTTGCCCATATAGCAACATCAAGTGAAAAAACTACCATTGGATTACTAATTATAGCATTAAATAGCAATGTACAGCACATTAAAGACAGAGATCCTACATAATTTTTTTTTCAAAATAATTAATTTTCTATGCCATTTCCATTTTAACACCAGGTTGTTTTTTTTTTCATTTCCAATTCTCTTTATATACAGAAGATCACTTCAGTATATAATTAGCACTATTTTTAAGTTTTTGAGGAACCTCTATACTATTTTCTATCAAGGCTGTATCAATATACATTCTCACTAACAGGGTGCAAGGGCTTAGTTTTTATTATATCTTCCTTGATACTTGCTGTATTTTATGCTTCTGATACTAGCCAACCTAATAGATATGAAAAGATATTGCATTATGGTTTTGCATTTCCCTAATGTTTAACAACATGGAATGACTTTTCTTGTACGTTTTGGTCACTTGGATCACTTATTTGGAATTTTCTGGAATTTTCATTTTTTTAAAAAAGGTTTTATTTATTTGAGAGGTAGAGTTATAGACAGGGAGAGGGAGAGACAGAGAGAAAGGTCTTCCATCCACTGGTTCACTCCCCAAATGTCCACAACATCCAGAGCAAGCCAATCCAAAACCAGAAGCCAGGATCCTCTTCCAGGCCTCCCACACAAATGCAGGAGCCCAAGGACTTGGAGCATCTTCTACTGCTTTCCCAGGCCATAACAGAGAGCTAGATTGGAAGAGGAGCAGCTGGGACCCATATGGGTGCTGGTGCTGCAGGCAGAGGAATAAACTACTGTGCTACAGCACCGGCCCCTGGAATTTTCATTTTTTAAAAATTTAATTATTTGAAAGGCAGAGTTACAGAGAACAACAAACAGTGGCAGAGAGACAGAAGTCTTCCATCCACTGCATCACTCCCCAACTGGCCCCAACATCTTGAACTTGGCTAATCCAAAGATGGATCTCCCACGTGGATGAAAGGCAATCTTCTGCTGCTTCCCCAAGAACATTAACAGTGAGTTCTATTGGAAGTGGAGCAGCTGGGACTGAACAAGTGCCCAAATGGGATGCTGGTGTTACAGGCAGTGGCCTAACCTGCCATGCCACAGAGGAGGCCACTAGAGTTTATTCTTTGCTATTGAATCTTATTAGTGTTTTGGATAGTTTGGCGATTAGCCTCATGGGATATATGGTTTGCAGTTTGCAAGTATTTTTTTTCGTTGTAGGTTGCTTTTTCATTTTGTAGTTTGCTTCCTTTGCTGTGCAAAAACTTTTCAGTATCATTCCACTTATTCACTTTGGCTTTTGTTGCTTGTGTTTTATGTCATATCCAAAGAGTCATTGCCAAGCCAGTATTGAAGATCGTTTCCACAGTGTTTTCTTCTAAGAGCTTTGCATTTTCAAGTCTTACATTTAATTCTTTAATCCATTGTGAATTGCTGTTTTCAGTGTATAAAATAAGGATCCAGTTGCTTCCTTTTTTTTTTTTTTTTGTGGATCTGTTTTTTTCACTGTGAAGAATATTGAAGAAACTCCCCTTTCCCCTTTATGCGTTCTCGTCTTTCTTCACAAATATTTGTTTACCACAGGGGCATGGGTTTATTTTTGGCCTGTAGATCCTACTTCAGTGGTTGATGTGTTGGATAGCCAGTGCTATAATTTTGATTGCTGTGTTCATAATATACTTTTTAAAAAAGGTTTATTTATTTATTTGAAAGTCAGAGTTACACATAGAGAGAAGGAGAGGCAGAGAGAGAGAGGGAGAAAGGTCTTCCATCCTCTGGTTCATTTCCCAGTTGGCTGTAATGGCCAGAGCTAGGAGCCTGGAGCTTCCTCCGGATGTCACATGCGGGTGCAGAGGCCCAAGGCCTTGGGCCATCTTCTACTGCTTTCCCAGGCCACAGCAGAGAGCTGGATCAGAAGTGGAGCAGCCGGGATAGGAACTGGCACCCATATGGAATGCCAGCACCGAAGACGGCAGCTTCACCCGCTACACCACAGCTTCGGCCCCCATAATATACTTGGAAACAGGAAGTGTGATACTTCCAGCTCTCTTCTTTCTCAAGATTGCTTTGAATATTTATATTTTTTGTGGTTGCATAATAATTTTAAATTTATTTTCATTTGGGATTTGATAGGGATTGCACTGAATATATAAATCACTTTGGGTATCATGGTCATTTTTAACAACATTAATTCTTCTGACCCTAAACACAGGATATATCTCCACTTATATTTGTTCCTCCCATTTCTTTCATCAGTATTTTCTGGTTTTCCAAGGATCTTTCACTTCTTTGGTTAAATTTATTCGTAAGCATTTTATCCTTTTTGATGTCAGTATAGATGGGATTGACATGTTTATTTTTTTGAGTTTGATATTATTAGTGTATGGAAATACAAATTAATTTTGCATGTTGGTTTTCTATCCCAAACTTTACTGAATACATTTATTAGCGCTAGCAACTTTTTGGTATATATATATATATATATATATATATATATATATATAGAGAGAGAGAGAGAGAGAGAGAGAGAAATGATTATGTCACCTGGAAATAAAGACAATTTTACATTTTTCTTTGCTGATTTGGGTGTCTTTCATTTCTTTCTTTGGAGTAATTTCTTGGGCTAGGACTTCTACTACTATATCAAATAGAAGTAGTGAGAGGTGATCTCTTGTCTTGTGCGTCATCTGAGCTGAAAAGTGTTCAACTTTTTCCTGTTGGGTATGATTTTAACTACAGGTTTGTCATCTGTGACTTTCACTGTGTTGAGGTATATTGCTTCTATATTTAATTCATTAAGTGCTTTTACCATAAAAAGATGTAGAGTTTTGAAAAATCCTTTTTCTGCATCTATTGAGATGAATATTCAGTTTTTGTGTTTCATTACATTAATGTGGTATATTATACTTATAGATTTATAGAGACTGAATCATCCTTGCGTCCTAGCTTCTCATTATTTACTTTTTAAAAATAGGAAAACTTTTAAAAGACATGTTTATAGAGAATTGGGTGTTTCTTCCCATTTCATAAATATTTTTAATGCAATTGAGAAGTTGACCTTTATAATATACTCATTATAGTTGAGCTGGAAGTTCACTTTGTTTTGCAGGTCAGCTGGAAGCTCTTGCCATTTTCACACACTTGCTAGTTTTCTAGTTTTTTTTGTTTTCATCAAAGAACGTAGAAACCTGTAATCTATTTTCAAAGCTACCAACATTTTTACTTATTAAAGTGAATTTGGTCTTCAAATTTGCAAATACCTGTGAGTGGATTACAAAGTTGTTTTGTTCATGGTCCACGAAAAGCAGTTTGGAGAAGAAAGAGAAACACGCACACATCCATACACACACACCCATACACACACACAATCCCACCACCACCCTCACTGCCACCATGTGCCTTGAGCCTTACTAAAATGCTGATGTATTACTTTTGTCTCCTTGAGTAGAGTAGATACTTTACAGAATATTTCAGTAATGGGGAGAAACAATTCTGAAATTACACAGAGGGTGAAAACAGTTAAAAAGCAGTAGCCATTTGTCTTCTATCCCAGCTGGATTTACTAATATAGTTCTTTCTCTGGTTAATCTACACAAATGCTCTAATGATTACTAATCCTGAATACTTTTGTCCTGAAAGCTATCAAATGAAATCATATTTGGAAAATCACTTAACTAAAGCTTTAATATATTAAAATGTATGCTTCTTCATTTAAAATACCTTGGAAAAAGACAAAGTTTCAACTGAATGGAAAAAAAAAAAAAACCTCAGCAATTTCACTTCCCATAGTCACTATTAAGCAAAGTAGTCCATGTTCTAAACCTACATATGTATATAGGTGTCTTTACCTGGTTTATACACGCAAATCTGTATTCAGCCCGTTTAACTTGACATTATAGTATAACAATTTTTATGCTTAACTGCAAGCATTGCTACCATGATGGCAAAATGGTACGTCATACGTACATACTGAGGTTTAGTTAACCATTCCCATGCTTTCAGACTCAGTTTTTTATTATTATAAATAAGGGTACTCAGGGTATCAATCTGAGTCTGATGTTGGATTGATTCCTGAGAATTTCAATTCTGTAAGTGTCAAGAAGGATTATTAATGTTTTAATAATTAATATCATTTAATAATTAATATTTTGAGCTTCCTGATTCATTTTCCAAATGACTTTGCACAATATACAGTATTGGAAATTAAACAGTGCCTGGGATAGAGGTGCGATTTTATCCTCGGGTTTAAAACTAAAATGTTTTCAGTTTAATCATAGTTCTGGATTTCATTCCCTCCCACTCACCAGCTCCCAAAGGCCCTCCTTTGGATTTTTCCTCTGAGTGAAAAGCGCTACTATTTGCAAAAGCCAGGAACCTGGATGGGGTGTGCATCTTCAGTGCACAGGGAATAAGCCCAAACACAGGGCCAGAAACAGAGACGATGGCAGGCAGGGAGCCCAAACTGAATCCATAGCCAAAGAACTGAAACAGAGAGCTGGTAGATTTGAGAAGGCAAAAAAGAGGCAGAGCCTAGATAGATTTACTCAGGGCAAAGGATGCATGTAGATCCCAGTGGGTCCCTAGTTTCTAGAAACTTGGTGGGCAGCAGCTGGGAAGCCCTGTGGGAGAACATCTTTGGGCCTGTCCATGTACTGTGCCCACCAGCAAAGCATTCCTCCATGCTAACAAAACCTCTCTCTTGGATGTCCCTCAAATGAAACCTAAGGGAGCATGAATGTTCTTCGTGATGGCTTATCTTGGCAGAAATAGCATGTTTCCAGTGCATACTGATGCCAGGTGTTTTGCTTCCCTTAAATTCTCCAAATGCACCACGGCCTTCTTCCCAGTGCTTTTTTCCTCTCTCTCCACCTAAATGCTTCCTCCAACTCCATCCCCTGCTGCTTATCCTACAAGACTTAAATCAAAAGGTCCTTCATGAAGCCCTGGTACAATGCTTCATTGCACACCCTTTCAGTATTTGAACCTGTCCCATGACTCCCAACTCACTGCTCTACAAGCTCCAGGGACACACAATCTCAGCCTGTCCCCTCCTAAGTCATGTCCTTGGCTATAGGGCCAAGCCTGGCTCACATGAATTAATAGACCTCTGGTGAATAAATACATTAGGAAAGGAAGTAGCCTATCTTCCCCTAACACACAAGATAAAAGCCTTTATGTGACCCCCTACTGGCCCTGAGTTTGTGAATTGAGAAGATAGCTTTCACATACAGGGAAGTCTTTCCCCTACATTGATGGATAGTATGCCAGTCAGTCCTGGTAGTTTTCAGACAAATCAAATTAGAAATCATTGTGCTCATTTGGAAAAATCAAGAATTGGCTTTGAAATTTTTCCAGACAAATTAGATTGCACCAAGATCATTTTTCCCTGGCTTAGAAATGCTTGATTGGCTTTGTCTGATGCCTCATGATTGAAGCTCAGTCTTGCACTGCTAACTTTATTTTTACTCACAGGGTGTTGTGATGTCTGGATGATGATTAAAAACAAAATAAACACCCACAATGAAATGCTTTGTAAATAACAGCTCAGCATATTAATATAACCCTTGGAAATAGCATATTTAAGAAACTCCAAACCCAGTCACTGTGAGCGGAACTGCAAGCTGGCTCTGCTATAATCCCAAGAGGATCTGAAAAATTGGTTTTTTGGTATAGTAAGACAACCACATCTGATTTATTATTTTTTCTCAATATATAAAAGAGCAGTGTGCCAGAGTTTTTATTATGATTGCATTTGAGGAGCTACCACAGGCGAACATCACTCAGCTCCTTGTCCTTGCTCACCAACGTGGTCTCTTCCGCTAGCTCCTGCTTCAGTTTCCAAACTCATCATAGCTTGGATCAAGGTCTCTTCTCAGCAAACCCTGGTATATAACTTCAGATAGTTTCTTCAACAAAGCAAGAGTGATCCACTATCCCAGTTTTATTCTTTTTAAACTTTTTTTTTATTATTTATTTGACAGGTAGAGTTATAGACAGTGAGAGAGAAAGAGACAGAGAGAAAGGTCTTCTTTCTGTTGGTTCACTCCCTAAATGGCCGCAATGGCTGGCGCTGTGCCGATCTGAAGCCAGGAGCCAGGTGCTTCTTCCTGGTCTCCGACATGGGAGCAGGGGCCCAAGCACTTGGACCATCCTCCATTGCCCTCCTGAGCCACAGCAGAGAGCTGGACTGGAAGAGGAGCAAATGGGACTAGAACCTGGAGCCCATATGGGATGCCAGCACTGCAGGCAGAGAACTAACCGTGTGAGCCACGGCGCAGGCCCCTATCCCAGTTTTATTCTTCCCAAATTACTTGAGCCCACGCCTGAATCTTTGCCAACCAAGTTGGGGAGCTGTGATTGGGGGTGAAAGGAAATTACAGGGAAAGAAAGTCAGGGAGTGGTGGCAAACAGCCTAGTTGAGAATGAGCTGTAGACCAGAGAACACTGACCTTGCATGCAACTCGCATGCTTCTTTATTTTCAGATTATCATTTTAACTAGAGCAGATGATAACTTTCTGGAGTGTTTCACAAAATAGCTAAATGGCCTGAGTCAGCAATAGAAGGAAATAATAGGTGTCCTTGGATAGTAAAATGTTTAAATTAACTTAAAAATCCAAAATAACTAGCCAAAGTTTGAGTGAAGGAAAAATGTCCACAAATGAGAACTACTTACCAGCAACACATCAGTGATGGCTCACTGTTGCCATAACCTACATCCCTGCAGCCAACACAAGGTTAGCAAATAAATAAAATCATCCAAGAGCGTGGATTCCTAGCAGACATACCAAGAAGAGGCAGCATCCAAGTGGGAAATTCAAGCACAGCTGTGGTTTGCTGTTATGAGCTGGCTTCTGTCATTATACAGCAGTGACATCAAGTCAAGTATGGGAAGTATTGTCTTCAATAATGAAGCTGTGAAATGGGTACCAAGTAAGTCATTTGTTAAAAATGTCCCTCTTCTCAGTTCTTCTAACCTAGTAAATTTTGGCAGTTATGCCATGTGCCAGGACCTGAATAAATAACCAATAACCACTAAACTCTTAATAGGTTCTGAGTTAAAGAATGTCTGACAAATACAGAGGACCATTAGCTCAGTGTTGGTGCACTTCAACCTGTCCCGTCTGTTATCCACTCAGGTTTAGATCACTGTGGTGTTTCTTTATCCATGTCTGTCAATGGAGTGGCATCCTTTGAGGTTGGGCCCTGTGTATACAAGACAAGTGCCAATCCATCCAATTGGCTCTATAGTCACATGACAAAAGAGTTAGAGTACTGAGGCTCTGTGTCAGAAGGCTTCAGGAAGAACAGTCCCATCATGCAACTCCCAGCCATCAGTCATGAGAAGATCAGAGTAACAATGCTATTACTGAAAGATCTCTGCTATGAAGGGCCCATCCACACAGAAGGAGCTTTTAGGTGGAGGGTTTTATTGGATTTCGATCAGCCGTTGCCACACTTCAGCTTGGGGGCAGAGTGACCGGGATGCATTAAGCAGACTGCTGCTCAGTACCTGCACTCTCTCTCATTGTTTTCTTTTTTTCCATTGCACAGCCCCTGGACCAGCACACAGCTAAGTGGCTGCGCAGAACTTCTCCCATCTTGTCGTCTCCAAGAGAGTTTCAAGCGCTGTAATGCCTAGCACAGTTCAGTGTGAACTTAGCCTTCTGTCTTCTTTGTAGGCACTTTCTGGGGAAGCAGAGGGTCAGAAGAAGGATCATGTTCTTATTGGTTGTCATATCCTGATAACTGTGTTTAAAAACAATGAGTTGTTTATTTTTATATCAAGCCATGTAATCTTCAGCTTACATATTATTTTTTAATGTACTTATGCTTGATCTTTCTTCTGTAGGAACAGAAGAATTGGTAGGCAAAGAGCCTTGGTTTCTTTCTTTATTCCCTGACTCTTTCCTAAAAGTAAAGAATTAATCACATTTCTCATGTCAAGAGTAGATGATTGATGTGGTGCTTCAAAGACCAGATAGAAGATAAGGAGATGGATGTTAAGTCTCCAAATACTCAACAATAATGGAACCAATAGGAATCTTAGGAATGAAGCCCAATAGCCTTAGGTTTCAAAAAATGCAACCCTTGCTCCACCCACACATGCTCCCATTTAAAGGAAAAAACAAACCATCCAATCAAATATATACATGGGAGCCCGATTTTATTTTTGCAAAGGTAAACTATTTGATCTTTTTAAAGTAATTTATAAATACCTTGCATTTGCAGGGTTACAGTAAATGCATGATAATTAATACACACAATTCTCATAGATTCTCATGCAAATGTGCTATTAATGAGAGTAGATTAATGTAGTTCATAGAATCTTTTTACCTTTTTAACTTGTTGAACTCTTTATTTAGTTGGGCATTAAGACTAACTATAATGTGAATTTAAAATGTTATATTAAATATTAAAAAATTAAGAGGAGAGGTTGGGAGGGTGGATAAAGGGAGAGAAGGAGGGAGGGAAGGAAGTATTATTCTATTCTTAGAGAGCTTGACCTTTCAAGAAAGAGATTTATTATTACTAGAAGTGAACCTGTAAAGAGACGAAAGGAAAAGACTAAAATAGACTTTTTGATTTGGAGGTTGTTTGCAAATCTATGGAGTTAAGGTAAATGGAGGTATAGTTGGGTGAAATTAAGTGAAGGGACATGATAGGCTTAAAGGAAATGAATCTAGAAGTCCCTTAAGGGCTGGCACTGTAGTGTAGTGGGTTCTGCAGTGCAGTCATCCCATATGGGCCCTGGTTCTAGTCCTGGCTGCTCCACTTCCAATTCAACTCCCTGCTAATGCGCCTGGAAAACCACTGGAGGATGACCCAAGTACTTGGGCTCCTGCACCTGTGTGGGAGATCAGAAGAATCTCTTGGCTCCTGACTTTGGATCAGCCCAACTCTGATCATTATAGCCATTTGAGGGGAGGGTGAACCAGCAGATGAAAGATTCTCTTGCCTCTCTCTCACTCTCTTTCTGTAACTGTGCGTTTTAAATAAATTTAAAACAAAATTGTAAAAACATAAAGTCCCTTAAACATGTTCATCAACAAGTCAGACTTTTACATGCCTGGCTATTCACACTATTCTTTTTTTTTTTTTTTTTTGACAGACAGAGTGGACAGTGAGAGAGAGAGAGAGAGAGACAGAGAGAAAGGTCTTCCTTTACCATTGGTTCACCCTCCAATGGCCGCCGCAGCCGGTGCACTGCGCTGATCCGAAGCCAAGAGCCAGGTGCTTCTCCTGGTCTCCCATGGGGTGCAGGGCCCAAGCACTTGGGCCATCCTCCTCTGCACTCCCGGGCCATAGCAGAGAGCTGGCCTGGAAGAGGGGCAACCGGGATAGAATCCGGCGCCCCGACCGGGACTAGAACCCAGTGTGCCAGCGCCACTAGGCGGAGGATTAGCCTGTTGAGCCGCGGCGCTGGCCTTATTCACACTATTGTTAACCATAAGGTAAATTTCTGGTCAATCTGAACCTATGGAAAATCCAGCCTTCAGTTTTGTCTGTAACTGATTCTGTCCAGTTTTGTCATAACCTCTCCTAAAGGATAGTTCAGCAAAACTTTAAGAAAGGCAACTCTGATGGGATAGCAAGTTACAATGCAACAGGCTGGCAAATAACTCTGATGTGCACCTAGTATGTTAGACAGCTGAGGGAAACTGTTGTTAAGTAAGGGGATGTTTCTTTTATTGCACATGGTTTCAAAGTGACTGGCTTCTATCATGCAGCAAAGTGGTTGACCAGGGATAAAAGAAAGACAAGGAGCCAGGCGCAGTGCCAGAGAGCTAGAAACCTGCATGTGATCTCATTTGTTCCCATATCAACCCTCTATTAGTCCCCTGAACACAGTAGGAAGCAATGAGCATGAGCGAGAAGACACAGCTTTCCCAGAAAATTCATGATAAGAATTTGGTTCTGCCTATATTTCAGTTTCACTTTCTTCTCAGAATTCAAAGCAAATGGGGTATACTCAACTAGAAATGCACTATTATGTAAGGCTTATTCAGTTATCAAAAAGTAGCTGTTATTACAAGGCAGTATAAGAAACAATTTTACCTGTAGCACATGCTGCTGACAGTCATCAGAGAAAGCCGTGAAGATAGGAATGTTGGAAAAGGAAAAAGGCACCAGGCATAGGCAGGGATGGAGGTCTGCTGGGCCTGGACAAAGGGGGTGTGGGAGTAAAGTACAGAGGCCAGGATAGGTCACCTCTGTTGGAGGAAGAAGGCAAGAAGTTTGTTTAGTGATCATGCTGCCATAGAAACATTACCAATGGAGGGGCTTAGTGAGTTTCAGGGTTTTTATTTGCTTTTGGTGGACATAGTGATGGTGATCAGGAAACACTTGCCAGGGCAGGGGATCATCCACTAGCAGCCAGGAACCATCTGTTCCTTCCGGTGTGATGTCTACACTGCCAGTAGAGGACAGTGGGAGCCTTTCTTGACCTTCGCGTGCCTTCGTGAGCGAACACCTCCTTTCAATCATACCTGCAAGTTTCTCTCAGCATCTGTTTACTTGTCTCTGTCTCCCTTATGGTTGTTTGTGTGTAATAGGTTTCTCAGAAACAAAACTGGGTGATGCAGTCATCAGTCCTACAGCTCATAATGACTCAGATAGACTCAAAGAAATGGTTGATAGATGAGGTCACAATTGTGTGAACATCATAGAGGATATGCACTACACTAAGATGGTTATGATACCACTAGGTGGTGAAATCTTACAGAATCACCCATGGTATATGGGGTCTGTTGTTGGCCAAAATATCATTATGAAACATATTACTCTGTACATACACACAACAACAACAACACACACACACACACTCACAGAGCTGACTGAAATAATAACAGTATGGTTGGAAAACCAAAGTGAAGATTATTTACCTAACCAAACTGAACACTTAAACCTGGAAATAACCATTCATTTAACCAAGATGGCTATTGTATAGGCTGTTTTGTTACAGGATCCTTACAGGGTGAGTATAATACAGCTTTATGTGTGGCTATCAATTACACTGAAAATTGCAGAAGACTCATTGAAAATCAGAAAGTTCATGGTAAAAGCTAACAGACTTGATTATTGTTTGAGTCAGTATATCACATCCCCATACTCACTCCTACTCTGAATATGATCTATCCTGCAGGCAGAGGCAAGAGGGTGCCATTTATGATCCTTTCTATGATGTCCCTAGGAGATAAAGCTCACTCCTTCTTAAGACAAAGTAGAGGTCTCCCTGTTCTTGTTCAGAGTTTGCATAAAGGTCCTGCTACCTAGGAACCAGCTCAGCTGACTTAGACCTGTGCAATCCCCAGTATACTCTTAGTCCACATACCTATAGCTATCTGTGAAAGAAAGGGATAAGGAAGAACTGGCTCACTGGATACGGGTTCTGGGAAGTGTCACAGTTTGGGGAACGGGGAAAGTCCCTGGTGTAATTCACTGAGTCTAAAGGCCTGAGAGCCAGGGGAGCTCATGGTGGGAGTGCCAGCCTGATGGAAGAAGGGAAGATGAGATGTCACAGAACAAGCAGGCAGGCAGCAAAGCAAAGCTGTGAACTCCTCCTTCATCTGTCTTTTGCTCTGTTCAAACCCAACCGGGTTGGATGCTATCCACTCATATTTAGAAGGACCATCTGCTTTACTGAAGTCCGCCCATTAAAGGCTAACCCTCACAGATAGACGCAGAAACAGTGGTTAATCTGACACCCTGTGGCTAGTCCAGCTGAAACACACAACTAAACCTGTGGGACTTTTAGACCCAGCTATCTAAAGCCCTCCCCTGGGGTGGGCATCATGGCCCAGGTTAAGCTGCAAACTTCAATGCCAGCATCCCATATTTAGTGCTGGTTCCAGTTCTGGATGCTCTGCTTCCAATCCAGGTCCCTGCTACTGAGCCTGGGAGGGAAGCAGAGGACAGCCCAAGTGCTTAGACTCCTGCTACCCATGTGGGGGATCCAGATGGAGTTCCTGGCTCTTGATCCAGGCCTGGCTATTGTAGCCGTTTGAGGACTGAACCAGAAAATGGAAAATCATTCTCTCTCTCTCTCTCTCTCTCTCCCCTCTTTCTCTCTGCCTTTCAAATAAATAAAATAATTTTTACAAAAAACCCTCAACTCTACTTGCCTCCATTGCTATAATAGCTGCCTAAAAGGTTCTCCATGGCCATTGTTTATATCCTACACATTCCCTGCCTCTGACTACAGTTCTCAGAGGGATGTTCTAAAGGGAAATTGTGAATGCACACCCCAATCAATACAACAGTTTCCTCTTCACACTTCCCATTTACAAGTTTCCGTAGGATAAAGTTCTGGTACTTCAACATGGTCAAAAGGCTTAAAATATCAGGTCCATGCCTACCATTTTCGCTTCATCTTGTCTTCTGATATGCTAGCTTTGGAACTGTAGACACATGTTCAGGTCCATGAATATGCCACACACCTTCCTGACTTATGCTTTTGCTAAGGCTGCCTTTCTCTGCTCAGAAAATGCAGATCCAGACTTTCCAAATAGTTACTCTCTTGTAAAAATCTCAATTTTCTTGTTACCTCCCTAAAGAAGCCTTTTGTAATCCCTTCATTTGAGACAGGTTTCCATTGTGTACGAACTCAGGTACTGCACCTGCATAACAGTTATTGAACTTGACGTTACCACTGCCCACCTGGGGGAAATGAGTCAAGGAAAAGCATTTGCTTCCTTTTCTGACACAAACTTGGTCATTGGATTTCAAGGTCCTGGGAGGGTCTTAAAATGCCATCAAGCTTCCTGGGTCAAGTAGGGCAGAATCCCAGCCTTCATTATTCATGGTACTAAATCATATGTATTTTTAGAGAGATGTAAGCATTCTCTAAGACAGACTGCAAGCTCGTCTTGTGATTCCAACTTCTGTGCTCCATTGGTAGAAGTGTCTCTCTTTCTCCCTCTCGCTCTCTCTCTTCCCTCCCCTTCTCCCTCTTCTTCCCCTCTCCCTCCTCTTTCCCTCTCCCTTTCTTCTTTTCTCACCCTCCCCCTTTCTCTTTTTCTCCCAGAAACAAGATGGGGTGAGAACTTCCGTATTTTGAAGACTGAAAAGAAAAGGCCATGGTAGTTCCCTAACGAATTGTTAAAGTAAAAATTATTCATGATAATTTTTAATGATAGAAATGGGACTGTTACAATGAGGTTAATAGTAATGGAGACAGATTGTATTCAGCTCCGGATACAACAAGGAAAAGTGTGTTTTAAAGCTGAGGGACAGAGTGGGGGATCAATGGAAGGAAAACTACTTAAAAGTAGGGTAATTCTTTGCTGAATTAGCCTAGCAGGTGTTTTGCCGAGGGCAGACCCAGGGGATAAGAAACAGAAGGTGATCAGTCCAATGATGACCAATTTTTTTTTCCTATATTGCCTCAGCAGAAATTTTGCTAAAACTGGAAATTGGGTCAACATCAGACATAATCAGGAGAGAGGATTTAGAGATGCCTGACAGTAGACATCGTCTGGGAGTCCCCAAGGGACAAATGGCTTCTCCATTTTTGTCCCAGCACTGCCAGTCATCATGTCTCTTAGAGAAGGATGGGCACATTCAAGAAAGAAAGAACAGGGTACAAAAAAACTGCTACCATGGAAACAAGTAGAGGCCCTCATTATAGGAAGACCAGGGACTTGTGCCAGTTGCTGCCTCAGGAAAGTCTCACCATCATCTTCAACATTAGCCTCAGTTATATGCTGAAGGCCACCTTTAACCAGGAAGCAGAGAGTCATATGCCTGCTGTACAAAAAAGCCGTAACTGGAGGGCAACACATTGGAGCAAAGGAAATGAGTTTATTCAGAAGGCTGGCAAACAGGAAGATGGAAGACTAGTGTCCTAAAGACACCATGCCCTGGAACTGCTTTTAAATAAAGTGGCAAGACTAGAGGTGATGCATCATTGCAGACCTGGGCACCAGAAAAGGACCAACAAGGGTTGTGAAACCCTTAGTCCTTGATTAGCTGACTTTGGAGATGGGATCTAGTCAAGCTACTTCTATGCATCCTTACTGAAAGAAACACCATCTCTATGCCCACCCGCTTATCTCATCAGAGGAGGCAAGCTTTGGATAAGGTCTTATTTGCAGAAACCTCAACTGCAGGCAGAATTCCTCTCTTAGCTACCATGTCTACATGCAGGGTTGAGCAGCAACTATGTGCCCTGGAGGTTAAAGGCAACAGAAATAGTATGAAGGCAGAGAGGCTAAGGTGTCTTAGTATGTTTCTCCCCAAAAGTAGAGTGTCTTCCTTTCTCTCTTTTATAAGGGTTTATTTATTTGAAGTGCAGAGTTACAGAGAGAAATATTTCAACTACTGGTTCACTTCCCAAATAGTCTGTCAATGGCTGAGGCTGGGCAAGGCAGAAGTCAGTAATTAGACACTCCACTCAGATCTCCCACAAGGGTAACATGACCCAAGCACTTGAGCCATCTTCTGCCTTTCCAGGTCCATTAGCAGGGAGCTGAATTGGAAGTGGAGCAGCAGGGATGATACTGGTATCATGGGATTGGCTTAACCCACTATGCCACAGCACTGGTCCTAAGTGTCTTCCTTTTTGAATAGGGAAAGACCCGTGGGTCTTCTAAGATATGAAGAGGGAAAACGGAACCATGGCAATTACTGGCTTTCTTTCCATCTTCCATTCAATCTAATCTATGAGACAGCACCAATCACTCTACATTTGTATTTTGACTACAGAAAATCCTCCCTTGCCATTGAACGAATGCTTTGTACTATTTATAATCATAGCATACATGTAACTACTACAGAAAGCAAAGAATTACAGTCATATTTGTGCAGCTGACTTATAGACTCTTCTGCTTAGGACATTGTTGTCCAATGTTTGGGAAGGCTTGAAGGACTGTGAAACCTTGAATGAATTAAACTTAGAGTAGAATGGAAGGGCTCTGAGAAATGGGACTCTTTCTTGCGGTACAAGGGATGAAAATTGGAGAAACAGAGAAAAGAAGAACATGAAGATAAATCTGTGGACCATGGGCCAAATCTGTTTTGACACAATTCTGAAGGATAAATCTGTGGACCATGGGCCAAGTCTGTTTTGACACAATTCTGAAATATATTGTCTCTTGTGCGCCTTTTCTAAATGACTGGTGGACACTCCATCAAATGCCAATTGAGAAAGATTCAGAAGCCACAAATGGCCTAGTTGGAAATAGCCCATGTTGAATTCAAAAGTAGCATTTTTACACATAGTTAGTGTTTTTCTTCTTCCGTCCCACCTTACTGGATGGGGTGGGTGGTCATTCTGCTCAACACTGTGCAGCTCCTTTTCTGGCAAGGAGGACAGCTGAGATGGGAGTGTAAGCTGAAGCAGCACATACCAGCTATGGCATGAGACATGAGCTATGAACACTCACGTTCTAATGGAAAACTGGGGCATATTTGGCATAGAAGGGATTTCTTTTGTTGCCATTTCAAAAATTAATAAAAAGAGGACAGATTTCATACATTCCATTAGTACAATTCCAGGCAGACAACCACACTTCTCTTCCTCCTCCCAATCCTCCTTCTTCCCTCCCCTCCCTTCCTTTCATCAGTTTTTGCAAAAACATAATTGCAATATACCCTATATTCACAGGTTTAATTCACCACTAAGCATAACATTCAACAAGTAAGAAGTAAGAAGACCACAATTTCAGAGGAGTATAAGCAATGCTAAAGACAACAATCATATCGCAATATATCCATTTCATTCCAATGTGTTTTTGGTATTCTATGTTAATTGCCAAATATATTTGTCTTTTTGAGAGTGGCTTTTTTCATTGAGCATAATGGCTTCCAGTGCATTTATTTTGTTGAAAAAGATAGGATTTCATTCTCATAAGATAGATTTCATTCCGAGTAGCATTGCACCGTGTGTATGTGTGTGTGTATCACATTTTCTGTTTTTTAAGATTTTTTTATTTATTTGAAAGTCAGAGTTACACAGGGAGAGAAGGAGAGAGAGAGAGAGAGAGAGGTCTTCCATCTGCTGATTCACTCTCTAATTGGCCATAATGGCCAGAGCTGTGGCCAATCTGAAGCCAGGAGCCAGGAGGTTCTTCCGGGTCTCCCACGCAGGTGCAGAGGCCCAAGCACTTGGGCCATCTTCTACTGCTTTCCCAGGCCATAGAAGAGAGCTGGATCAGAAGTGGTGCAGCCAGGACTCAAAGCAGTGCCCATATGGGATGCCGGCACTGCAGGTGGTGGCTTTACTCGCTAAGCCACAGTGCGGACCCTGGGCGCTTTAACCTCTGAGCTCCTCTGCAAAGTTGGGCCCTTTAAACAATGCAAGGGAGAGAAGCTGAGAAACGGGTGTGAGTGAACTGATTGAGTAGAACAGCACCTCAGTGCCTGGAGTCCTCCATTGATCTAAGGCCAACCTTCCATTGTTCTAAACCAGGAGAACTGAGAAGATGGCTCAGGTGAGCTGAACTTGAGTTTTGAAGCAAGAAGGGAAGGAGGAATTTTCATGATCACCTACAGTTTTTTTTAAGATTTATTTATTTATTTGAGAATCAGATTTACACAGAGAGAGACAGAGATTCGGGGGGAGGGGGTGTCTTCCATTCACTGGTTCACTCCCCAATTGGCCACAATAGTCAGAGCTGTACTGATCTGAAACCAGGAGCCCATAGCTTTTTCCAGGTCTTCTAAGCAGGTTCAGGGGCCCAAGGACTTGGGCCATATTCTACTGCTTTCTCAGGCCACAGTAGAGAGCTGGGTCGGAAGTGGAACAGCCAGGACTTGAACCGGTCCCCATATGGGATGCCAGCACTTCAGGCGATGGCTTTACTGGCTATGCCACAGTGCAGCCCTTATTACCTACAGTTTTCAAAGCCTTCATCATCCTCACCACTTCAAACTATTTCCCCTGAAACTTTGAGTACAGCTGCACTTGTGTCATCACAAGAGGTGATAATGACCTCAGAGAGTAAAAAGAATAATAGTTACTACTATCTCTTAACCTTTCTCCTCTGGAGAGCATCTGTCATTTTACTTTGTCCAAATAACAGCCCTACCACAGTTAGCTGGCCATCAGTGGGTATGCTTTTGTCATCCAGAGAGTCTCAGATGATCTGTTAAGCAAATGGACATTTATTTGGGGTCTTAGAATTGCAATTCAGGGAGCACAGATTTCAGTGGGAGATAAGATAAGTGTCATTAGGAAGAAATTTAAAATATCTATGCAAAAGTAAAAATAAGAAGTGTAAGTAGGCTACATAGGTTGCTCATAAAGAATATTATTGAGGGGCCAGTGCCATGGCTCACTTGGTTAATCTTCCGCCTGCGGTGCTGGCATCCCATATTGGCACCGGTTCAAGTCCCGGTCGCTCCTCTTCCAGTCCAGCTCTCTGCTGTGGCCCGTGAAGGCAGTGGAGGATGGCCCAAGTGCTTGGGCCCTGCACCCGCATGGGAGACCAGGAGAAGCACCTGGCTCCTGGCTTCAGATCAGCACAGCACTGGCCGTAGTGGCCATCTGGGGAGTGAACCAATGGAAGGAAGATCTTTCTCTCTCTCTCTCTCTCTGTCTCTAACTCTACCTGTAAAATTTAAAAAAAGAAGAATATTATTGGAGGATTTACATCTATGGCTCAGACTGTATCATTGTTTCAGGAAAGCAGAGTGTGATTTTGATTTATACAATCTTCTGGATGCCCTTTCAATAAATGACTTTCTTGTGGCACACCATCAAGTGCATAGACTGGTCACATCAGCCCATGATAGAGCTGGGTTGCAACTGTAGTTAACAGCTGCCAGATTTATCCTGTTTTTATTCTTGAAAAGAAACTCAGTACAAATGTACACATGCAAATTGAAACATCTATGACATATCATAAACAGGTTGGTGGACTTTTAAGCATGGTGGCACCCAGGGTAGAGGAGGGAGGTATCAGAGATGGTGGCCAAACATAAAAGTGCTCTGCACTAGACAAGTATGGTTTGTCTTCCACCATTGTCCCTGTGAATAAGGTCTATGGCTGCCGTTAAGTCACCTGCTTTCTCTACAGCCAGCTGTGCATTCTTGAAATGGAGAGAATAACACATTCTACACATGTTGTGCACAATTCACAAGACATATATGTAAATGCTAAGCCTACTGCCTGTCATGGTGGGCAGCATTAACTGCAAGCAATTTCTTGATGAATTAGCAGTGCTTTTCCCTTTGACTCATTAATGAGCTTCTGGAGCTCTATCCTAAAGAGAAGAAAATACCTGAATCACTGCAACCAAGAATTCATGTGAGAATATGCTCGTGGTAGCACGATGAAAAGTTAATCATTAGAATTGTACTATTGGTAAAAATTGTTTTCAGTCATAAAAGGCTCATAAATGCAAGTAATGCTGACCTAGGAATGTTTTTCTGGAAAGGGGGCTTTCGTAGTTAAATTTAAGGGTGAGAAATATTAGGACTGAGAGTCATATTACTTATCTTATGCTGCATCTTGCCACTTCAGTGGAAAACTGAATTCAGGTGGACATTCCTTTGATTACTCTTTTATAGTTTTTACTTTTTGAAAGAGACAGAGTGACAGAAAGAGAAAGAGAGCCCCCCCCCCGTAATTAACACACATTTATTCTTAGGTGTTGAAATTTAACTGAAAAGTGATCCCTGTTAAATATAAGAGTGGGAATAAGAGAGGGAGGAGATGTACAATTTGCGACATGCTCAATCGGACTTGACCCAAATGGTGTAGTTAGAAATGTGCCTGGGAGAGGGGGTATAGCTCAGGGGTAGAGCATTTGACTGCAGAAATGTGCCTGGGGGTTCCAATACAATCCCATCAAGATTGCATGTACCAATGCCATCTCACTAGTCCAAGTGATCAATTTCAGTTCACAATTGATCACACTGATAGGTCTAAGAGTCAAAGGGATCACACAAACAAGACTAGTGTCTGCAAATACTAACTGATAGAATAAAAAAGGGAGAGAACAATCCAACATGGGAAGTGGGACACACAGCAGACTCAAAGAATGGCAGATGTCCTAAACAGCACTCTGGCCTCAGAATGAGCCCTTAAGGCATTCAGATCTGGCTGAAGAGCCCATGAGAGTATTGTAGGCATGGAAAGCCAAGACATTCTGGAAAAAAAAAAACCTTCCTAAATGAAAGATCTCTGGAAAGAGGTACCTTTCTCTGAAGGGAGGAGAGAACTTCCACTTTGACTATGACCTTGTCTAAATAAGATCGAAGTCAGCGAACCTTAAAGGCTTCCATAGCCTTGGCAACTCATGACTAGAGCCTAGGGAGATTTCTGATGCCATAAACAAGAATGTCAAATTGTTAAGTCAACAACAGGAGTCACTGTGTACTTACTCCTCATGTGGGATCTCTGTCCTTAATGTGCTGTCCAATGTGAAATAATGCTAGAACTAGTACTCAAACAGTATTTTACACTTTATTTTCTGTGTGGGTGCAAACTGATGAAATCTTTACTTAATATATACTAAATCGATCTTCTGTGTATAAATATAATTGAAAATGAATCTTGATGTGAATTGAATGGGAGAGTGAGCGGGAGATGGGAGGGGTGCAGGCGGGAGGGAAGTTATAGGGGGGAAAAAGCCATTGTAATCCATAAACTGCACTTTGGAAAATTATATTTACTAAATAAAAGTTTAAAAAAAAAAAGAAAAGGAAAGAGAGCTCCCATCAGCTAACTCATCTCCACATATGATTGCAACATCCGGGGCTGGGCCAAGACCAAAACCAGGGGCCAGGAACTCCATGCTGCTCTCTCTCATGAGAATACAATAGCAGGACACTGGAATCAGGAGCACAGATGGAACTTGATTCCAGGCACTGGGATATAGGATGTAGGCATCCCAATTGGTTTCTTCTTTTACTTCTTATCCTCCTCCTCCTCCTCCTTCTCCCCCTCCTCCTCCTCCTTCTTCTTCTTCTTACTACTATTACTATTATTGTTCAAAAGGGAGAGAGAAGAGGAGAGGGAGAAAGAGAGAGAGAGAGAGAGGAAATGGCAGTGGGGGGGGGGGTTCCCATCTGCGGATTCACTCCCCAAATGCCTACAACAGGTGGAGCTGAGTCAAGGCCAAAGCCGAGAGCAGGGAATTCAATCCATGTATCCCATGCAGGTAACAGGGAAACAATCAGTTGTCATCTCCATGGCCTCCTAGAGTCTGCATTGGCAGGAAGCTGGATTTGAGAGATGGAACTGGTTATCAAATCTAAATAATCTGATGTGGGAGTAGGCATTTGAACCATTGGGACAAACTCCCACTCCTCAGGCAGCCACTCAAGATAGGGTAGAACCCCTAACTTTTTTGCATAGTGATGCTGGCTGTGGGAGAAGCTGAAAAAGGCTGAGCCAGGTGTTGTGCAAAGTCTGGCGTTCAGTGGCCTTGAAACAAAATATCCATGGCTGTTTGGACGTGCTTACCTGAACCAACTCACTGCATGGCTGTGAACATGAATGCCCGGAACATAAAAGAGACAAATGGTAGGAATGGGAAATAGGATGTGGCTGGCTATGGAGTTTGCAGTATGAATTCCAAATGGTTTTCATGATATAATACATATTCACTATTTTAAAAATTTTCTCCTGACTCATCTATTGGAAGTGACCCAATCACATGGCCTAGGTGGGCACCATGTGTTCACTCCTTAATTTCCCATAACTTCCTGATGTAGAAATTAACCCTAATTATTCTCAGATCAACATGGACTCATTTCTACCCTTGCTTATGCAAATAATAATTTTCTTTTTCATCGTGCTTCTATTGTGTACACAGCTTGTATCCCCAAGTCCAGGCTTTCCATCCAGTCTGCACTACCTGTTACTGAACATACTCTCAGCAAATTGAAACTGTGGTCCATGTACTTGACTGTTTCTAAACTTTGAAAGAAAGCTATTCAGCAAGCATCAGAGTGCTTCCACATCCAGTTTGTAATCACCTCCCAACCTTTCCTCCTTCATATTCCCCGGACCTCCCTATCCTACTTGCAAATGAAAGGGTGTCTTCAGTTTTCCCGGAATGCCATTGTGCTAATTTCTCCAAGTCTTTGCTCATACACTTACCCTGGCTAGGGCTCAATCACACTCTGCTCCCCGGATCTCCTTCCGTATAAGCCTCACCTCCTCGCTAAACCTTTGCTTATCTAGTTTTTGCTTCTGCCAGGCTCCCATGAGAGCTGGGCTCCGTCTCTCTTTTAGCACATTTCACTGTGTAACAAAGTTTTTCCATGTGCATCTTTTTAAAAACCGTCCCAAACGCTTGGCACATGGTCGGCGTGCCATACGGATTTATGTGATGAGCGAGTGTAATTATTTTTACATCTTAAATTCCCTAGAAAATGTTCATGTCCCACCGTCCTCCCTTCCTGGAGTCTCATATGGCCCTCTTCACAGATAGCACCGTGATCCTTCACACAGGAAGAAAAAAACAACCGTGGATGTGTCTCTGAGCAAAGCTGACATTTTTTTCCCCCTTTAAGATCTCGCAGCTGAATGTGGAATGATCCTGAAATTAAGGTCAGCTCCAAGTGGTTGTTTATATCAGCTGTCAGAATGCAGAATAAAAAACGGCTTTTATATGTTTGATTTTTTATTGTTTTCCAGGGCAATGTCACTTTTTCCTGCTCCGAACCACAAATTGTTCCCATCACATTTGTCAACTCCAGCAGCAGTTATTTGTTGCTGCCTGGCACCCCCCAAATTGATGGGCTCTCAGTGAGTTTCCAGTTTCGAACGTGGAACGAGGACGGTGTGCTTCTGTCCACAGAGCTGTCTGAGGGCTCAGGGACCCTGCTGCTGAGCCTGGAGGGCGGGATCCTGAGACTCCTGATCCAGAAAATGACCGAGCGCGTCACCGAAATCCTCTCAGGTACTGTGTGCTGATGCCTGCTAAGCTGGTTTCTTCAGCCAAGTTGAGAAGGGAGGTTCTGACCCATACAGAGAGTCCAACTCAAGGGATGCGGGAAGACCCAGTGTCCAAGTCTGTTGAAGCAGTATTTTTTTTTTCTTATTAGGGTAAAAAAAAATAGAGAATTTCAAATTAGGTGAATTTTAGCAAATGCCTAAATTTCCTTACCTATCAGCATCCTCACCAGACATGTGGGATTAAGAATTCCTACCCAGGAATATCTAGTGTACGGTAGATCATTGACAGAGCATCCTGCTACAACTTCGGCAGACTGGACCTGTGCTGTACGGACTCCTCAACATGCTGGCTCAGGGAAGGGAATATTTGCTATTTTGTAGATGAGGACATGCAGCCATGGAAGACTTCTACAATTACAATTCCTAAGTGACGAGCTGAGCTTTCAACATGCATGTGTCTGACTGACAAGTCTGTGTTTTCCTCTCGAGTCGCATTACCTTGGAAATTCGTACAGCCCTCTCTTCTGTCTCAAGGAAACATTAATGAGCTTTAAAAAAACCCCATATTTTAGGGGTCAACATGGAGGCAGAGAGGGTTAGGCTTCCTTCTCTGATGCCAGCATCCCCTATGAGATTCTGTTCAGATCCCAGAAGTTCCACTTCCAATCCAGCTCTGTGGTCATGAGCCTGTAAAACAGCAGAAGATGGCTCAGAGGTTTTGGCTCCTGCCTCTCACAGAGGAGATCCAAATGGAATCCCTGGTTTCAGCTTGGCCCAGCCCTGTTCAGTGTGGCCATTTGAAGAGTGAACCAGCAGACAGAAGGTTGAAGGTTGAAGGTTGATCCCCACTCACCCTCTTTCTGTAAATCTACCTTTCAAATAAGTAAATAAATCTTTTAAAAACATATTATAAAATTATATATATTAAAGATACATAGTTAAATATATGTGTGTGTTTTGAAAGAATTAAATAAGTAATGCATATGACATCTGGGTATAGAAAACACTTTTTTAAAAAGATGCATTTATTTATTTATTTAAATGGCAGAGTGACACAGAGAGAGAAATACGTCTTCCATCCACTGGCTCACTCCCCAAATGACCACAACAGCTGGGGCTGGGCCAGTCTGAAGCCAGGAACTCCATCCAGGTCTCCTGCATGGGTGTCAGGGGCCCAAGCACTTGGGCCATCTTCTGCTGCCTTCCCAAGCACATTAGCAGGGAGCTGGATTAAAAGTGGAGCATCTGAGACTCAAACTGGCACTCTGATATGGGACGCCAGTGTTAACAAGAGGCGGTTTAACTTGCTTTAACAGTACGAGCCCCAAAACTTGTTTGTGTGATCTGCAAATGCCTTTGGGAAGCACTGGCTTTTATTGCAATGTACGATAGACCTTAACATATACCAACATGGAACATATCTTAGAATAAGTCATGGTTTTCAACATTCTGACTCTTCCAGCTGCTGTTAGATCAGCATAGAGCAGTTGAAGTGACTTTTTCTGCCTTCCCTGTCATCTCACTGTCTTCTGTCCTCCAAATTGCAGTACTTTCTAGGTTGACAACCATTGGTGGAGGTCAAACCACATGCCAAGGGCTGTGCTAGGGACAGGCCTGCTGATAGGTCAACAGGTCCTTTGCGAGCTCTCCCTGAGTCATGAGTCTGCCTCAGACCCCCTGCTGTGCACCCTGGGACATCATCTATCATGGATGCAATGACAGTGCATTTTTTTCCTTTTGATTTAAATACCTGTCTTCTACTACTGGACTTTGAGTTTTATTATGCAAGTAGATAAATGGAAATTGTCTTAAATACTAAAAATAAAAAGCAGCTTAATAGTAAAGGTCTGATCAGAACATGAAGAGCCTCAAATGCCAATAAGGATTTTGCTAAAAAAGGCAAATTGAATCCCTGGCAAATGCAGGAGATCCTGGATTTGGGAGTAGATAGAAACATTTGAAGTCTCTCCTTTTTCTGTTCTGTTGTCCTGGAGAAACTTCTCAGTTCTCTTTCATATGCAAAGAGGAATGTATTCATTAACTATAGCTGCGTAATAGATAACACCTAAATCTGTGATTGAAGGCAATATTTCCTTTGTCTCAGTTTCTGTGGGTAAGGCATGCATGGGTCACTTGGCTGTGTGATCTCGGCTCAGGGCCTCTTTTGAGGTTGCAGTGGAGTTGTTGATGGGGCTTAATGGGGGGAGTATTTGCCCCTGGGCTAGCTCACATCACTGTTGGTAGCCTCAGGAGATTCATCACCCAGTTCACTCTCATGGACCTCTCCAGAAGGCATCCTGGAGAAGGTGAGCAAGATCACCTGACTGAGAACACCCAATACTGGAGGTAGTGTCCTATCACTCTTCTGTCATAGTCCACTCATTGTAAGTGGATAATCAAGTCCAGCCTATGTTCAGGTGGAAGTGCCTTTGTACAGTCATGGATATTTTCAAATGTGGATTGTTTGATCATCTTAGAGACTGCCTGTCACATGACATTTAAAAAATGTTGGGGATGGATGTTTGCCACCATGGTTAAGACATCACCTGTGATGCCCACATCCCATATTAGTATGCCTGAGTTCGAGACTGGCTTTGCTACTGACTACTGCTTCCTGCTACTATATATCCTGAGAGGTGGCAGGTGATAGCTCAAGTATTTGGGTCTGTGCCATCTGCTTGGAAGACCTGGGTTGAGTCCCCAACACCCAGCTTCAGCCTGGCCCAAACCCAGCAGTTGTGAATACTTGGAGAGTGAAGCAGTAGATGGGAGCATTCTGTCTTTCTGTCTGTCTCTTACTTTCTATCTGTCTCTGCCTGTCAGATAAAATAAATAAGCAGGACTATGATGTCCGTTAAATGATATTAGCATGTCTCCAGTACTCAGCAATGTTGAGAAGCTGTTTCACAAATTCCCTACCCTTCCATTCTCACTTAAGACCTAGAGGTAGAAGGTGCCTCATTCTATGAAGTCGTAAAAGCCATGAGCAAATTTGTGCAGTCAGAGGAGTTTTGCAAAATTTATTAGATTTCCAGTAAAGGAGGTGAGTTAATCACTTAGAATTATAATATTTTTCATGTTCAGAGTTATAAAAGTTAAACCTCAATCCTCCTTATTTAAAGAAGAAAAATGTGAGCTGGCACTGGGCTGTTTCTCTCTAATCAGCGTGATGTTTGAGTACAGAGACTTGTAGGCCCCAGGTCAAAAATGCAGTTTTAATATAGTACAGGCCCTGGCGGCTCTTTGCTGTAAAGACTCCAGGTGCGGCCTGTATTATTAAGCACATGTCAGTCCATTAAAATACGTTTATGACTGAGAGAGAGAAGGTGGTAAATGCTGCCACACTTCTCAGCTACAGAAAGAGAAAGAAATTATCAGTTATTACAGACCTGTCTCTCAAACATTGAAACAAGTAAAGGGAAGTTTTAAAAATGTGCAGCCTGAGCTCCTGAAATCTGTCTCAGAAAACTTGCATAATTCTCTCCTCCAGGGGGAATTTCCTGCATTTCGGGAAATTTGAAATTTCTTATCTTTTATACAAATGAAACAGGGCTTTACTTACTTGGGAGAATGGAGGCAAACAAAAAAAATATTCAAACAAAACATGTTCCTTTTTTCATCTGACAGACAGAGTAATAGAGAGAGAGAGACACACACACAGAGAAATCTTCCATCCACTGGTTAATTCCCCAAGTGACTACAATAGCCAGGTTAGATCCATGCTGAACCCAGGAACCAGAAACTCCATCCAAGTCTCCTACAAGGGTAGCAGGGGCCCTAGTACTTGGAACATTTTCTGCTGTCTTCCCAGGTACATTGGTAGGGAGCTGGACCAGAAGCAGAGCAGCTGGAACTGGAACTGGTGCTCCAATATGGGATGCCAGTATTTGCATCACAACACAAGCCCTGAAACAAAAACATCTCTTTCTTCCTTTACATTTCTGAATAAACTTATTTTTAGAGTACTTGAGATCATAGTGACTTCATAAGAGATGGAAACCCCACATGAACATTGAATAAACACTGACAATTGTCTTAGTAATTTTGAGGGTCAGTGGGGTTATCCTTGACACTTGGAACATTACATAAAACAGAAGTTGGCATCGCATTTTATTAATGGATTAGTGAATCCACATATTCAAAAATATATGTAAGTAGACTAGTTCAGGTGTTTCTAACACCTCAGATCCAAAAGAGAAGTCAATTCCCGTGGAAAAGGCAGCACAGAGGTGCCTGGCACCTACTTCCATATACCCAGAGCTTCATACTGTGTGCATGGCTTTTTAGGGAGAAGGAGATATTTAGGGCTTTTTGAATTGGAGATCTGGGAGAGACATGCAAACTAAATGCAGCCTTAAAATAGAAGGTATCTGGATTTAGTTGTTCTCTGGGATGAAGTTCCAGTAAAATAAAGGACGACAATGTATTTTTGAACCAGAAGACATTCAAACTCGGGCTTCTTTTTTGAATTCGCAAGTTCATGGCCTTTACATTATATCCTGCCGCTACTCATATTCGTTTTGTATACTGTCAGTTGTTTAAATAACTCAAATGTAAGGAAATGGTGCTTGAGAAGAAAGATTTACAGTCTAATGTACAATAGGTTATTAAGGGAAGTAGGCTATTTTGGAATCTAAAGTTGTGTTTTTCCCAAAATATTTCAGTTGGTAACCTTATTCTCAGGTACTGTAACTGAACACGAGACAGGGCTACTTATGAAAGAGGTTATTTTGGTTCATGGATTTGGGGATTCACAGTCCAAGACAGGACAGCCCCATTGCTCTGGAAACTGATAAAGGAAGTGGGTGGTCCAGTGCATACAGAAGATTCACCTGGAAATCCAGGAAACAGAGCTGTTGGGAGCAATTTCATCATCTGTGTCGGCATGATCTCTTATAAAACTCCTAGAATTCACACGGGGGCTTCACCCTTTCAGCCTTATCAATCTAGTTCCCAAAGCCCTCACTTCTGCACACCATGATTAGATTGAGTTTCCACCGTCCTAGCACCATCAATTTATGATTTTCAGAACTAAATGTCTGCACGAGCTGGGGAGTCAAATCATGCGTAAACAACAGCATTGAGTTTGATGGGATTCACATAGGAGGAGGAGTCCATTGACTGTGTAGACTTCTAGTCTACTTCAGCAAATGTTGTCTGTATAGAATAGGTTGTAGCAAATAATGTGCATTAACATACAACCCTCACAAAAATATTTTCTGAGTGCATATCACATTTTTGTGGGTATTTTTAAAGTTCAGTGCAGATTCCTTAGTGAGATTATTATCTAAGGAGTAAGACCACTAAGTGACAAGAGCTCTGTCTCAGTAGTGGTCTGTTTCCAAAGACTTTACCCTACTTTTCATGGCCATTTACATTCTAGTCACCTCTATGTTTGTCATCACATGTGGAAATCAAGGCACTGCGCTGGATCAGAGAATACCTTCAAGGAGTCTTGCTGCAGAGGAAGCTTTGCCGTTGCCCTTTCAGCAATCAGAAAATCTGCTTAGGTAAATTACAAATGAATGAGGAAACATCTGGAGAGACCACTTCATGTCTGTCAAACTCTCAGCCTTTTACTGTTGCTCATGAAGGACCATGTTCCAATGGAACCACTCTCACAATAGCCATATGTTCACAAGGATCACTCAAAACCCATACCTGCCTGTTGATCAACAGATACCATATTCAGTTTTTAATGAGAGCGTTTTCTCCACTTTAATGAATCTTTAAGATATACTTAGAATGGTGATGGGCATTGTCTAAACCGATCTGAACTACCACAAAGAAATACTACAGAACATTTCATAAATATGCATTTTCTTAGAAGCATTGGGTCATAATGGTGTCAATGTCATATGAAACATTAAGTACCCTTAAGAGAAAAATGTCACCATTTTAATTGTTTTGAAATTGATCTGACATTTCAATGCTGTTTTTATTTTTCTGATCGAAAATGCATAGTACTAAGAATAGGAATAAAGAAATAGAGGTCTTCAGTCTTTAAAACTTATTTTTCTATTGTAATGCTTCTGAAAATTTCAACTCCCCACTAAAGAGAGATTGTGGACGGCCGGCACTGTGGCTTAAAAGGCTAATCCTCCGCCTTGCGGCGCCGGCACACTGGGTTCTAGTCCTGGTTGGGGTGCCGGATTCTATCCCGATCGCCCCTCTTCCAGGCCAGCTCTCTGCTATGGCCCGGGAAGGCAGTGGAGGATGGCTCAAGTCCTTGGGCCCTGCACCCACATGGGAGACCAGGAGAAGCACCTGGCTCCTGGCTTCGGATCAGCGAGATGCGCCGGCCGCAGCAGCCATTGGAGGGTGAACCAACGGCAAAAAGGAAGACCTTTCTCTGCTACTCTGCCTGTCCACTCTGCCTGTCAAAAAAAAAAAAAGAGAGAGAGAGAGATTGTGGGCAAGGGAGCTAGAACTTGGGCTGAATAGCCTGGGTGTGTTCTACTAAGGTAAAAAATGCGAATAGTCTTGCTCTGTCCTCTTGCTACTGAAGAAGGTTGGTCTAGAATGACTGAAGCCACATTTACCCTTTTCTATGAATTCATGAAAGAATATAGCAGCTCAACCATGTCCCCTTATTATCTGAAAGGAAATCATTAGTCTTCCTTTGAAAATGAGTAAATGCCCTTGACTTGGGAATCCAAAGTAAACCTAGTTGTCAGAGGTCATGTTTCTCAACTTTGCAAATTCTACTGCACTTTGCAGCATGAAGAAAGTAAGATTGCCCTCTTGGAGAGCATAATTCTTATGAATGAGCTGCCTGGGTATCCAAGAAAGGTCTTGCTTATAACTCTCAGTCATCTGTAGAGGATTGGGAGTCAAGTGCTGTATTTGAGAAATATTTTCTTCTTAAAATCTTTAAATAACAATAGAGTACAAGAGTACTTCAAAAAGTTTGTGGAAAATGAAATGTAAAGATGTTTACTTTAGTGCAAATGATTTTGAAACCCATGCATAGCTTTTTTTTTTCATATATATGTTTTCCACAGACTTGTTTCAAGTGCCTTTATACTGTGTGTATGTATGTGACTGTTGGTAGTGGAGTTATCAGAATGTGGTTATCAGAATGTGTGTATATATAAAGGTACAGTTGTGATTATTAAAGCTACTTCATGTGTTGAGACAATGAAGAAGGGACATAGTAAGTACCTTTGGATATGGGACAAAGTTTCATACAGGTGGTTTTTGTATGTGTTTATGTCCTTTCAGAAAGTTGAACAGGCAGCAAGTGAGCCATATGGCACAGAGTCCACTTTCTGTCTTTCATTAGAAAACCTCCACTCTGAGCTTCCCAGTCTTGCACAGTAAACTACCTTGATGTCTCTGGAAGCAGCAAAGACTACAAACCTCAGGATGTAAGGAGACCACACTTTCAAAGCAACTACTCAGCACAGTTGAGTGGAGTTGAAGAAGGAGGAGGCAGACTTGAAACTGAAGAATCTGATCCTGGCAGCTAGGCAGCTTGAAATGATTACACACTGAAAAGACAGAGTAAAACATCACCTGGGACAGAACAGAGTCCCTGAACAAAAGGAAATGTGAGCAGAAATCAACCATTGCCATGGGAGAGGTTTTTCAGTTGAGGCCAATGGTTTTTTGAAGAGGTCATTTCAACTCCTCTCACTTCATGACTATGAGTAAATAACACTGTTCATCTCACATATTCATCCACCTTGTAATTTGTCAGCTTTTCCATAATGCCTTAAATAATACTAGCTGGGGAGAAGGCATTCAAAAACACTAATTAAACTATCCATTCTGTCAGTCGTTAATTTTCTATACTTGATAGACTACTGTGACTGCCTTGTTCTTTTTTCTAGCTCAAGAGGTGATAAGATGATAGTGATATAACTTTGTACCAGCAGCCATAATGGAGATAAATTTGACGATTATTTAACACTGAGTGGCCAACATTGCCCACTGTATCAATTGTTATTATCTCAAGAAATCTCAAAGCAGTCCACATCCCTGTTTTCACACTGTTATTTCCCCTTCGTAATGCTGTCCTAAGTATTTGCATGAGAGTATTTCCAAAAATGTTCATGGTAAATGAAATTAAAT
The DNA here is from genome assembly GCF_033115175.1 of Lepus europaeus. NCBI lineage: Eukaryota > Metazoa > Chordata > Mammalia > Lagomorpha > Leporidae > Lepus > Lepus europaeus. The sequence continues at coordinate 58,426,595 of NC_084827.1, forward strand.
GATAAGTTCACTTTGGTGCATAAAAATTTTGCAATCTGTGCATAGTTTTTTTTTATAGTACACACCTCTCATGAGATTGCAAAATTTGTTTGCTACAAACTAAATTTGTTTTAATTCCATTTCTGTGTACATTTTGAAATTCCCTTGTGAGTATTAGTTTTCTATGGAGGCCAGAACAAAATACTGCAGACTAAGTGCCTTGAAGAACAGAATTTTGTTTTCTCAGAGTTCTGGAGACCTGAAGTTCAAAGTCAAAGTGTTGGCAGGGCTGACATTTCCTGAGGCCTCTCTAGCTTATAGCTGGCCATCTTCTCCCTACGTCCTCACATTTTCTTCTTTTTCTGTATGTCTATCACATCATATCATAGCATCCTCTTCTCTTAAGGGTACCAAATCCTTACATTTTTACTAATTACTCTTTCCTTCTTTGAAAATAGAGCTATGTTTTTATATACTGGAGGTTAGGACTTCAGCACATGGATTTGGAGGGGCATTCACCTCATAGCAATGTCCTATATAATTGATTGACCAATGCCTTGCTCTACATAATACTGATAGGACCCATGTCAACAAGAACGTTACCTGCTGTACCCTCCATATTTATCCTGGGCCCAGTAGGACACCTGCTTTCCGCAGGGCCTCAGTAACTACAGTCCATCCTTTGAAGCCACAGGTTCCTCATCTGTGGAGTCCACATCCATAAATGCAATCCACTGCAGATCAAAAATAATTTTTAAAAATTGCACCTGTAGTGAAAAATGTACAGGCTTTTTTCCTTGCTATTTTTCTAAAAATATACTCTAGCGACTATTTACATAGATTTTTCTTTATGTTAAGTATTATAAGTAATCTAAATTGTAGGAAAATACTATGCTGTTTTACATGAGGAACTCTAGCATCCTTGAAATTTCAGCTATGGGAATCCGTAAGCATTCTAGAATTGTCCCTAGGGGGATAAGGACAACTGTGTTAGTTGCATGTATTATTGACTAACTGAATGAATGAACCTGCGGAGCTGACCACCAAACCTCTCTGGAGGATACAATTTTGACAATGAAAATAAAGTTGGTAGTAATTTTTAACAAACTGATATTATGGCAATCATCTGCAACTTACGCTGTGGAACATGTCATATGCAGGAATAAGCTATTCCCAGGGGAAGTACTAATGAGATAAAAGCCAATGTGTCTCCCAGAGGTGGAGAGATGGCCTGGAGAGCTTCATAGTACAGGAGGGAAATGCTCACCCCCATTAATCTTGGCAGCCAGATGCTTATAGGCTATAGCCCTGCAATTAACTGAGCTATTCCCCAAATATTGCCCTTTTCCATGTAAGCAGCTTGCAGCTACCTGCCATCTGCACATCCAGTAAATATGACCAGCCTGTGAACTTCATCCTCTGCTTCAATTAAGCTGTCATTGATGCTTCTGTGCGTTAGCTGAGATAATGTTGATGAGAAAATCGCATTACAGAGGGCAAGTAAATAGCCTGCCATGGGACTGGGACTGCCACAAGCTGTCTATTTGAGCCCAGAGTTCAAGTTTCAGAAGATTGGAATATGAAGAGGGATTCTACTTCATGAGAAACTGAGAAATAAAATTGCCCAAACTGCATGATGTCAAGAAAAATTGAAGGTTTACCAAAATGGTGATGTCTTGGGCATCTGGGTAATGATATTGAAAATATTTTATTTCAGCCGGCGCCGCGGCTCACTAGGCTAATCCTCCGCCTTGCAGCGCCGGCATACCGGGTTCTAGTCCCGGTCGGGGCACCGATCCTGTCCCGGTTGCCCCTCTTCCAGGCCAGCTCTCTGCTGTGGCCAGGGAGTGCAGTGGAGGATGGCCCAAGTCCTTGGGCCCTGCACCCCATGGGAGACCAGGAGAAGCCCCTGGCTCCTGCCATCGGATCAGCGCAGTGCGCCGGCCACAGCGCACCAGCCACGGTGGCCATTGGAGGGTGAACCAACGGCAAAAAGGAAGACCTTTCTCTCTGTCTCTCTCTCACTGTCCACTCTGCCTGTCAAAAATTAAAAAAAAAAAATATTTTATTTCTTAACTCATTTTTCTTTCCCCATATTTTACTCAGAAAAGGAACCAAGAGAACTAGTTTTTAATATTATTATTGTTATTATCATTATGACAGAATAACTTACCAGCCATACTTGCTATTACCTTCATTGTTCTTTCATAGTTTCTACTTTGACAATTCTCTCATGTAACTCACTTTTCTCCTGCTTAGTTCAGAAAGCTTTGGAACCATGTTCTCTGCCAGCATTGTGCTCCAAGATGGGTCTGGGGGCACTGCCCTCCAGAAGTTCAGAGGCCCTGCTGGGAGGGATAGTAAAGAAATATTCAAAAGGCAGGAGGACACATGCTTATGTCTTGGGAAAACAAAGCAGGAACAATAAGATGGATGAGAAAAAAGGAAATGTCTAGAGATGGAAATAACCAAGCTTGGCTCTGAAGATTTGGACAAAAAAGAGGAAAGTGATACTACAGTAAGGGAAGATAAAGAAAAGAAAAAGGAGACTCCAAGGTGGAAGATGCTATGGAGCTTCAGACACCTGGGAAAAGAAGTCAAGGAAAATTGACAGACGATGAGGCAGCATTTTGATCATGGACACCAGAGTTGGAGTTGTGTCTTGAAGTGGTTAGGGAAATGTCTCTCCTGAAGCTCTGAGATCTACATTTATCATGTGATGATTGAGCTGAGCTTCAAGTCTATACCAGGAAAGTGTTTCCTTCAGCATCAACCACACGCATGTCTGTTAGACTCTCCTGGATGGCAAACCCAGATGTTGTTTTCCTTATATGCTGACCAAGGGACCTCAGGATACAGGTTACCTTGAAATATGAGCCAGAATTTAGCAACTAGGAAAGGTTTAACTTGTGATTTATGGCCAGTGTGCATGAGAGAGCCCTGAGCTGACACTGGGCAGTGGAGATTTGACTGGTCTGATGCTCAATCAATCAATGAGCATTCCTAGAGGGCAGGATGCTGCCCTTTAAAAGCCAGTGGAAACACCAAAACATGACTCAGATTTGACCCCCAGGAACTTGTAATCCCACTGGGGAGAGGAGACTTGTATAGGCAAATTGTTAATTAATACCACAAGGCAGTAAATAATATGACCTAAGAGAACACATCAGACAGAGGATGTCAAAATAATTTAGAAAGAGAAAATGCTAGGCTACCGTCTCATAAGGAAATCCTGTTTCATTCATTACCTAATTTATTAACTCATTCACTTGTTCATTCATTCATTCTTTCAGTACTTTCAATATGCCCTGACTGTGCTAGATCATCGTGATAGAGAGCAAACATTCACTGCCTGTGCACACAAGTTAGGAGAGCAGGCACTGAGACACAAATTAGTCTTGGAACACTGGGAGGTGGATTTGAATAGTGGGGGAACTAAAAGAGTGCAGTATACGTAAATTGCTATGATATGGATAATAAAAAGTCCATGTGTTAAGGGTTTGGTCCCTAGAATCCTAAATTAAAGGGTTAAGAACAAAAATTAATCTGGTTATGGTTTCTAAAGGTAGGGACTTTGAAAGTGATCAAGTAGTAGTAGATAGTTAAGGCTGGCCCCATAATTGAATTATGATAGTTTTTTTTTATTTTTTGAGGATTTATTTGTTTTAAAGTTGAGTTGTAAACAGAGAAAAGGAGAGAGAGAGAGAGAGAGAGAGAGAGAGGTCTTCCATCTGTTGGTTCACTCCCCAGTTGACCACGATGGTTGGAGCTGCACCCGTCTGAAGCCAGGAACCAGGAGCTCCCTTGGGGTCTCCCACACGGGTGCAGGGGCCCAAGAGTTTGGGCCATCTTCTACTGCTTTTTCAGGCCATAGCAGAGACCTGGATTAAAAGTGGAGTATCTGGGACTTTAACTGGCACCCATATGGGATGCTGACACTGCAGGTGGCAGCTTTACCTGTTACACTGCAGTGCCAGCCCCTAATTATAGTAGTTTTTCAAAGAGAGACCACATAGTGCGTAAATGAGTATGCTTCTTGCCTCTCTGCTTCCTGGTTTGCTATGTGATTGCTCTTTTTCATGCATTCTACCATGGCCAGCCTCATCAGATGCCTGACCAGTGGTGGTGCCCAATGTTGTACTGTGACCTCCAAAATTATGAGCTGAAATAAACCTTCCTCCTTCCTAAGTAGTTCCTCTCAGATGTTGTAGTGACAAAAAGCTAATACAGTATCCGAGGTTGAGAGTGGGAAATCCATGAGTGCTTTGTGTTTACTCAGAGCATAATGAGCAAGCTAGTCTAACTAGAGAGGAGAATCTTTGTGGAGACATGAGATGGACAGGACAGATGGAGGTTTGATTGCAAAAGAAACAAATTTACATGCTAAGCAGTATGGGTATCATTCCTTACACTTAGCACCTACTGGAGGGGTACTTTTATGAGGCTGATAATACTTTGCTCACTAGACAGCTTAATGTATCCAGTGGTGCTGTACCGGAAAGAGGCAGGAGGCTTGGGAAAGAGGGAGGCCATCATGAATAGCCCTCACTATAGTGATAAAACATAGAATAAAAGAGGGTCTTTGGAGGAATATAGGAATTTAATCCACTTTGTGTGGAGAAGAGTTAACAGAGTCTGATAACTGATGGGTTAACAAGTATCCAAGAAAAAGGGAACTTGGGTTCCACATTGTGTCATAATGGTACTAGTAATTGTAATATGTTCTTTTACAATGTGATTGGCATTTTAAGATTGCCTTATTCAATTATTTATATATTCCCCGACTTATTCTCACAAGAATTGAAACTACCCTTGAACTGTTAAGGGCAAGTATGATGGGACATGGAAAAAACAGCTGAATTCGATTTTCTAGGAAAGATAAAACCTAGACACTTCACCACACCAGTCAATTCTGTTTTCCCTCACAGAAAAAGAAACGGCTTTAGTGAGATTAAGAAATCTGTTTAATTCCTAGAAATTATAAGTGGCAGGGGCTTGAGCAAGGAGTAATTGGTGATAAAGACATCACAGAAACCCGTAACAAGTTATTCCCAGGGTTGGAGAAAGAATGCCCCAGGGGCTGTGCTCTGGCTGGGTGGTATCTAGATGCATGATGTTTGCTGCTGTGATCGCCTGGACTTGGCATGGATGGCAGGCTTTTAAGGGTTCTAGGACAGCCACCGAAGGTCAAAGATCCATAACACCTTGCAACTAGATTATAAGATTGCTCTTCCTTCATCTTTAAAGCACAAAGACAGGCACTAGTGTGAGGTGAAGAATGAAGTACCAGTATCTAATTAGGAAGTTAACTAAGGAGAGAGACAGAGAGAGAAAGAGACCGAGACAGAGAGAGAACATGCACAGTGAGAGGGAGAAAGCAAACACACATCCAGGCTTTGACATGATGCAATTATTCCTTTAATCCAGTGGTTCTCAACCACAGATTTTCCACTCTGACCCACCTCATCTTCATCTTTCTTACCTCCTGTCCAAGGGACTTCTGTAAATGTCTGGAGACAATTTTGTACTAGTACGTGGTTAAAAATGACTCCAGGAGAACCACAACATTGACCTTGTGGTGAAAAGAGAGAAGTCCATCCAGGGTGCCGACCACCTCCCTTTGGATGCTGGCTCTGCCCCTGGGAAGTCTCTCTGGCTTTCGGTAATATGAGGTCAACCAGGAATACTGTGAGAATTAAGAAGTCTGTATTTAATGCATATAACACATGTTAGGCATTGAATACCAGTAGTGTGCACTGCACACTGTTTTTACTATTGAGCAATGGCAAGAATGGAAACTGTCTCCTTCTTTCCCCTTTCCGGAGAAAATCTTTTAAGTCCTGACTTGGTTCACAAGGAGGTACAACACAGCCTGTTGAACTCTCTCAGTGTAAGGGAGACTTCTATCCTGCCGTCCTGGCTGAATCCTGGGGCCTGGGAGAAACAGTAACAGTACAATTGAGAAAATGCTAAAACTTTCCCTATTCTTTATTTTAGCTTGAAGGTTTTTTTTTCTTTTTAATGAATTATAGAAGTTGTACTTTTTATTTTTAGAAGCTTTGAGAATTCCAGTAGCATATAAAAAAAAGAACAAAAGTAAAATTGAGGTTCTTTCAATCTAAGTCATTCTGGTATTTTCAAATTTTTTCAAAGTTAGAAACACAGAGCATATTCTGTTTAGCCAGAGTTTTTCATTTAATAGGAAATCAACAACATATGACATCATGATTATTTTCTAGCTGAGAGACAGAAACACATATGGGTGGGAGGGAGGGAGAGAGAGAAAGAGGGAGGGGGGAGGGAGCTCCAACCTCTACCTGCTAGTCCCCTGCCCAAATGCATGCAACATCTGGGACTGGCCGAGCTGAAGCTGGAATCCAGACACTCAATCCAAGTACCTCTATGGGTAGCAGGAACCCCATCAGTTATGGCATCACCACTGCTTTCCAGGGTATGCATTAGAAAGAAGCTGGAGTCAGGAACTAGAACAGAGTGTCAAACCCAGATACTCATATATGGAATGTGGGCATCTTAACTGGTGTCCAAACACTAGGCTAAACATTCACTTCTGTGATTTTTAATGGCTGCATGAAATTCCTTTCAATGACTGTGCTGTGATTTAGTTGACCTACTGTTATTGGAAATACTGACAATTGTGAATTTTTTGCAATTGTAAATACTGTTATTGGTTTGACTTTTTTCATTGTGAGTCTTGGTTGTAGCTCTGTTATTATTTTAGGATTAATCCATTGGAATACAATTCATGTAAATGAGGTTTAACAATCTTAGGATGCTCTATACTTACTGGCATATTTCTATACAGAAAGAATGTACAAACTTATGCTACATGAACACATACAAAATGATCTGTTTCCTTCTTTAATCACTAACATTGAACATGTTGGGCTGGAAAATTGTGACCATTGTAAGGGTCGTGGCTCAAATTTCTATAAGAAAAATCAGGTTAGGAAGAGCAAAGGTTAACAAATTTATTTAATCGAAGTTTAGTTTTACATGACATGGGTAAGATCAGAAATAGACCCAAAGACTCAGTTTGATGAAGAATGGACAACCATGGAATGTGACATGACAAAATGTTGTCATGCAACAATAGTAGAGTGAGAAGGGAAACCCAAGATCTGTGGGTCTATATAGATTCTTCTTGGCTTCTCTATGTAGTTTTACTTCCTCCTGCACAGAGAAACCAAAAAGAATGGCTGCAATCAGAGACAGGGCCAGTAATACTCAATGTTCCTTTAAAGTTCAGAAATTCCATGTTTGTCTTTATCCAGTTCTCTTCTCAGAACACAAATCCCAACTTTTAAGTCTCAGGTCCTAAACCATGCACTGCATAGTGCCCCAGATGGCCACCAATCCCCTACTCCTCTACCCCTTGCAACTATTCCCCATCAAGATATTTGTGATCCCACAGGTTTCACTCTCCTGTTCTCCATGCTGTAACACTGTGTTCTTTTAGAACTATTTATCTCTGGGACACTTGGGAGAAAAGCAATCTGATAGAATTTGCACTCCACAATTTGGAATCATTAACAGCAGTTCCAGCCACCCCTTTAAATAGTCTTCCTCAGAACCAAACTGAGGAGAATCTCTAGAGATGTTATGTTAGCTCTATTAGCAAATGAAGTGGAAGAGAACGTCCCAGGTGAAAAGAAACATTTGTAGAGAAGAGTACACCACTTTATTTGCCTTAAAGTTTATTCTGGGGTCAACTCCCTTAAACTAGTGGTGTTGTTCCTAGCTTTTTTTCTTTCTCTTTTGAAAATCTCTAATGGAGTAGTTCTCAACCCTGGCTGAACAACTCAATCTCTGGGGATCTTGGAACCTTCCAAGGACTGGAGCCACTCCTAGAAATCTGACTTAATGAACCTGGCATGGGTACTATTAGAAGCTCGCAACATGAAATGTGTTCTAAAATTAGTCCTCTGAAGAGCTAAGATTTGCCCTCAGGTTGCCCTGGTAGACAGGGGCCCATGTAGGAAATGGCCAATCAAAATGGAAAGCAAAGATCAAAAAGATAAAAAAAAGAAAGGAAATAACCAACCAACCAAGCCCTCAATAAGTGACAACAGTAAAGACAGTGAGGGATGGATGGTGATATGCCCTCAGAATCAAAGACATCCACTGATGCTGTGAGCTCTTTTCCTAGGCCAGTTTAATTCCTAAAAATGGATAAATGAGAGAGCAGTGCTGAGGCATAAATAGTAAAGCCACCACCTGCAGTGTGGGCATTCCCATATGGGTGCCTGGTCATGTCCTGGCTGCTCCACTTCCAATGCAGCTCCCTGCTAATTTGCCTGGGAAACCAGCAGAAGATGGCCCAAGACCTTGGGCCCCTGCATGTACGTGGGAGACCTGGAAGAAAGTCCTGGCTCCTGGCTATAGGTGGCCCAGCTCCTGCCTTTGCGGCCACTTGAGTAGTGAACCAGTGGATGGAAAATCTCTCTGTCTCTCTGTCTCTGTAACTCTGCCTTTCAAATAAATAAATACACATTTTTAAAAAATGACTAAATGAGAGATTTCTAATTAGAGGCTACTTTCCCTGTACTGTCTTCCTTGATGTACTCTGGCACCTAGCAGGGCCCTTGGCCCTTAGGGACTCATTTGTTTCTTTGGCTGAGCTAGTTACTGATTCCCATCCAGCCCTAAGATTCTATAATTTAGCTGTGTCCAATCTTATTTGGTATGCAGATTTATTCAAATGAGCATGCAAATGAAGTAAAGAGAAAAGACCTACAACTGGCTGTGCTCGTGAAAGAAGTCAAATGTTCACCACTAGGAAACACAAGGACCTCTAACCCATTGGCAGAATTCCTGTAGCCTGGACCCAAACTGTGCCTTGTCTGCATCTGCTGCTCTTAGGAAAGAGCGTGTTTGCCAGGCTGAGCTGCCTCTGGATTCTGCCTGCCAGCCTCAGCAGATGTTCAGGGCTGCAGTGGAGACAGGCAACAAGGAGCACCCCTGCATCTGGGTTGCTCTGAGCAGATGGGAGGCATTTGTGCCAGTGTCAGTGCAGCTGGGCCCCATGCCTGCTGCTTTATCCCCCTGGGCAGCTTCTCCAGCTGTCTGGGAGCTCAGGAGTAGAAGCTCTGCACTTGCCCCTGTGAGACCCCTCAGGCCTGTGCTCTGCTTGTTGGCACCTTCTTGCTGGCTGGCTGCTTCGGGACTGCTCCTTCAGACTCTATGTTACCTCCACAAGTAGCACTTAATCTATCCCTCGCTGTCCATTTCCACGGCTGCTGCTTTGACAGAGAGCCTGTTGTCCTGTCTCCTGGGGCTTCTGCAAGCAAAGGGTCCCACCAGCTCTGCCCCCAGCCTGGAGTCCTCCAAGCTCCTGTCATCTGCTCTGTGGCCAGAGGATTCTGTGAATGTGCCCCTCCAGCCAGATCATTCTGTGCCAAAGACCCCTCATGAACTCCCACATCCTAAAACAGTGATTGTTATCCCTAGCTGCATGTTAGAACATACAGCGTGCTTTTTGAAAATGCAAACACCTAAGACTACCTTCCCAGATACTCTGTTGGAATGAGTTTGGGTAAAACATTTCCAGAATCATTTGTTTAAGGGTATTGGTGAAGCCTCTCCTTAGGCTAGCATTGACAGCTCTTGCTGCTCATTCTCAAATTTTTGATCTCCAAGTTGGTTACCTGTCTACTGCAATTCTTGTCTGATATGTTGCAAATTCTTGATCATTTCCAAAACATTCCCAATATAAAACATTCTTGCACTTCTCACATGGAGTTAGCTAATCAATCTGCTCATGTGTGACTGCTTTGCATCTAGAACTGCAAGAGACCATTGATATCACTTTGAGTTTTGTTTCGGTTTTCTTTTTAGCTTTTTCTTCTGCATTTGTCCATCAGTAGACAATTTAATATAGGACATGACTTTTAATAAGTACTGTCGTATGACATGGCTTTCATTGTGGTTTGTATATATATATATATATATATATTTATAAATATATAAAATTTTGTTTTGCCCTTTTGTGTTTAAACCAAACATATTAAAAGTGGGTTATCTATTTTAAAATCAGAAAGAGAAAGGAAGGTAGGAAGGGGAGAACAGGAGGAAAGAAGAAAGGAAGGAAGGAAGAGAAAAAGGAGAATGACAAAAAAGGAAAAGTAGAATAGAATTATAAGAAGAGGAAGAAAGATGATGCTTGATAAGCATTGATTTGGTTTGAGTCAAGGGAGGAAGGGGTCTGCTCTGAGAATGTGTGTGACCACAGCAGGCTGGGAAGCGAGCCCTGCTCTCTCCAGACCTCTGTGAATCAATCATCCCTACGCTTGCCCTTCCTGTTTCTTTTGCAGGCAGCAACTTGAATGATGGCTTGTGGCATGCGGTCAGCATCAGCGCCAGAAGGAACCGCATCACTCTCACCCTGGATAATGATGCAGCATCCCCGGCTCAAGACACTACCCGGGTGCAGATATATTCTGGAAGCAGCTACTACTTCGGAGGTAAATTCTCCAACATTTGAGATTGGAAATAAGGGGAAGTGGGGAGGGAGAAATGCTGGGGGCAATTATTTCACTCTGATGAATCACACTTTGTCAAAGAGATCATTTTGTGAACACACACACACACATACCCACACTGAGAATAGTGAGAAGCAAAATATCTCACAGCTGTACAAATATACATTATCTAGGGCAGCGCTGAGGAAGGGAAGAGTTTCATCTCTAAGAGCTGGGTTACATAATACTGCCAATGGAAGTTTGCAGCTATGCCAGGCTCTGTGATCACATTGGAAAGAGAAACTCAGCTGAAAACTTATAGAAAATGCACCAAGAGTCAGCAGTGCTTAAAAGAAGGAAACTCAGGTAGAAGCAGCCTACTTAGCCACCGAGGTCACTTCTCTATCATTTTGCTTTCTCAGCCCCTTGCCTCCCCTCCTCACAAGCTTGGACACCATGCCCATGACTTGGGGCAGCTGGAATGGGGAGGGACCAGGAGGCCAAGGAACTTGTAGCTACATAGGAAGAAGCCTGCTCGGGTTCTGCCCTCTCCTATGTTAAGTGAATTCCGGGAATCTTTACAAGGACCAAACATTGAAGATAACTAGGATGAAACACATACGATGGTACTTCAAAAAGTTCATGGAAAATGGAATTAAAAGATGTTTATCTGAGTGCAAAAAAATGGAAATCTATACATATCATCCTCATAATATATATTTTCTACAACTTATAAAAGATCTATTTTAATGATCATTTTGTTTTTTATTTTATTTATTTTTAAAATTTACTTGAAAAGCAGAGAGAGAGAGACAGATAGGCAGAGATCTTCCAAATGCTAGTTCACGCCCCAGAATGCCTGTCACAGCCAGGGCTGGGCCAGCTCAAAGCCAGGAGCCTGGAACTCATTCCAGGGACCCAGATTCTTGAGCCATCACCTGCTGCATCCTAAGGTGAACATTAGCAGGCATCTGGAATCACAAGTGTATCAGTGATTAAAACCCAGCCACTTTAATGGGACGTGAACATCCTAATCACTGCAACAAACGCCCACTGTGCCATAGACCTTTTGAAGTACCCGCGTGTGGTTAGGTCTTTAAAGGACTTTTCATTAAAATGAGAATTCAGCTTTTTTGTATCATAGAAATAATCTATGAAAAGAACATTGGATGTCTGATCTTGAGCAAGACACTTAGAAGACTTGAATATTCTTCTCTGGGACATGGGGAAATAGGCTCACCCTAAGCTGGGAGAGTGGAAACCAAAGTGTAAACAGAGATCACGTTTGGGGAGTGAGAAAACCGGCTCCAGCCCTGATAGACATGGGCTTGGGCTGGTTCTGGGCTGCAACTGACCACTCTCTCTTCTAGGGAATGTAAGAGTGGTCTTGTGTAAATTGATGCACTGCAGTCTCTCACATAGGTTTTCTAACTCTTTTCTCTTACACAATCTTACACATTGAAACCTAAAAGGGACTTTGTACAAGTGTGGTACACGAGTCCATATAGGGGTTTCATGTGGAGCAACACCAGGGTGGTTTGATTTTAGGGTGAGGAAGGGTCTTTGTCCTTCTCCTCAGATCTTCTCCACCTGTGCAAAGGCAACAATCCTTTTAGAAAGAGATGCACCTTTACTCTTTGCAAAGCTTGTGTGTGTCTTACTTGGTTTAACTCCTGTGGCACCTTTGTGTAGTAGGTGTTATTCATATTTCATAGAGAGCAAAACCATTGTTTGCTGAGATGAAATAATTTGTGCAATTCCATAGAGCTAGTGAAGAACAGGAGCACAAGAATTCACATCCAGATCTGTGCCCTCCATGGCCCACTAGTAAAAACGAAGGATGAGAGCAGATGTAGCATAAAGGCTGCAGAGCAAGGGTCTTGGGACTCCTGAAGCCATACTTCACAGATTGTGTGATTTTACATCGTAGGCAATATATAAGTGAGAGAGAAAGGACAGCAATCTTGAATTGATTTCTAGGGAAGATTTTTTTAAATAATTATGGTACAATAAGCCTCTGACATCTCTAACGGCCAAAATGATTCCCCTCCCCCAGCTGAATGAGTGATCTTAGAGGTGCATTTTAAGGGACACTGGGCTTAGGAGGTGAATTACTATGCTTTGCACAGCGTTTAAACAAACACCTCACACATCGACTGTAAACTTAAGGAAGGTGAAAAATGAGTTTCAGTAATAACCGTCAACTTGCATAAATTCTCTCTACAGCTTCAATTAGAAGTTGTAGCATCTCTCTTCATTTTATAGTGTGCCTGTGAGCTGTTAACCAGCTGCCAGCCTTTAGCCCAGCAGTGAGTGTCTATTAGAGATGGCTGAAATAATTCCCAATTATTTATGGGTTATTGCCATGTTTTCAAGCTTGCATTCCCATATGCTCTGAACCTATTACAACCAATGGGAAAGAGTCTGCAAGGCAGGTGAGCACTCCTATACCTGCTTTGCTCTCTCTGCCTTAATGAGAGGTACATATGCACTGGTTGCCAGCTATGCTAAATCAGTGTAATGTATTTTTTTAAAAGAGCACTCTTTAAAAAGGAGAGTGTTAACCTTTCACGTATGCTATTATAGCGCTCTAACTATGTGCATTTAATTCCTTAGTTCCCTTAACGTCTGGATTTGCCTTGCACATCAGTTCAAAATTCCAGTAACGTCCCTGTGTGTACCTTTCCCAGGAACCAAACCTGTTAATGCTAACAATTAACCAGACAATTACTCTGCCACCATCCTTACCCAAAGCATAATTTCCTTTGAAAGTGTAATTCAGGATTGAATTGTGCATTTAGATGTGAGTTTGGAGACAGAAACAGAATTCCTAAGTGGTTCTAATATGTTGCTTTCTGTGGATGCGTGAAGGATACCATGGAAGAGAGTGGCAAATAGCTTACCAACAGGGAAAAACAATCAGAAAGAGATAAATGTTACAGTACTGGTATTCCCTTTAACACACATTCATTTTCTATGCAATGATGGAACGTGGCCCATTCTGTACCAATCCATCCCCCTCCCCAAGAATGTCAGGGTTTACAACAGAAGTGTGCACACTGCTGTGAATAAAAAAGCACTGAAATAATTAGACCTCGAGGTCTTCCATCAATAGGTCGCCAAAGCAATGACTGATCATTTCAGCATTCTTCATCTTTTCTCTCTGTCCCACAGGGTGCCCCGACAATCTCACCGATTCCCAATGTTTCAATCCCATTAAGGCTTTCCAAGGCTGCATGAGGCTCATCTTTATTGATAACCAGCCCAAGGACCTCATTTCAGTTCAGCAAGGTTCCCTGGGGAATTTTAGTGATTTACACATTGATCTGTGTAGCATCAAAGACAGGTAATTATTGTCTCTTCTCCTCTGTTCTCCCACCCCCTTCCCATTCTCCCTGTTCTAAATATGAGTTTCTTTAAGCAAAATTCTAATCCACCGACATTAGCCACATTAGACATAATTGAGTCGCCTAATGGAAAATATTTCTGAAAGGATTTCAGGCCCAGAGAAAAACGGTTTAAATTAGTTGAGTCTCTCTTCATGTTGACTTGCAGTAAATGGGATATGCAAATTAAATCAAAATACAAATTTGTGAAAGGATTAAAATTTTATGCATAAACAACATTTGATTACTTTGAAGTTAAGAGTAAAATAGAGAGGAGGGAGGAATTACTTCTCTCCCCAACCGTTTCACTCTTCGCTGCCACGGGTGTCTTTTGGTAACACAGGCTCGTGAGCATCAGGCCACTGATAGTCTTGCAATAGAAGTCCCAGCCGTGCCCAGTGGCACACAGCAACCCCTGAGGAGGCTGATCTTTGCTGTTGCCCCTCTCCCTTACTGCTTCTTAGGCTTGGAAGAGACCAGACCATGGCTTGAGAATCAGCGCTTTTACTCTGCAGCCCTCAGATCTAGCGAAAGCTTGGTCTCTCTCCTTTCCTCCTGGGATTTGGTTCCCCTTCTATTGGGAGTTTCTAGATTTAAAGACACAGTGCAGAAAACCAAAGAGGATGGATTCTGAGTGTTCAGGAAGGCTCCTTTGCTCTTTCCCTGGCTTCTGCTAATTCTGCTAACATGACTCAATATATCATTTTTTAAATGGGTAAATAATATCTAAATGCTTGCCTATGTGTTGGTGATAGGGAGTTTCCACTCACATTTTATCAGGGAACAAATTAGCCATTACAATAGAGTGAGATAAATCACAAAGAACTACTCTCTTATTTGCAAACTAAAAAAAAATACTCAATTCATAATCATTTAACATGTGAAATCTTTAATATTGAGACGCATTTTATACTTGATAGAATGTTACAGTGTAAATGATGATATTTATTATTTCTAAGGGGCATATAAAATAATGCATTGTTTCACAATTCATGGTGCCTTAGAGACTTCCAAATATTTCTCAGAATGGTGGGTCGATGTGAGGAGAGCACATGATAGGAATGCTGCTGCAGACGTAAGCCAAGACAACTCATGAAGAACTTCAGGCAAGAATCAGGAAGGAAGATGATCAGATTTGACTAGCAGACAGCGTACTTAGAAACAAGAGGTAAAGAAGCATTGGAAGAGAGTGAATGCAAAGAGAGGGAGGTGACTGTCAAAGGCCAGGGGAGTAGCAGGTGCTTTTGCTGAGTGGAAGAGGAATCAACCCTGTAGATGATAATTTCTGCTAATTCTGGGGATGGCCAATATAATTAGGAGGAACTTTACACACAAGTTTCTCTATTAATACCACTGCACACGGGGTCATCAACAAATCACTTAGGCTTCCTGGTTCTGCTTCTTCACTTTTTTTGTTTTCTATTAGGCCAGCTGGAAAGGTGGGAATAAAATATGTTCTTCCTTAAAATGTTCTAGTTTAAAGATCTCATAATTGAAGATCTTACAGGGAATGGTTTCCACCCCGGCAGTCTTTATTCATAGCTGATCCTACTCCATCAGCCTACATAGCTCTCTGCAAAATGTGGATCAATACAGAGGACATTTATCAATAGGGGTTTCTATGATACTCTAATTTCTAATCAAAGACACTTCCATTATTTTCCATTACGTGAAAGTCATTGCCATCTACACTGCATCATTACTTTTGTGTAATTGTAGTCTTGCATAATTGTATTACATACAATTGTGGTTTGGGCTAATTGTATCATAAGGGATCGTGTTTAGTTTAGAGGGTAAATGGTACGTTTGTCTTGATTTACCAGGCACCATTTCCAATAGAAGGGAAACATGTGGCAAGAGGCTTTGCTTGATTCATTTTATCGTGAATGTGTATTTGACATTTGTTGGAGAGGGGCAGGGGTTATAAAGGCAGGTGGTTTCTGAGATTGGTGTTTTATTTTTAATGTGTTAATCAATGCAAACTTAATTTCAGGGCAAGTGCAAAGTCTTTGCCTCTAAGGAGACTGCTTCTCAATAGAGAAGCAGGGGAGAGTAGGCAGGCTGTGTGTTCCTTACTTGGGGCCCTGGCAGGCTGAGTCTCTTCACAGTTCCTTTTCTGGCCCCTTCCTCACTGGCCACAGAGACGCAGACCCCCTCCTTGCCATCAGTACCCGTGCCTCCACTCTCTCAAAGTAAGGTGAGATCCAGCCCTCCCCACTGTCTATTCTTCTGGCCCCAAATATGTGGTGTACACGTTTTGAAGCTATTTACCATTGGCCACTATGAAGAGATATGATATAGCAAATCCAAGGCAGTAGTCGCGTGAGAGGTGCAAAGGTCCCAAAGTTTCCTCCTCCTAGGGCCCTTTAAGTTTCCCTTTGACATGGGGTCTAGTGAAGCTGCTACCCTTTTGGTGGTTTTTGCAAACCACCATTGAAAGGTCATCCCAAGTAAAAAATTGTAGGGTCCATTCTTGTGGATTGAGGAACTTTAATCCCTTTGCATCCCATTGATGGGCAAACGGCAACATGTTCTGGACTCTGGTAAAAAGAGAGGTAGCACAGTTCACCAGAGGCATAGCAGGAAATATGTTGCTTTCTGGAAAATTCAGTGCAGGCGAGACCAAAGATAGGAGAGAAGATCCACACACTATCTATTGTCTTTCTGGGCCTCAGGTGTACAATGTGCAGCCGCTATACCTCTTCTGCAGGCCTGACCACCAACCTCATATTCTGTATACCTTTGGCACCTCATTTATTTCATAAGCCACCTCTGACCCTCCCCCGTGATTTATAATAGGTGAGACAAGATACCTTAGCTATCACAGAGAAATTCTGCCGTAAATCCTGCTTCATTCAGGGAACAACTGTCAATCACACTTTCTGCAGTTAAGTCCCATGTACAGGCAAGGAGTGTATGTATGTCCCAAAGTATGACAGGGTACTATAGCAGCTGTTAGGGACCTAAGAGTTCAGGTGCACTGAGAGTCCGAGATGTATGTCAGCTTTCCCAGGGTCACACAATGCTGAAGTTGCAATTAAGAGATAAACTTGACATTGTTCTCTCCCCTGTACTATCAAACAAGTACTGATCTGGAAGTGGCAGTTGTTGTGTATCTGAGGCTCTTTAAATACATAACTCAATCTTCAACCCAACCAGGTAGATTTTTTAGGCGTAGGCAGTCTACCATAGTCTTTGTAAACTTTGCATACTCAATATATTTCCACATTAAAGGGGGCATTCAAAGTGGTGTTCAATGTCAGGCAGAGCCTGAGTGGAACAAAGTGAGTCAGGCGCAGAGACTGTTCTTCCTAGCATGCTGTGGAAGGATCCACATCAACTCCAGGGGTCATGTCTGGTCTTGTGGGGTTCAAGATACAGAGCAAGAGAAACATATCATACAATAATTTTCATGAATTTGAATCCATGATGAGATGCAAAGCTAGAACAGGGGGTCCACTCAGATGCTGACAACTGGAGCAAGTGGAGGTCTTCTATGGGGGAATTCCTGAATCTCAGAGCAGGTGGCAACAGCTTTGAGAGGAAGGAAGAGCCCACCACTTATCAGCTTTGAAATATGGCACATTTTGCAAAACTAAGATCATAAAAGCAACATGTTGAAGGCAAGTGCTCAGTTGCATGTCTAGTATGCAGTAGATAATCAGTAAATATTTTGTATGTTAATTCCCACAGTTTTCAACTCTCTAGCTTCCATAGGAAGAGGAGAGGATAGGTATCCTTCTGATGCCACCCCAAGTCCCACCATGGTCAAGTGATCCCCACTAACTGCTGGGGGTAATTTCCACAAAAATTACTCACATCTGCCTTCGAATCTGTCAAACCTGTGACTTCCTTTGGGCTTTGATTCCCATTTGTTTGGAAGACCTGCTCCTCTTAGCCCCAAGTCACTGCCCATTAGCAAATCAGCAAACATTCAGGTACCAAGGTTGTGGTCTTTGAATTTTACCAAACAATGAAGCTCAAGGCCAGTATTAATGTGAGCCTGAATAGCAAACTTGAGTAAGGCCCTACTTTCTGGATTCAAACATATGCTGACCCTACATTTGCCAGAATTGAAGGGGAACTTTGCGTCAGAATCACCAGGAACATCTTGGTAAATCACAGATTGCTGTGGGATGCTTTTCTAACAAATTCCTGGGTCTGGCTTCTGTGGCTGGGATGTCTTAAAGCTTCTCCTAGAGGATGTAGACTTGCCTGGACTTTGCAAAGGTGATAAACTTTGGGGGAAAGAGAATGATTCCCACCATACCTGGACCCAAACTCTTGGTATCCCCTTGGCCAGGAGTCTTACATATCCCAGCCTCAAAGTCCCTTTCTCCAAAGGGATGTCCAAATACATGCGAGGAACATTTTATGGAACCATTGAGTTCCTTCTTCCTCCTGGCTTCCTTGACCATTGTCACTTAGCTGCTCCCCACTACAACAGAGCCATTACGAATATGAATGAAAACAATTAGATCCTCAGCTGCAGAAGGGGGATGTAGTTTATTTAGTTGCATGGGGAGGTTGTTTTTATTATCAGAATAGTTCTTGGATGGCCCTCACTGAAAGTCCTAGCTTGCTCTTTCTTCTAGACAAACCCCACAGTCTGTGGGTGGTGGTGATAATAGGAGTGACTCTGCCTGGCCCTACCCCAAAACAAGAAAAAACACTGCCTGCACATCTTTATAAAGATTGTAAGTGCAGCTTGCATGTGGTCTTCTGTTCAGCATTAGGCTTTGGTGGTCATACATCTCACTCCCTGGAAGCTTTCCTTAGACAGTGATGCCATTAGGGAAGGTCTAAAAACACTGTTCAGCTCTGGTTTTGCACAAGCAGCAGCAGAAGTGTCTTACAGGGCAGCAAAACCAGGGATGGAAGCAGGGGCTGTGTCCCTTTGTTTCTTGCTATTACATCCAATGGGGCAGATATTTTGTTCTGATTATTTCTAAAATCCAACAGTTGGCTTTTTCCAAAGAGTGGTCAAAGGTGGAACAAGATATTCAACTTTTGAAGCAAATGAGTTAAGAAGTGTGGCCTCTGCTCCCATTAACCCTTCTTTTTCTCCACTATATGTGTTCTTTTCAGAAAAGCACTTAATGATCTCATTGGTCAAGACTCTTACCTCTGTTCTGGTTTTAGAGTGCTGTAAACACTGAGAGTGGGGAAGTATTATGTTGGATCATCTCCCATAAACAGATTCATGCTAAAAATCTACCCTGTGTGTGGGAGCTTGTTAAAAACAGAGGGTAATATAAAAAGATTGCATTGCGGGGTAATACATATGTTTTAATTCTCCTCTAAAATTGCAAGCCTTTATGCTGGGTGCCAGAAAAGCCATTGTAAGGGCAATGCCCACACAATCTGAGCTTCTAACTCCAAAGTGAGAAATGCTACAATATGGTGTTCTTCCATAACTCATGATGGGATAAGGCCAAAATCTAAACGAGATCACTTCTGCTTCTTTATTTATAATTTTTAGCCTTCTTTTAAGGAGGAAAAGAAAAGGTTATATTTTATATAACAGTTACTGAACAACATTCTCCAAATATTATTTCATTTAATTCTCCCCCACACTCCTGTAAATTCCACAAGGTGGTTCTCCAAGCCTTGTCCTCAGACCAGTAACACCAACATCACCATTCCTACTGGATCTGAAATGGGAGGTTGGGCAGGGGTCCCGATGGTTTTGCTGATGTACACTCAAATTTGAGAACCACCAGGTTGTCCCATTTCTCATAAGAACATCAGTGCTTAGGAAGGTTTGGTGGCTGCCCAAAGTCACCTATTTCCTTTTGCAAGGAGCCAGGATTCAAATTCAGGTTTCTTAGGTTCCTCAGTCTATACAAATGTCAAGTACCTGTTGCTAAAGGGCCAGGAAAGAGAAATGGGCTTGGGTGGCTAGAACTGGTCAAAGGAGGACACTTTTTAAAGACTAATTTATTTATTTGAAAGGCAATGCAACAGGGAGAGAAAGAGAGATCTTCTATCCACTGGTTCACTCCCCTAATAGCTAGGCCAGGCTGAATCTAGGAATCAGGAACTCTAGCTCATTCTCTTTGTGTGGCAGAGTCCCAAATACTTGTGCCATCTTCTGCTGCTTTCCCAGTTGTATTGGTAGGAAACCAGATAAGAAGTGGAGCAGCTGGAACAGGAACTGATGCCCTTATTGAATGCCAGCATCATAATTGGCAGCTTTATCTGCTACATCCCAACACTGGCCCCTGAAGTAGGTAATATTATTAACTCTATTATGCAGACAATAAAATTGAGACTTAGATGCACCACGTATCTTGCCTGAGGTCACACAGCCAATATGTGACAGAGTCTGGCTATAAATCAAGAACTGGGGTTGAAGAGCATTGGCCTGCCTTGCCCTGCCCCACTCTAACCCTGCAGTGGAGAGGCATGCTACCTTCTCAGCAGGATTAGGAAGTAAAACATGGTGGATTTCATCCAGTGTTAAAAACGTCATAAATTGGGTTGTGTTAACTTAGAAAGAGAAGGGCTACAGATACTGGTGGATAGAGCACCTGGGGTGCTATGGGACTGTCACCCTTGCAGCACAGCCTAAGGTCACAATCTGGTGGAGAACACATTGGAGGAGACCCTGGGAAGGCAGAAGCCTCCACAAAGAGATCCAGCTTTCACTAGTTCTTTGGGATGATAAGGGAATCGAGAAATCTTTGAAGTAGCCTAGAATGAGTGTCTTAGCTGTTTTGGCAAGGACTTCCCATTTGGAACTCCCCAGAATGAGTACTGATTCATTTTGGTGCTTCTTAAATGAACACTTATTCCCACCACTTGCCCATCCTCTTTGAATCTCAGTAGGGAAGGAGAGCTTGGAAAGAACATGGAAGCTGGGTCTGATAGGAATACATGACCTTGAACAAATAACACTTGTGTTCTGCTACCAACCTCATCTTTTTCTTTTACTGGTTTTCACCATCATCTTGATGAAATTGTACTTCTCTATTGGAGCATAAGGACACCAAGGTACCTTGATTTATGGAAAACACAGAGTGCCAGCCAGGCCAAAAATAGCACTCCATTCTGGCCCACCAGATGGTGGTATGAATTCCACCATCCTCTCATCCAAGCCATGCGAAAAGGGTAAACTCTACTATTGATACTGAAAACAAAGCCAAAGCAAGGAGCCAGGTGAGTTTTTCTAAGCACTTGCAATGATGAGGGATTCATTCAAAGAGCTATGGTTGTGAGATCAAGGTGTAATAAGCAGGGAGCACTGAAAAAATGTCCGTCAAAATCTATAAGCTCCTACAGCACCTAAGGAAAATTTTGCTTGAGATGGAAACAAGAGGCAATGTTTATTTTAGATTTTCAAGTCACATGTACAACAGAAAACATGTCTATATTAATTATAAGAAGAAGGAGATGCCTCCCCTAGTCCCCAATTCCTTCATGTAGTCAATATCTCAATAAATCTTCAACCAGCACTCTGATGAGGATTTTCCTTCCTTTTTTTTTACATTCTCTAGGGAGTGCTTCCTTCCATACATCCAATGTCACATTCATTTTTTTCCTCATTTACATCCACTCAGGCAAAGTGTAGTCTTTAACATTGCTTTTCTGTGGTCCAAGGGCATTCATTGGTGGGCCATTGTAAGCACTGTTTATAGGCACAGTTGGAAGCAAAACATGGAATTTAATATATTTTGAGTTGGGGAAAAAATAGTCTGACCTACCATAGAAGGTCAATGTCTTTGAAATGAAACCTAAGTTTAAAATTAGTTCTATGCCATTTTTATTTTGAATGACGATCTCTCACAGGAAGTTGATAGAACTTAGATCAGGCTTTATGGTTTTATTGTAACATGGACTTCTGAATGCAGAGATGAATCCACTTGTTCCTGAGCCTATGCATGGTGAGCATTGTGTGTGTTTATATATAAATGATCCACTTTAACTTCCCCAGTGCCCAAAGGTTCTATTGACCTACCTCGTTGGCAGATGACATTGACATAAAGTTAATAACTTACCTGAGAATGGAATTCAACTCTAGATTTTGAGGCAATGATTCCCACTTTTACATTTTAACCCAACTATGGGCACAATCTTCATTTTTAACCTTTTCATATCTCAGTTCCTTTAGTTGTCAAGTAGGGGTACTGTATGCATTTTATAACTTTAAGGTGTTAAACAAGATCAAGGTGATATTACTCTCTTTCTCTCTTGGAGTTTTGGCAAATATTAAGAGCAGAAAGGTGAAAGTTCTTAAAGTTAAAAGTAAGAGAGACAGAAATGGATGGAGCTCTCTGTATATCAGCAGGCTAGATTTTAGAAAACCTATACGCGGGCAGGAAAGGATGACACTTCTTTGAATAATTTACCTACATACATAACCTATTTTATGTTTGGGACAAATGATTAATGTTTCCACTTGATTCGAGTTACAGATTTGAAGTCTTCCCTCCAGGTTTAGCTTCATCTTAAAAATATCTCTTTGACATGATTTACTAGGCCACAGCAGGAACCCAGCTTTGGCACATGCTGCAGACCAGGCAGTAGTAGAGACTGCAGCACCTGGGCAATGAAAGGGGAAACAAACCAATGTAACACAGAGAGTATTTTGAGAGAATGCAGATTAAGTGGAATTTCGTGCTTCCAAACTTCACCATCTGTACACTCAGGTGATGTCCTCCCCACTTTTAGCACCTTTTACCTTATTATAAGAAAATGTTAGAATCACCTTGCCTGCCAGTTGCTCTTTCCTGTGCTGAAAAACACAATTTGGTTGGTTTATGTAGTTGTTATAATTAGGTCAAAGGCTATTTCTGCTTTCAGTATGAAAATAATTTGTAGTTTTAAGTAACTGAATTTAGAGATTCGACTGGGTAATCTTATTGAGAATTACAGGAACTCCATTTGGATCTCCCACATTAGTGTCAGGGCCCCATAAAAACTTCAACCATCTCCTGCTTGCTTTCCAGGCACATTGTAAGGGAGGTGGATTGGAAGTCAGGAACCACACTCACAAGGTGGGGACTTAATCTGCAGCACCACCACGCTGGCCCCAAAGGCATACTTTTTGCTAAATCATATATATATATATATATATATATATATATATGATTATATATATATATATATATATACACACACACATATCTCCAAGCACTGTGAACAAAGTGATGCAAATCCTCAGAGGACCAGGGGAATCTGAGAGGAAGGTTGGTTTGTACTGGGGATGGGGGCAGCCTATCAGCAAAGCAAAGTGTTGGCAGCTTCACCCTGAGGCTCCAGATCACTATAAATCATTCCCAGTGATTCCTCATAGATTTGCACTTCCCAGTGTTTTCTACAAATTTTGGGCTGATGACTGTGATCTCAACATCTTGCCTCTATGTCCTGTACTGAAATCTGTTTGCTCTGGGGGCTGAGAGGCTAAGAAGTGCAAAATTCTGCTTTCCTCAGTGGGCAGCAACCACTACCACTGAGCTTTTAGTTAAAAATGAATTTCCTACATTTTCCCCAAACAGCAGTGTGCTGAGACTTCTCCGCCTGCCATTGATACAACCCCTTTACTCTCCTCCCTGCAATGCCACATCCCTCCCCCGGCTGCCGTGCTTAAAGGATTTATCTTCTTGCAATTCATTTCTAATAGCATATGCTACATCTACACACATGGTGAAATACAGTATATGAAAAAAGTTTTCCTATACACAATAAACCCCAGTGTAAAGGTGGGGATGATATTTGAGCTGGCAATTTAGTAAATCCCAAGTGACAAGAGGAATATGCATTTTAAAGGTCATTACAATTACCATAGGTACTCATGTTAAGCTGCAGCTCTAGAGCTGATGGGAGCAGATTCACACACTGGGGGCTACGGGTGATGAGAACATGTGGTTGGCAGAACTTGAGCAAATAATAAGGAGAGTCAAACAAATTGGTGTTGTCATCAGTGATATTAAATAGCTCTCCAATATCTGCAGCGTCCAAGAAGCAAGGGAAAACCAAGAATGGGAAGGGAGTGCAGCAATTCCTTGGGATCCTCCTCCTCCTCCTCCTCCTCCTCCACCACCACCTCCTCCTTCTTCTTCTTCAAGATTGATTTATTTGAAAGTCAGAGTTACAGGGAGAGAGAGGGAGAGACAGAGAGACAGAAAGATGTTTCTTCTGATTCACTCCTAGATGGCTGTAACAGCCAGGCCAAAGCCAAGAGCCAGGAATTTCATGTGGATCTCTCACATGGATGCAGAGGTACAAGTACTAGGGCCACCCTCTGCTGATTTTTCCAGACCATTAGCAAGGAGCTGAATTAGAAGTGGAGCAGCCAGGACATGAACTGACACCCATATGGGATGCTAGCATCACAGGTGGCAGCTTTACCCACTATGCCACAGCACTGGCTCCAATGGTGCTCTTTCTTCTAATCCATACTTTTTTAAAAAATTATTTATTTATTTGAAAGTCATAGTTACACAGAGAGAGAAGGAGAGGCAGAGAGAGAGAGAAGAGAGAGAGAGAGCGTGAACCTCCATACTTTGGTTCACTCCTCAATTGGCCGCCATGGCTGGAGCTGTGCCGATCTGAGGCCAGGAGCCAGGAGCTTCTTCTGGGTATCCCACATGGGTGCAGGTTCCCAAAGACTTGGGCCATCTTCTACTGCTTTCCCAGTCCGTAGCAGACAGCTGGATGGGAAGTGAAACAGCTGAGACTCGAACTGGTGCCCGCATGAGACGCTGGCACTGCAGGCAGTTGCTTTACCACTATGCCAGCACCGGCCCTCTAATCCACACTTTGCACATTGGTATAAGAGACCATGAGAAGAGGACTCAGAAATGAGCTCCTGCCTGCCTTAAAATTTCCTTTTCAATCAAGTCATTCTCCACAGCACAGTCAATTCATAACACAACCATTCTGATAGAACAATGTAGAGTCATTTTGTAGATAAAGGAATAGAATAGCTGAGAACTATTCTTCTGCAAACAATTGGGCCCAGACCTCTCTCCCCTTTCCCCAAATACATAGAGGAAAGGTCTTCAAAAAGTTCACAAAAATGCATAGTGTCAAAAAACTATACATGGATTTCAAAATTTATTCTACCCGAAAAAACTTATCTTTAAATTCCATGAGCCACTAGGGTTTTTTTTAAGGCCTATGTGTTATTACAACTCAGATATTCTGAACATCCAAATCTGTGCGTGTACTTCATGTGACTTCCAGCACATGAGGGACCCTGAGGCATGAAAGACGAGGTCCTAATATTTCCAGCTCACCTTTTGCAGTCTCCCATGCTCTCGTCTCTTCCTTCCTGTCTTCATCATCTACTTGTTAATTCTTCATGCTGCCCATATGTACTTACTGAGCATCTTCTATGTCAGAGAATGTGTTGACAGCACGTGCTTTAAAACTGTTTGTTGGAGAATTTGAACTTTTTGAACTGAAGCAATGTTTGCTCTCCGTAGCTGGGGATGAGATGCTCATGCAGCTTATGAACTCAGCAAGCCTCCTGAAGTTGAGTATAGTGCTGCCTTGAGATGTGGGATGGACTTAATGATCTTTAACGACTTTGGGCATTCAAGACCTTGGAGGCTGCCATCCAAGATTTAGGAGTCAAAGCCCTTCACCCCTTTCTCATCTTGAAAACTTCCTAGTGTGGCTCACGCCAAATCTCACTCTATTTGAACAGCAAGAGTGCCTAATAAAAGCAACGCTGGTGCCAGCTGTCATGGTTCACGTGGTGTTAAGTGCTCCTTCTGTAAGCACTAGCAAGCAAGAGTATTTTTATTTAGCAAGGCCATCATAAAATTAGACAAGCAAACCAGAGCAATGTATTTGAGCAATGTAGTCCATAAATAATACAGTGGAAGGAAGTATACAAAGCACATTATCCTTATTGCAATCTTATGCGTTTACGAAGAAAATGAAGTAGTTTTCTGCAAAGAAGGCAAGCTGAAGAGAAAGCAGAGCTAGAGAAATAGACAAAATGTCTTTAGTGACTTTTGGAAGAGGTCAACAGTCTCCCGGTAATAAGGTCTGCATTCAGTGAGTCTCTGAACAGCTCCTGGAGGCTCACTGGGGAAAGCTTGTGAAGCTGGCTCTGTTGACATCATAGGAATGGAAAGAAAAAAAAATAAAAAATAAAAAAAAATAAAACCAACACTTCACTGATGGGTGCCAGTGTGTTTGTGACCATGTGTGTAGTTTATCTGAAAGTGAGGCTCTTGAAGGATAAAGGTTGTACATCAGCCCAGAGAGCAGCACTGGAATCCTGCCCAGCTCATGCTCTGTCACTGTGTTTATTATTATTTTTTCTTTTTCAAAAGTGCCTTAAACAGGCAGAGACTTAAACATTGTTATTATTCATTTGACTATGTCAAGCTCTCCCACAGACAGCTGTTTCCAACTTTTGCCAAATGCCATCCAAAACCTATTCATAAAAAACAACAAGTATGTAGGAAATGCAATTTTTTTCTTCTCCTTTGAAGTTTTCCCATACTTGTTTCCACACTGGCCTCAGATTAGAGTCACTTCAGTTTAATAAAATTTAATATTGAGTCAGGTGCCATGATGGCATCTTCCTGAACAAATTACCCTACCCAATTCTATAATTCTATTAAGTGCTATATTAACATATACAAAAAAGAAACAATTCTAATTTTACAAGGAGGTAACAGGTTTGCTGGTGTTAGACAATTTTCCCAACAGTATGTTGTTAACAGATATTTTCATTAGTAGGTCCCCCAATAACTTAGAAATATTTTTAAGAATAAGGTTGTCCTTTGAAAGTAAAGCCAGACATCTATTAGGTCTTCTTGGATCATCTTGAAAATATGGGATAGCATCTGAGCACATCCAGACTGCTCCTGGTTTAACGGTCATCTTGGCAAAGGAAGAATGTGTCAAGTAAAAATAGGTTGGTAGGATGACACATCATAAATAAGGAAAATTAAAAATTAAAGTTAATTGTAGATGCAGAACTAAACTAAGATCTAGTTAGCATCAGACACACAAAATGAAATCAGTGCACCATAAAATGAAAAATGTAGAATTGGCATTCGGCCGGCGCCGCGGCTCAATAGGCTAATCTGCCTGTGGCGCTGGCATACCGGGTTCTAGTTCCGGTTGGGGAGCCGGATTCTGTCCCGGTTGCTCCTCTTCCAGGCCAACTCTCTGCTGGGGCCCGGGGTGTGCAGTGGAGGATGGCCCAAGTCCTTGTGCCCTGCACCCGCATGGGAGACCAGGAGAAGCACCTGGCTCCTGGCTTCGGATCATGGCCGCGGCAACCATTGACCATTGAAGGGTGAACCAACGGCAAAAGGAAGACTTTTCTCTCTGTCTCTCTCTCTCTCACTGTCCATTCTGCCTGTCAAAAAAAAAAAAAAAAAGAGTTGGCATTCATGGTACACCCTTGAGTTACCATATTTGTGATGTCAGAGTGGACCAGATTATTTCCCCTTAGGAATGGATGAACCTTAAAGGAAAGAAAGGTAAATATTTTGCTCCTATGAATCTAAGACCTTTACCCGAGACCAGTACTGTACAATGGAACATTTTCTGATGATAGAAATGCTATCTTTCATGCTATTTCACACCTAGTCATAAGAGTTGATTAAGGACTTGAAGTGTAGCTACTGTAACTAAGAACTCAATCTTAAATTTTATTTAATTTTAATTAATTTTTATTTAAATAGACATGTTGACTAGTGACTACTTATGGGAAAGTGCAGGGTTAGAGAGTTTGCTAAGGTCAGTCCTCGTGTGCTTTAGATTTTTCTCAGGCACACATTAGCAACATGGGACTGTGTCAGAGACCAGTCTGAAGACTTGGTTTGTACCTATGCATTCAGGTCTAGTGAATAAGAGGTAATATCAGCCTTAGCAGTCCAGGTTCTGTGTGGCCATGATCAATATCCCTTCTGGTGCTCTTTCCCCAAAGATGGTTACATCAGAGGAGAAAAAAATCCTATCATTATGTGACTTAATTTTCTTTCAAGATCCTGCCAGAGAAGTAATTAACTATTACCAGTTGAATATGTCAAAAACTCTGTATTACCTAAGAAGAAACTATTACATCAAAGTATTCCTTTACTGTTTATGTTGACCAATTCTAGTCACCTTCCAAATGAGCTTACATTTTAAACAAACACATATTATGGTCATACTAGAAGCCATCAACAAGATTTTGGTTTTCAATTATTTCTTTTTAAATAAGGGCATCTTCACTTTTTTTTTCTTTTTTTTAAATTTATTTTTTATTTAGTAAATATAAATTTCCAAAGTACAGTTTATGGATTACAATGGCTTTCCCCCACCCCCATAACTTCCCTCCCACTCACACCCCTCCCATCTCCCGCTCCCTCTCCCATTCCATTCACATCAAGATTCATTTTCAATTCTCTTTACATACAGAAGATCGATTTAGTATATATTAAGTAAAGATTTCATCAGTTTGCACCCACACAGAAACACAAAGTGTAAAATACTGTTTCAGTACTAGTTATAGCAATACTTCACATTGGACAACACATTAAGGACAGAGCATCTTAACTTTTAAACTCAAATATCACAGTACACGTGAGCCTTACACATAGGTCTCTAAATCCTCACTGTTCAAATGCAAACAATTTGGGTTAAGAGATACCCCACTGGGACAACCTGTGTGAGGTTATGAGTTTGTCTCCGGAGTGGGTTAGAGCATCAGTCTGTCAAAGAAGAGTGGTATCAAAGCCAGAAATCCTGTGACTATCCTTGTTTTTATTTCAAGTGTAACTGACACCCTCTAATATTTTGCGACTCCATGAAGTTTACCTACAGAAAGTAAGTTTATTGTTCTGTCTAATGAAAATATTAAGCCCTTTGAAAATTCTAGCTTTCTATGTAAATTCATGAACGTAGATTCTAGTGTCATACACTGGTTTCTTGTAAAGTTTCCTGGCAGGAATCACAATCCTGGTGACTACTGGTCCTGGAAATATGTCAAGAGTGAATTTCAGGATTTGTTGTCCAAGGTGAGGATCACCCTATGGGGGAGAGGGTCTCTGTAACCAGCTAACTGACACTGGCTGAGTCTTTCTCCTAAGACAAAAGGTTTCATGCAGGTGACCATCACCTATCACCCTCTTCAGTGCTAACAATAGGTGAAACGTCATCTTAAAATCGCACCTCCAAACAATGGACTTGTAGCTTCAAATTTTGGAATGCATGGCATTCACTTGGAAGACTTTTTAGAATGCAGGTTTTTGGACCCTACAACCACAAGTCCATCCAGAATGGAGACACAGAATCTGCATGTTATCAAATGCTTTGGGATAAGCCTTCTGGAAATACAGATTAAACAAAAGACATGTCTTGATTGAGCTCATCATAAAATAGTCTCACATTTTTCCTACACAGTGGGAGACCAGACTCCTAGTTCTGCCTAATGTTAATGGTATTCTGTGGGAAATGGTTTCTTTGCTCAAATAACTTTGAGAAATGCTGGGATATGAAAAAGTTAAATGAGTTTCCCTCTCAATATGTGTATGTTTGTGTGCTCATGCTCATAAACTGAGCAGGAAGGGAATTCATCAGAAGCAATTCACCCTCTTACAAATAGATATGACCATGACACCCTTCTTTCCACACACTACTCATCCACATCACAAACAGGCTTTTGGAAATGCTGCCTTGAGTTAATAAATTAGAGTAAATGCCAGGAATCTCTGGGGTGTTTCACTGTTGACAGTAGGACACCAACTCAGGGAGGCATCAGTCATGTGGACAAAGCGGCTTCCAGAGGAAGCATTAAGGATACCTAGAGGGTTGTAAATGGACATCAGCCTTCTTTTCCCCTCTTCTGTACAAAACAGTTTCTCTGTAATATAATTTCTTATGCCTCTTTTTCCTTCCAATGTGGACAGCACATGCTTTTGGTTTATATGTACTGAGTTTCCACTGTTTGCTTTATTCTTGGGATTGTTTTACTTAAAGATTTACTTATTTACTTGAAAGGCACAGTGACAGAGAGAAAGAGAGAGAGAGAGAGAGAGAGAGAGGATCTGCCATCTGCCGATTCACACCTCAAATGGCTACAACAGCCAGGTCAAGACAAGGCTGAAGCCAGAAGCCCGAAACTCCATGCTGGTCTCCTACATGGAAGGCAGGCACCCAAGTGTTTGGGCCATCCTGTGTCCAGGCACATTAACAGGGAGCTGAATCAGAAGTGGAGCAGCTGTTGATTGGAACCAGTGCTCCAATATGGGATACCTTATGTCAGTAAGCAGTGTCTTAATCCCTGTAACACAACTGCCAGCCTCTGTTTCAGGGATCTTAATTGAGCCACTTACCTGGTGAGACTTACTTTCCTGGAGAGAATGATATTTGTCTTCCAAGGTTGCTTTATTGATTCCTTGAAATAATTATTTTAACAGATTTGCTCAGAGTCTAGCTTGTAGAATCTGGAGCTAAAAGCATGGTAGTTATGTTCACTTTATTTTGCATATGTAAATATATGGGGAAAATGAAGCAAGCAAAGGGATAAAGCAGAATCTATCTATCTTTTTCTCCTGTGAAAAGCCCCTAGAGATAGCAAATAGACTGCAAGTTTTCTGCCAATCTTGCTGCTGGCAATGGTGGTGTCAGGGAGTCTGTAGCGAGGTCTGGGGAACAAGTGCAGTGGAGGACAATTAGCACAGTTGGTGAGAAGGTGTGCCTCAGGAAGAGAAGGAGGGAAGAGTTTAAACTTTCTTCTTAGCCCTGCAGGAAAAAATTGAAAATGAAATGAGAGGTGACCTCAGGCATCTAAGAACTGACTGCCAACATGGCATTCAATTCCAACCAAATGAAAATGAGACTGATGAACAGTTAAGGACAGAACCTTGTGGCATGGATTATTACTTCTGAGGATGCATTTTTGCAATGTACCTTGAGTTGAGTCTAAAATGACAAGGGAAATTTTTATGCAAAGGTGAGATACAACACAGGCAGGTGGTTGTGGATTTGTGTGTTAAAATGGGAAGTGTGGGAAGTGTTTGTGAAGCCGTCTATATCTGTGTTTGTCTAGGACTTCCTGTTTGTCATTATTTGGGGTTGCTCCTCCCCCCCTCACCACATGGTCCTCTGAGAGTGCAGTATTCTTACATAACTCCTCACCTTGGCAAGGGAGGACTGCTCCATCTAGCCAGGCTCCTTCTAGGGGTTCTCCAACTTCAGATTAGAGAGCAATGTTCTTTAATAGTGGAAGCCTTAGGCTGCAGGACTTAGAAACTGGCAGCAACATCCCCTGCCCAGGGCAAAAGCTGCAATGCAAGGCTTGCAAGCAAAGTTAATCGATGTAGGGAAGCCAAGACCAGAGGAAGCAGCCCCTGGTTATATCCCTGTCCTGAGGATCAGCATTTTTGAAGCCCAGCTGCATCTTGTCTTCTGCTGATTAGGGTGGTTCAGCTCTTGTTTGCATTTACTGAGCTCATGTGTCTGATTTTTCTTTCCTAAAGTGGGTTAAATTAGGTTTTGATTATTTTCAACTAAAGTTCTCGTTAATGTAAAACTTATTAGACCACATTGTTCACACTATTAAATAAATACTGACAAATCTAAATAAGTTGAAAGGAAAAAATGTCATTATAGGAAAGGAAGGGTTTAGTGTTGTCCTCCGGTTTGTGTTTTCTGTAGTCTCTACGTGCCAGGATCACAGCATTTGAGCTCAGAGTTGGGAGCCAAGCAAGTGATTGATTGGCTGTGATGGCAATCATTAGCACCAACCTTGGACATCGGTGGTTCCTCACTGGGAGACACCTACCGTTGAGTGTGACTCAGATCTCTCTCCCAAATGCAGATCTTGACTGAAACAGACTAGTGGCTGCTCAGGTGGACAGGATGCAAATGAGACTTAAATGAGCAAAGATTCAGTGTGACCTTTCTGAGCGGCTCCTGTGGTTAGCAGTGGAGAATGGAAATGCCAGATCTACAGATAAGCTGAGTAACAAGCTGAAGCTAACAACGGGCAGATCGGCAGATCGGTGTCTCCCTCCAAGGACTGGAAAACAGCACATTCATTTAAAAAAAGAGAAGAAAAAGAAAAAAAAAAAAAACTGCTGTCGGTGTCTTTCGCAAATTACCTGCATATATAAGTGATAGCAATAGCAAGAGTTCACAGTTCCACATATTATATAAGAACTTACTGAATTCCCACAATGATCCAGAGATTGGTTTTTCTTATTTTTACAAATGATAAAAGGAAAGCTTAGAAAGGCATGCATAATTTCAAGTGTTCCATAATTAGAAAGTGGCAAAATTGGATTAGGATCTGGCTCTTTCATCTGAAGCCTGTGTTGTTTGAATGTACCCTGTCAACACTGTGAAGGAGCCTATGTGATACCTCAACTAGAATACAAGGGGACATTGTATTTCATCACTACTCCATTAGAGCAGTCTCCATGCTCAGACATGGCAACCTCTGGTGCAGTCTCTAACCCTCTAGCTCTCAACCATCAACTCAATTTTAATTGTATTCCACTATGATTGAAGTGGGAATTAAAGAACCTTGCAATTTGCTCAAACTGATTAGCATTTAGAGTAATCCAGGCCCTGCAGGTGTCTCTTCATACCATCTGTGGATTCTAGAGACCCAGCAGAGACCAAAGCAAGGGTCAGTCTAGACACTACAGGTCTCCGGTGGAATTAACCCTCAGGCAAGCCAGGAGAGTAAACCAGCAGGGACACTTATCAATCCAATTGTGACCTGTGTCCTTCCTAGTTTGTGTTATGAGTGATTTCCAGTGTTAGGAATATAATAAAATTGATTTATTTTACTAAATAAAATTTTAGGTTTATCCATTACAGATAAGGGCAGTATTTGAAAATTAGTTTGGAATTCTTCTAAACAGGGTCTATGAAAGACAGTAAAGAGCTTTGACATGGCAGGAGGAAAGTCACAAATTGTCCCTTTATAAGTCTCGGGGTTTATTTTATTTGTCTGTTTTGTCTTGGTTGCTGAATATTGAGAATATCTTAACTTCTACAAAGATATAGCTGCTCACTGATAAAAGCTGAAGACATTTAGCCTTGCAAAGACAGATATTTTTAAACAGAATTATTAGAAGCATTCAAAAATAGTATAGTTTTTTTTTTTTTAATTTCAAATTTGAACATTGGGTATTCCTTAGAAAAGCCAGATCCATGTACAATGAGCACTAATGCTTCCTATATTAGTTTTTTTTTAAACTTTTATTTAATGAATATAAATTTCTAAAGTACAGCTTACCGATTACAACGGCTTCCTCCCCCCCCAACTTCCCTCCCACCCACAACCCTCCCCTTTCCTGCTCCCTCTCCCCTTCCATTCACATCAAAATTCATTTTCAATTCTCTTTATATACAGAAGATCTGTTTAGTGTATATTAAGTAAAGATTTCAACAGTTTGCCCCCACATAGCAACACAAAGTGAAAAATACTGTTGGAGTACTAGTTATAGCATTAAATCACAATGTACAGCACATTAAGGACAGAGATCCTACATGATATTTTTTTAAAAAATTGATTACTATGCAATTTCCAATTTAAAACCAAGTTTTTTTTTTCATTTTCAATTATCTTTATATACAGAGGATGGATTCAGTATATACTAAGTAAGGATTTCATCAGTTTGCACCCACACAGAAACACAAAGTGTAAAAATACTGTTTCAGTACTAGTTATAGCATTACTTCACATTAGACAACACATTAAGGACAGATCCCACATGAGATGTAAGTACACAGTGACTCCTATTGTTGATTTAACAATTTGACACTCTTGTTTATGGCGTCAGTAATCTCCCTAGCTCTAGTCATGAGTTGCCAGGGCTATGGAAGCCTTTAGGGTTCACTGACTTTGATCTTATTTCAATAGGGTCATAGTCAAAGTGGAAGTTCTCTCCTCCCTTCAGAGAAAGGTACCTCCTTCTTTGATGGCCCCGTTCTTTCCACTTGGATCTCATTCACAGAGATCTTTCATTTAGGTTTTTTGTTTTTTGTTTTTTTTGTTTTTTTCCAGAGTGTCTTGGCTTTCCATGCCTAAAATACTCTCATGGGCTCTTCAGCCAGATCCAAATGCCTTAAGGGATGATTCTGAGGCCAGAGTGCTATTTAGGACATCTGTTATTCTATGAATCCACTGTGTCTCCTGCTTCCCATGTTGGATCGTTCTCCCTTTTTTTGATTCTATCAGTTAGTATTAGTAGACACTAGTCTTGTTTGTGTGATTCCTTTGACTCTTAGACCTATCAGTGTGATCAATTGTGAACTGAAGATGATCACTTGGACTAGTGAGATGACATTGGTACATGCCACCTTGATGGGATTGTATTGGAATCCCCTGGCACGTTTCTAACTCCACCATTTGGGGCAAGTCCGATTGAGCATGTCCCAAATTGTACATCTCCTCTCTGTCTTTTTCCCATTCTTATATTTAACAGGGATCACTTTTCAGTTAAAATTTAAACACCTAAGAATAATTGTGTGTTAATTACAGAGTTCAACCAATAGGTTTTATTTTGAAGTCATATTCACCCATTTCCTAATTCCTGCTGTATTATTGTTCATTGGAAAGAGCATGTGGTAAGTGATGTCCCCAGCATGATTGAGTGTAAGTGGATGAGGCTCCGGAGCAGTGTGCCATCCTCTCATCAATTCTACCTGTGTGGGCAGAGCAAAGCAGATAAGGCATGGCTGGTCCTCCTAAACTTTTTTCACTGATACCGATACCATGCATACTAGGAGTTCCCATGGACACACAGGGAAGGCAAGAGAAAGTTTGCCTCAAGATTTCTCCAGAGTTAACCTGCAGCAAAAAACCAACAGATTGCTGGTGCAATGTGTCAGCATCTGCTATATAGCACTCTTGAAAACCATACCATTTTAATTTTGTACTTGTACAAAAATTAGAAATGTTTACAAAAATAGATCAAAAACAAGAAAAGGAAAGTGAAACAAAATAAACCCCTGCAATTACAACAGCCGGGAGCTGTCTCCCTGCAGAGTGGTTCTGGGCTGTAGTCTCGACCTTTGGTATTCTGTGCAGTCTCTCAGCAGTTAGCTTTGGTACTACTTGGGGGCTTGTTATAAATGCAGAACCTCAGCTCAGGCCTCACTGAGCCCTACTATAACAGGATCTTCATTGGAACCAAGTCCAAGAATCACTGAGCCAAGCAGTAGAATGGTCCCCATTCATAGTAGGATATGAGCACTGTCCTAAAATTTAAGAATAATACATCATAGCATTCTGAAGAACTCTGCTGCCCTGTACATTTCCTATGCGATATATTCCCAGTCTTTCAGAGCACTTGTAGACCACAGAGATAAATGATTGATGAGTTACCTTCAAGTGCCATCCCTTTTGTCAAAATGACCCACACTCAGGCTGTAGGGTGTCTTCTCCTTTTGTGCACTTTTCTGGTTCTTTGCTCCTGGGGGAGCTTGACTGCTGAGATTTTAATGGCCTCAGATTGCTGAGGATAGAGCTGATAAATATCTCTTGGTTCTTTTGTTGAAGAGCTGGCCTTTGAAGTGCCCTGAATACATCTTGGCCCTAAATGTTGCACAACAATCCCCTAAAACAATCCCCTAAACTAGTTGGTGGTGTTGCTAGAAAACACAAAACTAATCACTGACATCAGAGTGGTGAAGAAAGTAGGTATTTTTTGAAAAGTGCATACAAGGATCCAGGGCAACCATGCCTGAAATCCCAGATTCTCCAAGGAGTTAAGTGTGAATGTTCTTAAAGGTTGAAAGTGGTGCTCAGGGGTGGACATTAAGCTTGTTTCCAAGTTTCTGGTTCGTCATTGGTGTCTGTGATCTTCCTTTGATTGGCAGGTGATGTTGTGCTCTTTAGGTAATTTGTGATGACCAAGTGGGCTTCAGTTGGTCTGGGTGCTTACACTCAAGTGATAGTTACCTTCTGCCCCAGATCTAGAATTCCCCTGCATAAACGGCTCCAGACTGTACAGGCCAGCAAGGTTTTACCTATTGGAGAAGCAAATGACTTCATGAGTCTGATGATTAGGAACTTGTAGGGCCACCCACAGCATGTCCTCAATTCAGTGAATTCCTTTTGATAAAGCATGGGCAAGGATACCTTGGGTGGAGGGAGAAAGGCTGGGTCATGCCTTTACATTGGTCTTATAAGCTTTGAGTTCGCAGTGGAGTGGAGAGGAATTTCCCTTTATTCAATTCAGTGGCCATCAGCAACTCATGGAGGAAGAGGCAGAGTGCCTGGCCACCCTCTTGAACTCCAGCAGGGCTACTGGGATTAGTGAGGTGTGCTGCAGGCTCATTTGAACATCCTGGCTGGTCCACTATCTGGAGATCTTCTCATCAACAATCCACAGTTGCCTCCTTGCTGTGAACTAGACCTGGGAAAATTTAGGAAACTGACTTCTGACACTTTTCTTTTTATTCACTTAATTCCTTAATGCCTGTATCTGCTGTAATTACAATAAATTTCAATTATAATGAAGATCCAACTGTGGGGGTAAAATAGGATTATGGTAATTGTTAGAATGGAGAGGCATAGAAATAGGTTTGAAAAGCTTTCAGAAAAGCTATCTGACCAAAACAAGATCAATGGGGTTGGCTGCTAATTAAAGCAAACACACAAAGGAACACAACCTAGCTTTTAATATATGAGCTTCATTAAACAGCTTACATTAGTCAGCTTGCATTTTGAGGACTATTGAAATGTTTTGTTCTTTCCTCTCTAAGGAAAGCACACAGAAAGTGAAACTGACCTTCAGTTGTGTAAAGAAGGGGTGAGAATTTTTTAAAAGAAAGGTAACTGTCATTCATTTAGAGAGCACTGCTTTTCTGCGCTTTTGAGAATTTCAGACGCCTGTCAACAGGTGTCCTGTTCATTTCAGCCTCTTATGGGTATGGAGAAGAGGGAAACTTCGTTGCCAAGAAAAATATTTCCATAATTTAAAAAATATATTTGCAAGGTAGAATTACAGGCAGAGATGTAGAGGCAGTCAAGAGCGAGCTGGAGCAAAAGCGAGAGTGAGACAGGAAGAGTGAGAGGGAGAGCTTGCATCTGCTGGTTTACTCCCAAATAGCCACAATGTCTGTGGCTGGACCAGGCCAAAGCAAGGACTCTGGAACTTCATCCCAGTCTCTTAAAGGAGTTGCAAAGGCTCAAGCATTTGAACCGTCTTCCACTGCTTTCTCAGGCACATCAGCAGGGAGCTGGATAGGAAGCAGAACAGCTGGGACTCAAACTGATGCTCAGATATGGGATGTTGGTGTTGCAAGACATGGCTTAACCCAGTGTGCAACAACGCCAGCATAGTCCATACATTTTTATATAGGAACATGGAGTATTCTGTGATGTATGTCTAAGTAACTGCAACCAAATGATGAGCATGAGACACATACAGCTACCTGAACACAGTACTAATTTTCCAAAAACAGAGAACATTTTCTTCTAATTTTTGCAAGTGACTTTTAAAAGGCACATAGGTCAATAGAGGGCTAAAACGAATGGTATTCACTAGGAGCGTATTACCAAATGAGCTTTATCTCAAAGGGGCAAAGGTCTTGCCCACTCAGTTGTGTTTTCAGGGCTTAATGAGGTAGGTGGAGACAGTCTGAATGCCCACACTGCTCTGGCTGGTGAGCTGAGAACTGACTCAGCATCAGGAATTTTATGCTTCACAGGGAGAATCCATGCACGCTTCTGTGCATGGCCACCTCTAGGCAGTGTCCTGGGGGGAGGATTGGCACTTTGCAGGCCCTAGTAAGCATATGCTCTGTCAATGTTCCAACACTTGCATTTGCTGGCACATGAACCCAGCCCCATGACATGGGCCTTTATCCTCTCCTGCTGGTCTCACCATGGGGCTGAGTTGAAGGTAGGATTTAAGGTCTGAATCAGGAGCCAATCAGGTGCTGATGCAAATGTTTTGTGCCCACAAAGAGTGACTTTATTTTATTTAAAGTATACACATTTCATATATGCAGATTTAGAAACATAGTGATACTTCAGGTCTAAGGCTCTTAACTTTACGGGGCCGGTGATGTGGTATGGTGGGTTAAGCCACCGCCTGCAGTGCTGACATCTCATATGTGGGACGGTTCAAGTCCCAGCTGCTCCACTTCCGACCCAGCTCTCTGCTATGGCCCGGGAAAGCAGTGGAAGATGGCCCAAGTCTTTGTGTCCCTGCACCCACGTGGGACACCCAGTGGAAGCTTCTGACTCCAGGCTTTGGATTGGGCCAGCTCCAGCCATTGCAGCCAATTGGGGAGTGAACCAAAGGATGAAAGACCTCTCTCTCTCTACCTCTCCTTCTCTCTCTGTGTAACTCTGGCTTTCAAATAAATAAATAAATCTTTAAAAAAAAGATTAACTTTACACTAAGTAAAGAGTTCAACAAATTGTATGAAGAAAAAACACTGTTCATCAACAGTAAAGACAATATCTGTAAGCAATCCTTGAATCTCAAATGTCAATTTCACTTCAATGCATGATATTTTAGGTATTCTATTAGTTATCACAGATCAGGGAGAACATATGGTAGCTGTCTTTTTGGGACAGCCCTATTTCAGTAAGTATAATGATTTCCAGTTGAATCCATTTTGTTGCAAAAGACAGGATTTCATTCTTTTTTATGGTTCAGTAGTACTGTATAGTGTTTACATACCATAATTTTTTTATCCATTCATTAGTTGATGGGCATTTGGGTTGATTCAATATCTTAGCTATAGTGAATTGAGCTGCAATGAACATAGGGGTACAGATAGGTATTTCATTTACTGATTTCTTTTTCCTTGGGTAAATTCCCAGGAATGAGATGGCTGGATCATGTGATAGGTACATTTTCAGATTTGTGAGGATTTTCCATAACTGTCTTTCACAGTGGATGCACCAGTTTACATTCTCACCAGTAGTGGATTAGGGTACCTTTTTCCCCACATCCTTGACTGCATTTATTTTTTGTTGATTTCTGAATGAGAACCCTTCTAACTGGGGGTGAGGTGAAACCTCATTGTGGTTTTGATTTGCATTTCCCTGTTGGCTAGTGATCCTGAGCATTTTTTCATGTACCTCTTAGCTATTTCAATTTCCTCTTGAAAAATGTCTTTTTAAGTCCTTTGCCCATTTCTCAAAACTGGGTTTTTTGTTTTGTTGCTGTTGACTTTCTTGAGCTCTTCATAGATTCTGAATATTAATCCTTTAAGGGAGACTTTTATAGGCAGAACAGATGTTTGGCAAGGTTTATTTTTGGTTCTTAAACAGTTATATTGAATTTCTTAAAATTATACATTTACTGTCCTGGTTCTTTCTTTACTTTAATTTCTTTCTTATTTAAAAAAGTCAGCTTATACAATTTTATTCCTTTTATAAGTCTAGCAGGTTTTAACCATCAGGTCTAAGGGTCTTTAAAATGTTTACTCTACTTTATGGATTTAGTTGTTGAATATATATCTTCAAATATTTTAAACAACATTAATAATGCATTTTATTTACTTTCCAAGTACATAAATTTACTGCATTAACAAGTAGAATATTATAAATACTTATCAATTCTCAATATCTAGGGACTGGCACTGTGGCTCAGCAGGTTAAATCAATACTTGCAATGCTAGCATCTTATATCAGAACACCCAGACGTTCTGCTTCTGATCCAGCTCCTTGATAATATTCTGATAAAGCAGCAAAGGATAGTGCAGGTACTTGAGCCCTTGCCACCAATAGGGGGACTCCGATGGAACTCCTAGTTCCTGGCTTTGGCCTGGACTGTAGTGGCCATTTGGGGAGTTAACCAGTGGAGGACGGAGGTTCCCCTACCCTCTCTCTGTCTCTGTTACTCTGCCTTTCAAACAAATGAATAAATCTTATAAAAAACCCTCAACATCCATAAAATGAGTATTTAACTTCAGATCTTCTATGACAAGGAAGATTTCAGTTTAAGATTTGAGTCTGGCTGGCGCTGCGGCTCACTAGGCTAATCCTCTGCCTGAGGCTCTGGCACCCCGGGGTTCTAGTCCTGGTAGGGGCGCTGGTTGCTGTCCCGGTTGCTTCTCTTCCAGTCCAGCTCTCTGCTGTGGCCTGGGAAGGCAGTGGAGGATGGTCCAAGTCCGTGGGCCCTGCACCCGCATGGGAGACCAGGAGAAGCACCTGGCTCCTGGCTTCGGATCAGCGTACCGGCCACAGCGGCCATTGGGGAGTGAACCAACGGAAAAAAAGGAAGACCTTTCTCTCTGTCTCTCTCTCACTGTCCACTCTGCCTGTCAAAAAAACAAAAAAGATTTGAGTCTGATCTTTTAAAATTTTTTAAAAAATTAATTAATTTGCTTTTTGAGAAAACATATTTTTGTTATCCATTATAGTCAAAGATTTAATGGCTCTACTAAATAATGAGTTCAACCAACACAATGTCTACAATCAATAATCAAAACAAAATATATTCAACTTCATATGTAAATCAAAATTTCAAGTAGTTAAAAAATCATTAATGCTGTGGTAGTATGTAGTCCCTTATCAATTTGTTTGACAAATATTTAGAACAAAGTTTGACAAAATACTGTATTTGCAGCAAACACACAATTTAAATTGGAGTTTAAGAGACCCACACTCAAATACATCCTTTCAAAAATTATAAATACAAAATAATGATAAAATTATTTTCAAATCTCTTAGTACAATTTTGCTCCAAGGGAGACCAATTCAAAGATTTAATCTTGGCAGAACAGTTTTATAGGAAGAAAGGGAGAATCAGCTATTTCTTATTACACTGAATACAAAAAGAAATAAATATGCAACAAATTGGAATCCCCATTAGTGATTATTAGACTTGATGTAGGACTGTTTCAGGTCCTGTGAAATCCTCCTCAGGTGGTACTGTTTCTTAATCTGAAGAAATCTAACATGTACATATATATGCTTCTTTTTAAGCTCAGGAATGCTAATTACTTCCTAGAAAAATGCAAATTACACTCCAGGTGAGTTTCTAGCTGAGAAGAGTTTTGGGACATTTTTCCATTTCAGTACTGTGTGTCTTCTTCAGTTCCAAATATTAATCCTGTAAATTTGATTAAATTAAGAGAACTAGATTCCAGCATTTCTGGGACAAAAAGCAAAATGATGTACCTCAAGAAAGCATGTGATGTGGTAAAGATCGGGGTGTGAGTCCTGCTGGTGACTGATGGACTCCCTGCATGAAGGGCTCCCTAGCACCCACAGGGACTGGCACAAAGCATAAAGACCAAAGTTGGATCCTGAATGTCTTTTCCACTTGCTTCACAGACATTGATGGATCCTGCATTCTTCTTTGTTTGTGAGATTGAACATCTCTTAACTTTATTTTATAATATATAATGAAATTATATTAGGTGACTTTGTCTGGTGTACAACAACTTATGAGGTTTTGCCACTGGAAGTAGGCACAGCTTACAATTTCCCTTGCTTAGTATTAAGAGCAAGGAAGCCACCATGCTAACTCAGGTAGGCTTAGCACATAGAATAAGCCTCTATCATCTGAAACATAAAAAATGCAAGAATGGAGCAGAAGCAGGGACTATCTTTTTGGTTGCTCTATTTTAAGGATTTCAAAAATGAATAGCAAAGAGGGATTGAAAATAAAATAGAAACTTCCTTTCCCCACTGTAAATAATTAATAGAATGAATTGTATAGCATTATGCTGATTATAGAACAAGTATGATTTTATTCACTGGTATGCTTTTATTTATCACCAATGAATCTGTCATTTTTTTAAAATCTCTTTTGGTACCAAAAATATTTTTCTAATATCTGAACAGACATCTCTAAGTTTGCTAATGATGTCTGGAATTGGTGAGCAAATAATGGAAACTCTCAGCCCAGCCTTGGAAACCCCAAGCCCCACTTTGGCAGAAACAGTGCCCAAAGATGAGTGCTTAGGAGCTGCTTTGTAGATAAGAAAGCCCAAAAACATTTGGTTAAAAGTGACAAGAATAGGTTAAGCCTTCCCTTGAAATGCCAGCATCCCATAAAGGTGCCTGTTTGTATCCCAGCTGTTCTACTTCCCATCCAGCTCTCTGCTAATGCACCTGGGAAAGCAGCAGAAGATAGGCCAAGACCTTGGGCCCCTGCATGCACATGGGAGACCCAGATGAAGCTCCTGGCTCCTGGCTTTGGGCTAGCCCAGCTGCTGCCATTGGAGCTATTTCAAGAGAGAACTAGGGGGATGGATGGAAAATTCTCTCTCTCTCTCTCTCTCTCTCTCTCTCTCTCTCTTTCTCTTTCTCTTTCTGTAACTCTGCCTTTCAAGTAAACAAAATAAATCTTTTAAAAGTGATCATCATAGGGGCTGGCACTGTGGTGTTGTGGGTAAAGCTGCTGCCTGCTGTGATGGCTTCCCATATGGGCACCAGTTTGAGTTCTGGCTGTTCCACTTCTGATCCAGC
The DNA here is from genome assembly GCF_033115175.1 of Lepus europaeus. Classification (NCBI taxonomy): domain Eukaryota; kingdom Metazoa; phylum Chordata; class Mammalia; order Lagomorpha; family Leporidae; genus Lepus; species Lepus europaeus. Next base: position 58,468,801 of record NC_084827.1, read on the forward strand.
TCTCTGCTATGGCCTGGGAAAGAATAAAAGATGGCTCAAGTTCTTGGGCCCCTGCACCCACATGGGAGACTCGGGAGAAGCTCCTGGCTCCTGGCTTCTGATTAGCCCAGCTCCGGCTGATGAGGCTAATCGGGAAGTGAACCAGCGAATGGAAGACTTCTCTCTCTACCTCTCCTTCTCTCTCAGTGTGACCCTGACTTTCAAATAAATAAATAAATAATCAGGATAAGCAGGTTATTCCATCTTTGAATATCTGCTAAAAGTCACAGCAATCATGATGAGCTAGGTGGGTAAACTGGATTTCCTGGCAGATCTTTTTATCCCATTCAAACCAACAACAATTATGTGCAGATTTTATATATCAGTTATTTCCCAAAGAAGCCCTAAGTGGAATTATGCAAAAGTGTTCAGCTTCTGACTCAGTTTGGGGACAGTCATCTTTCTACATACTTATATGACAAAGGTATTAGTGCCCCACAATACAGCACAACAACCATAAGTAATCAACAAGGGTGTCATTAATCTGTACTCGTAACAGCTACGATAGCAGGTCCACTCCACTTCTTCACTCAGAAGCCTGTTCCTCTCCCCGTCCCGATCCATCCTCGCCTATGCTGCACAAAAGACTGTTTTCCCGCTTCACCATTTCCTCACCACTTAGAAAAGCAACAAAAATGAGGCTCTTTTGTTTCCTTTCTTTCCCACACAGCTCTCATTATGTTGCTCAGTGGTCAGCAGGTAAAAGTAAACCAGTGCAAGTCAGCTAGACTGTGGTTAACTGCAGATGCATAGCAAAATGCACAATGCTCTGCTGACTGTTACACGCTAGAAATGTCAATTCATCCATCCATCCAATCAACAACCTCTTATTAAGTACATATCTTCTTTACTACTTTGGATAAATCTTTCCCTGTGCTGCACATTTTGCGACACCATTTCCAACACCCTTATGGAAATTACATCCATTGGCAGGGAAACAGATTATAACTTTAATGCATTAGCAGATGGTGCAAATGAGCAAAAAAAAATGGGACAGAGAAAGAGATTTTGCAATCATGATAGTTGCAGATCACCTGGTGACATTTACCAGAGATAGAGGAGGTGAGGAACTGGCCTCGTGGGCACTGAAAAAGGAGCATTCTTGCGAGAAAAAATGTCCGTACAAAGATCCTGAGCACAGTTCACGCCTGAGATGCTTTACAGACAAGGAAGAGCAACAGTGGGAAAGGGAGGGGAGTAGGGGTGAGTTCAGAGAGTTAAGGGGGTGCAGATCTGTGGGACATGGTGGGTCACACTGAAGATGTTGCTTTTATCCTAAATAGCATAGGAAGCTGTTGGAGAGGGTTTCAAAAGCTCCCTCTTCCTATTCTGTTGGAAACCATCTGGCGGGGAAAGAGTGGAAGCTGGGGCAACACTCAGCTGATAGCTGCAGTTGTACAGGTGAAAGATGCTGTTGACTCAGACCAGAGAAACAACAGGAAGGAAGTGAGGTGTGGTTGGATTCACAACAGATTCTGAAGGCCCAGCCTTCAGGATTTGCTCACACCTCCTGTGTAGGCTGTGAGAGACAGGGAGGACCTTCAAATTTGGGTGCTGGACAGTGGTAAGGATTGGAAACTACTAGAATTGCTACCAAGTAGAATAATGAAGGATATGAGTAGAGCAGATAGGAAAAGAGACACGGAGTGGGGTGCATGGGAAATCAGAAAGTCAAGTTTGGATATGCAGAATTATTGGAGAGCCCAAGTGAGCCGTCCTCTAGGTAGCAGGAATATGGATCTAGCATTCAATGAAAGGGTAAACTTGGAAGTTGCTGGTATGTAGCCATGAGACTGTCTCTGACTATTGCTCAGTAATTGGATTTTGTTTCAAACAAGGCAAAACTTCCTATTTCTTCTGAGAGAATTTCTGCACCAAAGACAAACTGTACTTTCCTTGAATCCCACCGCTTTCCTCACAGTTTTTCCAGCCCTCAACCACTCCACCTGGAAACTTCTGCTTGGTCCCAGTTATAGCCAAGTTCCACAGAAATAACCACTCTGCTGTTTCTCAAAGACCTTTGCGTGAGATCTCTTTGTTTTGCCTCATACCCGTGGACAGAATGGGGTTGGGGTTGGAGGAGAGAGAGGGAAACAGAGACAGAGACAAAATGATATTAATCTACTGCAAGCTTGCTTGCCAAGATGCTTCAAACTGGACTGTAATTTCAATTCTCAGAGATATCTGCCTCTAGCCTTTCCCCAGATGGCTCAGTCTCTCTAAGGCCTGCAAAAATCCTTCACCGTCTTTGGAACAGCTTCCTGTGTGGTCTCCATTGCTGTGTATCAGTCTTGAAGGAGAGACATTTTGCTTCTTTCTGTCTCCTGTGTAAAGGCAAATACACAAAAAACATTATCCCTGAAGTCAGGGTCATGTACCCCTGGAGGCTTCACTGTGACCACTAATTCAGCCCAAACGCCACTCACGATGAACTGCCCCACTTTATCCATTCTATGCTTGCTGCAACCCCACCTAGCAACAATCCTCCTTTGAGAGAGTTTTGACTCCTTTGACCACTCTCCATTACCATAATAACTTTCATCCCCGTGACATTGTTCTTTCTTCCAATTCTAACTCTTCTCTGCTTTTCTTTTAACTTGTTCTTTCATCGCCTGAAAGCCACACACACTCTGTTTTTACACAGAGTTAAAACAGCTTCTGAGGTGTCTTCTGTACTCTCTAAGTCTTTGCCAGGACACAACACAATGCAAATCTAGCTAGCCTCTGGAGACATGCAAAAAGCCGGTGTGTTCGTACTGATAGCTGTCAGCATTGGGCACCAAAGGAAGTCACATCTATGTTGCACCATTTATATGTAGGATACCATAGGATTAGAGACCAGTATTGAAAGTGAGTCTCCTCTGGCAAATGGACTTAAAGGCCTCACACCTCAGATTGAGAGGACTCACACACAACATGAACTCTTTTCACAGCACAGTTCTTTCTTTGCTCCTTCCTTTCTGGGTTCACATCTTTAAGCACTCTGTTCATGACAAGTAGAGGAAAAAGGAAACAAAACGCCAGTTAAAATGAACTGATTCAAGAATATGGAAATTACACTTGTAAAACTGCCCTTTTAAATAAGTAAATTGGGCTTATGCATCTTTTATTTCAAGTGTCTATTTTACTGATGAGTTTTTCTAATCACATTGTGCACTGAACCAAAATGAACTCAGCTCCAAGGCAGCCCTCCTGGTATTCATTCATTTTTCTGCTCATTCTAGGAATATTACATTTTCCCTTTCCCAAGTAATCTTCTCCCCTCCTAGTCAATACATCACTGGTTCTTTGAGTGACCATGGACAAGTGAATTTCCAGCCTACGTTTTTATTGGTAAATTGAGTTTATTAAAACTGCAAGACAAGGTCCATGTAGGCTTATTAAAGATGTGTTCACGGTTCACAGATAATTCTTAGAGCCTTCCTTAAGCACTCTCTTCCTGCTCGCCAAAGAAGATGTGCAAACCTTGAGTTTTCAAGTGCAGATTATAAGAAATAAATGTGATTTCATTACTTTTTTGAAATTCTTTAAGTTGACAGCAACAGTCTCCACTTGAAATAGCCTGAGTGAAATGAGAATTTTCCTGGATGGAAATGAACCAAAAGAGATGAAAGAAGCCTTTAGCAGGTACAGGTGCAACCACATGTGGAACAGGAACAAACCACATGCTTACCATCGGAGTTCACACTATGTCTTCCTATGCTCCATGAGTCAACTTTGTTCTTTCTTCCTCATGCACTGAAGTCAAATTTTCTTCTCAGGGCTGACAAAAGAGTCACTGAGAACTTCTGAGTTTTCTCTCTTATAGTTTCAGCCACCACAAAGAGGCTACCCTGAAAACTAAAACAACTATAGAGTGAGTTTCTGTTAACTTTGCTTGATTTAGCATTCCATTTCTAATGCAACCAACTTTTTGCTGGAAAGAAGAATATAATAATAATATTATTTACTAAACAGGAAATTGTGTATGTGTGTCATTGTTTGTTTTGGGGAACAGGGTCTCAAGGTTGGGTGAAAAAGGTTATAGGGAGGTCATGAAATAATTTGTCATAGTCACAGATAGAAAATAAAACAAAAGCTAAACCACAGGAGAAATGGTTTTCATATGTGGGAAGATAGGGCTTCAAAAAAATGCTGCTTTCCTAAGCCTTCCTTCAGGACATTCCCAGAGCCAGAGCTCCATACTTCTGGTTGGTTAATGAGATCCTGATGTCCCAAGTTTGCTTAACTTCCTCCACAGCACAGGGTTAGAGGGAGGCAGGGACTCAGGGCCACTCTGGTGGCAGCCTGTTTCCTTCCTTCTCTACCAAGGTCAAGGAGCATGGGTGGGAACCAAGAAGGGTAGAACTTGTGGCACGGAAAGACTCACTTTTTTATTCTTTGGTCTGTTTGGTTAGTTTTGGTGAATATATTTCATGGAAATTTTCCTAGGTCCTTTTTCCTCATCTTTTCCCATTCTTGATGTCATATGAGAGTGCTACAAAAAGTCAGGGAAAGTACATATTATGAAAAAATTGTGCATGGATTTCAAAATGTTCACAGTAAAATAAGGTTACCTTTGCATTGCGTTTTTCCTCGCATGGAATTTTTGAAGTTTAAGTATCATGAAGTTACAAAGAAGCTTTTGCCAACATCAGCCCTGTCAGCACCATTGTATGTTTGCTGTGCTGAGCACAAAAGTTCTAACAATATGTCTGAACGTATGCAGGGATAGATTAGCTTCTGGATTTTGAAACAATCTTTGCTGGAGGGTTTTCTACCTATCTAGCAATTTAGAATAAGTCATGTTACTTTTGCTTGCTTAAGATTCTTGGTGTCTCCACAATGGTCCCATTTGTTGTACTATATCACTTGCGTAGCTTCCATTGCTTACATTGTCTTCCTTTGCAGATTAATGGAATGCTTCTCTTTGCTCTCTCAGACTCATGGCAAGATTATTGTAAAGAACAGCAGTATTTGTCATTGTCTTTATTCCTAATTCTTTTCACTACACTTAATTCTATTCACTATTCTTAATTCTATACACAGTGGAGCACTTGCCAGGTTGTCTCTTAGTGGCAACAGCAAGCAGACTTTAAACCATGAAGTTAGAGGGGCATGGCATTAGCCAAGAGCACCACACAGTCTATGGCTGAGCTGGAGTGTGAACTCAGATAGATGAGGTGCTTCAAAAAGTTCATGGAAAAATGAAATTAAATGCAAATTAATTGTACTGTAATATGTTTTGAAATCCATGCAAAGTTTTTATTTTTTCATAATTCATGTTTTCTATGAACTAATTGAAAATACCCTGGCATGTGCCCCTGAAATCTAAGATCTCTTATCTGGAAGAAATTAATTTTGCCTTCATTTCTGTTATCCCATGTAGTTTGTAATATATTTCCAATCATTTGTTAAATTCATTATTTTGTTTTGAATTTTTAAGTGTCCATCTTGTTTTGTTCTAGCCATGCTTTCATATCTTGAAATTTTCACTTAGTGTAGGCTCAATCTTCTCTAATCCTTTTTGTTAAGTATTTGTAGTTGTTTTGTAATAATTCAATAATTTTTGTATACTACAGTTTTCCTAAGTATTTTTCTAATGTCAGACACATCAATTTACCATTAGGAAACACATCATTGAGAACAACAGTAATTGCAAATAAGTTTTTCATATTTTGATATTAAGATGAAAACTTTATCCTTATATGAATATATTAGAGAATTTGTAATATTTGTGATGAAAGTATTTTTTCAGAATACTCTATTGTTTGACCACAAATAGTAAAAACCTTATTTAAAGAATGATATTGTTAAAAAATAATAGGTGGATGCTTGGGCTGGAGGTTAAGATGCTTACATCCCATATAGGAGTGCCTGGGTTTGTTCAATAATTGGCTTTGGCTCCCAGTCCAGTTCCCTGATAATATAGACCCTGGGAGGCAGCAGTGATGGCTCAGGTAGTTGAGTTCTCAGCTCTTGGCTCTGGCCTTGGCATTTATGAGCATCTGGGGAATGACCCAATGGATGGGAGCTCTCTCTACTTGTTCATCTCTCTTTGTATCTCTGGCTCTCAGATGAATAAACTTTTATAATAATAGAAATTCCTTGCATGTTGAGTTAGCAGATGCCATCTTTTCAGATTTCATGTCTCCTTTGTGTCGTTCAAAATAGATTCCTGGCCATCCCCTAAAAGAGAAGCATGAAGACAGTGACCTCAATTATCTTTGTCTTTCCCCTTTCCTGTATAAATGCAAAGCCTTTCAAAAATATAAAATTATAATCTTTATATATTTCACTTGGTGATAAATGACTGGTCTCACAGATCTGACCACTTCAACCTATGAGTCAACAAGCATGTGCCCCACTGTTGAAATCCTTAACATCAATGCTTCAATCAGCTCTGAAGCTTTCATTGCCCAGTGGTCATACTAGACTCTCCTCTTGTGACAAAACTATTGCAACTGTATGTCAGTCAAGTCTGCCTTAGGTATTTCACATCAATTTTGTCTTCATTCCTGCAGTTAGATAGAAAATATTTTTTGCTTTCCTTTTCGATTCACCTGACCTGGTTTATTCTGTTTCCTCTTGCATTCTCTCCCCCCAGGTGTTTGCCAAACTACTGTGAACATGGAGGGAGCTGCTCCCAGTCCTGGTCCACCTTCTATTGCAACTGCAGTGACACAGGTTACACCGGTGCCACCTGCCATAACTGTGAGTAGATACCAGTGTTAGTATCAAGATGCATTCAGCGTGGAGCGGGCACTTTTTGTTAATTCATTGAATGTGTGTTTCTTGAGAGGATAGTTTATGCTTAATTCTAGTGGGCAGGAAGGATTCAGGATACAAGCTATATGCTTTTGGAGTCCATGGTCCACCAGTATGACGGACAGATAATGGAAATAGAGTTGTATAATCATTGAGAGAGAGGCAAGAAAATGTGCTACATAGAGACAAGGGGTAGCTATTCAGTCAATGATATTGTTTGATGGATATGTGTTGATATTATGCTGTTGGAATGAGTAACTTAATATCTTAGTGGTTACTTGTGGCCATGTCAATCCGATATTGCATACCTGTCACACATTGATAAGAAGTCTTCTCCCATAATGCCCTCATTCTGAGGTGGTGACAGAAAGTAGAAAGTACAAGGAAACATGTGCTAGCTCTTAAAATTTCTGCCTTGATGTGGCAAATGTTACTTCTTTTCACAATCCATTGGGCAAATAAAATCACATGGGTACATACAAATTCCCGGAAGGGTGAACTGCAATCTTAGCATATGATGCATGACAACAGCACCTGAGTATTGGTGAGAGGTATGGATGAGTACCTGTCAATCGTTGCGTTAGGAAGGCCTCAAATTGGTGACCTGGGGGATCTTTAAATAAAAATATAGCAAGAAAACAAAAAGGATGCTTAGAGGTAAAGAAACAAATTGAAAGGCAAAGCATCAGTCTTTCGAGGAAAGTATTATTTTTAAAGATTTATTTATTTATTCGAAAGGCAGAGTTACAGAGAGGTAGAGGCAGAAGTGGGGAGGAGATCTTCCATTCACTGATTCATTGCTCAAATGGCAGCAAAGGCCAGAGCTGGCAAGACCCGAAGCCAGGAGCCAGGAGCTTCTTCCAGGTTTCCCATGTGAGTGCAGTGGCCAAAGGACTTGTGACATCTTCTACTACTTTCTCAGGTGCATTAGCAGGGAGCTGGATCAGAAGAGGAGCAGCCAGAACTAGAACGGCACCCATATGGGATGCAGGCAGTGCAGGGGGCAGCTTTACCTACTATGCCTCAGCACCGGCCCCTCTGTAAGTATTTCTGCATGGCTGAAGGGTGCTGATGGTAATAAGCAGACAGAATGACACAGCCTAGCATATACAAAGGACAAAGGGTGAGACCACTAACAAAGGCATGGGATAAAGTAAAGAAATGTTTCCATTTAGAGCACTGAATACCAACTATGCAAAATGGACTCTATGTATAAAGAAGTGAGACAGATCTGAAGGTGTGGGTTGGAGATCTAGGTGACTTCCTGGAAATATGAAATGTGAAATGTCTTAGAAAGCAGAGGGATGAGAGAAGGATTCTCTAGAAGATGAAGCAACAAAGCCAATAGGCAGCCATTTAGACTAGTGGTACAGATGCCCACATCCCACATTGAAATCCTGGATTCAATTCCCTGCTCTGGCTCCTGAATCTCGCTACCTGTGAGAGCAGATCCCGGGAGGCAGCAGCAATAGCTCAAGTAGTTGAGTTGCTGCCACTTTCATGGGAGATTTAGATTGCATTTCCGGCTCCTGGCTTTGGCCCCAGCCCAGGCCCAGTCACTCTGGGCATGTGGGGAGTAAACCAGCAGATGGGAGCTCTCTGCGACTGTCTTTCTTTACGTCTCAAATCAATAAATCATTGAAAAGACATAAAAGTATAACCAAGCTGAAGCCTGAAGTTATTCTGAGGACTACAGTTGGGTTCTCATTTGGACAGAGCTCATTGGGTTTCGTCTATTCCTGCTGCTTCTGGGCTGGCACTCAGGTCTGCAGAATGGCAACTGTAGGAACCAGCTGAGCAAGGATCTGGCCCTGATCAGAGATGAGCAATGTTGACACCCCTTTCTTGAGGACATCTCGGCTAGTGCGCAGCTTCCTGTATGCCCTGGAACATGGCAGTCACCAGTGATACCCACAGAGGGGGCTAACAAAATCAGAGAAGAAATAGCTCAGTGATGATCCTGGGGTGATACTGTTATTGTTTATAGTTGCCTGGGAGAAAGAAAAACACTGCCATGTTTTCTGATAAAATATCTTATTTAAATTTTTCTATTTAAAAATTTGAAACAGTGAAGAGACTGGAATGAAAGAAATTGGATTTAAATTTTACTGCATTCTCATACTTGAATAAGTACATAATTTTACCACTTCAAAGCTCCCTATATTCACAGATCCTTTGAGGGAAAACTAATGAATTCTTGTGGGCCCATCATATGCTAAAATTATGTGTTTCTATGTAAGATTCACAACAAATACTAATTTATAAATTTTGTCTGGTTCCAGAAATATCCCCAAATAGCTAAGGACAACATATATTTGCATAGAAACATTGTAGGGCACATGTAGGGAGAAGCTCAGAGGGAACAAGAATGATCATCAATTTAATAGTGAGAGAAGAGAACCTGAAAGAAAGCTAAATCAAAGCAACCGGAATTTTAGCTAAATCACATTGCAACATTTCTACGACTGGTAAAGCTCATGCTGCTCACTTCCTTTTAATGTAATTTAGCAATTTTTGGAGGAGTTCATCTGTACCAACGCTGTTCTCCTTTAATTTACTCTATCCATCAGGCTAAAAATAGAAGATTTCTAGCTTTTGAAAAACAAGTGTGAAGTTGAATAAGTGGAGGTGAGGTGTTGACTTTAAAAGGAGCACTGTCAAGGCTGATGAGCAGCAAACTCAACACACAAAGCCTTAAAAATATCATTCTTTTCTTTAACACCTTCCAAGTCCTTTTTCTGTAAAATTGCTCAGTGCCTACCCTGCAGTCTGTGACTCTATGAAACATCATCTTCTCTTCTGGGCACCCAGCCAGAACATATCTGTGGTGCTTGGGTATCTATGACGTTTGGCAAGCACACCTTGGATGCCTGAGTGATTCAAGAATCTGTCCTCCCCCTAACTAGTCCCCCTGTCTCCCACTTGGGTGAGAAGCCTTGTTTTAAGTCACTTTGTGAACGAGTATGTGCCCCACATGCAAGTGAAAGCTGCCGGAATGCAGAGGGTGGTACAGGCATGTCCTTAGGCAACAAGAAACACAGACTAGTCCACAGTTCTGCTCTGGTGGCAATGGAAGAATCAATGGTGTGTTGGGGCATGTGTTACTGGATGATCAGAAGGATCCTTCCATGATCAGAAGGACCAGATTGACCAAACATTTATAGTGAGATTTGAAAAGGTGTTGCCTGAGTGTTCTCTTAGTTGCTTTTAAGTTCTTTAGGATTGGTTTTGCTTTTTTCGTTGGTGCTCTCTAGTAGGGCTGACTCAGAACAGACAAGATTTTCATTTCTTTCTGCTCAGCTTTTGTGGGTAAGAGAGATTTGGGTGAGGTAGAGGTCCAGTGGATTCTCTAGGGAATAGAAAAATGGAAATTGTCAAAGTCTTTAGACATAGCAGGTTGCCGTTGAGAGTAAAGATATCTACATTTTATCTCTTTTTTCCTTCTTATCTGATGATGCATACTGAACACAGGTATTCAAGTTAGGTCACAATTCAAACACATTTTGAAGAAAATCATCTGTAAAAGAAAAATGGGATGAGTGTGTGGGCAATTCCTGTTCTACCTATAATAGTTTGTTCATCTGCAGAGGAAGCCTGAACCCATCACCTAGCCCATAAAGCCCCACTGGATACTGTTATACCATGTGTATTTCTCCTTGTGGACAGAGATTCTCCCTATGGTTGCCTTTTATTCTACAGAGAAGAAATTGAAGGCTCATTGTCTAATGCTATTTGTGAAAGAAAGAGAAAGAAAGAAAGAAAGAAAGAAAGAAAGAAAGAAAGAAAGAAAGAAAGAAAGAAAGAAAGAGAGAGGGAGAGAGAGAGGGAAGGAGGGAGGGAAGGAGGGAGGAAGAGAAAGAAAGAAAGAAAGAAAGAAAGAAAGAAAGAAAGAAAGAAAGAAAGAAAGAAAGAAAGGAGGGAGGGAGGGAGGGAGGGAGGGAGGGAGAAAAAGAAATTGAAGGCAAGCAGTGTTTGCAGTCCACATTAAGCCCTGGCAACCCAGTCAATGTTCAGAATCTTCAAATCACCAGAAAGAGTTGCCATGGTTATTGTTTCTACACAATGTGTGAGGTCAAGAGGTTATAAAATTAAAGCTTAAATTCTCAGTCCTGAGAATATATCTTGGCCATGATATTTTGTGTCCATGTTATTAGGTTTTTAAATTAAGATTGACTAAAAAGGAGAGGTTTTGGTTATAGAAGCTTAGTGTATAACTATATATCTATGAGGACATTAACACCCACAACAGTTACTTAACTTTTTCAAGGTCACATAACCAGTAAATGGTAGAGTTAGGAATTCACTTAAGGGAATATGTCTGAAGATGCCAGATGCTTAAGCCCTATCTCCTTTTTCTTCCTTAAGATTTATTTATTCATTTGAGAGGCAGATTTACAGAGACAGAGGAGGGGGGAGAGAAAGAGAGAGAGAGAGAGTGAGAGAGTGAGAGCGAGAGAGAGAGAGAGAGAGGACTTCCATCCTCTAATTCACTCCCCAAATGGCCACAATGGCCAGAGCTGAACCAATCTGAAGACAGGAACAAGGAGTTTCCTCCAGGTCTCCTACATGACTGCCAGGGCCCAAGTACTTAGGCCTTCTTTTTCTGCCTTCAAGGTCCATAGAAAAGAGCTGAATCAGAAGTGGAGCAGCTGAGACTTGACCCAGCGCCCATATGGAATGCCAACACTGCAGTTGGTGGCACAGATCGCTAAGCCCTATATGCTATTGCTGTATGAAACAACTGACTTTTTCAAAGTTTTGTGTGTGGACTTGGGAATAAGACATTCATGTCATACTTCATTTTACTTCAGACACCATAGAATGCTGTGATATCATAGTTGAAAATGCAACTTTAGGAAACTGAGTAATAAGAATGTTTCTGTGTTCTAGAATAATCATGAAAACATGATGGAAGGAGGAAGTAGAATGAGTTAGGACCTGAAGGACAGCTTTAATATTTTTAATATCATCTAGTTCTCATTTAGCTACAGAAAAGGCACTATTGAGTCAAAGGCAATGGGTAGCTTTAAGGAACTTGGTTCATTTTTCCAACTTGTTTTCCTAAAGTCTTATTATAACTTATGCATTGATCCCTGTTTTCTAAGCTCTTTCTCTTTCCTGTCAGAATTAGTTACTGTAATTCATAAGACTACTTGACATGTCTTTTGCACATTGAAATGGAAATTATCATTGACCCTCATGGTGAGTTTTAGATTAAGAAAAAATTTTTTTAATAAGTGACTTGTAAAGTAGGAATAGAGCTACTTATTTTAGAATTTTGTTTTATCATTCAACAAGGACCCTATGAAAGCATATCTGGTGTCAGTTACTGTGCATTCAGTGATAACTCTCAAATTGAACATACTCAGTAAGTGATGCAAACACTTAGATTTTTTCCGCTTCTCCTCCTACTGAGTGGGACTGTCTTTAATCTTCTCAATACCTATGTCTAATGATATTCTCATGGCCCTATTGAGGATCTCTCCTCTATTTCTCAGCCTTTGCTAATCCCTTTTCATATCATAACTTGTCTGACATCCTAACAATGTCTTATAGCTTGTTTTTCAGCTTTGCAAGAGAATGTCAGTTTTCTTCCTTTCCCAAGCCTGATATAGTGCTTCTTCCCTTGGGCAGTCAATAGTTAGGTATTGATTGGAAGCATATCAAGTTGTCTGGATATCATACTCTATAGTAGTCATCACAGAGGAATAACACTTTTGCTAGTTTAGCAATAGGTAAGTGGACCTATGACTGAATGGCAATTGAGTGGTTGGAATGAAAGGATGGAGATGGTAGGAGATTGGGGTAATAAGGCAATTTATTTAAAAGCATGACTCCTATCTCTTAGCTCATGTTGATTCAAAGCCCAATAATATTCCGTGGGTTTCTTATCATGATCTAAAGAAAATTCATCTCACTTCATAACTCCAAATGCCATTAGCACATTTTTTTCTCAAATGCAACCAATCACAAGGAGGAGGAGGAGAGTACTGATTGTTAAATTCATACCATGATTTATTTTATGATAATAAACACAGTCTTTTGTGTCAAGCTATGGGGTGAGGGCACTGTTTCTTTCTGAGGAAAGTGAAAAAGTTTTCAGAATAATTGACCTTTCAACACAGACTTGAAGAATGGGAAAAAAGAGCAACAAAAAAGACCTAGGATGAATGAGTAACAGGTGCTAAGGGCTAACGGCATGAAGAGCCACACAAAAAGGAGGAGCTGTGAGACATTTGACACAGCTGGAGTCTGAGATGAGATGAGAGTTACAGATGCAGGAAATGTAGCCAAAGAAGGTTATTCTTAATAAATTATTCTTAATAAATTAAGAAAGAGTTTGCTTCTCTTCTGCACAGTTAGGAGCCAGAGTTAGTTTCATTTTAGTGTTGGGAATTGACTTGCTAATATTTGCTTTGCTTTTGTTTACTTTGCTTATGAGTTTCTTTTGGAGCTGTGTCTGTGATAGTGTTGAAAAGCACATACGCAAATGGGAAGATTTGGGTGCTCTGCCAAGATATTAGGTACTATTTGCAGTAGTGTAGGCAGCAAATATCGAAGATCGCAAGCTTATAAGATGGGGCCTATTATAAAAAGTGAATGTAAAATGGAATCAATCAAATTTGAAGACACATTGAACACAGAAGAGATAAGCATGACCTTTAGCTTTTTGGTTTGTAAGACTGCATGGATGAAGAATACCATCACTAAGCCTTTAGACCTAGCTTGCTGTGAAGGCCTAATTTCAAGCCCAGGCCCTCTAACTTACAGTAACAGTGTATGACTTAGAGCAAGCTATGTTGGCTCTACATGTTTTTTCTTCTTCATCTATAATATGGAATGAAAAATAGCAATTGCCATGTCAAATATGATGAGAATTAAATAAAGTAGCATCTTTAAAATATCTGCACAGAGCCTAGCAAATATTCTGTTAGCTAGTCTTTGCTTTAAAAAAAAAAAGATTTTTATTTATTTATTTGAGAGGTAGAGTTACAGACAGTGAGAGGGAGAGACAGAGAGAAAGGTCTTCCATCCACTGGTTCACTCCCCAATTGGCCACAACGTCTGGAGCTGTGCCAATCCAAAGCCAGGAGCCAGGAGCGTCTTCCAGTCTCCCACACCGGTGCAGGGACCCAAGGACTTGAGCCATCTTCTACTGTTTTCCCAGGCCACAGCAGAGAGCTGGATTGGAAGACGAGCAGCCGGGACTAGAAATGGCACCCATATGGGATTCTGGCACTGCAGGCAGAAGATTAACCTACTGTCCACCATGCCGACCCCTAGCTAGTCTTTGAATAGATAGAGGACATGTAGGATGAGATTTAGTGGATGCTACCATCAACTGAGCTTGGGACTCCACGTTTGCCCGAAGAACTATTTGCTGTGCAGAAGTAGATGGAAATCTCTAGAATGAGACCCTAGGGGAAGATCAGAATCAATGTTGTATAGTTGCTAAAACTTTACAAGTAGATACAGTCAATTAGATGTGTTAGGTAAAACTTGGAAAGAAAACATTTTAAGGCAGTCTGAAACACAACCATGAAGTAACAGTGAAAAAAAAAAAATAAAGGAAGACTTAAGAAAGCATGGAAAGTAGAGAGCCAGAAGAGCAGTGTTTCTGGAATTGGGATGTCTATTACTCAGGATACTCTTTAATCACAGTAGTTGGCTTGATGGATACTTTAAAAGGAAGCTGAGGAAAGTACAGTCAGGGAAAAAAAAGCAAAGAAGGAAACAAGTGTCTATAGGCCTCCTCTGATTATAGAACTAGTGAAATACACTAGAATTTGCCGTTTATTGGAGAATTTACTGAATGATTGCTATTCTAAATAGTGTCAGAATCCAGGTAATTAAAAAACATTCCCTACTTTAAGATGAATTATCCATCCTTCAGGAGAAAAACATCTAAGGTCACATGTAATTCAGAGAACAGGGCTGACTTTACAGAGGTTGCTGCTCTGTAGAAAAGACAACAGAGTGAGTTGAATTGAGTGTGAAAGACTTCTTGGATGAGCAATTCACTGTGCCCACAGGACCAGAGTTGATTAGGCAGGCGTGTTATGAGAGTGAGTATCAAAGAATGCACCTGCAATAAGTGTGAACATGGAGGATGCTTGGGATTCATTCAAGGCACTAAATAAGAGGAGGATAATGGATATTTGTTGAACTCCTTTTAAATGCCAGGTACTGTAATTAGTGCTTTATGTATAGTAGTCCTCCCTTACCCATATGGAAAGGGATCCATGATCCCCAATGGATGCCTGAAAATGTAGATGGTACCCAATCTTATATATGTGAGTACTACATCTATTCCTATACTTATATACATATGTTGGAATTTAGAAATCAGATACAGTGAGAGCTTAACAGCAATAACTAATAGAATAATAGTAATAACAAACTGTAATAAAAGTTACTCCAATTTTATTGGAAATTTTTTTTGGAAATATTTTTTCTGGAAATACTCATTTAAGAATTTTGAAATTGACCATGAATGACTGAAGTCACAGAAGCAAAGTCTCAGATAACACAGGGTTGTAATATATCTCATGCTATAAATATATCATACAAGGTTACAGTATACATATATTTCTGAGACCCTCTTTACATTCTTAGCCCTGACTCTGTTTAGACTATGGCAGTTTTTCTAGTTTTCAGATATGCAAATCTCAGGATTTTCATTCCCCTTCCTTTGCCTGTGTGACCTCTGTCAACTCCAGCAAGAAGACGACCTAGACCATTCTCAACCACTATACCTCTCCTTCTTTCCACACTCTCTCTTGTAGCATTGATTCTGCCACATTAATTTGTTTGGCTTTTGTTTTCCTTCTCAAACTGCCAGTTCATTGTACAGTCTTCTTTGTTTGCCTGGCAATACGGACATATAATAGACAATCAATGAATGTAAACATTCTTTTATGGTCAAAATACTGAAAGCCACAAGGCTGGTGGAAATGGATTTCAAACTCAGCTTTAGATGGCCTGAAATAACTTCCTCTTCACATTACAATGTCTACAGGTAGAAGGAAGAACACTCTTAAGCATTTGATGGGACACAGAATGATTTAATAGCAGCACTTATATAACAATTTCTTATCAGAGACAGAGAGGAATCAAAGACATATATTCACCTTGTATTGGTTTTTGTTGACTTGAATACATCTTAGTGATGTAAGAGTTTCCTGAATCTATCTCTTCCATGTTAATTTGCCCAATTTTTCCTTTATTACCTCTTAGTGTCTCTCCCTCAAACTTTTCCTATCCTCTTGTTAACTGAGGCTACAGTGAAGCCAACTTAAGTCCTGAGACTGGTTTGTCAAAGTGAAAGAAATAGAATCACAAATTCTGGCTCCTGTCCAAACTCCTTGAAGCAACAAAAGTTCCCAAAATATGAGAGAAGATAATTAACTGAAGATAATCTAATTGTTGATGTTACTGTCTTTGGAGAACCATTGATATTTACTTTGAACATTGAACAAGAACAATGAACACTTATTTCTAAATTATTTCAATCAACAGAAGATGAATTACCAATGAAACACAAAGCTCTAGTGTGTCCCAGGAGGAAGAAGTAATCTTGCATATACTTACATACTAAACTCAGTATAGGAAGGTGTATTTTCTCTCTGTGCTTGCACTGTGAATCCAGACAGACCAGGATTACTCATAGATGCCTATTATAGACAAATTATTAAGCTTTTTCATCCTTGGTTACTTCATCCCTAAAATAATAACATTGGCACACAGATATTATGTAGATTAGTGGTGAGACACACAAAACATCTAGCACAATATTTGGGATTTGGAATTTCCATGTTAAGTGGTATCTGCTATTTATATAAAATTATCTTCATGCAATTTGAAGACTATTTTTCATCCATGAGATATCTAATTGTGCACCTTCCTATGCTACCAAATCACATGGCTACAGGAACATTTCCCACTGTGTGTGATCTGATTAGACATTAGATTTTGGGAGGCAGGCATTGGTCACAGCAAATAAGAAGCTATTT
The DNA here is from genome assembly GCF_033115175.1 of Lepus europaeus. Taxonomy (NCBI): domain Eukaryota; kingdom Metazoa; phylum Chordata; class Mammalia; order Lagomorpha; family Leporidae; genus Lepus; species Lepus europaeus. The sequence goes on from NC_084827.1 coordinate 58,485,600, forward strand.
GGGACAATCATATCACGTATGATAGTGCTGGCTTGAGTCCTGGCTCTGCTTCTGATTCCAGCTTCCTGATAATATGTACCCTAGGAGGCAGCAGGTGTTCAAGTATTTTGGTCCTTGCCACCCACGTGGGAAGTCTACATTCAGTTCTTGGACCTCAGCTTAGACCTGGCCCAGCTCTGGTGATACAGGAATTTGAAGAGTAAATTGACAAAATCTTTCTCTGGCTCTATTTTTCTGTTTTTCAAATTAAAATATTCCAAAATAGATAAATAAATAAATAATTTTTCATTGAAAGGAAATTAGGTTTTGTCATAAGGTGTCACCATCAGTGGAAGAACTGAGGGGTCCTCAGGCTACACTTAATAGGAAGAATTAGATCCTCTTGGCCACATATGACCTTGGGCAAGTCACTTACTTTTTGTAACCCATTATTCCTTGTGAATATAATGTGAATTAGATTGGGATTATCCATGGCCCCTAAGAAAGCTTAATTTTATTTGCTCCAGCAGTATGACCCTGAATGTCGGTGGACTCCATGTGCTCTGGAGTCACACTGCAAAGTTTCTGTGCTTCATCGTACACACTTCTAAAGTTCTACTCTGAATAAGTGTAAATATTGTGTAAGGCATATATTTCATCTCTTTCCTATAGTTTAAAAAACAGTCTATTCATCTTCCCATGGAAGCAATCAAGGAGTTGGATTTCTGGCATTCTCATTGGGAATGGGTAGTCTTAAAAAGCGGCACACCGGCTTCTAGTCCCGGTCGGGGCGCCGGATTCTGTCCCGGTTGCCCCTCTTCCAGGCCAGCTCTCTGCTGTGGCCAGGGAGTGCAGGGGAGGATGGCCCAAGTGCTTGGGCCCTGCACCCGCATAGGAGACCAGGAGAAGCACCTGGCTCCTGCCTTCAGATCAGCACGATGTGCCGGCTGCAGCGCGCCGGCTGCAGCGGCCATTGGGGGGTGAACCAACGGCAAAAAGGAAGACCTTTCTCTCTGTCTCTCTCTCTCACTATCCACTCTGCCTGTCAAAAAAAAAAAAAAAAAAAAAAGCACTACGAGAATGAACAAACGGTGCACTGGCTCAACACAGTGTATTAGTTTTATTTTAATTCATGACTGACTTGATATCTAAATTATCATTAAATAAAGAAATTTCAAGGGTGTTTGACTTAATCTTGTAAAATAATTTCACCTATGTAACTCAGAAAATATTTCTTAATCCATTAAAATTCTATAACATAATAATAATGTGATCTCAGTCAAGTTATTTCTCCAAATTGGGCACCACTTGTGCCATATTCAAGAAAAATAATAGAATCTGTCATTATTGCTCATGGAATAAATTTGAAAATCAATGGGCATGGAATCTCTGAAAAGGATGATCATAAGTGTTTCTTGCAGGTACTTTCTTATGTATTCACATAATTGTGTTCACACTGCAACCTTTGTGAGGAAAAACACAAGTGTTCTTCTGTGTGATGTGCAGAGGAAAGACATGAGAATCAGAGCTGTGTAGCACTGAGCCCAAGGACATGTAGTTTGTAGCCTCCAGTAGGACAAAAACCTGAATCATATTCTGGGTGAGGTCAATTATGTTAAGTGAAATTCTGGTATTATTTTTAAATTTAATTTTCATTACTTGTTTTCTGAGAGCAGCTTCGGTCCTGCCACTGTCCAGCTTCAAATTCTTTGGTGGCTCTCCATTGTCTTAATAGTAAACACAAAACTTGATAAATTCAGCTCAGCATGTTAGCCCCATCGCTATTTGGAGCCCTCTTGGGTCATAAACTGTTTTCAGTTGTGTGCCCATGTGGAGCAGGTTCAGTGGTTTTAGATTGACTCTGCATGCCTCGAACACATCGAGTTTCTTTTTACCACTGCAACCTTTTGGACTTGGCAGCTATTTCTGATACATTCCTTCTAATCTCTTCTGGATCATTTTTCTACTCAATATTCTGCACCTGTGACTGAGATTATTGTCCTTTGGGTCTTTCTCGGCTGTTAGTTTCAGTTGCTTGAGGTCAGGCATGTTGTGCTTTTTTGTATATGCCCTCAACACCTAGCACCTGATCTGCAATACTGAGGGTTACTGAGAGAAGGAAGCAGCCATTTTCATCTTGTGGACACTTAATTTGATGCCTTTCCCCTTAAGGGAGAGTGAGAGAAAGTAAATCACATCATACCTCACAGCATCTGTTTGTTTTTTTTTTTTTCCCCAAGATTTTATTTTCTTTATTTGAAAGACAGAGAGGTAGAGCCAGAGAGAGAGAGAGAGAGAGAGAGAGAGAGAGAGAGGTGTTCCTCTTCTGGTTCACTCCCCAAATGACCACAACAGCCAGAGCTGAGCTGATCTGAAGCCAGGAGCCAGGAGCTTCTTCCAGGTCTCCCACGGAGGTGCAGGGGCCCAAGGACTTGGGCCATCTTCTACTGCTTTCATAGGCCATAACAAGAGCTGGATCAGAAGTGGAGCAGCCGGGTCTCGACCTGGAGCCCATATGGGATGTGCTCCACTGCAGTCCGGGGCTTTCATCCGCTGCCCTACAGTGTCGGTACCCCCCCGCCCCGCCCTCTCTTTTTTTCTTTAGTTTTCATGTAGGAAAACTTCCCATTTTTAATCTAATGAAAGAACTGAGGCTCCTGCTTTTTAGTTGAAGTCTTTTTCTTGAAGATTCCCTTATCAAATCCTCTTGGTGCTCAAACCAGCTTGCAAGACATCCTATACTTGGCATAACTGTAGTGCACAATTTTAAGACATTAGCATAAGTAGGACTTTTGGATAAGCAAGTACATGTAGAAAACATAAAAAGGCAATAAAGCCATCAATCGTCCTAGCAGGACTCCCGACTCAGTTTATTAGTCTGTCAACAGAGCAGTTGTCAAAGTCAGTTTTCCACGTGCGCAGCCTCCCTGCTAGCAGCTAATGTGATGATGGAGACCCTGGCAATCATTCCCTCACTCTTGTCTCCCTGCTGTTAGTGTCAGGATGAATGTGAGAGAAAGCGAGGATTTCTGTCTGCTAATGTTTGGTTTTGTGACTGCATGTTGTCTAAATGGACATTCACTGGAGTAACTACATGCAGTGCAGGGATATCAGAGCTTCAGGGCCCTCAGAAGAGAGACCTGTGCTCTCCAGGTCCAACCAACACGAGTCTTAAGTCCAATGGCATCAAGAGAGGACAGTCATTGATACAGAAAATAAATTTGTTCTCTTTTTTAATTGAATTTTACTTTATTTTTAACTTTTATTTATGTAAGGTGAACTAATACACGCATTTCACATATGCAGATTTATAAGTATAGTGCTATTTCCCACCCTATCCTCCCTCCCATGTTCCCACCTCCCTCCTCCTTCCTTTCTTATTCTTTCTTTTAAATTTTACAATGACATGTTTACAGTTTATTTTACACTCATAAGATTAACCCTCCACTAAGCTAAGGATTCAACAAATCATAAGAAGAAAAAAAAACATTGTTTCCCAACAGTAAAGACAAGGGCTGTAAACATTAATCAGTTCTAAAAATGTCAATTTTGCTCACATACATTACATTTTTTGTACTCTATTAGTTAGCACTAATCAGAGAAAAGGTGGTATTTGCTTTTTGGGATACTAGTTTGTTTTGCTAAGTATAATGGCTTCTAGTTGCATCCATTTTATTGCAAAAGATAGGATTTCATTTTGTTTTCAGGCTGAGTAGTGGCCGGCACCGTGGCTCAACAAGCTAATTCTCTGCCTAGCGGCGCAGGCGCACCAGGTTCTAGTCCCGGTCAGGGCGCCGGATTCTGTCCCGGTTGCTCCTCTTCCAGGGCAGCTCTCTGCTATGGCCCAGGACGGCAGTGGAGGATGGCCCAAGTGCTTGGGCCCTGCACCCCATGGGAGACCAGGAGGAATCACCTGGCTCCTGGCTTCAGATCAGTGAGATGCGCCAGCTGCAGCGGCCATTGGAGGGTGAACCAACGGCAAAAAGGAAGACCTTTCTCTCTGTCTCTCTCTCTCACTATCCACTCTGCCTGTCAAAAAAAAAAAAAAAAAAAAAAAAAAAAAAAAAAAGGCTGAGTAGTTTTCTTGGAGGTGAAACTTGAGAAAATTTTTTTTTGGAGAGGAGACTGTCCTTGGTTCAAGTTCAGTCTCCACTGATGACTAGTTGAGTCACCTGGGAAAAATTAGTTATCTTCTGTGAGGCTTTACCTTTTCTTCTCTAAGTATAGGGACAGTAATTCCCATATCTCATTAACTTTTTTGTTGATTAAAGAAGGGGTCAAAAGGCACTGGATGTAGTTTCTATGTGAGAGTTACGTATTTAAGTTTCCCATGTGCTTCATCAGTTCTTTACAGTTTACATGTTCTGGTCTTCTGGGATAACTTTTGTGCTAGAGACAGATGCAGATTTCTATATTTGAAAGTAACCTCTGGACAGAAGTGTTTTTTTATTTAATAAATATAAGTTTCTAAAGTATAGCTTATGGATTACAATGGCTTTTTCCCTCCCATAACTTCTCTCTCACCCGCAACCCTCCCATCTCCCGCTCCCTCTCCCATTCCATTCACATCAAGATTCATTTTCAATTATCTTTATATACAGAAGATCAATTTAGTATATATTAAGTAAAGATTTCAACAGTCTGCTAATACTATCTGATTAAATTATAAAGGGAAAGAACGATCCAACATGGGAAGCGGGATACACAGCAGACTCACAGAATGGCAGATATCCTAAACAGCACTCTGGCCTCAGAATCAGCCCTTAAGGCATTCGGATCTGGCTGATGAGCCCATGAGATTATTTTAGGCTTGGAAGGCCAAGACACTCTGGCAAAACAAACAAACAAACAAAAAAAACACCTAAATGAAAGATCTCTGTGAGTGAGATCCCAGTAGAAATAACGGGCCATCAAAGAAGGAGGTACCTTTCTCTGAAGGGAGGAGAGAACTTCCACTTTGACTATGACCCTGTCTGAATAAGATCGAAGTCGGCGAACTCAAAAGGCTTCCATAGCCTTGGCAACTCATGACACCATAAACAACAGTGTCAATTTGTTAAGTCAACAACAGGAGTCACTGTGCACTTACTCCTTATGTAGAAGTGTTTTCTTGATTTCTTCCTCAAGCTGATGTTAGAGACATCGGTTAATCAATAATCCCTTTCATCACTGGGTTTGAAGTCTAGCTTCTGACTTTTTGTAGTTAGTTTCATTTGGGTCCTCAATGATCCTAGAATGGCAAACTTGCCATCTAACCCTCTTACAGGGTTTTGTAGTGTCTCCCAGAGATGGTGAGTCACATCCATGTATTTTATCCTTACCACTATCACATCTCTGTCTTGTGTGAAGTCAGATGTCTGTGGCCTCCTAAGTCCCCGAAATCACCAGATTCAGAAAGTAATAAGGAAATGATAATCAGAGTGTGAAATTGCTTTTACTCATATTAATTAGTGTATAGTATACTTATCATTGGCACACTATAATTAGAATTAATTCCCAAATCAATGAAGAGAGCTGACTCCATACTTCACTTGGGCTGCTGTGATGTCAGCACTGATTCTGGTACATCTGTTCTTAGGTTACTCGCTCACGTGACACACGTGTACAGCAGGCATGTGTAAATAAGCCTTTACTATGGGTCTCAGAGTAGACCAAACACAAGTGGGTGACACTTGGGCCATTGAGGCTCCGATTCTAGTTTTTGAGGACTTTAAAACGAGCAAGCATGGAAAAGTTGTTGCATTGTATAATCAGAAAATAATACAAGATGGTACATGGTCAAAGGCTAAATTGAATACAACAAACAGCTACAGTATAGGCAGTGAGCAAGGAGAAGGAGATAAGATGTGAAGAGAGAGGATGCTGTGTAATTGTGCACTTCAACTAGATCCTGAAATCTATTGTGATCTGCACAGCCAAAGAAAGCTAGGGAAGGGAGAGAATGTGGGTTGATGTTAATTTCAATGGCGCCCTTTCAGTTTGAATTTGATTGTAGAGTTACACTATAATTTATTTCATGAATTCCCAACTGATGGGATTTTATAGATTTTTTTTAAACCTTATACAAATAAAGCCACAGTGAATAAACTTGAACATATGCCATTTTACACATTTGCAAGTATAGAAATATCTCAAGGTTAAATTCCTAGAAGAGGAATTGCCTGGTCAAAGGTGAGATGTGATTTTGTTGCATATTGACAAATTGGCTTCCACAGGCACTGAGCCAATTTTCACTTGCAATAGCAATGTAGGAGTGTCAGTTTCCCTATGAGCTCATTAAAAAAGAAAGTTGCAAAATGTTAGGATTTTTGCTTTGCAGGGAAAATAGAAACAACATTATTTAAGGGTCTGGTGGTGTTAACGAGTGATAGGAGAACTCTATGAATGCTTGGCCCTCAGCCTCATAGCCGCCAATGTTAAGAGTTAAATTTTTTTCATGATGATTAAAGAAATGCAATGTTCTGCCTGTTTATCTGTCTATCTGTCTATCCATCCATCCATGCCTGTATCTATATATTGCTGTCTATAGACTGTGTGTACATACAAGGCTATTTCAAATATGCAAATAGTTAATAGAAAATGGAGTTAAAAGATAATTATTTTATTCTGTTGCAAAAAAGTTTGAAATCCATGCATTTTTTAACTTTTATTTAATGCATATATACAGAAGATCGATTTAGTATATATTAAGTAAAGATTTCAACAGTTTGCACCCACATAGAAACACAAAGTGAAAAATACTGTCTGAATACTAGTTATACCATTAATTCACAATTTACAGCACATTAAGGACAGAGATCCTACATGAGGAGTAAGTGCACAGTGACTCCTGTTGTTGACTTAACAAATTGACACTCTTGTTTATGGTGTCAGTAATCACCCTAGGCTCTTGTCATAAGTTGCCAAAGCTATGGAAGCCTTTTGAGTTCGCCGACTCTGACCATGTTTCGACAAGCTCATAGTCAAAGTGGAATTCTCTCCTTCCTTCAGAGAAAGGTACCTCCTTCTTTGATGACCAGTTCTTTCCACTGGGATCTCACTCACGGAGATCTTTCATTTAGGTCATTTTTTTTTTTTTTCCAGAGTGTCTTGGCTTTCCATGCCTGAAACACTCTCATAGGCTTTTCAGTCATATCCGAATGCCTTAAGGGCTGATTCTGAGGCCAGAGGGCTGTTTAGGACATCCACCATTCTATGAGTCTGCTGTATATCCCGCTTCCCATGTTGGATCGTTCTCTCCCTTTTTTGTTCTATCGGTTAGTATTTTCAGACACTGTGTATTATTTTTATAACACAAACTTCCCTCAAATTTCTGAAGAGCCGTATATGCAAAGATTTCAAAACGTTTTTGCATCATTATAAATTTATCTTTTTTTAAGATTTTTATTTATTTATATGACAGAGTTACAGACAGTGAGGGAGAGAGAGACAGAGAGAAAGGTCTTCCTTTTTCCGTTGGTTCACTCTCCAAATGGCTGCAATGGATGGAGCTGTGCCAATCTGAAGCCAGGAGCCAGGTGCTTCCTCCTAGTCTTCCATGCGGGTGCAGGGCCCAAGCACTTGGGCCATCCTCCACTGCACTCCCGGGCCACAGCAGAGAGCTGGACTGGAAGAGGAGCAGCCGCGACTAGAACCAGCACCCATATGGGATGCTGGCGCTGCAGGCAAAGGATTAACCTAGAGCTCCGGCCCTGCAAATTTATCTTTTAATTCCATTTCCATGAACATTTGGAAGTACATTTGTTAGTCTGTGTGTGTGTGTGCATGAGTGTTTACTTTCTGTCTTTCAGAACTTGAGGAGAGAGAAATCTGTGCATACAGAATGACTTCTATAAGGTGGCACATGGCTATGGTTTATTCATTTATTTAAAAGGCAGAGTTTCAAGGGACAGGGAAGTAGGAGAGAGAGAGAGAGAGAGAAAGAGAGAGGAGAGATATTCCATCCATTGGTTCATTCCCCAAATTGCCTCAACAGCTGACACTTGGCCAGGCCAAAGGCAGGAGCCAAGGAATCCATCCAGATGTCCCATTTAGGTGGCAGCGGCACAAGCACTTGGGCCATCTTCCACTGCTTTTCCAGTGCATTCCCTGAGAGCTGAATCAGAAGTGGAGCAGCTAGAAATGGAACTGGTGCTCATAGGAGATTCTGGTATTGCAGGCAGTGGCTTAACCCTCTGCACCACATTGTCAGCCTCTGGCTATATGTTTAATAAGTGAAATATGAGGAAGCCTTATAATGTTCATAAAAAAGGAGTCAGAAACTTCCATGGAACTTTAAAGGAAATTTTAATAAAATGAGAGGCAGAAAGAAAGATAGGGAGGTAAAAAGGCAGCTCCCATTTGCTGGTTCACTACCCAAGTGCCCAAAATAGCCAGGATAGGGCTAGGGCTAAAGGCAGGAGCTGCGAATGCAATCCAGGTCCTCCATATGGGAGGCAGGAACCCAATTATTTGAGCTATGACTGCTTTCTCCAAGAATCTGTATTGGCAAGAAGCTGAGGTCTGGATTTGAAGCCAGATAATCTGAACCCAGCCAGGTACTCCAGTGTGCAACGCAGTCATCTTAACTACTAGGTTACATACTTCTCCCTCAATTAACTTGTTAAAAGTTTTTATTTTTTTTTTCACTTTTACTTAATATGTAGAGTGACAGAGACAATGCTCAAATCCCTACAACACCTGGGGCTGGACCAGGCCAAAGTCAAGAGCCAGGAACCCACTCCAGCTCTCTCAAATGGGTGACAATGACCCAAGTACTGGAGCTGTATCATGAGCTGCCTCCCAGGCTATGAAGTAGCAGGAAGTTGATTTTCAACAGAGCCAGAACTCAGATGAGGCACTCTGATATGGGATGTGAGCACACCAAATCCTGAGCCTAATGCTAGCCCTCTCCATGAACATTTTGAAGTTCCCTTGTAGATCCAACTGAACAGTTCAGATCCAAGTAGCACATCCTAAGGTCATGCATCTTTTTATAAGGAAAAGCAGAAACACATCCTTAGAGTATGCCATCGATGACAGCAGGTGGAGGGATATAGGTACAGGAGTCCTTGGAAGCAGAAGGAATGCCTGACTTTTCAAAGGTTCTCACAGAAGGGTCATGGAATGCTGGTAGGGAGGATGGTGAGAGCTGGCATGTGGGCCATTGAAGGAAGCAGGTGGACTGGAGTGGAGAATCTGCCTAGGGAGGCATTGGGTAGCCAGGCTGAAAGACACTGGAGATTTGGGGTAAGAACATGCTTTTGATACTTTTTATGTCCTCCCTGTTGTCTGTACAACACAGATATTTTTATTTCTCTATTAGCAAAGATCATCCCAGGTTCCTTGATTGTAAATTAAAATCATAGCGAGGTGAGAATAAAAGTGCAAGAGGGAAAGAAGTGAAGGTTGAAATAATGTCTTTGTAATTGTCTCTCATTTCCTCAGCCTTCCTACTTAAAACAATCCAATCCTCTAATTAGAAAATGAAAAATAAAAGTGAGCACACAGATTCCCTTGTATGATTACCCTACCAAGAAATCAAAGCTCTTTCATTTTCAATTTTCTAGCACGACAGCTTAAAACAATCTCATTAAGGACTTTGTTGAGTATTGATAAAGGTTAGGCAGTGTGATTGAGAAAACATGTTTGAGAGTTTGAGCAAAAAAAAAGAAAGATAGCTTCAAATTTAAGTTGAATTTACCTTAAATTTAACTTTCTCAAAACTTGAAAGTGAACAAGAGGGGAAAGTAGCCAGGTAATGATCAGTTGAGAGACCCTCGCTCAAATCTGGAACCTGGCAGGTGTACAGGCCAAACCAATGCCCTACAATTGCAAGCCTAATGGGCTGAAATGTGAGATGGTACATACTGAGGTCCCAGCCTGCTGAGAAAAGGAAAATCCTGTGATATCTGTGCATAATACATCTGAGAAAAGAGAAAGACAATTTCCATTGTGCTTGAGGCCACCTTCCACAGGGGTGACAGTCATATTTGCAGTATAAATAGTACTCTATGAAATCTATTCATGAGCAGAAAAAAGTACAGTTCTTAGCCTTGAGCTCCATTACACGCAGGGAAGCATGGACTTAGATGGTGAAAATTCTGCTTTAAAAAAGGCTCAATGGACTGAGACACAAGTGATCTGGAAAAAACTACAAATTGAAGTTGCTGTTTAAATCTGGTGGTGCCATCTTCAGTGTCAAGGAATAACATGATATCTTAGCATGAGAATTTTTTTAGGGGTCTGAAGTTCTTAGTGACTTTGTCTCTTGTCTGCTAGCCTGCAAGCTTGTGCTTGGGGGGCAGGAAGCCACCTCCTAGGACAATATTCCAAGGGGAGTCATTGCTGCATACCTGATTCTGTCTACTCTGGGAAGCAGCATTTAACTTTAAGAGGCAGGCAGAGTTTCCCTGCCCAACCATCCATGTATAACCATTCCCCAAGGGAGTTTTAACTTGAAATTTCTGACGAACACAAAGGGAGAAATAAATGTATATCCACAGTATGGAAGCCAAAAGGACGGATTAAGAACAACTGGACCCAAGGCAAACCCTGGGTCAAAAATCCTGCAAATTGTGTGCTGCCAGTCTGTGTTCTTTCTTTAAGGTTGATTTGTTTATATGAAGGGCAGAGTTAAGGACAGGGGAAGAGAGGGAGTAAGGGAAAGGGGAGGAGAGAGAGAGAGAGAGAGAGAGAGAGAGAGAGAGAGAGAGAGAGAATCTTCCATCTGCTGGTTCACACCCCAGCAGATGGCCACAATGACTGGAACTGGGCTAGGCTGAAGCCAAGAGCCAGCAATTCCATGTGGGTCTGCCACGTAGCCTCATTACTTGGACCATCTTCTGCTGCTTTCCCAGGCACGTCAGTAGGGGTCTAGATGGGAAGCACAACAGCTGGGACTTGAATCAGTGCCCAGAAGGGATGCTGGCATCACAGGCAGCAATTTAACCCATTATTCTTCAATGCTGGTCCTCCAGGCTGTGTTGATGACCTAGGAGACAGCCGTTGCCTGATTCTGGGCTTGGGCACTGTGTGCTGAGCTGGGGCAGGAAAAGTTTTAACTGGCTGAAAACTTATTTAATTTGAGGAGCCCATGTAGATATTTTTCCAAATTAATTTTAGAATGAGGAAATACATTGCTTCAAATTACTACTTTTACGAAAGACAGTATCATTGATATTTTCAAATTTAAAAATACACAAGGGTGGGGACAGGCACTGCAACACAGCAGGTTAAGCTGCTGCTTGGGACACCCACACCTTATATCAGAGTGGCTGAGTTCAAGACCCACTTCTGCTTCCCATCCAGCTTCCTGCCAATGCATGCCCTGGGAGACGGCGGGTAATGGCTCAAGTACTTGGTTCTTACTGCCTGCGTGGGAGACCTCAATGAAGCTCTTGATCCTTGGTTTCTGCCTGCTTCATGCCTGGCTATTGTAGGCATTTGAGGAGTGAAACAGTAGATGGAATGCGTTTATGTCTCTCTCTCTCTCTGCATCTCAAATACATAAATATACTTGGAAAATAAATAAATAAAAATATACAAGGATTATTTTTCTATATTTTTTATTTTATTTTATTTTATTTTTATTTAATGAATATAAATTTCCAAAGTACAGCTTATGGGTTACAATGGCTTCCCCCCTCATAACTTCCATAACTTCCCTCCCACCCTCAACCTTCCCCTTTCCCACTCACTCTCCCCTTCTATTCACATCAAGATTCATTTTCAATTCTCTTTATATACAGAAGATCAGTTTAGTATATATAAAGATTTCAACAGTTTGCCCTCACATAGCAACACAAAGTGAAAAAAATACTGTTGGAGTACTAGTTGTAGCATTAAATAACAGTGTACAGCACATTAATGACAGAGATCCTGCATGATATTTTTTTTAAAAAATTGATTAATTTTCTATGTAATTTCCAACTTAACACCAAAGGTTTTTTTTTTTCATTTTCAATTATCTTTATATACAGAAGATCGATTCAGTATATACTAAGTAAAGATTTCATCAGTTTGCACCCACACAGAAACAGAAAGTGTAAAAATACTAGCTATATCATTACTTCACATTGGACAACCCATTAACGACAGATCCCACATGGGACGTAAATACACAGTGACTCCTGTTGTTGATTTAACAATTTGACACTCTTGTTTATGGCGTCAGTAATCTCCGTAGGCTCTAGTCGTGAGTTGCCGAGGCTATGGAAGCCTTTAGGGTTCGCCGACTTTGATCTTATTCCGATAGGGTCATAGTCAAAGTGGAAGTTCTCTCCTCCCTTCAGAGAAAGGTACCTCCTACCTACAAGGATGTTTTAAAAATTAATTGAAAATGGTGCAGACTGAAATTGAACTAGCCACAAAAAGTTTTTGCATAATACACATTTCCATTATTTTTTGAGGATCCTGTCATATGCATGAATTTCCATTTGTTCCCCATCAAAATTAACTTGCCTTTTATTTTCATATTTCCATGAAATTTTTGAGGTACTTTTGTGTATATAATAATTTTATTAACTCTCTGACAAAATTTTACATTATTTTTATTTCCTTATATATTTGGCTACTTTATCTTTTTTAAAAATAATTTTCATTAATTTGATCATTTGAGAAGGGGAGAGAGCGCTCCCATTCACTAGTCTGCTCCCCAGATGTTAGTAAGGGCCAGCATTGAGAAACAGTAACATACACTGTCCCTGAGATGGGTCTTATCTCTGGCATAGAGCAGAGGAAGGATCCTAAACTGCTCTACCTTCCCCTGGATCTTGATCTTGCCTCTTTGACTCCTGGGCCAAGTGTGTATGTTTAGCAAAGCAAACAGGGGCCTTCGTTAAAGACCACAGGAAATTTCATGGCTCTCAGTCCATTCTCTCAGACTCTGGCACATGTTCTCTCACCTCAAGTCAATCATCCCTTCTCCACCATGGTCCTCTAGCTCCAGCTCCATTGTCTGGTGTGAAGACAGCAGCCTCAAAGAGCCCTCTTTACTAGTTCCCTCAATAGATCATATCAGGTCAAAGCCTATGCAAGATCCACACATATCTGATGGTCTTCTCTGATGAAACCCTATAGGAGAGAGAAGAGACTCTCTCTGCACCTTCAGAAGTTCCCATAAGTGAGTCTATGAAGTAATCTGACAGCAGATAAATAGCCGAAAAGACATAACAATTTATTACATGCACATAAGCATTACAGGGAAGATTATAATGCCCAGTGAGATTTTGGGTCAAATATACACTCTTCCTAGCTGAGAAGGAAAAGGATGTAAGCAACTCAGGAGCTGATGAGTTAGGGGAGAGAATGAATAGGCTCCAAGTACAGGAGATAGCCTATGACAAAGTCATCTGCACATAGAGTTAACACCTCCCTGGGATGTGGGCACAGACTCCTCCATGCAGGGATTCCTGGGCAGGAGGTTTATGACAGCTGCATCAATTTTGGAGGATGTGTTCTCTAGGCAAATAAGGGAAGATCAGAGAAAGCCTCTGCTGGCATCTGCTGATTCCCTCCTGCCTTAGATTTAATTGGTGTACCAAGGCTCCCGTTTGGGATGGCTGTTCCTTGAACTACTTCAACCCCTACCTACTGACACACAAACTTTATAAAAAGCTTGGAAATTGAATGCTAGAACCCACCTTTGTGTTTTTGTGACGTGATCCTGAAGCTTCAACTCCATCAGCTTTGCAACAGTGTCACCTGTGGCAGAGCTGTGTGTCTCAGTTCCTTCCTTGGAGATCATGCTGCTTCATGACAATCAGTATTTCTTAGCGCTTTTATAAGAAAAAGAAACTGTGAGCATCATCTGCTAGGAAGAACTGCAACAAGTTTTGAAGTTAATCTAAAAAGTATCCCTTGCTGCATTTCAACACATGCATTAAGAATAGACTGATCAAATCAGGTAATTATATTTTCCATTTATTTATCTTTTTAAAAAAATTTGAAGCCTATCAGCTCCTCCAGTGCTGTGAACTAGAGCCACCCCACAATGCTGTGGAATGGTAGAACTTCCTACTTGTATCTGACTATGGAATGCTAGAACTTCCTACTTGTATCTGACTTGTATCTGACTATGGAATGCTAGAACTGCCTACTTGTATCTGACTTGTATCTGACTATGGAATGCTAGAACTGCCTACTTGTATGTGACCCTTTATCCAACCCTAATCCCTCCTTCACGCCCTTTCCAGTAATCATTATCTAATTTCAGATCAACTTTGTTGGTTTCCACACATGAGAGGGAACATTAAGTATTTTTCTAGCTAGTTTGTTTCACTTAATTATTTATAGTTCCATTTATCTTGTTTCAAATCTCTAAATTTCATTCCCTTCAATGGCAGAACACTATCCCGTTGTGTATTTATACTATATTTTCTTTATCCATTCATCCATTGGCAGACACATAGGCTGATTTCCTATTTTTGCTGTTGTGACTAGTGCAACCATTTATATGGGTTGCAGGTATGGCTTTCATGTACTGATTTCATTTCCTCCAGATATAGACCCAGAAGTGGGATAGGTGGATCATATGATAGATCTATTTTTAGCTTTTTTTAAAGATTTATTTATTTGAAAGGCAGAGTTATGGAGAGGCAGAGGCAGAGAGATAAAGAGAGAAAGTATTCCAACCACTGGTTCACTTGCCAAATTCTTGCAATGGCCAGAGCCGTGCCATTCTGGAGCCAGGAGCCAGGAGCTTCTTCCAGATCTCCCACACAGGTGCAGGGGCCCCAGGACTTGAGCAATCTTCCACTACTTTCCCAGGCCATAGTAGAGAGCTGGATTAGAAGTAGAACAGTTGGAACTCAAGCTGGTTCCCATATGGGATGCCCACACTGCAAGCAGCAGCTTTACCTGCTATACCACAGCACCAGCCCCTATTTTTAGTTTTTTGAGAAACCTTCGCAGTGTTCTCCATATTGTTTGTGCTAATTTGCATCCCTATCAACAGTGTTTAAGGCTTTTATTATTTTTTGTCTTTCTGATAACAGCCATTCTAACTGGAGTAAGACTATACCTCATTGAGGTTTTGATTTTTATTTTCTGATGGGTAATGATGTTGATAATTTTTTCACATATTTGTTGGTCATTTTTATTTTTCAGTCTGATGAATGTCTGTTCAGATTCTCTGCCCATGTCTTAACAAGATTGCCTATTTCTCTTGTTGTTGGAAGTCTCTTGGTGTAAAATATCACATGGACTGAACATGTTAAGATACACAGCTTGCATTATAAAGTGTCTCTCTCACAACTTAAAAAAAAGTCATCCACTAATTCTTATAGGAAGACAATTTCTTTATGATATACAAATGCAAAAATATTCGTTTATTTTATCACCATGACCTCTATACAAAGGGCTCTGAACTAGTGAACAATGCTAATAAAGTTTAGACAGATGAATGTGGAGTAATCACTTCCAAGGATGCCTTCAAGGAATTTTCACTAGGATTACATTTATTACTCTTGCTGAGTTCAGACCAATTTTGGAAACATATGGCCATATGGGCTCTTTCATGAGTTTTTGTTTGCTTTCAGCATTAACAGGAGAGAGCAAGGAGCTGACAGCCAGCACTCAACACCTGATTCACTGATGATATGCCTTCCCTGGTGGGGAGACTTTGGCAGATCTCTTACAGTCCTTAAGGTCATCGGCAGTAGCCATCCATAGGAATGCTTATTACCAGGCTTTGCCCTCAGAAATCTCCCAGCCACTGAACCAATGTTTAAGCAGCAAATGTATTGGGAAAAGTGGGATAACTGTGTGGCAAACAACCCCAACACCTCAGAGGCTTAACAAAGTACAAATTTCTTTCTTAGTCAAGCCACATGACATGGGTAGATCCATGCAGGTTTATAAAGACTCAGCCAACTTCAGTGTTATTGCTCCATTTCCTTCCAGAACCATGGGAACCCTCTTCTGGAGAGGGGAATACAATGAGAACCACAAATAAGGTCTTTCCCAGCCTCAAGCCGGGAAATGGGCATAGGTCTCACTCCATTTCTGCCTAAGGAATACGAACTATTCCTAGTAACCCACCTACATCATGCTCTCCTTCCTCTGAGCTTAACAGTCTTCTGCCAGGAAGGCTGCATGATTCTCTGTCTGCTTCAGACACTCCCACTTAGCTTTTCAGTCTCATCTCAAACATTGTCTAACAAGTGTTTTTCACAGACGCAATAGTTCTTTTCTTTAAGATTTTATTTATTTATTTGAGAGGTAGAGTTACACACAGTGAGAGAGAGATACAGAGAGAAAGGTCTTCCTTCCATTGGTTCACTCTCCAGATGGCCACAACAGCCGGAGCTGTGCCGTTCCGAAGCCAGGAGCCAGGAGCTTCTTCCGGGTCTCCCTCATGGCTGCAGGGTCCCAAGCACTTGGGCCATCTTCTACTGCTTTCCCAGGCCACAGCAGAGAGCTGCATTGGAAGAGGGGCAGCTGGGACTAGAACCAGCGCCCATATGGGATGCCGGCACTGCAGGCAGAGGATTAGCCTACTGTGCCACAGCGCTGGCCCCCCAGTTGTTCTGATTGCCAAAGGTAGACTATGCTTTCTATATGTCTTTGTCATAAACCAGGACACATACTAAGGTCAATGCTTACATGTTCATCTCTTAATTATTCTCAGAAATGGAAATATTGATTTGCTTTCAAAATATCTCAAAAAATAATAGTATAATTACGAGAAATTGCAAAACAGGTGTGATGTGCAGAATGTACAGTGAATGGGCAGGTAATATCCTTACTATCCAGAGAAATGCCTAATCAATTAGAATTCTTGCTGGATATAAACTCGGATGCTGCTGGATCCCAAGTACTGACTGCTTATTTCCCATGCAGTAACATCTCAGGCAACACTTGCTGAATGCATGTGAATTTTTCCATGCATTTTTGAAAAGAATTTGAGTAGGAACAGACTCTTTATGAGCACTTACTCTGTATTTAGTTTGGGAATTACTACAAATCTTCTGAAGAAAGGGTATTAGTATGCTTTTAGGAGTATTTAAAAAACCTGAAACTTAGCACAGTAACCAGTGCACGTATATGTAACTTAGAAAAAGCAAAAGCAAGATTCCAATTAAAAAATCCTTGGTTTAAAAACTTCTCCCTCTTGTAGGACAAACCATGATGTGTACTCTCATGCTGTCACCATTTGGTTGTGAAGTCAAGGCCTATATCTGTGAAACAAGACATGAACCATGCCAAACACACACCTGCTTCTGAAAGTTCAGCCTGAACAGAGGTTGTCAAAGGGAAGCAGGACTGGAGCCTGGGATCTATAGTGAGCCTCGAAGACAGAGTATGGTGGGCTTCTCTATTTTATTCCCAAGGAAAACAACTTGGAGATTCTCACTTGATTCCCACTTGTCTGGTGGTATTTTGTAGCTATTCTGAATGGGATTGCATTGTTTATGTATACAAAGGCTATTGATTTTTGTGTGTTAATTTTATATCCTGTCACTTTACCAAACACTTTTATGAATTCCAAGTCTCTTGGTGGATTCTTTTGGTTGCTCTATATGTAGAATCATGTCATCTGCAAATAAGGAGTTTGACTTCCTCTTTTCCAATTTGTATCCCTTTGATTTTTTTTAAAACTTTTATTTAATGAATATAAATTTCCAAAGTACAGCTTATGGGTTACAATGGCTTCCCCCCTCCCATAACTTCCCTCCCACCCGCAACCCTCCCCTTTCCCTCTCCCTTCCCCTTCCATTCACATAAAGATTCATTTTCAATTCTCTTTATATACAGAAGATCTGTTTAGTACATATTAGGTAAAGATTTCAACAGTTTGCCCATATAGCAACATAAAGTGAAAAAACTGCCATTGGAGTACTAATTATAGCATTAAATAACAATGTACAGCACATTAAAGACAGAGATCCTACATAATAGTTTTTTAAAAAAATTAATTAATTGTCTGTGCCATTTCCAATTTAACACCAGGTTGTTTTTTTTCATTTCCAATTCTCTTTATATACAGAAGATCAATTCAGTATATAATTAGTGAAGACTTCATCAGTTTGTACCCACACAGAAACACAAAGTATAAAAACACTGTTTCAGTACTAGTTATAGCATCACTTCACATTAGACAACACATTAAGGACAGATCTCACATGGGGTGTAAGTACACAGTGACTCCTGTTGCTGACTTAACAATTTGACACTCCTGTTCATGGCGTCAGTAATCTCCCTAGGCTCTAGTCATGAGTTGCCAGGGCTATGGAAGCCTTTAGAGTTCGCTGACTTTGATCTTATTTAGACAAGGTCATAGTCAAAGTGGAAGTTCTCTCCTCCCTTCAGAGAAAGGTACCTCCTTCTTTGATGGCCCCGTTCTTTCCACTGGGATCTCACTCACAGAGATCTTTCATTTAGGTCTTTTTTTTTTTTTCCATGATATCTTGGCTTTCCATGCCTACAATACTCTCATGGGCTCTTCAGCCAGATCCGAATGCCTTGAGGGCTGATTCTGAGACCAGAGTGTTGTTTAGGACATCTGCCATTCTATGAGTCTGCTGTGTATCCCGCTTCCCATGTTGGATCTTTCTCTCCCTTTTTGATTCTATCAGTTAGTATTAGCAGACACTTGTCTTGTTTGTGTGATCCCTTTGACTCTTAGACCTATCAGAGCCATCAATTGTGAGCTGAAATTGATCACTTGGACTAGTGAGATGGCATTGGTACATGCCACCTTGATGGGATTGTGTTGGAATCCCCTGGCACATTTCTAACTCCACCATTTGCGGCAAGTCCGATTGAGCATGTTCCAAATTGTACATCTCCTCCCTCTCTTTTTCCACTCTTAAATTTAACAGGGATCATTTTTCAGTTAAAATTTAAACACCTAAGAATAATTGTGTGTTAATTACTGAGTTCAACCACTAGTACTAGAACAACAACAACAACAACAAATACTAAAATGGATAAAGTATTACATTGTACATCTAAAGTCAGGACAAGAGCTGATCAGTTCATTGTTTCTTATAGTGTCCATTTCACTTAACAGGTTTCCCCTTTGGTGCTCAGTTGTCACCGATCAGCGAAAACAAATGATATTTGTCTCTTTGGGACTGGCTTAATTCACTCAGCATGATGCTTTCCAGATCCCTCCATCTTGTTGCAAATGACTGGGTTTCATTGTTCCTTACTGCTGTATAGTATTCTATGGAGTACATGTCCCATAATTTCTTTATCCAGTCTACTGTTGATGGGCATTTGGGTTGGTTCCAGGTCTTAGCTATTGTGAATTGAGCTGCAATAAACATTAATGTGCAGATGGCTTTTTTATTAGCCAAATTAAGTTCCTTTGGGTAAATTCCAAGGAGTGGGATGGCTGGGTTGTATGGTAGGGTTATGTTCAGGTTTCTGAGGAATCTCCAGACTGACTTCCATAGTGGCTTAACCAGTTTGCATTCCCACCAACAGTGGGTTAGTGTCCCTTTTTCCCCACATCCTCTCCAGCATCTGTTGTTGGTAGATTTCTGAATGTGAGCCATTCTCACTGGGGTGAGATGGAACCTCACTGTGGTTTTGATTTGCATTTCTCTGATTGCTAGTGATCTTGAACATTTTTTCATGTGTCTGTTGGCCATTTGGATTTCCTCTTTCGAAAAATGTCTATTGAGGTCCTTATTGAATAGCAATGGTGAGAGTGGGGATCCTTGTCAGGTTCCAGATCTTAAAGGGAATGCTTCCAACATTTCCCCATTCAATAAGAAGCTGGCTGTGTGTTTGTCATAAATTGCCTTCATTATAATGAGGAATGTTCCTTCTATACCCAATTTGTGTAAGGTTTTCATCATGAAAGGGTATTGTATTTTATCAAATGCTGTCTCTGCATTGAGATAACCACATGGCTTTTGTTTTTCAGTTTGTTAATGTGATATATCACATTTATTGATTTACAAATGTTGAACCATCCTTGTATACCAGTTATAAATCCCACTTGGCCTGGGTGAATGATCGTTCTGATGTTTTGTTGGATTTGACTAGCTAGAATTTCACTGGGGACTTTTGCATCTATGTTCATCAGTGATATTGATATATAGTTTTCTTTCTCTGTTGTTTCTTGTTCTTGTTTAATAATTAGGGTGATGCTGGCTTCGTATAAGGAGTTTGGGAGGATTCCTTCCCTTTCAATTATTTTGAATAGCTTGAGAAGAATTGGAATTAGTTCTTCTTTAAATGTCTGGTAGAATTCAACAGTGAAGCCATCCGGTTCTGGGCTTTTCTTTGTTGACAGGGTCTTTATTACTGATTCAATCTCCATCTTGGTTATTGGTCTGTTTACATTTTCTATGTCTTCATGATTCAATTTTCATAGATTGTGTGTGTCCAGGAATCTATCCATTTCATTTAGGTTTCCCAATTTTTTGGCATACAACTCTTTGTAGTAATTCCTGATGATTCTTTTTATTTCTGAGGCGTTTATCATACATTTCCTTTTAAATTTATGATTTTATTGTTTTCTTGATCTGGGGTCCTGTCGCTCTTTTTTTTTTTTTTTTTTTGGTTGGCCACTAGTATATCAATTTCGTTTATTTCTTCTGTAATTATAATTTATTCTCTCCTCCTACTAATTTTGGATTTGGTTTGCTGTTTTTCTAGGCCTTTGAGATGCACTGATACCTTATTTATTTGGTACCTTTCCAATGTCTTGATGTAACCATCATCTGGTATAAGGTTCTCTCTTTATACTGCTTTTGCTGTATCCCATAAATTTTGCTACATTGTGTTGCCAACTTCATTTGTTTCCAGGAATTTTTTGACTTCTCTTTTGATTTCTTTTTATTTTCTTCTTCTCTTTCATTTCTTCACTTATTCAGGAGCATGTTGTTCAGTCTCCCTGTGTTTTCATATGATCTAGAGATTCTTGAGTTGTTAACTTCCAGCTTCCTTCCGTTGTGGTCAGAGAAGACACATGATATGATTTTCATTTTTTAAAATTTGCTGAGACTTACTTTATGGCCTAGCATATGGTTTATCCTGAAACTATACCTCACAGGAAATAGGCTTTCTGGTATTAGACAGTAGCTGTTACATCAAATGGTAATTGTAGCACCTACAGGTAACTATTGCAATAGAATTTGGTGCTCTCATTATGTCTTTCACTGCATTGACAGGTCATCTGCTCTATTCAGTCTGCTTGTGCCAGATAAGCTGCCTCCTCTCCTTTATGTAGTTTCTTGTGATGTTGTGACCCCAACCTACACTGAATTTCTGTGTAATTTGAAACAAAATATGTATTATAAAGATAGCTACATTTAAGGCTTACATCTTATCATAACACTGAATTCCCTGGTAAGCAATTTCTCTCACTGGAGTGTTTCTTTCCTATAAAAGATATGCTGATCAATGGAGTCCTAGATGAGTTACAGAACCATTGTCTTCAGATCCTAGTGAACATAAAAACATCTGACGTCATCTTTGGGCCTCTTTTTTTTTTAATAAGTTTTACGAATGACGAGGCTTTAACCTAGCCAAGAAATCCTGTTTAAGGCACCTGCGTTTCACATTAAATGGTTTAAATTTGATACTCGGCTCTGCTCCTCATGATAGCTTCCTGCTAATGTGCAACCTGAGGGGCAGCAAGTGATGCCACAAATTCTTGGATCCCTGACACTCTCCTGGAGGACCAAGATTAAGTTCTCAGCTCCCATTCTAGTCCTGACTGTTGTGGGAATTTGGCGAGTGAACCAGCAGATAGAAATACTATCTCCCTCTCCCCTTCCCTTTCTTCCACTCCTGTTGCCCCTTCCTCTCCCACTGTCTTCTCTCCCTGTCCCTCTTAAATAGCAAGAACAAAACAAGCACATTGAGCAACATGTGAAGTGCATATGTAGTGGTATAGACCCAAGTGAAAGACGACTCAGTGCAGTGACTGAGTACTTTGACTTCCATAGCATCTTCAACAGAACATTTTTAGGGAAGTGACAGAAAGAAGGCAAGAAATCTGAGGTCTCCAGAGGTGGGAACTCGTGAGAAGGTAAGTATGAGGGAAGAAACTAATGGAGTAAAGTTTGTTTGTGATTCCTCTAGTGTTTCTGAGCTGGTAAGAGTTGTCTGCAGTGATTCTCTTCTGTTGTCAGAGATAGGAGGTGACACCTTGAAAACTCAGAGCTATCAGCCTTCAAAAATCTTGTGTTGAAAGACATCAAGTGGGGAAAAGATAAGATCGTTAGCCAAGAATAGAGTTATTCAGTCAGTGAATTCTGAAACATTCTTTTCTTTCATAGCTGCAAGAGGGTTTTTGCCCACAGAGAAGCTTGAGATCACTAGACAAACATTCAGATAGCATATGGGAAGAGTTGAAATAATTATTGTGATTACAAATACGCCAATATTTAATACAACTTGAGTTTTCAGCAAATGAGACAAAAATATAAGTTTCCAGGTGTCTGCTACCATTTAATAAATGTGACTTTACAAAGTTATCTTTTTTTTTCCTTAGCACAATGCTTCTCAAATTTTAACTTGCAATAAAAGGGATATGATGAGAGTGTAAAAGTTTCTAGAGCCTTCTCCCTTAGATTCTGAGTCAGTAGGTTAGAAGGATCTGTGGATGTGCACATGCACCTGCTAAGCTCATCTGCATCTGATTGCTGTGGATGTAACTTGGAGAAACACAGCTCATAGGGCATGGATTCTATTGAGGTTTATTCCAGCCCAACATATTCTCTTGGCTTTGCTCCCGAGGGCTGGCCTAAATTCAGATGTGGATCATTGGAAATAATTATATAAGCACGTTTCAAGGTTTACATTTTATTTATATTAAGGATAACTACTATAAGTTTCATAGATTACTAGATGCCACAGGCTTCAGATGGCATGTGGTATAACAGGAATATTTGACTGAAAGTTCTCCATTTGCATTTAGCAACTGTTGCTGCACTTTTTACCCTTAATAAAATACACAAAGGGAGTTTGAATTCACTAGCTCATTCCTCAAATGTCTGCAACAGTCAAGGCTTGGCCAGGCTAAAACTGGAACCTGGTAACACAATCTGGGTCTCCCAAAGGGTAGTGGAAACCTAGTTATTGGGCCATCACCACTATTTCCCTGCATCTGTTTTAGCAGGAATCTGGAATCTGGACCAAGAGACAGGACTTGAACTTAATGTCCTCCATTGTGGGATGCAGGTATCCTAACCGCTTGGCCAAACTCCTGCCCTACACCCATTCCCCCTTTAAAACTTGATTTTGGAGTAATTTACAGTAAATTGTGAAGAAAAGCAAGGGGATAGCTTGTCCTCTTCTTACCCAGTTTCACCAATGGGAACATCTTGAATAATGGTAATACAATATTAGAAAGAACATTGAATTGGCACAATATCCAGAGCTCACTCAGATTGCACCATTTTTGCAGTATACTCGTTGGTATGTGTGTGTATGTGTGTGTGGCTGTGTGTGTTTAGTTCTGCGCAACTGAATCATATGTGTAGAATTATGTAATTGTCACCGTAATCAAGATACAGAGCGCTTTTATGACAACTCCAGCTCAGACTAGCCCTTTATGGTTGTACTCACTCCCTCTCTCCCCATCTCTAGCATCCACTAATCTTGGATCGCCACTCTCCTCCCTCAAGTAAGGAAAATGTTACAGAATCTATGTCTATTTTTAGCCTGCATCAGCTAGCTGCAGACAGGGACATCTAAAGATCTGTTTTCTAATTTAATCTCCTGACTTTTTTTTAACTAATTTCAACAATCCTATTAGTTTTCACTTTTTTTTTTCATTTTTCTTCACTGAAATCAGACCAAGTCAGAGTCCTACAAATGTACTGCCTGAGGGATTTGACAATCTTAATTAAATAAATCGGTACTAAATGCAAAACGCTTCATAAGCATTCCATTAATTACTAGAATTAATCTGATCTTCATGTCTTTAGATTCTGTATGTAGATCTGTAGCTAAATAAGCAATCATGTTGTGAATATTATATTGTTGGGCATATAACAAACAAGTAAAGAAAATAGAGCTGAATCATTTTTAAGGCCTTAAAAATATGTGTTGGGTAAGTTTCTTGTGTTTCTATAGTCTACAATACGAATTAAATAATGGGGCAGAAAAACTACAGCTCTGACCTTGATACTTGAAAAGGTGAGCTCTAAATAAAACTCTTTTTGCTGTCTGAATACTATCATTATCTTTAATGAGAGTGGGCATCACAAGGACATCTCAAATTGTACCTTAGGCAATAAATTAGCTGCCTGAACTATATTCGGACTATTTTTTTCAAATATGAAAACACTGATCCATCTGCTCAGTGCAGCTACATTATGCATCTGTTCATGTTAACATAAAAATCTATTCTAAAGAGGCTTCATGTGTCTATCATTGTCCTTTTCATTGAAGATCATATATCTGTCTGTACCTCTAATACTAGATCATCAAGTATAACAACAGGGTGGGTGAATACTTACTGTTTTAGCACAAATCTTACCACTGATAAAGTTTCTTCTGCTTTTACTTTATGCTCACATCTTCTTCCCAACTGGAAACATTATAGGACTCTCATAGATGTCTTTCAGTGCTAATGGAGAATTTTTATAAGATGTAGCAACTCATGGCCTACACAGCTGGGGATGTAACTTTGGCTCTAGCTCTGCGCTGGGCATTGTGGAGAACAAAGAAATTGCCATTGAATCTCTCAGTTTAGCTTCATTCAATGTTTATCAACAATTGGAGACATTCAAATAATATTTATTAAATATTTGCCTTTTCAATTTAGAGAAAAATCCCTGCACTTTAGGAATTTATAGTCTATCAAGGGAGACCAAAAGGTGGACCTGACAGCTGTCAATCATACTTACAGGCAAAGAGAGGAAGACCACCTAACTTTGACTAGAGATAGAAGAGGGCTTCCTGAAGGACGCATCCTTAGAATTCAGACTTACAGAACATATGTATCTCACAGGCATGTCACACCCAGCTTTGTCTGTGCTTAGGGGTCCCATCCTACATACAAACAGTGAACATCAAGTCTGATTTTAAAGTTTAGCTTAAACATGCTAACCTTTATCATGTATCTTTTACCTTTGTGGAAAGAATGATAAATTTAATCATATAAAATGTTTGCATGGTTTCAAAGTAAAACAAGTTAAGAAAGGCTTATCCAAACAAATCTAACTTGTATTTTTTATCTGTTCTCATTCATGTAAATCTCATTCACTGTTTTTACAAAACCTTTTTTCATATGTAACCTCTTTTTTTCTAAAATGTTGATTTAAAAATATATATAATATATAGAAAACCCCTTACTTAGATAAAGATCAGTAAATCAGAGATACTTTCTCCACTTTGCTTTTTTCTCATATGTTTTGATTCTTACCTTGTAGTGTTATCTGCATACCTGCCTTATTGCTTTCAAACTGAACTATACTGTGTTATGTGGGTGCTCAATAGTTTATTCAACTAGTCTTCCACTGATGGACATGGGGGATGATTTTTCTTCTTGATAGCACAAATATATTCACAAACAAACATGAATATATATTATATTTTTCCTTATTTTTGCATTTTTTTGCCAGTGTTTCCTGGGCTAAATCATTAGAAGTGATTTCTGGATCGAAGTTTAAAAACACAGGAATTTCTATTTCCACATTTAGAGTTGGTATGAATTTTGCATCTCTCTTACCTATGTGTATATACATTTGAGTGTCTTTTCCTCAGCTATTTAGAGTGGAGTAAGTTGTCAATCTATTAAGTCATTGCCAATTTGGTATGTGAAAAATGACGTGTCATGACATGTCAATGTATTTATTTATTTTATTATGAGCAAAATTGGACATCTTTTTATGTGTTTTACATTTATTTATATTTCTTTTTCCTTTGATTGTCCATTTACATTTTCACCATATATCTCTATAGATTTTTATACCTTTGTCTTTACTTTTTTAAAAAAAAAATTTTTTTGACAGGCAAAGTGGATAGTGAGAGAGAGAGACAGAGAGAAAGGTCTTCCTTTGCCGTTGGTTCACCCTCCAATGGCCACTGCGGCCGGCGCATCATGCTGATCCGAAGCCAGGAGCCAGGTTCTTTTCCTGGTCTCCCATGCAGGTGCAGGGACCAAGGACTTGGGCCATCCTCCACTGCCTTCCTGGGCCATAGCAGAGAGCTGGCCTGGAAGAGGGGCAACTGGGATAGAATCCGGCACCCCAACCGGGACTAGAACCTGGTGTGCCGGTGCCGCAAGGCAGAGGATTAGCCTGTTATGCTACGGCGCCGGCCTGTCTTTACTTTTTTAAAGATTTATTTTGTCATTTGAAATGCAGAGAGAGAGAGAAAGAGAGAGAGAGAGAGAGCAAGCACACGAGAGAGCTTCCATCTACTGGTTTATTCCCCTAATGGCTACAATGACGAGGACAGGGCCAGAACAAAACCAGGAGCCTGGAACTCCATCTGTGTCTCCCATATGGGTCGGGTCCAAATACTTAGGCCATCTTCTGCTGCTTTAGAAGGCCCATTAACAGGAAGCTGTGTCAGAAGTGGAGCAACGAGAGCTTAAATTGGTGCGCGTGTAGGATAATTTCTCCTTTTGTTTCTACTTTAACTTTAATAAATATATCAGAAATATTTTGTGATATATATTGTATTTTTCCTAGTTTGTCTGTTATTTTATTTTATCACACATCTTGCTATCCAAATTGCATGTATGTTGATTCATATTGTATTTTTTCATTAATTTCCAATGTAAGCACATTTATCTATGTTTCTTTTATGACTTCTAAATTTTGAATCATCGTTAGTAATGTTTTGGCTACTTCCAATACACAAAGAATCCTTTGCTTTCATTCAGCACATGCGGATCATGTACATGGGAATTGCTGTTTCAGTATTTAGATACGATTTATTTGGAATTGGATCCTGGTGTGCAGTATGAGGAAAGGGTCCAGTTTTATCTTTTTCTATGTAGCTTCTCCATCATCTCAGTTCCACTTATAAAACACTCATGCATTCCACTCCCCCACCCCGTTGATGCCAGTTGCTGCCCATTTCTTGCACTAAATTTTGACACACAGTCTTTTCTGTCTTGGATTTTCTGTTCCAGTCTGTTGACTTGATGCAGGCCTCAAAGCAGATCTATAGAAAAATAGTGTCACCTCTGTTTTTCTAATTCATGTGCCTCTAACTCCTTCTTCTTGTTTAATTGCTTCTTTAGGTGAAACTATAACACAAAGCGGAGTAATAGGGAGACAGAAAAGATACTTATTTTTGTTCATTTTCTAGTCACTGAAAATCCTAGCTGGTATTTTCACATTAAATAATTTTAAACAATTGGACATTATAATATAACAATTTTCTGTTGTGCTGTAATCTTTGTGAGGTTTGCAGATCACCTTGTTATTCATTTCATGTGAAAATTTGGAAGATTTCTTTATTTTTCTATCCTTCAGAGGAGTATAAGTAGCATTAGGGTAGTTCCAGTGCATTTTCTATTTCCTTTTGAGGAACTGGTCCATTTAAATCTATCTGTATTGGGATCAGTTTTGAAACTAGTTTAAGGCTAAATGAGTATGGATCTAGGACTATGTTTTTTGTTGTTGTTGTTATTGTTGTTGTTTAGTTTTCTTTGAATATAACCTAGAGTTACTTAAAAATAAATAGATTCTCTATAAATACATATGGAGTGTTTGCTTAATGTAACGTGTTAGGCAAACAGTGTGGGAAGGATAATTCCCTAAACAAAAGCCTGCTTGTACTTCTTGGAACAGCTGTGGAGCTGAACATGTGTATTTATCTTCACTTCTTCTAAAACCCACATCACAACAGCAAATGATTTTTTTAATGGCTCTGTGAGCAACCAATCAGAGAAGCACCTTTCCTCTTACCATCTCCATATCTACCATGGAATTATCATAAAAGGCTTAAAAACATACCTGGCCCAGAGTTAGGGAAACTGAAAGGGAGGTAGCCTGAGTAGGTGTGACTTCCCAACCAGAATCACACATCAAAAGTCAGGCAATAATGTATGTGGTTGACATCTCATGCCCTGCATTAACCTCACAAGGACAACATAAATGTGTGTGTTATGTCCCTTTCCAAATCTCATGGAAAATATCCTCTCTGAGGCTTTATAACCTGAACTTATGCAGGGAATGACATTCTGTAAAAATAGTTTGAGTTTGGCTTCAAGTGACACAACTCAGTTCTACCATAATGGCATAAACACACAATGACAGACACACATACAAACACACACAAACCATACAATTCAAAACCAGGAAAAATAAAAAGAAGGAAAGTGTTGAAAACTGGAAATTCAGCAGATGAATAAGAACAGATAAGTAGACATAAAAAGTTGAATTCTAGGGGCAGGAGTTTAGAATGGAGGTTGAGGCACCACATCCCATACTGGGATGCAGAGGTTCAAGTCCCAGATACACCTGTGAGCTTATGCACTTGGAAAAGGAACAGATGAGGTCTCAAGTACTTGGGTCCCTGACTTGTATGGAAGACCTGGATTGAGTTCTGTCTTCTTGCCTTCAAACTGGTCAGGCACAGACTATTGTAGGTATTTAGAGAGTGAACAAGAATATCTCTCTTCTTCTGACTCTGTTTCTGCTATCTCTGTCTCTGTGCCTTCCAATTCTTTTTAAATATCTTTTTTTCTAAAGATTTATTTATTTGAAAGAGTTACACAGAGAGAGGAGAGGCAGAGAGAGGGAGAGAGACAGTGAGTGAGAAGTCTTTCATCCGCTGGTTCACTCCCCAGTTGGCCGCAAGGGCCGGAGCTGTATGGATCCGAAGCCAGGAGCCAGGAGCTTCTTCCGTGTCTCCCATGTGGGTGCAGGGGCCCAAGGACTTGAACTATCTTCTGCTGCTTTCCCAGGCCACAGCAGAGAGCTGGATCGGAAGTGGAACACCCGGGTCTTGAACTGGCTCCCATATGGGATGCGGGCATTGCAGGCCAGGGCGTTAACCCACTGCGCCACAGCGCTGGCCCCTTTAAAATATCTTAATTCTAATTTATAACCTGGAATTCATAAGACATATTCACATTACAAAATGTCCCAAGGGCATAGAAATTAGAAGTATTAACCAATTCTGCAAGTGAAGAGAAACATAATATTAATATAGTAAGTGTAATCTTAGGGGTCGTTGTTTTGGTGTGATGAGTTAAACTGCCATCAGTGATGCTATCATCCAATATCAGAGCACCATTTCCAGTCTTGGTTGCTCTGCTTCTGATTCAGCACCCTGGTAATGCATGTGGCAAAGTAGCAGAAGATGCCCCAAGTGCTTGGGCCTGTGCCATCCACTTGGAAGACCTGGATGGGGCTCCACACTCTTGGCTTTTTCCTGGCATAGCCCAGGCCATTGCAAATTACAGCTATTTGAGGACTGAAATGGCAGATGGAAGATCTCTCTCTCTCTCCATATAATATAATATATATATATTTATATTTATATATACGTATATTTCAAGTCTGTATGACAGGTGCATAGATGCCCATATTTGAACCCTTAGCCATTGTCCCTTTACCACTGAGAGAGAAGCCTGGATATTCTTCTTCTGGAGAAAACAGTCTCTGAAACTGGAAAAGAATACGTGTGCTTGAGGAAAGTGGTACCATACTGAAACAGGGAGATGACACAAACACAGTTAATGTAGAATAATAACTCCCAGCCTTTTCCTCTTATTCAGCTGCCAGATAACCAGGAGAACACTATACTCCTTC
This sequence comes from Lepus europaeus, assembly GCF_033115175.1. Lineage (NCBI taxonomy): Eukaryota > Metazoa > Chordata > Mammalia > Lagomorpha > Leporidae > Lepus > Lepus europaeus. Next base: position 58,515,248 of record NC_084827.1, read on the forward strand.
TAAATCATAGAATCTCACACAATCAGTAAATAAGACCTAAAGACACAGACCTGAAGATTTCCATGAAGTGGTCTAGCCAGATAATCAGGTAACCCTACACTAAGACCTTTTTGGGCAATCCACACATAATTGCTTAGGATCATTGATCAGTGTTTCAGGAACCACTGCTAAACACAATGGGACAAAAAAAAATTAACTAACAACACAGAAAAGAATGTCATATGAAAGAGAGATACCACAGCAAAGAACACATGAAATATACCAGTTCAACAACCACACCCATACAATGTGGAGGGGTTTGCCTAGCCAGATATAAGGATGGGCCAAAGAAACTATAATATATAGCCTGAGATATTAGAGAAATATTACCACAAGGAATTTAAAATTATATGCTGTTTCATAAGAAAAAAATACTCAAAGGGAAAAAGAAAACATATTCTAGAAGTTTACAATACTACTAAAAGGATCAACATTGTGACTGAGTTAAGTTGTGCCTGTGACACTGGCATCTATTATGAGTGCCAGTTCAAGTCCCTGCTGCTCTGCTTCTGATCCAGCTCCCTCCTAATGCACCTGGAAAAGCAACAAAAGGTGGCCCAAATTCTTGGGACTCTGCCATGGGAGACATGGATGGAGTTCCCGGCACCTGGCTTTGCCCCAGACTAGCTCTAATTATTGTGGTTATCTGGGGAGTGAACCAGTGAATGGAAGATCTCCCTCTCTCTCTGTCTCACTCTGTGTGTGTATGTGTGTGTGTGTGTGTGCCCCTCTCTCTGTGTCACTCTGCCTTTCAAATAAATGAATACATAATTCTTTTTCAAAAATATACTACCACTGAAAGAACCAAAACTGACAGTAATTCAAATATTCTCCAGTGGGTTAAGGATTAAACAAGTTGTGTTATATCCATATCACAGATGGTTACTCAGCAGTTAAGCAAGACTAGGTTGAGATCTGTTCAAGAAGAAACTTGAACTGAGCTCACGGAAATTATGTTGAATGAAAGAAAAAGCTTACTTCAAAAAGAGTGCCCAGCATGATCACATGATCATGAGGCTTCTCACAGAGGCAATGGTGACCAGGTCCAATTCGAGAGCGCCTCTGTCTGCACTGCAGAGGATAAGGAGGGTCCAGAAACTGCTTTTCAAAAAAATTGACATCCATGGAATGCCTGAAACACCTAAGTATATTTTAAAATGTTATTAGATACGTTTTCAAGGGTGTCTTTGTGGTACAGTGAGGTAAACCTCACCTTGGGATGCCCACATCCCACATCAGAATATCTTGGCTACATCGCTGCTGATCTAACTGCCTACTAATGTATACTGGGAAGCAGCAGGTGATGACTCAAGTGCTTGGGCCCCTGCCAACCACATGGGACACCTGGCTGGAGTTCTTGGCTCCAGGCTTTGGACACAGCCCTTACTGGCCCAAGCATTTAGGAAATAAATCAGCACATGGAATCTTTATCTCCATCATCTCTATCTCTCTCTGTCATCTCGATCTCTATTCCTATCTCTATCTCTTTCTCTATCTTTGTCTTCATCTCTTACATGATTTCATTCTCTCTTGCTCTGTTTTTAAAGTAATTTAAAATAAACATTTTAAAAACACATTCAGAAAGCTAGAATAGTCTAAGCATCCCCATGTACCTTCACCCAAATTCAACACTTATCAATATTCTGCTGTTTTCATTTCTACTGTCCCTTCATTTTTGGGGGTAGGGTATTTTCAAAACAAATTATCCACATATAATTTCACAAAAAATTACAATACATATCGTGAATACTTCTCTAACATAAAAATTTGGAATTTTTAAACATAATTTATTATGCTAAATCAAATTTTAAAAACATTAAACATACTCTATTATAATTTTTTAACTTTTCTGGTTATCATGAGATGTCTTCATTGACATTGGTGTGTTAGATGTCCGGCAGGGTCCTCTCAGTGTTTGATTAGCATTTCTCCTACATTCCTAAGTTCTTTTTATAGTTTATTTGTGGACAATACTGAATCAAACTCTCACATTCTGCATTTAACTAATTGCATCATCATAGTATACTTAAGTATGTTTCTTTTCCTCTTCCTTTAAATTGGGTCAGAGATATCAGGTTTTGACTCAGTTCAGCTTCAGTTTATGTGTGTAGGAAAAGCATGGTCTATACTATATAGACTTCAGCACAATCCAAGGTTTCAGGCATCTCCTGGGGGTCTTTGAATGTACATCCCATGGAGAAAGGGAAACAACTATTTTCAATTTTGCAATTTCTAGCTTTCATTAGTCTTTAAAGTTTTTTTTTTTCACAGACTATGAGGCTATCCTTAAATACAATTCACACAAGAAGGAAATGATATGATTTGTACTCTTTCCAGCTTTCAGAACTTGAGTATATTCTCTAGCCACTTCCACAGGTGAACAGTGGTTTTAGATAGATGGACAGATGATAGAGTGAGATGCAGTGTTAGATGATAGAGAGAAACTCCCGGATTATATACTTAACAATTGCAGTGACTCTTTTTCTTTCCAAATTGTTCCATCAGATCAACTCTTTTGCCATTTTGACACGATAACAATTGTTGATAGCTTTCTTATTTTTTCAGACAAAGCATGATTTCCAACCTCAGCCAGTGTTTCTCTTGCTCCAAATATGGATTCAGTACAAACCCTTATTATTTTCAAGTGGATAATTGCACTTAAAAACCACTATCTTGCAGTGGGCTACTCCTAGCACTTTCAATGATCCAAATGTGAAAATCACATTAAAAAAATCACTGAATAATGAATTTAGCCTGACTTTAATAACTCAAATTAAGATTTCAGAATTTTATATGTTTTTGAAATTGTATCTTACCTTCTACGATTGAAAAATGAACTTCTGTTCAGAGTAATATAATTATTTTTTAAATTTTTCTTGCTATGCATAATAATTTCATGATAAAAATAGAAAATAGCAATATCATTTTTTAAAAAATTGTTCAATATATTATAAGATTTTTTGCTATCCTTGTTTTTATTTTTGCTTTGCTTTTCAGATATAATATACCCCACCATATATTACTAGTCAAAATATTGTTTTAACATCAAATGTGTTTAAATATTTGAGTTCATAATAATACTAAAAATATTCTCAGCACTGGAAATACTTCATTAGTATTTTAGCATGTTTATTTGATGAATTTAGGGAAAATTATCAAACATTTATCTTGTGTTTTCTACATAATCTTGTAGGTAAAAAAAAAATCAAATAATTAATGGGAGCTGTTTCATTTTTATCAGGTAATCCCAGGCATAAACTAGGAAGGAATGATAGAAGATTAACCACTTACCAGCTGGTTTGTCTCTGGGCAGAGTACTTACAGATTATCAGCCCATTTAGAGTGTGTATACCTATAAATGCTTATTATCAAGCTTTTTCCTCAGATACTGCTCAGGAACTGAACCAAAGTTTAAGCAAAAAGTATATTTAATCAATAGTGTAACTATGATAGTAAATGACCTCAGAATCTCATTGGCTTAGCAAAATAAAATTTCTTTTATGTTCACATCACATTGTACTAAGATGCTACTCCATGAAGTCAAATCAAAAAAAAGCAACAGAGTTCAGCCTTATCCTAGAACTCTGCTTCTATTTTAGGTCCTTGGCATCCCCTAGTTGATTTGATTGCTTTGATATTTTGCTTTGGTCAATGGGGTATCACCAAAACCCCACAAGACTTGCCCTGTTGCTTCTCTAGGATCCTTTTCTATATAACTTGGCCTAATAGAGCATGTATGGGATCGTGAAAGGAAAGCACAAAGCACTCAGCTTGCACCTGCAGACCCTGTTGATCCAGGAGCTGAAGACGGATCCATGGGTGGCCCTAAGGAATCATCTGAACCTGGCCAAGAATAGCCCAGCTACACACAGCCAGACCTCTGACACTCAGAGCTATGGCATAGTTATATTTTAGGTTTGATTTGGAGGGATTCTGTGTGTGTACATAGTAGTACGTGAATGGAACATTGGGAATATAAATGACACATGATTAGTCAAATAATTTTAATTGTTAGCATTGCATTAATTTTATGACTCTTTGTGTATGCAGTATGTACTTAAAAGTTTTTGTGACATAAATTTAAGAAGAAAACACTGAATTTCAATATTGCTTGAAATGATTCCTGTTTAAATTTGTTTGCTTTCATTTTGTTCAATATTTAGAAATTGCTTTTTCTTTTGTTATATTTATCTTAATTAATTAAATGTCTTCATAATTTTGAAGTTCAAATATTAAATGCAAATTAAAATAAAAAGTCATAAACATGATATATACAGCTATAATAGTCAATATTGAATGAATGGAATTAAAAGTCATCAATTCTGTGTTGAAGGGAGATGTCCACTATAGATTTTTCATAATAAACCTTGCAATTCATAAAGAAAATTGGAAAAAAATCAAGTAACCAAAATCTTAGAAAAATGAAAGAGGCCTCCCATCCAAGTACTAACCAGGCCCGACCCTGCTTAGCTTCCGAGATCAGACGAGATCGTGCGCGTTCAGGGTGGTATGGCCGCAGAGCTATTAGGCAAGAAAAAGAAATTAAAGGGATACAAATCGGGAAGGACGAACTCAAACTATCCCTCTTTGCAGATGATATGATTCTTTATTTAGGGGACCCAAAGAACTCTACTAAGAGACTGCTGGAACTCATCGAAGAGTTTGGCAAAGTAGCAGGATATAAAATCAATGCACAAAAATCAACAGCCTTTGTATACACAGGCAATGCCACGGCTGAGGAAGAACTTCTAAAATCAATCCCATTCACAATAGCTACAAAAACAATCAAATACCTTGGAATAAACTTAACCAAAGACGTTAAAGATCTCTACGATGAAAACTACAAAACCTTACAGAAAGAAATAGAAGAGGATACCAAAAAATGGAGAAATCTTCCATGCTCATGGATTGGAAGAATCAATATCATCAAAATGTCTATCCTCCCAAAAGCAATTTATACATTCAATGCAATACCAATCAAGATACCAAAGACATTCTTCTCAGATCTAGAAAAAATGATGCTGAAATTCGTATGGAGACACAGAAGACCTCGAATAGCCAAAGCAATCCTGTACAACAAAAACAAAGCCGGAGGCATCACAATACCTGATTTTAGGACATACTACAGGGCAGTTGTTATCAAAACAGCATGGTACTGGTACAGAAACAGATGGATAGACCAATGGAACAGAATAGAAACACCAGAAATCAATCCAAACATCTACAGCCAACTTATATTTGACCAAAGATCCAAATCTAATCCCTGGAATAAGGACAGTCTATTCAATAAATGGTGCTGGGAAAATTGGATTTCCACATGCAGAAGCTTGAAGCAAGACCCATACCTATCACCTTACACAAAAATTCACTCAACATGGATTAAAGACTTAAATCTACGACCCGAAACCATCAAATTATTAGAGAGCATTGGAGAAACCCTGCAAGATATAGGCACAGGCAAAGACTTCCTGGAAAATACTCCAACAGCACAGGCAGTCAAAACCAAAATTAACATTTGGATTTGCATCAAATTGAGAAGTTTCTGTACTTCAAAAGAAACAGTCAGGAAAGTGAAGAGGCAACCGACAGAATGGGAAAAAATATTCGCAAACTACACTACAGATAAAGGATCGATAACCAGAATCTACAAAGAAATCAAGAAAATCCACAACAACAAAACAAACAACCCACTTAAGAGATGGGAAAAGGACCTCAATAGACATTTTTCGAAAGAGGAAATCCAAATGGCCAACAGACACATGAAAAAATGTTCAAGATCACTAGCAATCAGAGAAATGCAAATCAAAACCACAATGAGGTTCCATCTCACCCCGGTGAGAATGGCTCACATTCAGAAATCTACCAACAACAGATGCTGGAGAGGATGTGGGGAAAAAGGGACACTAACCCACTGTTGGTGGGAATGCAAACTGGTTAAGCCACTATGGAAGTCTGTCTAGAGATTCCTCAGAAACCTGAACATAACCCTACCATACAACCCAGCCATCCCACTCCTTGGAATTTACCCAAAGGAACTTAATTTGGCAAATAAAAAAGCCATCTGCACATTAATGTTTATTGCAGCTCAATTCACAATAGCTAAGACCTGGAACCAACCCAAATGCCCATCAACAGTAGACTGGATAAAGAAATTATGGGACATGTACTCCATAGAATACTATACAGCAGTAAGAAACAACGAAACCCAGTCATTTGCAACAAGATGGAGGAATCTGGAAAACATCATGCTGAGTGAATTAAGCCAGTCCCAAAGAGACAAATATCATTTGTTTTCCCTGATCGGTGACAACTGAGCGCCAAAGGGGAAACCTGTTAAGTGAAATGGACACTATAAGCAACAATGAACTGATCAGCTCTTGTCCTGACTTTAGATGTACAATGTAATACTTTATCCTTTTTAGTATTTGTTGTTGTTGTTGTTGTTCTAGTACTATTGGTTGAACTCAGTAATTAACACACAATTATTCTTAGGTGTTTAAATTTTAACTGAAAAGTGATCCCTGTTAAATCTAAGAGTGGAAAAAGAGAGGGAGGAGATGAACAATTTGGAACATGCTCAATCGGACTTGCCGCAAATGGTGGAGTTAGAAATGTGCCAGGGGATTCCAACACAATTCCATCAAGATGGCATGTACCAATGCCATCGCACTAGTCCAAGTGATCAATTTCAGCTCACAATTGATAGCTCTGATAGGTCTAAGAGTCAAAGGGATCACACAAACAAGACAAGTATCTGCTAATACTAACTGATAGAATCAAAAAGGGAGAGAAAGATCCAACATGGGAAGTGGGATACACAGCAGACTCATAGGATGGCAGATGTCCTAAACAACACTCTGGCCTCAGAATCAGCCCTCAAGGCATTCAGATCTGGCTGAAGAACCCATGAGAGTATAGCAGGCATGGAAAGCCAAGATATCATGGAAAAAAAAAAAAGACCTAAATGAATGATCTCTGTGAGTGAGATCCCAGTGGAAAGAACGGGGCCACCAAAGAAGGAGGTACCCTTCTCCGAAGGGAGGAGAGAACCTCCACTTTGACTATGACCCTATCGGAATAAGATCAAAGTCAGCGAACTCTAAAGGCTTCCATAGCCCTGGCAACTCATGACTAGAGCCTAGGGAGATTACTGACGCCATGAACAGGAGTGTCAAATTGTTAAGTCAGCAACAGGAGTCACTGTGTACTTACACCCCATGTGGGATCTGTCCCTAATGTGTCATCTAAAGCCAAGTGATGCTATGACTGGTACTGAAACAGTATTTTTATACTTTGCATTTCTGTGTGGGCACAGACTGATGAGGTCTTTTCTAATTATATACTGAATTGATCTTCTGTATATAAAGAGAATTGGAAATGAAAAAAAAAAAACAACCTGGTGTTAAAATGGAAATGGCATAGAAAATTAATTAATTTGAAAAAAAAAATTATGTAGGATCTCTGTCTTTAATGTGCTGTACATTGCTATTTAATGCTATAATTAGTAATCCAATGGTAGTTTTTTCACTTGATGTTGCTATATGGGTAAAATGTTGAAATCCTTACCTAATATATACTAAACTGATCTTCTGTGAAAAAAAAAGAAAAGAAAAATGAAAGAGGCAACATGACATGAAATGATGGAATAATAACAATAATAACTTACATTTACCGTGTACTTTCCTATATGCCACGCATGGAATTTCTTTAAATCCTTGCCACAACCCTATAAGGTAGACTTTCTAGACCTAGGGAGCCAGATAAGAAAAATCAGTGCTTCGAGGGTTTATAGCTGTCTGTTGTAATGAATCACTGCCAAACTTCCCAACTGAACACAAAGCACGCTACCTTCTCAGTTTCTCTGTGCTGGGAGCAGCTTAGTGGAAGGGTTGTGACTCAGTCTTTCATGAGGCTGTCCTCACGACATCTGCAGTTATTTCAAGGTTTTACTGTGGGGCTCTGTTTCCGCTCCTGTGCGTGTGACATTATGTGGAAGCACCCAATATTGCTGATGTGAACCTTTGCACAGGGCTGCCTCATGACATGGCAGTTGGCTTCTACCACACAGCAAGTGATCCAGTGGTATCCACCAATGAAACCATTGGATTTGTATAACCTAATCTTAGAAATGACATCATCTTGGTCATATTGTCTTTGTTAGAAGCAAGTCAACAAGTCCAGTCCACTGGAGGGAGGGCATGAGTTATGATTAAGATGTGAGAACCAGGAAGAACCCACCATGGGCATTGCCTTATAAGATGCTTACCACAGGTGAAGTAGTTTGTCCAAGCTCCTGCATATAGTCCTTGGTAGCCACTCTCCCCATGCAAAACCATCCAGTTTGATTCCAGGGTTTATGTTCTTACCCATTAGCCCAGCACACACATGGGGTTTACCCGACCTGAGACAGCAGCAACCCCTTCCCTGTGGTTGTCATTTGAGGGGTATAGTGTGGCTGGAGAAGGACCACCTGCAAAAGCTGACCTTCACATGTGTGACACACACTCAAGTGTGTCATCAAGTTTGTACAAAAAACAAACCTGATTGATGATATATTCAACTGGTAGGGTTTAAGCTGTGACACTTCCAGATACCTCCTGCTTCTGAAAGTATGCAGGGATTCAAGAGAGAATCCCATGAGTAGAAGCATAACCTTGACTTCACTCTAATTTATAAAAAGTCAAGTGCTCTCAGGCTTTAGAACTTCTGGTAATGAATTATTTGAGGCACCCTCACACTTGATTATGACAAAGTGCACTTTCATATCCTAGGGATGGGGCATTAGTCACAGGGGCAGGATTTGGCTAAGGTGAGAAGTCTGCACTATATCTTCAGAGCTGTTGGGAGCTACTGAAGTGTTTTAAGCCTGGAAGGGTGACTTGATTGGATGTGTACCTGCTGCTCTGAGTTACGACATTCTCTTTGAGGCCTCAGAGGACACTACTTATTCTCATGCATGAGGCAGCAGATGCTGTCTTTATACCCCTCTGAATTCATTCATATTGGTTTAACAAAATTTGCATATTTGTCAGACCTGCAGATTGGTCAAAGCCCAGGATTCAGGCACACAAAGACTTCAGTGGCTGCCAGCCAACTGATGAGGTTTCTGGGGCATACATTGATTGCATCACCTATGCTTCTGCCTTCTGATGGCAAACACACTATTGATACATATTAAGAACTCAGCAAATGCTTGTTAAGTCAAAATAGACTGCACTCGATTATGCACCTGGTATATGTTAGCTGCTGTAGTGAACACTGGGTGTGTAGAAATAAATGATCTTTCACTTTATTAGCAAAGAGATGTAACTGAACATATGCATTTTAAATGATTTATTTATTCATTTATTTGAAAGGTGGGATAACAGAGACAGAGGTAGAGACAGAAAGAGTTTGCATTAACTTGGTCACTCCTCAAATGGTCACAACAACCAGGGGTGGGCCAGGTCAAATCCAGAACCTATGAATTCCATTTGAGTCTCCCTTATGGGTGGCAGGAACTCAAGCACTTGAACCACCATGTGCTGTTTCTCAGGAACTTTAGCAGGCAGCTTGGATCAGAAACAGAGTAGCTGGGACTCAAAACGGACATCTTAACCTGCTGCACCAAAACACCAGCATTTGAAAAGATTCACTCTTCAAATATCTGTTGAATCTCTTCTAAGTGTCACACTATGCTAGATGTTGAGACACATCGTTAAATAACACATGGTCACCACCCTTGTAGATCTTGTAACCCACTGGCAAGATAAAATAATATATTGAGGACTGTAGATCAATATGATGTGAGACAGAGAAAGCACATTTAATTATGTAAAAGGAGGGTCATTGAAAAGGTAAGAGGAGTCTTGAGGGTGATACGATCTGTAAACTGAGTTTAGAAGAATGAATGAGTAAAGAGGGATGGAAAACTATGTTATATATTGGGACACTGGTTTGTCAAGGCTTGGGGAGAACATCAGGCCTGTAGAAGGGATAGAAAGAAATGTAGGAAGCAAGTATGAGTTATTGTCTCGTGCACAAGGATATGCAGAACCAAGCAAAGTTTCCTCTCCACTGCCTTTGTGTCTTTTCAGCCATCTATGAGCAGTCCTGCGAGGTGTACAGGCATCAAGGGAACACAGCTGGATTCTTCTACATCGACTCAGATGGCAGCGGGCCGCTGGCACCTCTCCGAGTGTACTGCAACATTACTGGTAAGGGTGCAAATTCCCTCTCACACTTACCCTCACCAAGTGATGGTATGGAGCAGAAGGGGACAATTGTGTGGCTAAAACGTGCAAGGATGGATTTCCTTAGGAATTAGCAACTAGGATTTTTCCTGAATTAGAAAGGGAAGAAATCTTGTCATTGGCCTTGATTATGTTTTACTTAACTGATGTTTAATTATCAAGCATTTTCTGTAAGGCTTCCCATAGATCTTTCTCTTAAAATTCACAAAAAGAAAGAAAAGGAAAACAAACAAAAGACAAGACTAAAAATCAGTTGAAACCCACATAACAGAAGTCAGAAATCTTGATTCATGTGTGATACTAAGGACTGTGTGAGTTGTGTAAGTGCTGCATTCTCTCTGAGCTTTAGCTGCTCATCAGTGAAATGGGAAGAATGATTCCTAGTCCCTAGAGTAGTGGGGGTTAAATGCAATCACTTGTATTGGAACAGTTGGTCAGGCTGGCTAGGCAGAAGATAGATAACAAAAATGTGGGTGTCACCTTTTTTCCTGGGAACCTCATTGCAGCTTGCAACTGGTTTACAAAGTTCAGAAGTAAGAGGCAATTATTACATTGACTTAGAAAAAGCATATGGTCATGCATTTACTCTGAAATATTTTTCTACAAAGGCAAACCCCGCATTGTGAGCATCATTAATTGAGATATTTTTGTTTGTTTCAAGTGCTACTCTTCAGAGATGCCAGCTGCATCACATAATGAAGCAGTAAAGTAGGGGTCTCAGTAAGTTTGTTGACTCCCCATGCCCCAACTTCTCTGCAACATGGCAACCACATTGATGGAGCTCTTTATGTAGCCAGACACTGTCCTGGACACTAAGGATTACACAAAAATAAGACTTGGGTCATGAGGCAGCAAAATCAGGAACACTACGAGGCAAAACCACAGAGATGAATACAGGCAGATAACTGCAAGAAATGGTGATTCAGGATGCTTAGCAAGTAACTGTTCATCACAATACAAAGGGCAGATTTCTTCTGCAGAAGATGCTCCTTACCTGGAATTGAATGCATTTTGCTGCATTTCCATACTATCTTGTTTCTCCCAAATGTATATGTATGCAGCTGGCTTTTCAACAGCCCCATAGCATAATTAAAAATGGGGTGACTGTTTTCTTTTCATGGTTGTGGTAAGCCATGGTGTTCAACAACCTGGTGAAGGTCTCCACTTCTGGATGGATCTTGGTTATTCTCAAAACATAATTAGCATGCTTATTCAAAAAATGCAGACTTTCCAGACCTAGGATTGCTAATTCAGTCATTGCACATTTACTGAGCTTTCCAAGTGAGTTTGTGCAAATTATCTTTGGTTCTTGGTTTCCAAAAATTGGAGGAAGTCATTTGGCTGCAGAGTAAGACAAAGGAGATCAATGCCATCTGCTAGGTGGGCAGTTGTGACATGTGGTGAGAGGAGGTGTGTGATGGCTTAACAGGTGGGACTGATGGTGAGAGTGGGAGCATGATGGTTATCAATCACTGAGCACCCACAGTCTTTGGGGACTCAACTGGGAATTGACAAACAACATCTCTTTTAGCCCTCACAATAAATATCTAAGGAAGATATTTCATATCTCCATTTTATATAAAATGAAGAAAATATGCTAATTTCTTTACTTGATCAAAGTAAAAAATTCTGTGGCCACCCAATAAAATTCAAGGATAAAACAGACCTTTCTGTTTAAGTAATAACTTTTGGCACTGAGACATTATGTAGTTTTGTGTTGCGCAGGTTTTGGTTTAAAGTGTTTTTATTATTATTATTTTTGTTACAAAAGTAATCAGTACTAACCAGGAAGCAATGCTAAAGCTGTTGGTTATCTACAATCTCGAGGATGCCATTGTTATTATACTGTTAGAGTTTTCTAAGTGCATTTGCTATAAATGTGTATTTTTTGTACATACATTTATACATACATCAACCAAAACTTTTGGTTCCAGAGTCCAAATGTACTTTTCCCCTGTATCATTGAAATACATGTTGAAATTAAAATATATGCAGTAAGATACTTAGATCTTCTAAACTGTCAAAATGAATGCAAGGAGGATTGCTTCACAGGTTAAGCACGGCAGTTCATTTATGTGGAACCGTCTGCTTCTCGTTGTCAAGGCTTTTCTCAGGGCTTGCATCCCATCATGTGGCTAGAAACAGCTAAACTGAAGGTGGGTAGGCGAATGTTGCTGGGTGGCTGATGGGATACCTCAGCAAGTAGTGCCTCTCAGTTTGGTCCTGAGTTAGCAGGGCTGATATGTGTGTGTTGGCAGTTCTTTGAAATTTGACTTTTTTGGTCATCTGCATTTGCAAGATGTGGATGTTTTTGTATTTTTCTGTTTCCCTTGAAATACCCATACAAATAAAAGTGAAGCTCTTTATAGGTTGAACTATATACTTCTCACGTTTGATTGGCAAAAAGTTTTATAATACATAATTGTAATAAGAAATAAATCTGGAAATTTTTTTCAATCTAATATTTTATGTATTTTTTTGAGATAACATATTTTTAATTTAGATGGTTGTCAAAAGCTTAATGGCTCTACTAATAAGAAGCCAACAAAGGAAAAGTAAGAAGTCCACAGTCCAGCAGGAAAATATGCGAGAGCTATAAACAATAACCACATGAAAAGATGTTCAACTTTTAGAAGAGTCAAAAAATTAGTCATACTTGTATATAATTCCTATTTATTTGTTTGACAAATATATAAAACAAAGTTTGAAAAGACATTGTATTTACAACAAAATTGATATACATGAGTATTTCTTATTTCAGTTTTTCAAAACTTTTAGCTCCATAAATAAGGCAGAACATACAGCATTTGTCTTCTGCATGCGACTTATTGCCCGCAACATGATGTCCTCTAGCTTAAATGTTCAGTATTCTTAAATGTGAGTGACTAATGACACAATAAAAAATATGATTAAATTCTCCAGAGAAGGGGGCATGGAGGAAGGAAGAGAGTGAAGGGAAGGGAGAGGGGCCAGTGTTGTGGTGCAGCAGTTTAAGCTGTGGGAAATGGGCGTCCTATAGCTGGGTCCCCATTTTTGTCCTGCCTGCTGTACTATCTATTTATCTCCCTGCTAACATGCCAGGGAAAGAAGCTAAAGGTAGCCGAGGTACTTGGGAATTGACACCTATGTGGGAAGTCCAGATTGAGTTCTGGGCTTCTGGCATTGATCTGACCTAGACCCGGCTGCTGTTGCCATTTGGGGAGTGAACCAGTGAATACATCTATTTTTTTCTGTGTCTTTCTGTCTCTGCCACTTTGAATTCAAATAAATAAATAAATGAATTTTTAAATAAAAAAAGTGGAGAAGGAATATTGTTGTGTTCTTTGCCTTGGTTTCTAAAAACAAAGTTGCTCTACTCAGCATGTTTCAGCAACATCCCTTGGGGAAATCCCATAAAGAGTGAAAATAGTTCAGGGAGGCAAGGAGCCTGGATTGTCTTTCTGTGCCTTCTAAAGATCAGCTGAGGGCATATGACCCATTTCCACATCTCCAAAGTGAGCTTCCAGGCAAGGTGGGTGCACAGTCTCATGCTCATTTAGGACTCACCAAGAGTTTCGTGGGAATGTTTCTCCTCTAAGTTGATGGCAGACCCTTGCAGGTGGATGCAATGAGGCTGAACAGGGGCAGGTTCAGCAGTAGAAAACAGTGACTGAATCTCACAGACTCCCTCTGCAGTGCCTCCTATAGAATGTTAGCTCTTCTCTCCATCTGAGCGGTGGGACGTCACCTGTCCTGGGAGAGTTACATCTCTGTGTCTCACCTGCGTATCTCACCTGTCCTGGGACAGTTGGGTCTTAGTGTCTCAGTGACATGCAGGCCAATCTTGTGGAGATGAGATTCTCAAATGCTCAAACAACTGCCTATGGGAAATAGAGTAGCAGCTCCCCAATTAGGGAAGTGGGCCAATTTATTGTGGCAATTATGCTTATTGACAAAAGGGACTGGGGCTAGACCACTACAAACTTTCGACTGTCTGTCATACCCAGAGCTATGAGAATTCTTCAAAATGTTTGGCAAACATGGAACTCAAAGAAGTTCATTTTGAAATCCACACATATCTCCTTTGTAACACATATTTTTTATGAACTTCATTAAATGTATTTATTTATTTATTTATTTGAGAGGCAGAAAGACAAAAACAAAGAGACAGAGAGTTCCCGTCCATGGTTCAATGCCCAAGTGCAAACAATGACTGGGGTTGAACAGAGTTAAAGCCAACAGCTAGAAACTCAATCTACATCTTGCACATGAGTAGCAAGGACCCACGTACTTGCATCATCATCTGCTGCCTCCTAGAGTCTACATTAAAAGCAGAAACAGACCCTGACATTGAATGCAAATATGGGATGTGGACATCTTAACCAGACATTTTAATGGCTATGTCAAATGCTATCCCTACTACTCCACCATGAACTTTTGAAAAACTCTCATTGGAATGGATTTAAACACTCTTCTATCAAAATGAACTTATTTTAAATTCTATTTTCCATTAACTTCTGAAGTACACTGTTATGTTCTAAGTTGCTTTGCCACAGGACTAGTGGATGGAAAGGGGGAATTATCTAGTGTTTGTATAGAGGCCTGAGTGATGTGATGGATGAGGAAAAGGGAAAGGACATGTCCACAGGAGTATACATGTGACCGACTTTTAATAACTTATCAATGATTTACTCTTCAGTTCAGCTTAATGTCATTTTATTCAATATATATTTGTACCTTGCAGGCACTGGACAAGGTGCTATGAATAAGTATGCCTGTCTTTTCTAAGCTTGCTGTATCAAAGTAACACAAAACGACTGACCTAAAAAACAGAAGTACATTGTCTCACAGTTCTGGAATCAGAAATCATTGGCAGAGCCAAGCTCCCTGGGAGACCTGGGAGAGTGAATCCTTCCTTGTCTCTTTCTAGCTTCTGGTGGGTTGCCTGATCCTGGGCATTCCTTCTTTTGCTCAGCCTCCCAAAGAGTGTCATTCTGCTCCCTGTGTTATGTTGTCATATGGTTTTATCCCCTAAGGTCCCTGCTATTCTTATAAGGTCACCCATCATTTTGCATTGAGCTCACCTCAATCTTTACTTGACTACATCTGTAGGGAGCCTACTTCCAAATGGATGACATCATGGACACTGAGAGATAGGATTTCAATATATACTTTTGGGGGACGAAATTCAACTCATAACAATATAATTTCAGTCAAATTTAGACAAATCATGGCGAAGACACAGCAACCACTAAATTTATAATATAAAGACAATAATAGGTTATGTAGAGCATGTGTTGGGAGATCAGAGATGGGGCCCATAACTCTGTGATGTTGATAGAAGGGCTATTGGACAAGCAGTTAGTGCCTCTAAGACCCTGATGAGGAGGAGAATATAGTCAGTAGAAGTGGTAAAGGTAAACATTTCCAAGAAATGAGAATGAGTGGCAGGGATGAAGTGCCAGGGTTTTTGGGTGCCATCTGGCCCACCAAGCTGAATGAATAGATAACACTAAGAAATATGAAACTATGCATGAGTATAAAAAGAAGGATCTAACTGAGTTGAATAGGGGCAAGCCAAAGATGTCTGAGGCCCCAGATCTGAACTGGAGTTTTCTAGCCAGATCTGTGTCTGAGTTCCAGGAGAGAAAAAAGGGAGCAAAAGTTTTGATCATAGATAGTTCTTGAGCAAGCCAGATGATTTAGTTGACCCTGAACAAAAGGCAAAAATCATTATAATCTCTAGCAACAAGAGATCCTCCTCTCACCATGCATGAACTTTATCATTGACTCCCAAGTGTGAGGATAGTGAATCTGTCAGATGGTTTGCTCAAGTTAGGGGCTACTTACAAAGGTATAAGTGCATGAAAGGAAGTTACACAATAGAGCCATATTGCAGAGACAGAAAATCAGTTTCCACCAGCAGGCCAGAAGTCAGGGTGGGAAAGTGGGTACATGTAGAGAAGCTGGGCCTTCGGAGAAACTGACTTCCCATGTGGGACACAGAGCTCCATCCTAATGATCATTTTGATCTCAATTTCTACACATCCTTTCAGTCTCCCTCCTACATTCTCCATTGACTCAAATCCAACCAGAATCTGGAGGACCAAAGCACTTACTTATAGAAGGCTTGTAACCAATCTTCCCTAGATACAGAGAAAGCTGGAAAGAGGCGGAAGGTGGATCTGGAGAGGCAAGCGGAAGATCCATGTCAGTTTGCTTAAAAGGCTGTTCAAAGCAGTCTGGAAAAAATAATTTATCAATGATCAAGGATAATGGTGAAAGTAGGGGCTGTGAGGGGGAAATAATAAACCATGCAAATAAGTGAATATTGGATTTGTATAATGAACTTCAACCTCAACCATAAAGGGCCTTCATTTAACTGGAAAGGTTAAATGGAGGCAAGGTTGAAATGAACATAAGAAGCACACAGTGAATTTAGAGAGCTAAATGGCCTATGTATCAACACTCAATTTATGAGCAGCGGAAAGGCAGCAAGACAATCAAGAGAAACCTTGACATGCATTGTTTTGCAAAAATGGACTTTGGGGTACCACTCCATGATCTGGTTGTAGAAATCTGGACTGGATGCAGACCATTTCAGCAATTAAGTAGAAATTTGCATTCATCTTGGCTGCATCAGTCTAATTGGGCAAGTGGGGAAGAATGCATTTGACAACTAGGAATCCATCATGGACTAGGAATTGGGTGGCTGGATGAAAATGCAAATTAGGCAGCTTGCAGGATGGGTGAGATGCCATTGGGAAATGAAAGGGCTCTTGGCACTGAGACCAATATACAGTAAAAGTCAAGAGTTGAGAAAGAACAGGGCACAGTAAGCGGTTGAGATTAGTGAACACCTCAGGTCTCTGTATAGGAAGCTGGAATTTTTCAGTGTCACTCTTTCTTTGGTGAGATGGTGAATTATATTTGTCAGCTTGACTGGGACATGGCATCCAGATATGTAGTCAAATAGTATTCTGGATATTTTCTGTGAAGGTGTTTTCTTGGTTGAGATTAATTTTTAATCCAATAATCTTTAAGAAAAGCTGATTTTCCTCTGTAACGTGGGTTAACATCATTCAATTAGTGAAGCACTTAATAGAAGAAACATTGTCCTTCCTTGAACAAGAAAGAATTCTGTCAGTGATGTTTTTGAACTAGAATTGCAATTATTTCCTGAGTCTCTAGCCTACTGGCCTACGCTGCAGATTTTGGACATACTAAACTTCTGTAATACATCTATTTTTCTCTATCTCTCATATACACACATATGCAGACATACACTCGCTTACACACATGCACACACACACACATGCATACTTTGTCCATCCAGTTGGTTCCATTATCCTGGAGAACTTTTGAGTACCCTTGAACTAGGTTGACACCCCATATCCTACTCTCCTTTTTTGTAGATTTTTAACACAACACTGATCACACTCATTTGTGACATCAGTATTTACTTGTGTGTCCCCACAAGGTAGTGAGCTTGTTTTTGAAAATTAAGGTATGGAGTGTAACAAATCCTTGGAGCCACTTTTATACACACTTTTAATGAATCCAGTATAAATTTAGCTCTGAGATATCACTGCCAAATTGAAGACTAATTTCTACTTTCTTGTCTTCTTTTTATCTTTCCACTTTCCATGATTTATCTCAGACTCAGGCTCTGTCCTATGAAATCAATAACAGTTTGGAAACAGTCTCCATGTTTAATTGGGTTTGAGTCATTCTCACCAATTGCAGCCTTGTCTACGAGTACAGGTACAAAAAGGGTCCACCTGCTCCTCCTTGACTTCATGACCTTGCATTGTTTCCCAGCCTTTCCAAATCCCTTTCTTTCCTTAAAACATGCAGAGGGGAACACAAGAGAACAATTAAAATTTTTGTGGAGTAACAGAATTAAAAAATAAGGGTATTTTGTTACATAAAATTGAAACCCATGCATAGATACATACATGTTTCTATAAATCTTTGAAGATCCCACTCACTATGCACACATCTCAAATATTTTCATGTTATCTTTAATAAAAGTATGCATTGACTTCAGAAAACAGACTTTTGCATCAGGGTGCATGTTGTGGTGATGTTGAGAAAACCACATCTGATACCTAAATGTCTGGTTTGGGTTCCAGCTACTCTGCTTCCAATCCTGATCCTGTCAATGCACCTGGGAGGCAGTAAATGCTGGTCTAAGTGCTTGGGTCGCTGCCACCCATGTGGGAGACCCAGATGGAGTCCCTGGCTCTTGGCTCCAGCCTGGCCCAACCAATGCTGGCTATTTGGGCAATTGGGAGGTGAACCAGAAGATAGAAGACCGATCTCTCTCTCTCTCTCTCTTTCTCTCTTTCTCTCTCTCTTCCTCTCCCTGACTGCGCTCTCCCCATCACTCTGCCCTTAAAATAAATCAATAAATCTTAACAGAAAATTTTGTAACAAAATAAACTCGTCTTTAATTCTATTCCCCATGAGCTTTTTAAAAGTCCCTGTCATAGTCATCTTAGCCTTAAAAAGACAGCTTTCTTATTTTGTCAGCAATACAATCTTTACCCCTTCTACAGGTGCTATGTGATTTCAGAGGCTCTGAGAACCTGCAGGTAGCATTTCTCAGTGGAAGCTTCCAATACACATAGAACAGAATTAGAAAGATGAAGCTCCCTGACAAGATTTTTTTAAAAACTTGACATTTAAACTCATTTTTCCCAGTTTGCATTGTGCACTTTCTAATGTTAACAGGACACCTTGTCAACATGTTAAAATATACTGCCGAAATGCAGACTGCTTTTCCTTTGTATGATACAATTACATATTGATATACAAAATTGTTTGTCTAAGAACACTAACAAAAAACATTTATTTCCTATCTTGGGAGATATGTTGTAGATTTCCTGTGTGGACCTGTGTGGCAATCACCTGGCATAGCAAGGAATTTGCAAGGAACATTTAGTCAAATATCTAAAACAGAACTTGTTTTTCATTTTCAAACAGCACATAATCCATTTGCACACCACCTTACAAGTCTCCATATCTTATCGCCCTAGCTATTACGATGCTGTTTCTCACTCCCCTGGCAGCAGCTTCTGTTTTCATTAAAACCCTTCAAAGCATGCATAATGGAGTGGGTTGAGAGGTTGCAACTGAGGTCTGTCCAATATTCCTGCACATAATTGTGTAGTGTGATTGCAGGTAATAGATTATCGTCCCAGCTATTGACAGAAAGAAAGAAAGAAATGTGTCCACGCAGTCAGACCTAAGTTGTTGGCCTTGCTTCTCAAAGCAAGAACACAGACATTAGCTTACCTGTGGCTACAGGGAGGTCTTCCAGTGCAGGCGAGTGAGAGTCACCCAGGATATAGGATGGGGCCACTTGGTAATAAACCATTTGTTTCTCACCAGGCAGCTAATTTATAGCAGTTGTACAGCAAAATAGGAAGAATGCAGTTACTGGTGTCATGTCCATTTGTGACAAAGTTCCATGTTGCTGTCTTCCTACTCTGAAACATTCCAAGTCCAACACCCACTTTGCCTACACACATAAAAATGGAAATATTAGCTTATGTTGTCCTGCCCAAGACTAGAACAAGCTGTGCTCAAGTTCTCACATTTGTTCCTTATCGTGAGCTGAGCAACCATCACTGTAGAACCAGTACTGGATAAAAACTTGTCACTTGATTACAGACCACATAAATCATATTGATTATCTACAGGATAGCTAGCTAGTGCAACATGCATCACTGAGAAGCAGCTGGAATAATTTTCATTTTATAAATGCATTGGGGAGGTTAGGGAGTTGTAGAAACAGGTTACTGATTATAGCTGTCTTGGTCTAAAGTGTTGCTTTGTATACAGCACATCTCATCAGAGAACTTAGTTAAGGTCTTGAGGGTAAGGGCCAGCCCACCCTTTATCACTTTGCATCAATTGGCATTGGTTGTCCCTGTCATCAGGTACTGATGGACCACTGATGTTCACATGCTTTATGATCTCGAGACCTTGTCATAAAAAATGCCCCATCTTCAGCTTTCCTCATACTGACTCACAATTCAGACCACAGGCAGAGAGATCTTTTAGAAACGCAGATTGAGGCTGTCATGGCGGAGTGGTAGGTTAATTCTCCACTTGCAGCATCAGCGTCCCATATGGGCACTGGTTGTAGTCCCGGCTGTTCTTCTTCCTATCCAACTCTCTGCTGTGGCCTGGGAGAGCAATGGAGGGTGGCCCAAATGCTTAGGTCCCTGTACCCCTGTTGGAGACCTGGAGGAGACTCCTGATTCCTGTATTCACCCTGGCCTAGCCCCAGCCCTTGCGGCCATTTGGGGAGTGAACCAGCGGATGCAGGATCTTTCTCTCTGTCTCCCTCTCTCACTGTCTGTGACTCTACCTCTTAAATTGAAAGAAGGAAGGAAGGAAGGAAGGAAGGAAGGAAGGAAGGAAGGAAGGAAGGAAGGAAGGAAGGAAGGAAGGAAGGAGAGAAAGAAAGAAAGAAGAAAGAAAGAAAGAAAGAAAGAAAGAAAGAAAGAAAGAAAGAAAGAAAGAAAGAAAGAGGAAGAAAGAAAGAAAGAGAGGAAGAAAGAAAGAGAGGAAGATATCTGGCTTTGCGCCCTCATCCCTTCCTCCTCTACCTGCATACAGGGCAAGTCCTTTATACTTGGCTTTCAATTTTCAAAGAGCATGGTGGGGAAGACAGATGATTTTATATGCATCGATGAAAATTCTTAGAGCATGTTTGTGCTTACTGTAGCCTCCAAAATGCTATTATCTGTTATAATCATTTTCATGAACAAAATTTGCAGTGTTTATACCTTTGTTTCTGTCTGTAGCTGTAGGGTGATGATGATGGCTTTACATGGTTGGCATGTACTTAATGAACTGATAGGATGGAGAGTGTTGGAGAGTGCCTGCCACAGAGGAATCTGAAGTCCTTTCCTTATGATTTTCCCCTTCCCTTGGACACGTGTCTATTTTCACCTGGGAGAGAAGCTCACCAGCTGTGCCTTCTTCCTGGTGGAGACTCATTCCTGGGTCACATGCCTGGCTCATGAGCACTTGAATTCATTGGAATAGTACTTGTATTGCAGCTGACACTTCAGAGCAATACACTTGCTTGTTGTAAATAAAGTCTTTTCCAGAAGGGTATAGCAGGCTGAGGAAGAACACCAATTCAACAGTTCAGAGGGAGGAAGCTGTGTCTAAGTGCCTGTCTCCCTGTTTAAGGCATGGGGCTTCCAGAAATCTGATCTCTTAGGGAGAAGCTTGGGAGCAGGTCTGATTGTGTTGAAGTCTTGAGCTTTAAAGAAGTCTCTCTGGGCAAGCAGCAGACAGCATAATCTCCTGCTAAATTGGGCCATTAAATAAAACTACTAAGTCATAAAGCTGTAGCATTACCCTGAAATTAAAGCATTGTCACCTTTGAATTGCAAAGAATTTTAACAGGCACTTAGAGAAATTCCTTTTATACACTCATTTAGCAGAGCCAGTTGACTCCAGCCCACGTTGGGGAGAACAGGAGGCTCAGGTGATGGTGCTAGGAATTTCATTCATTCATTCATGTGTCTCCCCTTTATTAACTCAGTGACAGACTTCCTGAATTCTTTATTCATCTCTCTTCATTTGTTAATTCTCTCATTATTGATTTACTCATTTATTTTTCATGTGTGCAGTTACTTACATATTATTCATTTGCTTACTCATTAATTCCACCAGTTATTCAGAAAGTAAGTCATTCAGACAAACTTTTGAGTACTGGCTGAGTTATACACCAAGGTGACAAAATGTATAAATTTATCTTTGTCCTCCAGGAGCTCGCCATTCAGAGGAAGAATCAGATATTGTATACATAATGTAGAAAACAAGCTTAGGGGCTGGCATTGTGGCATAGCAGGTTAAGCATCTGCCTACTACACCATTATCCCATATGGGTGCCCATTCAAGACCTGACTGCTCCACTTCCTACCCAACTCCTGGCTAATGTGCCTGAGAAAGCAATGCAAGATGACCCTTGTGCTTGGGCCCCTGCATCCATGTGGGAGACCCAGAAGAAGCTCTTGGCTCCTGAGTTCTGAATGTCCTAGCCCCAGCCATTGCAGCCATTGCAGCCATGTGGGGAGTGAACCAGCGGATGGAAGATATCTCCCTCTCTTTATATCTCTTCCCCTCCGCCTGTTCCTCCTGTCTCCATTTTAAATAAATTAATTTTTAAAAATTCAAGAACAAAGGAAACAGAAGCCAACAGACAGTACAGGAATATTACCAAGGAGATGGGGTTGAAAGCATCTGTACAAGGAAGCAGGGTGACTCTGCCCTTCAAATAAATAAAATAAAATGTTCTGGATGAACATTTATCATGCCATTTTCTAGATCTGCCATGTGTATTCAGTAGATAGAGAACAAAGATCACTGTGTTTAAGGAGCACATGAACATATCAGACCTTGGGATATATCTATATATAACTGAGCACATGCCTAAATATTTTATTTTTTATTTATTTATTTGATAGATAGAGCTATAGACAGTGAGAGAGAGAGACAGAGAGAAAGGCCTTCCTTCCATTGGTCCCCTCCCCCAAATGGCTGCTACGGCCAGAGCTACACCGATCCGAAGCCAGGAGCCAGGTGCCTCTTCTGGGTCTCCCATGCGAGTACAGGGGCCCAAGTACTTGGGCCATCCTCCACTGCCTTCTTGGGCCACAGCAGAGAGCTTGACTGGAAGGGGAGCAACCGGGACTAGAACCTGCGCCCATATGGGATGCCGGCGCAGCAGGTGGAGGATTAACCAAGTGAGCCACAGCGCCAGCCCCTAAATCTTTTATTTTAAATATACATTTGTTTGTTTGTTTATTGATTTGAAAGGCAGATTCACATACATACACACACATGCACACACACAGATTTTCCAGCTGCTTGTACATTCTCCAAGTGTTCTACACACATTCAGGCCTAGGCTAGGTCAAAGCCAGAATTCAGGAGCCAGAAACTTCATCTGCGTCTCTTATGTGAGTGGCAGGGGCCCAAGCACTTGGGTCATCATCCATTGCCTTCCCAAGTGCATTAGCAGGAATTTAGTTAGGAAGTGAAGTAGCTGGGACTCAAACAAGCACTCCAGTATGGAATGCAGTTATCACAAGCCAGTTCAACCCATTGCACAACATTGGCCCCACGGCTTAGCTCATACTAAGCTCCCTCCCTTATTCATCTCCTCATCTCTAAGGGACTCTGAAGCTAAATTTCCTAACATGTCAACCCAGGGCTTATCCTGGCTTCTCCATGGTGGATGTTTCATAACATTGTTGATTGCAGACACCTGATGAACCCCTTGTTTTGCAGCCAGGGCATTCAGAGATATTCTAGCCCATAAGGATTTATCGAGACATTGCCTTGTTTACTGTACACAAGCAATTTATACTATAACCATGAAATAAAGCCATCAGCTCTTAAAGCAATTTCATCAAGGCCATTTAATTTATACAACATTCCTGTAGATACTTGATAGTTATGGGATCCTGGTTAAGTTATTTAAATTCTGTGAGGCCCAAAGTCCTCATGTATATAGGAATGACCACTTACTTTTACTGCAATGGGGTGATTTACAGATTAAATAAAATTAAATGGGCAGATGTATTTATTACATCCATTGCAGAGCCTGGCATTATCATAAACACCCTTGAAATAGACATAATCACCTAGACATTAAAGTTCCTGCAGGCTCAGAAGCAGTCCAAAAGCCATCATAGGATATATCGGGCTTGAGTCTGACCCTGGAAGACTGGCATTGTGGGGCCAGGCAAAGAGGAAACATCAGTCTTGTGGACCTCAAGGGGGCACAGATGTTTGAGTCCTCCTAATTCTCCCCAGGTCTCCTGATGCAGTGATGTGATTTGGCTGAACACACACTTTTCCTGTTAGCAAGAGAGAGATAACAAGCAGGAGCCCAGGTGTCTCCCAGAAAGCATTCTTGCTCCATCTTGCTTTAGCTCTCAGCGCTGACGCCAGGGAGAGATGATGCATGAAAGTCAGTCTACATATTGAAAAGAACGGGCTGGTGCCTTGGCTCACTGGGCTAATCCTCCGCCTGCGGCACCGGCACTCCAGGTTCTAGCCCTGGTTGGGGCGCCGGATTCTGTCCCGGTTGTTCCTCTTCCTGTCCAGCTCCCTGCTGTGGTTCGGGAGTGCAGTGGAGGATGGCCCAAGTCCTTGGGCCCTAAACCCGCATGGGAGACCTGGAGGAAGCACCTGGCTCCTGGCTTCAGATTGGCGCTACATGCCGGCTGTGGCGGCGGCCACTTGGGGGGTGAACCAACGCAAAAAAGGAAGACCTTTCTCTCTCTCTCTCTCACTGTCTAACTCTGCCTGTCAAAAAAAAAAAATGAAAAAAGCCAAGATGGACTGATAGTTTGCAATACCTTGTTTGTGATGCAGGCAGGCAGAGGAGCCCCTCACCTGCGTCTTCTTTTCTGTCAATCTTACTACGTGGACCCATGTCAAGGGAGCAGGCATCAGTCTTGTATTCTCAGTACGCAAATAAGATAATAGGTGGTGGCTTTTATCTATTTGCAGTGAGAAATTGCTGTGACACTGGTGGCCATCCATGGGGTCAGTTTCCACAACGGCTTTAAAGTAGCAGTTGTGAGTGTTCACAGCTCTCAGGGCTGGTATTGTTTTGTTCTCCTGGAATGTCCTTTTCTCGACTCTTCTGTACACAAAGCTCTCATTCTTTTTTCCTGTGAAACTCCTGTGATTGTCTTAGTTTTCATGGCTGCTCTTTGAATTTACAAAATCAAAAAACCACCACCAAATCTAAGCTACTTCTTTAGAGTGAGGTCTTGGGGCAAACACTGGCATTGCAGATAAGCAATAAGATAAGATGCCTGTATTCCATACTGGAGGCTCTGTTCTGCTCCTGATCCAGCTTCCTGCTGATTTGCAACTCAAATACTTGGGTTCCTGCCACTCACATAGTTCCAGTCTCTGGCTCCAGCCTGGCCTAATCCTGGAGGCTCTAGGTGTTTGAGGAGTACACCACCAAAAGGGAGTTCTCTCTCTCTCTCTCTCTCTCTCTCTCTCTCTCTCTCTCTCCATCCTCTCATCTCTTTCTGTTTCTCCCCCCTTTACATAAATGCATAAAAATTTATTTTAAAAATTTTATTTAAGCTAAATGTTCTTGCTTTGATCCCTTCGGCATTTCCTAGTTTTGTCAAATCATTTCTCCAAGGTGAGCTACTCAGCCTTCCTTTGCATTTCTTCCTCTGTAATTAATTATAGAATGTATTCATTCATTGTGAAGATTCTATGAGATTAGCAATGTAAACCACGAGAAAAAAGAGTGTCTGATATCACATACCAAATACATGGTAGCTATTACTAGTTATTGTCTTATCACTCTGTCCCCAGAAATTTAAACTTTGGCTTCTTGGTGTTAGAATATAGTGAAAACAATAAAAACTAGCAACCTTATATGTGCACAATTTCTGACACACTGAAAGTAGCCATGAAAATTAATTAAGCAGAAATATTTACACTTGATACTACATAGGCTACCATGGCACGAATGTCTGAATTTGATTATAGTTTTGCTTTTTTGTTAATGATTCAGAGCGAGGGAGGGAGGGGGAGAGAGAGAGAGAGAAACACACACACACACAGAGAGAATCTTCCATCCACTGGTTCACTATCCAAATTGCCACAAAGGTCAGAGCTGGACCAGGATAAAGCCAGGAGCCAGGAGCTTCATCCGGTTCTTCCACATAGGGGGCAGGGGACCAAGCATTTGGGGTACCTTCAGCTGCCTTCCCAGGCTCTTTAGCAGGGATCAGAAGTGGAACAGGTGGAATTCGAACCAGTGCCCATGTGGGGTATCAACATCTCAGGGTCTCAGGCAGTGTGGGCTTAACCCACTACATCACAACACTGGTCCCGTGCCCAGTTAATCATGAGCTGCTCGTTCTGTGTGTGTGTGTGGAGGGGTGTATTGTTGTTAGTATAACAGCATATGCATCTGAAATTTTTGGAACATGGTAGAATAGTTTTGAGCACTTATTACACTTGAAGCGTACATAAGCTTTATCTTGTTTTCTCCAAATTCTATTGCTATTCTGAAATCTCCAAACCTACAGAAAAGTTGTAGCAAAATGAACAGCCATATACCCTTCACACAATTTCTTCAAATGTTAACATTTTGCCACATTTGCATATTTGTGCTATCCTCATATATGAAGGGTCTTCAAAAAGTTCATGTAAAATATGGGTTATAAGAAAACTGTATGTGGATTCAAAAAGTCTGGCATCAAAGTGAATTTACCTTTTGATACTATTTTTCAACAAACTTTCTGATATGCCCCTCTCTCTTCACCCTACCTTCTCATGTATTTTTTTTTTTTCTTTTTCTCTGGAAGCATGCATTTAGCCTATCAGGTAAGAAATCTGTGTTCCACACTGGAATGTCTGGGTTCAATTTCTAGTTCCAGCTCCTGACTTCAGCTTTTTACCAAGTTAGACATTTAGATGCTGGGGGCAGTGGTGATCGCTCAAGTAACCAAGTTCCTGCTATCCACGTAGGAGCCCTACGCTGTGTTCCTGGATCTGGTCCTGCCCATTGCAGTCATTTGGAAATTAAGCTGCAGATAGAGGCTTCCTATCTTGTCTTTCACTGACTCTCTGTCTCTCTCTCTCTCTCTCTCTCTGTGTCTGCCTCTTAAATAAATTTAAAAAATACTTTAATTAGACATCCTTATTAATCAAATTAAATTAATTGAAAATTTTTAAACTTTTATTTAGTAAATATAAATTTCCAAAGTACAGTTAATGGATTACAATGGCTTTCCAGCCATGGCATTGCCTGTGTACACAAAGGCTGTTGATTTTTGTGCATTGATTTTATATCCTGCTACTTTGCCAAACTCTTCAATGAGTTCCAGTAGTCTCTTAGTCGAGTTCTTTGGATCCTCTAAATAAAGAATCTTATCATCTGCAAAGAGGGATAGTTTGAGTTCTTCCTTCCCAATTTGTATCCATTTAATTTCTAAATCTTGCCTAATATCTCTGGCTAAAACTTCGAGAACTATATTGAATAGCAGTGGTGAGAGTGGGCATCCCTGTCTGGTACCAGATCTCAGTGGAAATGCTTCCAACTTTTCCCCATTCAATAGGATGCTGGCTGTGAGTTTTTCATAAATTGCTTTGATTGTATTGAGGAATGTTCCTTCCATACCCAGTTTGCTTAGAGTTTTCATCATGAAAGGGTGTTGTATTTTATCAAATGCTTTCTCTGCGTTTATTGAGAGAATCATATGGTTTTTCTTCTGCAGTCTGTTAATGTGGTGTATCACATTGATTGTTTTGCGAACATTGAACCATGCCTGCATACCAGGGATAAATCCCACTTGGTCTGGGTGGATGATCTTTCTGATGTGTTGTTGCATTCTATTGGCCAGAATTTTATTGAGTATTTTTGCATCTATATTCATCAGGGATATTGGTCTGTAATTCTCTTTCAATGCTGCATCTTTTTCCAGCTTAGGAATTAAGGTGATGCTGGTTTCATAGAAAGAATTTGGGAGGATTCCCTCTTTTTTGATTGTTCTGAATAGTTTGAGAAGAATTGGAGTTAGTTCTTCTTTAAATGTCTAGTAGAATTCAGCAGTGAATCCATCTGGTCCTGGGCTTTTCTTTGTTGGGAGGGCCTTTATTACTGTTTCAATTTCTGTGTCAGTTATTGGTCTGTTTAGGTTTTCTATGTCTTCCTGGCTCAATGTAGGTAGGTTGTATGTGTCCAGGAATCCATCCATTTCTGATAATCTATCCCTGTTTGCTGGCATACAAGTCCTTGTAGTAATTTCTGATGATTCTTTTTATTTCTGTGGTGTCTGTTGTTATGTTTCCTTTTTCATCTCTGATCCTATTTATTTGGGTCTTTTCTCTTCTTTTTTTAGTTAGTTGGGCCAATGGGGTGTCAATTTTGTTTATTTTTTCAAAAAAACAGCTCCTCGTTTGGCTGATTTTTTGTAATGTTTTTTTGGATTCAATCCTGTTGATTTCTTCTTTGATTTTAATTATTTCCCTTCTTCTACTGGGTTTGGGTTTGGTTTGCTGCAGATTTTCTAGATCCTTGAGATGACTTGAAAGCTCATCTATTTGGCGCCTCTCCAATTTCTTGATGTAGGCACCTATTGATATAAATTTTCCTCTTAACACTGCTTTTGTTGTATCCCATAGGTTTTGGTATGTTGTGCTGTTATCCTCATTTACTATTGCTATTCTTTGGATTCTCCTTCCCTCACTGTGGTGTTTTTTTCTTATTCTACTATGACTGTATTAAGTGGACTATCTGCTTTTGATGGAGCCTTAGAGGCTTGAGATGGGTGTGGCCTGAGAGCTCTCTTTGGTTCCTCAGGGTTAAGGGTGTGCCAAAGGTGACACTCCCAGGTTAGGCATGGTAAATCTCTCTCCCTCTCTTTCTTTCTTCTCTTTTCTTTCTTTTTTTTTTTAATTCAGAAGGGAAGTAATTCCACACAGCTGAGCGGAATTGAAGGTGGTTAGCAGTTGAATGATATACCCACAGGAGCCAGAGATCGGAAGCTCTTTCCCAAGGACCACACAGGGAATCTGTGCTGCCCTCAGTGTGGGCTCAAACTCCCCTGCAGTCTCCCACTGGGTTGCCAAGATTACCTAATTGTAGCGTCTCTGGAGAGCGCTCACTTGAATTCCCTGAGTTCTCTCCCCCACTGTCTCTTTTTTCACAGTCTGTTCATTAGCACCACACTATGTCCTAATCTCCTGTTCTTTCACCCCTCCCAGAGTCAGGTTTTTCTGCTTGGCTGAGAGTGGTTTGACAACAATGCATCACAACTGCCCAACAGCATTCAGAGCCCTAGCCACAGCCCCACAGTCGCTTTCCTATCAGGGTTCTTGGGCCTAGGGCTTCCTCCTCTCCCTGCTCTGAAGGTCTTGAGGCTAAGCTCCTACAGCTGTCCCCCTCCAACCTGCTGCCGGCCGACGTGCACCTTAAGGGGAATGAAGTGCTAGGTGTGCTTCCTTAGTGGAATCAGCAGCAAATCCTTGCAGCTAAGTGTCTATGAAGTCTCTGAGCCTAGCATCTCACATCTCTTTCCTTCCCAGCCTCTAACACCAAGATCTGCACACACCAGATGGTGATCTTGTCTCTCTTTCCCTCTCTCTCCCGCCTCTCCCTCCCCTCCCCCTCCCCACCTCTCTTACTTCCTCTCCCTCTCTTCCTTTCTTCCTCTTCCTTCCTTCTTCCCTTCCTTCCTCCCTCTGTCCCTCTCCCTTCTTCCTTCCCCACCCCCTTCTCTCCTTAAATAGTGAATAAACAGGATCCCATCAAGCCTGTTCTCAAACACCACCCATCCACCAAGACCATCAGACATTTCCCTGTCTCTTTGAGCATGACATTGCTTTGAAAGTAAAAGAAAAAAAATAACTGCCTGAAAAGGTGCATAAGCAAGGAGAGACTCAAATGAAGGGTGAGGATAAATCACAGCCAAGCGCGTTGCCTGGAAGTCGTAAAGCGGGCCGGCGGGCGGTAATGGACTGGCTTGGCCGCCGCTAATGCACAGTGTTGGACCGGGAAGCGCCTGTGCGCGCTGGCTGCTAAGAGCCCCGCATCGGCAATGGCTGTAGCCAAGCACAATGGATCCTCCCCTAGGCTGCCAGGCCGGTATGTGTGGGCGGGGAAACGGCCCTCCAGGGAATTCTGAGCCTTTTAAAGGAGTTGGAAACGGTTTTGCCCCAGATGTCTCCCTTCCTTTTAGAGGTGGGGGTGGAGGAATAGACCCTGCCTCAGCACAGGTTCCCATAAGTGTTGCTATTAATGAAATAGCGTACTTGGGTCCTCCTTGAATCGCTTCAGCTGCGTCAGTGTGGACACGGGCATTGCACCAAGTGTTATCTGAACTGGCGCTATGAGCCTCTCAACCTTGTGTTTGCTTTTGTTTTTGTTTTTAATTTTTATTTATTTTCATTTCGTTGAAAGGTAGAGTAAGCCAGAGAGATCTTCCACCTGCTGGTTCACTTCCTCTATGCCTGCAATAGCCAGGGTGAGGCCAGGCCAAACCAGGAGCCTGGAACACAATCTTAGTCTCTCACACGGCAGGGACCTAAGGATTTGTGTCATCAAATGCCACCTAGCAAAAAGGTGAAATCAAAAACAAGGCCAGGACTAAAGTCTAGACATTGTGATGCTCTCTGCTCATGGCCTTAGCAGATTCTCAGTCCCCATGCTAAAAACCTGCCCCTCAATCCTGTGTTTGCTTATTTATTGAAAAGGCAGAGTGACAGAAAGAGGGAGGGAAAGAGAGAGCTCTTTCACCAACTGGATCAGTCCACAAATAACCATAACCCACTGAAGCCAGAAGCTCATGACTCTCCCATGACTCTCCCACGTAAGTACAGGAGCCCAAACATGGGGGACATCATCTGCTGCCTTCCCAGGTGCATTAACAGGGAGCTGCATCAGAAACAGCTGCTGGGACTCAAACTATCAACGCGATATGGGATGCTGGAATTGCAGCTGGTAGTTTAAGCCATCGAGCCACAATGCTGGCCCCTGATCCTGTGTTGTTGTAATCAGTACCCAGGATAACATAAAACAATGGATTTTTTCCAGTTCACCGATTAGGAGACAGAGGTGTAGGAGGTGACCTGACTCTTCCAAGATCAGGAGTCTGTTGGGTAGTGGAACTGGCATTCGAATGCAGGCCTGAAGATGGCATTCAAACCCAGGCTATCCTCTAACACATCTGTTCTGTGAGCCATGCGCACCCTTTCCAAGCTGATCCTGACTTAGCAGCCATTGCTGTGATTGAAATGGGGAGGCAAGGTGCAAACAGATGAAACATTAAATAACCATTGCAAAAAAGGCAGGAGCTGTCATGAGCTCACACATAAGAGATGTCCACTGAGTGGTAGAAGCAGTGCTTGGAAGATTATTTACACTGTCTTTACCCTTGGAGTAGAAAATTCACTTTGTCAACATAGATAACTGTACCCAAAGTGACCCCTGGGACCCTCATATAGACTTGCTTTATTACAATAGGAGTAGAAGTGAATTGGCACACTGTTCAAAGAACTATAACCAGCTCCCTATAATGATTTCAGTTCAGTTAAGCTGGATATTGACAATCTGTAGACTTCCCTTCCTCGAAGCACAGTGATAGAAAAATTGCAGTTTTTTCTGGCTCTGCAAAGAGACAGATATGTGTGCAGAATGAGGTCTTATTAATCAGAGTTATTTCTTGTGTCTCCTTTTCTCCTCTCCTTTTGTTTGTTCTTTCTTCTGAGTGGTGATCCCCATGGCAACTGATGGAAGAGCTTGCAGCATCTATAATTACCATTATTAATAATAATGATCACAATAATAATACCAATCAAACATAATGAGAGGAAAAAATATGGAAGAAAATTAAATTGTGGTTCTGTGTGTAAACAGTTTCCAGCTTCTGAAATACAAGGCACAGGAACCAGGTGGGTCACCTGGAGACCCAGGGCCAAGAGTGGTGGATGTGCTTTCCTGGGGTGACCATGGGGGAAGATTTTACACATGGAGGATACAGAAAGTTTCAAAATTTCCTGACTGGTGACTCTTCTGATTATGTGTGAGGCCTGCTCTTAGTTTTTCTTGCTGCTGTTACTATGTGTATATGTGTTTTGATTTTTTTTAACTTATTTGACAGGTAGAGTTATAGACAGTGAAAGAGAGAGTGAGAAAGGTCTTCCTTCTGTTGGTTCACCCCCCCAATGCCTGCTACAGCCAGAGCTACGCCAATCTGAAGCCAGGAGCCAGGTGCTTCCTCCTGGTCTCCCATGCAGGTGCAGGGGCCCAAGCACTTGGGCCATCCTCCACTGACTTCCCAGGCCACAGCAGAGAGCTGGACTGGAAGAGGAGCAACCGGGACTGGCACCTGGTGTGGCAGCGCCGCAGGCGGAGGACTAACCAAGTAAGCCGTGGCGCCGGCCCCAATGTTTTGATTTTAAAACGTGGAACTTCTGGCCGGTGTGGCGGCTCAATAGGCTAATCCTCCACCTGCGGCGCCGGCACACCGGGTTCTAGTCCCAGTCGGGGCGCCGGATTCTGTTGCTCCTCTTCCAGTCCAGCTCTCTGCTGTGGCCCAGGAGTGCAGTGGAGGATGGCCCAAGTGCTTGGGCCCTGCACCCGCATGGGAGACCAGGAGAAGCACCTGGCTCCTGGCTTCGGATCAGTGCGGTGCGCCGGCCGCAGCGTGCCTACCGCAGCGGCCATTGGAGGTTGAACCAACGGCAAAAAGGAAGACCTTTCTCTCTCTCTCTCTCACTATCCACTCTGTCTGTCAAAAAAAAAAAAAAATGTGGAACTTCTTTGAAATTTGGGTCATTACGTAACACATATATAGAAGACCAGGTGTGGAAATACTGGAACCTACACCCTAGGAAGAATACAATTGGTAGGGATGAAAGCACCTAAGTTGCTCAGTTCTGGGCAGGAGGCAGAGGATGAACAATCCCATAACTCTCAGGGGAAATGGTACCTACCTGTTACCGGTCACAGAGGGGAGAGTGGTTGCTGGAGTGAGTCTCCTGGGTTCTTTTTCTCAGCTTAGTATAGAAATAAAAAGCTGGGAAACAATTTGCAAAGAGGCAGAAATTTTATTCAATTGGCAAACAATAGAGAAAGTGTCTGGTTCAAGAGGAGACCAGGCATAGTGCCTGAGCAGGACACTGGCTTTGAGGAAGTGTCCTGGATTTTTACGGCATCACTATTTGTTCACTGGGTTATCCTGTTGGGGGTGCCCATTGGACAGGGCGTTTCACATATGCATGTTGATGGGCTTGGGGCTCAAGGAGATAGCCAGGATCTCCTGGAGACTGTCTGTCACCTTAGGGACTCAGCCCCCTCCTTTGCTAGCTCTGAGTAGAAGATTGCAACTTCTTGGTTTAAAACTGCAAGATAACGCAGGATAACCAGGGTCTCTTGGAGCCAGTCCAACTCTCCCCAGGTGCTCAGCCCCTTCCACTGCCAGCTCTGGGTGCAAGATTGCAGCCACCCTGAAGATGTGATTTAAAGCTGCAAGGTCACACATGCAGCACAAGAAGCTATATTGGGGGAGATACCAGTTGGCCTGGAGACAGGCTTTCCAGCCACAGCTGGCAGCCTGCTTGTGTAGGACATTCTACCTACGTCTGAAGAGGCCCACAGACTCCTAGCACCACTGGCCGGCCACACTATCTTTCCCCTGCCTCTGCCATCCCTGCCCAAAGCAGATCTCTGTGTAGCTCCCTCTCCCCCTTTATTCATATGCTGCGTAGCATTTCTAAGGTATTTGTCCTTCTTGGATACACAACTTTCTCCACAAAACAATGGCAAGCTTCTGGAGGAGTTAGGCAGTGTGATTTCCTCCTGAGTGTGTGTGCGCATTTGGATATATTTCACATCCTAGAAGATCTCATAGCTCCTGTGGAGATAGGCTTGAAAGCAACACATCACACTGCAATTTGGGAAATAAATGCTGGTTCACTTAACAATTTATGGTTCTGTCTGCAAGATGATGCTTTACAACTTCTTGACGCATGTGATCTGATGACCCATGGCCTGTGTCTCCTTGGTCTGTAAGGTGGCACCAGAGCTGGAGTGGATTGGAGTCATGAGACCATTCATCCTCATACCAACCCACTGAGCTGAATACAGCTTTTGAAAGCAATCATTTTAAGTATATAATAACTGTAACTGTAAGCTAACCAGGAGTTTCAGTGAAGTAGCCCTATTTCCCTCCTAAACTAGTAGTGAATAGCTCCCTGCCTCTTCAAAAATCTCCAAATGCAGTCCTCTCTAAGGGAAAGATATTTGGTCCATTAGAGAAGTGAGGTTTTGTTTCTCATCGAGGGACTGAATAGTGGGGATCCACAGTGGAAATGCAAGAGAGTGACCTGAATGGAAAAATACAGGATCAGAGGGCAGCATTTTTCCAAGTTTTAGGGCCCACCAAAAAAAAATATGTTGAATAAATTTCAGGAAATGCAAGGTGCATGAATAAATAGACATGGGAGGCTATTCCACTGAGAATAAATAAATGAACAAGGTGGAAATTGATTTACTATATGCTGCAGTAAGCTATGTTCGAAGAAATCTCAGTTCATCATACTTTAAAACCTATATGCAGGATGAACTCTCTCCTCTCCCCAATTTCACAAAGGAATGATGTTCCCAGGTTGTCCTTCCAATGATACAGTAATGATTTAAGACATGTATTTTTTAATGTTTTTTATTTATTTGAAAGGGTGAGAGATAGAGATAGAGATAGAGATAGAGATAGAGAGAGAGAGAGAGAGAGAGAGAGATCTTCCATCCCCTGGTCATTCCTTAAATGTGGCCATAACAGCCAGAACTGGACAAGGTTGAAGCCAGAAGCCAAGAACTCCATCTGGATTTCCCATTTAGGTGGCATGGATGCAAGCACATAACTCATTGTCTGCTGCCTCTTAGGATGCATTAGCAAGAAGCTGGATTGAAAGCACAGTAGGTGAGATTTGAACCAACACTCTGAAATAGTATGTAAGCCTCCCAAACAGCAACGCAATCCACTGTGCCACAATGCCTATCCCCCAGTGCATATTCTTCTCTCCTTTGAGTGCCAGACAACGTGTTATGTGTTCCTGTGAACCATGACAGTTAATATCAGTGATATTATCTTGAGTGAAAAGACTGAAGTTAGTATACCCATTCTCAATGTGGAAATATCAGAGATATAAGATAACTTGCACATAGTTTCACTGCTGACGCAGAGCAAAACATAGATTTCAAACCGGGTATGCTTATTCTCAAAGCTAGTCAAAGTGTTTGATACTATCACTAATGCCATTGCTGTGTTTCAAATCTTGGCTTTAGGGAGGCAATAAATGGTCCAAGATTGCTGAACCTGTAAGTACTGGGCTGGCATACAAACTTGGTCTCCTGATTCTAGACCCAAGCTGTGTCCGCTAATCATCACTGCCCACAGACTAAATTACCACCAGGAACATTAGCTTCCTGGGTCCAATTTTATTTGGTCACTTGTAGATCCATGTTTTGGTCCACTTGGGAGTAAATCTCCACCTCTCCCACATCCACCTACAAGGATGTTCATGATAGATACTACTTACTTGAAAATTCTCAGAGCTGAGCTTCACCTAGGCTTCCTCCAGCTAAGAACTACGCTGCATCATCCTAGGTTAGACCTCAAGAGCATCAGCCTCCAAAGCTGAGCTCAGATGAAAGCCACCTAAGCAATTCAAGGGTTCTAGCCATCATTTCTCCTCCTATCCATTATTCTGGACTGTGGCTGGCGATGTTTATCATTTATAGTGATGTGGTCTGTGGTAGGGTGTTCTGAGTGTTGTCTATGTAAAGTTCCTAGTATGGAGTGCTAGCATACCATCTACTACTATAGATTTGGCTAGGTTTTCCTTTTCTTTTTATTAATTATCTGGACATTTCAAAACTGTCTATTTTTAGTTCTTCCTCTACCATGTTTCAAAAAGTTAAGCTGTAATTTTCCTTTGGTTATTTTATCAGTCTTTTTTGGTAACATTTTTTTGAGTTCTGAGTTAATTGTTGCTGTAATATTATCTTTGCTGATATGAATCATGTGTTATTTTTATTTTAAAATTCAACACCTGGGCCGGCACTGGGTTATAGTAGGCTAAGCCTCTGCCTGTGGTGCCAGCATCCCATATGGGTGCCAGTTTGTGTCCTGGCTGCTCCTCTTCCTATCCAGGTCTCTACTTATGGCCTGGGAAGGTGGTGGAGGATGACCCAAGTGCTTTGGCCCCTCCACCCATGTGGGAAACCCAGAAGTAACTCTTGGCTCCTGGCTTCAGCCCAGCTCTGGCCGTTGTGGCCATTTGAGAAGTGAACAAGTGGATAGAAGACCTTCCCCTCAGTTTCTCCCTCTTTTTGTCTGTAATTCTGCCTCTTAAAGAAATAAATCTTGTAATAAATTTAAATAAATCATAACCAAACTGCTTTTTTTTTCAATAGTCTTTCTAGAAAATGTGATCCTGTCAATAAAAACTGGGGAACATGGAGGTCACTCAGGGACTAGAATTAGGGAGCAGTCTCACGATGAGTCTATGTCTGAGCATAGTGAGTGTCACAAGGGCGAGTTCCCTCTTTTTAAATCCTTCAGAGATCATGAAAACCAAACCTTTTGTTTCTTCCTCCTCCTCCTAATTTGTTGAAGTTGAAGTAAGTGTAGGCAGATGAAACGGGTTTACCCAAGCTGTGTGCAGAGTGAGTGATAGAGAAAGGATTGACTAAGAACATCTCTGTGGTCACTTTCTTCTTTTTTCAGCCAAGTCATTGTCAGCAGCTAAGATCCCGCTTCTGAGTAGTGCTGTGTAATCCAGATTGCATGCAGGACATGTAAACTGATGTTAATTAACAGCGGTTTCCTTCAGGACATGCGCTCAACGCTCCTGGCTGATAGCTGTGCCTTGAGCCATTTCTTTACCTTCTAGACCTTAGCTTCCCCATAACTGAGAGCGTGGAAGAGGGAGGAAACCACATGACTTCCACGTTAGGTTCCTTTCAGGTCTCAGAGTCTATGAAGAGTAATGATGCAATTATGTGGGCAAGATACTCAGATGACAAAAGCTTTTCCAGTCTTCCTGTTTCCTCTTTTGCTTTATTTGTGAGGATGTTCAGAATTAAATTGCATGTCCAATTGCAGTAAATGCTTAAGCACAGGTTATTGTTACAGAGTGTCTGATACATCACAGATAATGCCTTCTGGCCTTGTATTTTTGGTTGCTATTCCATATGAGCAGTCCTGTCATGGCGTTGCTGGTGTTTCTGCCCTATTTTTATTGTCATTGCTGTTTTGTAGTTTTAACCAAACTTTCAAAAACTGAAGTGACTTGTCCAAGCTTATTGTTGGCTGAAATAGTTTTCAAACAGTATTTCTCAAGCTCTACAACTCATATTCCTCTCTTCTCTTCTTGCTTTCCAAGTGTAAAACATATCCTTCCATCCTGACATAAAGATCTTCCTTTTTGCATGGTTCTCTTTCTGTAAATCTTAACATATTTTTCTGGCAAAGACAGATAACTTGCAGAATAAATGATATTTAAAATTGCAATTAAGTGCACTGCATATATGATGTGGATTGCACACTTGCAGTCTTGTCAACAGTGCATCTTTTGTAGGTATTTTCTATGTGCTCTGTACTATGTTCAATACAATACCTATAGTTCTCTGAGAATATTATCTGTGCTGATGATGCTGTGTCAAGGAAGTGTGCCAGTAGCAAGAAGGAACCAGATACTCTTGGTTAAACATTTTCTTGGGTCACTTACTGATTGTGTAACCTTGGATGAGCTACCTCATTCTCCATGTGCACATTTTTCTCACTTTTGATGTGGCAATATTGACTGATTTTCAGTTTGAGTTCAGTCATCCCCTGTACTTCTACATCCAAGAATTCAGCCAACCTAGGACTGAAAATACTTTAGAGCAAACCATGGGGGCTGGCATTGTAGTGTAGCAGGTAAAGCTGCCACCTGTGATGCTGCCATCCCATATGGGTGCTGGCTCAAGTCTCAGCTGATCCACTTCTCATCTAGCTCCTTGCTGATGTGCCTGGGAAAGCAGTGGAAGATTACCCAAGTGCTTGGGCCGCTGCACCCACATGGGGGACCCAAATGGACTTCCTGGCTCCTGGATTCATCTTGGCCCAGTTCTGGCTATTGCAGCCACTTAGAGAGGGGAAATTGTGGATGGAAGATCTCTCTCTCTCTCTGCCTCTCCCTCTTTCTTTCTGTAACTCTGGCTTCAAATAAATAAACAAATTTAAAAAATCTGTGGTCGTGGTGAACATGTTAGAACTTTTTTTTAGCTATTATTCTAAAAACAGTATAGTACAACTATTTCCATAGTATTTACATGTGTCAAGTATTATAAGCAATCTAGAAATCATTTAAAGTATATGGGATGATGTGGTAGGTTATATGCAAATACTACATCATTTCACGTAAGGAATGGGAACTTCTTGGATATCCATAGGGGTCCTGGAATAAAACTTTCATGCATATGGGAGGATAGCTGCATTGTCAGTTTTAAATGAGATAATAAGATAATTTCAAATGAGATAATGGCTTAATTTTAAGTGAGATAATGGATATTAGGTGCTTAAAAATGTGGGATAAGTGATCCTCAAGGTTATGATTAACTCCCATGCTAACTCCAGGAGGAGCTGCCTCTGTGGTCCCCCTGTTCGCAAACGTGGAGCATGCAAGGGGTGGTTAACAGCTGCCTGTTGAGTGACTCCTCACACTACTTGCATTTTCCTTTTTCGATCTTTCTTCTCACCTTTCTTGCTTGGTGTTGTGTTGTCTGAACAGAGGACAAGATCTGGACGCTGGTGCAGCACAACAATACAGAGCTGACCCGAGTGCGGGGCTCCAGTCCTGAGAAGCCCGATACCACTACCTTGGACTACGGCGGCAGCATGGACCAGCTGGAGGCCATGATCGATGGCTCAGAGCACTGTGAGCAGGAGATGGCCTATCACTGCAGGAGGTCTCGCCTGCTCAACACACCAGGTAAGGCTTACCCTGCCCCTGACGCTCTGTAGGACACTCCTCCATGGAATGCCAGAGAGACATTGACATTGGACAAGAAGGGGATGTTGTTCCACTGACTTACCATGCAGTTGAGAGAGATGCACCAGGAGACCTGGGTGTGTTTATTGCTGGCTCTGATGCCTGCAGCCTCTCAAGTTTTGCTCTGCAACCTTGAAAAAAGTACAAAGGCCATCCACAACCACTGTGAGGGTGAACAAGTCTCTGAGAGCACTGGCACTGGAAGAGGGCTTGAGGGAGCCAAAGGAAGTGTGACCTGGAGAAGGCTATTTTTCTGGGATTGAGAAGCCACCAAGGATCTCAGCACATTCAACCAGGAGTATTGAATTGTATCTGGGACAAAGGGTGCATAAGGGTGCAGTATTTGGCAGGCAGGGGCCTTCTTGCATGTTTGCAGTATTCCTGTAATCTGAAATGTGGAGGTATCAGCAACATGTCTCTTGTAAAGATCGTGTAGGGGTGGGTGTTGTAGTCTATATTCTGTACCAAGTGCTGATTCAAGGCGCAGCTGCATTCCTTCTGGTGCAGCTTCCTGCTAATGCATCCCATGAGGCAGCAGTGCTTGGGGACCTACAACCCACATGGGAGACCAGATGGACTTACAGGCTCCTGGCTTTGGCCTGTCCCAGCCTTGTTTTTTTGTAAGCATTTGGAGAATGAACCTGTGAATGGATCTCTCTCTTTCTCCCTCTCTCTCTCTATCCCCTCTCTCTCCCTTTTAAGTAAATGAAAGTATAGAGGACATTAAAGATAATATTGCTTTTGGAACAGTGAGACTGGCCTTATTTATTTATTTTTCTTATGGCTTTTTTTTTCGTTTTTTGATTGACTGCTTATGAAAATCTAAGTTATTGCAAAGATCAGGAGGGGAGGGGTCATAATTTATTACTTTTCTGTCATTCATTCATTCTTATGACTGTCCATTCTTCAGTTATTTCATGGCAAAAAAAAAAGAAAAGAAAAGAAGAGAAAAGAAAAGAAAAGAAAAAGAAACCCCAAGGGGAGGGAGCATCTAAGAAAGGGTGTTCCAAAACTCTAGTCTCAAGAAGCATACAACCCAGTGCCTGGGGGTTAGGAATCTGAAATGCCTGGAGGAAAAAACAATAGAAAATGAAATGTCAACGAAGGGGAAGTGATGGAAATCTAACTAAATACAAGGTACCGCTTGGCTAATCTGAAATCTTCAGTGGAAGAGTTGTTCCACATAAGTGAATTTTCCAGATAACTGTCACTTATCCCTTTAACCACCAAAGATCTTTGCAAAGATTTTTTTAACTACTTGAAATGAAAATCTTTCTCAAATGGATTCATGCCTCCTTGCCTTCTTAAACAGAGAGTTCTGAACACAAAATAGAACCTTTTCTTGATGACTCAGGATCATCATTGTGAAAATCAATTCTCTCCTTGGACTCAGCCATGCTCAGAGGACTGGTTAGATGAGAGGCAATGGTCAGTGCCCCTACTTCCCAGCATACCCTGCAGGATTCGGTGTTTGTGTTACATGTATCTTCCTCTCCTCGGGCTGTCAAGCTTACGTGTGTCACTCTTGGTGCTATTCTCAGGGCGTTTGTCTCCAGAAACTGCTCCTCCATTTTTCATTGTATTGCTTCTAGTTTTCTTTTTTTTTAAATTTGAGAGGCAGAATTTGGGGGAGGGGTAAACAGGGGGAGAGAGAGAGAGAGGGAGAGAGAGAGAGAGACATATTTTCTATCCAAATGGCCACAACAGCTGGGGCTAGTCCAGGTCCAAGATAGGAGCTAGGAGCTCCATTGGGGTCTCCCATAATGGGTGGCAGGGGCCCAGGCACTTGGCTATACTCTCATGCTTTCCCAGCAACATTAACAGGAAGCTAGACTGGAAGCAGAGCAGCCAGGATTCTAACAGGCGCTCTGATATGGAATGCTGGCAACAAAAATGGCAGCCCAGCTCACTGAGCCAGAACTCTGGCCCTGTTGCTTTAGTTTTGTAAGGATTGAGTTTGGAATAGGAGTATGTTCACTCTATGTGAATTACTTTAGAACATGTATCCTGTGATATTAATTTTGCTACACTATTTCTTTTGTACATGCATTTCCCCAAAAAACAATTGTCTTAAACTCCCTGAGCCTATTTGAACGGGAGGAGCATGGATTTGGGAGCAGGCCATGGGATGAATGAGGACTTGATTCTGTCACTTACTAGTCATGGGATCCCATGGGGCTGGTCAATTTCTGTAGTTTCAGTTTCACAGCTGGAAAAATTTGCAGGAAGATCCTGAACTCCTCAGGCTGATAGAAGGACTGAAGGAAAATGCAATCTTAGTTCCTTGTACCACACAAGGAACTAAATCTTAGGTGCCCAGCAGGTAGGAGCATCCTTACTCACAGTCCTCATCCCAGCAATGAAGGTCCAAAATCTGTGTTATAATGAGAAGCAGTTCAAAGGAGAATCTTTTCCTACTAATTTATTTGAGAGGCAAAGAAAAAGAGAGAAAGATAGAGCTCCTGTTTACTGATTCCCTAAATGATCACTATGTAGGGGACTTGGCTGTGGCCAAAGCCAAGAGCCAGAAACTCAATCCAGGACCCCCATGTGGGTAGCAGGAACCCATTTACCTGATCCACCACCATGGCTTCCCAGGTTCCACATCGACAGTAAGCTGGAGACAGGAGCGAGAGCTAGGAATCAAACCCAGGTACTTCAATGTGGGACATTGATTCTCAACCACTAAGCTAGTCACCTGTTCCTTGGCTTACAGTATAAACAGAATCACATGCATATGATCTCATCACATGGAGATGATCACTGTTGTGCCGTTTATGGATGGATCCTTCCATGCATTCTTCCAATCATACATTTACAGATGTAATGACTCATGTGCTTGGCCTTGGAAGTCCTCTTTTCTCCCGTTAGATTCTGTCTCTCTCAGGTAGTTAACAGAGGGCCATGGGCTTAGACATCTGGAGTCTTCTTTCATCTGTGTAGCTAGTTCGCAGAACATAGAAGGGACCACCTTTTCCATCAGTCTCCATCTTCAGACCAGGCATGTGTGTGAGATGCAGCTAACTAGCACTTATTTGTTCAGACTGCCCCCAAGAGATGTAACTCCAGCGTCACATCACACTGAAAGAAGCCACCTGGGCTCCCACACAGGTGAGCTCACCTCATGGAAGTTAAAATGGAGAGAGAAGTGTGCAACACTGAGGCCACATGGATCCAAAAGCCTGCACCCAGAGAACACCCTGCAGGCACGTGGATCTTTATCACTAAATCATTCTGTTTACAAGGGGGTAGGGGATGACATCTCCTCTCTTCCCCTACCCCTCTCTCCCTCTCTTTGGAATATATTATTTATTTTTGTGTTTATTTATTTTACCTAGAAACCTTTTCTTAAGGTTTACAAACTTCATGCATTTCATATATACAAATTTAGGGACATAGTGATTCTCCCCATCCTTCCCTCCCTCCCACCCACACTCCCATCCTTTTTCCTCCTCCCTCTCCCATTCCCATTCATATTTTTCACTAAGACCCACTGCAGCTAAATTTACAATAGCTAAGATATGGAATTAACCCAGATGTCAATCAACTGAAGACTGGATAATGGCATCTCTTCTTTACCCACCTGAGATCCTGGAATTATTGAGCAGGTCTTTCCGTCCCTTCAGAACTTAGGAAGGGGTTCACTGCCCTGGAGTATGGCTTTGCAGCCTGTGTTTGACACAAAAATAACACACTATATAAATTTTTAAAAATATTTATTTATTTATTTATTTGAAAGGCAGAATTACAGAGACAGAGAGAGAGAGAGAGAGAGAGAGAGAGAGAGAGAGAGAATCTTCCATCTGCTGGTTCAATCCCCAAATATCCACAATGGCCAGAGCTGGGCAGATCTGAAGCCAGGAGCCAGGATCTTCTTCCTTGTCTCCCAGGTGGATGCAGAGGCCCAAGCATATGGGCCATCCTCTGCTGCTTTTCCAGGCATAATAGCAGGGAGATTAATTGGAAGTAGAGCATCTGGGACTCAAATTGGCACACACACAGAGCATACTGATGTGGCAGGCAGTGGCTTTACCTGGTATGCCATAGTGCCAGCCCCCATTCTGTATAAATTAATATGAGTTCATATCATCATTTTTATGAACAGCAGGGTACTCTCTAACAAATAAAAAAATCTATTTGAACACCTAGCTGGTTATTGTTGTTAAACTATTACAATTAAGCATGTAAGAATATTTTTGCACATAGATCTTTGTGAACACAGCTGATTATATCCTTAGGAGAAATTCCTTCAGATGCCAGTTCCAGGACAAAGAGTTACATATTTGTAGGGCTTTTGCCATATTTGTTTCTGCAATGTCTCAAAGTTGTACTAACTTCTGCTCCCAATAACACTGTGGGATTGAGGCCCACTCACCAGCAAGGCACATTTTCATTTTTCTTCCACTTTGGCCGTCTGATTAATTTAAACCAGATTGGTGAGAATTGTAGCTATTTGTTGCTGTTAATTTAAAACCACGTGTCACCTGTTCCCTGTAGCTTCTTGACTACAACTCATGTGTTAGCATTAGTAAAAGCTGTGGAGTATTATATATAGTGATTGTAGAAGGATTTCGATAGAAGGTAGAGAATGCCTTCTTTCCATAGATAATAATGAGAAGGAGTTGGTCAAGTGCTATGGCACAGTGGGTAAAGCTGCCACTTGGGATGTCTGCATTTCATACTGGAGTTCCTAGTTTGAGTCCTGGCTACTCTGCTTCTGCCTTAGCTGCCCGCTGACACAATTTGGGAGGTAGAGAATGATGGCTCAAGTGCTTGGGTTACTGTTACCCAAAGGGGAGACTGGGATGGAGTTTTGGGCTCTTGGCTTTGACCTAGCCCAACCCAGGACACTGTGGCATTTAGGTAGTGATCCAACAGGTAGAAAATCTCTCTCTCTCTCTCTCTCCCACTCTGTCTTACAAGTAAACAGATGCATCTTAGAAGAAAATAAAAGGAGGGCAGAAATAAAATAAAGCAAGATAAGAGAAAATAAATCAATATTTAAATGGCCAGCCATTTCATATGTTTGAGGATGTGTGTAGGGTGCTCAGTGGGCATCATCTCTCACTCCAACAACAGTT
This sequence comes from Lepus europaeus, assembly GCF_033115175.1. Classification (NCBI taxonomy): domain Eukaryota; kingdom Metazoa; phylum Chordata; class Mammalia; order Lagomorpha; family Leporidae; genus Lepus; species Lepus europaeus. The sequence goes on from NC_084827.1 coordinate 58,559,199, forward strand.
CTGTATTGCACGGGTTTTTTACCCTGTGTCAGTCTGTTTTCTGTGGTTGTAAAGAAATACTTGGGGCCAGTCAACTTTTTGAAGAAAAGAGGTATATTTAGCTCTCCCTCTTGCAAGTTACAAGAAATGACTCTGGCCTCAGCTTGGCTCTGGAGAGGGCCTCAAGTCAGAGTCCCAGTGGCAGGAGCACCTGGGAGAGAAGGGGGTCACTTTGCCATATGGGAAGCCAGGGTGACTTGGGTCAAGCTCAGGCTTCCATAACGACTTGCTCTTGCAAGAACTCATGACCCCTTGAGAACTACCTTAATTCCTTTAAAGGACAGTGTCCCCAGAGACCTCCCACCAGGCACCAGTTTGTTTTTTTCTTTTTATTTATTTGAGCAGTAGAGTTACAGACAGTGAGAGGGAGAAACAGAAAGGTCTTCCATCCATTGGTTCACAACCCAAATGGCCACACAATGGCTGGAGCTGCGCCGATCTGAAGCCAGGAGCCAGGTGCTTCTTCCTGGTCTCCCATGCGGGTGCAAGAGCCCAAGGACTTGGGCCATCTTCTACTGCTTTCCCAGGCCACAGCAGAGAGCTGGCTTGGAAGTGGATCAGCCAGGACTAGAACCGGTGCTCACATGGGATGCCGGTGCTGCAGACAGAGGATTAACCTAGTGCACCAAGCACCAGCCCCAAGGCACCAGTTTCTCAAGATCCCACCCCCGTGACACCACAACACGCAGTCCTCTGGGGAACAAACCACAGCACTCCCCACCTGACAGTTCATAAAACAGAGCCTCAGAGGCAGCATGGTGCTTGTTTCATGGCAGGCAGCTGGCAAAGGACGGATCTAGCTCCTGCACCCAGCTTTGCCAGATCAAAGCAGAGATGATATTTGTACTTCCTTAAAGATCTATTGACTTACATATTTATTCAGGGAACGAGTAAGAGAGATGGAGGGAGGGAGAGAGAGCAAGAAAGAGAGAGAGAGTCTTCCATTTGGTTCACTTCACAAATGCCTGCAGGAGCTGGACTGCACCAGTGCCTGAAACCAGAAGCCAGAAACTACATCTGACTGTCCCAGGTGGGTGGCAGGAACCCAAGTACTTAGATCATCTGCTACCTCCCAAGTACATCATCAGAAAGCTTAATCAGAAGCAGAGGAGCTACGATCGGATCCCAGGCACTCTGGGAGTCCTGTGCAGCATGGGAACCTACTGTTCCACCATGTCCATGGCCTCCCATGGATGCTATGCCTGACTTCCTGAAGGGCCAAAAGTGACGAGGAGCAGGAGCAGTCAGAGTGAACATGAGCTCCCTTGTTGTGCTCAAAGTAAAGAGAAGATGGAGAAGGGAAGGCACAGCTCTCCCTGTCCAGGCTGTGCATGCACCGGAGTCTCCCGGTTGGACAACTCCTGATCAGCATCCGGAGATTTGTGCCGCCTCTGCCTCCATGCAGCAGCTTCCGGGGCTCACATATCCCTGTCTGGGCCCCGGGGATCTGTGGATTCCAAAGACTGCATCCCCAGAGCCTCAAGCTGCCTGCTCTCAGCTCCGGCTTTGGCTCTAGTTCAACAGTGAGGGAGAAGGAGAGGGGAGCCAGGGAGGGTAGGGTCACACGTGGTTCACCTCTGTGTTTTTTTCATTCAGTTTGTGACTGAGCCATGACGCTGTCATTTTCTGACAGTTTCCTCTGATATTCTGCCCCAGAGCTACTGATAAGTGCCAGTCACTCGGCTGTGACATCCATCTTCTAAGTGAAAGCTCATACTAGAAACTCTGGAAAGAGCCGGAATTCCAGGAGATGGGGAGAGGTGTCTGTTATTCTTGTGCGTGGCTGCATTTTCCTTCCCTGTGCTCGCCACTTCCCACCCTGAGCTCTGCAGAGACTGAGGCCCCAGGCTGCAGAGAAGCTCATGAGACAGGGCAGGCCTGCCAGTGCTCAGCACTTCCTGGTCACCAGAGAGCAGGAGGTCACAGGTCCCCAGTGACCAGGACTGCCTTAGTTGAGCTCTGCCCCTTTTTTCACTTGTCAAAACCTCTCGGGGACTTCTGCCTAAGGTGAGGGTCCGGAAGACGACATGCGATGTGCATAGGAAATGACACAGGATGCAGGTCCAGAACACAGAAAACAGAAAAAGAAATACCCAGACCACAGCCTGAAAGATGCTTGAATCTTGCGGCCACTTAGCTCCATATGACTGCTTTCTCCAGGAGAGAGAGAGGACAGGACTGAAAGGGGTATAAGGTGATGTCACACAGGGAAGCTGCATGCCCAGGTCCCTGCTGGAATTAGGCATCAAGAGGCCTGTCTAACACAGTGTCCTCTTCCAACAGTCTCTGTGGTTCCTAGAATGTCCCTACTGGATATATTTGTTGGGGAATAAGTGTCTAAGGTGCACATCCTTTTACATTTTCCACTGTGTGTGATGAAAGTCTATGCTGTGGCATAGTGTGTTAAGCCTCCACCTGCAACACCGGCATACAATATGGGTACCTGTTCGAGTCCCAGCTTCTCCACTTCCAATGCAGCTCTCTGCTATGGCCTGGGAAAGCAGTAGAAGATGGCCCAAGTCCTTGGGCCCCTGCACCCATGTGGGAGACCTGGAAGAAGCTCCTGGCTCCTGGCTTTGGCCTGGCCCATTGTGACCATTTGGGAAATGAGCCAATGGATGGGAGATACATCTCTCTCCTTCTCTCTCTGTATTTCTGCCTTTCAAATAAATATATGAATCTCTTTTTTAAAAGAATGTCTACTTGGGGATACTCAATAAAGCTTGAATTCTCCAAGGTGTAGCTAAGAATTCAGCACTGAAGCCGAGGAAATCACTGGGAATTCAGACTCCACTACTTAATGTGTAAGACCGCCTGAGCTGTCTTTCTGAACAGAAAGCATTTGTGCAGGAATTCAAGCATCTAGCAAAATCACCGTGAGAGGTGGTTAAGTTTTTCAGTAGAGCTCAGGCTGCCTCACAACACTTGAGAACCTGGGTTACCCATCAATAACGGACTGGCTCACATCTCTGCCCGTCATTCCTTCATGCAGGCACATGAGTGCCTTCTGCCTGGAGTCAGTCACTTTACATAGTCAGGCTCCACGAAATGTAAAGGAATATCTGATTTCAATACCCTGAAATCTCAATTTTCCTTTTGTCCCTCACTTTACAGTATACACAGTGAACTGTACTTCCAAAATATATAATTTAGGCAAAATGCAGTATATAAGCATGGATTAAATGTATATGAATATTTATAAATGCATCATTTATATACTACACAGTATAAGTCATATCATGTATATATAAGCACATAAACTCTTTATATGCCCAAATAGATTTGTGCATAAACCCATATGTCCATTTGCAATATTTGACTTCTCATGTGTACAAAACTAATGACTAGGTATAGAATTCTCATTGTAAATTATGATGCAAAAAAGTGAAATTATTAATGGAAAAGTAACCACACACATCCCAGGGCACTTGAGTTTATTACACTAAAGACTCTTGTCCCCAATACTTGCACAAAACAAGATTATTTATCCCTAATTACTTGTTGAATATTCACAGTATGCCAGCCTCTGTCCTGAGCAGTAGAGATGATACTGTTAGTAGAGATGACAGAAAGGAAGCCATACATGCATACACACACATGTGCACACATGTACATGCAGAATCAGCTCGTGAAAAAACAGGCAGGAAAGTCCAGGAGAACAAGGGGCCAGAGAGTGAGCAGGTAACTTGTTTGGAAAATCCTCCTTGCTTAGAGGAGGCTCTGAGTGGAGGCCTGTGAAGAGGAAAGATGTGGGGTGTGTGCACAGCCAGGGAGAAGGCTCTGGGCGAGGAAGCAAGAAGGCCAGTCTGGCTACAGGAGAAACAGAAGAGAGACAAGGCTGGGAGGAAAATGAGGTTGGGAGTAACACAGATTAGATCGTGTGAGGCCTAGGGCTGCGATGTAAGTCTAACTGTAAAAACACAGCACCAAGACATTTTAAGTTTGGGAATAAGTAGCCTTTCTCTTTCTATTGCAAACTCAAAAGCTGATATTAGTTGTGTAAATCAGGCAAACCCAGTATCCTTGTTTACCTAAATACATATACCTTTTAGGTCATTCCCTGTGACTGATAACCTGGGAGCACTTATGATCCCCTGAGGGCAAACACGTGACTTATACACTCTGTGCCTCCGTATTTGAACACAAGGCTCTCCATGAAAGGCTTAGAGATCTTGGTGGATCACCTCCAGCTGGTAGCAGTGCTTCTGTCCTTGCTCAGTTAACGTAAGCTGAGATTGCCTTGGCTACTTACCAACCCATCCTATACCCTTACAATTTTTTTTTGACAGGCAGAGTGGACAGTGAGAGAGAGACAGAGAGAAAGGTCTTCCTTTGCCGTTGGTTCACCCTCCAATGGCCGCCGTGGTTGGCGCGCTGCGGCCGGTGCGCCGCGCTGATCAGATGGCAGGAGCCAGGGGCTTCTCCTGGTCTCCCATGGGGTGCAGGGCCCAAGGGCTTGGGCCATCCTCCACTGCACTCCCTGGCCACAGCAGAGAGCTGGCCTGGAAGAGGGGCAACCGGGACAGGATCAGTGCCCCGACCGGGACTAGAACCCAGGGTGCCGGCGCCGCAAGGCGGAGGATTAGCCTAGTGAGCCACGGTGCAGGCCCATACCCTTACAATTTTTGAGAACTGGGCCGGAGAGCTGAGACCCTGGCCTCTTGCAGCAACATCCTTCATATTCCCTTCTTTCTCCTTTTCTCCCTCCCTCCCTCCCTTCCTTCCTTCTTTTCCTAACTGCCTTCCCTTTCTCCCTACACACACACACACACACACTGGAAAACTGATCCCAATATGCATGGTCCTTTCATGATACCAGGTTTACATCAGATTATAAAAAAGTGATTTTGTTACAGGTACAGCATAATCAAAAAATATAATTCCATGCTTTGTCATCTAGAAGGCAAAATATCAGGGACATATTCGAAATGTTCTGACTGAAAAATTCTCTCTGCTTAGCGTATCACAAGACTCTGTCAGGAGGCTCGTGCATCCTACAGTGCGTACCCTTCTGAGTTAGCAGCTGCTAATGGCCTAGGCAGTTGGCTTCTGAGCGCCTTCACTCTCCCCGCATTGCAAGCACAGTATACCATTCAGTCTTCTCAATGCTCTTAAGAAGTTTGTGCTGTCATTCTCATTTTATCCATGAAGGAGAGGCCTTGAGACTTTCAGTAGCTTGTTCAAACTTACAGATACTATACTGGAGATCAGTTTCTTTCTTTTCTTTCTTTCTTTTTTTTTTTGACAACAGAGTTAGACAGTGAGAGAGAGAGACAGAGAGAAAGGTCTTCCTTTTCTGTTGGTTCACCCCCCAAATGGCCGCTACAGCCAGTGCGCTGCAGACGGCGCGCTGCACAGATCCGAAGCCAGGAGCCAGGTGCTTCCTCCTGGTCTCCCATGTGGGTGCAGGGCCCAAGCACTTGGGCCATCCTCCACTGCACTCCTGGGCCACAGCAAAGAGCTGGACTGGAAGAGGAGCAACCGGGACAGAATCCAGCGCCCCAACGGGGACTAGAACCCAGGGTGCCGGCGCCACAGGCGGAGGATTAGTCAAGTGAACTGCGGCACCAGTGATCAATTTCAAATAAAAGTCTGTCTGTTTTTTTACCTCTGTCTGCAATCCAAAGTAATATACAGTAACACACACACACACACACAAACATAAGAAGGGGCTGGTGCTGTGGCATAGTGGGTTAAAACCCCCATATTCTTTATAAAAAAGGTGGGGCTGGTGCTGTGGCACAGCGGGTTAACACCCTGGCCTGAAGCGCTGGCACCCCATATGGGTGCCAGATCGAGACCCAGCTGCTCCACTTCCAATCCAGCTCTCTACTATGGCTTGGGAAAGCAGGAGAAGATGGCCCAAGTCCTTGGGTGCCTGCACTTGTGTGGGAGACCAGGAGGAAGCTGCTGGCTCCTGGCTCCTGGCTCCTGGCTTCAGATCAGCACAGCTCCAGCCGTTGCAGCCAATGGGGAGTGAACCTTTGGTTGGAAGACCTCTCTCTCTCTGTGTCTCTCTGCCTCTCCTCTCTCTATATATAACTCTGACTTTCAAATAAATAAATAAATCTTTAAAAAACAAAAGCCCCCATCTGCAGTGCCAGCATCCCATATGGGTGCCAGTTCGATTACAAGCTGCTCCACTTCCAATCCAGCTCTCTTTTATGGCCTGGGAAAGCAGTAGAATTTGGCCCAAGTCCTTGGGCCTCTGCATCTGTGTGGGAGACCCAGAAGAACCTCCTGGCTCCTGGCTTAGGATCAGTGCAGCTCCAGCCATTGCAGTCATCTGGGGAGTCAACCAGTAGATGGAAGACCTCTCTCTCTCTCTTTTTCTCTCTTTCTGCCTCTATGTAACTCTGCCTTCCAAATAAATAAATCTTTAAAAAAAACAAAAACAGAAAAAAAAACATAAGAAAAGTGAAAGAAAAAAAATCTTGCAGAAGGAAGGAAAATGATACAAGCAGATTCAGACACTCCAAGAAAAGGCTCTGCACCTGTAATCAGCTGTTGTACAATAAACTGCCATTCAGCTTTATGGTTCAAAGTGACAATATTTTGCACATGAATCCGCCGTTTGGGCAGGGTCTGGCCACTCCACTCCATGCCTGGAACTCTAGTTCCTCTACTGCATTCTGACTGCAGTAAGAGGGATCATTGGGAGGCCCCATCACTCACAGGTCTGGAGTTGCTACTGGCTTTTAGCTTGTGACTGGAATCTCAGTCAGACTCATGGCTTTTGCATGAAGCTCTTTGACTCTCTGAGAGTGCAACAACTAGGTTTGAGGGGAAAACATCCTAAGGGAGAGAAGAGAGAGACAAGTGGATTCATAGCATGTTTATTTTACCTTGCTCTGGAAGTCATGCATCATTTCTTCTGCTGCTTTCTAATGATTAGGCACCCAAGCCAGACCACAGTCAACAGAGGGAAACTGACTCCATCTTCTTCTTTTTGTTTTTACAGTTTATTTATTTATTTAAAGGAAGAACCATGGAGAGAGGGAAGCAATAGGGAGAGGTTGTCCATCCACTGGCATACTCCCCAGATGTCTTCAAAAGCCAGGGACAGGCCAGGCCAAAGCCAGGGGCTGACCAGAAACCCTGTCCAGGTTGCCCACGTGGGTGGCAGAGGCCCACGTGTTTGAGTCATTATCCTTTGCCTCCCAGGCACATTAGCAGGAAGCTGGATCAGAAGTTGTAACAGCTGGGACTCAAATCAGACACTCTGATATCTGATGAAGGTGTCCCATGAGACAGCTTAACACACTGTGCTGCAATGCCACTCCTATTTTATTTATTTTTAATAAATTAGTTTAATTTTTATTTGAAATACAGACAGGAGAGACAGCCAGCCAGCTAGCCAGAGAGAGATCGCCCACCTGCTGGTTCACTCCTCAAATGTCACTCAACAACGGAGGCTAGATCAGGCCGAAGGCCAGAGTTCCTCAGTCCAGGTTTCCCATGTAGGTAGCAGGGAGTTAAGTACTGGAGCAACCACCACTGCCTCCCAGGGTGTGCACAACCAGGAAGCTGGAATCAGAGGCAAAGCCAGGACTAAAATCCAAGTACACTGATGTGGAATGCAGGTCTCCAAGCAGGACCTTAACCACAGCACCAAATGCCCACCCCAGTTGGCCTCCAGCTGGCTGTGGGCACAGTGACTTCTCACATTCAGTGTACTTATTTATAGATGTGGCGATTACCTACACCTAGTATGGTGGAGAGTGTGAATGTCAAATCTGCATTTCCTCCCACTTTAGCAAACTACCCAAATCTGCTCCTCCCTGAAACTTCCTCCTTTTGGTACCTGGGACCCTCATCTACAGAGATTCTTAAGGCCAGAGCCAGGACTCTGTCCCTCCTCACAGTCTCCATTCCCCATTCCAAACACTGACAAGCCCTCAAACTCTCCATAACCCTGTCTGTCATTACACAGCCGTGACCACCTGCAGGCTCAGTCTCCCCCACCCTGGACAAGTGCTGTAGATTCCTGCTTTCTTGCTTTTGACTCCCTGCCCCCCTTTCCTGCAGCTGGTAATCTGCTCAGCATCCAAAATGAGGTCACAGGAGCTGGCTTCAAGTCTTTCCCACTGTACCAGAATAATAGAAGTTATTTCAAAAAGTTCACACAAAAAAAAATAAGGCTAAAAGATAAACTTACTTATCTTTAATTATGCAAAAAGCCTGGCAATTCATGCAATTTTTTTAAACTTTTATTTAGTAAATATAAATTTTCAAAGTACAGCTTATGGATTACAATGGCTCCCCCCCCCATAACTTCCCTCCCACCTGCAACCCTCCCATCTCCCGCTCCCTCTCCCATTCCATTCACATCAAGATTCATTTTCAATTATCTTTATATACAGAAGATCAATTTAGTATATATTAAGTAAAGAGTTCAACAGTTGGCACCCACACAGAAACACAAAGTGTAAAATACTGTTTGAGTACTAGTTATACCATTAATTCACATTGTACAACACATTAAAGACAGAGATCCTACATGAGGAGTAAGTGCACAGTGACTCCTGTTATTCACTTAACAAACTGACACTCTTGTTTATGGCATCAGTAATCACCCTAGGCTCTAGTCGTGAGTTGCCAAGGCTATGGAAGCCTTTTGAGTTCGCCGACTCTGATCTTATGTAGACAAGGTCATAGTCAAAGTGGAAGTTCTCTCCTCCCTTTAGAGAAAGGTGCCTCCAAGAACTTAAGACCCCTCAAATTCCTGAATTTTAAACCTTATTGTGCCAGGGGAAGGTGTTTTGGCACAGCAGGTTGAGCTGCTGCTTGGGACACCAGCATACTATTCAGAGTACCAGGCTACTCTGCTCTGACCTGTGTCCCTGCCAATTGCCTGGGAAACACTGGATGATGGCTCAAATGCTTGTGTTTCTGCCATCCACACAGCAGACCCAGGTGGAGTTTCTGGCTCCTGGTTTGAGAATTGAACCAGCAAATAGGAGTGCACTCTCCCTCTTCCTTTTCTCTCTCTCTGTGTCTATCTCCCACTGACTCTACCTTTCAAATAAATGAATCTTTTTTTTTTTTGGACAGGCAGAGTGGACAGTGAGAGAGAGAGACAGAGAGAAAGGTCTTCCTTTTCGTTGGTTCACCCCCTAATGGCCGCTGCGGCCAGCGCGCTGCGACGGATGCACTGCAATTGGCACACTGTGCCGATCCGAAGCCAGGAGCCAGGTGTTTCTCCTGGTCTCCCATGCCCGTGCAGGGCCCAAGCACTTGAGCCATCCTCCACTGTACTCCCGGGCCATAGCAGAGAGCTGGACTGGAAGAGGGGCAACCGGGACAGAATCCGGCGCCCCGACTGGGACTAGAACCCGGTGTGTCGGCGTCGCAGACAGAGGATTAGCCTAATGAGCCATGGTGCCAGCCATAAATGAATCTTAAGAATTTTTAAATCTTTACACCACAGTAATTTTTTTCTTTTAATTAGATTTCTATGAGCTATTGAAATATTTTGTGGAACCTTGACTCCTTTCTTTTCTTTAAAAGATGTATTTGAGAGGCAAACTAACAGAGACAAGAGGGAGAGAGAAAGAGAGACCCTCCATCCATTGTTTTACTCTCCAAATGGTGGCAACAATGGGGGCTGGGCCAGGCTGAAGTCAGGTGCCAGGAATTCCATCCAGGTCTCCCATTTGGGTGACAGGGTCCAAGCACTTGGGCCATTGTCTGTTGCTTTCCAAAATGCATTAGTACAGAGCTGGATTCAATGTGGAGCAACCAGAGCTCACTAACACTGTGATAGGGGATGCTGTCTCATGTGGAGGTTTAACCTACTGTGCTGCGAGGCTGGCCCTCAACACACCCTTCTGTGGCCTGCAGAGCTTTGCCAGCTGCAGCTGGCACTGGCTCTGGTCCTCCCACTCACCCACTACACGTGTCACCACTTCTCTTTTTCAGATCCTTGCCTAGTATGCCCTAGCTCCTAGGACTGTGGCTTTGGTGTTGTCCCTGCTCAGAATGCTCATTCCTCTTTCTGGGCTTGGCCCTCTCTTGCCATTGACCTCTCACATTTTGCACACAGTTAAAGCAGTCATTCCATTTTATGGACCTCAAGTTTCTCCTCTTTGGTAGCGGAGGTCTGTATTTGATTTTCATTTTTAAAATTTTATTGACTTGAATCACAGGAGGGAAAGAGAGAGCCAGAGATCTTCCATCTGCTGGTTCCCTCCGCCAAGAAGGAGTGGGCTAGGTCAAAGCCAGGAGAGAGGAGCTTTTTCCAGATCTATTCTATGAGTAGCAGGAGCCCAAGCACTTGGACCATCCTCTGCTGCTTTTCCCAGGCACATTAGCAGGGAGCTAGATCAGAACTGGTGTAGCCTGGACTAGAATTGGCACCCAAATGGGATGCTGGTGTTGCAGGTGGTGGCTTTACCCACTATTCCACAATGCCGGCCTGTATATTAGATTTTTCTCCAGGTGTCCTTTCCACTTTGATGCTATGTGTCCCTATACTGACCAATACAAAGTGAATGACAATATGCATTACAGTTCGTTGCATTCTTGTCACAGTAAGGAACCAGAGGAGCTGGTAGAGCAAAGAAAATTTAAATAAAAAAAAAAAAGAAATTTTGTGCAATCCTTAAGCCCATGAAAAACAACAATGTAATTATATAGTAGGTGATTTTTTTGGATAGTTTCACACACCTGATCTCCTTAAAACATGATTACATGTGGTAGTGGATGGTGCAGAGAAAGCATGAACCTTCCCTAAGTTCATCAGTCAAGAATAGTAAGGAAACAATTTATTGCCTCCACATTTGTGTGCTTACTTCATGAATTATATGGTGTATTATGGAATGGACATAGAAATAAAATTACAGAGATGGTGCAGATGAGCTTACGTGGTCTACACAGACTTCCTGCTCTGACGGCCCCTCAGAGCTTGGTGTTGGTGGACCAGGGCTGGAAACAGGCATTCCTTCCCATCCGAATCCTCACTGAGACCATTCCCAATGGAAGGCGGTGGAGCAGTGGGGAGACCTCTGCTAGATGAACCACTTCTGGGTTTGCTTCAAGTAGGAGGTCTACTACTACTAGCTATGTGGCTTTAAATAAGGTACTCACCATCTCTAAGCCTCAAGTTCTCCATCTCAAAGAATGGGGATGACAAAAATAACATTGATGGTTCTCCTATCAATGGAAGGAGAAAGAGATGCCAGTAAGTTGCATTCTTGATAACTGAAGCTTGAGACTACTGAGTTGCCTCTGTAGACATAATTCCACTGTTCTCTGTCACTAGGAAGATGAGTGAGTGTATTGTGGCATTTTTATTACTTCACACTTTCTTGTATGTGTGTGTGTGTGGCATCCAACGAGACATCTTGAGCAGTACATTTTCTGTACATGGATTGTGGTTTTGCTAAGATGGTACCCACGTTCCTGAGACTGGTAAACCATCATCTCAGCACAGTGGAAATATCTGAGGCTCTGAAGCAGCAAAGTAATTGAGTTCTTCCTCTCTGTCTCGGTAATGTGACCATTACCCATGCTGTGTACTCTGAATCTCACTTTCTCAGCTCTGAAATCACTAGTATTTTAACTTAACTCACAGCTTGTTCAGGGATTCTGAATGCATACCTAGAGGATATTGGCCAGGATGCCTGCTATCATTTAGGGGGCCTATGCCCTTGTGAGCAGAAGCAGAGGCTGCATCCACAGTTAGAAAGGTGCAGTGTGCTCCAGGAAAGGGCTATGCTAATGATGTCTATGCTGGAGAGGCATAGAGTCCCTGGGAATGGAGAAATTGCTTCTAGTTAGGTGGCTCCCAGAGGTCTTCTCTGGATAGGTGGCATTTCTTTTTAGACAGAGCATGGGTGGGAATCGTTTTGGGTTGGAGGAAGTGATGGGAAAATGCACAGAAGGAAGACAGTGTGGTTCACCCTCAGGGAATGGGGAAAGGCTGTAGGAGTGAGCAGGTAAGGTGTTTGCTGCTTACTCCCGATGGTCTGTCAGAGGGTGGAAAGAAGGGAGGACAGGGAGGAGGGAGGAAGGGAGATGAAGTCCCTTCTCGGTTTCAGACACTTTGCAGCGTCTTCTCTAGATGGAGCCACTTCCTTTCACTGAATGCTGCGGACACTTGGGCTGGGGAGTGAGAGGATAGGAGGATTAACTGTGTGGTGGCAGATGGGGTCAGAAAGAGACCACAGACAGGAGATCCAGTGGAGGTTAAGGGAAGAGTTAGAAAGCATGGTGGGTGGTCATGGAAACAGAAAAGAAAATACAGATATCATTTACAGTTTAGTTGGAAGCAGCAGTACCCCACTTGGTGAGTGATTATTTTGATGAACAAAGTAGACTCTATAGTACTGTCCAATGGAAATATAGTGCAAGCCACATGGGCAATTTAAAGATGTTCTGTTGGCCACAGGATAGACATTAAAAGAAACAAGTGAAAATAATTTTAATAATATGCTTTATTTATTCCAATGTACTAAAATAGTATCCTTTCAACATGTAATTAGTAAAACAAAAAAGGACTATTTTACATTACATTTATCATGCCTAATCATGAAAATTGGGTCTGTATTTTATATTTATAGCCTATTTAAATCCACATTGACTGCATTTCAAGGTTTATATATTCACATGTATCTTCTGACTACCATGGGCCTACCAGTACAGGTCTAAAATGGAAAGGTGAGAGTTTAAGAACTATTAACAGAATAATTAATCAGAGTTAAGAAGCTGGAGGAAGACTCAATTCCACAGGGGAAGAAGTTAACACATTTTGTACTAAGCATGCTGATTTTGAGATATCTGAGGGAGACATGAGGTTGACAGGCTGTATTAAGGCCCAGGGTCAGAGACCAGAGGTGATAAGTCGATGAGACAAGAGCAAATAGCATCGGTTAGGCCACTGCCCATCAAATGGCCCACTGGGGCAGGGCAAAGAGGTAGAAGAGCAACGAACAATGGGACAGGAGTGCTAGTGTGTGGCAAACAGCCCAGGAGACACTGCTGTGCCTGAGTCATGGAAGCTCACAGGAATGTAGCAGGCAGAAATTCTGAGCAGCGGCCACATAAATGTGACAAGGAAATCTCTGCAGCTCTCAAGCTGGCTTATACTTAAGAATAATGAGGCAAAGAGGGAGTAGAGAGCCCCAGCTGCCAGATGTGGAGGGCCAGCAAGAAAACCAAGACGTGTCACCACCAGCAACCACTACAGTTAGTCTCCCCTTATCCGCAGTTTCAAGTACCTGTGATTTCTCACTGGCAAAACCTAGTAAATGGAACGTTCCAGAAATAAGCAATTCTCAAGTTTAAAATTGTGTATAGTTCTGAGTAGTGTGATGAAATCTCCTGCAGACCAGCTCCATCCTGTCCAGAGTGTGAATCATCACCTGTCCAGCGTATCCATGCTGTATATGCTACCTGCCTGTTTCTCTCTTAGCAAGTGTCTCATTATCACTTGGTTGGCCATGGGATCAACAGTACTTGTGTTCAGGTAACCCTTAATTTATTTCACCATGATCCCAACACATGAGAGAAGTGATGCTGGCCATTCAGACACACCAACCAGAAGCTGTGAATTGCTTCCTTTCACGAAAAGGTGAAAGTTCTTGGTTTAGTAACAGAAGGAAAAGCCAGAGAGATGACCGAGATTGATGGCAAGAATAAATCTATCACTGAGATTGTGAAGAAGGAGAGAGAAATTCATGTCAGCTTTGCTCTCACACTGCAGAAGTTACAGCCAGTGTATAGTGTGTGATTAATTAAAATGGAAAAGGCATTAAATTATAAGGATTGGTATTATTCACTTTGTCAGGCATCTGAAGGGTATCTTCACATCTATCACTCCTCATAGATTGGAGGACTACAGTGTAACTACAACCACCCCAACAATGCTGAAGTCAGTTGTTATTTGCTAATGGATTGCACTGGCCAAACACCACTATAAGATATATACACACAAATTGTGTGTGTGTCACCTACACACAATGTGACATGCTCAAAACAACCTCTAGTTATGTGGCTATCCATCAAGTTCCATAGATAAGGAAATGGAGTCTGAGAGGTGAAATAACTTGCCTCAGATATGACAGGAAAGATCAGTGTCCAGGTAAACCTAATGTCAACACTCAACTCTTTAAAGGCAGGTATCTATCAAGAGAGGATGAAAGAAATGCAAGTCCAGAATGAGCCCTGGAGTCCAGAAGTCTTTGTTCTGTCCGATGTTTCTACCCAGAAGGGAGAGGTGTGTGTGCTGGAGAGAACACATCTACATAAGGCAAACACACTTGATTATATGTGATGGTCTTCAGAATGCTCAAGAATATGTGTGCTCTCTTTCAACTCTATTTTTCCACAAACTCTTTGAAGCACACATGCATATGTATACATGTGTAAAGTAAGACCTCATATAGGGCTGGCAGTGTGGCTTGACAAGTTAAGCTGACACCTACAATGCCAGCATCTCACATGAGTGCTGGCCCAAGTTCTGGCTGCTCCACTTCCAATCCAATTCCCCTCTAATGTGCCTGGGAAAAGCAGCAACAGATGACCCAGTGCTTATGTCCCTGCTACCCATGTGGATTTCTGGATTCCTGGCTTTGGCCTGGACCACTTTGGGGGACACTGAGAACATTTATGGAGTGAACCAGTGGATGGAAGGTTTCTCTCTCTGTCCCCTTCTCTTTCTTTAACTCTGCCTTTCAAATAAATAAAATACATCTTGGAAAAAACAAGCTCTCCTATAATCTGGATGGGAACGTTTTAAAATGTTTGTGATAGTTGTTTTTTCCCCTCAAGTTCCTAAATAATCCCTATGCAGGAGGCACCTAAAATAAGGGAAAAGGTAAAGGAAAGCAGGCTTTCTAAGGAGAGTTTTCAGTGTTTTTTCTAGTGCAGGCAAAATATGAAACCATCTCTAATTCATATAGTCCCGTGAGCTCAAGATTTTAATTAATAAACAAGCTGAGGATCAAAGAGGTTAAGTCAGAGCCAGCGACCCTCTCAATTCTGTAGTTACTCATGAATCTGATGAACTCTGTTATGATTAAATCAGTTCCCACTGCCAGGCATGACCAGTCCTCAGTTGCCCAACTGCAGGTTGTGCAGTGTCCTATTGAACTGAATTAAGACTAGACTGGATTTTTACCTAGTCAGTAAGTCTAGATTAAGTCAGAATTCACTTAAAATCTGTCTGGATAACCATGATAACCATTTCATAAAATTCTCCCAAGAATAGAAAACTAATTCATTCTGTGACCACATCAGTGTTGGGAAGAAGTCAGATAAGGAGAAAATCAGAAATGAAGTTGCTGACACTGTTAAAATCCGTCTATATGCTCAGCAGAATTTTGGGATTAGAATTTAGAAAGGATAAGGTGTGAAAATACTGTAGTAGTTGCAGATATTGCTTTGAGGACAGTGAGGGAGAGAAAGGGAAAAAGGAAAAAGGGAGGAAGAAGGGGAGGAGGAGGGGGTCAGAAAGGGAGGGAAGGAAAAGAATGGGGAGGGGAAAGGTGGGAGGGAAGGGACCTGGGGTGGAGGAAGGAGCAATGGGAGACAGGGCAGGCAAGGAAAGGAAAATCCTTTGGTGAACTATCTCTGAATTAGAATCCTGAATTCTGTCATTTTGTATCTTGAGTCAAATTGAACAGATTCTCAACATGGAGACATCATCCTAGGCATTAATAGCCATGTGACATTTTCTCAAGGCCCTCAAGTTGAGATATTGAAAAACAAGAGTCCATAACAAAGAACACAGCTATTCCAGAGGGTACCATATTACAATGAACTTCTAAAAAGGAAGACAGGGCAGGGATGTGGTGGCCATAGGAGCTCTGGGTGGGCAATTTGTTGGCAAATAAGAGACACAGAGAGCATGGATTTTCTTGGTAGTAAACTTAAAATAAAAATTCCTTTTGCAAATGAGACTTCTCCCATTCTGTATATTCTTCAAAAACAGCAGCTGGGTCATACAAGGAGCCTTCAAAAGTTCATAGAAATAGGATGAAAAATTATGCAAGGATTTCTGCATCAAGATGAACTACTCATTTTATTTTTTTCTATGAAATTGGAAGCTTTTATCAGTCCCCTTGTGTTCATTCCTGAATATCTTTAGAGCTATGTTCAGCAGCTGACACAAAGTAGATGCTCACAAAAGTGTTTCTTATATATAAAAATCCTGTGTGTGGTCAGGTGCTGAGCATCAGCTGTGTGCATCCCATTTCAGAGTGCCTGGTTCCATCCTGGTTACTCTGCACTTCCAACTCTGCTCCCTGATAAAGCAGCTGGGAAGGCAGCAGGTGATGGTCCAAGTACTTGGACCCTGGTGGAGTTCCTGGATCCTGGCTTTGTCCTGGCCCAGGCCCAGATGTTGCAGGTACTTGGGACTGAACCAACGGATAGAAAACTCTGTATATACTTTTTTATAAATAAATAAATATTTTAAAATGAAATTTATGTAGGCTATTATAAAAAGTTTCTAAAAATCATAACTTCAATTCTGTTTCAAATAGGATAAACTAAATTACACTGCAATAACAAAAGTGGAAGCAATATTTCAATGGTTTAAGACAACAAGATGTCATTGCTCAAGTAGATCAGGCTTGGCTGGGAGCACTACATCTTGCCCACTCTGGGGCCCAGAGGGATGGCCTAGCTCTTCTTTCAGGTGTTGCAGGTCCCATGACAGAAAAAAGTGGGCTCTGGGACCTGCTGCAAATGGCACACATCCCTTCTGCTTACAACTGTGATCCAGGATGAACCCTGAGAGGACTAGGATGTATCTGACATTGAAATTGGAAGGTACAAAGACAGAAATAACTGGTGCACAGCTTCAATGCCCATCAGCCAATGGGGAAAAAAAAAAACCCACAAACAAAAGCAAGTAAAAAAGAATAGAAAAAAACATATCCAAAGAAAGAATAGAAATACAAGGACATTTGTGAATACTGTCCTTCCCTTCTCATTCTGAATGCTGGGCACATCTAAGACAAACGCATCAGGCCTTGAAAGTACTAACAGCGATGTTTAAACTTGTAAGTCTATTTATAGATTCTCACGTTAGCATGAATATGTATATCTTGAATTGTAGTTTTAGCTAAAATCCAATATTTAGTTAATATCAAAATTAGCTTTATTGTTGTGTAATATTATAATTTCAGCATTAGTTCATGCAAATGTCAATATCAACCAGAAAGCTAATATTTGTAAAATATGATTTTACTCATGGTTTTTTGTTGAAAAAGCAAAGCAAATTTTCAAAATTAAATTTGTAACTAGTCACAAAACCCTAACATACATGTGAGTAAAACCATCTCTACGTGCATGTGTTGGTTTGTTGACTGGCTGCTGAAGAATAATCCATATTTTTAAATTTTAGCATTCAACACCCCTTTTAAAAATCTGTTTTCTATGAGTAGTGTCCATTTATGTACATGCTTGTCTATATGTATAAAGCATTACAGCACAGAGCACTGTGGAGCTGTTTTTCCTCTTCTCTGAATGTTGCCAGCCCAGCAAAAGAGCTGACTAAATGCCCAGTGCACAGGACTGCATCAGCCACCCTATACTAAATGCTGTAAACTCAGGTACATTCCTGCAGCTTGGGACTTTCTGACAGCAGTCTATTTTCTTTTCTTTCTTTCTTTTAATATTTTATTTATTTACTTGAATGCCAGGATTACAAAGAGAGAGAGAAATTTTCCATCTGCTGGTTCACTCTCCAAATGGCTGCCAGAAGCCTGAACTTCCAAGTGGAGCCAGGACTTGAACTATGCAATCCAACGGAGATGCAGACATTGCAAGTGCTGATTTTACCCACTGTACTGCAACACCTGCAACCTCCAGCAGCATCTTCTGCTGCTGCATATTTTGTCTTTGGAGGAAGTATTTGATCCCTCAAGATTTCCAAATCTGTAAAGTAGTTCAAGAGGGCGTGTCAGAACCAAAGGGAAACTGTTCCTTTGAATGGTGCTATATAACTAGCCTCCACTTCAGCAGGAGGCAGCTTTGGCTTCCTGGTGCTCTTGAATGTATTACAAAACCCGCAGTGGGTGCCTGAAATTGCATATAGGACCAAGCCCCATCCACACATACCTACAATAAAGTTACATCTAAAACAGGCACAGTATTAAGAAACTTGAGGTGCTGCCTGATAAAAGATGAGGAACACATTGGTAGAAGTCCTTTGATACAATGAAGGGCTTTAAATCTCTTAGCAGCTAGAGAAGATTAACTGAGGAGTGAAAGGAAAAGAAGTAGAAGGCGACCTGGGCAGTTCCTGACTGCAGGAGGTTTGAATGCATCTGTGGAGGAGCTGCTAAGAACACCCCAGTCTGCTGAGTAGCAGCAGGGAAGCATTCCTTCCTCCTGCTCAGAGAGGGTGCCTGTTCTGTGCTGTCTCAGAGGATTCTTTCATCTATGTGTGTGTGCTTTGAGTTCTGATTTGACTTGACAACCCAGATGTCTGGTGTCCTAGAGAAACCATGCAATTCGTAGTTGGAATTTGAAGGTGAATTTGTCATTGAGTGACAGTGTTCACCTAAGGAGCCCTGCCGGGGTCCCACCTGCTCTGCGATGAGACTTTGGTCAAGGTACGCACACTTGCCTCCTGCAGCCCTTCCTCAGGACTCTGGGTCTTGGAGGGAGTGTTCTGTCTTGCCTTAGGGAATGCTAATTTCATTTCTCATCCTCCACCATGCCTGAGTACACAGTTTACCTAAAGGTTAAGAATTATGAATCTAATTAAGAGGATGGAGCAATTCTACTGCATTAACATTAATAGTGCATGGAAAGCACTCCCCATGGCTTCATTTTTTAAGTTGCAGCCATTTCCATGTCCATTCTCTCTTTCTTATCTTTTCTTCCTGCAACATTTAATGAAAATCTAAGGGTAGCAATGACGCCTGCGTTGATGAGAGGGAAAGGGATTCTCATTCCTGTTGGCCTCTTTTTCTTTTCTCCACTAAGGGAAGCTAAATGCAACAGCATCCTTGAGAAGGTTTGCTTTGCTGATCAAAGCCACTCCTTGGGAGAGGAGGCCCAAAGGATTGGAAATTGTCAAGAAGGCTCTGCCACAGACGGATCTGACGGAACTTGTTCATCAAATGATAAAATGTGAACTTTTCTTTCATCCTGGAATTGAAAGGCCATTCCATATAGAGTGAATTTTGTAAAGGTTAAATGTAAGTGACTGATGATGATGGATCAGGGAATTCCCTGGTCCTGTAACTCCTGTCTGGTATGAGCCTCTCTAGGCCGGCTTCAATTTATACATAATGGTTAGGGCCTCCCATCTATCCCTTAAAGCAGGCTTTAGTCATTCACTTAGCCAGAAAATTCCTCTGGTATCAGAGGCTTGCAGAGTGAGCAAGCCTGGAGTGTTCCGTTGTGTCAGGGCTTTCCCTTTGGACTTTTTAACTCAGGGAAGGGCAAGTGCCAGAGTACTTAAGCACTTAAGCACTGAGAGATCTTAAGCAACTAATTGAAAGGCTGGGAGCAGCTGTTCAACATGACATGCATTCCACAAGCATTGAGGGCCAAGGAGCAAATTGAGCATATGCTGAATCATTATGAGAAAGAAAGAAATTACCCAGGACACTGAGTGGTGTGGAGTGAGGCCTTCATGAATACTTTATTTATCAAGACTTGGCAAACTCCAGCTGATCTTTCAGCTTATTTCCTCCTCTCCAATACTCTGTGTGTGAGCTCAGGGATTTCCAAGGTGTGAAACACAGGAAGCATTCATGTGGTGCGTAGATGGACTTTGAAAAGATAGTTCAGCCTAGAAACAAAAAGCAGAGATAGATTTTCCAAGGGCTAGTGATATTAATTTGAGAATATCTGAGCAATTCAAAAGGAATATACATGTCATAGTAAACTATGGATGCATAGGCTGAGGCAAGAGGAAGATTTTAAACAAAAAACTGAGGGGCCGGCATTTGGCACAGTAGTTAAAATGCAGCGTGGGCATCTCACATCCCATTATCAGAGTGCCTGGGTTTGAGTCCCAGCTCCGCTTTGATTTCTAGCTCCCTACTAAAGCACACCCTAAGAGTAGGTGATGGCCTAAGTAGCTGGATCCATAACACCCATGTGGGAGATTGAATTCTGGGTTCCTAGTATTAGCCAGGCCCAGCCCAGGTGTTGTGAGCTTTTGGGGAGTGAACCAGTGAATGAAAGATTTCTGTCTCTGTCTCTCTGACTGATTTTATTTCTCTCATTCTCTATGCCTTTTAAATAAATAAAAATAAATTAATTTAAAAAATTTTAAGGAGGTGCCACCATTGAGGCATAGCAGGTAAAGCTGCCACCTGCAATGCTGACATCCCAAATGGGCTCCAGTTCACATCCTGGCTGTTCAACTTGATATCCAGCTCCCTGATAATGGCCTAGGAAAGGCAGCAGAAGATGGCCTAAGTGTTTGGGCACCTGACACCCATATGGTAGATAATGAAGCTCCCAGCTTCAGCCTGGCCCAGTCCTGGCCATTGCAGCCATCTGAGGAGTGAACTAGTGAATGGATGATTTTCTCTCTCTCTCTCTCTCTCTCTCTCTCTCTCTCTCTCTCTTTCTCTGTAATTTTGACTTTCAAATAAATCTTTCTTAAAAATTAAGGAAAACAGAAGAGGAATACATCTGATATTGTGAAGCAATAATCTTTGGCCACCATGATTGATTACCAGGGTGACATTCTTCTACGGTTGAATAGTTGTTAAGCACAAGTCCCAGTAGAAGTGCTTTCTGTTTAAGGTTGTGGTGACCTCTGCACAAGCTGTGGATCTGGCATAGTCTATGGTGACAGTTACTATCAGGCACTTTTGCACGAGAATTTGTCTTTTATAATCTCACAGCTTTATTTATTTATTTTTCTTAAGATTGATGCAAGGCCGGCGCCGCGGCTCAATAGGCTAATCCTCCGCCTTGCGACGCCGGCACACCGGGTTCTAGTCCCGGTTTGGGTACCGATCCTGTCCCGGTTGCCCCTCTTCCAGGCCAGCTCTCTGCTGTGGCCAGGGAGTGCAGTGGAGGATGGCCCAAGTGCTTGGGCCCTGCACCCCATGGGAGACCAGGAGAAGCACCTGGCTCCTGCCTTTGGATCAGCGCAGTGCGCCGGCCGCAGCGCGCCAGCCGCGGCGGCCATTGGAGGGTGAACCAACGGCAAAAAGGAAGACCTTTCTCTCTGTCTCTCTCACTGTCCACTATGCCTGTCAAAAATTAAAAAAAAAAAAAGATTGATGCATGTGACTCCTTCTTGATTCTGAAAACTCCTGTTACTTTCACAAATGTTATTTGTTCTTTTTTTGTAATGTATTAGGATATCTATGTATATATTACATTTTATATATATATATATAATTAGTAAATCAAATTTGTGATTTACAATATCTTGTTACTAAGAATAATGTAAGTTAAAAAAAAGATGGTAAATGGCAAATTACAAGTCAATTAGACACAATACATAGAGGTATGAAGTAGGTGACGGTGGAAGCAGAAAAGGCAAAACACTGGAAGGTGCTTCGGGGATAACTGAAGGTTAGAAGTGCTGGCATCTGGGGTTGGCGCTGTGGCATAGTAAGCTAAGCCTCCACCTGCAGTGTTGGCATCCCATATGTGCACCAGTTGTAGTCCTGGCTACTCCTCTTCTGATTCAGCTCTCTGCTAATGGCCTGAGAAAGTAGTGGAAGATAGCCCAAGTGCTTGGGTCCCTGTACCCACGTGGGAGACTCAGAAGGAGCTCCTGGCTCCTGGCTCCAAATTGGCCTAGCTCCAGCCATTGCGGCCATTTGGGATATGAACCAATGAGTGGAAGACCTCTCTTGCCTTCTCTGTTTGAAGCTCTGCCTCTCAAATATATAATTAATTTTTTTATAAGGAAGAAGTGCTGAGACCCTTTTCCTTCCCAGACACCAGGCTCCATCATATTTCTAAGTCTTTCTCATGCCTAAGGGGTTGTCCCCATGCAAGGAATGCCACTAGTTATGTTTCTTCTCTTTCCAAGCTCTGCCTTCTCTGTGGAGCCCATTCATGTAGGCTGACTCAGACTCTCCTCCCTTGTCACTTTTGACCTGGTTCATATAGTCATTGTTCAAATCACCATATAATCAATTACATGCCTGGAGATGGTATGCAAATGGAGTTCATTTTTATGTCTGGATTGCACAGATCTATATTCAGGAGATGGTAATCGATTAGTTTTGAACACGGTATTCCTCCAGACCTTCTCTCATCAAAGTCATCAAGGCACTCCACAGTTACCACATCCCATGACAATATTAGAGATCACCACTTGCTTTAAATACAATTGATGTGCTTGATCACAACCCCCGCCCCTTTTTAGAAGATTTTATTTATTTATTTGAGAGGTAGAGTTGCAGACAGAGAGAGGGAGAGACAGAAAGAAAAGTATTCCATCATCTGGTTCACTCCCCAAATGGCTACAAAGGCAAGAGCTGAGCTGATCTGAAGCCAGGAGCCAGGAGCTTCCTCTGGCTTAAGCCATCCTCCACTGCTTTCCCAGGCTATAGCAAAGAGTTGGATCAGAAGTGGAACAGCTGGGACTCAAACTGGCACCCATATGGGATGCTGGTGCCACAGGTGGAGGCACTAGGCCACAGCACTGGCCCCCACATCCTCCTTTTTAAACATTGTTTTACTTGATTTTCAGGCTACATCACTTCTCCCTGACTGTTTCCACTGTCTTCTTCATGGTTCTTTCTTTTCTCTGCCCCCCTAAAATGAGGAGGAGATGTTAGGGCTCCATCCATGGCTCTCTCGTTCACTTTTCTTTCTTCCCTGGGGTTGCCATTCAGTCACATGCTACAGGCTCTCCCACATAGACTTCCAGCCAGGATTCCTTTTCTGAAAATAAGATTCATATTTCTATGTGTCTATTGGTTTTTGGACGCTCAAAAATTATTTCTTTGTCTTCTTCCTCTAAATTTGCTTCTTCATAATTCTTTTTCAACTTTGTAAATAACTACCCATTCTCCCAGATTCTCAGAACAAAGAACCTTGGAGCTATCTTTGATTCCTCTCTTTTCCCCACATCCTTTCATAACTTTCCTAGTCCTGGTAGCTACCCTCAAAATAGATCCAGAATTTCACCTCATAACCACCAAAGTGGCCATTCTCAAAGGCCAAGATGTCGCATCTCCCTTTTGGATGATTAAAATCGCTCCTTAAGTGAATGTTCTGTTCTTGCCACTTCCTTCAACACTCTTCACAGCATTCTCAATGCAAGAGACAGAGTGAATTTCTTCCTGACCACAGTGGTTCATCGGTTCCCATGTCACACAAAGTAAGACCAATGGCTTCTCATGCCTTCCGTATTCTGAGTCCTTGCACTTGATCGTTCCACATCCATCCTGACACCTATTTTTTCCTTTACTTATCATAATTCTTGTAGTTATCCAAGTGGTAGAAAGTAGTATCCCTTTTTGGCTTTGATTTGCCTTCTCTAGTAATTAATGATGTTAGGCATATTTTCATGTGCTTGCTCACCGATCTTCTTTGGAAGAGTGCAGTCTACTCAAGTCTCTTGGATTTTGAAAGCAAGTGGTTTGTCTCTGTTGTTGCATTGTAAGAGTTCTGTACATATCCTTGACTCATCTGATATGATTTCACATATTTTCTTCTACCTTTTCAGTTAAACGTTCACTTTATAGATACTGTGCTTTAATGGAGTTTTAAATTTTGTTGAAGCCAAATTTATCTATTCTTTTTTCTTTTTTTGGGCTTTTTTTCCCAAAGCTAAAATTCCCCATAGAACTTTTGCACTTTCTGTTCCCCTGCCTGCAGATCTCTTTTCTAACTTACCACATGCTTGGCTCATTTACCTCATTTACCTAGTTTTGTGACTGAGTCTTTAGCTACTCAGCCTATTGTATTGCAAAATTTTCTGACCCCAACATTCCCTAGCCCTTTTTCCTGCTTCATTTTTTCTTCTGCACTTATTGTCATTCTTCATAGTTTACTTTCTAGCATATGCATGTTTCTAGACCTCAGCTCCCTAAGCCCAGGATGAGTGTCTGTTAATGGACTCTTGAGATCCCCATGTCTGGAGCAGAGCTTGCTACAGAGAATTCACCTGACAGATAGGGCCATTCTGCCTGTCACCAAAAGCATGATCTTTCTAAAATGCAAACAATTGTATGCGCCCTTCCCAACCTTGACTTCAGTTGTCACTTAATCACTGGTGTAATTATCAGCATCATGACTGTCAAGAAATATTTAGAAAGTCCCAGTTTTTGATGGTGATGAGCTAAGTATAGCTATAGAAGCATACATCTGGGATTTTCCAGGACAATCTTGATTTAAAAATAAGTTTATTAGACAATGCAACCCAGTTTTGGTCTCAGTCAAACACAGACATAAGAAACAGCAACTCTGCATTATTGCTTATCAGCTGAGAGACCTTCCATCAATTTCATGGTCGTCCTCAACCAGTTTCCTCATCTATAAAATGAGGTGATGGGATAAAGTAAAATTGTTCCCATACTGAACCCTCACAATGGGAGCTGTGTGTTTAATTTCATCTGCTAATATGCCATATAGTACTTTTAAATTTAAAAGACAGGGGCCAGTGTTGTGGTGTAGCAGGTTAAGCTGCTACATGCATGACAGCATTCTATATCTGAGTGCCAGTTCGAATTCTAACTGCTCCCCTTCAGATCCAGCTCCTTACTCATGCCCTGCAAGGCAGTAGAAGAAAGCCCAAACACTGGGACCATTGCCACTCAGGTAAGAGACCAGGATAGAGTTCCTGGCTTCTGGCTTTGGCCTCACCCAGTCCTGGCTGCTGCAAACATTTAGGGAGTGAACTAATGGATGAAAGACTTCTGTCTCTGTTTCTCCCTCTCTCTGTCACTTTGTCCTTTAAATAAATAAGTAAGCAAATTATTTTTTAAAAGATAGTTATATCTGGATCAAAACTCCTGGCAGGGTAGAAGCAATGCAGCATGATAAACAATGTCACAGTATTTGTGATTTATTTTTTTTTCCTGTCTCACCATGTGATTTCCTAAATATTTTAGCACTTTGTGTTTCTTGAAGTCTTCAAGCATGAGAGCACACATTAATATTTAGATTGGACTTAGTTTGTTGGGACTCACTTTTATACACCATGAAGTATCTACCAGGCAAACAAAAGCCACTTCCGTTCATAGAATATCAGCTTTGTGCTAGAAAACCAGGCCAGTACCATGGCTTTATATACTTTAATCTTCACATGTACTATTTTTTTCCTGACTTTTATAGAGAAGCACCAGAGGCACATAAAGAACTAGTAATGTTTGTAGTCATATGCAGTTTTAAAGGAAAAAATGGAGATTCCAGCTCATATTTTAAAATGCCCTAAAATGTTTTCACAGTGAGGTGCTTATTTTTTAACAATTTATTAAGGTATATTAACCATACTGTAAAATTTATTCACCAAAATGCATAATTCAGTGGTATTTGGTATATTTGAGAAGTTACAAACATCACCACTATCTAATTTTAGAACATTTTAACAACCCAAAATTACACCCCCAAATAACTTGTCATCACCCATTCTTGTTCCCACCCTGTGCCATCCCTCATAGTGCCCCAATCCCAGCAGTTGTCACCTCTCACTTCTAAATTTAGCACTTTTAGCATCTATTTTAATCTTGTTCAGTTTAAATAAAAGTTGGTCAAGTTTGCTGATCTTCTCAATCAACTATTGATTCTATTGATTTTTTCTATCATTTCACTATAATCTATTTTGTTTATTCATACTGATTTTTGTTATTTCCTTCCTTCACTTTGATTTTTGTATATTTTGTCCTTTATTCTAGTTTTTTAAGAGTGAAGGTAAGAGTTTCAATTTGGGGATTTTTTTCTTTCTCTCTTTTAAATGTTGATGGATAGCTGTAGATTTCCCTTTGGGCATGCCTCCCTGTATCCCAGAAGTTTTAATGTGTCTCAAAGTTTTTCCCATTAAGGTATTTTTGACCAATTCATTGTTTAGGGGGTTGTGGTTTAAATTCTATTTAATTGTGACTTTCCAAAATTTCACTGTTGATCTTTCTTAGATTCAAGAACTTTGGAAAACAAACTTCTTATAATTTCCATCAATTTGAATTTATTGAGTCTTGTTTTATTTCCTGTCTTGAGATCTATTTGGACAATGTCCTGTTTGCTTTCAGAAGATTTTGCAGCCTCCTATTGTTACTTGGAATGTTCTGTGGATATCAGTTGGTTCTAGTTTATGAATAGTAGTGTGCTCAAGTCTTGTGTTTATCATTGTCTACTTCATTCTTCTTCTTATTATTATTATTATTATTAGCACTGGGGTACTGGGTTCTCTATTGTTAAACTGTCTATTTCTCAACTTTTTCCACATTTGGTTTATTACTTTGGCATGCTGTTTTAAGTTGTTTACATGTTTAGAATTGTACACCATGAAGTATCTACCAGGCAAATAAAATAAAATGATGATTTGCCTCATTGTCATTGCAAAATGTTCTTTTTTTTTTTTTTTTGCTTTGGTAACAATATCTTAAAATTTATTTCCCTGAAATTAGTGCAGATACTCCAGCTCTCTTCAGTTATATTTGCATAGTATAAATTGTACATTATTTATTTTCAACATGTGTTTTTCATTGAATATGGTGTTGTACCTCTTATAGAGTGCATATATTTATATATTTGAATCATATTTTTCCTTATCTATTTTCTGTTTTGTTTTGTTTGCATCTGTGATTGACTTTTAATTGAGTCACTTTTCCATTATTTTTAGTGTAATTGATGATATGATAGGATTTTCATTTTTTCATTTTTTCTCTTTCTTTCTTTCTTTCTTTCTTTCTTTCTTTCTTTCTTTCTTTCTTTCTTTCTCTTTCTCCTTCCTTCCCTCCTTCTTTCCTTCCTTTTTTCTTCTTCTTAACTTTTATTTATTTATTTGAAAAGCACAGAGACAGACAGACACAGGTTTCCCATCCACTGTTTCACTCCCTAAATACCTACAATATTCAGGGCTGGGCCAAATCAATTGAACACATTATAAAGGCTGTTTTAAAGTCTTTACCTAAATTGGTCAATATCTGGTCTTCAGTTTTGTTGTGTATGAGGCTTATTTTGTGTTCCTATCTTGTAATTTCTCTTAAAAGCTGTATGTCCGGCCGGCGCCATGGCTCAACAGGCTAATCCTCCGTCTTGCGGCACCGGCACACCAGGTTCTAGTCCCGGTCGGGGACCGATCCTGTTCCGGTTGCCCCTCTTCCAGGCCAGCTCTCTGCTGTGGCCAGGGAGTGCAGTGGAGGATGGCCCAAGTGCTTGGGCCCTGCACCCCATGGGAGACCAGGAGAAGCACCTGGCTCCTGCCATCGGATCAGCGCGGTGCGCCGGCTGCAGCGTGCCCACCGCGGCGGCCATTGGAGGGTGAACCAACGGCAAAAGGAAGACCTTTCTCTCTGTCTCTCTCTCTCACTGTCCACTCTGCCTGTCAAAAATTAAAAAAAAAAAAGCTGTATGTTTTCTGTTATAATGTAGCAACACTGAAATTCACACCCTCACTCCACAGATTTTGTCCTTGTTCCTAGTTTTGTTATGCTGCTGCTGATCTTTATTTGTTTGGTGAGTTTACTGGACTAAGCTGGTAAAGTCTGGATTCCTCTTGGTGATCACTGAAGTTTACACTCAGCATGGTTTGTAGTTAATGATTACACAGATTTCCTTCCATATCTCAAACTAGTGATTCTTTAAGCTTTGCTGAGAGACACTAAATGTGTGTTGGACATTATTGCAATTCAGGGTTTACAACTCTGCCTCCACCTTCACATCTGGGACCTGCTAATCCTTAAGGGAGTCAGATGTTAGAAATGAGAACCTTCTTTGCTACTCTGTGCACAGCCCAACTCATGTGCATAGCCTCCGCGTTTCCCAGAAATATGCTGGCACTTTTGGAAATCCCTAGTGAGCCTCTCCTTCCCTAATGTTTCCTTTAATATTTTTGTCAGACTCTTCACAGTCCCAAATGGTATCACTGCTTCAGGCAGCTGCCATATTAAGCAGTTGCCAAAGACTGTTTTCAACAATGCCTTGGGAACAGGCGTGTTCACAGGGATAAGCTTTGAGTCAAGTCATCTAAGGACAAGCCCTGAGAAAGGCCAAATAGTGAGAATTCTCTGGAGTGGAACTTTCGGGGGAGAAACAAACTTATTTTTTCTCTCTTGGGTGTCTGTAAGTTTCCTCTCCTTGTGAGGCTGTTGGTTTTCAAAGCTGCCATGGAACTGAAGAAAGAAAAGGAAATGAGGCAAGTTGAAATACCATGAAGTTTACTGTCCTTATTGTGACTCAACTATTTGCCTGAAATAAATATTCTTTTGACTATTGTGAGCTTTTACTTATTTTCCAAAGTTAAAAGGTTTTTTTTAGATTTTTTAAAAAATTTATTTGGAAAGTAGAGCTACAGAGAGAGGAAGGGAGAGAGGAAATCTGGTGGTTCACGCCGCAAATGACCCCAACAGCTGGGGCTAGGCCAGGCCTAAACCAGGAGCCAGAAGCTTCATCTGTGTCTCCCACATGGGCACAGGGACCCAAGTACTTGGGCCATCTTCTAACGCTTTTTCCAAGCCATTAGCAGGGAACTGGATCAGAAGTGGAGTAGCTGCCTCTAGAACTGGTGCCCATATGGTATGTTGGTGTTGCAGACAGAGGCTTAACCTGCTACCCTACAATGCCACTCCCCCGAATAACTTTTAACAATTAGAACAATGTTCTTATTGCATTTAGGTTTATTTATTTATTTATTTGAAAGGCAGAGTTACAGAGAGAGAGGGAGAGACAGAGATAGAAAAAGATGGTCCTTCCGCTGGGTCACTCCCCAAAAGGCCACAATAGCCAGGGGCAGGCTGCATCCAGGAATCCAGAACTCCATCTGGATCTCCCATGTGGGTGGCAGGGTCCCAAGCACTTGAGCCCTCTTGTGCTGCTTTCCTAGCTGCATTAGTAGAGAGCTGGATATGAAGTAGAGGAGCCAGGACTTGAACCAGTGCTCACAGGGCATGCCAGCATCTCAGGTGGTGACTTACCTGCTATGTCACAATGCCTGACCTTCAATAAAGTCTTTATTGTTTTTATTTTAAGTTTATTAATTTACTTGAAAGACACAATGATAGAGAGAAAAGCAAAGACAAGAAGATCTTTCGACTGCTGTTTCACTCCCCAAATGCCCACAATGTCTGGGACAGGGCCAGATCAAAATTAGGAGTTACGGAGTCTACCTGAACTGAACGCCAGTCTGTTTGCTAAGGTTTTTTTCCTTCGTAAATTTACTTAAAATGCTCACTGCCACCAGTCCCTTTGGGTTTTATTCCTCTCTTGGAAGCCCTCCTCCATGCCGCTCTGGATGGAGACCTTTGACTCTAACACATACTTTTAAATCTAAAAAAAAAAAAAAAAAAGAAAAAGGTCTTCCTGGGGGCCAGCACTGTTGCATAGTAGGCTAAGCCTCCGACTGCAGTGCCAACATCCCATATGGGTGCCAGTTCATGACTGGCTGCCCCACTTCTAATGAAGCTCTCCGCTAATGGCCTGGGAAAGAAAATGGCCCAAGTGCTTGGGCTCCCCACCCACGTGGGAGACCCGGAAGAAACTCCTGGCTCCTGGCTCCAAATTGGCCCAGCTCTGGCCATTGTGACCATCTGGGGAGTGAATTCACAGATCGAAGACCTTTCTCTCTGTTCCTTCCTCTCTGTCTGTAATTCTGCATCTCAAGTAAAGAGATAAAATCCTTAAAAAACAAAGAAGAAGTCCATCTGTGTCTCACAATCAGTGACAGGGGGCCCAAGTACTTGGTACATGATCTGCTTCCTCCCAAGGGCATTAGCAGGAAGCTGGCATAGCCAGGATTCAAACCAGTACTCCAATATGGGATGCAGGCATCTCAAGCAACAGTATCACCTACTGTGACACAACACCTGTCCCTGCTCCTGCTGTTATCATTGAGGTACAGGTGTTTGGAGGTTCCTTCTCCATCATTCTAGAAGTGATTCCAGAATGTGAGGGCTTGGAACCTTGTGCAGGAAAAACAAAAACAAAAACAAAAAAAACCTGATGCTCAGCCTTGTCAGATATCATCTCCTCTGATGTACAATGACTGACCTTCCAGGCACTCTGATGCGAGGGTGGTAAAGTGGAGATTAGAACGTGGAGAACCTTCTGCTTAGACAAGAACCTAGGAACGGGGGATGCTCCCGGTCTTCCCATGGTGTCCTCTGACTTCTCTGGGCTCCTTCAATGCTTGCACCTATCTTTACTCCATTCTCACTGGCCAGGACCTCCGCTGCTTCTCTGTCTCCTTCTAATAAAAATTAACTCCCTTGAGAGAAACAAAGATGTCTGGTTACCTCCTTGCATCCCTATGGCTTAGTGAAATGCTTGACCCATTATCGACATTTGGGAAATGTTTATGAAATGTATGAAAATGAAAATTTCCGAAAATGAGCTCAAACGCCTTTCCTTGCAGACTCCCACATATTTGACAGGCAGGGCATGCTGAAACCTCTTCTGTAAACCCGTTTCAGGCAGAAAAGCAAAGGACTGTCAGCTGCACCCCGGTCTTCCTTGCCAGAAGGAAGAATGGCCGGGGGCAAACCCGCAAAAGGCAGGCAGGCATTGGCAAGGCACAGAGGTGAGCGTCACCTTCTGGTTGACGAGGAACTCCTGTGGCAGACAAGATAAACAAGCAGGTTAAATGAAAGATGTCAAGCAGCTGAGCTGAGCTAAGAACTGGCCCAGGCTGCTGGTGCACACCTGGGAGACCTGTGTTGAGACCCAGGAGTTTTATTTTTACTTACTGGGAACAGCTTGCCATGCTCCTCGGTTTCTACTGCTATTGAAAATACTACAATCATTCTCGCATCATTCCTTTTGATTCTAAAGCTCCTGAAAGTTTACAAAAACAATAGCATATGGAGAGCCTGACTGCAGCTCTGGAGAAGGCAGAGGATAGGCACTTTTTCATCTCCGTTATTATGAGCCAAGGAACTGTCCCCGAATCATTCATCTTGATAAGTGGCCCCTACTTAGGGATCTCTAAGATATTTATTAAGCTCCATGTTTACTAAATCCAAAACCTAAGTCTTCAAGGACATGTTATGTGGGTTGCCTTTCAACTCTATGTGTAGCAGACTGTCCTGTTTCATTTCGTGTTTTATGATTTTTCATTGAAAATGAGGCATTTTAGATAATATATTAGAGAAAGCTCTATTGCATTTATATATGCACAAAAGCTCATTATGGCTATTTTTATCTATTTACTTGAAAGCAGACTGATAGAGGAAGAGACAGAGAAAGATCATTCATCCACTGGTTCACTTCTCAAGTGACTGTGATTTCGTGGGGATGGGCCACAGTGAAGCCAAAGCCCGGAACTCTGTCTGTTTCTCCCACATGGATGACAGGGGCTCAAGTACTTGGGTTGCCATCTTCTGCTTTCCCAGCCTCATTAGCAGGGAGCTGGATTGTAAGCTAAGCAGCTAGGACTTGGACTGATATTCTGATACGAGAGGCCAGAGTTGCCGGCAGTGGCTTAATGTGCTGCACTACAACTTCAGCCCCTAATGCAGCTATTGGTTTTTTTCCCCCCTGTTTTTGCTTATTCTTTTAATGACTTTTCTGGACTAATTCCATACATTCTGTATCCCCATATGTTTGTTGCCTTTGTGGTTCTGGCAACTATATTTTAAACTTATGTTTTAATTATTGTTTTTATTTTTAAGATTTTTTTTGGTTTTTATTTAATGAATGTATTTTTTCAGATACAGCTTTAGGAATATAGTGGTTCTTTCCCCCATAGCCTCCCACCCCACTCCCATTCCACCTCCCTCTCCCTCTCCCATCTCCTTCTTCATTATGGTTCATTTTTAGTATAACTTTATATACAGAGGACCAACTCCATGCTAAGCATAGACTTCAAACATTTGCACCCATGCACACACACAACATATAGAGTACAGTTTGAGGAGAAAATTTGCAGTTGATTCTCATATTACAATTCATTAGGGACAGAGGTCCTACATGGGGAGCAAGTACACAGTGACTACTATTAACAATTAACACTCTTTTTTATGTCAGTGATAATCCGAGGCTCTTGTCATGGGCTGCCAAGGCTATGGAAGCTTTTTGTGACCACAGACTCCATCGGTATTTGGACATGGCCATAAGCAAAGTGGATATTCTCTCTTCCCTTCAGAGAAGAGTGTATCCATTGATGACCCTTTCTTTCCTCTGAGGTCTCACAGAGGTCCTCCCTGTAGGACTTTTTTTTTGTCATAGAGTCTTGGTATTTTTAAGACATTTTTAAAAACTATTTAGTTGAAAGGCATAATTACAGACAGGAAAGGACAGAGACAAAGAGAGAGGGAGAGAGAGAACTTCCATCAGCTGGTTCACTCACCCAATGGCCACAACAGTCAAATCAGGGCCAAATTGAATCCAGGGGCCAAGAACTTCATCCAGGTCTCCCAAATGAGTGGCAGGGACCCAAGAACATGGGCTATCTTCTGCTGCCTTTCCAGGAACACTAAAAAGAAGCTAGATTGGAAATGGAATAGCAAGAACAGGAACCAGCTCTGTGATATGAGATGCTGCCATCCTAAGTGTCAACTTAACCTGCTACACTACAACCTGGCCCTGATTTTTGCTTTTATTTTAAACTCTGGTACCCATACCCTATCCAGTGATTTTCCAGATTATTTTAAATGCTTTGCTTATGCCTCTCCCACCAAGGCCGTTGTGTGAAAAGGCACAGCTTTGAACTCCAAGCATCTGAGAAGACAGCATGAGCTTTCTCTCCTACCTGTGCAGTCCTCAAGGTCAGCCAGTTGCAAGTGACTGGGGCTGTCTCTTCTGTCTCCTTTCAACATTCTTTTCTCTCTATGTGCACATTCTGGCACGTGAGTGTGGCCTTAGAGATCACCAGGACAAGTAGGAGGTTTCCAAAGTCTCTGTTTGTCTTCTAGTTCTCCAAGACAGCCTATTAAATTCCACACCAAGCTTTTGTTTGCTCCAGTTGAACTCACAAGCTTGGCAGTTGAGAGTTTGTTGGCAGTTTGCTATTGCTTTGGTTATGCCCTGGAGTGAGCCCTCCTGTTTTCCCACCCGGTAGACCTCAGAGTTAAATGCTGTGACACTGCCTGAATAGGGCTTGCCAGGGATATGGAATTTGTTACCTGTGCCATGATGATGGTGCTTTCAATGGTGTCCAGAAGTCTTCAGGCCTTACCATTATCTGCAAGACCACGGGCTTCTCTGGCTACCAGACCTGGGGCAGGAGGGAATGTCACACAGCCCTCTATCTTCCTGAAGGTCAACACTTTGTCTTTCATGGGCTATTTCCTGTTCATTCTGTGGCTTAAGTTAATTGATAGAGTTCTGAAGTGTTTGATTTTAATCATTTTACCTATATTTGGGTTTTTCTAGACAGATAGGGTAAATGTACCCAGGTTCTCTCCCTGCAAATTGGAAAGAGAAGCTATTTGTATCATGTTGAACTCTACAGTGTAAGTGAGGTTTGGGATGAGTTGCATGTTTTGTTTTATTTTTAAAAATAATTTAAATGAGTTGAAAGAGTTACAGAGAGAGAATGAGAGACAGAGAGATCTTCCAGCTGCTGGTTCACTTCCCAGATAGGTGCAATGGCTGGGGTTGGGCCAGGCCTATGTTAGGAGCCAGGAGCTTCTTCCAGGTCTTCCACGTGGGTAGCAGGGGCCCAAGCACTTGGGCTCTCTTCTGTTGCCTTTCCTAGGCCATTAGCAAGGAGCTGGATCAGAAGTGGAGCAGCCGGGACAAAAACCTGTACCCAAAATCATGGATGCTGACATTTCAATTGGTGGCTTTACCAGCTATGCCACAGTGCTGGACCCGAGTTGCAGGTTCACCAGCTTTGGGAAAGCATGCTGACTAGTGTAAACAATGATAAAGATCTTCATGCACATTTTTATTCGTGTGAAGTTATTGTTTTAGGGTTTTATTGTTGCAGTTGAGTAGTGGTAGTGGGTGTGTATGAAGGAAGTGTTCATTTAAACTTGAGAACACTTTACTGGGGTACAATAAACTATTTTCAGAACCTAAGTGTGTTACTCTAAATATTTCCACCAATTAATCTGGATGATTATGGAGTCTTAGTAAGCAAAATTGAACCAGGTGTGATGGTCACCTATTGTGAGATCAAGGTATTCCCACTCTCTTCCCTACCTTGTGTAGGTCTGCACTTTAGATTGCTCAGATGGTCCATTGCTGTTTCATTTAAGATTTATTTATTTGAAAGGCAGAGTGACAGAGAGAGAAAGAGAGAAACTTTCCATTCAGTGCTTTACTCCCCAAATGGCTCCAACAGCTAGGCCCAGATCAAGCTGAATCCAGGAGCCAAGAGCTATACCCTGGTCTCCCACATGAGTAGTGGGGGCCCAAGTACTTGGGCCATCTTCCACTGCTTTCCAAGACCCATTACCAGGAATCTAGATTGGAAGCAGAGCACTGGGACTCGAACGGGTGCTCCGATATGGGATTCTGGAATCTCAAGTGTCAGCTTACCCCTCTGGGCCACAGCACCAGCCCCCATTACTGATTGTTTAAACACAGAAATTTATAAGGAATTGCTCATTAATTTCATTGATGTTTATTGTTTTTTATTCCATTAATTATCAGAAGCAAGAGGATATTTCTGTCTCACTTATGTCAAATTCTGCTGTCACTGACATCTGGACACCTAGGATAGATAGGTACTGCACTTAATTTTTCTACCATTTCCATAACAGAAATTAAAAAGTCTCCTTCTCAATCTTTTAAAATGTTAGGCAACTAACATTTATTGACTGACTAATCACCTTACTTCATTGGCTGAGTAATTGTTTTATCTACATGAAACCACTGGGGAGGTAGTAGTTGTGAAATGCCACCCTAAGCCATTCATTTTCTTTCTCTGCACAAGACTGGGAGATCCTTCAAGCCAGATTGTACTGAAGAATGTCATGTTTCCAAAGGATAAAGTTTATCTTCCGTGAAACAGACCATTTGCAAAATTAATAGGTAAATTAGCAAAGTGTAACAGCCCATTAGACCTACTGCCATAACTTAGAGTCTGGGTTGGGGGAAGGAAGCCAAAGCTAAAGGTGTTCACAGAAGCTCCCTGAAATGACAGGAACTATCATTCTGCGGTGGAGAGTTGTGGCCACTCTGATGAAGCCAGCAAAGTGCTCTCAACTTCAACATGTGGTGCTGCAGTGTGGAACACACACTCATCAGGGCACTATAACTCACAGGGCATACAAACACACCCTCACTCTCAGGCTTTGAGACCAGAACTGGCAATCTCAGCCACCAAGTGTGTGCTGAATGTATTATATTGCAGCAAAAATGCCAGAGTCAATTGCGACTAACCATTTCTTCATTCACTCAAAACATTTCTATTGAGCACTCATTGTGTTGAGATTTTATACCATTTACTATATGCCAAGGCCCTTGATGTGACCATTATTTTCATGTGAAAATCCAACTCTCTTGCATAGACTGGAATGGTTTCCTTCCTAGCCAAAGGCTATTGACCACACGGAACAGACAGACTTTGCAACCAAATAGACTACTTGGTAACTATGTGACCTTGGGAATTTTGTGAGGCTTAGTTTCATTGAAAGTAATGTGGGTGGTGCCAGCCTTGTGGAGCTGCAGGTTAAGCTGTCACTTGCAAAGCAGGCATCCCAAACTAGAGAGCTGGTTTCAGTCCCCTCTGTTCTGCTTCCAAACTAGCTTCCTGCTAATGCACCTGGGAAGGCAGCAGAAGATAGCTCAAGTGCTTGGACCCCTGCCTCCCATGTGGCAGACTGGGATGTTGTTCCTGGCACCAGGCTGACCTGGCCCAGACCTGGTCACTGAAGCCATTTGGGGTATGAAACAGCAGATGGGAGATTCTTTCTCTCCCCCCCCCCCGTCTTTAAATAAATAAATTTAAATAAACGAATATATAAATCTATTTTTACAATAAATAATGTGAGGTCATGACCACCTGGTGAAGTGATTTTAATGCTGATGATGATATGAGAAAATCCATGGGATAAAAGGCAACTTTCATTGAATCCTTAGTGTCATGCAATGGACTAGGACGTTTATATGCATTATATAATTTAATTCTTATAGCAAACCTGTTTATTGGGAAATATTATTATCTACATCTTGTTTTTGGAGAAACTGATGTTTACAGGTGCAAATAATTTGCCCAAAGTCATCCAACTAGTGAGCAGTGGAGGTGGACTTCAGACCCAGATGACTGGTTCCAGAGCCTTGACCATTAATGGCCAGGGAGTCCTGTACTTGCAGACTGTAGCCCCTGCAGATGCCAGGTCCCTTCCTAGACTCTTACCACAACTCTCACCCCCTCGTGTCTGCCTGGGGGACTACAGCTCTATCTGAGTACGTTTCCAAATATCCTCTGAGGTACACATTCTTCAGATTGGTTAATGAAGCCACTTGATCTTCCAAATGTAAATGACTTGAGAGCCAAGGTGCTCCCCTGGTGCAGATCCCTTCGGATA
Organism: Lepus europaeus; assembly: GCF_033115175.1. NCBI lineage: Eukaryota > Metazoa > Chordata > Mammalia > Lagomorpha > Leporidae > Lepus > Lepus europaeus. The sequence goes on from NC_084827.1 coordinate 58,595,765, forward strand.
CTTCTTTTAATTCCAACCGTCAAAGTGCAGAGGGTTCATTTCCCTTTTGCCTCTCATATAAATTAAAAAAGACATATCATTTCCATTTTCCTGTCTCAGATCTTGCATTCTCACTCTTTTGGAGGATGTGCAGAATAAATACTGTAAAATGGCTCATTTCTGCTTACACGTTATTTCTTAGTGCCCACATAGATCATCTCAATCACCTATAGAAATATTTGTGTCAAAGGCTAAGGCAGCTGATAAATTTTTTTCCTGGTAGGTTATGAGTCTGAGTATCCCAGCATCTCTGCATTGAAAGAAAAATAGTTACATTGGGTGTTTGCGATGACTTGAGGTAGTGGAAATATTTTTACTGCCAACAAAAGCAGTTTTATGGCGTTCAATCCTGAATCACTAAAATCTGGGTTTTCAGCAGAGCAAATTGCACTGCTTACAACTGAGGTTTTTAAAAACGAGGGCAATTTATTATCTAGGCGGTCTTCATTGGCAAGATTGTCTATGTGGTTAATGTCTTTAAAGAGCCTAGAGACACCCAGACATCCAGCCCCTGAAGTAAGTGAGTGTGTGTGTGTGTGTGTGAGAGAGAGAGAGAGAGAGAGAGAGAGAGAGAGAGAGAGAGAGCGCTCTTATATGGGGAAGAGGGAAAGACAGAGAAACTGGAATGTTCAGTTCCTAAGCAGTGGCAACGGCAGGAGGCCCCATGTCCCTGTTCCCTAAGAGTTCTAGTTTTGCCTTTTCTTGTTCTTTATGTCTTGTCCTCTAATTTTTTCCTTTTTTAAAAATTTGTAAAATGTATTTACTTTATGTATATGGAAGGCAGGAAAGAGATGGAGACAAAGGGAGAGCTCCCATCTGCTACCTCATTCCCCCAAATGACCGCAATATCTGGATTTGAGCTAGGCTGAATCCAAGGAGCCAGGCATTCGATCCAGGTCTCTCATGCACGTGTCAGGGTTGCAACTACTTGAGCCATAACCTGTTGCTTCCCATGGTCTGCATTAGCAGGAAGCTGGAATGCAGAAGAGTTGGGACTCAAACCTAGGCAGTCCAATGTAGAAGGCAGGCATTTGGGAAGTGAATAATGGGTGCAATCTCTCTGTCTCTCTGTCTCTGTCTCTTTCTCTCTCTCTCTCTCTTCTATCTCTGATATAAATAAGGAAAAGTTTATGGAAAATCAGATTTCAAAGAAAGTTTTCTTTCCAAGTACTTTTTTCTTCATTTTTTAAGACATTTATTTATTTGAAAGACAGACTTAGAAGTAGAGACAGAGTGAGGGAGGGAGAGAGAGGGAAAAAGAGAGAGAGAGAGAGAGAGAGAGAGAGATCTTCCATCTGCTGGTTCACTTTCTGAATGGCTGCAACAGTCAGGAGTAGGGCCAGGCTGAAGCCAGAAACCTGGAACTCCATCCTGCTGTCCCACATGAGAGTCAGGGAACCAAGTACTTGGCTTGTCTTCCTCTACTTCCTTAGGCTCATTAGCAAGGGACTGGACTGAAAGTGGAGCAGCTGGGACTCTGGCCTGTGCTTACATGGGATGCTGGTGTCACAGGCGATGGCTTAGCTTGCTGTGCCAGAATGCCAACAAGCAAAACCTTTTTGAAGAGCCTTCATAAAGAAGCAGTGGAAGGCTAGCAGCAAATTAGAGGTGTGGAAATTGAGAGAGCAGCTCACTGAAGCAGCAGGAGAGCACAATGTGGACACATGTCATTTAGTGAATGTGGTAAGTGAAAGATGGCCTCCCTGCAGGGAGAGGGGACCTGGAAGTACAATGAGAGCAAGAGAGAGAAAGAACACGAGAGAACCAGCTTTCCCTGTGCTCTCACTGCACTCAACATCCCAGCAGTCCCTGCCCATATGCCACACATGGGCAGGAGGTCACCTTGGACACGCCAAGCCCACTTGCCATCTGTCTGCAGAAGTTTGAGAAACTCCAAGCAAGACTAGGGAAAAAACTATCCAGCTGAGAACTTGCCAACCTACAGAACTGTGAGCAAGAATTAGTCCTGAAAGCCATTGCCCTTTGTTGGCTGGTTTGTGGCCCAGCAGTAGATAAGGGAAATGCTGGGGCTTTGGAGCTTGGATGAAAGCTGTACAAATAGATTGAAACTATAAGCGTCAAAAGTGGTATGAAATAATTTCATATGTATTGATTTCCGGATACCAACAGAGTTACACAGAGAGAGAGAGAGAGAAAGACCTTCCATCCAATGATTCATTTCCCACATGGCTGCAATGGCCAGGGCTGAGCCAGGCCAGACCCAGGCCAAAGCCAGGAACATGGGTGTTCCTCTGGGTCTCTCACGAGAAAGGCAGGGGTCCAAGCACTTGGGCCATCTTTCACTGCTTTGCCCAGGCTATTAGCAGGGAGCTGGATCAGAAGTGGAGTAGCCAGACACAAATGAGATGCCAATGTTGCAGTTGGCAGGCAGCTTTACCCACTGTGGCACAATAATTCCAGCCCCAGGTTTTACTTTTTAAATGTTTATTTGTTTATTTGTATTTTTCTAAAGGGGGGGGGAGAGAGAAAGAGAGAGAGAGAGATCTTCCTTCTGCAGGTTCATTCCCTAAATGTGTGCAGCCCAGGGAATCTATCTGGGTCTCCCCCATCTGGATGACAGGGACTCGAGTACTTGGGCCATTATCTGCTCACACCAGGGTGCACATTATTTGGAAGCTGGACCAGAAGTGGAGAAAAGAAGACTTGAGTCAGCAATCAGATTCTCCCAAATTGGATGCATGCATCTTGAGTGGTGTCTTAACTTGTTGCACCACAATGGCTGCTCCATGATGAAAGTATGTGTTGTTTTATTTATTTGAAAGGCAGAGATACACACACACACATAAGAACACAGAGAGAGAAAGAGAGAGAGAGAGAGAGAGAGAGAGAGAGAGATATCTTCCATTCCCTGGCTCACTTTCTTTTTTCTTTTTTTCTTTTTTTTGACAGGCAGAGTTAGACAGTGAGAGAGAGAGACAGAGACAAAGGTCTTCCTTCTGTTGGTTCACCCACCCCCCCCAAATTGCCACCACGGCCGGCGCGCTGTGCTGTTCCGAAGCCAGGAGCCAGGTGCTTCCTCCTGGTCTCCCATGCGGGTGTAGGGCCCAAGGACTTGGGCCATCCTCCACTGCTGTCCCAGGCCACAGCAGAGAACTGGACTGGAAGAGGATCAACCAGGACAGAACCGGCACTCCAACCGGGACTAGAACCTGGTGTGCCGGCGCCACAGGCAGAGGATTAGCCTAGTGAGCCGTGGCGCTGGTCTCCCTGGTTTACTTTCCAAATGACCTCCCAAAGCTGAGAGCCAGGAACTCTATCGCAGTCTGCCAGCTGTGTGGCAGGAACCAAAGCACTTGGACCACCTTCCACTGCTTTCCCAGGTGCCTTAGTGAGCAGCTGGATTGGAAGTAGTGTACCCAGTACTCAAACTAGCACTCCCAGTGGAATGCTGGTGTTGCAAACAGTGGATTAACCTGCTGTACCACAACATTGGCCTCAGGACACAAGTTGTACATGACTTATTTAAAACCCTAAATAAATTCTCTAAACCAGTACTGTCCAATAAAACTAACAGCAATCATGGAAATGCTAATTGCTACTTGTCCAATCTGGCTGTGGAGCCATTTGAAATATCATTATTGTGAGTAAGAATGGTATTTTCATTCTTAAATATGCTAATTGACAAATTTAATCCCAAATCATTACATGCAGTGAACATGCTGGCCAACACAACACAGCTTTAAAACTTTGGTTGGTGGGGACATTCTGGTAGTGATGGAACTGGGTTCGCTGGGTTTGGCCTGGGTGGAGTTGGGTGACGGGCGTGGGAAGGAGTGGGGGAGCTACTGCTAAGACTCCTTGTATCAGTGTTTCTCAAATCGTGATGTGTAAGATTCAGGTATTGTGAACAATGAGCCAATCCAGCTTTCCTGAGGAAGGGGCCCTAGCACTTCATCGTGAGACGGACCCTGGGTGATAAGTGTGCAGGTGCATTCCACACACACAGCTCTTCTTTTACTATTGACTCAATTTGTCTGGGTGCTTTAGGGAGTGCTAACAGTTAGGTTTTCCTGAACAGCTGTTAGACCTTTTGTTAGAGATGTTTAATGCTCTTCAGGACCCTTTAAGTATTATCTTTCTTTTTAAAATCTGAAATGCACTCCTCTGGAAGTTTCATCATGGCTCATGGGTTTCCTTTTCACCCAGAATTACATTTCTCTTAAGTTCCTCTCTTGAGTGCTTAGAGAATATTGATGTGAAAGGTGGTTGGTAATCACAGGAAGCAATTTCTATATTCAGAAAGACCAGTACTTCCTATGCATGGAAACTACAGAGAAACCTGTAAGCGGTGGGCTGCAGGATCCGGTGCAGCTACAAAACTCTGCAGTGAAAAACAGCTGTTTTCCCTTAGAGCACACATCTCTGAGAATCTCCTGATTCTAATGAATACGGAAAAATCATTTACAGTTATTAGTAACCTTGCACACACAATTAGTGGGCTACAATGTTGTAAAATACTGTGTCTTCTTGGTAGATCTATTTTGCCCTATTTTCTTACACTAAAACGGGCATTCACTTATGGAAACATTTACTTTGAAATTGAGGAATTGGCTCAAATACATTTTACCAGCATTCATTCTGAACTGATGTCACTCAAATTTCTGGAATTGCTATGTTCAGGTGAAGTGTGCTGGATCCTTGGGTTCACCGCGGTGTAGGATTCTGTTTTTCTTACAGATATTGGAGGAAACATCAATCACTATCTGAAAACACTGTTCACGGGATATATCCAAAAATGTCTACCTGTGCTATAACTAAGCTATCAGTTGCCAGAAATAAGTGCAACAAAAAAATCTCTAATTGGTCTTTGTTTTGCTGAAATGCAGTCACAATGGAATCTTGTGTCTATAACATTTTTGGAGCTGCTCATGCCATTTGTTTCTAAGCAGATTGAATTGGTGGAGAGGCATTTGGGTTTCTGGTGCCATAGTCTGGTTTGTATATGAGAGCTCTTGTTTTGGTAGCAGCAGTTGACCATGGGTTTCATGACAGGTGCAGGAGTGAGATGAAGTAGGGTCATGGTGCCTCAGTCCAAGACAGAGATATTGAATCTGACCACGGCCACTGCTGCTAATTGAGATAGAGGAGAGGTACATCTCCAAGAAAAAAATAATTGAAGAATGTAGGGGCAGGCACTGCAGCACAACAGGTTAAGCTGCTGCTTGGGCTGAGGACATTATATATTGAGCACCAGGTCAAGACCCAGCTGTTCTACTTCCAAAACAGGTCCCTGCTAACGTTACCTGGGAAGGCAGCAAAAGATGGTTCAAGTCCTTGGGCCCTGCCACACACATCTGAGATCCATTCAGAGTTCTAGTCTTTTGGCTTCAGCCTGGCCCAGGCCCATCTTTTGCTGCCAGTTGATGAGTGAACCAGAGCATGGAAGATTTCTGTGTGTGTGCGTGTGTGTGTGTCTTTGTCACTCTGCCTTTCAAACAAATAAATCTTTTTAAAAAAGAATTTAGAAATTCAGTAGGAATTTAAAAAGAAGAGTTCAGGAAAATGAGGAAGACACAGTTATCTGGGGTTCTTGGAGGCATCTGGCATGCTGGTTTCACAAAAGCAGTAAATGCTAGTAACGCAACTAATTCAAAGGGAAAGACATTTTGTTAGTGATCAGAAACACCTTCAGTTCAGCTGGGGACACACAGTCAGCGAGCAGGTGTTACATCTTGAGGGGGAATTACAGAGCAAAGATGTGAAACACAGAATCAGATGAAGTAAGCATGTATAGCCAATAGCCCACGTCTGAGTTAATTATTACACGGTGAGATTATGTGAGCCTCAGGCAGACAAGGTCAATGATCTTACACCCATTTAAACCGTGTTATGAATTATTCACAAGTAAAAGTTAGCTGTAAAACATGTGAAAAATAAAAGGCGAGGAAAACATTGAATTCTGTGGTAAGGTATCTTGATAATAGCAGGCAGATAATTATACATGGGTAATGCTCACACTTAGGAAAAGAAGAATAACTCATTAGCTTGGTCTTCTTAATGAGCTCATCAACCGTTGCCCTCCTCCTGCTCCTGGGAGCTGTCATGTTACTGTTCTTGCTACCAGCACAATTTGTACCACACGCAGCTCAGCAGCCATCTATCAAGTACCTACTTTTTTTTTAGATTTATTTGAAAGTCAGAGTTTCACAGAAAGAGGAGAGGCAGAGAGAGAGAAAAAGGTTTTCCATCCGATGGTTCACTCCCCAACTGGCTGCAACGGCTGGAGCTGCACCAACTCGAAGCCAGGAGCCAGGAGCTTCGTCCAGGTTTCCCACACAGGTGCAGGGGCCCAAGGACTTGGGCCATCTTCCACTGCTAACCCAGGCCATAGCAGAGAGCTGGATCAGAAGTGGAGCAGACAGGTCTCGAACAGGCGCCCATATGGGATGCCGGTGTTTTAGGCCAGGACTTTAACCCGCTGCACCACAGTGCCAGCCCCTCAAGTACCTGCATTTTTACCTGTGTTTGTGTTAATTCCTGGGGTTAGTGGGGAGGTTGAGACCACAGTCCTGCTCCTCAGGGTTCTCAGTCTAATGAAGGACGATAATCGATAGACAAATTATTTTAAATAAAATAACATTATTTGGATGGGAGTGTTCAGAGCCAGTGGCCTTCAAAGTGGGTTCTTGAAGGATAAGTGGGGATTAGCCAGACTGAAATGAACACAAACAAGGCATGTAGCTGTAGAAAAATCTGGGTCATTAAACAGCATTGTGCACATGTGTGTATGTTCATGTAGACTTGTGTTTGCATTTATGTATGGTGCATATGCATGTGTTTTATGGTTTCACATATGTGCATACACACGTTGATGCGTGTGAATGTTCATGAGTGTATGTGTGTGTGTGTGTGTGTGTCTGTGTGTCTGTGTGTTTGACAGGGGATGGGCAGTGGAACCCGACATAGTTCAGTATGTACAGATTGTAGGCCAAAAAGCACTTCAATTTTCAGCTCACACTCTCTCTCCTCTTTTTATTCTACATTTAATTGGTTTTGCTCTGAGGACTTCAATAGAGGCTTTGTATAGCAGCAAACTTCACATGATATTTTTCCCTTCCGCTTTGTCTACTTCTGCCCAATGAAGGACAATTAATATTTGCACTTGTGTAGAATGAAGCAAAGTAGGTGTGGAGAAGGAAAATGAAAGAGAGGCTGACAGGGGAAGTTCTATTCTCCTTCTTCACAAGCCCTAGTTTTACCTCTGTTTCATCTTCACATTCAGAAAAATTTCATATGAGTAGTACACATTACTTGTACAACCTGAATGGAAATAAGAGCTGTTTTAAAACCCTTTAAAAATCTTATATCCTCACGTATATGAATTTTTGCTTGGGGTAAAAACAAAAAGCCATCTGTATTTGTTAAGAATTAAGTGTCAGCACAAGGTCTAGTTTAGAAACTTAAAACCATTTGATTCTTGAAGGTCAAGTTCATTCCTTTGGCTCAGAACACAGTCTAAGTCAAGTGTTCTCACAGCAAACCAACATGCTTTGTATTAGTTGTTTCTTTGAGAACGCTTCCTCAGGCATCGTTCTTCCTCTGAATCAAAGACTCTTAAAACAGTTTACTCTCTCACAAGGCAGTGTGAATAAACACAAAACTTTGAAATGTGTATTTCCCCAAGTTGCTATAAATTCTTACCTGCAATGCTATAATAACCTTCTCTCAGATATCACTGTTGCTACTTTCTTTCTTTTTTAAGATTTATTTATTTATTTGAGAGGCTGAGAGAGAGAGAGAGAATATCTTCCATCTGCTTGGCTCTCCCCGCAAATGACTGTATTGGCTGGAGCTGAGCTGATCCAAAGCCAGGAGCCAGGAGATTCTTCCAGGTCTCCCACATGGGTGCAGGGGCCCAAGCACCTGGGCCATCTTCTACTGCTTTCTCAGGCCATCATCAGGGAGCTGGATCAGAAGTGAAGCAGCTGGGACTCCACTAGTGTCCATATGGGATGCTGACACCACAGGTGGAGGCTTAACCTACTAGGCCACAGCACCAGACCTTGTTACTATTTTCTTGATCCACCACTTCCTGTTCCAAGTTGTGGCTTGAGTTCTTACCACTCTGGATTCCTGCAGGAGATCACTTTTGCTACCAGTTAAATGCTCTTCACCTGTGAATCAAGTCCCTTTATGACCCCATTACTTTTTGGCTCTTAATCCTCTTTCCTGTCACTCTTCTACAGTTCCCCTTGTCAGCCAAACTCTTTCTAGCATCCTCACATTTTCACACTTCTTCTCTGCCTAGAATACATCCATGTGTCGCCCATCTTTTTAACTCTCTCCCCCTTATTCATTAAGATTTTGTTATAGGGGCCAGTGCTGTGGCACAGCGGGTTAAAGCCCTGGCCTAGAGCGCTGGCATCCCATATGGGCGCCGGTTCTAGTTCCGGCTGCTCCTCTTCTGATTTAGCTCTCCGCTATGGCCTGGGAAAACAGTGGAGGATGGCCCAAGTCCCTGGGCTCCTGCACCTACGTGGGAGACCTGGAAGAAGCTCCTGGCTCCTGGCTTCGGATCGGCACAGCTCCAGTCATTGCAGCCGTCTGGGGAGTGAACCAGCGGATGGAAGACCTCTCTGTCTCTACCTCTCTCTGTAACTCTGTCTTTCAAATAAATAAAATAAATCTTAAAAAAGAAGATTTTGTTATAGTATGATCTCTCTCTCAAAGCCTTCCTCAGCATCTTTGGCTGAATATCCTCAGGAGGCCTCTGTGGTTCTTCGCTTATTCAAATTTCTAGTTTGGAATTTATGATGTTGCTGAAATTATTTTCGTTCAGGCCCATCTATTTCATAACACTTTGTGAACTCCAAAGCGGGATTTGTCTGTTCATATTTATAGCTCTGGCATTCCAGCAGAGTGGCTGGTCCCTATTTAAATCTCGATCAGTGTCTGAAGGGTGGATTATTCTTCCCTGTGCTCACTGATCCTACCTTTGTCCTGTAGACTATGAACTTCCATGATCTTGGATCTTGGCTCTATATCACGCGATTGTGCAGTGTGTGCGATGAAGGCAACTATAGGTCATCCGTAAAAGTGGTCACCAGAAACCTCTTCAACTCCCATAGGGATAAGCTGCTCTTTTCGCAAAGGGATAGAATAGATTTTCCTACTATTTTAGTGAGTGTAAGCTTTTGATCACGTAACTCTGTGCCAGTTTTCCAACAGATTTTTTGCTTATTCTGTTAGGTTCTAAATAGCCATGGGAAGAAGCATGAACTGCAACTATTGAGTTTGATAAAAGACCACATGGGTACAGAAAGGACCAGAAATTCTTTTGTTTTTCCAACCACCCTCTTTGAGGTGCTGGCTTATGAATGAAGTCATTGGGATTTTTCAGTTCCAGTCAGGCTCCCAGAAGACCATGCAGGTAGAGAAGAACAGCCTAGAAAATCCAACCAGGTGTCAGCAAACAATAGCCCATGTGGCTGACTATTCATTTTTGAAACCTAGGTTTTGATGACCTTGACAGTTTTGAGGAATACTGGTCAGGTGTTTTTTAGGGTGAATTCTTGTTTTTCTAATATAATGTTATCTCTCCCTTTGTTCAATACTAATGTTTTTCCACCCTGGCAAATTTAGCAAGGCCTATCTCCTGTCAGCAAAACTATTGAGTAATTTGATGGATAGATGTAAAATGCCATTCCCTAATTTAAAAAAAAAGAAGCAGAAGGAGCCATGCCATTCCATTGGCTGGCATAAGGTCTGACATCCTCCAGTACAAACTCCTTTAGCTGGGAGGATGCTGCAGAGCACACACAATTCCCAGGCAACAGCAGCACATTAGTCCTGTCTTATCTGTTACACTAGCACCATTACTTGGTAATTCTTTTTTGTTTTGTACTGTGTCTGCTAAGTACAATATGCCGCCCTATGCATTTGTGTTCATTAATTATTACAACAACATTCTGAGATAGGCCCTTTCATTACACTCATTTCACACAATGAAGCCAAAGCACACATTAGAATGTAGCAGGCACCAAGACACACAGGGGAGGCTAATGGATATCTGAAAAAGCAGAAGGGATTTTAGCCTGAAGGGGAGTGAGCACCAAGTGATGGCGCTAGTGTGATGAGCAAGGGTTTTGTCTGGGGGCAGGACCTTTTCGACCACGCTAAGGCCATAGACATTTCCCTAAGGAAAGACATAATAATGGAAGAGCTGCAAGAAGGGATGGGACCTGCTCAGGTTTACATTGTAAGTTAATCCTTTTCCTGCAGTGTGCAGAGTGGGTGTGAGGTAGACACGCAGAGCAGGGAGCTGCCAGGGGATGCAGGTGAGAGATGGTCTATGTGAGGGCAGAGGCAAGCAGAGCATTTCTGTTTCTTGGAAGCTGCTTCAAGTAGGCCTCACACTCACTCTCTACAGGTGTCCTTGGAGTTGTAGCCAGGAAACTCAGAATTTCATACTTTTAAGGGTATGTGTATATGTGTATATTATAGGCACACACATATAGTATATACTATATGTACATATGCACATATCTCTACATAAAATTATACAGACGTGATAATTACATATACATGTTCTTCTAAGGTTGAGTGTATATGTATGCATGCTATGTACTGCATATACATGCTATATATATGCATATGCTCATATAATATCTACTATTCAGTATGTACATATGTGGTCACTGATCCTAGATTGGTTGATAATATTTATCTTTTAAAATAAAACCTGGTCAGCAAGAACGAGGACATTTTTGTGATTTGTTCATTTTGAATTGAGCCTCACTCTGAGCTGGCCCTGCAGGCAGTGCTGTGTTGCTGCCCATGAGATAATGCTGGCTGGGCTTGAAGAATCAGGACTGTGTCCACAGGACACTGTGGAGGAGGATGGGTTTCCGAACTGGTTTATGATAGCCACCAGACATATGCCCATTGTCCGGATGACGGCTTCCTCTGCTAAATCCTCCATGATAAGAGCCAAAGACTTTATCTCTATGGAACCATGCGGGATGAGGCACAGCCATCCTGGGTCCACCGGGAGTCTTGTCCCCTGAGGACTTCCTTCATCATTAAATGTGCATGAAAGACCCACTCTGTCCTCTCCCCTCACTGCTTCTTCCCCTGTCTCTCCCAAGTGTGTTCGAAGGAATTTTTATGATGATGGACATGTTTTAGTGTGTGACATCCAGTATTTCAGCCCCCAGCCACATGTGGCCACTGCCCAGCTGCAAAATTGTTAGTGCAGACAGGGGACTGAATATTTAATTGTATTTCACAACTTTAAATCAAAGTTGAAATAGCCTCACATTATTGCTATTATTTGCAATACAGAACAGTGAAATGGAGAGGAAAGCCGGGAAGGAGATGGCTTTAAGCAGGGTGTGCTTTCTCTCTTACTGTGCAAATCAACCCTAAGAGCAGGAGCACAGGGGTCTGGTGACTATTTAGAACTGAGAGGGAAAGATACATGAGTTGCTATCTCAATACATCGTCCTGACACGGATGTATTCTCATTCGCTCTCATATGCTTGGATGCGGCCCTGTTTACAGGTTGGAGGGAGAGGCCCAGATTAATCACTGAAGCAGTGGTGGAAGGTTCTCCCCAGGCTGTGTGCCTCTCCCCTCCCCCATCCCACAGATCCCGCATGGGCAGCCTGGCCAGAGTGACACAGAGTTTCAGGTCACTCAAAATTTGGCTGGGTCAGTTTCAGGCTCAACTCAGTCAGCAGCCCTGTGCATTTCTCCGATACCCATGGCCCTGCTGTCTGTGTCAACCCCCCAGCTATGGCTCACCACACCCTCTCCTTTGTGAGATGTCTCACTGCTCCTGGAACATGTCCTTACAAAGCATGCTAGCCATGCACACCCTTAGAGATGCAGAAGATGAGTTGGTTGTCATGGCCAAGATGGAGAATCATTTGATCTTGCCAGTACAGTCACTGTCAAGTTCTCTATAGACAGTTTTCAATTTTCGGTTCCTATGCTTGTATCTTCCTCCCTCCCACCTTCTCCCTTGTTTCCTTCCTTCCAGCTACATGTTATTCATATACCACAAAATTCATTCATTTCAAGTATACTTTTCAGTGGTCTGTGGTAGTATTCACAATTATCACCACCGTCCAAATCCCAATGATTTTCATCAACCTAAAATGAAACCATATACCCACTTGCAGTGCCCTTATTCTCCTTTCTCCAATTCCTCGGCCACCATTAATCTAGTTTCTGCCTCCATGGACTTCCACATTCTGGATTTTTATATAAAAATTAAAACCATACGATTGCCAGCGTTTTGTTTCTGGATAGTTTCACATGACACAATGTTGTCATAATCCAGCCACATTATAGCACACCTCAGTACTTCATTCCTTTGTCTATATCCATTGTCCATATCCCACTGTCTACAAACACCACTTTTTATTCATCCATTCATCAGTTAATGAATGTTAGGTCGTTTCTACTTCTGGTCTATTTTGAATAAGAATGATATGAATATTATGTACAAGATTTTAATTTTAAACATATGTTTTCACTTTTCTTGAGTTTATACCTACAAGAGGAATGGTTCAATCATATAATGATTCTTGACATTTTAAAATAATTACAAAACTCTTTTCCATAGAGGATGGACAATTTGCCATTTTTATCAGGAGTTTTTGAGGATTCTGATTCCTCCACATCCTTGCCAACACTTTTTGCATTTTTATGATAGTCTTTCTAGTAGATGTGAAATCACATCTCCTTATAGCTTTGCTTTGCATTTTCCTCATGGCCAATGGTGTTGAATGTCTCTTCATGGTAAAATATTTTGCCATTTTTAAACTTGGGTGACTTCTCTCTGTGTTGTTGAGTTATAAGAATTTTGTATACATTCCTAACATGAAATTCTTATCTGATATATTATTTGAAAATACTTCAATATTGGTTTCCTTTACAATTTTTAAGATAAATAAAATAAATTTCACTATATAGTCAATACTTAGCATATGATGTTATGGTCTAAGATTGTCAAAAGATTACTGTAGGGTCAGCATTGTGGCAGAGTGGGTAAAGCTGCCACTGATGAAGCTGTCATCCCACATCAGAGTGACAGCTGGTGTTATGGCTGCTATACTTATGATCCAGATTCCTGCTAATGTTCCTGGGAAGGCGGTGAAAGAGGGCCAAGATCCTGGGCTCCTGCCACCCATATCAGAGACCTAGATGAAGTGAAATATCAGATAAAAGATCTCTCTCTCTTCTTCTTCTTCTCCTTTTTCCTCTTCTTCTTCTTCCTCCTCCTCTTCCTCTTCCTCCTCCTCCTCGTCGTCTTCTTCTCTTCTTTTTTTATCTTTTCTTTTTCCATGATGGTTGTGCCAATTGACATGCCCACATACTATGTATAAAACATTCCTTTTCTCCACACTTTCATCAATTTTGATTTTTTGTTGATAGCCATCCTCATGGGTTTGAGGTGACATTTTATTATGGTTTGATTAGTATGTGCCTGATCATTAATGATATTGATTCCTTTTTTCTGTACTTGTTGGCCCTTCTCATATTTTCTTTTCTTTTTTTTAAAGATGTATTTATTTATTTATTTGAAAGAGATAGAGAGAGCAGAGGCAGAGAGAGAGAGAGAGAGAGAGAGAGAGAGAGAGAGAGAGAGGTTTTCCATTTACTGATTCACTCCCCAGTTGGCTGCAATAGCTGGAGCTGCACCAATCCAAAGCCAGGAGCCAGGAGCTTCTTCCAGGTCTTCCATGTAGGTGCAGGGACCCAAGGACTTGGGCCATCTATTACTACTTTTCCAGGCCATAGCAGAGAGCAGGATCCAAAATGGAGTAACCAGGACTTGAACCAGTACCCATATGGGATGATGGCACTGCAGGCAGTGGTTTTATCCACTATGCCTCAGTGCCGGCTCCCTCATATTTTCTTTAGAGGAATATCTATTCAGGTTGCCTATTTTAAAAATTGAGTCATTTGTGTTCCTTTTACTTTCATATATGGTTGACTCAGGGCAAATTAGGATCCTATTTTTTTCTCCAATATTTTACTCTACATTTTTCAAATACAGTCATGTGTCATTTGATGATGGGGATACATTCGGAGATGTGTGCTGTTGGATGAATTATTCCTTGTGCAAACATCACAGAGTGTTTAAACAAACCAAGATAGCACAGCCTGCATGCATTGATTGTACACAGTGTAGCCTTTCATTACTTTTAATTTTGTTTACAGGTCAATCACTTGATATGACCTCTTGCTGGCAATGTTGGCAGTATGTTTTGTACATTTAGGAGCCATGAAGAACAAAACTAAATCAAGCAACAGAGAAACTGATGCAATCATGGGATGCAGTAAACACAGATGTAGGAGGCTGTTGCCAGCACAAAAAGGCACACTGTATTACAATAGTTTCTTTTCTTTTTTTAAAATTTTTTTTAAATTTTTTTGACAGGCAGAGTTAGAGAAAGAGAGACAGAGAGAAAGGTCTTCCTTCTGTTGGTTCACCCTCCAAATGGCTGCTATGGCTAGCGTGCTGTGCCATTCTGAAGCCAGGAACCAGGTGATTCCTCCTGGTCTCCCATGTGAGTGCAGGGCCCAAGTACCTGGGCCATCCTCCACTGCCTTCCTGGGCCACAGCAGAGAGCTGGACTAGAAGGGGAGCAACTGGGACAGAACCGGCACCCCAACCGGGACTTGAACCCCGGGGTGCCAGTGCCGCAGGCGGAGGATTAGCCTAGTGAGCTGCAGGGCCGGCCTACAATAGTTTATTTTCTATAAGTAGAAAGAATACAATGAAAATAACAATAGAAGGTATAGCATAATAAATAGATAAGCCAGTAACTTGGTTGCTTACTATCAATTTCAAGTACTATACATTGGACTTAATTGTATGTGCTGTACATTTATATAATTGGCCATAGGACTGGTAGTACTTTAACTTTGTTTGTACCAGTGTCTCCACAAACACGCTAGTAATGCTTTGTGTTAGGATGCTTTAAGGACTAGAAGGTCACCAGGAGATGGGACTTTTTCAACTCCATTATTGAACCTCCATCACATGTAGAGCCTGGCATTAGCTGAAACATCATTATGCAACAAGGAATGTATACATACACATTTTTGAATTGCATAGTGAACTCCTATGTACTTATTACACTGACTGTACGAACAAAGTTTTATCACATATCTGCTGATGTTATTTCCATTTTTCCTTCTGTCTTTCTGAACATTGCTGTCATACCCCTCCTTATTTCTCCTAAACCTTCATAGTTTCCTTTTTCTCCATACCCATCAAGGTAGTGATCTACTCTCAGGTAGGGAGACAAAAATATAACAATTCCAAATTGTTCTGTTCAAAAAGGAGAGAATCCAGTTATTACTCATAAGAATTACATTGGGGGCTGGCATCACGGTGTAGTAAGTTAAGCCTCCACCTGTGCATCAGCATCCCATATGGGCATCAATTAGAGGCCCAGCTGCTCCACTTCCAATCTAACTCTCAGCAAATGGTCTGGGAAAGCAGTGGAAGATGGCCCAAGTCCTTGGGCCCCTGCATCCATGTGGGAGACCCGGAAGAAGGTTCTGGTCCTTGGCTTCAGATAGCCCAGCTCGGGCCACTGCAGCCATCTTGGGATTGAACCAGCAGATACTAGATCTCTCTCTGTCTCTCCCTCTCTCTGCCTATAACTCTGCCTTTCATTTAAATAAATAAATTTTCAAAAAAAAACAGAATTACATTGAACAGGAACATAATGTCATGCAAATAGTTTGGAATTCAGAATTCTTATGCCCTTCTTTAAGCTTATAAGCACTTCCTCCTTTTGCTCCTGGTGACCTACAGAAGTAATAGGTGTCTTTCATGATAGCTTCCTCTTGGTGTGTACTTCAGTGCCAAAGTCAAGCATCTGGACTTTCTTTTAAAGATGTTGTGAGTGAAAAGTCACCCCCTCCAGTGCCTTATTTTATGTCCCCAGACTTAATAGTGCCAGTTCTGTGGCCATTGTGTCCACCTGCTTTATTTGCTCTAAAACAGAAATTCAGCAGAATCTCATAGGGGCTGAAGAATTGCAAGTGAAAGAATGTCTACCCTGTATGAATTTTGCATAGCCCTGGGGGACAGAGAATGGAAATGAAATTTGCCACTGTGTAAAAGCAGCAGTTAAGACGATGTGGCTGAGTTGAAGATGACTGGCAGAGGAATGAGACAGAACATTGAAGGGAGCTGGGGATACTGGTGAAGGATTTATTTTGCCCATTTCCCCATTCTCTTTTCTTGGTTTTGTCATCTGCTTCTCATGCCATCACTACTTTAAGACCAATCTGAATTTTTGGAGCATTGCCATTCCACATACTTATTTCCACACATGAACATGAACAGATGTTTACATTATAATGTCAAATGTGCCAGCTGTTCTCATGTCAGAATAAGCATCTATGCATTTTATTTAAAAGTAAAACAAAGCTTTTCATCCTCATTGCCAGCAAACATCCATTTGAATAAAGTTCCCTGCCTTCTTTTGCCTCTTCTCCCTCCCTCTTTCCCTTTTTCCTTCCTGCCTTCTTTTCTGCTTCTGAAAGAATCAAGGATATTTGCTATTTCTGAATATATTGTAGAGGGCCAGTGCCCAATGACATCAGCACATAAATATGAATGACTTGTTCTTATCATTGTACACAGGATAAAATGGAACATTAATTCTGTTCTTTAAGAATTTGTCCGAGAGTTAGGTCTGCGTGTTTAAGTTTCCATCCACAGCTATGAAAGGCTAAGGCTGGTTACATTCCTCCAGGCAAATGTCCATAAATGTTGACAGCTGTTAACATATGAACACCACTGCCTATTGGACTTTTTTTCTCTGATTGTCATACCAAGAAAATCAGAAGAGGAAGGGTTCCTCGGATTAAATTGCTTTAGTTCCGTGTTTCT
Source organism: Lepus europaeus (assembly GCF_033115175.1). Classification (NCBI taxonomy): domain Eukaryota; kingdom Metazoa; phylum Chordata; class Mammalia; order Lagomorpha; family Leporidae; genus Lepus; species Lepus europaeus. Next base: position 58,612,692 of record NC_084827.1, read on the forward strand.
TATAAAGATAACAACTTAAGGGATTTAGGAACTCACTGCCAGGATTATACTGCAAGTAACTTTATCTGCAAAGTGAGACTGGTAGACTGGGACCTTCTCACTTAGTTACAGGTAAAGATGTTCCCCAGGGAGTCCCTCTTGTTCCATCTGGGCAGGTAGATCTGCTTCAGAGTGATCGCTAATGCCTACATGAAGTTTTTTCCTGTTTTTTTCATCCTGATTTCCTCAACAGAATTAACCAAGCAAACATAATAAGAGAGTATGAGGACACAAAGTGTGAAACTCATTATATCATTATTCCAGGAACATGCCCAAGGCTGCAGTCTGTTTTCTAAACTCTGTCCATTAGAAGAAAAAATAGACTATTATGCAGTCCTTATATGTCTAGGCAGAACGTGTTAGAACATTAAGAAGTGATTCTAAAATAGTGCTAACTGAGAAGACAGGATACCTCTTCCATGCTTAGAATTATATCAACTCATTCCCAATGCTTGTCTTAGTGTAAATATAGGAAAAAAATCAAGGCAGAAGGAAAACTCCTGGTATTTATAGCTGTCTGCTGGTTGCAGTGTTCTTTGCCATGGCTTACAAATCCCTATGTAATCCCGCGGCCTCTCTCCCTGCCCACAGCCCAACTCCTATGAATCCCATCTCCCATTCCACCCCCAGTCAAACCTGAAGACTCTATCCCTGCATGCCCAGAGCAGCATCTGCAGCAGCTGGTCCCTCCCCCTGAACTGCTCTCCCTGCATGTGCCTGCTTCTTGCATTCCCTCACATTCAAGCTTGGCTTAAAACCAGCACCACTTTTTCTAAGAGGTCTGTCCTCAGAGAGACCCTTTTGCTCCCACCTCTTTTCTCCATACCTAATTCTTCCTAATGTCTTCTACCTTTGCTTTTTCTTATCCTCAGTACTTTCCTTTTACATGTATACTATATGATTATACTATGTAACATACAACATTTTATATATGTTAGAGTATAGTTATAAATGATATGAGGGTATTTTAAAAAGATTGTAGATACTAGAATTAAAAGATAAGTTCATTTTGGTGTAAATATTTAAAATCTGCATATTCATAATGTACATTTTCCATAAAATTTCTGAAGAACCCTTGTACGTGCATGTATGTATGTTGTAGAATGGTTTTGTGTGTGTGTGCATGTGTGTGCGTGATGCTCCCTTCGGCAAAGGCTGGTTATGTTTGTGATACTTAAGTCTAGTGATGCCAATCCTGTGGTTGGAACAGTACCTGGTGTATCATAGGCCCTCTCTAAGTATGTATTTAATGCATGAAGGTTGGGTTAGACTCATACAGTTTAAAAAGACAAATTATTCTTTTGTAAAAAGAAATGTTTAGTTGAGAGAGAGAGAGCTCACATCAGCTGCCTTACTCCTCAAATACCTGCAGCAGCTGGAGTCAGCGCTGGCAAAGGCCAGGAATGAAGGAATCCCATGTGGGTGCAGAAGCCCAACTATTTGAGCCAGCAGCACTACCCCTCAGTCTGTGAATTAACAAAAGCTGGATTCAGGAGTCAGAACTATCAATCAGGTCCCTAGGCACGCAGATGCTCTCCCTCCTAAATAAAACCCCACAAGTCTTTAAAAGTGAGGAAGGTGGGAGTAGCACATAATTAACTAGCATAAAATCCAGAGCCAAATTTAAAGAGACTCAAATGCCTAGAAAATGACTGACTTTTGAATTTAAAAAGGCAGCCATTAGCAAACTATGCTTTCCCACCCTGCCACCTGCTGGGAGGTGTGTTTGAGAATGCTGTGGACTGGCATGATGACTCTCATCCCTGTGATCTTCCAGGCAAAAGGAAATTCAACCAAGTTGCTCTGCCCAGGTCTCCTCCCTCCTACCTGCCTCGCAGCAGCATACCCGGAAGTTAACAATGGGACTTTGTAGGTTTGGCCTTGAAACGAGAGGATTATGAAGCAGCTGGCTCTGGATCTAGGTTGCTGCTCCACATCACTGGAAAGGAAGTTACTGGAAAGGCAAGTGTTCCCTTCCCAAATGTTAGAAATAATAGGCTTTGTGAGGTCTGGGAAGAAGGAAAAAGGCAGAATTGAAAGTTTTGTGTGTGTGTGTGTCAAATCATTTCATGCCTGTGGGCCACAGTTATAGCACACTGCAAATGGCTAATTTTAGGATGATTTTTTTTGGAAGAATTTACAAAAGTATGAAAATCTGAGAATAGGTGGATCTTCTGCAAAAGCATTGTCTGTCAGTCCTAACTTATTTGTCATGGTTCCTCTGGCCTTCAAAGTATCCTGGTGGAAGACAAACTTAGAATCATGCAGTGACACAGAGGAAAGAGGGTGACAGGCTCTGACCAGGGCAAGCCCAGAAATGACCTGCCTTAAGGTACAGGAAAATAAACTTTGGGCAAAGGACTTGTGTTAGGTAGGAAGTCAGTTATGAGCTTATGTGTGTGTAACAGGCCTAAAGAGAAGACATCTGTGTCCAGCATATGCATCTGCATCTCAAAGTCATCCCGATAATGTTTTAGGGGCAGCCTGACCCTCGTATCCTTCCCTGCCCCCTTCTACCTGATAACCTGCCAGGTGGAGGTCCCCACCCCCTCTGCCTGACAATTTTCCATAATCTTCCAGGTGCAGCCCAGTATCTGTATCTCAAACACCCTGCTCCCTTCCCTCAACTGGACTGCGCGCTCAGCTCTCTGCATCTTTACTGAGCCGCCCGCCTGGCCTGGTCAGGTGTAATCTCTCCACTCCTTCCTCCTCCCCAGTCTCTCAGGCTCTGTCTGGAGAGGTGCCCATCCATCCTTACAGATGTCCCTTTCTAATAAACCTTGCTATTTTACCTCCCACTACTCTCTGTCTCACACCTAAATTCTTTCTTGCGCAAAGACAAGAACCCTGCAATTTCTCCGGTAACACTTGGTTTTTTCAAAACTCTGTACAAAATAAAATATTCTTTTTGATATGAGCAACTGCCATTTTGTCAAGCAAGTGAGATTAAAAACACTCAAAAGAATGGCACTTTGTTCAAGATGCACCACATTATCCTGTTGTCTAAATGGATGCAGACTAACATAAATGTGAATAAAGTTTAAAGAAAAAAAATCCCTAGCTCCCTCCACCTGCTCCACCGATACCATGGACATTCAGATTTCTAGATAAACAAACAAACAAACAAATACATTTCTACCATGTCCAGGACCACAGGGAGGATTTCAGGAGTGCTCAACCCTGCGCCAGGCTAACATTTTCCTGACTCACCATCTATTTCTCTAAGATGGCAACCTTCTGTTGCAGAACACCCCTCTCTACAAAATGCTTGGAGGAGATGCTGTAGAGCCCCAAACCTGTGTCCACTCACTCAGTGCACAGGAAGCTGATGATTGGCATTGGGAAGGTGGAAGAAAGCAGGTGTTTCTTTGCATAGTGCATAGAAAGGATCCAGGCAGCTATCACTTAATCCCTGGGTGCCCTGAGGAGTAAGGGGTGAAGGCTCTTGTAGGTTGAAGTTGTAGGTTGAAGGCTGCAGAGTGCATGTTCAGCTTGTGCCCAAGTTTCTGATGGGTCAGTGGTGCTCATAACCTTCCATTGATTGGCCAGTGTTTCTGTACTTTTTAGAGAATAAGCAAAGTCTTTTAAAAATTTATTATATAAAGGGAGTAGATTTCATGTATTACATTGGTAGAGTTCCAAGAGGATAACCCAACTTCCCTCCCCTCTTTCTTCCCCAGTTCCTCTCCTTCTCTCCCTTCTCTTTTCACTAATTTTGCAAAGGTATATTTTCCAAAGATATATTTAATAACAGGCTTAATTCAACACCAACCATAATATTTAACAATTAAAAATTAGGAAGAATTTTTATGGTAGCCAAGTAGGCTTGAGTAAGTCTTTCTCTCCCTCTCAGATAAATAGACATAAAGAAATTTAATACCAAATTGATCTTTTAAGAGCTGGGAAGAGTAGGGGGAAGGGTGGAATGGGGAAAGATTGAGTGTTGTGTATTAAGTTATAATAAGATAAGAATAAGAATTTCTGGGATTGTATTATAGAGCAGGATGACTATAGATATTTATAACACACTGTATTTTTTTCTTAAAAAAAAGAAACAGGAAGGAGTTTGGATTTTTTTTACCACAAAGAATTGACAAATGTTTGAGCAAATAGATATTGTGTTACATAGGATGCTTCAAAACATCCTATGGTATTCCATATGTATGTCTAAATTTTTTGTATTAGTTAGCATTTTTCTAAAAAAATTGCTATAAAAATTTCTCATCAGCCTCAAGTATCATACATTTCCTTTCAAAGCAATAAAATTGGAATTAAATTATTATTCCAATTGGACATTTTCAGGTATAAGTGAGGGAAGATAAATTTTCATGTACTGGTATTGATAAAATTAAAAATAAAACTGTATCAATGATGTCATAGAAAATGCTCTAGTGACTAAAGGGAGTTAATTAGTCAAATAGACAGTTGGACCCAAATGCTATTTTAATTAAGGTTTTTCAGAATAATCTGAGTATTTACAATTGAACTTATATGTTCTTTGAATTTTTTATAAAGATTTATTTATTTGAAAGAATTACAGAAAGAGAGAGACAGAGAGAATCTGAGAGAGAGAGAGAGAGAGAGCAAGAGAATCTACTATCTTCTATTCACTGGTTCACACCCCAAATGTCTACAATGGCCGGAGCTGGGCTGATCCAAAGCTGGGGGTCAAGAGTTTCATCCAGATCTCTCACATGAACGTGCAGGGGCCCAAGCACTTGGGTCATCTTTTGCTAAATTCTCCAGGGCGCTCACTAAGAAGGGGAGCAGCCAGGACTCCACCAGTGCCCATAGGGGATGTCCGCATTGCCAAAAGCAGCTTAACCTGCTGTGCTGCAGTGCTGGCCCCTTTCATTTTTTATCTATGTGCTTTTTACTTTGAATTTATGATTGCTGAATTGAAAAATTAATTAAATTTTTTGTTGCATATGTATTGCTGCACGAACCTGACTGTTAACTCAGTCAAACTGAAGTGTGTATAAAGAGGAAACTGCTTAAGGGGTGCGGCAGGAATTGAGTGAAGGCTGCTGGACTGTAGCAAAACGGGGTGTCTGCACTAAGCCTGGTGTTGGGGAGGAGACCTAGTTGGAGCAGTGAATGAGCCTCTCTGTCAGATGACAGTGGAGTCAGTGAAGAAACTCAAACACTTATAGTTCCACTAAAGCTAAGCGTAAGCCAGAGGTAAATGCCACCGTGTCTCCCTCTTCTCAACTTCCTGCTGGCTCTCTCATTGGTCAGAAATCAGAAGAACTTGGTGCAGGTGCAGGGCATCCTCTTGGGGCACAAAGTAGAATAAACAAAGGAAGAGACTGTATCTTGGGGACCGAGGGTTCAAAGGGAATAATTAACAGGAGGGGGATGTAAATTACACCTCTATCCATTATTGTCACAGAGGCTTGCTTGCACCAGTGCCTCTTTGTGAGGATTGCATTTCCTGGCATTCCGTAGAGTAAGGACACTACAGAGAGTTCCCTCGCTCCTGTCTTTTGCTTGAGCATAAGTGTGACTTGGTGATGGTGGCAGTGAGTCCACACCGTCACTTAGTGATCATCAACTATTGGCATTCATTGGAGCCAGAATTGCTCAGCTGCTGACAACTGTGGTTAATTGGCAGTTATTTATGTAGTTTTATGTTACTGTGGGCTTATCTGACTCCAGAGAAGCTTAAGAGGTGGATTCTTTCTCCGCTGTACCCTGGGCAAGGGGACCGGGCTGTGGCACACCTTTCTGAAAGCTGACAGGCAGAGCTGACTCACTCCCAGGTACTGCCTTCTGTTGTACAGTGTGGAGCAGAGTTTTGTGCGCGATAAGCAAAACTGTGAGGTGGGCAGTATCTAGCATAATTTTTTTTTGCCTCAGGACCTTCTAACATTAGCAATTTTCTTTAGGGAATCGCTACTACAATCAGAACTCTCCTTCACACTGAGATATAAGTAGAAGCAATTGCTTGAAGAAGCACTTCCTGTTTCCTGGGGAGGGAGCCTGAATGTTCATTTTATTGCACATCACAAATGAGATCACCTGCACAGGCCACACAGGCAACATAAATGAACGCATTATTTCCACATAGACCTTTTTTTGTGTAACCATTGTAAGAGCATTAAGAAAACTTCAGGGAAAATTAAATTAAAAGAACTATTTCAGTGCAAAAAATTTTGAAATGTACATGTAAGAGGGGTCTTTAAGAAGCTTATAAAATGGGATTGGCATTGTGGCATAGCAGGTTATGCCACTGCCTATTTCCATACGGGAGTGGTTCAAGTCCTGGCTGCTCCACTTCTGATCCATTTCCCTGCTAATACGCCTGGCAAAGCAGCAGAAGGTGGCCCAAGTGCTTGGTCCACTGAACTCATGTGGGAGGCCCAGAAGAAGCTCCTGGCTTCTGGCTTTGGCCTGGCTCAGTCCCGGCTACTCCTTCTGTCCCTTTCTATTTGTAAATCTCATTTCAAATTAATAAATCTTAAATTTTTCTTTTGGCTGGCGCCGCTGCTCAATAGGCTAGTCCTCCACCTGCAGCGCTGGCACACCGGGTTCTAGTCCCAGTCGGGGCGCCGGATTCTGTCCCGGTTGCCCCTCTTCCAGTCCAGCTCTCTGCTGTGGCCCGGGAGTGCAGTGGAGGATGGCCCAAGTGCTTGGGCCCTGCACCCCATGGGAGACCAGGAGAAGCACCTGGCTCCTGCCTTCGGATCATTGCAGTGTGCCGGCCGCAGCGCTGGTCGCAGCGACCATTGAAGGGTGAACCAACGGTAAAGGAAGACCTTTATCCCTGTCTCTCTCTCTCACTGTCCACTCTGCCTGTCAAAAAAATAAAATAATAATAAAATTAAAAAATTAAAAAAAATTAAAGTTTATGGAAAATGTGTATTATGAAAAAACTATGCATGAATTTAAAAAGTTGTTTGCACCAAATTAAATGTATTTTTGCCTCATTCGCCACAAGCTTTTGAAATATTCTCTTAAATATTTAGGAAAAATCCAACCTTTCTGAAAGACGTCAAATTATAGTTTTTATAAAGTTGAAAAGTGACACTCACATGAATAAACACATTCTGAAAATGTATACTCATTAAGGAGGGGAGCAGCAGGGTGGTAAATTTGATTCAAAAAAACACTTGAGGAACAGAGATTTGTGTAGTTAAGCCAGAAATAATGCTATAGTTTTCTAATTCAGAGATAGAACTGATTAATAAAATAACAATTGCCGTGTAAGACAATAAAATATAACTGCTGGAGTTAGAAATCCTTAGTATCTCTACTGAACGAAATCTATGAGTTAACATGTATTGTGGTCCCAATTAACAATAGAGAGTATGTCAAACAAAGGTAAATCCCCTAAAGAAATAATTAATCCCCTAGATGATGAAATAATCTTCCAGAGAATTACATTGACTATTGGACGGGGCCTGTTTAACAATGTTTCTGTATGACATTGAAGGAATTCACTCATCTCTTTGTCTTATTTCCAAGTTCCAAATCACTTCTCTTAAGAACATAACATATTGGGTCCACATTAGGACACAGCAGACTAAGGCAGCACCTGCAATGCAAGCATCCTGTATGAGCACCAGTTGGAGTCCCAGCTGCTCTACTTCCCCTACAGCTCACTGCTAATGTGCCTGGAAAAGCCACAGAAGATGGCCCAAGTGCTTGGGTTCCTGCCACTCACATGAGAGATCCTGGCTAAGGTCTGGCCCAGCCCTGGCATTGTGGCCATTTGGGAAGTGAACCAGCAGATGAAAAATCACTCTGTCTCTCTCACTGTCTCTGTAACTATTTTTCAAATAAGTTAATCTTATAAAACAAAAAAGAAAACACTATACTATTTTCTATTTTTCCTTAAAATTTTAGGATTTCTACACTAATTTAGATTTAAATGTAAATGCAATAACTTTCCCTTTAAGTCTTCTACAAAATTAGTGACATGAAAAAAGGTGGCTCTGTGTTTCAATTTTTGCCATACGTGGTAAATAGTGGGCAGTGAATACTCGGACTCAGAGTCTGCAGGTGAGGGGCACAGGATTGGAAAGACCCCATTGCATGCTCAGTGGAGCAGCTATTTTGGTAATGTGCACCAGGTGGTTCTGTGCCTTCTAATTTTCCAAGAGAATCCAGAAATCCAAACTTTTATGTTAAATCTCTTGATTTTTAAGAAAGTTGTGAAATTAATTTAAAACACCTTGGGACCTACAATCTTGGGATATCTGTCTAGGATGCTTCTCCATCTTGCAACTTCTTTAAGTTTAACAAAATAAGACTCAATGTGGAAATTTTTGTTTGGCAGGTGGTTTGGTACATATCTGCCATGGAAAGACCATGGATTTCCCATATGTGATAATACATTAAGATCATGGAGCCTAGACTATCTAGTGGATGTCTGTGGAGTAGACGGGATATGCTGTGCTGGAGACAGGATCCCATTTCTCTCTGTGCAGCCAGATCTCCCTGTCTCCTGCCTGTGAGCCCAGCTGACTCCTCAGTCCACTGCAGCCTAGCTCCCCCTTGCAAATGTGTGGAAACTGTCTTTGCACAGTGATCTGGGACCACCTGTGTGTTCAACATGAGGAGCCTCATTAATCCATGTCCAGTCTGATATTTAGGTGGCATTTAAGTGTGTTCTGCTTTTTCAAAAATCAATGTTGATGTTTCGGAAAATGTCCTTCTCTGCTTTTCTTCTTAGCCACCTCTGCTCATTCTTCCATCTTCCCCTCCCACATCATTTGAGCTTCTCGTCTCTTCACTTCACTACCATCCTTTCATAAAACCCCATAGTGAGTGGCACCAGCAGAAAATGCCCCTTTTCTGCTTTCCTCTGACATCCAAGTGGTCACTGGTACTTCAAACTCTGTATCTAATAGTCTCAAAACTACTTTTATTTTCCCTGTCCCTTCCTGCTTAGGTTTAGGCTCATCCTGTTTTGTATGACTTGTATTGAGATGTTTTTGGATATAAGGAAAAATAAAAACAGTGCAAAAAGTCTTAAACAGTAGGGAAATTGGTTGTTTCATTGACTAAAAGGTTGTATATTGGGGAAGCTCTAAGACTGTTTAATTCAGTATCTCATCATCTATTTTCTGTTTTGGCTGTTTTCCTTGAACCTCATTCTTATCTTCCCCCAATAGAATTTCCAGGATCTCAAAAAAAAGAATAACATCCATTACCAGAACGTCTTACAACTCATTTTAAAGGACTGGCCCAGTATCTTTTTTACACCTTAGGGGCCAAGCATTGTCTAATACACCTCTGTCTAAAACAATCACTGCAAAAGAAATGTAAGCACATGGATCAGATTAGATCAGTTATGGTTAGACCAGTTATGATTTAGTTTTCTTCTGATTCCTACTTCCCTTGAGGTTCACATATGGTACATACTACTACTAGAAGTACTACTACTGCTACTACTACTACTACAGGTGCTAGCATTGTGGCATGGCGGGGAAAGCAGCTGCTTGCAACACCAGTATCTTATATGAGCGCTGGTTTGAGTTGTGGCTGCACTGCTTCTGATCCAGCTGTTTGACAAGGCGTCTGGGAAAGCAGCAGGTGATGCTCCAAGTCCTTGTGCCCCTGCCACTCACATGGGAGGCCCGGATGGAGTTCCAGGCTCCTGGCTTCAGCCTGGCCCATCCCAGCCATTGCAGCTATTTGGGGAGTGAATTAGTAGCTGGAAGATCTTTCTCTTTCTGTCTCTGTAACTTTGCCTTTGAAACACATAAAACAAAATCTTTTGAAGTAGTAGCAGTATCAACAAAAATAATAATGACAACTTAATATGAGCATGGCAGATGCTATTGTAAGCATTTACTTACTTTACTTCATTTAATCCTCACAACTGTGTTGGCAGATAGCATTCCTAATCCAATTATATGGATGAAAAATAAAGCTTAGGAAGCTTAAGGATTTTGACCAAGATAACAGCTACTAAGATTTATGTGCAAGCTGAGTGATTCCAGGGTTCTGGTCTTACTCATTTATATTCTATCAAATAGAGGATTTATTAGCATGAGAGAAGAGTATGTGGAGGGAAAATTGCTGGGTAATGTCTTAGTTCATTTAGCTGATAACAATAAAATATCACAATCTGTGTATTTTACAAACAACAGGAGCTTATTTCTCACCATTCTGGAGGTTGAAAAGTCCAGGACAAAGGCAGATTTCCTATCTGGTGAGGGCCTACTTTCTGGACCACAACTGATACCTCCTCACAGCATCTGTATGTTGAAAAGGATCAAGGGCTCGTTCTCAAGCCCCTTAGAGTAGGACATTAGCCCTGTTCCTGAGGGCTGTGCTCTCAAGTGCCCCACCTGCCATGTTTTTGGCATGAGATAGGACACAACACTGAAGAAATGCATAGAATGATTCTCAGCAGCTCAGAAATGAGTAAAACCGACCTTTGAAATTGGGCATTTATAGTACAGGAAATGGTGTCATAGTCCCTTGGCTTACGAACAGACCACATCACAGCTGAATGCAATCACATAATTTAACTGACCTCTAATAATCTTTGTTCATTTTGCTTGATGAGTTGTCACACACACTGGCTGAAATGTAAGTGCTCTTCATGGATTGAGAGAAGGGAAAGGAGATTTATTTCTCGTTTTATTTAATGACCCTCAATTAAGCTCAAATCATGTACGAGGGGCTTGAGACATAAACATGACAAAACAAAGATAGAATACAGAAGCATTGTCCTTGTCATAGTGTCTTCTTCTGTCTAAGAGGGTAGAGAAACAAGGAAATAAGAACAGTGGTTGGATGTGATCTCTTCTATCAGCAGCATAAACAGAATGGTTCAGGAATGAGAGGGGTCTCCAACTGATCTGGGGCATGAGGAAAGGCTTGTATGATGCTTCCCGGAGAAGCTGAGCTTAATGATGGGACATGTTTATGGGTTGGCTGTCAGGACAGGTGATCTGGGAGGAATCCCAGGGTGCGAATCCACTTGCTTTGCTTTATTTCACCATTTACATCTCCTGTGTCCTATGGGTGACTTTAGAACCACACTAATAGACAGTGTAGCTCTCTTTAGTTTTAACAATTGTCACCCTGGGAAGTTTATGTACCCTTTGCATACAGATAGCTGCTGTATCCTCGTTAAATAAACAACCCCTATAGATTTCAGACTGGGAGGTTGAGGTTTTCTCATTTTGACCTTCAACGCTTCAATGTTTCATTTTCTGAGCAAATACCAGATCCACAATGTGTGGGGTCAAAGTTGTAATGGGGAGGTCATGCTAATCATTGCAAAGAGAGATTTAAATTTAAATCCATGAGCTCCACCAAGCAGACAGTGAGCTATGCCAAATATGAGTGTGCCCAGTGCTATAAAGACAAAAATGCTTTGTCCAGTTCACTCCTTTTATGGAGCCTGGGTTTTACCAGGAGTGCAGATTTTTTTCCATGGCCGATAACAATGATGATGAAAGGACCTCTCTTTGTCACTCTAGAACTTTGTTTTTATATCTGGAAGTAGCTATTCAAAATGTAGTTTTAGATCAAGCAGTTGCTTTATGTATTAAAGTTATAGGTCTTAAAAACAGAATTGTTATGCTTTAAGGCTTAGATTCATCTTATTCCATTTATAAGTTTAAATAGTGTTACCAATGAGAGGATTTTGTATAAAATGTGGATCCCCTTACAAACCTCATCAAATCCCTTAAAATTATCCAGTATGCATTTACTAATCTAATAGATGCACTTTTCTTCTTAAGGAGAGACCCTCCAATAACAAATTTTAATGTAATATCAGTTGTAATAGGCTCCTGTTCTCAACCTAGGCCCTTGTCCACAAATGCTAGGCAAAAGGAAGGGGTTGTCACAAATCAAGAGGTGCATTTTATTGATCATTCTGACCCCTTCTCCTGCCCTCAACCTGCAGTGCTTCTTCTCTCCAACATGTGCTAGGGCATGTCTGATTTATTTAGTCATTTCGGGTGATGCTAACCACATTCTCCAAGGACTGATGAGACTTTAAATTAGAAATTGAAATCTTTTAGAAGACACAGCCTATGCTGAACACTGTGATGGACTCCAAGTGAGAGCTTACGTCAGACCTGGCAGTCTTCCAAGGACAATGAATCACCTTCAAATAGTGTCCCAGATTCTCCATACCTTGGTACTTATGCATAGCTCTTGTCCCTTCAGAGTATGCTCCATGGAGCTGCTTTTTTAAGGAATGCTTAGTAAGGTACTACATCACTTAATAGAAGGATATGTTGTGAAACATGTCTGTTAGGTGATTTTCTTGTTTTGCAAACATCATTGAGTACATGACACATTACATGGTTGCATTTCACTAGGAGATGGAATCTGAGGCACCACCTTTGTGTGTGTGGTCAATCGTTGGTCCAAATGTCATTATGCAACAAGTGACTGCCCTGTATTACTTCAAAGGGTAAGAAATATGTTTTCGTCTGTTTCTGCTACAAGAACGGAGTGCCTGACACTGAGTCATTTAGGAAGAACAGGAATTCATTCCCTCGGTTCTGGAGGCTGAGTTCTGGCATCTGGTAAAGACCTTCTTGTTGTGCTACCCCATGGCAGAAGGCAGATGGGCAGGAGAGGGATGGAGCGAGCCAGAGGGGCTGAACTTGGGTTTGTCAGCAGCTCTCTTCTGTGATGTGACAGCAGCCCATCGTGGGTGCATTGCCCAAATCACCTATTAAACACTGCTGTATTGAGAATTAAGTTTCCAACACGTGGAAAGTGGGAGACATATTCAACCTATTGCAGACACATATTATATAATAATATATATTTGACTTTATACTACATATTTTTCAATATGCAGATATATTTATGCAGGTCCACTTATACATATAATGCATATTTTTAGGAAAACATCCATAGAGAAGTATTTTTTAGTTTTTATTTATATAAAGGGAACAAACCACATATTTCATATATATCGTTTTTTAAGATTTACTTATTTATTTGAAAGGCAGAGTTACAGAGAGTCAGAGGCAGAGAGAGAGAGAGAGAGAGAGTTCTTCCATCCACTGGTTCACTCCCAAATTGGCTGCAATGGCCAGAGCTGAGCTGTCTGAAGCCAGGAGCCAGGAGCTTCTTCCAGGTCTCCCACGTGGGTGCAGGGGTCCAAGCACTTGGGCCATCTTCTACTGTTTTCCTAGGCCATAGCAGAGAGCTGGATCTGAAGTGGAGCAGCTGGGTCTTGAACTGGTGCCCATATGGGATGCCGGCACTACAGGAGGTGGCTTTACTCACTATGCCACGCACCAACCCCTCACATATACAGTTTTATGAACATAATAATACTTCCCATTCTGCCCTCACTCCCTGACTCATTTCCACCCTCCCTCCCCCTTGTTTTCTAATGTTTTCTTTTAATTTTTACAATGGCATACTTTCATTTTACTTTATAATCACAAGCTTAACCCTCCACTACCTAAAGAATTCAACAAGCAGTAATTATGAAAAAAAAAATATGTTTCTCAAGAGTGTAGCTAAGGGCTATAAATAATAATCTTAAAATGTCAATTTTGATCATATAAATGACATTTTTTACCCTGTATATTAGTTACCACAAATCAGGGAAAACATACGATATCTGTCAGAGCAATTGAGAGGGAGGAATGGAAGCAGAGGTGGATGGAGGGATGCCCATCTGATTGTTTATTTCCCAAATGGCTGCAATTGCTAGGACTGGGACAGTCTGATGCTAAGAGCCAGAAGATCCATCTGGGTCTCCCAAAGGGATGTCAGGGGCCCAAGTAGTTAGGCCATCCTTTTTTTTTTTTTTTTATTTGACAGGTAGAGTTAGAGAAGAGACAGAGAGAAAGGTCTTCCTTCCATTGGTTCACTCCCCAGGTGGCCGCTAGGGACAGCGTTGCGCTGATCCGAAGCCAGGAGCCAGGTGCTTCTCCTGGTCTCCCATGTGGGTGCAGGGCCCAAGGACTTGGGCCATCCTCCACTGCCCTCCCGGGCCACAGCAGAGACCTGGACCGGAAAAGGAGCAACCGGGACCAGAACCCAGCACCCAAATCCTCCGGCACCGCAGGTGGAGGATTAACCAAGCAAGCCACAGTGCCGGCCCCTAATTAGACCATCTTTTGCTGCCTTTCCAGGTACATAAGCAAGGGGCTGGACTGGAAGTAGGGAGTGACTCAAACTAGTACTTCAATATGTAATGCCAGCAGCAGAAGTGATGGCTTAAGCCACAACCCCAGCCACATTTAATTCTCTGAAAAAACAAGTAGGCATCCGGAGTCCAGAGACAATCTAGAAAAGTCATGAAGGCAAATTTGCAAATGCATGTTCTTGATTTATAGAAAATGCCATATCGACCCTGTAAGCAAAACTCCAACAATTTGGTTAAATAACTTTTTTTTTTATTAGACAGGAAGAGTTAGACAGTGAGAGAGAGACAGAGAGAAAGGTCTTCCTTCTGCTGGTTCACCCCCCAAATGGCCGCCACAGCTGGCGCGCTGCGTCGATCTGAAGCCAGGAGCCAGGTGCTTCCTCCTGATCTCCCATGTGGGTACAGGGGCCCAGGCACTTGGGCCATCCTCCACTGCCCTCCCGGGCCACAGCAGAGAGCTGGACTGGAAGAGGAGCAGCCAGGACTGGAACCCGGCGCTCATATGGAATGCCGGCGCCACAGGCGGAGGATTAACCAAGTGAGCCACGGGGCCGGCCCCCTGGTTAAATAACTTTTTTTTTATTATTAATTTTTTTTTTTTTGACAGGCAGAGTGGACAGTGAGAGAGAGAGACAGAGAGAAAGGTCTTCCTTTTGCCGTTGGTTCACCCTCCAATGGCCGCCGCGGTAGCGCGCTGCGGCCGGCGCACCGCGCTGTTCCAATGGCAGGAGCCAGGTGCTTCTCCTGGTCTCCCATGGGGTGCAGGGCCCAAGCACTTGGGCCATCCTCCACTGCACTCCCAGGTCACAGCAGAGAGCTGGCCTGGAAGAGGGGCAGCCGGGACAGGATCGGTGCCCCGACCGGGACTAGAACCCGGTGTGCCGGCGCCGCAAGGCGGAGGATTAGCCTGTTGAGCCACGGCGCCGGCCTAAATAACTTTTAAGATAAATTGAAATGAACACTATTTCCCATAGGGGATGGGGAGAGACAGGACTATTAGAAATAATATAAGAGGAGAGTAGGTCATTGCTGTAAGAGCAAAAACATCGCTGTTACTACTGACCCTAGGAATGCAAAGTACATCCAGTCTGAATAGACATGCAAGGCAGCTGAGCTCTGGTAGTGTTCCAGTGCCAAGAATGTTTGTTTCTGAGCACTGAACCTCCAATCCTCAAATACTTACTGCATGTCAGGCATAAGACTCACCTTAGAGGATATGCACCTAAGTAAGACATCAAAACTGACTGTCCTGATACTTAGATCTGATTGCTTAGAAAACACACTTGATGGCTGGCTCTAACAACATCATGAGCACAAACTAGGTTTATGTATCTTGCATAGTGGTACAACATTATGAAGGTACAGACTTCTTTCCCATTGTTCTGCCGTCACAAAGCTAGGATTCTCTGCAAGAGCCTGGGTGTCTTATTGCCCTACTTCTACAGATATGCAGTGCAGGCCGGCAAGGGGCTGGTGTTTTCCTTTGAAAGAACATACGAGATTTCTACTTAGGCACCATTAACCAGAACTTTGTTACAAGGCTTCACCTGGTTTCATAGATGCCAGGGGAA
Source organism: Lepus europaeus (assembly GCF_033115175.1). Classification (NCBI taxonomy): domain Eukaryota; kingdom Metazoa; phylum Chordata; class Mammalia; order Lagomorpha; family Leporidae; genus Lepus; species Lepus europaeus. The sequence continues at coordinate 58,628,397 of NC_084827.1, forward strand.
CACAGTCTTTACCTGGAAGAACATACTCTCTCCTGAAAGTTCCATTCTGTAGAGAAAAGAGAGGTAGGAACAACTCTCAGACTGTACTCTCATCTAATATAAGACGGTAGACACATGCATAAGTAAGCAGCTATATAGAATGATTTACAAGTCTGCTGCTCAAAATACAGACTTCCTGGGCTTCATGAAACCCATGATGACCTTCCCATTCTGTGCTAGAACCTATCAAAAATATGTTTGTAACTCATCTAAGACCAGTGCTGCTGAGATAGACACTAACATAAGTTAGTTATAGACACAGCTTAAGTTTAGGTATACTTTGAAATTAAAATTTCCTTTTTTTGTCTATTAACTACACTGAAAAGAAATCATATGTACTCTTCCATATTTTTCTTTTCTTTTTTTCTTCTGAATTGATAGTAACTTATTTTAAAAATTAAAAAATAATAAATTATCCTTGCTTTCCTGCCAACCCTCCAGCATGATTTTAAAAGCAATTTTTTTTTTTCATTTTAAAAACAATACATAGTAAGTTCTTATGTTTCACAGCACAGAGGGGAAACTACAGTTCACAATAATGTAGTACATACTATATTTTAAAAACTGGAAGAAAGAAACTGGTAGACTTAAACAGAAAGAAGAAATAGGGCAAAGGGATGTGAGCACTTTGGCTCAGTTGATTAATTTGCCACTTAAAATGCCACATTCAAATCAAGGTGCCCGTCTGAGTCCCAGCTGCTGTGTTATAATCCAGCTTCCTGCAAAGAAGGCAGTGGATTATGGTCCAGTAATTGGGTCCCTGCCACCTACATAGGAAACCCAGATGAAATTCTGGGTTCCTGGCTTAGGCCTGGCCCAGACTTGGCTGTTCCAAGAATTTGGGGGAGTAAACCAGTGGGTGGAAAACACCTTGTTCTCAATCTCACTTTTGCTGCTTTGCTGACATTATTCTACCTTGCAAGTAGATAAAAATAAATAAACACTTTTTAAAGTGAAAGGAAATGCTAATTGCCTGATTTGCTTGGTTTATGCTGCATACATGTGTTGAAATATTGCAATGTACCCCAAAGAATGCTCAAGTATTAGATATAAAAACAATGTTTAAGGGGCCAGTGCCGTGGCTCACTAGGTTAATCCTCCACCTGTGGCGCCGGATTCTGGTCCCGGTTGCCCCTCTTCCGGACCAGCTCTCTGCTGTAGCCCAGGAGGGCAGTGGAGGATGGCCCAAGTGTTTGGGCCCCTGCACCCGCATGGGAGAACAGGAGGCAGCACCTGGCTCCTGGCTTTGGATCAGCGCAGCTCCAGCTGTTGCGGCCACTTGGGAAGTGAACCAACAGAAGGAAGACCTTTCTCTCTGTCTCTCTCTTTCACACTGTCTGTAACTCTGCCTGTCAAATAAATAAATAAAATCTTAAAAAACAACAATTTTTAAAGCATTGAAGTAGCTCTAAATATTTTTTAAAAACCATAGTATGGACAGTTTGTGCTTATAGTAATGATCCTGAATGTTTTGGACTACTTTCTATTTTGGGGACAGTTTAGAAATTCCTAAAGGGGCCATATCGTGGTACTGTAGATTAAGCTGCCACTGGCGATGTCAAATCCCTTATCAGAGTGGCGTTTGGAGTCCAAGCTACTCTGCTTCCCATCAGCTCCCTGCTAATGTGCCTGGGAAGGCTGTGGAAGTTGGACCAAGTACTTGGATCTCTGTCACCCACTTGGGAGATCTGGATGGAGCTCTTGACTTTGGCCTGGCCCAGCCCCAGGCTGGGGAGTGATTTGGGGAGTGAACCAGCAGACAGAAGATCTCTATTTCTCTGTCTTTACCTCCTTCTCTTTCTTTATCACTTTGCCTATCAAATAAATGAAATAAATCTATAAAATATATTAATAACATTATTTTTTATTAAAAATGCATGATGAGAAATCCACGTTTAGTATTTGGAAAATTTACTTAAAGAATACTTCCCTCTATGAAATTATTGGATAAATTAGGTGTAGCAGAAGTGGCAATAGAAGCTATCACTTATGTAATACTTGAAACTCTGAATATCTTTTTTAAAAGTCATCTTTTATTCGTGTGTTTGTTTTTTGCTTATCTTAATTGTAAATAATTTAGAGGTACTGAAAGTGCTCACACTTCTCTGTGTTCCTCCCACACTTACCCAATGATGAATACCTCCGTATGCAGAAAATGAAAGCATATACATGTTTTAGAATAGTCAACTACTAGACAAAGAATAAATAGATATTGATTAGCTAATAGATTTTTCTGGCACCATCACTATTTAGCACAAGAGCAAATAAAGTTAGGCGTCAGTCTCTTTGCAATTTCTAACAACCTGTGTATCAAATATCCACCTCTGGGGAAATTATTCCACGGTACAATAGGGTGGGTCTGGCAAAACCTCTGTGGTATTCAGTGGAAATATGCCTTTGCCTAATTCCTTGCTATTCCTCATAATCACCCCTGCTTCAATATCCCGGGTGCTTATGCTCTTGAATGTGGTTCTTAACCTCTAGATGTCCATCCCCCATGCTTTGTTTTCACTTGGACCATCTCCCACTCAGTAATTATTTTAATCAGAAGCACCATCTCCTGTAACCATGATAGCAAATGATGCTATCAAAATAAGGTGGAAAATTAAAATGGGGAGAATCCAATTTGATTTGCTTTGTGATAGTGATTCCAGGGGGATGGAGGAGAGGGCAGGGTAGGCTATGCTGTAATGGAGATCACAGGCCATGTGCTGCCAGATTGGCATCAGTTCTACCCTGTGGAAGGTTTCTATTTAGGAAGGAAACTGTGAAATTTATTTCCATTTTACATTCAGAGCCCCTTGGAGGAATTTGGAATGTTGTGTTTTAGCCTGAGGAATAGTAGCTCCTGCCTAGAGGCACTCGTTAACTGTTGGTTTAAATAAGTTGAAACATAGACAATAGTGAAAGCACTGATTGGACGCGGTGTGCCCCCACATCTGATGTATGCAGGAACTGCCTGAGAGCTTGGCGAAATTCTCATTTCTAGTCCTCATCCCCAGAAATTCCCATCTAGACCTCGGGAGTTCAGGGCCTGCAATCTTCCATTTTAAGCATTCATGATGCACCACATGTGACTTTGTGGCATCTGGTACATAGGGACCAACTTTTGCAGCATATTAGGGAAATTTGCCATCAACAATGCCAATCTTTCTTGCCTGAATGAACTGTGAAATGTAGAATGCAGTGGGAGTGTAATTTTCACAGATCACTCTTACCTTCAATAGAGGGAGTTGATGTGTTCCTCTGTAAATCCATTTGTTTGAATGACAGATCCAAAGACAAATGCATTAATACAATGTTTTAAAGGGGTCTATAAAGATGGACTATTCTGTAATAAAAGTTACTCATTGTGGTCCGACATATCCAAAGTTCCAAACTGCCTGCCAATTACCAAAAGCAATATTAAAGCTTGAATGAAAGTTTAGCCATGTGTATGTGACAAGAATGAACACGGGATGTTATTACAGTCCACCCACACCCATCATTTCGTATCTTTGTACCAAGCAAATTAGATTAACAGATGCATGCAAGACAACTGGATGATTGATTGATCCACCTATCTGTCCAACTTCTCAATCCTTGCACATTCTTACCAAACAACAGGTACAACATGAGAACTTTAACTCAGAAAAATGAAAACACAAAGCCAAAGTGTTATTATTCATAAATTACCCCTTCCGTGCCTAGAAGAACCATCATATTGGGGTAGTTTGTAATGGGGAAAGACGACTTGCCCTACTCTCACCTCACAAGTGCACTTATCTACCTAGAATATGGTGTGAAAATCAATTCACAGTCTGTTTTTCAGTACAGTGAAAGTCCTGATTCTTGATTGTTGTCTTTTTCTTTTGTGGCACTTTATGATTATATGATGAGAGGAGCTGAATCTGTCCATTATTGGAAAACAGAGAGATAAGCGAAAAAATTGCCCCAAAATGTGTGGCTGTTGTTGCTGGTGAAATAACATTGGTGATTATGTGTGCCAAAATATTTCTAGGAGGTGTGATGGGTTTTCATACTCTGCTTCCTTAGAGAGCAGGTATGTAGATTTTCTAGGCCCTGGCCACAGTAAGGAATTCATACAGGGACAGTAACTAAACTAAACGGCTTGGATACATTAAAGGGTAAGCCAGTGGCTTCACTGAATCTAATACTCTGAGTGCTCCTTCAATAGAAAGGATAAGAATGTAGGAACAGTCTAACAAGGCCAGGTTTAAATTTTGGCCCATGGCCTTGTGTATCAGATTAATTGGTCAACCTCCTTAAAAGTCAATCACAGCAGATATAAAGTGGATATAATAAAACTGTCTTTGTAAAATATTGAGAAAATTTAAAAATCACCTACAATTCCCAATACATCATATGTGCTTAAGAAATGTTTGACTCCTCATTGTTCCTGCAGTGCCTCTGCAGAGGTTTGTAACTCCGTGCCTGACACAAAGGCATGTGTGCCAAATGGATGACAGCAGACTGTGGTTAGGACCTCACCATAAAGGCAAGTGCATCTAAAGGACTCCTGAACAAGTCACGAGCTTTCCATGGCCCTGGGGATGGAGACAATATCATCTGTTCTGATACCTGGAGTATGCAGAAAGGGTTTTCAAATAACTTTTGTTGTGTACTTTCTTTGTGATTTGCAGCCACACCATAGATATTTGGGGAATTTCTTGGATAAGGTGAATTTAAATGACTGCTTAATAGTTCCTTTTATGATTGTATGAAATTTTGCTTGCTAATTCCTTTGATGAGGGCACTCATACCCCATTTTTATAACTTTCTTTTCTCTTCAACTTTTATTTAATAAATATAAATTCCCAAACAACAACTTTTGAATTATAGTGGCTTTTCCCCCCATAACCTCCCTCCAACCTGCAACCATCCCATCTCCCACTCCCTCTTCCGTCCCATTCTTCATCAAGATTCAGTTTCAATCATCTTTATATACAGAAGATCAATTTAGTATATACTAAGTAAAGAGTTCAACAGACTGCACCCACACAGATACAGTATAGAATACTGTTTGGGTAGTAGTTTTACTGTTAATTTACATAGTACAACACATTAAGGACAGAGGTCCTACATGGGGAGCAGGTGTACAGTGACTCCCGTTATTGATTTAACAATTGACACTGTTATTTATGATGTCAGTAATTACCCGAGGCATGATGTTTTCTAGATTCCTCAATTTTGTTGCAAATGACCGGATTTCTTTTTTTTTTTTTTTTTTTTTACTGCTGTATAGTATTCTATGGAGTACATATCCTATAATTTCTTTATCCAGTCTTCTGTTGATGGGCATTTGGGTTGGTTCCAGGTCTTAGCTATTGTGAATTGAGCTGCAATACACATTGAGGTGAAGACAGCTTTTTTGTTTGCCAATTTAATTTCCTTTGGGTAAATTCCAAGGAGTGGAATAGCTGGGTTGTATGGTAGGGTTATATTCAGGTTCCTGAGAAATCTCCAGACTGACTTCCATAGTGGCTTTACCAATTTGCATTCCCACCAACAGTGGGTTAGTGTCCCTTTTCCCCACATCTTCACCAGCATCTGTTCTTAGTTGATTTCTGTATGTAAGCCATTCTAACTGGGGTGAGGTGAAACCTCATTGTGGTTTTGATTTGCATTTCCCTGATTGCTAATGATCCTGAACATTTTTTCATGTGTCTGTTGGCCATTTGAATTTCCTCTTTTGAAAAATATCTATTGAAGTGGGTTGTTTATTTTATTGTTGTGGAGTTTCTTGATCTCTTTGTAGACTCTGGTTATTAATCCTTTATCGGTTGCATAATTTGCAAATATTTTTTCCCATTCTGTTGGTTGCCTCTTCACTTTCCTGACTGTTTCTTTTGCAGTACAGAAAGTTCTCAATTTGATGTAATCCCAATTGTTAATTTTGGCTTTGACTGCCTGTGCCTCTGGGGTCTTTTCCATTAATACCATCATGTGTATTTTACTAAGAAATGCTACAACTGATCTTTAGAGGTTGTCTTTTTTTTTTTCCAAAGAAACCTTTTATTTAAGGAATGCAAATTTCATAACTACAACTTTAGAAATATTGTAATTCTTCCCACCACAACCGCCATCCCACCCACACTCTCACTCCTCTCCTCCCTCTCCTATTCCCATTCTCAATTAAGATTCATTTTCAATTAACTTTATATACAGATGACCAATTCTATACTAAGTGAAGATTTCAACAATTTGCACACACACACACACTCACACAAATTGTTTGTGAACAAATTATACAATTAACTCTCATAATACAACTCAATGAAGACAGAGGTCCTGCATTGGAAGTTAGTGCACAGTGAATCTTGTTGTTAATTTAACAATTAACACTCTTATTTATGCAGAACTGTACAACTTTACAGTTACACACTTCCTCCTCCCTCTCATTCCAACTCTTATTTTTTACTGATATCTATTTTCAATTAACTTTATACACATCTGATCAACTCTATTTTTTTTTTTACAGGCAGAGTGGAGAGTGAGAGAGAGAGAGACAGAGAGAGAAAGGTCTTCCTTTTCTCCGTTGGTTCACCCCCTTATGGCCGCCGCGGCCAGCGCGCTGCGGCCGGCGCACCACGCTGATCCGAAGCCAGGAGCCAGGTGCTTCTCCTGGTCTCCCATGTGGGTGCAGGGCCCAAGGACTTGGGCCATCCTCCACTGCACTCCTGGGCCACAGCAGAGAGCTGGACAGGAAGAAGAGCGACCGGGACTAGAACCCGGTGTGCCGGCGCCACAGGTGGAGGATTAGCTTAGTGAGTCGTGGTGCCGGCCTCAACTCTATGTTAAGTAAAGAGTTCAACAAATAGTTTGAAGAAAAAAATGTTCCTCAACAGTCAAGACAAGGGTTATTCAAGTCAGCGCTTCTCGAAGTGTCAATTTTACTTTAACAGATTTCTTTTTTAGGTGCTCTATTAGTTATCACAGATTAGAGAGAACATATGGTATTTGTCCTTTTGGGGCTAGCTTATTTCACTAACTATGATATTTCCCAAATTCATCCATTTTGTTACATATGACCGGATTTCAATTTTTTTTTTACCACTGTGTAGTATTCCATAGTGTACGTATCACATAATTTCTTTACATCTTCCACTGCTTTCCCAGGCCATAGCAGAGAGCTGGATCAGAAGTGCAGTAGCTAGGACTTGAACCAGAGCCCATATGGGATGCTGGCACTGCAGGTGGAGGCTTTACCCGATAGGCCACAGCACTGGCCCCTCTTTTTTAAGATTTTTTTTATTGTTTTAAATATGTATTTATTTATTTATTTGAAAGTCAGAGTTACACAGAGAGAGGAGAGGCACAGAGAGAGAGGTCTTCCATCCACTGGTTCACTCCCCAATTGGCTGCAACAGCCGGAGCTGTGCTGATCTGTAGCCAAGAGCCAAGAGTTTCTTCTAGGTGTCCCACATGGGTGCAGGGGCCCAGAGACTTGGGCCATCTTCTACTGCTTTCCCAGGCCATAGAAGAGAGCTTGATTGGAAGTGGAGCAGCCAGGACTCAAACCAGCACCCATATGGGATACTGGCACTGCAGGCAGCAGCTTTGCCCGCTTGGCCACAGTACTGGCCCTTCTTTTTTTTTAGACTTATTTATTTATTTGAAAAGCATGGTTACAGAGAGGCAGAGGCAAAGAGAGAGGAAGAGAGAGAGAGAGAGAGGGAGATATATATATATATATATATATATATATATATATATATATAAAGAGAGATCTTCCATCCACTGGTTCATTCTCCAGATGGTGGCAATGGCCAGAGCTATGTTGATTGGAAGCCCAGAGCCAGGAACTTCTAGTTCTCCCATGCGGGTGCAGGGGCCCAAGGACTTGGGCCATCTTCTATGCTTTCCCAGGCCATAGCAGAGATCTGAGTTGGAAGTGGGGCAGCAGGGACTCAAACCAGTGACCATATGGGATGCCAGCACTGTAGGTAGCGGCTTTACCCCCATTTCACAACACCGGTCCTAGGTAACATTTCTACCAAGAGTTTAGAAGCATGTACAGCTAAAATTCTGATAAGGCACAACACGACTGGTCTTCAATGTAAGAGCACAATTGTCACAATCTTGTTGGTAGATTCTTTTAGTTTGCTTTGCCTGAAACAGATAATTTCTTTGGGGTCAATCATGGAAAAAGAAGGACAAGGTGGATACGATGGCTCCTGACACTCTCTGAGAGATGACTGTGGTATTGTGAACAGCCAAATCAGCCTGTGGAAGAAGATAGGGCAGTTCTGAATGCTATGTGGATTCATTATGGCTTCTGTACCTCCACAGTTCCTGGGGGCTGGGTTCTCATGCTGAGAACCAACACTGAAACCAATCTTTCAAATGGAAGGTCAGTGTGTTCACTTGTGAGGAAAGTGCTCTGTGCAGTCTAATTTTGCTTTGCTTAATTTATCAGTTTTAAGAGTATGTATCTGGGCCAGCGCCAAGGCTCAACAGGCTAATCCTCCACCTTGAGGCGCCGGCACCCCGGGTTCTAGTCCCGGTTGGGGCGCCGGATTCTGTCCCCGTTGCCCCTCTTCCAGGCCAGCTCTCTGCTATGGCCCGGGAGTGCAGTGGAGGATGGCCCAAGTCCTTGGGCCCTGCACCCCATGGGAGACCGGGAGAAGCACCTGGCTCCTGGCTTTGGATCAGCGCGGTGCGCCAGCCGCAGCATGCTGGCCAAGGCGGCCATTGGAGGGTGAACCAACAGCAAAAGGAAGACCTTTCTCTCTCTGTCTCTCTCCCTCTCACTCTCCACTCTGCCAGTCAAAAAAAAAAAAAAAAGAATTGAGGGAGAGGGGCCAGCACCATGGCTCACTTGGTTAATCCTCCGCCTGTGGCGCCTGCATCCCATATGGGCGCCAGTTCTAGTCCCGGTTGCTCCTCTTCCAGTCCAGCTCTCTGCTGTGGCCTGGAAGGGCAGTGGAGGATGGCCCGAGTGCATGGGCCCCGGCACCTGCATGGGAGACCAGGAAGAAGCACCTGGCTCCTGGCTTCGGATCGGTGCAGCACCAGCCATAGCAGCCATTTGGGGAGTGAACCAACGGAAGAAAGAGCTTTCTCTCTGTCTTTCTCTCTCTCTGTCTATAACTCTACCTGTCAAATACTAATACTAATAATAATAATAATAATAAGAATTGAGGGAGAAAAGATAGGCCAGGAATTTCATTTTCACTGAAGAAGTGTTATTGGGAGCTTCAAAACACAATATTCAGAAATTAAAATCATTTTTTACAGCAGATACTTTCATTGTATTACTTTTTTAAATTTCAAAATAGCAGATATATCATTTATGTACCTATAACCTTTTAGTGATGAAAATAGAAATGCTAAATGTATTAAAGAATAGCAGTTTATGGAGCCAGTGCTGTAGTGTAGTGGGTAAAGTGGCCACCTACAGTGCTAGCATTCCATACAGGTGCCCATTAGAGTCCCGGCTGCTCCACTTCTGATCCAACTCTCTGCTATGGCTTGGGAAAGCAGTAGAAGATGGTCCAAGTGCTTGAGCCCATGCACCTGCATGGGAGACAGGGAAGAAGCTCCAGGCTCCTGGCTTCAGAACAGGTCAGCTCCTGCTGTTGCAGCCATTTGGGGAGTGAATCAAGGGAAGGAAGACCTCTCTCTCTGCCTCTGACTCTGCCTCTCTGTAACACTGCCTTTCAAATAAAATAAATCATAAATAAAGACTAACAGCTTACAGTCTACTGAATCATTTTGAGAATGTAATTTCTGAACTTTTTTTTCTTATTTGATATACAGATTGAGGATTCATTATTCAACATATTTAAGACCAGAAGTGTTTCAGAGATCAGGTGTTTTTGGAGAGGTTGGATTTTTGGGTGCTTATGTGTACATGGTAGGAAAGCATGGTAATGAGATCCAAACACAAAATTCATTTATGCTCCATGTCCATCTTATATTTATAAGCTGAAAATAATTTTATGAAATATTTTCAATAATTCTGTGCATGAAAACAGTTTCTTAGTATGAAGTCTTCCACTGGTGTACATGTGTGTGTTCAAAAATGTCTCATTTTGGGGCCGGCGCCGCAGCTCAATAGGCTAATCCTCTGCCTGCGGCGCTAGCACCCTGGGTTCTAGTCCCAGTCCGGGCAACGGATTCTGTCCCGGTTGCCCCTCTTCCAGGCCAGCTCTCTGCTGTGGCCCGGGAGTGCAGAGGAGGATGGCCCAAGTGCTTGGGCCCTGCACCAGCATGGGAGACCAGGAGGAAGCACCTGGCTCCTGGCTTTGGATCAGCGAGGTGCGCCGGCTGCAGCACGCTGGCCGCGGCGGCCATTGGAGGGTGAACCAATGGCAAAAAGGAAAACCTTTCTCTCTGTCTCTCTCTCTCACTCTCCACTCTGCCTGTCAAGAAAAAAAAAAAAAAAAAAGTCTGATTTTGGAGCACTTTGGTTTGAGTTTTCAGATAAAGATGCCTGGCCTTTAGTTTAAGGTGGTAAACATTGTTTTCTATCAACACAAATAACGCTGTTTCTCACTCTGTAGAGCATATGTCTGTTTCTATCTCCATTTTTTCTCAATGCTAACATATCTCCTGCAGTGTGGAAATGGCCAGTCTCATTAAACAAGGAAAGAGAGTGTATTCCCACACTCGCCTCTGCTTTGCCCACCTCCCTGTCCATGCTGGGTGGTAGGCAGATTTTATGGCACTCAAAACTGTCAGACAGATCTCCACTTTGTTCATCCATAAGAAGTAAATGCAATGTATTGGGAACACACTGACCCATCAAACCAAAGCAGAACCAAAAATCACTGAAGACATCAAAGCCAGAAGCTTTGGAAAACAAGCAGGCAAACTAAATTTGTATTGCTCCATTTTCACAAAGACCGTCATTCCTCCTCATATTTACGGGGAGCTAGACTTTCTTTTGATGTATTGGGGATTTCAAAACTCAAAATTCTCAAAAATTGGGAGGAATCTTTACAACACTGATTTAGTTCTCAGAGCTGCCAGAGGAGGGTGACTGGGAGGCAAAAGTGTGTCTTCCCGCAGCTCTCTGACATAGCAGCCCATGAGGAAAATACTGGCAGTGTTCTGTGTATTCTAATGTCTTTTTCCTTGGCTCTTTGTTGTGTCCCTTCTGAAGAGCAGTTATAAAAAGATACCCTGTCAAACTGAATTAGGGCCTCATGTGAACAGCCCTTTTTACCTTAATTATTTCTTTATAGCCCTACCTGCAAATATAAATAGTCCTTAACTTAATATCTGTTGACATTACACTAGTGTGAAAGCAATGCCTACTCAGAAAATACACTTGGAATTTTAATCTTTTGTTGTGCTGTGCACTCTGTGTCTCTCTTGAAAGCTGTGCAGATCATGAGGGTGGACTCACTTACAAAATCCAATTGTCCCATTTCAGTAATGTGAAAGTGTTAACTCATTGCAACATCAACTTTAAGTCACAAATCTGATCTAAACATCATTTAAATACAGCATAGAGAAGATTCCAGATACGATTCATCCTGCCACAGAATTCTTCTCAGCTCTGAGAGTGGGAAGTAAGACAAGTTATCATATTCCAAGAGATGGGTTAAGCGCAGGATAGACATTCAATTTCAAAAGGGAGAAACTGGAAAGAAGATAAGAGTCATGGGCTCCTAGCAAGTTTAAACCCTAGGATGGCAAATTCCATTAAGTTTTAAGAAACAAAATAATTAATTTTGGCTTGATGCTCCATGATCTAGGCCCACCGGGGTGGTGGTCCTCTGTGCCAGGTGCACTAAGCCAGTGGCATCCTTTCTGATACCCTCAGTGGAGGTCCATCTCAGAGGCCTTGGGCAATGACAGCCTGAGTTGCTGAAACTGAAGAGGTGGCTCCCACCTGTGAAAATGAGTTGGAGACAGCCTTGATCCCTAGGCCTATGTCCCCCAGGACCGTGATGCCAGTGGCAGCTCTACCTTGGAGTCCTTCTTCCCTTTCCTTGAAGGATGACATGTTTCCAGCCAGATAGCTCTGTTTTCCCATCCTGTAGAACACCAAAGCCTTCACTGGTTCTGTCTCTGCCCCTTTCAGTCCACGTGCAAATGTCTCTTCCAGACAATGATTTTAATTCTTTTTGATATCTGGCCAGAGGTAAGATTGCTCAACCATAGGATAGCCCTTGTTCATGAACTTGTTGAGGAAACTTCCCACCAGCACTGTATATCAGTTTTGTTCTTTCCACATCCTATTGACACTTGTTGGTTTAGGATCTTTGTCATAATAGCCATTCTAACAGGATTGGAACGATATGGTGCTGTAGTTTTGGTTTAGAATGCCTTGATGATTAGTGATGTTCAGCATGTTTTCTTACATTTATTAGCCAGTTGTATATATTTTTCAGAAAAAAAAATCCAGGTCATTTGTCTATGTTTAAATTAGGCTATTTGTGTTTTTTATATTTATCTATTTGAAAGGCAGAGCTACAGAGAGGCAGAGGCAGAGAGAAAGAGGTATTCCATCTACTGGCCCACTCCCTAAACAGCCACAAGAGCCGGAGCTTGGCTGATCCAAAGCCAGGAGCCAGGAGGTTCCTCCAGGTCTCCCATTTGGGTGTACGGGCTAAGGACTTGACCCATCCACTACTGCCCTCCCAGGGCCATAGGAGAAAACTGGATCAGAAGTGAAGTAGCCAGGACCTGAATCAGTGCCCACATGGGATGCCATCACTGCAGGCAGTCATGTTACCCTCTATGCCACAGCACAGATCCCTATTTGCATTTTTTATTGTTATTGAACTATTTGAGTTCATTATATATTTTGGATTTTTTAAAAAATATTTATTTATTTATTTGAAAAGCAGTGTTACAGAGAGGCAGAGGCAGAGAGAAAGAGACAGAGAGGTCTTCTATCTGCTGGTTCACTCCACAGATGGATGCAATGGCCAGAGCTATGCCAATCTAAAGCCAGGAGCCTGAACCTTCTTCTAGGTCTACCACACAGGTGCAGGGGCCCAAGGACTTGGGCCATCTTCCACTCCTTTCCAAGGCCATAGCAGAGATCTGAATCAGAAGTGGAGCAGCTGGGAATCGAACTGGCGCCCATATGGGATGCCAGAACTGCAGGCAATGACTTTACCCACTAAACCACAGTGGTGGCCACCTGTTTTAGATATTAACCGCTTATCAGGTGTATGATTTACAAATATTTTTCCCATTCAATAAATTGTGATACACTCTTATGTTTTACTCTCTTTTTCTCACATTTATCTGAAAGGCAGAGAGACAAAGAGATTTTCCATTTGCTGGTCACTTCCCAAAAGCCTACAACAGCCAGGACTGGGCCTGGCCAAAGCTAGGAGATTGTCTTGCACATGGGTGGAGGGGACTCAAGTACTGTGCTGTGGGCAAGAAGGCACCTAGCTTGACTTATTCCAGGTTCTTGCCTCTACATGTGAAAGAATTAAAGGATATGAGCATAAAAATGTGCAGGAAGGCAGGATTTATTTAAGTTTATTTAAAGTGAAGGGAAAGTATGCAGTTTGGGCATGCTCCAGACAAAGAAAGAATGAACAAAAAGCTACCAATAAGGTTTGAACTGTTCTTTTATATCATCAGATAGCGTAGCAAGTGACTTCTAGTGTAGAATTTAATTGAATATTAAAAGGAGACAGGGTTTGAAATAGGGCTTGGGTACCACCCATTTCTTCGGCCTTTTTCAGAAATATAAGAAATGTCATGGCATCAGGTGCATGATGGGAAAAGGAAGGCTTCCCTTGGTAATTTTATTAGAGTGACATTACAATGACCTTAAAGATCATAACAGGCACACATCCTGCAGCTATGGTGGATGTTTATAACTGGTGCAATCTCTGTGTTTGCAACATTGCAGAAATTGTGGTTTCTGCTACATGGAAGTAGAGGGAGAAGATGTTGGTGGTACACAGAAGGAGGGATTGGGTCATACAGATTGGGCTGTTGCTCAGTCCAGGTCCGACTGTCTGCTATCATAAGGTTGGTCACCCTGCTGTGTAGGTTAGCAGGTGCTCTCCAGTATCAGCTCCTTTCTGCCAGCTAACGCTACCTACCTGAGTCACCACTTGCTGCTTCTCAGGGTTTACATTAACTGGGAGCAAAGCCAAAACTCCAACCATCACACTCTGCTATGGGATGCAGGCATCCTGAGCAGACACCTAAGCACTGTGCCAAATGCCTGCTTTGTTTCATTCTCAATTTTCTCTTTTGCTGTGCAGAAGTTTGATGCTCTCTCATTTGTCTAATTTTGTGTTTGTTGCTTGTGATTTTGGATCAATATCCATAAAATTATTCCCCCATCAGTGCCTAGAAGCACTTCCCCAATGTTTTCCTTTAGTAGTTTTATAGTTACCAGTTTTACATGTAAGACTTTAATGCACTTCGTGTTGACTTCTGTGTGCAGTGTCCAATAAGGGTCCTTGTCCATTCTTCTATATGGTTATATCCAGTTTCCCAGCATCCTTGATTGCAACAGTACCCTTTCCCCACTATATTGTTGGCTCCCTTTCTGAAGACCATTTGACTATGAAGGCATGGATTTATTTCTGGGCTCTGTGCTGTCTCTTTCCTCTATGTGTCTGCTTTTATGTCAGTACCATACTATTTTGATTACAGTAGTTTTATATTTCAAAATAGGAATTCTGACACATTCAGTTTTGTTCTTTTATTGAAGATTGATTTGGCTATTTGGGGTCTTTTATGGTTCCATATGAATTTTAGGGGTACTTTTTCTGTTTCTGAAAAAGTCAAAATTTTTGATAGTAACTGCATTAAATCTGTAGACAACTTTGGGTAGTATGTATATTTCAACAATATAAATTCTTCCATTCCATAAACACAGGCTATCTTTCCATTTATTTTTGTCTTTTAAAATGTCCTTCATTGATGTTTTATAGTATTCAGTGTGGACATTTTTCACCTCTTTGGTTACATTTAATGCTAAGTATTATATTCTTTCTGATGCTATTGCAATTGGGATTGTTTTCTTTATTTCTTTTTCACATTGTTTATTGGTAATGTATAGAAGTATTACTATTCTTTGTATGTTGATTTTGACCCTGCAGCTTTCCTGAATTCATTTATTCATTCTGACAATTTTTTCTTGGTGGAGTCTTTGGAGTTTTATATATATATATATATATATATATATATATATATATATATATATATATATGATGTCTTCATGAATAAAGGCAATTTTATTTCTTCCTGTCTAAGCTGGACACTACTGATTTCTTTTTCTTTCCTAATTGCTCCATCTCAGACTTCCAGTAGTAAACTGAATAGAAGTGGGACAAGTGAGCACTGCTTATTTTTGTCCCGATGTAGAGAGAAACCCTTAAACTCGTCATCGCTGAGTCCAGTGTTAACGATGGGCTGGCTTGTCATGTACAGCCTGTATTGTGTTGAAATACATTCCTTTCATGCCTATTTTTTTTAGTTCTTAATCCTGAAAAGTTGCTGGATTTTGCCAAATGCCTTGTCTTCATTTGTTGAGATGATTGTGCATTGTTATTCTTCATTCTGTTTATGTGGTGTATCGAGTATATTGACTTGTGTGTGTTGAACCATTCTCACACGCCAGAAATAAACCACGCTTGACCATGGTGTTTGCTTCTTTTAATGGTCTACAGAATTCATTTTGCCAGTATTTTGTTGAAGATTTTTTTTCATCTATGTTCTTCAGGGACATTAACCTACAATTTTCTTTGTCTTTTTGTTTGGTTTTTAGGTTAATGCTGACATCGTAAAGTGTGTTAGGAAGTATTTTCTCTTCCATAATTTTTTGGAAGAATTTGAGAAGGATTGGCATTATTTCTTTTTAAAATTTTTTTTTTTAATTCAATAGCACCAGTGAAATCATGCAATCCAAGGCTTTTCTTTGTTGGGAGATTTGATTACTCAGTCATCAGTCCCTCTAATAATTATTGGTGTGTTCAGATTTACTGATCATATTCTTATTGAAAATCATACCAAATCAAATGAGTAGACACAAGTAATATTGTTCCTTCTTTAAGGGGCTGTGATGTATCTTTGAATACATATTTTAATTATGTACAAAATTTAGCTTTTTAATGAAATTCTGAGCAAGCAATAGCTAAAGATAAGCTGAACAAAGTGCTTTATTGAAAATGTAACATTGGTGATAATCAAGGCATTAAAATACCAGATTAAAAACTTTAAGATGTCTCCATATTCTGAATGATCCCACCGTGGACACTCAGCACCAGGAAAAGAGACCTTGATGAATTTTCATGATCTAAAGTGAAGTTTAATGATAATCTGTGATCCAATATGCAAGCAAACCATTTTATGTTGTATACAGTCAAAATCTGAATATCCTTATAGTCTTGCAATGGCATCCTCACTTGCTTGACTCATACACAAGAGGAGAACTTTTGTCACTCCCAGGATGTAACCAACAAAGTTATGAATTCATAATCCATGAACAATATGACATGACCATGACTCTTCTGAGCTTCCCTGAGAAGTTAACTGTGCCATTTTCATCCTGGTGTGTCAGATACAACATCTTTAGCCCACTCTGACTTAAGGGGAAGGGGCATACACTCTGTATCAACTTTGAAGAGTGGCAAATTATTTCAGGAAGCTCTTCGAAATCATCACATGTGTATGTGCTTCTTGATTGAGAACTCTAGTCTTCAAATTTTTTTTGGTGAAATTCTTACATAAATGTCTAACTCAAAGTGAGTAGTGGTTACTACAAATAAGAAAATATCAGTAGAATCCCAATATCATTTTTGTTACTGCTTCTAGTTGCAGACAGTATTCCTTCTTTTTTCTTTGTTACAGATTTGTTTGTTTGAAAGGGTAAGACAGAAGGAGTCACACACACACACACACACACACAGATCTTCTATCCATTGATTCACTCCCCAAGTGGCCACAACGGACAAGCCTGTGCCAGGCCAAAGTCAAGAGCCAAGAGCCTTATCTAGGTCTCCCACGTGGGTGCAGAGACTCAAGCACTTGGGCCATTGTCCATGCTTTTCTCAGGGAGCTGGATAGGAAGTAGAGCAGCCATAATATGAACCAATGCCCATTTGAGGTGCCAGCATCACAGATGACTGCTTTACCCACTGTGCCAGGACGCCAGCCCCAGCGTCATCCTTCATTCTTGCTATATGTATAACAAACAAGAAACAAATAGTAAGCAATTTCCTGACTAGATTAAAAAGGGTATTCATTGCATGTGAAATGAATGGTGAGAAGTTTAACTATATATCAGTATGTAAATGTAGTTGAAACCCAATTTCATTTTATATTTTTAATATCTCTGAAATTGCAATGAGTCTTAACAATCAATAGTGCCTCGTTTGTGGGCTAGTAACAGTTTATCTTTCATAGTGATACCTAAAATAATGATATAACTTACTATATTATCAAGTGTTTCTTCATATTTGATGAAATATGATCATTGTTCAAGATTTCAGAAACCCAGATATAACCATGGTAAAATAATACACTCTATCTTGATATATTTTGCTTGTAACTAGAAATGAATCCTATTTGGTCACATTGTCCAAAAAACGTGTTAATACAAAGAGGTGTTTGATGTTGTTGTTGTTGTTGTTGTTGTTGTTGTTTGGTGTTCTGGTGTTGTTGTGTCATGTACTCATTACTCTAATTTGATTCCTGACTTCTAAGAGTATCTGGCCCTGCATCATATATCTTTTTCAGTTGCAGGGCCCTTTAATTGACTGATTCCTATTGACTGAGATCCTAGAAGGCAGCTTTGGTAAATGGTTCATAGGTTTGCTAGCCTCAGAGTTGAGTGTTAATGTAGTATATCATGTTATATTCAGCTACTTGGGTTTTCCTTGTGATACCCATGAAGTGACTTCTTCAGGAATGGAGTTGTGTACCATGTTATCTGAAAAACTACATACCTCGCTGGGAGCAGCATAGTTACAAACTTTTTCTGGTAGTGATCCTGGGTAAAAGCGTTCACCTTCTGTGGAATTGACACGGAATTATCATTGAGAGTTTTTGCATCACTACAACATTTATAGAGGACAGTGTTTTTTGTTGTGTGGTAGGCAGATGTGTGCATGTATATTTACATATATATTTAATTGTTACTTAAATAATTGCTGGGAGTTAATTATATGCTGAATGTATACTGCTTGCTAGTCATCTTTGTCTTTAAGGAGACTACTGTTAAGGCTCTCATTTTGTTTCTTTCTCTCTACCTCTTTGCTGTTTGTCACCTGATTTCTTTCTGTCTGCCATTTACGATATGCTAACATGCTAACCAGAGGTTGTAAGTACTGATAACCACTAGCCAATGTTTTCAGTTGTTTATTTAGAAAATTGATTTCTACCACACATAAAATTAATCAGCTATATCAATTGGTCATTTTATCTGATTTTTAACATGTATTCTTTTAAATGGTGCAGCTTGGCTCAGAAACCAGAGTTACCACTTTCATGTATTTTCTGATTGCAGAATATCTTTCAGAATAATTAAATGAACTTTGTGGGTTATCGTGGAGCAGAAAATCCTTGAAAGCAGAAAATCCATAGCCTTGCTTTATTTTTTCCTTATGTACCCTGCAAATAATCAGAAGCAAGAGGGTGGTTAATAAATATTATTCAGATTTCGGGCTGTGAGATGGAAGATACAGCACAAAATCCTATTTTTATTGCTATCATTATGCTGATGATCCTCTGGCCACTTCTCTCTGGTCTGGGTAATTGCAAAGTTCTTCATATTTTATTCATTAGAAAAGCTGCTCTGTGCCCATTCTTCTTACGTGGCTGCCTTGCACAGCTTCCAGCCCTTCCTAATGGCTGCGATCTGTGGGCTCCATCACCTTTCTGTCTGCACCTTGTTCAGGCCTCTAATGAATATCAGACTTGCAACCATCATTTATATTTCCAGTACAGAAATAAATGAACAGAGGATTTTTGTTTGTCTATTAGTGCTGTGAAAGCAAACTCACTTTATCTCTTTCATGGCTTCTTTGATGTGTGTGCCCACCTATTATAACTAATTTGAAGGGAAACTTGATTCATGTGGATATTTGCAGAAAGAGTTCTCGCTGACTTCTTTATTATTCCTTTTCTTTTTCTTCCTTTTTTTTCCACCATAACTGGATAGTGCCTATTAGTTGTCAGCAAAAGAATACTGTATATAGAACTGTGACAACTTATTGTATCTGTGATTATGTTCACATGTTTTGCAAGATGGAATTAAGAATTATTGTTGGAGGAGAGTGCAAGACATGGATGTTGGCAGAAAATAGGGGACCAAAATAATCAAATCCAGAGACGGGAGAAGAAGGCACGAGGAGGTACAGAAAGGATGGCAGAGACAGGGAGAGTCAGAGACAAAAACACAGAGGAAAAGGGGACGGCCACATCCCATTTCAGAGTCTCAGCTCCTCTGCTTTGGACTCAACTTTCTGCTAATGCATCTTGGAGGAGGCAGGTAATGGCCCAAGCTCTTGGTCCTGTGCCATCCATGAGGGATGTCTAGATGGAGTTCCAGGCTCCTGGCTTCAGCTTGGCCAAGACCTGGCTGTTGTGGCTATTTGGGTAGTGAAACAGCGGGTGGAAGACCTCTCTCTCTCTTTTTCTCTCTTTCTCTGTCACTGTCACTCTGCCTTTCAAGTAGACAAAAATAAGTAAATACATATTTTTAAAAGAAAAAAACACTAAATCAAACTCAGGCCAGAAAGTGTACATAGGGATGTGTGTGTGTGTGTGTGTATTGACTAGAAAGCAATTCTTAACAAGAGAAAATAATTCAAGTACATAATTCAGAGTGAACACACACACACACATACACATACACACACACACATCTTCCCTTCTTCTATCTCTGTTCAATATCTGAGTGAAAACTTATTCTTTTATTCTGAGCAAGTTCAGTTTTACACCTTAGTGTATTTTACTTAAAACAAACCAAGAAGTCAACACAGCACATTATAACGTGAAGAACAGCCTCTGAGGGATCAGTGTCACAGTTTTCTTAAGTGCTTGAACAGAATATGACTCTTTTATACAGAGTTGGCATAGATACCATGTTGATAAAAACTGGCGAACTTTGAAGAGAAACTACGTAATTACATCTTGGTGATTCAGCTTATTTTGTTTCACGGGTCTTGTCTCACTTCAACAACTTTTTCAATTTCCTTAGAAAATATTAATAGGTTAATAAAGTTTTATCATATTGCTCTGGGGTATGCATATTTTTGTTCCATCAAAACTCATACACTGAAACCTAGTCTCTAATGTGATGGTGTTAGGAGGTGGAACCTTAGGAAAGGTGGAGCCCTCGTGTCTGGGATTCGTGTCCTTATTAAAGAGACCCAGCAAACTCTCCTGAGCCTTCCCCATGTGAGGACACAGCAAGGAGGAGCCAGAAGGTACACCCCTCACTACACAGAATTTGCCTCCCAGTCTCCAAGAATGTGAGAAATAAAGTGATTTTTGTTCAAGAGCCACAGGTTTAAATACTCTGTTATAATAGCCCAAATGGACTACATATATGTGTGTGTGTGTGTATACATGTGTGTGTTTTGTGTGTAAATGTGCATAAAATTTACATTTTATAAGAATGTAATAAATTCAGAATTTTCAACTAAAGAGTATTTATTTAAAACTTTCTACATTATACAGTGAGTGTAAATTAGCAGATCAAAACTATAAGACATATTGAGTACCTTATTCTCACCTTCTCACATGTTTTTAAAAATTATTTTTCTTCTCTTTGTCTCTCTCTCTCACTGTCCACTCTGCCTGTCCAAAAAAATTATTTTTCTTTGCTTGAAAAGCAGATAGAGACACAGAGAAAGAATGAGACAGAGAAAGTGAGCTCCCATTGCCTGGGTCACTACCCAAACAGCTGGCTCTGGGCCTGGCCAAAGCCAGAAACTTAGTATTCATTCCAGATCACCCATGTGGGTGGCAGGCACCCAAGTACTCGAATCTTCATGGTTGCCTCCCACAGTGCATTCGCAGCAAGCTCAAATCAGGGCGCAAACCTAAGCACTCCAATATTGGATGTAGGCGTCCCAGGTAGCATCATAAACACTGAACTGCAATGCTCCTATTCTCTGTTTTACATATTTTCTTTTTTTAAAATTTATTTTTTTATTTATTTGAGAGGCAGAGTTGTGGAGAGAGAGGGAGAAAGAGAAAGAGAGAGAGAGACAGACAGACAGACAGAGAGAATCTTCCATCTGCTAGTCCACTCCCCAAATGGCTGCAACAGCCAGGGCTAGACCAGGCCAAACCAGGAGCCAGGAGTTTCCTTTAGGTGTCCCACGTGGGAGCAGGGGCCCAAGACTTAGGTCATCCTCTGCTCATCCACAGGGAGCTGGATGGGAAGTGGAGCAGCCAGGTCTTAGCCAGTACAGGATGCTGGCTTAACCTGCAGTGCCACAGTGCTGGCCCTGATATTTTTAACACGAAGCTCCCACCTAAGATGCCCTCCCTATAAGAAATTCACAATTTGCTTGAAAGATTCCTGACGTAAACCATGTTGGATGTTTAATTGCTGTCTTGATAGATGGTAGCAATGCCTTGGAGGTAGGTCTATTAACATGAGTGATGACAGAGGCATTTTGATGAGTAATGCAACATTTACTCCTTTTTCCTTTATTTAACACACAGTTATGGATTATTGAGTGTTCTGTTTACAAAAATATGCGCGGTTATTAGAAAATGTGTGTTATTATCTGTGTGTGCACATACACATGTGTAGGTACACAAGGGCTTCAAAAATTCCATGGAATAGTGAATAAAAATATGTTTATTTTGTGCAAAATATTTTGAAATAAATTTTTTAAATAAAATACAATTTTTTAAACTCCATTTTTAATGAAATTTTTGAGGTTCTCTCATAGAACAAAGATGATAAATATTCTTCAGACTCCATAAGGAGGTAATAGAAAATGGATTTTTATACATAAAATTAGTTTTTCATGTTATATAAAGAATTAAAATTCCATCAGGAACATAGACCTTGTACTAGGGTGTTTCAAAAGGAGACTGGTATTAGTCTATACAATCTATTGTGGTCTGTGGGTATCTTAACTGACAACTTAACTGCTGTGACAAATTCTTCATCCCTTTTTTTACTTCTATGAATTCTTCTGTGTGTGTGTGTGTATCAAATAAATTAAGGAAAAAAATGTGTGACATAAAACAATTTAAGAAAGGCATCCAAAGAGAAGAGGTGTGCAATATGCCTATGTCAGAATGTAGAAGGGAGAAGGAAATGAATTCTCCAGGAGAGTTAGGTCAGCAGAAAACCACACACAGCAAAACAAGTTATTTTCTTGCTCAGCATGATTGAAGAATAAAGTGTTTCTTGGAGAGTAGGCATCTCTGAAAAATAGTGTGGGGCTGAGGAGTAGGGGCTCTGTGTTTCACATTGTGAAAGTTTGCTTTTAAAATCATTTCTGGGGCTGGCACTGTTGGGTAGTAGGTTAAGCCTCTGCCTACAGCACCTGAATTCCATATGGGCAAGGTTCGTGTCCTGACTGCTCCACTTCTGATCCAGCTCCCTGCTAATGACCTGGGAAAGCAGTGGAAGATGGCCTGAGTGCTTGGGCCCCTGCACCCACATGGACCCTGAAGAAGCTCCTGGCTTCTGGCTTTGGATCAGCCCATCTCTGGCCACTGTGGTCATTTGGGGAGTGAAACTGCAGATAGATGACCTCTTTCTCTCTGTCTCTACCTCTCTTTGTACCTCTTTCTTTTTAAATAAATAAAATAAATCTTTAAAAAATCCATTTGGAAGTGAGATGCTCTAGAAAGATTTGCTGCCAGAAAACGTCTAATGAAATAGTTCACTGAAGAAAACTGCTTGAGTGTATGTGTTTTCAGCGTAGACTGGAGTGATGTGCAAGAGGACGTGGTGATCATAGGCAAAAACTTCAGGAAGAAAGGGCTTAGTGGAGGAGAGTTTGCTAATAAGAACACCTCCTGGCTTTGCTCTCCTGAGGGTCTATAAGCTTGTGTTTGTTGCATGTGCTTTCTGTTCTCAGCCTAGAAACTTGGAAAAGATGGAACGGCGTGAGAGACATGGGTGGCAATAAGATGTGCCATATTGCCTTTGGTGTATAAATAAAAGAGTAGTGTAGAGATGTCTTCCAAATAGTTCAAGGAGGAATGTGTAAGAATTAGATTGAATATCTGCTAAACATATATGCCTACCTCAGGGATGATGTTATAGCAATGAAAATAGATTAACACACCCACAAATATTCTGCTGCTTTTCCAATCACATTAGCAGGCAGCTGGATGGAAAGTGGAGCAGCTGGGACTTGAACTGATGCTCCACCATGGGAAGCCATCATTGCAAATGGGACTTAATTCACTGCAGCATGATGCTGGCCCCTTGGTGACCTTTTTCTCACTTACAAGTTAAACTTTTTTCACTCCGTACTTTGTCACTTCCTATCAAATCTTTTCTTAACCGAAACTAATATAACTTGTTATATTGTGTTTAGACAACAGAATTAAACCTCAAAGTAAACAGCTTATTAGTACTTAGGAGTCTGCAGAGTCATCTAGTAGGAAGTCTTCAGAAAAGCAAGCTTGAAACCTTTGAATAAAGTTTAGACTTATACAGAGCATCCTGAAGGCTGTTTGCAGGAGCTGCTATAGAATCATCCAAAATGGGTCCACTTGCCTGACACACAGCAAGCTGATCACTGACACCGAGGTGGTGAAATAAAGGAAGTGGTCATTGCAAAGCACAGAGCAAGGAGCTGTATAACTATCACTTAATTCACAGATTCCCCAAAGGGTTATGGTCTTATGGATTGAAGTTGGGGCTGACAGGTGTGTGTTCAGCTGACGTCCAAGGTCCTGGTTGGTGTGCTGTGCTTGTGATCATCAACTGGTCGTGATATCATTCCCCTTAGAGAATGTTGATGATGGCACAGTGGACTCCAGTCAGTCTAGAGGCTACACACAATGGGTAGCTACTTGTTGCTCAGGGCTTTGAATCTTGGAGAAGAAATTCCTCAAGACAAGAACAAATATCAAGATGGTAGCTATATGCAATGTCTCTCACCAGGTAGCCCGACTAACTGAGCACCTAAAAGGAAACCTGTTAAAGTGAAATGGGCACTATGAGAAACAATGTCTTGATCAGTCCTTGTCCTGACTGATGAGGAACAACTTACTATTTTATTCCTTTTAGTATTTTTTGTTCTACTTAATACCATTGATTGAACTCTTTAATTAATACACAATAATGCTTAGTCATTTAAATTTAATTGAAAAGTGATCCCTGTTAAATATAAGAATGGGAATAAGAGAGGGAGGAGATGTACATGTCGGCATATGTTCACTCGGACTTACCTCTGATGGTAGAGCTAGAAATGTGCCAGGGGATTCCAATTCAATCCCATTAAGTTGGCATGTACCAATGCCATCTTACTTGTTAAAGTGATCAGTTTAAGTTCATAATTGATCAAAAAGATAGGATTATGTGTCAAAGGGATTACATAAATAAGACCAGTGTCTGCAAATAATAATTGGTAGAATTAAAAAGCAGAGAATATCCTAGATGGGAAGTAGGATACACAGCAGACTCATAGAATGGCAAATGCCCTAAACAGCACTCTGGCCTCAGAATCAGCCCTTAAGGTATTCAGACCTGGCTAAAAAGCCCATGGGAGTATTTCAGGCATGGAAAGCCAAGACACTGCGGCAAAAAAAAAATGACCTAAATGAAAGATCTCTGTGAGTGAGATCCTGGCAGACAGAATGGGCCATCAAAGAAGGAGGTACCTTTCTCTGAAGGGAAGAGAGAACTTTCATTTTGAATATGGCCTTGTATAAATAAGATTGGAGTTGGTGAACTCAAGAGCCTTCCATAGCCTTGGCAGCTCATGACAAGAGCCTCGGGTGATTATTGATGTCATAAATAAGAGTGTCAATTATTAAATAAACAACAGGAGTCACTGTACACCTGCTCACCATGTAGGACCTCTGTCCTTAATGTGTTGTACTATGCGAATTAACGGTAAAACTACTACTCAAATAGTACTCTATACTTTGTGTGTCTTTGTGGGTGCAGTCTGTTGAAATCTTTACTTAGTATATACTAAGTTGATCCTCTGTATATAAAGATAATTGAAACTGAATCTTGATGAAGAATGGGATGGGAGAGGGAGTGGGAGATGGGCTGATTGCAGGTGGGAGGGAGGTTATCGGGGAAAAGCCGCTATAATTTAAAAGTTGTACTTTGGAAATTTATATTTATTAAATAAAAGTTGAAAAAAAAATAAACAAAAAAGCACAAAGAAAAAAAAAAAAGATGTTAGCTACATGGAGAATAAATGTCCTCATGAGCCCTGTGATTAGGAAGCTTGCAGGGCTGGCTGCACCACTCCTCTAATTCACTGAGCTAACTTTAATAAAAGGTAGATTTGCAATTAGAAAAGCCAGACAGGGAAACTTTAAGTCAAGGGAGGGAGCCTGGGAGATCATGGGAGTCTAGGACTTGATAGTGTCCAGCATCTATGTCCAATGTACTTTCAGAGGGGCGTGGTTTCAAAACCTTGTATGCATTGACTCTAAAGGCTTAGGGTATAAAATTTATGACAAAATGTTAGTGTCCCTTGGTGAATATGATAGAAGCGCGAAATCTTGTATCTGACCACCTAAGTATCCAGGAAAGTTCCGTGAGCCTATATTCTTCTGAGTATCCCCATTCATTCTGACTCAAGTGGCCAGAAGCTACAGTTTGAGCAATCTTGACCTATAATTTCTAAAGAGAAATTTCAGTTGGCTCTTGGTAAACATGACTTGCCTGTCAAATCCTCAGGTAGCTATGGAGCAGCAGTGTATGAATTCAGGAAAAAATAACTTCATGGAAGAAATTGTTTATCAAAAAGTTTATTTCTGCAGGTGTTTTTTACTTCTCTGGTTTTTTTTGTGTGTGTAAATTAATAGAAAAAATAAATGGAAGGACAATGCAGTTGGGAATATCTCCAAGAGACCTGGGAATACATACTCAACAGACATACACAGTCTTCCCAATATAATGATCAGTTGATGCATACTCTGACAACACTGATCCAAGAAACAGACTTAAGATACCCATTTTTAATAGGATCAGGTTTCATATGGTATACTAAAAATATTACTGAGGTTTGGATTTCTAAGATTGAAATTCAAGTCTTTTTGTTTATTCCTAGAGTATTCACTAACCCTGCTGTTTGTTTTTATTTCTTTATCTGTAAAATAAAAAGGAAAAATTTTCAAAGTTGTTAGGAAGGTTGAATGAGATAAGTTTGGCAGACTTTGTTTTGCATGCCAGTGGCGTGGAAATCCAATTTCATTTTACTCCTAGAAAACAGAAGTAGGAGATGTCGTCATGGTAGGAATGACTTCAGATTTTTCCCCTGGACCTGTAATTTTCACCAAACACTAGTTAACACCCTCACATACACCTGATTTTCCACATGTTGCTTAAAATTCTACTTCAAGTTCATTTCATTCTAACTTGCATGAAAACATATTAGTATGTTTTCTTCTTCTTAGTATTTCTTCTCATCTATTACAGTGTGAGAGTGTTGATGGCAGGACTCAACGCTTACTTTGTAAGCTGTTTTCTAACCAGGGCAGTGTTTTGACAATGCAGATGCTTCCTGTTATTTTGTTGAATGCAGGAATTCATTGCTATGTGAACACCTTTACCTGTGGTGGTCTCCTACACCACACTTTAGAGTAAGCACTTAACTGAAGGCTTAATAGTGTTGGGGCTCAGAGAACAATACCCCAAAAGTGGGCTTTTTGTTTGGAATGCTAAGTTATTTGAGCTAAAGAAAATTAAGAACTTTAGAATCATTCTTCCTCTTCTCCCCACCCATATCAGGGAAAGGCTCTCTGTGGAATTCCCTTATCCGTGTTCAGACCAGGTTGCAAAAGGGAACACAGTTGCCCTCCATCCTCAACCTGAATTCTTGGTTTTCAGTTTCCGAAAAGATTGAGGAACAGAGCTACACCTGTACCAGCTTTCAATACAAGGTGTTGTCTGTCCCTTGGGCTCATTCACATTTCAAAGAGACTGTCTCTGGGGCCCATTCATTCCCCTCATTATCCTATACAAGCCTTCCAAATGTGGATGATCCCCATTCATTCCCTCCCCTTACAAAAAAGGGCCTATCAGTTTCTGAATAATGTTAAGTAGCGTGAGTAATCGAACCCCTGGGATTCTCCCCTGTGCTGTATCTCTCCTTTGCATGTTAATATATGTGTATGGTTTTTCTCCTAGGAAATCTTTGTCAGTTTTTTCCAAGGAACCTTTGGAGGATGGAGGGGAAATTTTCCTTCCCTTATAATAGTTATCACCTGGGTCTGTCACTAAACTGGCAAAAGTGTTTGAGGTCTTTAAGAGGGCCTAAAATTCCAAAGACAAATATAATAACCTAGTATGCTACTTGGTGAGATTTTGGTTATCTATCATCAATAACACCCCAAAAAAATCAATGGAAAATTTCAGATAAATTGTGCACCAATTTATCACAACTGTGATAAAATCTCTTTAGTTATAGTACACTGTTATACTTGTTCCATTACTTTGCATTGTTACTGTATTAAAATAATTTATAAATTAGATATTATCATAATTACATACATTAAACATTATCATATGAATATATATGAGGGTTCTGGCAAAGGCTTGTGGAAAACGTGTATTATTAAAAACAAAGCTGTGCATAACTTCTAAAATTTTTTTGCACCAAAGTAAATGTATCATTCAATTTAAATTTCCACAAACTTTTTGAAGTTTCCTGTGTGTGTGTGTGTGTGTGTATATATATAGAGAGAGAACACAGTACATGAGGATATATAGGGTTTGCTACTATTTTGATTTCAGGCATCCTCTGGAGATATTGACACATATTCCCCAATCACAATAATCCAGAATACCCAAGGATTCTTGTCTCCTGTGAATGTCAATGGAGACATGAAAACAATTGAGCCAAGAGCAGAAGGAAAAACCAATGGGCTAGACAAGCCAGGAGTGAGGAGAACCCTTAAACAAAAACCTATCTCTCCAAGTAACAAGGAGTTATGAGTTCTACAGAATTTGATTTCAGAGAACTTATACATATGCATCACACGCTGGGGAAGTGGAGGACACAGCTGCTGCCTTTGTGCAGATCCTTACCTGCGGCTGCAGCTGGGCCATGAGAGTTCACCCTGGGCACGGATCTTCAGCCAATCGGTAGTTATCCATCCACCTGCCAACACACCTGGCTCCTCTGAAGTCAGTTGTAGTCAAAGTTAAGTGATTTCCTTTAGGGAGAAGGTGATATAATGATAAGGTGGGACTACTGTTTACCTCTATCATGATTAGAGGCATCGTAATCATGCACATTTCTGCAACAAGCTGTGCTTTTTTGTTTTGGTGTGTTTCAGTGTCAAACGTGGAAAAGGTTTGGGCAGATGTTTCTGTATCTTGTCAGTCATTTGCTCACTCAGTAAGCGTATTTAGCCCCCTGTGCAAACCAGGTATCGTCCCGTATTCTGTGTATACGTCAGAGCAAGAGGTAAATAAAACTTTTTGCCCTAATTCCAACGATGAGAGACATATGAATATGGTAAGCAAAAACAAATAAACAAGTGTGTATACAAGGGCTATAAAAATAATCAAATCTCAAAATGTCAAATTCACTAATATACATATATATATGTATATATATATACATACGGTATTTGTCTTTTTGGGACTGGCTTATACTCTTGAGGAACAGTGGTCTTTCCACTAACTACTTGTTGAATTCTTTATTCGGTAGAGGGTTTAACTTGTAATTATAAAATAAACTGAAAGTATGTCATTGTAAAAATTAAAAGAAAAAAAGAAACGGAGGAGAAGAGAGGGTGGGAATGAAGGCAGGAGCAAAAATAGGATGGGAATATCATTATACTCTTAAATCTGTATATATGAAATGCTTGAAAGGTGTTCATCTTATATAAATAAAAAAATTAAAAACCAAATAAATAAAAAAAGCAGTTGCTACCAGCTAGTAGTAAGGACACCTAAGAACACATCAGAGTGATTTGAAGGACTTTTGATAGGATCCACAGGAGAAGATGAGACATAATTCCAGAATTCAACCATAGAACATGATCAGTGCTGTGGGAAGAGGGATTTGGACCCAAATGCAAATCTAAGAGCACGTGTGCACGGGCTGGCGAGAAGTCAAGGGCAGCTGGAGTGTGGTGTGTGGGCTAGAGCTGTGGAGCAGTAAGACTGGAAATCTGCGGGAGCTAGACATCTAGGGTCTTATGAGCATTCATAAAGATTTTGAATTTAATTCGTTCTTTAAAATTCTTTTTTACTTTTTAATTTATTTGCAAGACAGACACACACACACACACACACAGGATGCCTATCTTACTGATTCCCAACTAAATGCCTGCAACAGCCAAGAGCTGGGCCAGGCCGTATCTAAATCACATGAAATATGTTTATAATTCTCCCTTGAATATATAATTCTAACTTTATAATTCCTCTTGAGCATATAATTCTAACTTTTGAGGAATAGGTCAACAATGAAGGCAGGCATTTTACTTTCATTCTATTGTAGTCACCTCCACAAAGACCACTAATACTTGAGAGACTCTCATTTACCATCTGCATTCCCTGGGCAAGTAATGTCTTCTCTCTCCATGTCTTTGTTTTGTCGTCTGCAAATGGAAGTACAAGTGTTCACTTCGCATGACTGCTGTCTTGACTGAATAAACAAGACCCTTGGAAGTATAGGAAACTTGTGTTGCAGTCCAGTGGGTTAATCTGAAGCCCAGGATGCCAGCATCACATATCAGAGCATCAGTTTGAGTCCCAAATGATCCACTTTCTATGCAGCTCCCTACTAATACTCCTGGGAAAGCATTGGAAGTTGGCCAGAATATTAGGGACCCTGCGACCCATGTGTGATATGAGGATGGAATCTTGGGTCCTGACTTCAATCTGGCCCAGCCGCAGCTGTTGTGGCCATTTGGAGAGTAAGCCAGCAGATGGAAAAATCTCTCTGTCTCTGTCTCTCTCTCTCTTTCTGTCACTCTGCCTTTTAAATAAATAAAATAATTTTTTAAAGAAGTGCAGGAAATTGCCTAGAATACTTTAAGTGCTTAATAAATGCCTAATGCTTTTTTCCTGGGTATCACTAGTATGAGTACATATGGTAGGTTTAATATCTAGATTTATTGACATCGTTGATTTCTATGACTATTAAACATCAGATATTTTATTTTTCAACTCTCATTCATTGTTATTATTTTTATTAGATTTATTAGATATTATTTTTATTAGGTTAAGTTATTCTATAGTAATAAATATGCCCTATCTCTGTGGCTTAGCACTATAGAGGGTTCTTTTTTTTTTCCACATCACAGTTCGATGTAGCTTGGGGAGGCCTCCTCTATTCCTGTGGCTCAAGCATTTAGAGACTATTATTTTCAAGTTAGTCTCATCAGAGAAATTGTGTGCTGCTTCAAAGATGTTACTCCAAGACTGTTATTCATACTTCACTATGTCCAGTGCCTAGCGATTAATTACTGCGTCTCTAAATGCCCATTTTTCATCTCCGAGACTCACATTATTTCTATCACTATCTCTTTGTGTTCCTAGCACACTTAAACAAAAAGTCAGTAGGTCTTTGTGAAAATAAATATTTAGGACAGGAACCAGGCCTTGGGGGCCTAGAGCTTCGAGTTTAGCTTTGCTGTTGTGTATTGTGTGAAATTTTAAATTATTCAAAATTATTTATTTTTATTTATTTGTAAGGCAGAGTAACAGAGAGAATGATGGAGGCAGAGACCAAGAAAAAAAGATCTTCCAGCTGCTGATTGAATCCCAAATGCCCACAAAAGCTAGGACTGGGCCAGGCTGGAGCCAGGAGCTAGGAATGGCTTTTGAGTGTCCCACTTGAGTGGCAGAAACCAAAATACTTGAACCATCACCTGCTGCCTCCCAGCGTGCATATTAGCAAGAAAGCTGGTTTGGAAGAGCAACCTGGACTACATCTCAGGCACTCTGAGTTGGGACACTGGTGTTCCAAGTGGCAGCTTAATCCACTGCACAGCATCACTGGCCTCTTAATGTTTGACTTTGAACAAGTCATCTAACTTTGCTTTAATTCATTGCGGTACTTCAGAAAAAGAAATGTGTGTGTATGTATTCAAAATGAAATGTATTATTATATTCCACTACAAAACCTTGAACAATTCAAACAGAGTCATTTAAATTAAATCATGTGTCCCCTCTTTGTCTAACCATGAAAGATCCCTGTGGTCCATTCTCAAGAGCTTTGTCCCATGCAGCTTTAAATGACCCCATCAAAGTGCCTTTTATCATTTATTTTGAGAGGAAGAATTATTAATCTTTTCTGCTTCCACTTCTCTCTTTTGGCTTGCTTCAATTACACAGGCAGGGAGAAGAGAGCGTGGGACAACATTATAAAAATGTTAATTCCTAATGTCACTGACCAGCTCAGCATCACACTCTAGAAGCAGGTTTTGAGTTAATGATCCTGACCAGCAAGGAGCAAGAACCAGGTTGACTTTGATGAATGTCTGCCATTATTTTCTGATGTGAATGAGGTTGTTTTTCTTGTGGACTCTGTGTTTCCTGAGTAATGATATTCTATTTAAAAAGCAAGATTGTAGACAAGGGGACATCAACAAGTATGTGGAAAATGCAATTAAAAGATAAGTGTAGGGGCTGGGATTGTGGCACAGGGAGTTAATCCACTGCTTGAATGTCAACGTCCCATATTGGAGAGCCTGTTTCGAGTCCTTGCTACTCTGTGCTTCCAATGCAACTTCTTGCTAATGTATACGGGAGGCAGCAGTAATGGCCCAGTACTTGGATCCTTGTTGCCCATGTGGGAGTCATGGATGGAGTTTTCATCTATTGGCTTTGGTGTGAGGCAGCTCTGGCTGTCAGGGATGTTTAGGGAATGACCAGTGGATGGAAAAGCATTCTCTCTCTCTCTCTCTCTCTCTCTGTATATGTGTGTGTGGTCTGTGTCTCTGTGTGTGGGTGTCTCAGCCTTTCAAATAAACAAATCTTTAAACTTGAGCCATCACTGTGACCTCTTAGGGTGCGCATTCACAGAAAGCTGGAATTGGTAGGCAAAGCTGGGTGTCAAACCTGTGCAGTCAGCTGTGGGACACAGGTATCATTTTTTAATTTAAAAAGTTTTATCTATTTGAAAGCAAAGAGCAAAAGAGTGACAGAGATCCTCTTGCCACTGGTTCTCTCCCCACATGCCCACAACAGCTAGGACTAGGCCAGGCCCAAGCCAGTGCCTTAGAATTTAAATCAGGTCTTTCACATGGGTGTCAGGAACCCAACTATTGAGCCATCACCAGCTACCCTGCAGAGCGTACATTAGCAAGAAGCTGTATCAGAAGCAGAGTCGGGACTCAAGCCCAGGCACTCTGCTATGGGATGCAAGCCTCCCAGTGGCATTTTAACCTCTGTGCTGAACGCCCACCCATGAGTCTTAACCATATTCTTCATTGCTAGGCCACACTCTCACCACTCTCATTTGTGTTATGTCAGTTATTGTCAGAGTAGTGCTATCTAGCCAGCTGCTAAAGCTCAGTGGCATACAATGTTCAGTCTTTATTCTCTTGCTCACTGCCTGTGTGTTCACTGGAATGAGTGCATACATGGTGTGCAAGATTCGGTAGTCTAAGCTGGAGAGGCAATAGCTTACCAGGGAATATTCTGCAAATGGAAGTACATTCTCACATAAGAGAAGCTTCCCACAGCAAGTAGAAGCATGCATGTGTCTTCAGGACTAGACTGAAATGGATTGACTGTCATTTGGGTCCACATTCCTTTGGCAGAGCAGGCAGCAAGATCAAGCCTTACAGCTGTGGGCCATGGAGATCTGCTTGCACAGGAAGTCACTGCCACACCTATTTGCTGATCAATGAAAGCCTGTCTGAAATTGTGAAAAAGGGGAGTGAAAACTCTCTCCATGGGCATATTGAGTTTACCAGAATCTAATACCATGAGCATACTTTACCTCTGAAATTGGAGAGAAAATAAATGAAAACAAAAACAACCACAACAACAGCACTTCAATGTGTCTGTTTACAGCACTGTCTCTGTTTACAGAACATTCAGGCTCCATTCTGGTGTTGTTTGGGATAATGCTTGGACTGCTCAGAGCATTGGGAGCAGCCCAAGTTTTCTTGGCTGTGGCGTGGTTATCCCTGGGAGACTATTCTGCTTACTGCTTTTCAGGATGTCAAGACTAACAATTGCAACATGAAAGAAGGATCTCTAATCTGAATTTAATCTGAATTCTGTTCACCAGCTCCAAGGGATTAAGCCAGAAATTTGTGCAACTAAACTGCCATATGGAATTCTCCTGAATTTCTTCTACTAGATGAATCATAATTTTTTAAAATTACTTTTTTTTAAAGATTTATTTATTTATTTTTAAAGTCAGAGTTAAAGAGAGAGAGAAAGAGGAAGATAGCTCAGTTGTTTGCAATGATAGCACTGGGCTAGGCTTCAGCCAGTAGCCAGGAGATTCATCTAGATCTCCCATGTGGGTGGCAGGGGCTCTAGTGCTTGTGCCATCTTCTACTGTCTTTCCAGGTACATTAGCAGGGACCTGGTGGAAAATGGAGCAGCTAGGAAATGAACTGGCACCCATATGGGATGCTGGCATTGCAGGATTGCAGGTGGTGGTTTTACCACTACACATAACACTGGCCCCCAAAAATCATAATTTGAACTAAGTATATATATATATATATATATATATATATATATATATATATATATATAGGGTTTATGCTTAGTACAGCCATAAAATATTTTCTTTCCTTGAAACATTTTGCTAGACATATTATATAAAGATCCCATTTGAGGAAAACTTAGAAATAGGATGGTATGCCTAGATACTTATTAACAAACTACTATATTGATCAGTTGTTATATTTTGAAATTAAATATAATAACTTTTGAAACACTTTGTAAAGAATTTGTTGTGGTCTCAAACATTTAGGTTCACTTTTTTTTAATTTTAAAAACATAGGAAGAGATAGATAAGGGGGGAGAGAGAGAGAGAGACAGAGACAGAGAGAGAGAAACTTCCATTCACTTATTCACTCTCAAAATGTCCATAACAATCAGGATGGGTCAGGCTGAGTCTAGGAGCTGGGAATTCATGTGGTTGTCAAGGAATTAACTACTTGAGCAGTGGCCTTCTGCCTTGCAGAGTGCCCATTAGGGCCAGGTGTTCTGGTACAGGGGACTTAATCATCTCTTACGACACTTGCACCCCACATCAGAGTGCTGGTTCCTGTCCTAGCTCCTCTGCTTCAGGTCCAGCTTCCTGCTAATGAACCTGGAAAGGCAGCCAATGATGACCCAAGACTTGGGTTCCTGCCACCCACAGGGGAGAATCAGATGAAGCTCATGGCTCCTGACTTCAGCCACTACACCATAACACTTATGGCTTTCCCAGGCCATAAGCAGAGAGCTGGATGGGAAGAGGAGCAGCTGGGACATGAATTGGCACCCATATGGGACATCAACATTGCAGGCAGAGGGTTAGCCTACTGCACCAAAGCACAGGCCCCACTCCCCAGCATCTTATCTGATGCACCAAACACCGCCTTTCATCTTAAATTTCTGAGCTCACAAGTGAGGGTGTGATACTCCTTTCTTCCCCTTTCTCTTTCTTTGTCTGTTTTTCCTTATTTCTATCTCTATCTCTTCTCTGTGTTGTTGTCTCTCCCTCTCCCTCTCTCATGTACTCCCCTATCAAACTCTAATTTCTTTAATAAGATATCCCAATAAAATGCAATTTTTTATTTATATCTTCCTCAGCCCCCATCATGAGAATTCTTCCTCAACTTTGTGTTGAGGATGATTAGAAAGCCAGAACCTGTCCTGCTCATCTAAAAGGCAGTTAAATAACACCCAGAATTTACTGCAGGGAAACAGTGAAAAATGAGAGCAGATCTTTTTTTTAAGCTTTATTTTTATTTATTTAAAAAAGTTACAAGGAGAGGTAGAGCCAAAGAGAGAGACAGAGACACAGAGAGAGAGGTCTTCCATTCTGCTGGTTCACTCCTCAAATTACTGCAACAGCCAGAAGTGAGCTGACCCAAAGCCAGGAGCCAGAAGCTTCCTCCAGGTCTCCCACATGGGTGCAGGGGCAAAGGACTTGGACCATCTTCCACTGCTTTCCCAGGCCATAGCAGATAGCTGGATTGGAAGAGGAGCAGCAGGATTTGAACCGGCGCCCATATGGGATAATGGCACTGCAGGCTGGAGCTTTAACCCACTGTGCCATAGCGCCGGCCCCAGAGCAAATCTTTAGACTTCACCTTTACACTGATGAAGAGAGATGGAAGTTCTTGGTGTTGAACTGGGCTGAGGAATGCTTTCACAAAGGAGTTTTATGGAGAAACCTGAAGCTATATTCTCCTGAGCAGTGCACTGTGTGATAAGTGGATTAAATAATCATCTTGCAAAATTCTGTATTTTAACTCATGTGTCAAACACCCTGGCCACTTCACAGCCTGGGGAACCATTTGAAATGGACAGGAAAACTCAGAAAAACATTGATTATTTGGAAAGAAGGCAGCCAAGGGATAAACTGTGTCTCTCAGGGCACATATTGTCTGCAACAAAGTAAAGCACATGCATGATGACCTTTATGCAATTTGCGGAGGGGAAACCCTGGAAAGAATCCAGAACTCCATGCTGATGCTCAACTCTGTGAGAGCAGCGTTATAATGTGGAAATATGTGATAGATCAGAGATGTTTACTTACTGATTATATTGTCTTCATTTCACTGAATGTAATGTGGGTGACAAGAACCTTGCTACTTGAACCATCACCACTGCTTTCCAGAATCTGCCCTTGGCAGATAGCTGGAATCAAGAGCAAAGTTGGGAACTGAACTCACACATTCTATGATGGGATGCAAGCATCTGTATATATGAGGGTTTTTAGGGTTTCCTGAAATTAAAAGTCACTTTCATTGTGATGCAAAAAATTTGAAATTGAACCGTGTTTTGACGAAAGCCTTAAGTTTTTAACCAAGAATTATTTTCTTCCAAAACAGAGCATAGTGGTATTCTACGGGCAGTAAGCCAAGAATACTTGAATTCAAACCCATGTCCTGAACTTTCTAGCTGTGCAGATTCCAGGCAGCTGGAATCTTCTCTTCCTTATTTTCTTTATATGTAAAATGAATCAGGGCTGGCGCCGCAGCTCACTAGGCTAATCCTCCGCCTTGCAGCGCCGGCACACCGGGTTCTAGTCCCTGTCGGGGCACCGGATTCTGTCCCAGTTGCCCCTCTTCCAGGCCAGCTCTCTGCTGTGGCCAGGGAGTGCACTGGAGGATGGCCCAAGTCCTTGGGCCCTGCAACCCATGGGAGACCAGGAGAAGCACCTGTCTCCTGCCATTGGATCAGCGCGCCAACCGCGCGGCCATTGGAGGGTGAACCAATGGCAAAGGAAGACCTTTCTCTCTGTCTCTCTCTCACTGTCCACTCTGCCTGTCAAAAAAATAAAAAATAAAAAAAAATAAAATGAATCAGAAGAGTTCCTATGACATAGAATCCTAATTGAAAAGGGATGAATACATGAGGAGCATTTTAGAACAGTGCCCCTGATCTAGGGTGCATTTCCTGTGGTTGTATGTATAAGCCTCATGGTAAGGCTGATGGAGTTTTGTTCTATGACATTCTATTTGTGTTGACACAGGGCATCACTTTCTGTGATTGCTTACTGTGTACACACTAAAAGAAATTTTGCTTAGGAAGATTTTTGAAGAAAATATGCATGCAATCTGAAATTTCTCAGGCCATGTTTGTATGTGTGAGGTCACAAAACAGCAGGAATTCCAAGTGTATATAGAAGCAGTGCAGTTTCCAGGTCATCACTTCTACGTCCTTTGACTAAACCTTGCCACCTCTCCATGACCTTCATGGCTGCTGGTAGTTCTGGTGGAATCTCCCCGGGGTCCAAGTCCCCTCTCCTTGTGATGCAGGCTGGTGATGTTGTGTCTGATTTTAGGGGCTTCCTTATCTCTACAATCCCCAGGGCTTCAGGCTCCACAAGCTTAGGGCATTCTTTAGACATCCCTTTCACTGTCAACAGACCTACTGCATGTAAGCAGCTGTTAGATGAATCTATTTCTCCCCATTCTGTGTCCTGGTGAAGCAGAAGGGCATCTTGCTTGGCAAAACAAAGCTGTTCTCCACACCCACATCCCACATCTCATGAAGATTTTGTTTCTCAAAGGTATCTAAAGAGGTATTCGAATCAATAATCTCATTTTATTTTATTTTATTTTATTTTTTTTTAACTTTTATTTAATGAATATAAATTTCCAGTGTACAGCTTATGGATTACAGTGGCTTTCCCCTCCCATAACTTCCCTCCCACCCGCAACCCTCCCCTCTCCCGCTCCCTCTCCCCTTCCATTTGCATCAAGATTCATTTTCAATTCTCTTTATATACAGAAGATCAATTTAGTATAAAGGTTTCAACAGTTTGCACCCACATAGACACACAAAGTGAAACATACTGTTTGAGTACTAGTTATAGCATCAAATCAAAATGTACAGCACATTAAGGACAGAGATCCCACATCAGGAGCAAGTGCACAGTGGCTCTTGTTGTTGACCCAACAAATTTACACTCTAGTTTATGGCACCAGTAACCACCCTAGGCTGTCGGCATGAGTTGCCAAGGCTATGGAAGCCTTCCAAGTTTGCCGACTCTGATCATATTTAGACAAGGTCATAAAAGACAGAGTGAGAATAGTAACCAATGATCCTAAGAGTGGCATTAACCAGGTTTGAACAATTATACAGCATTAAGTGGGGAAGAGGACCATCAGTACACACATGTTGGGAGTAGAGCCATTGGTGGTAGAGTAGAGGTTATGATTACAAAGGAATGAGGCCCAAGTACGCTAGACAGGGTCTAGAACAAAGGACAGAGTCATTCTTAGAGGAGCTAAGAAAGGTGCTGTCTAAGCTACAATTAAGTTTTCTGATTGAGAGGCAAATAGAACCTGATAGAAGGGGCTTGATAATAATCTGGTGGGCTTTAGGCCTTGTAAGTTAAGAGGCCCAGACCTATCTATCTCTTCACATGGGGTATATCCTAAGGGAGGTGTGAACCTCCTAGGGGAAGGCACTCTGTTGACTTTCATTACTTGGCTGGCCTGGGAGGAGAGCTGGCCAGGTAAAGGCAGGTGGCAACTCTAACAAGAAATTTACAGTTCTGCCTGCAATGTTGCTGACCCTACTTGACCTCACCCTCAGCTGCAGTGGTCACTTTGGAAGTTGGGCTGAGTGAAGGGCTTTTCAGCTTAGAGCCAATAAGATCTGTGGCTCTGACCTGGGCATCCTTCGACTCCAGGGCAGGTCCATTTCCAGTGATCCAACTCTTGGCAGAGCTGCCAGGGCTCTTCACAAGCTGACTTCTGCTGAAGCCCAGGCTTACCTCATTGAAAGCCACTGCAGTGGACTGGCCTGTTGGGTCTCCTTGAGGGCAGATCACTGTATAGATCAGCCATTAATAGGCCTGCCACCCATTGCTTCTGATGCCTAGCTTTCTTTTCCTCCTGGTTTGTGTTAAAGCAGACCAGAGGATGCAAGTCAAGGGAGTGCCCGTGTCCCATCTCTAATCTTCGGTGGCCTGAACTACAAGTCTATAGTCACAGGCATGTTCTGTAGTAGTTTTTCTAAGGTAGACAATGCCCATGAGGAAAATTATATTCTCACTTTAAAACTTTCTTTCCCTTTGGTCTGAAAGGGAGGTTTTTTCTACTTACTGTATACTTCGCTGATGGCGAAGTGAATCTAGCTATGAGATTATTATTTAAGTTCTTATTTTGGCTATGCTATTACAGAAAAATGTTTGCCATCTCTTTTATAAGGTCTAAAGATTAAATTGTGCGTCCTACAGATTCCTTCATAATAGATTTAGTTTCCTATCATGAAGAGAATAGAGAAATGAAAGAACAAGTTGGGCTTAGAATAGAGAAATGAGGGAGCAAGTCCTAGATCGCTTGCTGACAATAGCAATATCACATGAATACTTAGCAAACCGTTTCAACCATTAGATAACAACTTAAGAAAACATTTACCAGAAGGTCCAATGCCTTCTATAAATTTTAAGAATCATGTATTTGAAAATACCTCTTAAATATCTAACATGGTGTAGTTTGTTTAACCAGCAAACTTAAGCACAACCATATAAAATGTTTTTAGTTTCTTTCTACCTACAAGTTTAAAACATATGATACATAGATTCAGGTCACTCAAATTAAAATGTATCTTTGATTGATTTTAGCAGCTTAAATTTATGGACAATCTTATCTATAAGCCATTTAAAATAAGACTCTTAATAAAATTTCCCCATGTGGACATACAATATGTACACACATTTAACATAGCATAATAGACCAATATAGCGTTTTTAATAATAGCTTTTAAAATCTTTAACTCTTTTTGTAGATTGCCAATTGATTTGAATTGCTTTTTTAGTAACCTCAGTTAACCATACTTTCTCTCAGTTGGTACTGTTAATACATTATTGGCTTCATCTGTTTACAGAGCCATCCCAAAGTACTGAATACAATGGAAGTGGCTGGAAAAAGTCCATAGGAACCCATAGGAGGACAGCTACACACAGAACCAACAACGCTTTAGTTTTATGAGCAGCAAATCATATATAACTGTGGATGACAAAAGACTTTAAGTCGCCATGTTTAAAATTATAAACTCATAGACCAAATTTGATCTTGTTACAAGGTGATTATTCAAATCTTTGAAAATAAGCACATATTTACATAACCCATAGCTCTTAATAAAAATTCAGCTGTTTTTGAACAATTAGAATTTAACAGACATCAAGAGAACACAATAGATTACTTTAACACATTGCTTTAACAGAGCATTAGAGTTTAATTCTATGTCAAAGATAAATTGAGCTTCCTGTGATCTTTTGCTGTGAGGTTTCCTTCCTTTACCTTCTTTCATATTGGTGACCATGTTTCTGTGTTTCTGTGTGTAACACATCTTTAAGCATCTTTTGCAGGGCAGGATGAGTGGCAACAAATTCTTTCAGTTTCTGTTTGCTATGAAAAGTCTTAATTTCACCTTCATTCACAAATGAGAGCTTTGCAGGATATAGTATTCTGGGCTGGCAGTTGTTCTCTCTTAGTACCTGGGCTATGTCTCGCCATTCCCTTCTAGCTTGTAGGGTTTCTGATGAGAAGTCTGCTGTGAGTCTAATTGGAGATCCTCTAAGAGTAATCTGACGTTTCTCTCTTGCACCTTTTAGGATCTTTTCTTTGTGTTTCACTGTGGTGAGTTTGATTACAACATGTCGTGGTGAGGATCTCTTTTGGTCATGTTTATTAGGGGTTCTATAAGCTTCCTGTACTAAGATGCCTCTGTCCTTCTCCAAACCTGGGAAATTTTCTGCTAGTATCTCACTGAAAATGCCTTCTAATCCTTTCTCCCTCTCCATGCCTTCAGGAACTCCTAGAACTCGAATGTTGGGTTTTTTAATAGTATCCTGTAGATTCCCGACAATATTTTTTAGATTTCTGATTTCTTCTTCTTTTCTTTGGTTTGCCTGTTTCCTTTCCTGTTCTCTGTCTTCTAAGTCCGATATTCTCTCTTCTGCTTCGCCCATTCTGTTTTTAAGGCTCTCTAATGTGTTTGTCATTTGATCTATTGAATTCTTCATTTCATTATGATTTCTTGTCACTATCAGAGTTTCTTGTTCCACTAGTTGTTTCATTTCATTTTGATTCCTCCTTAATATTTCACTTTCACGAGAGAGATTTTCTATCTTGTCCATGAAGGATTTCTGTAGTTCAAGAATTTGTTTTTGAGAAGTTCTTAATGTTCTTAGCAATTTTTTGAGATCCGCTTCTTGCATTTCTTCGATCTCATCATCTTCATAATCTTGAATTGGGGTGTCTTTTTCATTTGGGGGCGTCATAGTGTCTTCCTTGTTCTTGTTAGCTTGGTTTTTGCGTTTGTTGTTTGGCATGTTGGAGATATTTGGTTTCTTCACTGTGGTGTTTTTTCTTGTTACACTATGGCTCCTTATTAAGTGGACTGTCTGCTTTCGGTGGAGCCTTAGAGGCTTGAGATGAGTGTGGACTGAGAGCTGTGTTTGGTTCCTCAGGG
The DNA here is from genome assembly GCF_033115175.1 of Lepus europaeus. Classification (NCBI taxonomy): domain Eukaryota; kingdom Metazoa; phylum Chordata; class Mammalia; order Lagomorpha; family Leporidae; genus Lepus; species Lepus europaeus. The sequence goes on from NC_084827.1 coordinate 58,669,627, forward strand.
CTGAGGGTGTGTCAAAGATGGCAATCCCAGGTTAGGCGTGGTAAATCTCTCTTTCTTTTTTTGATTCAAAAGGGAAGTAATTTCGCACAGCTGAACGTAATTGGAGGTAGTAATTAGCAGGCAAATGATATACCCACAGGAGCCAGAGATTAGAAGCTCTTTCCCAAGGACCACACAGGGAATCTGTGCTGCCCTCAGTGTGGGCTCCAATTCTCCTGCAGTCTCCCACTGGGTTGCCAAGTTAGATGCTAATCTCCAGTTATTTCACCCCTCCCCCCAGAGTCAGGTTTTTCTGCTAGGCTCAGGGCCGGTGCAGACCTGAGGTCGCCCTGCTTATGACGTTTGTCCAAAATGGCGCCTGCTCTTTGTCTTGCTCGTCTTTGAGAGGTGAGCGGAGAGAGAGAGACTCATGTCCGTATTGGTCACTTTTTTTTTTCCTCTCTCTCTTCTAGTTAGCCTGGTGAACTTTTCCCCACGGAGTTTCAAGCCTCGTTCCCTCTAGCCTCCTCTTTCCGCTTGCCCGCTGGTGTCTCGGGCTATGGAGGTTCGGCTCACCTCGCGTTCCAGCGCTGGTGCGTTGAGTCTGCCGCTGCTGTCCCGAACTTGGGCTCCCACGCTCTCCACGCAGGTCCACTGTGAATCACTAGTTCCGGAAGAGTTTCCTCTGCTGTTTCTTCCCCTACTCTTCCTTGACCCTGCAGTATCTCCACTTATATTAACGTGTGTCTTGACGAACTATCAATGTGCTTCCTTCCTATTCCGCCATCTTGCCGCTCTCCTCATTTTATTTTATTTACTTATTTTTAAAGATTTTTTTGGAAAGGCAGAGTTACAGAGAAAAGGAGAAAGAGAGAGAGAGATGGGGAGAGAGAGAGAGAGAGAGAGAGAGAGAGATTTTCTATCTGCTGGTTTACTCCCCAAATGCCACAACTGCCTATGTTGCACTAGGTCGAACCCAGGAGCTAGGCACCCCATCTGGGTCTCCCACATGGGTACAGAGGACCAAGCATTTGGGCCACCATCCACTGATTTCCCAGGCACATTAGCAGGGAGCTGGATGGGAAGTGGAGCAGCTAGGATTCAAACCCATGCCCAGATGGTATGCTGGTGTCACTGATAGTAACTTTACCCGCTATGCCTAATGACCTCATTTTAATGTTCTTAGAATTTTATTTTATTTTTTTATTGATTAGAGAGAGGGATAGAAAAGTGTGTGTGTTTTCATCTGCTGGTTCATTTTCCAAATACCTGCCCAGGCTGAGGCTGGGCCACGCCAAAGCTAGGAGCTGGGAACACAATCCATGTCTCCAACATGGGTGGGCAGGAACCCAACCAATTGAGGCAATACTTGCTACCTTCCAGGGTGCACATTAGCAAGGAGCTAAAATCAGGAGCAGAACCAGGACTTGAACACAGGCACTCCTACATGTGATCTGAGCATTCCAACCATGTCCTCTCAGAGCTGGGGAACATCCAGCTGGTGGGCCAGTAAGGCTGGCAAAATCACTGGTTCTGGCTTGCCAAGGCAACCAAAGGAGGGATGTGGAATTCAATAAATCTTCAGCAGGCTAATTTTTAAGTTTATAATTTTAAAAAGATTTATTTTATTTACTTTAAAAATAGAGTTACAGAGAGAGGTAGAAACAGAGATGGGGCAGGCGAGGTCTTCCATCAACTGGTTCACTCTCCAAATGGCTGCAACAGCTGGAGCTGAGTCAACTTGAAGCCAGGAACCAGGAGCCAGGAGCTTCTTGTGGGTCTCCCATGTGGGTGCAGGGGCCCAAGGACTTGGACCTTCCTCTGCTGCTTTTCCAGGCACATCAGCAGGGAGCTGGATCGACAGTGGAGCAGTCAGGTCTCCAGTTATTGTCCACATAGGATGCCAGTGCTGCAGGCAGAGACTTTAACCTGCTGCACCACAGTGCCACCCCCTAGTTGACAATTTTGTATGGCCCGCAAATGCTGTTATAAATATCCAAATGACCCTAGGCATAAAAAGCTTCCCCATCAAGGTAATAAGCAAAATGACATCCCCAATGACTTCATTTTATAGAAGAAATGGAATCTCAGTATTTAAAGTATTGATTCATTAAGTTATACTTATTGTCTGTCTGGTTTCCTAGTACAGTTGTCTAGCTGATGCTTGCTTTTAGTCTTTTCTTAAATTTTTAAAAATTTTATTTAAGGAATACAAACTTCATGCATTTAATATATATAAATTTGGAAACATCTTGCTTCTTCCCCCTACCTCCCTCCCGCCCATACTCCCACCCTTCTTCCTTCTCCCTCTCCCTTTCCCATTCTTATTTTTTACAAAGCTCAGTTTTCATTTTATTTTATACTCTTAAGATTAACTCTACACTAAGTAGAGAGTTCACCAGGTGGTGAAGAAAAAAAGAAAAAAAGAAGAGAAACAAATCAACAAGAAAAGCATTGTTCCTTGACAATCAAGAGAAGAGCTGCTCAAAATCATCGCATCTCAAGGGGTCAGCTTCACTCCTGTAGATTGCCTTTTAGGGACTCTACCAGCTACCACAGATCAGAGAGAATATATGGTATTCATCTTTTTGTGCTTTTATTCTTTTAAGTAGTATTCTGCACTGGGGAAATTCATACTGTGAGTCCTGACTATAGTGAAGAAGTTGGAATTCAGGTCCCCAGTGTTCCCTTCCTGCTGGGACTCAGCACATGGCAGGTGCTTCACCCATCAGACCCAGCTGCAGGAAGCTTTGAGAGGGGAGCAGGCTCTGTGTGGGTGCGGTGGCCCCAGCCACGTCTGTCATTGGGCTTCTAGGGATTACTGTCCCGATATCCTCGGAGGGTCATGGCTGTGGTGCCCATGACACTTCTGCCTCAGTTGAGTCTGCTGTTGGCCTTTGTTGTTCAAGGGCTGTCAGCTGGACAGGGTTCTCTCATGGGTCCAGTTTTGCCACGTGGTTGTGCCTCAGTGACAGCCCATTTCTTGCATCTTCATGAATCTGTGGCAGCCCAGTGTCTTGCTAAGCAACACCTTTTGGCTTGAAACTCTGGGAATGAATCACCCTGAGTAACAGAAGTTCTGTTTTACCTGCATTCTGTTACCATTTTGATTTTTCCTGTTAAAGCTTCCTCAGCATTTTGAAAAGAAGTTTAAGATCCAGGCTACATATGTTTTAGAAATTGCCCTGATTTCTTTATAGTTTTCACATTGCCCATTTCCCTTGACTGATTCCCTACTGCAGGTGCCCATGAGTGACTTATTCATCCCTTCAATTCTTGCCAAGAATTTGTCTTTTCCTATTAATACAACACAGGGAGTAGACATTCAGAGTAGTGGTTAAGACACCCATGTCGCATATAGGACTGGTTGAATTCTCAACTGTAGCTCATGACTCCAGCTTCATAACAACACAGGTCTTGAGAGCAGCAGGTGATGCTCAAGGAGTTGCATCCCGGCCACATATATGGGAGACATAGCTTGAATTCCTGTCTCCTGGCTTTGGCATTGGTTCAGCCCTGGCCCTGGCTTTTGTAGATATTTGGGGAGTGAATTAGTGGAGGGAGCTGTGACTGCATCTTCTTATCTCTATCTTTCTCTTGCTCCCGCTCAAATAAATGATTTTTTAAAGAAATTGCAACACACCTTTCTCAACAGCATACTTGATTCCCCTATTCTGCTATATACATTTTTCATATGTTTTCTTCCTAATTCCTAAATTATTTGATTATGATTGTGTAGGTTTCCTCTTATTGCAATTGTAAACACAGTGAGGGCATGTTTTGCCTGTTGTGTTTTTTTTTTTTTTTTGGTTTTTAAGCACATGATTTATCTTTAGTCCCTAGAATCATGCCTAAAATATGTAGATCATCAGTCATATTTTTGAGGGACTATCTTTTAAAATATATATTTTTTTTTTTTTTTTTTTTTTTTTTTTTTTTTTTTTTTTAACTTTTATTTAATGAATATAAATTTCCAGTGTACAGCTTATGGATTACAATGGCTTCCCCCCCCCCAATAACTTCCCTCCCACCCGCAACCCTCCCCCCTCCCGCTCCCTCTCCCCTTCCATTTGGATCAAGATTCATTTTCAATTCTCTTTATATACAGAAGATCAATTTAGTATAAAGATTTCAACAGTTTGCACCCACATAGAAACACAAAGTGAAACATACTGTTTGAGTACTAGTTATAGCATTAAATCACAATGTACAGCACATTAAGGACAGAGATCCCACATGAGGAGCAAGTGCACAGTGGCTCCTGTTGTTGACCCAACAAATTGACACTCTAGTTTATGGCGCCAGTAACCATCCTAGGCTGTCGTCATGAGTTGCCAAGGCTATGGAAGCCTTCCAAGTTTGCCGACTCTGATCATATTTAGACAAGGTCATAAAAGACAGAGTGAGGATAGTAACCAATGATCCTAAGAGTGGCATTTACCAGGTTTGAACAATTATACAGCATTAAGTGGGGAAGAGGACCATCAGTACACACATGTTGGGAGTAGAGCCATTGGTGGTAGAGTAGAGGTTATGATTACAAAGGAATGAGGCCCAAGTGCACTAGACAGGGCCTAGAACAAAGGACAGAGTCATTATTAGAGGAGCTAAGAAAGGTGCTGTCTAAGCTACAATTAAGTTTTCTGATTGAGAGGCAAATAGAACCTGATAGAAGGGGCTTGATAATAATCTGGTGGGCTTTAGGCCTTGTAAATTCAGAGGCCCAGACCTACTATCTCTTCACATGGGGTATATCCTAAGGGAGGTGTGAACCTCCTAGGGGAAGGCACTCTGTTGACTTTCATTACTTGGCTGGCCTGGGAGGAGAGGTGGCATCTCTAACAAGAAATTTACAGTTCTGCCTGCAATGTTGCTGACCCTACTTGACCATCCCCTCAGCTGCAGTGGTCACTTTGGAAGTTGGGCTGAGTGAAGGGCTTTTCAGCTTAGAGCCAATAAGATCTGTGGCTCTGACCTGGGCATCCTTCGACTCCAGGGCAGGTCCATTACCAGTGATCCAACTCTTGGCAGAGCTGCCAGGGCTCTTCACAAGCTGACTTCTGCTGAAGCCCAGGCTTACCACATTGAAAGCCACTGCAGTGGACTGGCCTGTTGGGTCTCCTTGAGGGCAGATCACTGTACAGATCAGCCATTAATAGGCCTGCCACCCATTGCTTCTGATGCCGAGCTTTCTTTTCCTCCTGGTTTGTGTTAAAGCAGACCAGAGGATGCAAGTCAAGGGAGTGCCCGTTTCCCATCTCTAATCTTCGGTGGCCTGAACTACAAGTCTATAGTCACAGGCATGTTCTGTAGTAGTTTTTCTAAGGTAGACAATGCCCATGAGGAAAATTATATTCTCACTTTAAAACTTTCTTTCCCTTTGGTCTGAAAGGGAGGTTTTTTCTACTTACTGTATACTTCGCTGATGGCGAAGTGAATCTAGCTATGAGATTATTATTTGAGTTCTTATTTTGGCTATGCTATTGCAGAAAAATGTTAGCCATCTCTTTTATAAGGTCTAAAGATTAAATTGTGCATCCTACAGATTCCTTCATAATAGAATTAGTTTCCTACCTTGAAGAGAATAGAGAAATGAAAGAACAAGTTGGGCTTAGAATAGAGAAATGAGGGAGCAAGTCCTAGATCGCTTGCTGACAATAGCAATATCACATGAATACTTAGCAAACCGTTTCAACCATTAGATAACAACTTAAGAAAACATTTACCAGAAGGTCCAATGCCTTCTATAAATTTTAAGAATCATGTATTTGAAAACACCTCTTAAATATCTAACATGGTGTAGTTTGTTTAGCCAGTAAACTTAAGCACGACCATCTAAAATGTTTTTAGTTTCTTTCTACCAACAAGTCTAAAACATATGATACACAGATTCAGGTCCCACAAATTAAAATGTATCTTTGATTGCTTTTAGCAGCTTAAATTTATGGACAATCTTATCTATAAGCCATTTAAAATAAAACTCTTAATAAAATTTCCCCATGTGGACATACAATATGTACACACATATAATATAGTATAATAGACCAATACATCAATTTTAATAATAGCTTTTAAAATCTTTAACTCTTTTTGTAGATTGCCAATTGATTTGAATTGCTTTTTCTTTTTAGTAACCTCAGTTAACCATACTTTCTCTCAGTTGGTACTGTTAATACATTATTGGCTTCATCTGTTTACAGAGCCATCCCAAAGTACTGAATACAATAAAAGTGGCTGGAAAAAGTCCATAGGAACCTATAGGAGGACAGCTAAACACAGAACCAACAACGCTTTAGTTTTATGAGCAGCAGATATTCAAATTTTTGAAAAAAGCACATATTTAAATAACCCATTGCTCTTAATAAAAATTCAGCTGTTTTTGAACAATTAGAATTTAACAGACATCAAGAGAACATAATAGATTACTTTAACACATTGCTTTAACAGAGCATTAAAGTTTAATTCTATGTCAAAGAGAAATTGAGCTTCCTGTGATCTTTTGCTGTGAGGTTTCCTTCCTTTACCTTCTTTCATATTGGTGACCATGTTTCTGTGTTTCTGTGTGTAACACATCTTTAAGCATCTTTTGCAGGGCAGGATGAGTGGCAACAAATTCTTTCAGTTTCTGTTTGCTGTGAAAAGTCTTAATTTCACCTTCATTCACAAATGAGAGCTTTGCAGGATATAGTATTCTGGGCTGGCAGTTTTTCTCTCTTAGTACCTGGGCTATGTCTCGCCATTCCCTTCTAACTTGTAGGGTTTCTGATGAGAAGTCTGCTGTGAGTCTAATTGGAGATCCTCTAAGAGTGATCCGACGTTTCTCTCTTGCACCTTTTAGGATCTTTTCTTTATGTTTCACTGTGGTGAGTTTGATTACAACATGTCGTGGTGAGGATCTCTTTTGGTCATGTTTATTAGGGGTTCTATAAGCTTCCTGTACTAAGATGCCTCTGTCCTTCTCCAAACCTGGGAAATTTTCTGCTAGTATCTCACTGAAAATGCCTTCTAATCCTTTCTTCCTCTCCATGCCTTCAGGAACTCCTAGAACCCGAATGTTGGGTTTTTTAATAGTATCCTGTAAATTCCTGACAATATTTTTTAGATTTCTAATTTCTTCTTCTTTTCTTTGGTTTGCCTGTTTCCTTTCCTGTTCTCTGTCTTCTAAGTCTGATATTCTCTCTTCTGCTTCGCCCATTCTGTTTTTAAGGCTCTCTAATGTGTTTGTCATTTGATCTATTGAACTCTTCATTTCATTATGATTTCTAGTCACTATCAGAGTTTCTTGTTCCACTAGTTGTTTCATTTCATTTTGATTCCTCCTTAATATTTCACTTTCACGAGAGAGATTTTCTATCTTGTCCATGAAGGATTTCTGTAGTTCAAGAATTTGTTTTTGAGAACTTCTTAATGTTCTTATCAATTTTTTGAGATCTGCTTCTTGCATTTCTTCGATCTTATCATCTTCATAATCTTGAATTGGGGTGTCTTTTTCATTTGGGGGCGACATAGTTTCTTCCTTGTTCTTGTTAGCTTGGTTTTTGCGTTTGTTGTTTGGCATGTTGGAGATATTTGGTTTCTTCACTGTGGTGTTTTTTCTTGTTACACTATGGCTCTATATTAAGTGGACTGTCTGCTTTCAGTGGAGCCTTAGAGGCTTGAGATGAGTGTGGACTGAGAGCTGTGTTTGGTTCCTCAGGGTTGAGGGTGTGTCAAGGATGACACTCCCAGGTTAGGTGTGGTAAATCTCTCTTTCTTTTTTTGATTTAAAAGGGAAGTAATTCCGCACAGCTGAACGTAATTGGAGGTAGTTAGCAGGCAAATGATATACCCACAGGAGCCAGAGATCGGAAGCTCTTTCCCAAGGACCACACAGGGAATCTCTGCTGCCCTCAGTGTGGGCTCCAATTCTCCTGCAGTCTCCCACTGGGTTGCCAAGTTAGATGCTAATCTCCTGTTATTTCACCCCTCCCCCCAGAGTCAGGTTTTTCTGCTAGGCTCAGGGCCGGTGCAGACCTGAGGTCGCCCTGCTTATGACGTATGTCCAAAATGGCGCCTGCTCTGTCTTGCTCGCCTGTGAGAGGTGAGCGGAGAGAGAGAAACTTGTGTCCGTATCAGTCACTTTTTTTATTTTTTTTTTCTCTCTCTTCTAGTTAGCCTGGTGAACTTTTCCCACGGAGTTTCAAGCCTCGTTCCCTCTAGCCTCCTCTTTCCGCTTGCCTGCTGGTATCTCGGGCTATGGAGGTTCGGCTCACCTCGCGTTCCAGCGCTGGCGCGTTGAGTCTGCTGCTGGTGTCCCGAACTTGGGCTCCCACGCTCTCCACGCAGGTCCACTGTGAATCACTAGTTCCGGAAGAGTTTCCTCTGCTGTTTCATCCCCTACTCTTCCTTGACACTGCAGTATCTCCACTTATATTAAACTTTCTTTCCCCCCGGACTAAATGTGCTTCCTGCCTATTCCGCCATCTTGCCCTTAAAATATATATTATATATTTGTAAGTTTACTTGTAAAATATATTCTTGTAGGCAAGGGTCCTTGTATAAAATCAAATCTTGATTAGACAAAATTTCAAACCAATAACATCTTGAGATAGTGCTACTTTAAAATGGCAAATCTTGAAAAAAATCCCTAAGTAATTATTTCATTTTAAATTTATTTTTTTAAATTTATTTTTTTTTAACTTTTATTTAATGAATATAAATTTCCAATGTACAGCTTATGGATTACAATGGCTTCCCGCTCCCATAACTTCCCTCCCACCCGCAACCCTCCCCTTTCCCGCTCCCTCTCCCCTTCCATTCACATCAAGATTCATTTTCAATTCTATTTATATACAGAAGATCAATTTAGTATATATTAATTAAAGATTTCAACAGTTTGCACCCACATAGAAACACAAAGTGAAACATACTGTTTGAGTACTAGTTATAGCATTAAATCACAATGTACAGCACATTAAGGACAGAGATCCCACATGAGGAGCAAGTGCACAGTGACTCCTGTTTTAACCAATCAAATTGACACTCTAGTTTATGGTGCTAGTAACCACCCTAGGCTCTCATCATGAGTTACCAAGGCTATGGAAGCCTTCCAAGTTTGCCGACTCTGATCATATTTAGACAAGGTCATAAAAGACAGGGTGAGAATAGTAACCAATGATCCTAAGAGTGGCATTAACCAGGTCTGAACAATTATACAGCATTAAGTGGGGAAGAGGACCATCAGTACACACAGGTTGGGAGTAGAGCCATTGGTGGTAGAGTAGAGGTTATGATTATGAAGGAATGAGGCCCAAGTGCGCTAGACAGGGTCTAGAACAAAGGACAGAGTCATTCTTAGAGGAGCTAAGAAAGGTGCTGTCTAAGCTACAAGTAAGTTTTCTGATTGAGAGGCAAATAGAACCTGACAGAAGGGGCTTGATAATAATCTGGTGGGCTTTAGGCCTTGAAAGTTAAGAGGCCCAGACCTATCTATCTCTTCACATGGGGTACATCCTAAGGGAGGTGTGAACTTCCTAGGGGAAGGCACTCTGTTGACTTTCATTACTTAGCTGGCCTGGGAGGAGAGCTGGCCAGGTAAAGGCAGGGGGCATCTCTAGCAAGAAATTTATAGTTCTGCCTGCAATGTTGCTGACCCTACTTGACCATCCCCTCAGCTGCAGTGGTCACTTTGGAAGTTGGGCTGAGTGAAGGGCTTTTCAGCTTAGAGCCAATAAGATCTGTGGCTCTGACCTGGGCATCCTTCGACTCCAGGGCAGGTCCATTTCCAGTGATCCAACTCTTGGCATAGCTGCCAGGGCTCTTCACAAGTTGACTTCTGCTGAAGCCCAGGCTTACCACATTGAAAGCCACTGCAGTGGACTGGCCTGTTGGGTCTCCTTGAGGGCAGATCACTCTACAGATCAGCCATTAATAGGCCTGCCACCCATTGCTTCTGATGCCTAGCTTTCTTTTCCTCCTGGTTTGTGTTAAAGCAGACCAGAGGATGCAAGTCAAGGGAGCGCCCAAGTCCCATCTCTAATCTTCGGTGGCCTGAACTACAAGTCTATAGTCACAGGCATGTTCTGTAGTAGTTTTTCTAAGGTAGACAATGCCCATGAGGAAAATTATATTCTCACTTTAAAACTTTCTTTCCCTTTGGGCTGAAAGGGAGGTTTTTTTCTACTTACTGTTTACTTCGCCATCAGCTCTTATTTTGGCTATGCTATTACAGAAAAATGTTAGCCATCTCTTTTATAAGGTCTAAAGATTAAATTGTGCATCCTATAGATTCCTTCATAATAGAATTAGTTTCCTACCTTGAGGAGAATAGAGAAATGAAAGAACAAGTTGGGCTTAGCATAGAGAAATGAGGGAGCAAGTCCTAGATTGCTTGCTGACAATAGCAATATCACATGAAAACTTAGCAAACAGTTTCAACCATTAGATAAGAACTTAAGAAAACATTTACCAGCAGGTCCAATGCCTTCTATAAATTTTAAGAATCATGTATTTGGAAACACCTCTTAAATATCTAACATGATGTAGTTTGTTTAACCAGTAAACTTAAGCACAAACACATAAAATGTCTTCAGTTTCTTTCATTTTAAATTTAATCAACATATCTTATGCACCTTTTACATCCCCGACAGAAATAAGACAGCCATGACCAAAGGGAAGTCAGGCCTAACACTGGGCAGTGGTGTCTGACAACTCAATCTCTTTCTGTACCTGTGTTTTGAAGGATAATTCTAAGCTACTAAACTAAGTTAAATCAGAAAATAAAATTCCATAGGTTTCACTAAATGTAGTAAGGAAATAAATAGACAAAGGTGAGACTCAAAAATGATTACGTATTAACTTTATTAACTGAGAAGCAGAGGGGCTTAGCAGTTTTCAGGGGTTAAAAATGGCTTTTACAAGGGACTCTTTGGACCATGCATCGTTGGCTTTCCCAGTGTTTCTATTTTCCCCAGTATCTTTTTTTAAAAAAAAATATTTATTTATTTGAAAGTCAGTGTTATACACAGAGAGAAAGAGAGGTAGAGAGAGGGAGAGGTCTTCCATCCACTGGTTCACTCCCCAAATGGCCACAATGGCCAGAGCTGAGCTAGTATGAAGCCAGGAGCCAGGAGCTTCTTCCTGATCTCCCACATGGGTGCCGGGGCCCAAGGAACTGAGCTATCTGCTACTGCTTTCCCAGGCCATAGCAGAGAGCTGGATCTGAAGTGGAGCAGCCAGGACTAGAACTGGTGCCCATATAGGATGCTGACACTGCAGGCAGCAGCTTTACCTGCTTCGCCACAGCGCTGGCTTCTCCCCAGTATGCTTGAACTTGAAATTTCTGATTTCTCTTTAAAAATTCAGAAGATATAGTAGCTCTGAGTGTTCTTAATCATGATAAAAATCAGTGGAAAGAATGTGAAGACCACCCTCTTTTTTTTAAGATTTATTTGTTTATCTGAAAGTCAGAGTTACACAGAGAAAGGAGAGGCGGAGAGAGGGAGAGAGGTCTTCCATCCGATGGTCCACTCCCCAGTTGCCAGCGCTTCAGGCCAGGGCATAAACCTGCTGCACCACAGCGCCAGCCCCAAGACCACCTGTTCTTACCTGAGTCAGCACTGCCTTCACCTTCTCTGCACACTGCTCATTCATTTCCAGAAACTGAGGACACTAGGTGATCTTTGCCCTGGATTAGTTGCTTTGTCTTTGACAATTTTTAAAAGGAAATTACTTTTTAAAATACACATATTTGCTGTTTGTGTGTGTGTGCATGTATGTGTAAAATCCAGTCCAATTTACAAGGTCTGACATAGTAAGAATTCTAATTAGTTATCTTTTCATTTTCATTAATTAATATTTGACTATACAATAGCATTTCAAAAAGAAAAGTGAACACTTAACATAGGGGAAGACACTTCTTAGGATACCTGCTTCACATATCCAGTCCCAGCTGTGCTCCTGTTTCAACTTCCTGCTAATCTGTACCCTGGGTGATGACATGGAATGTTTAGATCGAATCCTGAGGTCCTGGCTTTAGCCTCGCCTGCCCTGGCCAGTGGGGATGGCAAAGATATTAACCAGTAGACGGGAGCTCTCTCTCTCCTCTGCTTTTCAAACAAGTAAAATAAACAAATAAAGATTGAAACAAGCAGTTTGTGGAAAATTAAATTGAAAGATAAGTTTATTGAGGTTGATGTTGTTGTGTAGTGGGTAAAGCTGCCACCGGCATCCCATACTGGCATCTGCTCAACTTCCAATCCAGCTCCCTGTTAATGCACCTGGGAAAGCAGTGGAAAATGCCCCAAGTACTTGGGCCTTTGCACCCACATGGAAGACCTATAAGAAACTCCTGGCTTTGGATCAGCTTAGCCCTGGCCTTTGTAGCCATTTGGGGAGTGAACCAGCAGATGGAAAATCTTTCTCTCTCTCTTTCTCTTTCTATAACTCTGTCTTTCAAATCAATAAATCAACTTTTTTTAAAAAAGATAATTTTATTTTCATGTAAATTATTTTTTGAAATTTGTGCCTATAGGAAGACTTGACAAATTAATGAAAAATGTATATCATGAACAAACTACACATGAATTTTAAAATGTTTTTGCAACAAAATGGAATCCTTTAGTTAGGTGCTTATGAATTTTTGAAGAATCTCTTGGATAAATACTTCTGATGAAATCGTTGTTTACATGTACTTGTGTGTGTAATATTATACATATGTGTGTATATATATATATATATATATATTAGGCACTGTGACACCCTCTCCATGACTTGTGAAATTTCCTGTTTTTCAGATGGAGCACCATTCATCTGGTGGGTCGGGCGGTCCAGTGAGAGGCACCCGTACTGGGGAGATGCCCCTCCTGGGGTCCAGCAGTGTGCATGTGGCCTGGATGAGAGTTGCCTGGATATCCCACACTTTTGCAACTGTGACACAGACAAGGACGGATGGTAATGAGAACTGTGAACTTTCTGCATTGTGGAAAAAAGCACATGCACTGATCTGTCAAATTTCCCCAAAGAGAGGAGGGTGCAGATGAGAAATTCATTATGAACCGAGGCTCCTTAATGGCTGTGATGGTTTTTAACTTGGAAATGGCCAGTTCTAGTGTTTTGGGCGCCATAACTGAGGGGATAACAAAAAGGCATGTGGTCACACCATTACCTCCATATATCCTGACCCTTCTACTCTAAAGAAATAGAATGGGATACTGAGTTATGTAATCTAGATGGTGTTTCTATAACAGATGAAGCACAGTCTTGGAGGGAAGGAGTGACAGAGACAGGGGTGTGAGATTAGGCAGACATTGCCCCAGTTCTCTCACTGATGTTTTACTCATAAGTCAGTGCTCTCTTCTTTTTCATTTGAGTTTATTTGAAAGAGAGGGAGGCAGACAGAGATAAAGAGCAAGAGCGAGAGAGAGAGCGAGAGCGAGAGTGAGAGCAAGAGCAAGAGAGAGAGAGAGAGAGAGATCTCCCAAATCTTCCATCCGCTGGTTCAATCCTCAAACACTTGTACCAGTCAGATCAAGCCAGACTGAAACCAGGAACCTGGAGCCCAATCCTAGTCTTCCCTGTGGGTGGCGAGCATCCCAAAACTAGGAATGTTTTGAAGAGCAGGAATCACGATACAATGGCATCTGCAAGCTTGGTAGGCTTGTAGGCCTGGAAGTGTTAAATGGCTGTGTTGAGAGGAAAATATCTTCAGGTGCCCTGCTCCCATCAGCTTTAATTCCCTAAGTTCACCTTCACTGTATGTGTTATCAGACACTCTTTGCTGATATGCAGGCTCAGAGAGAAGTACCTTCATTCTGTGGTGTGTAATTGGAGGAGCTGACATAGGAGTTTAAATGTAAAGTAAAGGGGCCGGCACTGTGGCGCAGCGGGTTAAAGCCCTGGCCTGAAGCTCCGGTTCTAGTCCCGGCTGCTCTTCTTCAGATGCAGCTCTCTGCTACGGCCTGGGAAAGCAGTAGAAGATGGCACGAGTCCCTGGGCCCCTGCACCCACGTGGGAGACCTGGAGGAAGGTTCTGGCTCCTGGCTTTGGATCAGTGCAGCTCCGGCTGTTGCGGCCATCTGGGGAGTGAACCAGTAGATGGAAGACCTCTCTTTCTCTACCTCTCCTTTTCTCTATTGAAAACAGGGAAAGTTTCTTTTGCTCAGCACTGTTTTTGACTCCCTTCTTGGCTGAAGACTTGATTTTCACTCTCTATTTCTTTTCCTGTGGTGGAGTCCTTCTTTACATCATGTTTGTCTTTTGAACACTGCCTTGGTGTCTCTGCGACCCACAGATTAATTGGACAGGGCTTCATTTACTTCACGCAGAACGGGCAGTGAGAGATCATGGCATCATGTGACTTCTCTGGGACTTTCTTTTTTAATTTTTAGATTTATTTATTTATTTGAAAGTCAGAGTTAAACAGAGAAAGAAGGAGAAGCAAAGAGAAGGAGAGAGAGAGAGGTCTTCCATCCACTGGTTCATTCCCCAATTGACCGCAACAGTCGGAGCTGTGCCAATCCAAAGGCAGGAGCCAGGAGTTTCTCCTGGTTCTCCTACGCAGGTACAGGTGCCCAAGGACTGCTTTCCCAGGCATAGCAGAGAGCTGGATCAGAAATGGAGCAGCCAGGTCTCGAACCAGTACCTGTATGGGTTGCCAGCACTATAGGCGGTGGCTTTACCTGCTGTGGCACAGCACTTTCTACTGCTAATGGCTTCCTGTCTGATTCCAGCCTTTCTTTCCATTGACATTCTTACAAGTGCACCTCCTCTGAACACATATCCCTTCAAATGTTTAAGAGTTATTTTATTCATTTAAAAAGCAGAGTGTAAGAGAGAAAAAGGAGAGAGAGAGAGAGAGAGAGAGAGAGAGAGAGAGAGAGGGATCCATCCATCTTCCATCTGTTGGTTCACTCCAAAATGGCCACAAAGGCTGGGGCTGGGTCAAGACAAAATCAGGAGCCTGTAATTCCATCCTGGTTTCCCACATGGGTGACAGGGGGCTGGTATTTCGGCCATCACCCTCTTCTTTCCCAGAATTAGGAGGAAGCTGGATTGGAAGTGGAGCAGCCAGGACTCAAACTGGCACTCTGGCAGGGGATGGTGACATTGCAGGCAGTGGCTTAGCCAACTGTTCCACAGTGCTGGGCCCCTAGCTGAACATCTTGTTGCAGTGTCCAGGTGAGATAAGAGTAGAAAGTTTGTCCTGTCACCCCCATGTGAGAGTAGAGGCTGAGATTCTGATTCAGTTCCTCCAGTGTCATCCATTGTCACAGGAAAGGTAGGATGCTGTGATAAACAGCTCTGGAGAAACATTTGTTTTAGAAGCAGCTATGTGCACTGCTCCATCTGACACAGGTGTATTTGTTCATATTTACTGATTGTCCACTCAGTGCCAAACAGACCATGGTGCAGAGAAGGTCAGAGACATTGCAGTTCCTGTCCTTGAGGATTGACACAAAAATGTTACCAAAAAAGCAAGTTAGGAGCAAATGGATCAGTACAAAAAAACTGAGTAACAGAGATAACCACAGTATGCCAGAATCTGGGATGCATACAGGTTGGAAGACTAAGATTAGAAGTGCCAGGTAAGGACCAGAAGTCAGCAAAAGGAATAAACAGGTTAGTATAGCACAGGAATGCATAAACCCCCATGTGTTTAGGCGGAGAGGTATGGAATAATATAGAATTCACTGCTTGCCCAAAGCTTAGGTGTACTGGTGTGGTCATCGCACAGCTATAGGGAATGAACAGGAGATAAGCCTGGAAGGTAGCTTGGATCCAGCTCCTGAAGCTTGTGAAATAACAATGAATTATCTTTTATCTGTACAAGGTTGCTTGACCACAGTGTATCTTCAGACACGAGGCCTGGCACAACCTTGGGGAAATGTATTCAGTATTTATTCATCCAACTCTATCATTCACTGCAGAAAGCTACAGTGTAAAAATCGACCCAACTGAGAAATAGTCGTGCGCTGCTCTCTATGGCCCACATCCTTAGGTAGCATCTGAAGTGCATGGATTTTCACGTTTCACATTTTTGCTAGAAACCAATGTACCCTTTCTAGTATCACTGGTATTCTTCAAGTTCCTAAAGGAAAAAAAAAACTATCTTTTTGTAGAATTCCTCCAAGTTTCTAATTTTAGGTAAAATTAATTAGAAAGCTGGCTTGGGTTGGTATATCACCTAGGGAATAGCAGTTTAATATATGACCACCTTAAGGCTCTATTATCATTTCAAAAATGCTTCTTATCATAAACTGATCTTCACATTTTTGCAACCTATGACTCATGTTGTTAACATCCCAATAATGTTCAGGTGTGATTTATGTCTTCTTTCTCTAGCAAAGGAAACTGAGTCTCTGAGGTGATTAGTGGCTTCGTGAATGAACTTGGCCAGGGTATGAACTTGAAAACCCTATGGAATCCTGCATGCTGTACCTGACCACAGCAATGGAGCTGCTAGTGTTGGCTTTTTCCATCATGGCTAGTCAGTGAGGATGCTGTAGAGAACTCCCACAGAATCTCTCAAGTCCTATCACCACAGCACGGGTACTCTTGTTTGCTAAAGTCAGGTTGATGAGGGGCCCCTCCCTGTCCCCTCAACTCAAGGCTCTGCTTATTGAAAATGCTTTGTTCTGTTTTAATAAACTTCTGTAACTGAGTAATGTGCTGTCATATACTTCAATGAGACCCAAGTAAATAGGGAAGATGAGAGTATTGCAAGAGCAGGTGAAAATAAGGCAGCTCAGAAGATGAGGAGGAGGTTGGGGAGAAATGAGAAGTCACTCAGTGAACAGTTAAGCACATTTCCTTCTTTGAGCAAAGAAGCATCCATTAGACATATGAGTCCAGTGTCCTATGAAGCTGGTCTCTCAGGGGCTTCTGTCCAAGGCAATGAACTCAACAGGAAGGAAAAATAAACAATGAATAGAACTTGAATGAATAATAATTTAATGGTTAATGACTGTGTGCCAAGGAACTTGCCTTCAATTTAATCATCCAACCCACAGGAATCCTAACAGCCAGGTGTCTTCTCTAGCAACTTCTTTACACTGATGAGCTGTTAAGAGTAAAAACGAAAATCCCTGGAGATATCCCAGGGAAAGGGAGGGTTAAATTATGTGGCAGGTGGGAAGAAAGGCACATCTGGGGTGCAGAGTTGTGGAAGGCAGGGGAACCTGCAAATTATGCCTCTTGGTGATGGCCCAAGATCTGAACAAAGCTGAACTAACGGGAAGCCCTCTTGCTTAACAGTAGAACTTTCTTTTATTTATTTTAGAACAAAATGCAGATATATTTATTTGGTTTTTATAAGTTTGTTCTCTGACTCTTGCCCTTACTGTACCCTTGGATAAAGTGATATGGCACAAAATAGGAGAAGAGAATGATGTGGAGTTTAAATTCCGGTCATCTGATAATCCCAAAAAGGAAACACATTGTTCTTTTTCTTAAAGAACAGAATATTTTTAGGGAATGTTATATTTTTTAGTCATGGAATCCTGGAGTTTAAGGTCCCTTTTTAGCTGCCGATTCTCTCCCTCTACCGCAGAGAAATGATTCAATGCATGCTGAACTCATGAATGGACAAAGGTTGAATGGCTTCTGTTGATTGTATTTTTACCTCTCTACCTCTTGGTAGGTCAGGCCATGGCCAGCCTAGGATTCTCTGTTATTTGCTTCATTTGCTAGTTGTTACTTGCCTGTCACAAATTCACAAGGAACATTTGCAATGTTTAACCTGAACACTTTTGTCTGAAGATTGACTGTCTCTCAGCTTTCAAATAGTGGTTATTTGGCTTCCTGAGCCTGGATTATTTCACTTAACATAATGTCCTCCAGCTTCATCCATATTGTTGCAAATGATAGGATTTCCTTAGGTTGAGGGCTGGATAGTATTCCAATGCATATGCAGACCAGGTTTTCTTTACCCATTCATCCTCTTATGAACTCCTATGTTGCTTCCATGTGAGGTAACTTGTTAATTAGCCATCCCACAATTCACACACACAGACATCACATACAATGCTTCATGCTATCAACATGTACAATTTTTGTCAATTAAAATAATAAATTTTATTTAATTATTTTAAAGATTTTATTTATTTATTTGAGAGATAGGGTTACAGACAGTGAGAGGGAGAGATAGAGATAAATGTCTTCCATCCGCTGATTCACTCCCCCAAATGGCTGCAATGCCTGGAGCTGGGCCAATCTGAAGCCAGAATCCAGGAGTTTCTTCCTGGTCTCCCACATAGGTGCAGGGGTCCAAGCACTTGGGACAACTTCTTCTGCTTCCCCAGACCATAGCAGAGAGCTGGATCAGAAGAAGAACAGCAGGGACTAGAACCAGCTCCCATATGGGATGCCAGTGCCACAGGTAGAGGATTAACCTATTGCGCCACTGCACTGGCCCCTGGTTAATTAGTTTTAGAAAGTAGTTGGAAGTGACCAATTGCTCCAAAGTTCTCTTCTTATATATTTGCCTTCAAATTGAGTTGTTTTCCTTGTAAATGCATGTCTCCTCCAGGCCCCAGGTTTGCTTTACAAAAAGGCCTTTAGTTCCCTCTCAAGAGGCTTCATGAGGTGATGCTGGGTACACCGAGAGGTTCAGGGCTTAGCTGTTTCCTCATGTGGTCTGTTCTTTGGTGTCTCAGACTTCCTTCGATTCTGATAAAACCTGCCTCTCTGTAACGCCCAGGTTCAGTGCAGTTGGGGTGCAGTTTTGGGGTCTCACATGGGTAGCATCCTGAACTGGAGCTCCAGTTCTGAGTCCTGAGGGGGAGGAAAATTCACTCCATGGCACACCAAGGCCGTCTCCCTTGTTGAAGACTAATGCTGTGCAATCTTCACTGTGTGCATTTTATTACTTATGAATCTGCTTACGAATTCTTCTACTGCCCACTGAGTTTTGGACGTGAGTTTTCCCTAAGCAGACAGAAATGATGAAAGAACTGTATTTTTTTTACCCAGTCCCTGATGTACCACACACACCTAGCAATATAATCAGGGCCAGCACTTTGAATGGGGGAGAAAACATCTTGCATGATAGGTTCTTCAAGCACTCAATGCTGAATGAGCAGATGAAAAAATGGGTGGAGGAATGGATGGCTGGCTGGCTGGATGGTGTGATTTCCTTTTGTCTCATCCTCTCTACCTGGTCAAATATGCTTTTCACTTGGTAGTTATTGTCTGCTGTTTTAGCCATTGAAATTTCCCTTACAGTGTACATTTTGGGGTGACTTGTTCCTGACTTGTATATTTCCAGGATTCAGACTTAATTTTTTAAAACTTATTTGAAAGCTAGGGAGATGGAGAGACGGAGAGTATCTCTTACCCTCTGCTTCGCTCCCCAAATGACTATAAGGGGCACAATTGGGTTGGGCTGAAGTCAAGAGCCATGGACTCGAACTGAGTCTTCCACATGGGTGGCAGAGACCCGACAACTTGAGTCGGCACCTGCTGCCTTTCAGGATGTGCATTAACAAGAAGCTGGAATAAGGAGTGGAGCCAAGACTGGAATATAGGCACTCCAATATGGAAAGCAGCTATGACAGGTGGCATCTCTACTACTACGCCTAATACTTACCCCAGATATTTAAAGATAGTATATTTTATCATGTATGTTAGTAGAAGAATAGAAAGGGATTGCACATTCAAAAAAGAAGAAATGCAAAAATGAGAGAAAAACACACTTATAATCATATGTTGAAAATTCTAATCCAAAATGTCACATTGTTACTTTCTAGAACTGTAGATGGAGTAAAATAGTTGATTTTCTGTGAAGAGTATCATTAAGGAGGATTTTTTTTTCTTTTTATTTGATGATGCCACCACTCTGTCATCTATTTGGAAAAATTACTAATATGAATAGTTTATGATCCGTTCTGGAAAACAAAACATGGCTGTGAAATGCTCATTTTTGTACTTGCAGGAAACAATTAAAGATGTAGACTGAAATTGCTATTATATCAGTTATCTTGATCTCTACAAATATACCACAGCTAAATTGTCTGTGAAGTTTCATTATTTGAGCAATTGCAGAAATTGTATGGGAGATAGAACTCAAAATCAATATCAAGATGAAGATTTTGCATGCATAATGTATACAAAATATTATAAGTTTTCTTAAAAATGTCATGAGGTTTTGATTTTGATTTTATTTTACTTATTTGAAAAGCAGAGAGAAACACAGCCTGACAAAGATCTCATATCTGCTGATTTACTTCTCAGATGTTTACAAAAGCAAGCATGGGCCAGCATGAAGCCAGGAGCCAAGACCTAAATCCGGGTTTCTCACATAGATGGCATGACACTAAGTACTGAAGCTGCCGCCTAGGGTATGCATTAGCAGGAAGCTGGAATCAAGAGTAGAACCAGGACTGGAACCTGGGTGCTTCGATCTGGGGTGCAGCTTCCTAAACATTGTCTTATCCACTGCAGCAAATGCTTGGCTCTTGGTTTCTATTTTAATTTTCCTACTTATCACTAAGTTCATGGATTACCCAGCTGAGGAAAGCTCTCACTCAGATCTAAATCAGTAAGATGTATTATCCCCTCTTCTGTCAGTTTTGTAGTTTGATTAGAGTTTTTACTTTGGGTCAACAGCATTTAATAAATAAAGATGATTATTTTTCCTATTTTTAAAAGGATAATTTTTATTATAGAATAAATATAATACCTTTATTTTAAAATATAATATAATATAATATCTTTTTTTAAAATACTCAAATATTTAAAACAATTTTAAATTAAAAAGTACAGGCCGGTGCCGTGGCTCAATAGGCTAATCCTCCGCCTTGCGGCGCCGGCACACCAGGTTCTAGTCCCGGTCGGGGCACCCATCCTGTCCCGGTTGCCCCTCTTCCAGGCCAGCTCTCTGCTGTGGCCAGGGAGTACAGTGGAGGATGGCCCGAGTGCTTGGGCCCTGCACCCCATGGGAGACCAGGATAAGCACCTGGCTCCTGCCATCCAAACAGCGCGGTGCGCCGGCCGCAGCGCGCCTACCGCGGTGGCCATTGGAGGGTGAACCAACGGCAAAAAGGAAAACCTTTCTCTCTGTCTCTCTCTCTACTGTCCACTCTGCCTGTCAAAAAGAAAAAGAAAAAAAAAATAAAAAAATAAAAAAATAAATTAAAAAGTACAAGCTCCTACCTGATTACCGCTTTGAATAGTCTTAATTTTGCTTTACATGTGAACTTTTGCTCTGAGACATACCAGTTGCAGTGTGTAAGATATTATATGTATAAATCATTCCAGACATCCCATACTGACAAACTTGTGCTTGTTCAGTTGTTACTAAATGTGAAATAAAATTAGGCATATTATTTTGCAACTTGCTTTTTTAAAATAAAATAAACGTTAGAGGGGGCCAGCACCATGGCTCACTTGGTTATTCCTCCACCTGCGGCGCTGGCATCCCATATGGGCGCCGGGTTCTAGTCCCAGCTGCTCCTCTTCCAGTCCAGCTCTGTGCTGTGGCCGGGGAAGACAGTGGAGGATGGCCCAAGTGCTTGGGCCCTGCACCCGCACGGGAGACCAGGAGAAAGTACCTGGCTCCTGGCTTCGGATCAGCGCAGCGCTGGCTGTAGCGGCCATTAGTGGAGTGAACCAATGGAAGGAAGACCTTTGTCTCTGTCTCTCTCTCTCTCTCACTGTCTATAACTCTGTCAAATTAAAAAAACAAAAAAGACACAAAAGAAGCCCACATGAATTGGGTTTAAAATAAAATAAAATAAAATAAACCTTAGAGATTTTTTTCCCTTGGCATCCTTACATAAATCAGAAATGAATGCACTTGTCAATTTTAATGGCTACATAGAATTCCATAGTATGTTTGAGTCACTGCTTGTTTAACTATTCCTTTATACTGAATATTTGATTTGTACATGACTTTTCACTATTAGATACAATATTTCTAAGAAAATTTTTGAATCTGATTTATACTTTTTTCCATTTTTCTATTTATTTTTAATAGAGAAGAGTCATCTTTCAATATGTCTTATTGTTTGCTCCATTTGTTTGAAAGGACTACAGAGAAAGGAGAGAGAGAGAAAAAAAGAGAGAGAGAGAGATCTATCATCCACTGTTTGATTCCACAAATGCCCCCCACAGCTAGGGCTGAGCCAGACTGAAATCAGGAGCCGGGAACCCAGCCTGGGCCTCTCATGTGGATGAAAGGGACCCAAGTACTTGAGCCATCAACTGACGCCTTCCAGGGTGCATATTAGCAGGAAGTTGGAGTAGGGAGGAGATCCTGGGCTGGAACCCAGGCACTCTGATTTGGGTTGCAGGTGTCCAAAGCAGCATTTTAGCCATTAGATCAAATGCCATCCCTCAGTTTTCTATTATTTCTATAGACTGGAATCTCAATTTAAAATTGTTGGATTTTGCACTTTCTACTTTTGCTAAATGTGGTCAAACTCCTGAAGGGCCATGGAATTGGCTATCCTGCCCTTATTGGCTATAATTCTTGGATTGGCGATCTTACCCCTGTGGGTTGAAATAAACCTGAGCCCTAAGAGGTGGCTTTATCTCTGGGATGTCCACAACTCACAAGATTCAGAACACAGTCACACAGGGAGAGGTTTATGACCATCTCTTTTCACTCCTAGCTTGGCAGAACCTTTAGCTCAGTGTGACTGCAGGGGACAGCCAAGACAGAATGGGAAGCTTGGGGTGCTGCGATCTGCTCCCTGCTCCAGTCACTTCTACCCTACTTGTTGCTACTGCTTCTGTCCATGGCAATGCAGTAGACTAACTGCAAATGAATCTCATCGTCTGCATTTTGCTGAAAGGGTAGAGTCTTTACTGTGCAGAAGAAGAGGAAATCATCCTGAGCGCATCTGCCTTGTGGGTATTCTGTGTAAGTGTCACAAGCTAATGCCTGGGATAAGCTTAGAACACACACAATTGCAGCTATTTCTGCTGGTAGCACCATCATTTTCTGAATGCAAAAGCTAATGAATCTCCAAGTAACATTTTATTATGTAATGGTTTGCTGGATCCTGGAATTGTCACGTATTAACTGCAGAGTCTAAATCATTTTGCTTCTTTGAGCTTCAGGTTCCTGTTTATTATAAAAAGGAGAATATCTCTCAGGAGTGCTGGCTGAGTTAGCAATAATTTGTGTATCTAGCAGAGTGGTTTGTAGTTCTCAAACATTTATGTCAATATTTTTCTTATTTTCCCTATTTTCCTAATAGCTTAAGTAAACTATGAGAGGCAATATTGATTTATAGATGTTAAACCAATGTCAGAGAAAATGATACACATATGCAATAAAAGAAATGATGTAACAGAAGTAATAGCATGTCAGCACAATCAGATTTCATTCAACCACCAAATTCTGGGCGATTGAGGGCTCCTCTCTCCCAACTCGGGGAGAAGTTCACGTGTAAAAATCGCCACATGTGCTGAATAGAAATAAACCAAGAGATTGCTTGTAATTGTGTAATTGAAGAGTGTGTGGACTCACAGAACCTTTGTCAAGGTGACCCAACTGGGTCTCAGAGCATGCTGGGCTGGAAGATGATTGCCAGTTAGTAAACTGAAACCTAATCAATTACACTGCACCTTGCGTGGAGCAGGCCTGTGTGAATGGAATGGGGATGGTCAGCCTGGGAGTGACCAAGGGCAGCTCAAGGATGCAGAGCCTGGTGTTGTCATTTCAGCCCTGTCTGGGAAGATGTGAACTGGACACGAGAAGCCCCAGATTTTGCTGTGATCTCTGTATGGGAACCATGGAAGGACATGGGATTATAGGCAAATGTTTTGGGAACTGAATCCAAGTTCGAACTCTGGTCTATCCAGTTGCCAGTGATACACACTGCAATGGTTTGAAACTTGTCAGAACCTCAGTTTCCTGTCCTTTAGGTGATTATTATAGTATCGTCATGGAGTTGTTCTCAGGATTAATCGAGATTGTGTGGGAAACCATATGTTAAATACCAGTGGCCAAAAGAAAAACGAGGCAGTTCCCACACTCATTGCCATGGATGTGAGCCTTCACCTGTCCCCCGGACCCATCACTACATCCCAGAATGAGTAGTTCTAAACTCTAGCAGTGCTTTTGACTTAAGAATAATTTTCTTTTAGAAAGGGTTTTCCTTTGTCAAAAGCAACAGCAATTTTAAATAGCATTATGTTGTGTGCTCTGCTCTGTCAAATAAATTGAAATCTGGTCTTTACTTTCAAGAGATAGAGACCCTTAAAAGGTTTTAAACAGTGCAATTTGAATAATGGTTTACATTCTGTAAATCTCCTTCTGGGAATAGTAAGAAGAATGGAAGGAGAAAGAAAATAGCGTGATTGAAGAAGGGAGCTAGTTTTAGAATCCATCCCCAAGGTCTAGAAGGAAACTAAAGAGACTGGGAAGATGAGGGTAAAGCACAGGTGAAATTGGTGGAAGAGCTTAATCCAGAATAAGTGAGGAAGTAAGAAAGTGGGGAGAGACAGATGTCTGTGGTGTCAGCAATGGGTGTCCAGTCATTCACGCAGGTGAGGAGCACAGACAGGTACCCAGAGGAAAGGTACCCCAGGTGAAGGATGAGTAGGGGATGTTTGTTCATGTGTTTGAAGTGCCCATTGATATGTAAGGGACATGGATAGTCGGCAGTTGGATGAATATGTGAGCAGACAGTAAAAAGTTTAATAGAATTGGGGCCGGTGCCATGGCTCACTAGGTTAATCCTCTGCCTGTGGCGCCGGCATTCCATATGGGCACCAGGTTCTAGTCCTAGTTGCCCTTCTTCCAGTGCAGCTCTCTGCAGTGGCCCGGGAGGGCAGTGGATGGATGCCCGAGTGCTTGGGCCCCTGCACCCGCATGGGAGACCAGGAGGAAGTATTGGCTCCCGGCTTCGGATCGGTGCAGCACCGGCTGTGACAGCCATTTGGGGACTGAACCAATGGAAGGAAGACCTTTCTCTCTGTCTCTCTCTCCCACTGTCTATAACTCTACCTGTCAAATAAAAAAAAAAGTTTAATAGAATTGAAAGACAAACTTACTTTGATGCAGGAACTTTTTTTTCCCTTTTTTGTTAATTCTTTAACTAATCAATTACTTTTTAAGGAATGCAAATTTTATAAGTACAACTTTGGGAATGTAGTGATTTTTTCCCACCATACCTGTCCTCCCACCCCACCTCCTCTTCCTTCCCCCCTTCCAAGTCCCACTCTCCATTAAGATTCATTTTCAATTAACTTTGTACACAGCAGACCATCTCTGTACTAAGTAAAAATTTCAACAATCGCACACACACACAAACACACATACACAAAGAAAACTGTTTGAGAACTAGTTTTACAGTTAACACTCATAATACAACTCATTGAAGACAGAGGTCATACATGGGAAGTAAGTGCACAGTGACTCCTGTTGTTAATTTAATAATTAGTGCTCTTATGTATGACATCAGTGACCACCTGAGGCTCTTGACATGAGCTACATAGGCTATGGAAGCCTTTTGAATCCACAAACTCTTCAGTATTTAAACAAGGCCATAAGCAAAGTGGAAGTTCTCTCATCCTTTTAGAGAAAAGTACATCCTTCTTTGATGGCCACTTCTTTGCAGGGACATTTTAAATCCATACATATGAAGACCTTAAAGAAGTTCAAGGAAATTGTGTATTATGAAAAAATTGGGAATGAATTTCCAAATTTTTTGTACCAACAGAAACAGCAATTAACTACATTTTCCAAGAAAATGTTTGAAGTACCCTAGCGTATCAGGAGACAAATGTGTGTGTGTGTATGTGTGTGTGTAACAAGAAAGAGAGTGACACTGCCAGTTACTGCAACCAAGTGAAGTAAGTTAGGAGCAGACCTATTCCATGAAAAGTAGCAATTTCATTGGGAAAGAAAAAGGAAAGGATGGATTTTGGTAGATTGAGGAGGAAATGGAGAAGAAGAAGGTGAGATAAAAGAAAGAATACAGATAATTATCTAAGAAAACTTTGGCTCTAGTCAGAGAAGGAGAAAGGACAAAGAGTAGTTAGGTGGGGTTGAGGAAGCCCAAAGAGCCAGGTGAGAGGGAGGAGTTGAATGTACAGAAAAGCAGAGATGTGAACTGAAAGAGGAGTACCCTGAGAAAGCAGGAGATGGGATTAAAAAGGCAGGATAAAGGATTAGCCATGGACTAGACAGGGCCAGTCACAATGGGTAGAGCTGGTCTACCTTTAAAAACAATTATTTACTTATGTAATTGGGAAGAAGAAAGACAAAGACAGAGGCAAAAGCAGAGGCAGACAGATGAAGCTCTCATCTAATAGTTCACTCCCTCGCCTCAGATGCCAGCAACAGCTGGTGCTGGGCCAGGTCATAGCCAAGAATTCAATCCACCAACTACTTGAGTCATCACCTATTGCTTCCCAGGTTACTCTTTAGCAGGAAGCTGGAATTGGGAATGAAATGGGCATTTGAGTCCAGGTACCCTGATATGGAGTGTGGGCCTCACAGCCAATGTCATAACCTCTAGGCTAAAAACCTAACCCAGATAGTCTAACATTTTAGATAGCCTTGCTTACTGCTGATTAATGTGGAGCTTATTATCTGCATACTATCTTCCCATTACCAACGGGGAAACAAAGATTATACACAGTAAAGTCAATATACGAATAAATATCAAAAAGAATCGTATGCAAAAGTAGTCTTTGTACAGAGTTGGAATGAAGAATGTAGCATATTTGGGGACCTGCCTTGAAATTTGATGTGACTATGTGACATAAGTAGAGTTGGAAAACATGAAGTTCATTTGTTCCTGAGAATTAGAACTATGTATTTGGAGTTATTAACAACTGAATGTGTTGAGTCATAAGCATGTGCTATACAATCTAGTAGTTTTGATGTCTAATCTACTTGCTTCTTGAACAAGACTGATCTCAGTCTAGAAAGGTATTATTTATGGCACAGCCAACTATTTTTTAATAACCAGAGCATGGTCAGCCAATTGTGCCTTCAAAAATCTTCTGTGTTAATATATTACATACATTTAAAATGTTGAGGGTGGCTCACTTGGCTAATCCTCTGCCTGCGGCACCAGCACCCCGGTTTCTAGTCCCAGTCGGGGTGCCGGATTCTGTCCCGGTTGCTCCTCTTCCAGTACAGCTCTCTGCAGTGGCCTGGGAGGGCAGTGGAGGATGGCCCGAGTACTTGGGCTCTGCACCCGCATGGGAGACCAGGAGGAGACACCTGGCTCCTGGCTCCGGATCAGCGCAGCGCGCTGGCTGTGGTGGCCATTTGGGGGGTGAACCAACGGAAAGGAAGACCTTTCTCTCTCTCTCTCTGTCTCTCTCTCTCTCTCTCACTGTCTAACTCTGCCTGTCCAAAAAAAAAAGTATTAAAAAAAAGAATTAAAGTGTTGCGGGCTAATTCAATTTCTTAATAGTAAATATACTTTGAGTAAGCCATGGCTATGTTAATATACCAAGAACAATTTTTATTTTCTCATCTCTACTTGTGAAGAGCCCTATGGTTTCAGATTTCTAGAGTATTTACCAAGAAAAAGAAATATAGATTTTGAAATTTTTAGATGCATTCCCCAATTTTATTTTCTTCCTCCTTGAATTTCTTATGCCAAGAACAGAAAACAAGATTCTAGATATGCTTTGGTCATTGTAGTGCACAGCAGGATGGATATTATTGTGATATAGACCTATTTATTTGACCACAGTCAAATCTTTGCATTTGCTTTTGATGTCAGCTAAATGATTCCTTTGCTCATTTTAAGTTTCTTGTCACCTAATCCCCTGGGTCTTTTTGGTATCTGGAAGTCTTTAAGAAGGAAGGAAGAAGGGCAATAATTGCCTCTTAAAGCTAAGAGAATTCTTGGCAAGCTTCAATATAGCAGTTAAGAGCTGAGTTCAGGCATCTTATGGTCATGCCTTCTCTGCAGCCACACGAAGCAGAGGACATTCTATAACCTACACAAGAGTTTGAAGTCACTAAAATTCACACAGTGACTTCAAAGAGACCTGAGATCTTGAGTTCTTTCTATAATTTTCTGGCTTGTCTCCCATTTACATAATGCATTAATTATTACATGTGAATGACTGGAGAAGGGAAGAGTATAAAAAGGAGAAAGAAAAAGCATTGTCTCTCTTAAAGCTTCAAACAAATGACTATTCTAAAGGAAGCTTAAGGAGCATCTGGTAACCAAAGTTGTTGAAGGAAATAAATGCCAGTATGTGACATCTCTCCCCATTTCACACTGAGGATGTAATCAAGAGTCTGCCTTCACTGCGTACTTAGGATTTGATAAAATTCCAAGACTCAGTTAATGAGAAGATAACACACTGACTGAGTCTTTGCCACACCTTTGCTTTGGAGAACATTTTAATTTTTGTCTCAACACACATGCTCTTCGTTTTATGTAAAGATTTTATTCCTAATTGACACATAGTAATTTAATGTATTTATGGAGTACAGTGTGATACTTCAATATATGTTTACAATATGTAAGAATCATGTTAGAGTAATTAACATTTCCATCACCTCAAACATTCATTGTTTCTTTGTATTGGGAACATCCAGAATCCTTTATTCTAGCTATTTTGAGATAGATAACTGTTTTTGATTGGTTGCCCTACTCTGCTCTAGAACATTAAAAGTTATTCTTCCTATGCAGCTGCACTCCTGTACCCATTAACCATCCTCTGCTCATTCCTTCCCCTTTCTTCCTATTAATAATCAATATTCTACCTTTATTTAGCCTCTAATAATCACTATTCTACTCTACTTTTGTCACATGTAAGTGGGAACATGCAGTGATTTTCTCTCTGGGCATTATTTATTTCACTTGGTGTAATATCCTCCAATCTCATCCATGCTACTCAAAGTGACAAGGTTTTTTTCTTTTTTATGGCTGAATATTATTCCATTGTGTATACATGAGCTCATTTCCTTTATCCATTCATGCATCATTGGACTACCCAGGTTGATTCCATATTGTGTCTATTGTGAATAGTGCTTCAGTAAACCTGGAAGTGCAGGTTTCTCTTGGAAACGCTAATTTCCTTTCCTTTGGAAAAATACCCAAGCATGTTTCTTTAGGACTCCATACTTATTTCTTGTACCGTTACAGTCTCAGTCACCGGGAAATTCTGACTGTCCTGATCATTCATTACAACAGAGGATTTCTTTTGTAATTTTCTTTTAAAATATTCTTTGTATTTTCACTTCTATCTCAAATGTTAGCATTTCAGTAACTTCTTATTGAGTCTCTGCTAAGTATGAGTTAGTGCAGTAGCAAATAATATAATACTGACTTGGGGTAAAAGCTATTCACCTTGGCTTGTACAATATTTATTATCAGTACTTAAAAGATAAGGAAATGGGGCAGCACTGTGGCATAGTGGGTAAAGCCACCTCGTGCAGTGCTGGCATCCCATGTGAGAGCTGGTTCGAGACCCGGCTGCTCCACTTCCCATCCAGTTCTCTACTATGGCCTGGGAAAACAGTAGAAGATGGCCCAAGTCCTTGCACCTCTGCACCTACATGGGAGACCCAGAGGAAGCTGGGTCTGGCTTTGGATTGGCGCAACTCCAGCCATTGCAGACAATTGGGAAGTGAACCTTGGATGAAAGACCTCTCTCTTTCTTTCTCTGCCTCTCCTCCCTCTATGTAACTCTGCCCTTCAAATAAATAAATAAATCTCTAAAAAAAGAAAGAATGGAAATGGAGAACCAAGCTCAGGATGCACTGATAGGCTGCATTAGGGTGTGGTTGCAGAGCTGGAAGAAGCTCCTGGCTTCGGATAGGCATGGCTTTGGATTGGCACAGTTTTGGATCAGTCCAACTCTGACCCTTGTGGCCATCTGGGGAGTGAACCAGCTGATGGAAGACCTTTCTCTCTCTCTCTCTCTCTCTCTCTCTCTCTCTTTCTGCCTCTGCTTCTCTGTAACTCTGCCTTTCAACGAAGTTAAATAAATCTTTAAAAAATAAGATAAGGAAACTAAGGCCCAGGGTGGTATCACACAAGTGTGCATACAGTATACATACATATATCTGTACAGGATATGATGCACATGACTTCGATTCATGTCAGTCTGTTCCCAACAGACATGCTTTCCCACCACACAGTCGCCTCTCAACTTTACTGTGCATCATTCCAGAGGAAATCAAGGTCTGCAAAGCATGTGCCTTTGGGCTGAAGAAAGTCAAACATGTAACTATAGACTCCCTGCCTATCAAAGGTTCTTCCCTTGGGGGTGGCGCTGTGCACAAGAGTTAACACCCTGGCCTGCAGTGCTGGCATCCCTTATAGGCGCCGGTTTGAGACCCGGCTGCTCCTCTTCCAATCTAGCTCTCTGCTATGGCCTGGGAAGGCAATAGAAGATGGCCTAGGTCTTTGGGCCCCTGCACCTGCTCCTGGCTCCTGGCTTCAGATTGGCACAAAACTCCGTCCATTGCGGCCATCTGTGGAGTGAATCAGCAGAGGGAAGACCTCTCTCTCTGTCTTTACCTCTCTTTGTAACTCTTTCAAATAAATAAAATAAATCTTAAAAAAAAAAAAGGTTCAGCCAGCGCCATGGCTCAATAGGCTAATCTTCCGCCTGTGGCGCTGACACACCAGGTTCTAGTCCCTGTCGGGGCGCTGGATTCTGTCCCGGTTGCTCCTCTTCCAGTCCAGCTCTCTGCTGTGGCCCGGGAGTGCAGTGGAGGATGGCCCAAGTCTTTGGGCGCTGCACCTGAATGGGAGACCAGGAGAGGCAACTGCCTCCTGGCTTTGAATCAGCATTTTGCGCTGGCCACAGCGTGCCAGCCACTGCGGCCATTGTGGGGTGAACCAACGGAAAAAGGAAGACCTTTCTCTCTGTCTCTCTCTCTCATTGTCCACTCTGCCTGTCCAAAAAAAAAAAAAAAAAAAAAAAAAAGGTTCTTCCCTGATTTACATCATTTTATTATGACTAAACCCTCCCTAACATCTCAAATATTTGGAAATTTTGGAGTAAAATCTGTCACTCGCATGTTGAATCAAATCCAGGCTTCTTCTCAATATCACCCTAGGAGCATGAATGCTATGCAAGTTTCACTGGATGGTTCAGTTGCCTGTCCACTGAACACAGCCCTTATGTGGGTTGCATTGGCCACTGTGTTGATTCCCACCATACTTTCATTCTTTATTTAACTGTGAATTTAAAATTCATTGCCATGATCTAAAAGGTGAAAATGTCTTACATTAAGATTCCATATTCATGAGTGGTTTAGTTATCTCCTATTAATGGTGATCACTGCCTCACTTTAGGCAGGGACATCTACCAGTCTTATTTCCCCCTGTCCCACTGAATGTGTGTTCCAAATTCCTTTTCTTACCAATGCAAAGCTGCTTGAACACATTTCTATTACTTGCCTGGCCTCTATAGACATGTGAGTTTGTATGTGCTTTTGTTGCTTTAAGCAACTTTAGATAGTTACTTTCTTTGTTTAAGTTTTCAGATAAAAACTATTCTTGGCAATGTGCATTCAATCATCAAATTAAATATGATTGTCTTCAGTGTTATTTGGAAGATATTTTTATTCATAGAGTGCTATTTGTATATCCCAACACTTTGGCAGAAAGACATCAAATTGATGTAGACAAGATGCCATAGGGCATAAGGAATGCAGCAGTTAGCATTGACAGACAGACATCAAAGTCTACCACTTTCACCTTGAAAATGAAAATGGAGAGAAATAAAATCCAATAGCATTTCCGAATTTCCCCAGGAGAGAATTTGGGTTTGGCTTTCATTCCACTTTGCCTCTGTTTGAAAAGATATTAGAAATGAGAAATCTCAATTTTTTTTTGTCTATGCACACAGATGTGTTTTTAAAATATGACAAATGCCTTATTCCAGATCTTTTGAGTGAACTTTGAATATAGACACTAATATTACAGATACCGTGTAATGTGTTTCTTTAGATATCTGGTGAATAGACCTGTAGATATATGTGTGTGGGTGAATGTTTTCTTTATTTATAATCAAAATTAATTAATCTGTGCTTTTGCGCAAATCTCATGAGCTGGGTGATACATTTTAAAGCTGAATTTTGCACACATGCTGCATAATATGCAGTGTCCCATACAGAATCACAGGAAGACGCATGAGAAGATGAGTTGACTTGCCTAAGGCCTCAGAGTGGTATGAAAACAAAGAAGGGAAATAAGATAGATGTCACCACTGTCTTTTTTTTTTTTTTTTTTTTTTTTTTTTTAGTATTTGCTGTAGATCAGGGACAATGCTAAGTGACTACATAACTCCATTTCATCCTCTCAATATTCCTCTGAGGTAAATGTTATCTTCATTTCAAAGCAGAGCACAGGGAGCTCTCTTACCCAGGCTATCACCACTAGGGTGGTGGACCTAGGATTCCAGAAGGATTCTGCATGCTTCCAAGGCTCTGTCCTTCAGGAAGTAGGATAGATCCTGGGGATACCAGGAATGTGACTTGTCCCCTGTCCTTCCATGGTGTGACTTCACACAAGTTATCTAGTATCTCTGAGCGTCCAGTTTTCCCATTTTTAAATTAGGGTAATGGCACCCTACATAGAGGAGTGTTGTGTGAGAAAAAAAATACCTACCCCTTTACATATCGGTCTCAAAATCAATATGCCTTCAACACCAGAGTCTTTTCTCTAACTTTTACTTTTGACCACATTGCCTGATTCTTGCCATAGGCCCCAGAACACAATTAAAAAGCAGACAAACACAATGGTTTCAGCTCCATTTTTTTAAGGTTTTATTTATTTTATTTGGTAGACTGAGTTAGGGAGGATGGGGAGAGAAAAACAAAGATTTTCTATCCACTGGTTCACTGCCCCCTCAAAAATGGCTGCAATGGTCGGAACTGGGCCAGATGGAAGCCAGGAGCCAGGAGCTGCTTCCAAGTCTTCCACTTGGGTGCAGGAGCCAAGCACTCGGGGCATTGTCAGCTCTTTCCCTAGCTATATTTTTCTTATGAAAAAGTGACTAGTCAACCCCTTATCTGTGTAATTAACAAAAACAAAGCCAAGATCACTAAAATGAAGAACACAATGAAAGACAACACAGCCCTCACCATGATGACTTGTTTTTTCCTAGAGCTAAAAGGTGATAAGAAGCATCCAAAGTTGATGAAAACCTGTTGGGAGGTGGCTGAAAAACTCCATTGGAGTAATTTTCAAGTGGGATTTGTGATACCTACTTGAGTTAACTATTAAGATAGCCCATCTCTTTATGGTGAAAAAGAGGAGATGTGTGATGTCATGTTAGCACATCATTGAGTAGGTGGAGTGCTCTTAGCCACAAGGAGCCATAGTGATTTTTGTAAACTGTGCTTCTGCACACACATTTAGGAAGGTGCAAAACCCACTTGTTTTTGGAAGCCAGCCATGGGTTTTGTAACGGGCATCCCAGCCTTTCATGCCCATTCATGAGATGAAAGGCTTTGTGTTATCCCTCTCCATGGCTGCCCTCCTGCAACCACCAGAATCTGTTTTTCAAAAAGGGGTCTAAGCAGAGTCCCTAGATTATCCACAATTTGTCCTCTTTTTTTTTCCCTTAATTTATGTTTTGCAGGACAAATGACACTGGCTTTCTCTCCTTCAAAGACCACTTGCCTGTCACTCAGATAGTCATCACTGCTACCAACAGATCAAACTCAGAAGCCGCTTGGAGGATTGGCCCCTTGCGTTGCTATGGTGACCGTGAGTACTATGCTGAAACAAGCTTTCTCTCTGCATTACCTGAGCACAAGATGCTTTCTCTTCCCTTATCCCTTTCCCCTGCATTGGCCCCTAGTCTTGAAAATGGTCCATGTGCCCAACGCATCCCACGCTCCTTGAAAATGATGGCACATGCTGAAGGCTTTTCTCATTTGCAGGACACTTCTGGAATGCCGTCTCATTTTACACAGAAGCCTCTTACCTCCACTTCCCTACCTTCCATGCGGAATTCAGTGCTGACATCTCCTTCTTTTTTAAAACCACGGCTTTATCGGGAGTCTTCCTGGAAAATCTTGGCATTAAAGACTTTATCCGACTTGAATTAAGCTGTAAGTGCGCTCATTTTTGAATGTAATGTAACTGGTCATCAGAACACATCTAACTCTATTACCAACCACTAGTGCATACGTGTACTGTCAATTTAATCTCAGTGGGGGTAGGAAAAACTAGCAGTGATAATTTCATGTTTTTCTAAAGGCTTTACCACTTATTATGTCTTTTCAGTATTTACTGCATCATCCTCTCATCACAATATGTGCATTCCAAAGTGCCCATGGATTCCTGTTACACTGTCTGTTATCTGAGCCACAGTATTTCTTCCCTGCAACTTTAATAAAGTTTATATACCACAAGATTTTCTCATTACATTTTACGTGGAAAGAAGAAATGATTATCAGGATGCATTCTGTTCACAGGTTGAATATACCTTTTGGTTGTGCTGTTTCTTCAAAACTAATTTCCTGTTGTTCCTCACACTACTCGGAGAGTGTGATGACCCAATGAGAAGGGTGATGTTTGTTCTGTGACATCCTCATGAGCAGTGATATATCTGGTGAATCTGATGCTGAGTGTGGTTCTTTTTCTAACATTCATCCATTGCATATGAATTATATTCAATAACAATCATGAAGTCAAACAAAAAATAATATAAATAAGGATGATAAAATTTAATTTTTAAAATTTTTATTTAATAAATATTAATTTCCAAAGTACAGCTTTTAGATTACAGTATTACAGTGGCTTCCCCTCCCCTATAACTTCCCTCCCACTCGCAACCCTCCCATCTCCTGCTCCCTCTCAAATTCCATTCACATCAAGATTCACTTTCAATTATCTTTATATACAGAAGATCAATTTAGTATATATTAAGTAAGGATTTCAGCAGTTTACACCCACACAGAAACACAAAGTGTAAAGTACTCTTTGAGTACTAGTTATAGCATTAATTCACATTGTACGACACATTAAGGACAGAGATCCTACATGGGGAGTAATGTATTACAGCATATTTTATATGTAATACAAATTTACATATAGTATATATGTTTTCCCAGAACAAAAAGTACACTAATTTCTTTTTTTAGATCAATTCTACTTTATATAAAAATGGACAAAAAGCTACATATTGGTATGCTCCAGTGATAATAACATTAAAATTTCTGAAGATTTGTTCTTGATTTTGTCAAAATCAATTTTCTACATGTGGTCATGTTCCAATGAGAGTACAGAGTACAGTCTTAATTTCCCCATCTATCTTTTGTCTTAATGACCAAAGAATACTTTCTATTCATTTTAAATTAGAACAATTTCCACATGAAGTCATGGACATGCAAATAGGAAAGACTTTAAATATAAAGATATGTCTGGTAAAGATTCATAAAAATGCCATTTTATAGTAAATTCCAAAAATGATAAATTGTCCGTGTGCTTGGTCATGATTAGTTCTATAAACTTCCAAATCTCTGCAATTAAAAAAAAATAGTCCACTAATGTATTTTCATCAGAAAGCTCATCATATACATTTCTAGTCTATTAGGTAAAAACCTAAAAATCCCTAAGGGATTAGAATTCCTTCAGCTCTCTCCCCAACATGCATCCATTCAACAGCAGATCTGAACTAAACAATGATAGCACTGAAATTGTGAACAGTGAAAACAGATCTTCAGTTCTTATTCTTGAATACAGACATACGTATTTAAGTCTATACTTTCAGAAGTGCACAGTATATTTAGAGTTACCTGTGTTAATGTCTCCCCAAATATATTTATTAAGTGATAGGTAATAAAACATTCTATTTTAAGAGTTTTTGAATGCATCATTAAAAATTAACAATAACTTCAGTGTCTGTTTAAGCAGACTAACAAAAAAATTTTTTTGTAGAAGAATGTATTATCACTGACATTGCTTAGAATTACTGATGGTTGGTGGTAATAAAAACAGGTGCAGTTTTAGTTACTTTTGCTGTTGTTTTTTTGGTCCTCTGCACTCGGTGTATAACTTATTGTTATAGACAGGGTGGACTGTACCCGCCACCTTGTTCTCGTTGCTCATGACCATGAGGACTTAGGCTTGCTATTAGATGTTCTATGTCTCTGGTATAACTGGATATTTTCTATTTTTGGATTGAAGCAGTTGACCATGCCAGAATAATGATGTGACTGAAAGCATGAAATGTCCTTGAAAGTAGGGTCTGAGCAGCAAACACTGGAATGTGAGAGTTCCAGAAAGGGAGACATCAGCTCTGCTGCAGGAGGTGGTGGAGGCATTTGTATAAGTAGCCAGCAAATCAGGATGCAGCTAAGGGTTCCTTTTGCAGTTACAGCACGACACATACACGGAAGGATATCTTCATAATTGGTAGTTTCACCTCCTTTTACTCCAAGGATGTAGACTATTTATGGGAGGAAGCTCTTGTGGTTTTGGTGTGAAATAAGATCCCTCATACTTAACTTGGCCAGGCTCTAAAACTGTGGAGTTCAGTGCCAACCATTTCATAATACGGATATAATAATCTCAATGTACATTTAATAAAAGTCAGGCCCCACGGCTTTTTGATTCATTAAAGCAGTGGCGAATGTCACGCTATATTATCACAAGGTAATGAGTGATGATTTAGTGTTAATTACATATCAATGTACAATTTGTTTGTACTTTGTCATACTGCATTTTGCCCTTTGGCTTGTACAAAAAAAAAAAAAAGGTGTTTTTGATGTAAGTTGGTATTACATTTAACAATAAATTAAAATCCATGGATGCCATTGTTTGGTGTATAAATTATCACCAAAGTGGTGAAAGCTTTTTTTCAAATCAACAAGATTTTCTATATTAAAAAAAAAATTACAGGTGCCAAAATTTGTATTTTCCCTTTTTCATTATTAATATTTAAAAAGGAACATGCCCAAATTGGAGGAAAATTTTGTATTTCTGACTTTTTAGAAATAAAGCTACATTTGTAGTTTGCATTTTAGGCAGATGGGATTTGTACCCTAAAGCATTCATTGCAAGAAATCTCTACAGAGCAGCTACTTGGGGAGGAAATGGCCTTTTACCAGATGCAGTGGCTCAGAATAGATTTCACTCCCATTCCCAAGGGTGCTCCCTATAACTATCTGAGCAGCAGCTTCCAAGGTTGATCTATCCAAATTGTTGGCAGGAAACAGCAGGTTTCCATGAAATTTTCAGCCCATTCCCTTCTGGATCACTTCTAAGGATGGCATTTGAATTGTGACTCTTTGCGATTAGTCTGTGGTCTATGAAGAGGAAGACACTTCACTCTTTACTCAAGTATCAGTATTTTAGATGGGACTGTGAAAGAAAAAAAGACTATTTGGACAATGGCTGTGCAGTCACTGGTATCTCAAGTCAGTATGGCACAGTGGGAACATCTTAGTTATACATAGAACCCAGTGTGGAGTTAGATTTTGGCTCTTCGGTGTTGATCTGTGAGATCCTCTGGATACCCCTGCAGTACTTACTTGTGCAATATGATATGTTTGACTGCTAGTAACAAAAAAACCCAATCTGAACTGCCAGACAGGATGATAGGAATATGTAGTTGCTGAGGCAGGTGGCTAAATCCGGAGGACATGGGCTGGATGGGTTTAGAAGTTAAGCAACATTATCGGTGGCCTAAGCGTTTTTTCTTTTGCTATTTTTTTATTTTATTTTTTTTACAGGCAGAGTGGATAGTAAGAGAGAGAGGCAGAGAGAAAGGTCTTCCTTTTCTGTTGGTTCACCCCCCAATGGCCGCTGTGGCAGGAGCGCTTGTGCTGATCCGAAGCCAGGAGCCAGGTGCCTCTCCTGGTCTCCCATGCGGGTGCAGGGCCCAAGGACTTGGGCCATCCTCCACTGCCTTCCCGGGCCACAGCAAAGAGCTGGCCT
This sequence comes from Lepus europaeus, assembly GCF_033115175.1. Lineage (NCBI taxonomy): Eukaryota > Metazoa > Chordata > Mammalia > Lagomorpha > Leporidae > Lepus > Lepus europaeus. Next base: position 58,707,423 of record NC_084827.1, read on the forward strand.
GGAAGAGGAGCAACTGGGATAGAATCCGGTGCCCCGACCGGGACCGGCGCTGCAGGCGGAGGATTAGCCAAGTGAGCCATGGGGCCAGCTCTGTTCTGACATCTTAAGTGCTTCTTTAGTCCAAGGCTAGCCCTTGCTTGTGGGAGAGCTATAGCCATAGATGAAGAATCACCTCTTTCCCGGATGATTTCCCAACCAACTCTCTGATAAACAAATCACCTGAGCCCCTGTGAATCAATGGCCAGGAGGGTAAAGATTGCAGATGGATTCCTGTCAGGGCCACCTCAGTGCTTGGGAATGGGCTGGCTTTCTCTAAAACCCAAATGAGAAGTTAAAGAAGGGGAGTTTCCAGGGCCAGTGCTGTGGTGCAGTGGGTTAAAGCCCCGGCCTAAAGCACCAGCATCCCATGTGGGTGCTGGTTCTAGTTCCGGCTGCTGCTCTTCTGATCCAGCTCTCTGCTATGGCCTGGGATAGCAGTAGAAGATGGCCCAAGTCCTTGGGCCCCTTCACCCACCTGGAAGACCTCGAAGAAGCTCCTGGCTCCTGGCTTCAGATCAGCGCAGCTCCGGCCGTTACGGCCCTCTGGGGAGTGAACCAGTGGATGGACGACATCTCTCTCTCTGACTCTACCTCTCTCTGTAACTCTGTCTTTCAAAGAAACAAAATAATTCTTTTTTTTTTTTTTTTAAAAAGGGGGTAGGTTTCCAAACAGACTTTAGATTTAGTCAGAAAGATGGTGGCAGTCATGAGGAAAAGTTGCAATTTACTGAAGGTTTGGGTAACTAGAAAGTAGTTATTCATTTTTTTAGTACATGAAAGTTACTAGTTTTTAAGTACAGTTATAATCCTAGTACTATTTGTGAGCTAAAACAGGATATATCATTATCCTATTCTTTAAGTGATTGAGATTTAATCTTTCCATTTCTTATTCTAATGTCCTGGCTGCTTCCTAATAATATTAGTGCAAATGGGCTCTTTAATCCATCTCAACATGAATTAGGCAGAGACAAAAACAGACATTTCCTGAGTTGTTTGGTGAAATATATATGTTTATCTCTCTCTCTCTCTCTCTCTCTATATATATATATATATATAGAGAGAGAGAGAGAGGGAGAGGGAGATTTAATTTTTGGATTTCAGAGGTATCATATTCAGGATATTACTAAATATGATATTAACCTGAAGATATTGTCAGAACCTCAGAGAATAGTGAAAATTAATGCTAATTATAAGTACATTTTTGCTGAGTTACTGAGTGATTAGGTTGATTAGACTCTGCATTAAATTCCTCATGTTTATTTTCCCTTCTTGTTTTCAAACAATCCTGTGACTATTCTATATGCAATATGATTCTCAGTGCTCAACTCATCTTCAAGTGTGCAAGTGATGAGCCCAAGTTCACAGCCTGGGAAGGGCTGGAATCCAGGTTCAGTCAGACCTCTCTGCTACCTGGAATGACTTCCTATTCTGCTTTGCAGTGTTGCCTCAGGAATCAAAAAAGTGAAGATTCAAGAGGCCATAGTATTATTTTTTCCAGGTGAACAGGCATAGGGCATTCGGGAAGCTCCTCCAGTTTTGTGCAGGACTGTTTTTCCTTCTGGAAATAGAAGCCATAGTTACCATTTGATCCTTGAAGAATCCATATCCATAAAAAAGTGTAATGATATTTCATTTAGTTTATATATCTCATTTTACAGATGAACACATGGAAGGTCAGAGAGGTTAATTTGCTATATGTAGTCTTTGACACTCTTTTTCTTTAGATTAATCATTTAGGTTTATTTATTTGAATGGCAGAGATAGATAAAGAGACAGACACAGAACAGGATCTTCTACTCGCTGATTCACTCCCCAAATGACCACAATATCCAGGACTGGTCCAGGCCAAAAGCAGGAGGTTGGAACTCAATCTGGATCTCCCATGTGGGTAGCAGGGAGCCGAGTACTTGAGACATCACTTCTGCATCCTAGAGTGTGCGCTAGCAGGAAGCTAGGTTCGGAGGCAGAAGGACTCAAACCCTGGGCACTCCCATGTGAGATGTGGGCAATCTAACTGGCATTTTAACTGCTGAGCCAAATGTCTGTCCCAGACCTTGGAACTCTATTCACTCACTGGGCCCAGAGATTTTTCCATGCTGATCTGGGGTTGATGTTGAAGACACACAAATGTAAATTTTGTGTGCTTTTCCTAGAGCTCAGGGCTGAGTACTGGAAGCAGCGCTGAGGCGGCATGGAGCGTGTTCCCCCATAGGTATGATGGTTTACTCTTCTTGCCAGGGCCATTGAGGAACATTATCCAGGAGCCTTTCCTTAGAAGGTTCCTTCTCATCTTCTAGGAGTGCCTGGTAGACACTCTGTTAGCAGTGTGACAACCTGCTTTTCCTTGGTCAGTCTTCTCAAAATCAAACTGTGAGCTGCTTTTGCTTCATTCATCTCTGAATTCTCATACCCCAGCCTAGGACTTTGCTCTAATAAGATGAAATCCATTCATTAAAAAAAGCAAAATATGAAACATTTTCTATGATTTATTTATTTATTTATTTGTAAGGCAGGGTTAGAGAGAAGCAGAGGCAGAGAGAGAGAGAGAGAGAGAGAGAGAGAGAGAGAGAGAGAGAAAGAGATATATTCCATCCACTGGTTCACCCCCTAAATGGCCACAACAGCCAGTGCTGAGCTAATCTGAAGCCTGAAACCAGGAGCCAGGAGCTTCCTCTGGGTTTCCCATATGGATGCAGGGCCCAAGTACTTGGGTCATCTTCTGCTGCTTTACCACGTGCATTAGCAGGGAGATGGACCGGAAGTGGAACAGTGCCATTAGTGGCGGCTTTACCTGCTACAACATGGTGCTGGCTCCAAAACCTAAAACACTGAAGGCTAAGTTGACTCCTCAGCTTTATCTTGATCCATGAAGCAATAGCTACAGAGAAGGTATTCGTCAAGTACTTGGGAGAAGGGGAGGCCTGGTGATGATCTCAAGACCAACCTGCTGCTTTCACAGAGCCTCCTGCCTCCCTGTCCATAACCATTGGGCTATGTCTGCCTCCCCAGTAGATGGGATCTGGCTTATATTTGCCTCACATGCCTCACCACAAAGTCACCAGCCCTTGTTGGATATGTCATTCATTCACTCAGCTTTTCCATTCACTTATTTCCAGGCATTCATATTATATATTCTATCTTTGCCCAGGGACACTACACTGGTGTCAAGAATTTGTCACAGGAAGAGCTGTTTACACAGTGAGTTTTGGGTAGGTGTTTTCTGTACAGGCTGTGAAAACACTAGCTAAAATGCCACACCCTCTATTACACTCAGTGGATTTGAGACCTGGCTCCACTTCTGATTCCAGCTTCCTGCTAATGTACAACCTGGAACACAGCAGATGATGACTCCAGTGATAGGTCCCTGCCACCTGCCTGGAAGGCCTGGATGACACTCCTAACTCTGGCCTTGCCCAGACCAGTTGATATGGTCATTTGGATAGGGGACCAGCAAATGGGAGCTCCCTGTCCCTTCCTGTCTCTAGAATAAATAAATAAATTCGAAAAATAAGAAAATGACTCTGCATTTACTGAACAATTAAAAATGAGCTCTGGAGACACAGTACCTGAGTTTAAATTCTAACTCCATCCCCTCCCCACTGGAGCTTGTTAAGTTTCCTCTACCTTGAGTCTCTCATTTGTAAAATAGTACCTGTCTCAGAAAGTTGTAATGAGGCATCAGTGGGTTGATTCATGAAAAATGTTTATGTTCATTCATGAAAAGTACACAGTTCACAGTAGGCACTCAACACATATGAAGTGCTTATGAGATATCTTAGAAATGCTCATAGAAAATTTATATTATGAAAAAACTATGCATGGATTTAAAATACCTTTGCATAAAAATAAAAAATATCTGTTAATTCTATTTTCCATGAATAATTTGAAGAACCCTTATATTATTGAATTTCACTGATTCCCCTTTAATTCTAGGAGGAAGGAAAAGACATTAAATGTTAAAGTCTTTAAAACTTACTTGAATAAATTTAAATAATAAGTTAAAAAGAATTTCCAACCAAGTTCATATCTTTGTATACATCTGAAAATATCTAAAGCAAATTGCACAATTACATTTCATATGTGCTGTATGACAATATTTCATCAAACAAAAGCTTGGATGAGTGAGAGCTTCCTATATAGAAGGGACAGTAACAGGTGCTGGGTGTATAATAAGTGAACCTGTTTGTGTAGAGTCTGCAGACTTGTGGGGGAGACAGTAAACAAATCGCCAGACACCAGGGTATCTATGCTGCTTTGAAGAAAGCCTTTTAGCAAAACCTTGAATGTTCCCCTCCCAGAGTCTCACTAATTGTTCCCTGCTTTCCATAGGGAGAAATAAATGTAGCATCAGTCATATTGCAGTGTTTGGCTGCAAGATTCTATTGGTGGTCCGAATAAGAAACGTGGCCCAACTCAAAGGGCCACTGTCACTCTTATTTAGTCCTTTAGTGGTTTGTCCCCCAATGCATTCCCTTTACTGCAGAGTTTGTAAGCCAAAGCCAGTGTAACTGGGATAGCAAACCATGTGGCATGATAATAACAATAGCTATGACTCATTGAACACATATACTACCTGTGAGGCAGAGTTCTAAGAACTTTATCAGAACTAATGTATAAACAACCTGATGATGAAGTACTGTTTGTATTCCCAGTTTATAGATGAGAAAACTGAGGCATGGTGAGATTTTTAAAATGTGTCTTAACTCACAATGGCTCCAGGATTCACATTCCATGTTTTTCAGCACTTATCTCACAGCTTCTCCTTAGGGTCAGGGTTCACCAGCAAGGGAAGTGATTCAAGCTCTCAGAGTTCCTTGGAACCCTGCATATGGAGGTTTTCTACCTGGAGACTGGCTTCTGACAGGTTGTAAAGGCAGGGAAGGAGGAGTCCAGGGTGATGCTTGGGCTGACATCTCTGATACTTTAGGTCCTGTGGTTGATGACTTAGTAAGCCAAATACCCATTTGCTGACTGGGGGAGAGGAAGGAGGGGAACATCACAAGGTGCTTAGAGGGGAAGGAAGGTCTGTCTCTGGTTACTCATGGGTGACTGACTTGCCAGCCACAATGGGTAATTAACTCACCACTTCTTTCACATTTTGAACACTCTCGTGTGATAATGGAACCTGTAAGTTAACAGATACTGTAAGGGAGCAAAACGGTGAAGAGCTATGCCTTTGGACTTAGGATATGGGAAATTTTGAACAAACTATTTCCCTAGACTCGAGTTTTCTCACTTATAAAATAGGGATAATGATTATTTTCTCATAGGACCATTTTGAGGATTAAAATAAGAGAATCCACTGTCAGTATTTAGCATAGTGTCTGGCATAGAAGTCATTGTACCCACTGTGCTGCCTCTTCCATCTCTCTCTCTTGATGATTGTGTCCCTGTCTCCACCATCATGGTTACCACTGTCATCACTGTCACTACCTACCACATCACCACCATCACTATCTACTATCTCCACCACTGCCACCACCCTCATGACCACCACCATCATCATCATGCCTCATCATCAGCGTTACTCCTCCTGTCCAACTGCCACCTGGCTTCTCTGATACACAGATTAATTATTATAGTCAGTCAGCTATGATAGGATTCCAGGGTGAAGGCAAGAGTCTTGGATTTGATTTTTAGTACTGCCACTTGCACCTTAGATAAGACAATTGAACTTTCTGAGCTACATTTTTATTCCTGTTATTCACATAAATGGCATGAATGCTTGTTAACATGTGTATTTATGAGATACCTTAGAGGAGGGCACTGAATCTCCCAGGACATTGAGTCTCTTCCTTTCAGGAATGGAGCTGTCTAGCTGGCCTCTGGACTAAAGATATTCAAGATAGCTGCAGACAGAGTAGACCCAAAACACCCAGACTCTGAGTAGTTCTGTCTCAGGTCCCTATCCTGCTTCCTGAATTTGAGCAGTAAGAACCAATTGGAGAGCTAGTTACCTGTCCATTGGCTGTTACTGGTTAGTGGTGATTTCAATGCGGCAGGGATTTTGTGGGAAGTTCCCTGCTACATTGATATGCACCCACCCATTCAGGAAATGCTTGTGTCTTCAACACACTGGTGACTCCCTTCCTCCTTCTTCCTGTTTCCCTTTTTTGATTTCAGCTTCTTCTGAGATCACCTTTGCCATTGATGTTGGGAATGGCCCCATTGAGCTCATCGTCCAGTCTCCTTCTATTCTGAACGACAACCAGTGGCACTACGTCCGGGCTGAGAGGAACCTCAAGGAGACCTCACTGCAGGTGGACAACCTCCCCAGGAGCTCCAGGGAGAACACAGAGGAGGGCCACTTCCGACTGCAGCTCAACAGCCAGTTGTTTGTAGGTAGGAGACATCTTAAGGCGCCCTTTCTGCAAATAACCCTACAAGACCACAGTGTGGGTACAAGGGAAAGTACCCTTTTATTTCAGACCTGGGGACTGGTTGAAATATGTCATAAATCACTTATAACCATAAATATAATTCTACCAATTCTTTCATTCACCTCAGCTGATTTCAGTTGATCTCAAGCTCTTTTTATGTTTTTCCTCCTTGTGAACATTATCTTCAGATGTTTGGGCACTGCTGTGGATCTTCATCATTAAAATAAATAGCTACTCTTAGGAAAAGGATGTCTCCACTCTTCATGCCCAAGAGGTGGAGAACCCAAGTGAGTAGGCTGTTTTCCCAGTGATTCCTGACTGCTGATAATCATTGATAACAGCCTGATGGAATAGCTGAGCCATCTCGAAGGGAGTCCATTCACTGTAATATGGAGGAATTATTCCTCTTTACACTAGAACTTCTGAGATGCTTCCCAAAACCACCCCGCTTAGTTGACTGGCTTAGTTGACTTCCCTGGTGTGGAAAAGCAGCCCTGGCCCCTGGGCAAATGTGTCTCTGCTGCCCGTTCCTTCCATGAGACTGGGAGTCAGTCTGTGACACCTTGTTCATGGGAACTCGCAGCCACTGATGGTAGTGGGACTGGAAGGATTCGGATACAATCCTGAGTCCTTCTTCATTCCATAAAGTCATTGAGCTGCTAAAACAGATCAGGCACCGTGTTGGATGAGGAGAAGTGACAGGTGGATTGAGAGAGACACTGGTTTTAGAGAAGCTGTTGGTGTGTTTCTGTGTGTGTGTGTGTGTGTGTAACACAGAAGAAGGCAGGGGTTTGGGATAAGCGTTCTCTCTGCAGTGCTTGAGCCTTCACTCCAATAAGATTTACACTTCATTTCTCTTCTCATAATTACTGCCTTTTGTTAAGCATGAGGGAGTGTTTGTGTAGGGGGAGAGAAAGGATAGAGGTGGGGGAAAGAGAGAGGAGAGAGAGAGAGGGAGAGAGAGAGAGGAGAGAGAGAGAGAGAAAATTTCAACCTCCTTAGTCCAGGTAGTTTCCTGGATACATTTTGAGGGGACCTCAAAAAGCCCGTGGGAAATGCATTTAGAAGATATGTTTATTCTGGTGCACAAATTTGAAAACTCTGAAGTGTTTTTTTCATAATGTGCAGTTCTCATGAACTTTGTGAAGACATCTCTTATGGGGTCAGCTGTAGAGTTGTAATCAAGAAAGGATTTCTTGAAGTCGGGGAGAAGGACTTGTCACACTTTACAATGCAAAATAGAGCTTTCAAGTCAGAATGCTGTAAACTGTCAGAGCCAAGAGTATGCTCTCACCTAAAACTTGAAGCTCAGGTGCTGAGCACAGGGATGTAAATAAGTGACAGTTTGCTAGTCTACCTAGATTTCAGTGTCTTTCTTTATTTGTCTACATGTTTATTTTCTTACCAATTTCTGCGCTACATAGCTTTACCGCTAGTAGTAAATTGCCATCGACACTCAATGAACATTTCCTTTTCCTTTAGTATTTTATTTATTTGAAGAGACAGAGAATGATGAATGACACAGAGAAATCTCCTATCTGCTAATTCATGCCTACATGAGCTGAGCCTGGGCCAAGCTGAAACCAGGAGCCAAGTTACCCAAGTGGGTGTTAGAGACCGAAGTACTTAAGCTGTCACCTGCTGTATCATATGGTGTGCCTTTTTTTTTTTTTACCTTCTTCTTTTAAATTTAAATTTGTGCGACTATTAACTCTGAGCTAAGTAGTGACTAAAACCACACCAGCTGCAGTGGCCGGTCAGTCTAGCAGTTAAGACACCTGCATCCTACGTTAGAGTGCCTGGGTTCAATTCCAAGCTTCGGATCCTGACTCTACCTTCCTGCTGATGCAGACTCTGGGAGGCAGCATTGAAGGTTCAAGTGATTAGGTCTCTGCCTCCCATGTGGGAGACTTGGGTTGCATTCCCTGCTCCCAGCTTTGAATCTGTTCAGCTTCTGCCATTTTGTGCATTTGAGAGGTGAAACAGTAGATGACAGAGCGCACTCTCTCTCTCGCTCTCTCTCTCTCTCCCTCCCTCCCTTCCTCCTGTTCCCTCTCAAATAGAGGAATAAAATTAGAAAAAGCAAGCAAAATGTATCAGCTGAAAGAAAAGAAGTGACAGCATGTGATGATGTCATAATCTTTCTCCTCAACATGAACCGTACTACTCTCTTCATATGTCATATTTTTTCTTATCCAGAAGCTAAGATTTAAGTGATTAAAAACATTTCATGATTGCAAGTCATTTGCTTAATTAATAACCCATGTAAGTGATATGATTTACTGTTAAAAATATTTTTTAGAATTTATAGTGCTGTTTTAATCCTATTTAAGCATCACATTTTATTTCTCTGAGGAAGCTTGGTCGTTATCAAGATTTAATATCTTTTTGGTGGAATCAATTCAAGTATTTTGTAATTTTCATAAATTATATAACATAGCAAAGTTGAATTTATCTCCAGACAGTATTTATGAATCTTTCTGGTTAAAAGGTGAGTTTAAAGATGGAAAAGTTTTTTTTTTTTTACCCTCTCATGCAAATTTCATGTGGCTCTGAAATTATCATATGGACTGATTTTGTGATAAACTTTGTGCAAATCAAAAGGGAGAGGATGCAGCTGTGTTTCCTGGTAGGCTTTCACCTCCAGATGCATCAGGGAAATCGAGAACAAGCGCAGTGAGCTGTCAGAGAATGTCAGTGGGTCTGGAGGAGGTGTCTTGCTGGGGCTGGGGCCAAAGTCATCAGTGACAAGAGCACCTGCGTTTATTACACTTCTCTCCAATACATCTCGCCTCGGATGTTGCTCTGCTTCATTGAATTTGGCCTAATGTACTTGAGGAAGAGCAAATGCTGCTGGAGGTCATTTTAGTCTGTTGGTTTGAATTTTATTGTTCAGTATTTAGCGGTATGCCGATTTAGAAATGTCAGGTGGCTAAGGCGGCTGATGCAACAACACTGCATGTTGTGACACTCCATCACTCCCTAGACAAACAAGCTCTTCGTAGTTATAGTAGCTAAAATAAAGAATTGCACTCTCAGCCTTCAGGAAATTTAGATGCACTGGGTATTTATATGGGGGGGGGTTCAAAAAGTTAATGGAAACATGGAAATTAAAAAAAAAAGTTTATTTTGGGCAGAAGAAAATTTTGAAATCCGTGCATAGTTTGTTTTTAATGCACATTTTCATGCACTTTCTGGAGACATTCTCATAAGCACAAATTGCTTTTTAAGATTTTTTTTTTAAGAAAAGCAGAGAGGGAGAGAGAGAGAGGTAGAGTGAAGGGTCTTCCCTCCACTGGTTCATTCCCCAAATGATCCCAACAGCCATGACTGGACCAGTCCAAAGCCAGGAGCCTGGAACTCCATCCTAGTATTTCATAGAGGTGGCAGGACCCCAAGCAACTGGACAGTCTTTTGCTGCTTTCCCAGGCACATTAGCAGGAAGCTTGATTAGAAGTGGAGCAGCAGGGACTTGAAACAATACTCTGATGTGGGATGCTGCATTACAAAAGCTTGTCTTTTGATTCCATTTTCCATGAATGTTTTAAGTACTCTCATATTTGTTATTCAGGAAAACATGTCATTAATATAGACATTTTTACTGGGGCAGACTCAGTGAGCCATTACTTAAATATAAATGTGGATATGTCTGTTGACATGTCTTTGTCACAGAAGGATTGTTCCATCAAAACAGAGCATCACTGAGCATTGCATTCACTGATGCCCACTGCTGCAGGTGTGTGTGCCTCATAAATAACAAACCCACAGGCTGCACCTTACAGATTAGCAGGCCCCTTCCACACTGCCCCCTCATTGGCTTGTGAGTGGTTAAAGTGCTGATCCCTGAGAGAATGCTTGGTGCTTGAATCCTAGAATCAGTGTTGCAATGTCAGATTGTGAATTAGCAACATGCGCAACCATGTAGTTGCACTGGTGACATTTGCTCAACAGAAGAGGAGAAACCTCACAGCACACAGCTTTGGAAATGTATGGGGCAAGCATGTGCCATTCTCAACATCAGACCATTGATAGCATCGCCTCTTCTCCTTGCTATCGTGTCCATCCGAGGATGTGGCAAAGAAAAGCAAGAGTCACTGTACATTGTTTAACGTGAAATGAAGTGATCTGTGTGAACCCTGGTGGAAATTCAGTAGCCTATGTGTAATACCGCCTAGATCCACAGAATGGAAATAGAAAGTCTGATAGATGATCTTTCCAGCCTTAAAGATATTTTACCTATATGTACATATTACGTGTGACAATTACATTTATTTTCATGCCTAAGGTCTTTTCCGCAGATCTGACATAGCATCTTTCCAAATAAATTGCAATTACACATTGGAAATTTTGTGAAGATGTGGGCTTGTGAAACTCATTTTTTTTTAACTTTTATTTAATGCATATAAATTTCCAAAGTACAGCTTATGGATTACAATGGCTTTCTCCCCCATAACTTCCCTCCCACCCACAACCCTCCCATCTCCCACTCCCTCTCCCTTTCCATTCACATCAAGATTCATTTTCAATTCTCTTTATATACAGAAGATCAGTTTAGTATATATTAAGTAAAGATTTCAACTGTTTGCACCCACATAGAAACACAAAGTGAAACATACTGTTTGAGTACTAGTTATAGCATTGAATCACAATGTACAGCACATTAAGGACAGAGATCCTACATGACGAGTAAGTGCACAGTGACTCCTGTTGTTTACACTCTTGTTTATGGCATCAGTAATCACCTTAGGCTCTTGTCATGAGTTGCCAAGGCTATGGAAGCCTTTTGAGTTCACCGACTCTGATCATATTTAGACAAGGTCATAGTCAAAGTGGAAGTTCTCTCCTCCCTTCAGAGAAAGGTACCTCCTTCTTTGATGACCTGTTCTTTCCACTGGGATCTCACTCACAGAGATCTTTCATTTAGGGTCATTTTTTTTTTTTTTTTGACAGAGTGTCTTGGCGTGAAACTCATTTTTAAAACTTTATTTACTTCTTTTATTTTTTTCTGTCATGGGCCCACCCCCCACCTAGCCCCACCCCCAGCCAAACCTGTTCTATTTGTATCAAAATAAACTGAAGTTACTCCAGACTTTCAATCTGCTGGGAAACACTACCTCAACTTGATCACTCATAAAATTTGAAAATATCAGCCACCACCACCAAAAATATCCGCTCCTGTTCACAAGCTGGTAGGAAAATGACATTCCTGATCTCAGGGGAAGCACATCAAACTCAGCACTGCCAGTGGCAAAGCCAGACAGGCTTAGCACACACATGAATTTTGTGCTCTTGCACTTCGCAAACTCATGGTCAATGGCATAGGTAGCCACACACACAGGTGCACTGCCACAGTCTTTCCATATAGTAGGGACTTAGAATTTATCCATGCCCATGCCCTCCTGAGAAGGATTTTCCTGACACAGAGCTTTCCACTCGAACAGCTATCCCATAATATATCTCATAGCCTAGTAGGAGGTATATATCCTCTCCACAATTATAAAGTGATTGGAAAATCATCTCCTATATTTAGTACCTAAAGCCATAGTATCTGGAGGCCAATACTTATCATTACATCAATGGCAAAGCACAGACAGAAAAATAATGCTTTTTAACATTACATGCATTTCTGATTATCAGGCCTAATTTGTCAAGTAAGTTTATTGTTTCAATGTCAAATAATATTTTGACCATTTTTTCTTAGGAAAAAAAATCAAACATATGACTTCTAATGTTCCCCATAAAAGTTATTTGTGGGAAATTGTTCTGATTTATTTTTGAGACAAGCAGGAGACCTGAAGGCTCCAGCAGGCAGGTCCCATGAGTGTCTCCATCCAGTTGATATGTAATAAACACCTGGAAGTGTCACTCAGTGAGCGCTTCTCCCATGAAAACAGATGATGAAGGGCCACCTGGCTCCTCATGAATTTTCCTTTCCTAACACTACTGCTCTTGAAATCAGATCTTTATAGCTCCAAAATTGTTTGAAGGAACATTGGTGCTAGTTTATATTCAAGGCGGGGAAGAGCAAAATCACCCATTCAGCAAAATCATGTCTCTTCTTGGAGAAGCTGAGAGTTGGATGCCTTTAATACATCCCCATTGCCCCTTATAGTGTTTTCTGCCTCCCTCATATTCAAGCAAAGTTTCTGAAATGTTTATTTACAACTTTGTCTACCTCAGTTGAAGCTCATTTCATCGTATACTGGTCTCTGTTGGGTTGATAATGGGCAATTGAAGCAGAATAGACTTTTCTTCTTTGCTTGGATTTTTTTTTTTCTATTGGCGAAATGCATCAAGAGTGATACTGTCTTTCTTGTTTCTTTTCAAAAAATATTAACATTAAGAGAACAGATTCCATGTATTTCATAGGTACAGTTCTGTCTATTTTTTTAACAAATTTATTTATTTATTTGAAAAGCAAAGAGAGTGAGATAGAGTGAAAGCCGTCTTCTTTTCCATGGTTCATTTCCCAAATGCCTGCAAAAGCCAAGATAGGGCTGGGCCAAAGCCAGAACTCCATGTGGGTCTCTCACATGGATGGCAGAGACCTAAGTACATAGGCCTTCTTCAGCTGCTTTCCCAGGCATATTAGCAGGGAGCTGAACTGGAAGCAGAGCAGTCAAGTGCAAGTGGCTGTTTAACTGGCTATGCCCTTAATACCCACTCCAAACGTCTTTTAAAGGGGGAAGTACAATATGACATCATTTTTCCCATGCATCCCATAGAGAATGGCCCTGAGAGTTACACCACTTGGAAACTATATGTTAGAAGCAGTGATTTGATTCTCCCAGCACTTCCAGTTGTCAACATTTATAACTCAGGAAACAAAATTGTGGCAGCACTGTTGATGTGGAGTTGGAATCCTAATTGTTAGAGAAGACACACTACCCCTATCATTCTGGAAAATGAAACAGTATTCCCTGAAAATTCCAGAGGGACAGGAGACTACAGGAAGTTGTTTGTGTCTTTCCCAAAGGCAAGGTGCCACTGAGCTAAAGTGACAGGGTGGTGGTGCTGAGCGGCCACAAAGGAAGTTCTGGTTCTCTGGAAGAAAACTCACCCAGGCTCCTTAAAGCTTAATAAACTAATTTGGATTTCTCCTGGACTCTGGCTATAAACAAGAAGGGTCGGAGAAGGAGGTGGGAACACTCTTGAGCAGAGAGAATATCAAAACCTTCCCCAAAGTGCTGTCGGTATATTCCCACTCTGTTCTCACCCTGTTAACAAGTTTCCTCTTATCCTGGGAGAATGGGACTTGGATTCAAAGCCACTTCAGCAGGAAGGCAATTTTGTCAAAGAGGAGTAAGAAGAGTGAAGTCTTAATTTAACTTCCAAGTCCATCTCCAGAGACTTAGGCTAAAGAGCAAAGATCGTCCCTCAGGTCCTGTCTTCTGTGTGTAGAGGGACTGAGCAATCTACTCTTCTGTGTGTAGAGGGACTGAGCAATCTACACTGGACACAAGCATTGGCTGCCCAGGTCCACCTGCAAGGAAGGACTCAATGTGCCATAGCTGGGAGTGTTCCTGTTGGTCAGCTTTCACCTGCCTGCTCCTTCAGGACCTGCTGAGCTGCAGAGAAAGGGTTGACTGAGGGTGTTTCCTTCTCAGAGGGATCCACATTCCATGACTGACGGCAGCATTTCCCCAAAGGGAAACACCCTTGATCAGTTACAGCAGCTCTGGGGCTGTGCTAGGCCAGTACAGTATCTGTTTTTACTTCCTTTCCCTTCAGTTCATAGGTGCTGTTCCCAAGGACGACTTGTGAAAACAGTCTCTGCTCCAACTCCATCTCAGTGCATGCTTGTTGAAGAATCCAACACAGCCATTCATAGTTGATTATGAAACCCCGATGACCACCTCTCTTCCCTCTCGTGGTTTCCTTGGAGGCAGGTGTCATGTCTCATGTATCTTCACCCCCTCGGGGCCTACTGCAGGTTCTCTGCTTAGTTAGGGTAGTGAGTTTTCAACCAATGCCTAAGAAATGAATGGAAGTGAATGAATGTAGAATTCCTAATGGTACCTGTGACACTTGTAGCTTTATGATTGCAGGCAAGGCATGTGCCTCCCCTGAGCCTCAGTTGTTCTACCTGCCTAATGGGCTTGATAGTCAATATCTCACAAGACACTTTTTTAAAAATGATATATTTATTTATTTAAAAGACAGAGTTACAGAGAGAGATAAGGGGAGAGAGAAGGAGAGAGAAAGAGAGAGAGAAGAAAAAATCGCATCTAATTATTTTTAGTTAAGGCAATTTCTTGAACAAAATATAGTCTTAACTCTTCATATTGGGGAAATAAGTTAATAGAAAATAAGTTAATAGAAAAATCAGCCCTAGAAGGCAGCCTGATACTTGTTTGCAGTCTTTGCATGTAGGGAGCAGATGTCTTATCATGGTTCAGAGAGTGAATTGCTTAAACAAGCTTTTGGGAGAATAAGTGATGCCAACATGCTCCAGGGCTGCAGAGAGTCTGCAGTTCCATGCTTTGGGGCCTGCACAGGGTACCCACAATGGAGGCTGCCTATGAGAGCCTCAGAACACTGTGTTGTCACTGCCATCTGCACTCCAATGGAGAGTTTGGGTTTGCTTAAAATAGTGAGACTGCTCTCCTCTCAACTAGGGTGTCAGTGCACCTACAATTTCCATTCTTAATTTCCTACTGTCTCTCTTCTAGAGAAATGAATTTATCACACACTCACAAAAGGAAGGAGGCAAGGATAGACAAAGAGATAAAAATGAGAAAAACAATTTCATAGTACAGCATCCTCTTAAAAAAGTAGTAGGAGGAGTTCTACTGTTTCAGAAACCTCAGAATTTGGAAGACATTGTGAGAAAGAATTAGAAATCCAGGACTGGCATTGTGGTATAGCATGTTAAGCCCCTGTCTGTGACACTTGCATCCCATATGGATGCCAGTTCAAGTCCTGAATGTTCTACTTCTGATCCAGCTCCCTGATAACACTCCTGGAAAACCAGCAGAGGATGACTCAAGTGCTTGGGTTCCTGTACCCATGTGGGAGACCCGGATGAAGCTCATGGCTCCTGGCTTTGGCCTGGCCCAGCCCTGGCCAGTGAGGCTATTTGGGAAGTGAACCAGTGGATGCAAGATTCTCTCCTTTCAAACAAAAGAAAAAAAATCATAAAACAAATATAAATTCATATATGTATATGTATCTGATAAATTGGATTTTTATTAGATAAATAAATATTTGCATAAGAATAAGCTTCAATAGTTTATGGTTATATTTTTTAAAGATTATTTATTTATTTGAAAGAGTTACTCACAGAGAGAAGGAGAGGGAGAGAGAGAGAGAATCTTCCACCCGCTGGTTCACTCCCCAATTGGCCAGAACAGCTGGAGCTGTGCCGATCCGGAGCCGGGAGCCTGGACCTTCTTCCAGGTTTCCCACGTAGGTGCAGGGGCCCAAAGACTTGGGCCATCTTCTACTGCCTTTCAGGCCATAGCAGAGAGCTGGATCAGAAGTGGAGCAGCTGGGAACTGAACCGGCACCCATATGGGATGTGGGCACTGTAGGCGGCAGCTTTATCCGCTATGCTACAGTGCTGGGCCTTCATGGTTATATTTTAATTCCATTCTCCGTGAACTTTTTGAAGCCTCCTCATGAGGAGACTTCATAAAGCACATGGAAAATGCATATTATGAAAAATGTATGCATATAATTCAATTCATATTTGCTCCCAAATAAGTGTATGTTTCTATTTAATTTTTATACAAGTTTTGAAGAAACTGAATACTAAAAGCCCTTTAACCAATATATATGCCAACATTCTCAGCAGGAAAATGTGAATGATGGGGTGCTCAGCTTGCCTCATGTTTACCAAAGAATAAAAGTACTCTACATATGTCCATATTTTGTTATGATGAGGATGATGATTGTTATTCCTAAACTTGACTGAGGTATCATAAATTGTGAGATTAATGCCTATCCATAGCTTTATATTTTCTAGTAAAAATAATATGTGTTTAATTGATACTGGTAGAATATGTTAAAATCTCCAGAAAAGGTAAAACCATGGGTCTCAGACAAATAGAAAATAGACTCATGTCAAGTGTCTTATGTTATTCATCAATTGAAGAGGAAACATGTAAGATGTTGTACCAGAGAGTATCTGGACAAAAGCATATGTACAGGTAGTTTAACAAGAATGAGAATTTTGGATGAAGAAAGTTATTAGGTTGAATTCAAGCCAGTTAATATTCAGTGGGCCCTTTTCAGACTTACTTGTCATACTGTAAAGAAACTGCTTGTATCTCTTCTGGCAAATGTCATCAATGCTTTTTGCTTTATGTCAAATTTTAGCTAATTTTTTTGACAACAGAAGTCCCACTCGTGTTTGATGCCAAGTCCCTAGTAACCTTTCTGCCTTTCTGCCATCACTCCCATGAAGGAAGCTGTAATAAGACAGAGCCCCAAGGTGATTATAGCATAAATGCATTGAAATGTCAAGGCAGTGTTAATGACGGGATTGTGAGAATGGCTGAACCTCCACCTGCTACTGACTGTCCTTTCAGAGATGCCAGGGTCATTTTGTATTTTGTGGTTTTCTGGGTTTATCCATAAAATAATTCTGTATCAGGTGAAACTATGAGTAAAGAAATTCTTGCAGTTTATAACTATAGTATTTTATTTCATCTATTTATCTCTCTGAATGAACCTATGGCTCAGTTTCTGAGAAATATCTATTCTAGGGAGGGCTGAGATCTGTTGGAGGAGGGTTTAGAAAAAAGATGGTTGATTGTGTATTTGTTTTAATCATTGTATATGTTACAACTGCTGCTACCTTTGATTCTGGAATCTGGGTGGCAAATTTTCCTAGTTGGCTATTGACTTTAAGCAAAGAAATTCAGAGGAGACAAACTGATCCATTCTAAGTTCAGGGACAGGGAAGAAAGAAGGTGGTGGGGGAGAGGTGGGAAGGACAGGAAACAGAGGGAGAGGGAGAGAGAGTGGGAGGGAAAAAAAGAAAGCAGTGCTGTTCTGATCTAATTTTTGAAAAAAATATATGGACTTGGCACATTCAGCATTGTTCAGTGAATAAATTCATTATTTTTACCTCTGAGATGTTCATTATTATTTGAGAGGCAGACAGGAAAGAGACAGACTGGTTCACTCCCCAAATGTCTTCCACAGCTGAGGCTGGGCCAGGCCAAAGCAGTAACTGGGAACTCCAGCTGGATCTCTCATATTGGTGACAGGGTCCCAACCACTTGAGCCATCACCAGCTGCCTGCACAAATGTGCAATAGCAGAAAGCTGGAACTGAGAATGGAATTAGAATGTTGGTGTCCAATGTGACATTTTAACCTCTAAACTGAATGTTTGCCCCAAGAAAGGAGCTCTTGAGCACTGGAATTTTGCTTGAGTGTGTATAGGAAAGAGCAGGCACATATGAGCGACATAGAAGCTTTTGTGCCAAGCTCAAGGCAGGTGCAAAGAATCGAGAAGCTTCTCCGAAAGTGATGAACATTTGTTGAACTGACACATGGAGTTTTTCTGAGACAGGCTCAGAATGATGGTAGTGAAGTTTTTGAGAGTCGATTCATGCTCCATCCAAGGAAACATCATCATAATGCATCCACTTGATACCAAGGACCAGCTGAAGAGTCTCATCCAAAATTACTTCTAGCCAACTTATGGTCTGGGTTGTCAAGAAGAATGATTCACAAGCCAAGGATGAATGCATTCCTGCTTATTGTGTGATGAAAGAAACCATGTGAGAGATCAGATCAGGGAAACAAAGTAGAAGAATCATTTAGTTATGGTTTTGGCTCCAATTGTCTGTTGTAAGAGCTCATTCTGGGATTTGTGAATGCAGGACTGTGTGCAGGTCTCAAAGTTCACCAGATCTGGTTTTAGTCCTGGCTCTGCCCCTGAAAAATCTACCTCTTGTCTCTCACCAAAACAGTCTCTCCTATGCTAAGTTTTCTCAGTTATGGAATGTGAGTATGCAGAACATCTTCTCATTGAGAATTCAATGTGTGTAGTGTACAATTTCTAGTATACAAGTGGTATGCTTGATCTCTGTAACATATGTATATGCATATAAATATATATGGATATATAGACATATATATATACATGTAGCTATATAGATACATATATGTATGCATTTAGAATTAATGGCAAACTCCAAGAGTTTGCAGGATAAGCTTGAATCTCTAAAAAGTGACTATAAGTTTGTCTATTAATACTTCTACATGTTTTTTTGTTGTTCTTACAACTTTTCAATGAAGTGTTGACAGGTCAAGATACAAATAAGTGAAGAGTGATAGTAAAAAAATTAAATATGTCCAAGGGCCAGCCAGGCAACATGGATGAATGAAGTGGTCACACCTTAAAGGAGCTGACTCTGGTGCAGCTTCAGTTGAGGTTTGTCAATTCAGGGAAACAAATTCATTGTCCTTAGGGCTTCTGATATTTTGCTTGAAAACTTAACAAGAGTTTCAGTAGTATTCATCTTAAAAAAAACTAATTAACAGAATCGAGCATTGGGTGGATGGAAATATAAGTGAAATATAATGTGAGTGGGGATGGATGCAGGTACATATGTGTTTGTGATTTAAGGGATGGAGTAGCAAAAGTAGTGCAGCAAGTGCATGGGGGGAAATGACATACCAAATAAATGTAACACGTGTGTCTGGATAGACCCTTTCATTCTGGGCAGCTGGAAGTGGTACAACATGCAGGGAGCACTGGAGTAAGAGTGGGGAGTGTGGGAGGCAGAAGTTGTTGAGTAAGGGGAGGTCATATATCTTTGTACAGTAGGGCTAGGAATTTCAGCTGATCCTAGAACACTGATTAGTCTCTGAGGGGCATCAAAAGGAAATAGAATCCAACTTTCAAGTTTGCATCCATTCTGGCTTCAAAATGGTGAATGGATAGAAAGAGTCTAAAAGTAGAATGTTGTTTCAGGGGCTAAGGTGGAGGTGAGGGGCCCTGTACCAAGAGCATGACTGAAAGAAGCACTTGCATCCAGAGATGCGTGGGCTGGGATGGGGAGAAGGATGGCTATGAGTGAGGTGGGAGGGGTGGGGAGAGATTTTGGCTTTGTTTCTGTGCAGTATCTAAGTTTCACAGCAGATGCATACCTCAAACAACACTAAACGTAGTAGGTAATGTCATCAGAAAATGCAGGGAACTGGCCACCATTCTGTGTGTGTTTGTGTGTGTGTAGCTGTGGGATTTTTTTTTTAATATTGAATGCTTAATAAGCACACACATTAAAATGGAACTTGACCTCCAAATTAAAATGGAACTTAACCTCTTTTTATCCTTTGTAAAGATGAAAAGCATCCAGAAGAAAGCTGGAATTTAGTTCATTGTGCACTCGAGGTCATATCTCATCATGTTGTATTTTGTCAGCATCTGGAAGTGAAACGTCCCCTTGTTTGGGGCAGTCTCTCCAGGCTCTGTGTGTCTCAGACCTCAATGAGTGCATTTCTTCTTCTAGAGAAACCACCTCCATGACCTTCTCCTCCATTTATAAACTTGTTGACTAAGTCACATGCAAGCAAATGTGCCATAGATCTTGCATTCTCTACCTCCGCTGGAAGAAAAGTGACACTAACAAAATAGATGAAGAGTTATTCAAATCCACTGTGGGGAGTGACTGCAAAATAAGGAAAACAAAAAAACACAAAGCATTTGCCTGCGTAAATCCTCCCCTCTTTATTCTGCACAGTCTCTAGGAAAGAAAGGCTGAGTCTTCCTGTGTGATGGGCTTGTGTGACTAATTGATCTATCTTGTGGGTAAAAGGAGATTTCCTGAACGAAATTGAGACCGACAGAAGAATGCAATTTGGGTTTGGCCTCCTAGCCTGCTTGGGTATCACTTATCAGAACCGAAAACACTGACACAGTGAAGTTTTAGCATTGCTTCAAATAAGAGATTTGATTTATCTCTTAGTGATGTGCTCTTTTCACCTTTAGATGCAGGGGTGATTTTAAAAGGCTGCCCCCCTGAACCTCACATGCCATCCCACCATCCTGGTTTTGTTTTCTTGCCAGGATGCCTGATTTCAGAATTTCCCCTGAAAAACTATTTTGCAAATTATTGTTAGAAAGTGAGAGAGCGAGTGAGTGATCTTCCCATCCCCTGGTTCACTCCACAAATGCCAGCAACAGCTGGGGTTGAGCAGGATTTGAAACCACAAGTCAAATATTCAATCTGGGTCTCCCATGTAGGTTCCAGATACAAGTACTTGTGCTAAATTACTGGTGGCCTCTCAGGGTATGCATCAGCTGGATGATGTAATTAAAAGCAGAGCCAGAAGTCAAGCCCTGTCACTCTGACAAAGGATGTGTCATTCCAAGTGGTGTCTCTTTTCTTTCTTTTTAAGTCAGAGTGAGAGAGCTAGAGTGAGAGTGAGAGCAAGAGCGAGAGAGAGAGAGATCTTCCATGCACTAATTCACTCCCCAAATGGCTGTAATGGCCAGGGCTGGGCCAGGCCAAAGCCAGGAGCCAGGAGCTTCATCTGGGTCTCCCAGGTGGTTAGCAGGGATCAAAGCACTTGAACCATCTTCTGCTGCTTTCCCCGGTGCATTAGCAGGGAATTTTATCAGAAATGGAGCAGCCAGGACTCAAACCAATGCCCATCTTTCATGCTGCATTGAAGACAGTGGCTTAACCCACTGCATCACAGTGCCAGCCATCCAAGTGATATCTTTTCTTTTTATAGAATTTTATGTATTTATTTTAAAGACAGAGTTACAGAGAAGCAGAGGCATAGAGAGAGAGAAAGGTCTTCCATTCACTGATTCACTCCCCAGATGGCTGCAAAGGTAGGAACTGGGTCGATCTGAAGCCAGGGGCCAAGAGCTTCTTCTGGGTCTCCCAGGTGGGTGCAGGGGCCCAAGGACTTGGGCCATATTCTACTGCCTTCCCAGGCCATAGCAGAGAGCTGGATCAGAAGTGGATCAGCCGGGTCTTGAACCAGCACCCATATGAGATGCCAGCACTGCAGGCGGTGGCTTTACCCGCTATGCCACAGCGCTGGCCCCCTAAGTAGTGTCTTAATCTCTGTATCAAATGCGCTTCCCCAGGAATTCTTTAGGCTTCCTTCTAACATGCATCATTGTTTCTTTTTTTACATCTATCTTCCACGCATGAGATAACACAATGAGAATTCTCATGTGACCCACGTTTATTTTTATCTGGTAATCTATGATGTATAATGTTGTAGAATATGAAATTAGAACGGAATGAGGCTCATGCATATACTAAGGATACAAAAAATAAATGTCAAGTCAGTCTGTCCTTTGATCCTTTCCCTTCTACCTTCTCTCCAGCAGCGCATTTGGTAGATTGTGAAGACATGGATTTGTCCTCCACCCACCCATGTGTGCGCACACACTTTATCACATCTTAGTCTAGCAACTAACCAACAAAAATACGTTTCCATGACGGGGATCAAATGGGAATTGCAGCATTTGTTATCTCATGCCAGGAATATCAATGTTAAAGGAGAAGCAAAGAAGCAATTTTTTTTAAAAAAAAGAATAGGTCACTTAAAGAATTTGAAATACAATGTGGGGATCTGCACTGTGGAGTAGTGGGATAAGCTCCCATTTGTAGCACTGACATCCCAAACGGGAGCTGGATTGTATCCTGTCTGCTCCTCTTCTGATCCAGCTCTCTGCTATGCCCTGGGAAAGCAGTGGAAGGTGACCCAAATCCCTGGGCCCTTGCACCTGCCTGGGAGACCCAGAAGAAGCTCCTGCTTCCTGGCTTTGGATCGGCCCAGCTCCCAAAGACTGTTCTCTCTGTCTCTCCCTCTCTCTCTGTAACTCTACCTCTCAAATAAATAAATGTATATTTTTTAAAAAAGAAATATAATGTGTGTGCTTTAAGAGAAGCTTGGGACTCTGCCTTCCTGGTTTCACTCAGAATTTCCAGTGCCAAAGAAATGCCTGCTGATGGGATTTCATTTGATATCTTGGTTTGTTGTTTCTCAAAATGCATTTTTCTGGCATCATAGAGGGCAGACTGGTAGACTCCTACATTTCCAATGGAAACAGGACACTCAGAAAGCTTTGATTTTACCCTGAAAGTCAGAAGCTGGACCCTAACCCACGTCTCTGCACTGTGCTACATATGGCTTAGGAAGTGCTTCTGTCATGTTGAACCCACCAGCCTGCTTCTGTCTTTGCCAGAAGGGAAGTCCCATTATGAGTCGCCTACTTCAGATTGAAGTCTTCTGTAGACTGTGTACAGACCTGTTTTACTATATTTGCAGTGGACTTGGACATCTGAAACTTCACCCTTAAGGCCTGTGAGGTTCTGGATTCCATAAAAACCACAGGCTATCTCCTTCTTGAAGGAGATGCCACCATTCCCAGCCTAGAAGTACATGCATTTTTCCCAGATTCTTTGATGTTCCAACTCTCAGTAGAAACTTTTTAGTGGAAAAGTTCAGCACAGTTCGGCAATGGAACAACAGTTAACTTTACCAATGTGGCTATTAAACCTAAAATTATTTAATCCTAAAAACTTAAATATGGTTGTTTTTTTTTTAATTTGTTTTTTGCCTGTAGGAGGAACATCATCAAGACAGAAAGGCTTCCTAGGATGCATCCGCTCCTTACACATGAATGGACAGAAGTTGGACCTGGAGGAGAGGGCAAAGGTCACATCTGGAGTGAGGCCAGGCTGCCCCGGCCACTGCAGCAGCTATGGCAGCATCTGTCACAATGGGGGCAAGTGTGTGGAGAAGCACAGTGGCTACCTGTGCGACTGCACCAACTCACCATATGAAGGGCCCTTTTGCAAAAAAGGTATGCCAGACGCTTTGTTAAAATTGTTAATTTCAGGAGCCCGCACTCGTGGCATAGCATGGTAAGCTGCCGATTGCAACACCAGCATCACATATAGGCTCCAGTCCAAGTCCCAGCTGCTCTACTTCCTGTCCAATCTCTGCAAATGCACCCTGGAAAGCAGCGGAAGATGACCCCAGTGTGTGGGCCCTTGTGGGGAACTCAGAAGCAGCTCCTGGATCCTGGCTGTGGTCTGTCCCTGCCCTGGCTGTTGTGGCTATTTGGGGAATGAACCAGTGGAGGGAAGATCTCGCCCTCTGTCTCTCCTTCTCTCTCTCTCTGTCACTCTGCCTTTCAAATAAATAAAATAAATCTTTAATATTTTTATTTCTTGAAGGCAGAGTGACAGAGAGAGAGAGGGAGAGAGAGAGAGATAAAGAGATTCCATTTGCTGGTTGACTGACCTAATGGCCACAGTGGCTGAGGCTGAGCCAGACCAAAGCTAGGAGCCTGGAACTCCATCTGGGTCTCCAGTAGTTTGGCTATCTCTTGCTGCCTTCCCAGGCCCGTTAGCAGGAAACTGGATTGGGAGAAGAGCAGCTGGGACTTGAAACAGTGCCCTGATATGGGATGCCAGCATTTCAGGCAGCAGCTTAATGTGCTGCGCCACAACACTGGTGCCAGGCACTTGAGTAGCTTCCTTGTGTAATGCAGGTATAGGCTGTGGTCAGGCCACACAGTACCCAGAGCCTTGGAAAGCCCTCATCATTTACTCTCCCTCTATTTCCCTTGGTGTAGACACTCAGCATCATTGCATGGACTCATTATCGTCACCTGTGTCCATTGCAGACACAGTTGAACTGCATTGGTAATTACAGCACAGCACACTGTTAATGACAGTGAAACCACCTGAGGACTGGAAATGATGGCCTCTCACTTCTGGTGTGTCAGCCGATTGTTAGTGACACAGTGATATTTTCTGTTCTATTCATTCATCCACAAATGTCACCAAAGAATCGTAGAATCTAACACTGAAGGAACCTTAAAAATGCTAAGCCTATTTTTTTTTTTGCAAGAAAGAGAGCTTAGGTACATTAGTAAACACAATATTGGGTATCTAGTGAAATTTCCCTATTCTCTAGGTGTTGCCCAAACATTTAAATTCTCTGTTAATTTTAATGTATTTATTTACTTGTTTGCTTGCTTAAAATTTATAAGGCTGAAAGATAATGAAACAGGAACAACACTAATTGCCATCTTCTAATTTGGTGCCAAAATGCCTGTCATTACCCATGGCTGGAGCCAAGAATGGACACTAGTAACTCAAAATGGAAGTTGCACATGGGTGGCCCTCAGCTCAATAACTTGAGCCATCACTGCTGCCTCCCAGGGTTTAACTGGAAACAAGAGTGGAGGCAGTTTCAAACCCAGGCACTCCAATAAGGGACAAAAGTGTCCCAACAGGTAACGTAATTGCCAGGCCAATCACCTACCTTAAAACTCTCTGCTTAGAGGCTCCTGTGCCATTCATGAGTGGCCTGGGATTGGACCACAAAAGCCAAAATTCCTGTCTTGGTGCTCTTTCAACACTTCCCTGACTTTGAAAATTCATTACATTGACAAAGTTTGTCGTGATCACTCCACTTTGTAAAAGGAGTGATGGTCCTAGCATGAATCCATTAGAAAATTCAAGGGAACCACAAAAACTTTAAAAACCTCATTATTCAGAGTAGGTAGCTACTTCAGAAAGTTTTGGGGAATGCATATTATGAAAAGTGAGTGCACAGATTTCAAACATTGTTTGCACCATAATAAACTTCTCTTAATTCTGTGTTTGTCAAGTATGTTTTGAAGTGCTGTCACATCGACTTAGTAATTCTCAAACTAAAGTACAAAGTATTTGGTATATTATCAATTTTTGCAGTACTTTTAAAATTTATTGATTAGAAGGTAAAGTTTGTTGAGCAAAGAATGTAAGCAGTATTTCAAGAGAAGCATTTAAACTATTAAAAAAGACATTTTAGTCAGTATGAGATATGCTTTAAATGCAATTATGGCAACTGTGAATAATTCTTGTTAATTTGTTAAAATCCATTTTCCAAGTATTTCTACCAAATAGTGTTTTATTTAGTCCAGTTTACTATTGGAACTTAAATACAATAGGAAAAAAAAAAAACAGTATGCAGAGTTTTCTTTGAAGGAGTCTCTAAACTCTCCATTCTTTCATCTAGTGTTCTCTCCAATTAGTTGGAATTGCTGTGTGTTGTTGTTGTTGTTGTTTGGAGAAAACGAATGGCAGATGTTGTAGAACCAACAATGCTTGCATCCTGTATGGCAGCTGAAAACAAACAGGTCTCATCCCGTAAGTTTACAGTGACCTCAGAGCCAGTGCTACTTGATTTTTACATCGGGTGATCTCTGCATAGCTTCAGAAAGGTTTGCATGCAACCCTTACAGCAGCACCATGTGCTAAAAGAAACACAAATACAGAATACACACTCCAAGGCCCACTTAATTCAGGTCCACAAACACTGTTTTACAGCTTCTGTACTCAACTTTTCTGTTTGGGAAAAACAAACAAACAAACAACAGACTCTCTCTACCCTTCTCCAAGGACATTAGTCGAGCATATAGATTATCTTGCTATAAATGTAGCCTAATTTATGTTGCTGCTGTCGGAGGCTCCTTTAATTGAAAGGACTCTTATTAATTCTTATTTTTCCATGTCTCTGTGTCACATGTTGGAACATTCTCCGTGCTTCTTCTCAATTTTTAATTTTTTTAAAGATTTTATTTATTTGAGAGGTAGAGTTACAGACAGTTAGAGGGAGAGACAGAGAGAAAGGTCTTCCTTCTGGTGGTTCATTCCCCAAATGGCCACAATGGCCGGAGCTAGACCAATCCGTAGCCAGGAGCCAGGAGCTTCTTTCCAGCCTCCCATGCAGGTACAGGAGCCCAAGCACTTGGGTCACCTTCTACTGCTATCCCAGGCCACAGCAGAGAGCTGGATTGGAACAGGAGCATCCGGGACTAGAACCGGAGCCCATATGGGATGCTGGCGCCGATGGCAGAGGATTAACCTACTGCGCCACTGTCCCGGCCCCCCTACTTTTTAGTTTTTACCTATAAGTTGAATAGACAAATGTGTGCTTAGTCTGTTTAACACACTTTATATTTCATGGTTTCCAAACTTTCCCTCCTTTCTGACAACTCTAAGGAAATGACTTGTTTCATATTCACTAATTGTGCAGGATGTAAGGTGGGCTTTTAAATCAAAACTTTTTTTTTTTTTTTTTTGACAGGCAGAGTGGACAGTAGAGGGAGATAGAGAGAAAGGTCTTCCTTTTGCCATTGGTTCACCCTCCAATGGCCGCCGCGGTAGGCGAGCTGAGGCCAGCGCACCGCGCTGATCCGAAGGCAGGAGCCAGGTGCTTCTCCTGGTCTCCCATGGGGTGCAGGGCCCAAGCACTTGGGCCATCCTCCACTGCACTCCCTGGCCACAGCAGAGAGCTGGCCTGGAAGAGGGGCGACCGGGACAGGATCGGTGTCCTGACTGGGAGTAGAACCCGGTGTGCCGGCGCCTCAAGGTGGAGGATTAGCCTAGTGAGCCGCGGCGCCGGCTTTAAATCAAAACTTTTAATGGTACCAATTGCCTCTGGGAATGGTGGCTTGAAACTTACATGGAGAACTATCAGCTAGAAGATGGTCCTCAGCAGAGAGAATCTTCTATAAGCATAGTCATCCTTGCTACTTACTAAAGCACAGTAGCTCTTAGAGAAGTGATATGCAAATATTTGAAGCATCTCGGTTGGAGTTAAGGACATTTGCTCATTACCCATGCCTGTGTCAGGGACATGATCTGTTGGCTCACTTTCTGTTTCTGATAATGGTGCATAGCAATAATTATCATAAAATGAGCCAGCAGTGAACTAAAACTTATGAGTACATACCTTATCCTTATACTAATAGGGTAGTCAGGCGTTAGTAACAGAGGTTAACAGATGACGGCTTCAGAGGTTTACTGCCTCGCTAGTGAGTGTCAGCGTTGGAGGGCCATCCTGTTTTTGGGTTCGTTTTCCTGCATGAGGAGGAAGGTACAGTTAGGAATCCAAGCTGGATATTGCACCCCAGGTTCTCCAATATATGATGCAGGTGTTTTAATTGATGTCTTAACTGCTGGGTTAAATGTTCGCCCCACTGTGTAACTTTTTCATAATTTACATCGTACCAACTGTGAAATGGCAATTACCCTGTAGTCATTTCCCGAATGACTAATGATGTTGAACATCTTTGCACGTGCTGACTGTCCATTAGTATCTTCTTTGGAGAAATATCTATTCAAATCCTTTGCCAATTTTTATTTATTTATCTTTCTCTATCATCCAATTGTAAGAATTCTTGTGGGCCAGTGCTGCGGCTTACTTGGCTAATCCTCCACCTGCGGCGCCGGCACCCCGGGTTCTAGTTCTGGTTGGGGCGCCGGATTCTATCCCACTTGCTCCTCTTCCAGGCCAGCTCTCTGCTGTGGCCTGGAAGTGCAGTGGAGGATGGCCCAGGCCCTTGGGCCCTGCACTAGCATGGGAAACCAAGAGGAAGCACCTAAGCACCTGGCTCCTGGTTTCAGATCAGCGTAGAGCGCCAGCTG
The DNA here is from genome assembly GCF_033115175.1 of Lepus europaeus. Taxonomy (NCBI): domain Eukaryota; kingdom Metazoa; phylum Chordata; class Mammalia; order Lagomorpha; family Leporidae; genus Lepus; species Lepus europaeus. The sequence continues at coordinate 58,735,259 of NC_084827.1, forward strand.
TAGAGGCCAACTGGGAGGTGAACCAACAGAAAAAGGAAGACCTTTCTCTCTGTCTCTCTCTCACTGTCTAACTCTGCCTGTCCAAAAAAAAAAAAAAAAAAAAGAATTCTTGTGGGTTCTGAATATAATTCCTTTATTAGATACATGATTTGCAAATACTTTCCCATTCTTTGGTTGTAGTTTTATTTCCTTATACTATCATTTGAAGCACAAAAGTTTTAAATTCTGGTAAAGATTAGTTTAGCCATGATAAAAAAATCTTTGCCTAATCCAAGGTCATGGAGGTTTGCACTTAAGGTGGCTTCCAGGACTTTTATAGACTTAGCTCTTGCATTTAGGTCTTTAACCCATGTTGAGTTTTGAGTGTTTTGTTTGTTTGCTATTTTGAGGTAGAGTTGCAACTTCATGCTTTTGCGTAGGACTCTCTACTTGTGCCAGCACCATGTGTTGCTGCTTTAAATTGGCCTTTAGCTGCCCCTACTGCATCACTTACATCATGTCTGTGTATGACAATCTTGGTGTTTTCTTGAAATATTTTTTCTAATTAAAAATGTTAGATAACATATTTGAGTATTTATTTAAGACTATGCTTTCAAAACTAGTAAAGTTAAAACCCAATTTAATGACCCACAGACAATGATGCTTCTGTTATATTTTATGTCATGATTTAACTTAATTTTATTTCATAAGTATTCCTGTAAGATGTGTATATATCTGTAGGTATCATTTTTAATGATTGCAATAGGTTCTGTGTAGCTCAAATGCTTTCTCTTATTTAATGCATTGCCCCTCTGCCACCAGACCTACCTAAATTCAGATTCTGGCTCATGTACAACCTATAATCTACTATGTGTCATTGATTTTGTAACTCAACCTCAAGGTTCCTTGATTTCCTCACCTATAAAATATAGAAAATGTAGATATCTTTCACAAGTTTTTCAAAACCTGGTGAGTCCTTCATAAAACACTTGGGCTAACTCCAGTCACATAAAGCCTTCTTAAATTCTTGCTTTTTATATTGTTTGGGGATTTTAGATTACCTCAAATTTAGTATCTAAATAATGCTGTGATAAATACACATAGTGCTTTTTGTCCCAGTCAAGTATTTCTATGAAAAATAGAATGCACATTAAATTGTTTTTACATATTGGTAAATGCCTATTTAAAAATTGTTTAATGTTTACCTTCCTGTTAAATACATATCCCTTTTTTTCCCTATTTTTTGTATTGGAACATGTAAAAATATTCTGTAGCAGAGGGAAGAGGTTAAAAACCCCTGTGCTAGCATTGTTTGGTTTCCCCCATTACCAGATGATGGTCATTGTCATTGTCTCCATAGTCACCTCTTGTCCTTCTCCTTTGTTATTTTGAAGCAAATTCCATATATAATGTCACTTAATGCATAAATATTACACTATGTATTGCTAAAAGATATGGACTCATTAAAAACACATCACCACAGGATCATCATCATGTAATTAGGTAATAATAAAAATATAATGATATATTTTAATATTATGAAATATTCAATCAGTGGTCAAATTTCTAACCATTGCATTTATTTTTAGATTGATTTTTTTCTAAGTTAATTATAGATTCACTAATCTCACATTAACCACTAGCCTACTCGTTTTCCAGGACTGGTCTTTATAACTGTTGTAATTCTAAATCTAATTCCAAGACTGTTATAAAGCCCAGCTAGTCTTTATGAGAGACTCCTGTGCTCTGTACTTTTATATTTTGCCATCCAATCCTTCCATCCATGCCATGATTGAGCTCACTTCCATTCAAATTTGCATAAGCAAAGACTGAGTAGGGTCCTTGGAGAACTAAGATAGACAGAGCCAGGCTTCATTTCCAACCAATCAGATTCCCTCCTCAGGCCACCCTGCTTCTTAGCTCCTCCTCAGAGTCCCTTCAAAGTCTACTGCTAAGCTCCCGTTGCAGGTGTTCCCAAGCTACTCTGGGTCTCAAGGATGTCACACTCTGGAAATCATTGTCTCCACTCTTCACATGTCAAACCCTAGGCTTACTTCTGAAGGTGGGGGAGGGGTTACAATTTTTCCCTGAAGCTGTGTGAGTTTTTGTTGCGACAAGACTCCTGTAACACAAAACAGATTAATGAGCGTGTATCCATATGTGCATTGTTCATTAGGTGGTTAAAAAGTTACTCAAAGCAGTGGCTTAGGGTCTAGAATTCCATCGGAGGCCTGGAAACTGGGATGGTAAATTTATGGGAAGAAGGCTAGCTCCCAGTTTCCCATGGTGTTCATATCTGAGCAGGAATTTCCATCTCTCTTTTAGCAATGGGAGAAAGGGATTAGAAAGACCTTTGACTTTCTAATTTCTAATTTTCTGTAAAGCTTTGAGGCAAAAGAGAGTAGGTAGAGTTTCTCTGCATTTTGATTGTCTTGAGCTTATAAATAGCAATGTCCAAGAGGCAGATTTTATGGTGACACATTTCAGTTTCTTCACATTCATTGAAGTCTGTCCGCTAAATGTGTGTCTTACCATCTCAGAATCTAATTAGTACATTTTCTTCTACCAGTAGTCACTCAAGGGAAAAGTGATAGTGTGGAGGCTATGGCCTGGGGTAGAGTGAAGGTCACTAGTAGTCAACTTCCAGCTGTTCTTCCATTTATCCTCGTGGTTTTGAATGTTCAGATGACTCAATCCACTTCATCAGGAAGCTTAGACTCTTAGAAGGCACAACATAAGAAACTGAAAGAATAATAGAGTCAGGGCCAGCATTACGGTGTAGCAGGTAAAGCCAACACCTGCAATGCCAGCATCCCATTTGGGCTCCTGTTCAAGTTGCCACTGTTCCACTTCAAATCCGCTCCCTCCAAATGAGCCTGAGAAATCAGCAGAAGATGGCCCAAGGGCTTAGGTTCCTATACCCATGTGGGAGACATGGAAGAAGCTCCCAGCCCCTGGCTTTGGCCTGGCCTAGCCCTGGCCATAATCAGTAGCTAGAAGATTCTCTCTTTCCTTCTCTCTCTCTGTAACTCTGCCTTTCAAATAAATAAAATAAGTCATCAAAAAAGAAAGAATAATAGAGTCTAGGTGAATTGACACATTTAGTTTTATGCACAAATAAACAATATCTAAGCATTAAAAATTGTTAGAACTGAGGTTGGAGAAATAGCACTGTAGAAATGTGGTTTGAGATTTCCAAATATAAACTGTGCTTAATTTTTAATTTCTTGTCCTAAGTATAAAAAAGTGCTTATACACACACACACACACACACACATATATATATATATGTATATATGCATCTGTGTGTGTTTAAATGCTGTTCATAAGACAATGGTCTGAACTTGACATATGTTTAAGCACACCCACATACACTGAATTAAATCCCTTTATTCTGGTAAGTAGAAGATGGTAATTCAAAATGCAGGGCAAACATCCCTGAGGAAATTCACTGTAGGAAAATGCTTGAATCAAGTTAATGATTAACCACAGCTCTTACTGTCACAATGTTGGATGTATATTTTTACATTCAAAAATATCAATATTAAAACATGAATGCTAAATGCATAACATTTTCTCTGAACCTTGGTAAAAATGAACTAGTATTCCCAGTCTCCTAGGCAATATGCATAAATATGCAACTTTAATTTTTTTGGCACTGTTACAAACTGTTACAGAATTTTCACAAGGTGGAACAAATCTGCAATAGAATTAGGGAAGCAAAAGCCAGGTTTGATTGTGTTCTAGGTGCCACCAACTCAATCAGAGACTATCATGGGGATCTGGGGACAATTCTATACATCATTCAGGGTAAGGGGCCATTAATCATGAATTACTGATTACTGTGCATTTTTAGGGGCAAGGTTTTCTACCAGATGTAAGCTATGTTGCTCTCTGAGGAAACCTTTCCTTCACACCCTGACACTGTATAGAGACAAAATTAAAGTGAACTCAAGAACAGCCTTCATCCCAGAGCAAATAGTTCAGGATTTGGATGGATGTATAATCCAGAAGCTAATGTTATATGAAGGCTATTTGCACGGGCTCAGGTCAAATTCTCTTCCAACATAGAGAGTCTCAGCTCATACCACACTGACAGTCCTCTTGAGTTGGACACTATCTCCTTTATCCACAGGAAGTTACTGAAAAGGTTGATGTTATGATTCCCATTCACCAGAGGACAACATAATCTCCACAGGGTTCACTGGCTTGCCTGGGTCCACACAGCCGGCATGAAATTGAGCAGAACTTCAGATCTGGCACTGATTTGTGCTGCACTAACCCAAAATAATGGCAGTTGGAATGAGAGCTACCTACAGAGATGGTTGGATGATTTGCAGTTCCTGCTAAGTGAATTTCATCAAATTGTAGATGCTTCATTTCTCCATGGTGGTGGTTTAGCTCTATTCAGTATACTGTGCTTAGGGATTGTTTCCCATAGGAAGGCTACTTGTCCAAGTCTTTGCTACTTTTTGCCACTGAATGTCAGTGCTGAGACATTTAAAATGATTGAGCCCAGGAGTGGGCATCCATTCCCTTTCTCTGTGCTTTCCACAGATTGCTTTTTTGACTGTTTGCATTGGTCCTTACACAATCCCATAGAGAATAATTACTATCCTCGCTCAGTGACTTAGAGCCCACTTCCAGAGTCATCAGGGAAGCATAACTATAAGGAGCAAACAAATTTGCAAGGAAGGTGGTATCAATAGCCCCCTCTTTGCACTATACTGCAGGCAGGGACATTGCATCTGTGCTACTGGAGATATTCGGTTTGCATGTGGCAGTCATCTTGCAAATGCATGTGAACTGAACTCGGACTTCAGAAGGCAAAGCTGGGTTCTCTTTTCAGTCTGTGCAACCTTGTTCAACCTCTGTTAGACTCATGTCTGACTATAAAAAAGAATAAGACTTTTGTCCCTTTCAAAGTTTGCGGTGGTGGGACATAGTCTGTAATTCATCTAAAACTGCTCACATGGTACCTGGTACCTAAAAAACAACAAGTAAGCAATGTGACTCTCCCGAGTAAACAGCTAACTGTGTCCATGTGTGTTTTCCCATCTTATATTTTGCAGAGGTGTCTGCTGTTTTTGAGGCTGGGACATCAGTTACTTACATGCTCCAAGAACCTTACCCCGTGACCAAGAACTTCAGCCTCTCGTCATCAGCTATTTACACAGACACGATGCCATCCAAGGAGAACATTGCACTTAGCTTCGTGACGGGTCGGGCACCCAGCCTCTTGCTCTTCGTGAATTCTTCTTCTCAGGACTTCCTGGCTGTTGTGCTCTGCAAGAACGGTGAGTGCAGGTGGCGGCCAGACACCTAATGGGAGTGTCAGACTGGGCTGCGAGGAGCGACTGCCCTCCAGATCACAGCATCATTTCAGTCTCACGCTGGTCCCACCTGAGCAACTGACTCCCAGCCAAAGCCTTTGATTATCCCTTACCTTTACGAATTGCAATTGGTGTTCAGGGCCAGTGTCAATTCACCACTGAAGTCTCAAATGCATTGACTTAATTTGCTTCAACCGTGTCTCAGTAATTCTTTATATTTATTCTGTGCTGGAATCTGTTAAGTGTAGAAGAGATGATCATATGCGTATCTGAATTTCAAAAGGACAGTTGCCACATATATCCTGTCATCTTTGCTGCCATTCTCATTACTGAGGGCTGTTGAAACAACTAGCATAAATGCAAGTTGTATGAAACGGTATCAGTTGTCTAGGTCTCAAGAAGCAGTATATGTGAGCCATAATCTTGCAGAATAGGGGGGGGGCTGGTTTCTGAGAATCAGATAACTTTTGAAGTTAAATATATATATATATGTATAAAATATGTGCATACGTGTGTGTGTGTTTATACATATATATATTATATGACAAACTCTGGCACTGCTACTCTGAAACAGCAATATTTGAGAAATTTTATCTGACAAAACTGTAATACAATTGTTTTATAAATCAAAACTTTATCACTTCCTTTCCCTTTATGATTATTTGCACTTGATATAAAATTCACAAATACAGGGTAGTGATTCAATAACGCTAAATAAATAGACTCAATTATTTTTCCAAGGATACAATTCATTATTATTTAAGCTTTCTGGACTAGTGATGTGCTCAATTTAGCAGTATTTGAAAAACATTCAATTTCTCAATTTGCAGAGTATCTAAGAGAACCTAGACTCTTGAGATTAAATTGTCCATTATTAATGTAACAAAAAGGTAAGCATCAGAGTTTGGAAAGAATGTGGACAAAACTGAATGTGAAATTAACATGAGAAAGGAATAGAACTCACTTCTTATAAGAACTGTTAGGAAAAGGCAGGTGTTTCCCTCTTCAAGGAGGGAGACTTGAGATAGAGTCATGTCCAAGGACACTGTGAATTCAAATTCTGTCAGAGGGACAATTGTTTGGCCAGGCACAGAGGGTAAAGACATGGACACTTTTGTTGTGCAACCTCAAAGGACACTCCTGAGCCACAGCAGAAAAGAAGCCTGGAAGATGCAGCATTCATGGAGCCCTTTTTATTTATTCGTTCATTTATTTTTAAAGATAATGAATATATTTGAAAGACAGAGTGACACAGAAAGAGGGACAGACAGGGAGAGAAAGAGATCTTTCAAACTACTGTTTCACTCTCCAGAGGGCCACAACAGCAGGGAATGGGATGGGTCAGGCTCAAGTCAGGAACCAGGAACTCCATCTCAATTCCCCACGTGGGTAGCAGGGGCCCATGTACTTGGACCATCTTCCTCTGGTTTTCCAGGCACATCATCCAGGAGCTAGATTAGAAGCTGAGCAGCGGGGACTCAAACAGGCATTAAAATAATGGGAACCAGGTGATACATGCTACAGCTTCCAATGCCAGCCTCTGGATCCTTTTTTAGACCTGGAAGAAGCTATAGATAATTCTTGTGTTCCACTTTTCCTGATGTTATTTTTCTTTGCTTCAGCTTTCTTTATGACTTAGGCAACACTGAAAATAAAGAATGATCTATGAGCCTAAAAATAGGATCAAAACTAAGGAGCCTCTAGGGTGGATCAGGCCTGAAGTAGAATAATAATATGAATGGCCTGCATGATTTAACAGTCTTATTCATTCTAAATTTAATCCAGAGAGAAGGAAAAAAAAAGGAGGGAAAAACTAAGATGATGATTGACCATTGCAAGTTCATTTGGCCTGGAAAAAATCTGCAAGAGGGAAACAAAATATTGTGGGTTATTAGACCTCCTATTTGTCAGCATAGCTTTCTATGATTAAAATTAAGTCTAGTATCAAGTGTTTTACCCACAGTGGCCCTTGTGGCTGTGAAGACAGTTTGAGCACATTACATCATGGGGAGATCAACCAGGCTAAAGTGAGCCAAAGAGCTGATTTATGACACAGAGGGATCCAGAACCCAGGTCTCCTAAGCAACCCATCCATCTCCCTCCTAAGCCATTTTGTCTTCTTATAATGTGGTTGGGACATACTACGATGATCGAATATTGACAAAGCAAAATGGGAATAACTATTTAGAAATATTGAATTCTGTTCTACTTCTATGAGGGAACTTCAAAAAGTTCATGGAAAAACATAATTAAAAATAAGTTTACTTTGGTACAGAAATATTGTGAAATCTATACATTTTTAAATAATGTACTTTTCCCATGAATTTTTGAAGACCTTCAAAACCACATCCCAGAGTCTTAGTTCATTAAAAGCTCTGCTTGATCCATAGCCATGTGTATTTTCTTTCTTTTTCCTTTAGATTTATTTTATGTATTTGAAATGCAGATGGACAATTTGAGAAAGAGAAAAAAGGAAACAGAGAGAGATAAATTTCACCCAACAGTTTGCTCCTCAAATGGCCATAATGGCTGGGGCTGGGTCAGGCCGAAGCCAAGATTCTGGAACTCTATCCCTGACCCAGCCATGCGGATGGCAGGGTCCCTAACACTTGGTTCATTCTGTTGCTTTCCCAGGTGCATTAGCAGGGAGCTGGATCAGAAGTGGAGGAGCTGGGACTCAAACTGGCACTCATATGAGATGCTGGCATTGCAACTGGCTGTTCAATCCACTGGTTCAAGAAGCCAAACCTGTCATTTGCATTTTCTTAAACCCTAGATAAATGCATGAAGCAAGGGGACATTTATGCCCGGTTTGTTTGTTTTACACTTGGGCTTCTGGGCAAGTGTGATTACTTGAATGGGAGTCCCTGTGAGCCAGGCAAACCTGGGTAAAAGAGTGTCTAAGCTGGATTAGTAACAGAGCCTCACTCCACTCAGGCTCCACCCCACATGACTCCAGGGAATTCTCCCATGGGAGGCAGTCACAGGCAATGCAGTGATTGAGATTCCAGGGGATCTCCTGCCAGCTCCTTGTGTCACAGAGATACAAGTCACGTAGCTGCTCATTTGTTCATTCTTCCGTGACCTCTCTGTGTAATTACCAATCCAACTGCACAGTGTCAGGGACCATGGAAACAAGCAAGACAAGCAGGACGTGGTGCTGTCTCACGATGATAAGGAGGAAGGAGGGACTCACAAAAAGAAAACCTAGCTAGGGGAGAGGATCACATTACCTGGATTTTGCAGGTAGCATTTGATTAACTTTAAGGAGGAATCCTCTCCAAATTGAAGAATTATGACTTTGAATGGTAGCGAGTTCCCTGTGATTGGAGATTTTTCAGTAAATAATTAAATACCTATTTGCTGGAGAAACTGTGTTAACAATTCCAGTAATGGATAAGAGAGAGGAGTAATAACCTCTGAGTTCCTTCCCCAGTCTTAGATTTTGTGATTCCTTATTCCCTTTCTTTCTGTCAGGATGGTGAAAGGCTGCTTTGGGGAACTGAGAATTGATATCTTTGTAGTATATTCCCAGTATGCTTCTGGTATTAAGGCACTGACCTAATTACCAGGGAGTCATATGGGAGGAGACACTATGTTATCAAGAGCTAAGAATATTTAGAATGTGACTTTGATGCACTATAGCAAACAGGATACTTATTTTTGTATAAGCTAGAGGAAGTAAGGAACACTTAGAGGTAGGAAATTGATCAGGAGAAGGAAGAGTACAGGGTTAACTGGGCAGGGTCTTTCAGGAGCATTTTTGAGGTAAGACTGAGTCATGGCCCTCTAAGATGGAATTCAGAGTCCTCTGTGAGTACAGATGCCTTAATCTTTTGGTTTTTTTGACTTAACATATATTTGTGAATCCAGTGATACTTATGAAGAGGGGTCACCCTTTTTTATTTTTAGGATTTATTCATTTATGTGAAAGGTGGAGTGAGAGAGAAAGAGATAGAGAGAGAGAGAGAAAGAGAGAGAGCGAGCTTCCATCTGCTGGCTCATTCTCCAGGTGGCCAAAATGGCCAGGGTTTGGCCCCCCAAAACCCCAGAACTTCATCCAGATCTCCCATGTGAGTGGCAGGGGGACATAGCGCTTCAGCCATTCTCCTCCTTTTTCCCAGGTGCATTAGCAGTGATCTGAACCAGAAGCAGAACAGCCAGGACTTTAACCAGTACTCACAAAGGGTACTGGCATCAGAAGGGCTGACTCAACCCATTGCACCACACCCTAGCCTTAGCGGGGTCACTCTTAAATGGAATGTTTTCTGTCTTCCCCAGGAGGAAGCAAATGTCCATTGCCAGGTTCTCTTTCGGAACTATGGCTCTCTTGTATCAGTCTGGGCTGAGAAGCCAGGGTGGAGCTGGGTGGATGATTTGCATGAACCTTGAACAGAGTCCTAGGATTGCACATTGAATTCAGTGGATCATGGCAGAAGATGGTAGTTGATGTGTCTCAAAGCTATACTCACCAGGCGTAGGCTTCCTTTGGCAAGTTTGGAATTCTTTGCCCTTTATCATTATTCTGGAAATTTCTCCACCTGGAGATTATTCAGGGTAAGCTGTTGCCATGTTTTTCCTAAGTGGAGAAGGGGATTTTCGCTTCTGAGATTGAACAGCAGAGGCAGCAAGGAAGACATTAGAAACCCGCAGTCATTAGGAAAGAAGGCAGTTGCAGCTCTGTCACCTGGGGCACAGGGGCACTGGGGCACAGGTAATGTCTCAGAGACTCCGTATCAGGGGAAGAAGGCATCTTTACGGGAGGAAAACTGTTAAGAGAGTGCAGGGACAGAGTCCTAACGATGTGCTTCACCTCACAGCATTGCACTGAGGGATGAGCTTAACTTCTAGGCAGCTCCAGGGAGCCTCCTTCAAGCTCATTGCTTAACAAATACTCACAGAGCACCTAGCTCCTGCTAGCTACTATTTCAAGGACCAGAGAGATAAAGACAGCAGATCCCTTCCCTTCCTTGATGGAATGCCTTAGTCCGTGGTGATACACTCTGGGCCTGAGAGGAGAATGAGTGGCACAATGAGCTAGAATTGCATCAGGGTCATCCTGATTGTTCCTCTTCTCTTTTTTGCAGTGTGCTCCTAAGTCCCTGAAGATCACTATGACTATGACAGGGAGGCCATAGACCACTTAGCCCATCAGTTGTAGGTCCAGATAGACTGAGGCAGAGATAACCACTTCTCTGGGCAGGGAATTCAGAAACTGCTTCATGGAAAGAGTGACCCCTAAGTAGGGACATAAAAGCTAAGTCAGTGTCTTCCAGGCAGATGGCAGATTCTTTTTTCTTTCATTTCATTTCTTTAATACTTCAAAGGCAGAGTGACAGAGTGGAACACACACACACACACACACAGAGAGGGGAGACCTTCCATCTTCTGTGTCACTCCCCAAATAGCCTAAAGGCTGGGGCTTGTCTTGGTAGAAGCTAGGAGCAGAGAACTCTATCTAGGTCTCTGACAAAGGTGGCAGGGGTCCACATTATTTGAATCACCATCTGATACCTTTCCAGGTCCATTAGCAGAGAGCAAGATGGGAAGCGGAGCAGTAAGGACTGGAACTTGCACTCTGACATGGACTGGTGGCATCAGAAGCAATGGCTTAACGTGCTGTAACTCAACACTGGGCACAGACATCATATTCTTTAATTAAAAAAAGTGTATCTATAGCCATTCCTTGTGTTCTCCATCTCATCCTCACTGCAAAAGAAATAATTTTCCCAATCAATTTCTTTTTCTACTCTTTCATCATCTATCCTTTTTCACTCCTTGATGGTAGACATAAAAAAATCAAATTTAGAATATGTGTTAACAAGAAGGCCATCAATCTATAGTGAAATATTTTGGCTGCAAAATCTAAATGGGGCTCCCAGGTCACCTCTCCATGGTGTCTGCTTGGATGCCTTCCAGCACCAAATGGTTTGTCTGACTTTGCTTCTGCATTCTTTTCCATCAGTCTTTATAAGCACTTAGATTCTTAAGATGCACTATCTGCATTTGCAATTTACACGCACCTCAGAGGGAATAATGATGAAGCCAGGCACTTTGCGTCTTGAACAGGTGCACCCCAGGGAGCCAGGGATGAGGTGAAATCCAAAGCAGGGCTCTCTTCAGAGTAGAGAACTCAACAGCTGCTAGCCGGAGTTGGGTTGACCTCCGGACGCCCATTCCTCCTTTGCCACAGAAGCCTTCCAGGTTTAACACTGCCTCCTGTGAGCACCTCTTTGACTCCGGCACAGGCTTGAGTTCCAGAGAGCAGCAGGAATCCTGCTAAGCCGACTAAGACATGCCCCCAAAGGCTTGTTTCCGTGGCTTTTCCAAACCCTGACTTATGCAACTCTCTGCTAGTTGTGAAACTGGCATTTCTCCAAACCTCATGAAAACTTCCAGAGTTTGTTTTGGTTGTTTCATTGCACTGACTTCTGGGCTTTCCGGCGATCTTTTGCTACCCTTCCAGCATTCATTTCACTAGAATGTGGTGATGACACACTGACCTCCAGGGGGCGGTCTTCCTGGTCACTTCTCCCTGCTAGAGAGGAAAGGCAGGGACAAATGGAGCATCCAGCACTGCTGGGTTTGTGCACAGAACAACCATAGCCCTGAGTGGAGACAAAGAGGCGTGAATTGGATCAGGGTCATCTTTCTTGTTTCTCTTCACTTTGTTGTAGTGGGTGCTTTGTTATGTGGTGTGCTTCACCAGGCCCAGGCAGCAGACTGAAATACACAAAGCATGAAAGTGAAGACTTCTGAGGACGGCCTTTGGGGAACTCATCTGCTGTTTCTAAAAGGAAGATGTGTGTTACAGATATATGTCTGTCTATATGTACATATATGAAAAGAGCACCATAAAGACTGGAGAGCAGACTAGGAGTGGACTATAAAAAGTTTATGGAAAAAAGTGGAGTTAAAAGGTAAGGTGCATTCTCCATGGCCCTCTGAAGCACCACGCTGTATTTGCTCGACCTAGGAAGAGACCTACTTACTGCAAAGCCAGGTCCTGAAACACACAAGGGCACTTCAAAAACTTTGTGGAAGATGAAATCACAGTTAAGTATATTTTGAAATGTATGAATAGTTCTTTCATAATTTACATTTCTGGAAACTTTTTCAAGACCCCTTGGTTGTGTAGATTAGGTGGTTTTTTTTATTAAAATAAGCATTGTTTATTATTGTTTAGTTATTTATTTGAAAGGCAGAGTGATAGAGATGGAGGGTCATACACACTCACACACACACACACACAGGCTGAGCCAGGCTGAAGCCAAGAGCCAGAACTCAACCTGGGTCTTCCACATAAGCATCAGAGACCATGTACCTGGGCCATCATCCCCTGCCTCCCAGACATGTAAGCAGGAAGCTGGATCAGAAGTGAAGCAGCTGGGACTTAAACCAGGCACTACAATGTGAGATGCAGGCATCCTCGATGATGGCTTAACCTTCTGCACCTCAGTGCCAGCCCCTAATATATTTTAGGTCCATTTCTCAGGAATTTTTGAAGTTGTTGAGTATTTGTGTAAGTGGCAGAGGATATACTGGTGGGGGGGTTCTGAGGAGCAGGTGCTCTTTGAGTTTATTTTCTGAGAGCTCTGGGTCTTAACACTTTGTATTTTCCTACCTTAAACAATACTCTTCCTACATGTGCTGAGAATTGAGCTACTGTAGGGTATTTTTTTTTCAACTGGGATGATTGCTTATGACTGCAGTGTGAGACTCAAGGTAATGATTACCTTCGCTGTGACACTTCTCTGTTTGTAAAGAGAAAAGGTTCTTGAGAGGTGGTCAAGGAGCTTGAAGCAGTGTTGAAGGAGATTCAAGAAAGCTTGTTTGTCAAGAGTTGAAGGAACCCCGATGAAAGAACTGGGGTAAATACAAACAAGATTTTATTACAAAGAAGTCCAGAGAGCTGGCTGATTTAGGGGTGCCCAGATTTTTGTTTTCTTGAGCCAGGTGTGGAGGCAATAGGGGACTGGATATTTAGCATGTGGGCAAGGACTCTAATTAGAAATTTAAGGATTAAGGAAATAGTTGGCGACTACGTGAAGAAAGTTTTTCTCAAAAACACGTTTTTACTCTTCTCCGAGCACTTGGCCTGTAAATACTGACATCTTGAGATGTGAAGCAAACACAGCAGAAGGCCTGAGCTTAGGGCTTGCTCAGCCTCTTGCATAGCTAGTTTCTCTTTGTGCAGTACGTAGACCTGGAAACCTTGAATTATAATTATTTCTTTTAATTCAGAATTGCGGTAGATGCATTTCCACTTTACTAAGTGGCTTGACTGCTAATGCATACCCTGGGAAACAGCAGATTACGACCCAAGTACTTGACTCCTTGACCACACATGGGAGGCCCAGGTAGAGTTCCTGACTCCTGGCTTCAGCCTGGCCCAGCCCAAGCCATTGTGGCCACTGGGGGAGTGAACCAGGAGGTGGAAAGGTGGAAGATCCCTCTCTCTCTCTCTCTCTCTCTCCCCCCTCCTCTCATTCTCTTCCTCTCTGTGACTTTGCTTTCAAATAAACAAATGCACAAATATTAAAAAAAGTAACTCCATTCTAGAAATGCACACTTCAGATTTTTGCCATCCCCCACATGAGGCCTTCCTTGGTCTCCCAGCGAAGAAATAGCTCATAATGGGGCCGGCGCTGTGGCATAGCGGGTAAAGCCGCAGCCTGCAGTGCTGGCATCCCATATGGGCACTGGTTCGAGTCACGGCTACTCCACTTCCCATCCAGCTCTCTGCTGTGACTTGGGAAAGCAGTAAAAAATGCCCCAAGTCCTTGGGGCCCTGCAACCGTGTAGGAGACCTGGAGGAAGCTCCTGGCTCTGGCTTCAGATCAGTGCAGCTCCGGCCATTGCGGCCAATTGGGGAGTGAATCAGCGATGGAAAACACTCTCCCTCTCTCTCTCTCACTCTCTCTCTCTGCCTCTCCTTCTCTCTGTGTAACTCTGATTTTCAAATAAATATATCTTTTTTTAAAAAAGAAATTGCTCATAGAAGCAAATATGAGAATACTTAAAAAGTGCTTAGAAATATAATTAAAAGAGAAGTTTCTTTTGGAGCAAAAACCTTTGAACACTGCAATATGAGATATCTTCAAAAAGCTCATGAAATGTATATTACAAAAACCCATGCATAGAGTTTTAAATTTTTGCACAAAATAAACTTCTCTTTTAATTGCATTTTTCTACAACCTTTTGAAGGTGCTCTCATACTTACAAAGTGCTGCTGTGTGACACAGGAGGTTGCTCAGTAGTGTGGAGTAGTTCCAGTCTAACACAGGAATCTAAAGCCGACACTAGTATTTACCCATCTCACATTTGAGGACATTTAGGCCTATAACGCTTAAATGACTTGCCCAAGAAGATACAGCAAAGGATCCGTGGGGCTGTAAATAAAAACTTTGTTAGTTTCATTTTTTAACTTGTAAACTCATCTTCACTCTGACCTCTCACTGTGGTACGGTGTGAATAGGCAGGCAGCTAGTTAGGTCTACGTGAGCTGGAAACCTTACAGCACTACAACATAGTGTATTTTCTTTACCTGTCAGTCTAAAATGCCCACCTTCCCAGGATGCACCTGTGTCTCATCTGGGACACCATGACCACGTGGAAGTTAAATTCTACACAGAGGTACCATAAAAATCCCAGATGGCTTCACACATACTAACATCCTCTCTGTGTATCAATTAAGTCACTATCCCCTATCTCATAAATGAGGCTGATAAGAAAGGAGAGACCTCTTTTTACCCCTGAGCATTGGGCATGCTATATAATGTTCATTCTCCCCTCCCCTCCCCTCCTCTTCCCTTCCCTCTCCCAGTAACTCTCTGGTCCACTCTTTTTGGGTATTTCTCCATGAGATGTGACTCATACCATACTCATGCATGAATATATGTTCACCCTCTCACTTTTCAAATAAACCCCATTCTCACTTGTGCATGTCACTGAACCACTGCTTAGAATTCTGAGTTCTGTGGCAGCAAGATTCTGGATTGGAGAGTTAAGGTGCCAGACTCATATCAATTCTACCAGGGGTACTTCTCTCACAGAACTACTGGTGTGAGGTTTCAGGCAGGTTCTGTGCTCTGTCGGGAAAGCCTGTTCACCTCCTGTGCCTACCCGCAGTGCACTGCTCACAGATCTTTCTGTGAAAAATGGGCCAGGCAGAAACGATGGGTGACACATAGAAAGTACTACGATTCCACAGGAATATTTAGAAACACATTGCCAAGAAAAGCAGTTGCTGCATATCTTTTCACATTGGCAAGCTCTCTTTTGGTGGGCACGGAAGTATGAACAAAATCATGTTATCAGTGCCAATTTCAGAGCTGCTGGTTGCCATGTGCATCTAGAGCCCTCAGCTCTGAGTCTAGGCAGCCGAAGTTGACAGCCACTGTCAACTGAAATGCTGTAGTGAAATAGCACATGGGGGAGTGCTACAATCCCTGAACAAGTGATTTAAAAATTATTGATAGGACTCAGTAGAATTTTTGTGGCTTGGAAAAAAAAATCACATGTAATAAATGCATGTTCTTATTTAAACATGAGCTGAGTGTGCAGATTTATCATCTTTCCCTTTTTAAACTCCTAAATAGCATAAAACAATGGGAACTGTTCTCCTTATATTAATAAAAATCTGTTCTCTTTATAATAATAGAAATTAATAAAAAGAAAAAAAGAACTATGTTTGAAAGCTGCATATTTAAATGCTATGGTGGCAATTTACTTTCATCTTTTTTAAAACAAAAGTTAATATTTTTAGACATCTGCAGTTTGCTTTGTGTAGAGACTGTGACAGCAATCCAATGCTTCTCACATGAATATGTTTCTGAATTATACTGTGAAAGTATGGAAAACGTGGTGCAGGATTTTGCAGGGAGTAAGGCACCAACAGAGTGACTTACTTTTTTTTTTTTTTTTTTGCCTTCCTTGTAACCACAACTTTATGTTTTGTACTTTATGGAGAATGTTTCCACATTGTGAACAGACACTTTTTATAAATTACTACTGTTGTTGGTCCTACTATTACTACTGCTAGGTACAACAAAATCATTCACATTTTCCTGTTAAAAATAAGTAAAAAAGAGGAACTTGGGGCTGGCGCTGTGGCGCAGCGGGTTAAAGCCCTGCCCTGAAGCGCCGACATCCTGTATGGGCGCCGATTCTAGTCTCAGCTGCTCCTCTTCCCATCCAGCTCTGCTGTGGTCTGGGATAGCAATGGAGGATGGCCCAAGTGCTTGGGCCCCTGCACCCGTGTGACCCAGGAGAAGTTCCTTGCTCCTGGCTTCAGATCGGCACAGCTCTGGCCGTTGCAGCCATTTGGGGAGTGGATGGACGACATCTCTCTCTGTCTCTACCTCTCTGTAACTGTCTTTCAAATAAATAAAATAAATCTTTAAAAAAACAGAGGAACTCACAAGAAAACAGAAGGGAGCACAGGGAGGATAAGAAATAGCAGGTTAATGCTGGGAAAAAGACAGATGGGACAGGGAAGCTGCCTGGGCCCCAGGCTCTGCTGCAGGGCCTCAGGGAGAGGCTCAGCTTGGGGCTGCTCTGCACTACAAAGAGGCCAGATTAGGACACGAAGTCACAGAGAAAGGAAGAAGTAGGTGACGGCTGCAGATGGAGCTGTCCAGGCAGAAAAACATGATCTCCTCTGTCTGCACCCCGGACTTCTCTATAGCTCATTGAAATGGAACCAAAGGGAGTCCAGAGCTGACTTGCATGAAGTGATGCCTGCACACTGGGCAGTGGAATTCCCCAGAGATCTTACAGAGAGACTCTTCTTCCTACAAACAGCGGATGAACGTGCTCTGCCATAGAAGAATTGAATAGTGCATGAGAAATTACATGTGACGATTAGACTTTTAGAGACACCATTATTGAACGAAAATGGTTTAACTTTACAATCACCTGACAATGCCCCCATCCTGTGGACAAACTCAGCCCCTGCTCCTGCAGGCTTCAATCCAGTTTGTAGTACCCTGGTCATGAGTATGAATAGACAGCAAGGGAGGGTGGGAGGAGAGAATGAGGGAGAGAGGGAGGAAGGAAGACAGGCAGGTAGGAAGGGAGGGAAGGAGAGAGGGTGAGACAGACCCAGACAGCAAATAAGAAAGAAATCTAAATCTTCTAGATACAGTTTGGGAGGGTATTGTACAGAGATACAAATATCAGGAGGAAGGGGTTATTGGCGACTATGGTGGAGGTTGCCAGTCCCAATGTTCTTCACCCAATTAAGCCATTATATATAAATATACATTTCAAAGATTAATTTGTTTATCTGAACCCAAAGTTGAAGGGAAGAGAGAGAGAGAGAGAGAGAGAGAGAATCAATCTTCTGTTCTTTGGTTCACTCCCCAAATGGTCACAATGGCTGGGGCTGTGTCAGGTTGAATGAAGCCAGGGGGTTGAAACTCCATTCGTGTCTCCCATGTGTGACAGAGGCCCAGACATTTGTGCTGTCTTCCTCTGCTTTTCCCTGGCTCATTAGCAGAGCTGAATCAGAAGTGGAGTAGTCGAGACTTGAATTGGTGCTCATATTGGATGTTAGGCACAGCAGCCTAACGTTCTGTATCGCAATACTAGACCCAAACAAGTATATACATATAAATTTGAATATAT